>NC_092505.1:79641625-80891625 GCF_047511675.1 Marmota flaviventris
CCATATTGGCCGCACCAGTTTGCAGTTCCACCAGCAATGTACAAGTGTACCCTTTTCCCCACATCCTCGCCAGCACTTATTGTTGCTTGACTTCATAATGGCTGCCAATCTTACTGGAGTGAGATGGTATCTTAGGGTGGTTTTGATTTGCATTTCTCTGACTGCTAGAGATGGTGAGCATTTTTTCATGTACTTATTGATAGATTGTATGTCCTCCTCTGAGAAGTGTCTGTTCAGGTCCTTGGCCCATTTGTTGATAGGGTTGTTTGTTATCTTGTTGTTTAATTTTTTGAGTTCTTTGTATATTCTGGATATTAGGGCTCTATCTGAAGTGTGAGGAGTAAAGATTTGTTCCCAGGATGTAGGTTCCCTATTTACCTCTCTTATTGTTTCTCTTGCTGAGAAAAAACTTTTTAGTTTGAGTAAGTCCCATTTGTTGATTCTAGTTATTAACTTTTGTGCTATGGGCGTCCTATTAAGGAATTTGGAGCCCGACCCCACAATGTGTAGATTGAAGCCAACTTTTTCTTCTATCAGGTGCAGAGTCTCTGATTTGATATCTAGGTCCTTGATCCATTTTGAATTTACTTTTGTGCATGGCGAGAGAAAGGGGTTCAGCTTCATTTTGTTGCATATGGATTTCCAGTTTTCCCAGCACCATTTGTTGAAGATGCTATCCTTTCTCCATTGCATGCTTTTAGCGCCTTTATCAAATATAAGAAAGTTGTAATTTTGTGGATTGGTCTCTGTGTCCTCTATTCTGTACCATTGATCCACCTTCCTGTTTTGGTACCAGTACCATGCTGTTTTTGTTACTATTGCTCTGTAGTACAGTTTGAAATCTGGTATCGCTATACCTCCCGATTCACACTTCCTGCTTAGAATTGCTTTTGCTATTCTGGGTCTTTTGTTTTTCCATATGAATTTCATGATTGCTTTATCTATTTCTACCAGAAATGCCGTTGGGATTTTGATTGGCATTGCATTGAACCTGTAGAGAACTTTGGGTAATATCGCCATTTTGATGATGTTGGTTCTGCCTATCCATGAACAGGGTACATTTTTCCATCTTCTAAGATCTTCTTCTATCTCTCTCTTTAGGGTTCTGTAGTTTTCATTATATAAATCTTTCACCTCTTTTGTTAGGTTGATTCCCAAGTATTTTATTTTTTTTGAGGATATTGTGAATGGGGTGGTTTTCCTCATTTCCATTTCAGAAGTTTTGTTACTGATATACAGGAATGCCTTTGATTTATGCGTGTTGATTTTATATCCTGCCACTTGGCTGAATTCATTTATCAGTTCTAGTAGTTTCTTTGTAGACCCTTTTGGGTCTTCTAAGTATAGGATCATATCGTCCGCAAATAGTGATATTTTAAGTTCTTCTTTTCCTATTTTTATGCCTTTAATTTCTCTTGTTTGTCTAATTGCTCTGGCTAGTATTTCAAGGACTAAATTAAATAGAAGTGGTGAGAGAGGGCATCCCTGTCTTGTTCCAGATTTTAGCGGGAATGCCTTCAGTTTTTCTCCATTTAGAATGATGCTAGCCTGAGGCTTAGCATATATAGCTTTTACAATGTTGAGGTAAGTTCCTGTTATCCCCAGTTTTTCTAGTGTTTTGAACATAAAAGGATGCTGTACTTTGTCGAATGCTTTTTCTGCATCTATCGAGACGATCATATGGTTCTTATCTTTAAGTCTATTGATGTGGTGAATAATATTTATTGATTTCCGTATATTGAACCAACCTTGCATCCCAGGGATAAATCCTACTTGATCATGGTGCACAATTTTTTTGATATGCTTTTGTATTCGATTCGCCAGGATTTTATTGAGAATTTTTGCATCTATGTTCATTAGAGATATTGGTCTGTAGTTTTCTTTCTTTGAAGTGTCTTTGTCTGGTTTCAGGATCAGGGTGATGTTGGCCTCATAGAATGAATTTGGAAGAGCTCCTTCTTTTTCTATTTCTTGAAATAGCTTGAAAAGTATTGGTATTAATTCTTCTTTGAAGGTTTTGTAAAACTCCGCTGTATACCCATCTGGTCCAGGGCTTTTTTTGGTTGGTAGTCTTTTGATGGCTTCTTCTATTTCTTCCTTTGTTATTGGTCTGTTTAAATTGTGTGTGTCTTCCTGACTCAATCTGGGCAGCTCATATGACTTAAGAAATTTATCGATGTCTTCACTGTCTTCTATTTTATTAGAATATAGGGTTTCAAAATACTTTCTAATTATCTTCTGTATTTCTGTAGTGTCTGTTGTGATATTGCCTTTTTCATCCCGTATGTTAGTGATTTGAGTTTTCTCTCTTCTTCTCTTCGTTAGCATGGCTAAGGGTCTGTCGATCTTATTTATTTTTTCAAAGAACCAACTTTTAGTTTTATCAATTTTTTCAATGGTTTTTTTTGTTTCAATTTCGTTGATTTCCGCTCTGATTTTAATTATTTCTTGTCTTCTGCTATATTTGCTGTTGTTTTGCTCTTCCTTTTCTAGGGTTTTGAGATGTAGTGTGAGTTCGTTTATTTGTTGGTTTTTTCTTTTTTTGAGGAATGAACTCCAGGAAATGAATTTCCCTCTTAAAACTGCTTTCATTGTGTCCCATAGATTCCGGTATGTTGTGTCTGAATTGTCGTTTATCTCTAAGAATTTTTTGATTTCCTCCTTTATGTCTTCTGTAACCCATTGATCATTCAGTAACATATTGTTTATTTTCCATGTGATGCAGGATTTTTCCTTCCTTCTTTTTTCATTGATTTCCAGTTTCATTCCATTATGATCAGATATGGTGCATGGTATTATCTCCACTCCTTTATATTTACTAAGAGTTGCCCTATGGCATAATATATGATCTATCTTTGAGTACGATCCATGTGCTGCTGAGAAGAACGTGTATCCACTTGATGATGGTTGATATATTCTATATATGTCGGTTAAGTCTAGGTTATTGATTGTGTCATTGAGTTCTATAGTTTCTTTATTCAGCTTTTGTCTGGAGGATCTGTCTAATGGCGAGAGCGGTGTGTTGAAGTCACCCATAATTATTGTGTTGTGGTCAATTTGACGTTTGAACTTGAGGAGAGTTTGTTTTATGAATGTTGCTGCACCATTATTTGGTGCATATAAATTGATAATTGTTATGTCTTGTTGGTGAATAGTTCCTTTTAACAGGATATAGTGTCCTTCTTTATCCCTTTTGATTAACTTAGGTTTGAAGTTGAGTTTATTCGATATGAGTATGGCCACTCCTGCTTGCTTCCGAGGGCCATGTGAGTGGTATGATTTTTCCCAACCTTTCACCTTCAGCCTGTGTATGTCTTTTCCTATCATATGAGTCTCCTGAAGGCAAGATATTGTTGGATTTGTTTTTTTGATCCAGGTTACCAGCCTGTGTCTCTTGATTGGTGAGTTTAGTCCATTAACATTTAAGGTTACAATTGAAATATGATTTGTACTTCCAGTCATGTTTATTTATTTATTTATTTTAGTTTGGCTAGTTTTTACTTTTTGGTTGTTTTCCTCCGCCTTTACTGAGATACCTCCCGCTGTTGGTTTTGGGCACTGTTTTTCCATTCCTCTTCTTGTAGAATTTTGCCCAAAATGCTTTGCAGTGCTGGTTTTCTGGCTGCGAAATCTTTTAGCTTTTGTTTATCGTGAAAGATTTTAATTTCATTGTCAAATCTGAAGCTTAATTTTGCTGTATACAGTATTCTTGGTTGGAATCCATTATTTTTCAGCGTTTGAAATACATTGTTCCAGGATCTTCTCGCTTTCAAAGTCTGTGATGAAAACTCAGCCGTTAACCTAATTGGTTTACCCCTGAATGTAATCTGCCTCCTTTCCCTCGTAGCTTTTAATATTCTCTCCTTGTTCTGTATGTTGGCTATCTTCATAATTATATGTCTTGGAGTTGGCCTATTACAGTTTTGGATGTTTGGGGTCCTGTAGGCTTCCAGGATTTGGCAATCCATTCCATCTTTCATCTCTGGGAAGTTTTCTAGGATTATTTCATTCAATAGGTTGTCCATTCCTTTGGCTTGAATCTCTGTGCCTTCTTCTATCCCAATGACTCTCAAATTTGGTTTTTTGATGAAATCCCATATCTCTTGGATAGATTGCTCGTGAGATTTAAGCATCTTTTCAGTATTGACTATATTCTTTTCAAGTTGATAAACTTTGTCTTCATTATCTGATGTTCTGACTTCTACTTGATCTAGTCTATTTGTAATATTCTCGTTAGCATTTTTAATCTGGTTTATGGTTTCTTGCATTTCTAAAATCACTGTTTGGTTTTTTTTTAAGATCTCTATCTCCTGGTAAAGCTCGTTCTTTGCAGTTTGTATTTGTTTGTTTAGTTGGTTTTCAAAATATACTTTCAATTCTTGGATTTGCTGTCTCATGTCTTCTCTAAAATTCCGTTCCATCTGAGTTAGGTATGCCTTGATTTCTTTCCCTGTCCATGTTTCTGATGCTTCTAGGTCCTCCTGTAGATTTAAGTTGTCCTGCATTATCTGTACTCCTTTTTTCCCTGGTTTTTTCATGTTGTTCACGTTACTTTCCAGCTCTATTTGACTGCTTTGTAACTGCCTTCTCCTATACATTTGTTTTGGCTTTGTTTATATCTGTTGTTTCTCCTTTGTGGTGGGAGATTATGCCTATAGATGTTGGTTATGAGATTTTTAACCTAATCGGTGCATTAATCCCTTCAAAGGATTAACTGGATGGTAACTGTAGGCAGGTGTCAAAGAAAAACTTAAATTCTTATTATTGTGGCAACACAGATGGAAGAGAAGATTCATATATATGAATAGAGAGAGATATATATGAAATATATGAATATATATATGTATATATGTGTGCATGTGTATATATATATATATATATATATATATATATATATAGATAGAGAGAGAGAGAGAGAGAGAGAGAGAGACTGCTTGAGATATATATTATAAGTAAAGTCCAAGTGCTATTTATTAATTAGATAACATCAATCTGAAGATTCTGAATAGAACTAGACCATCCTGGCTTGCTTTATGATCCATGAATCAAAGAACTGAGCTCATTAGACTGATGCCACCACCATATGCTTTTCATGTTCATCTTTAAAAAAAGAAACCTGGGATACTTACATCTTATCTGGTAATGGTAATAAAAAAAGATGTTCTATGAAATCAGATGGCATTAGATATCTTAACTAGAGCTCAAGGGGACACCTTTTCCACTATAAAAACTAAATGTTATGTATATATTTCTAACAACTCTATTAATGTTTCTAATACCTTAAATGTCCTTCACACAAAAATTAATGCCATGTTACACCCCATCTTAAGCTTTAATGAGTTACTGTCTTCATGGTTTTCAGGAATTGGCTGAAAAACACTATTAATTTTTTTTGTGCTACTTGTTTACAAAAATAATGCTTTTCTGTCTTGTTTGTTGCTGTCCTAGTGTGACCCTGTCCTATGCATACCTTGCCCAGTCACCCACCAATTGCCAACGTGGACCTCTGATTGCCTTGATGCTAAATACCATTAACTGTCCATACCCCACTTGATAGAGAACAAGGACTTTGGGTCACTCCTCCTAAATTCCCCCTCTCTCAGCCAAAGAGAATTGACAACAAAATACCCTTAAAGAATCTAGTGAGCCAATGTCCTTGAGGGGGAAAATGTAGGGAACTCACATATGTGAGTAGTAGAAACATGAGGTTAAGAGAATAATTCTATAAACCGACCCACTGTTCTGACCCTCCACACCCTTTTTTTTTTCTTTTAAAAATGAAATTTGACTGTAGTCCTACATAGCTTAATTCAACAGGATATGTTGCTTTCCTTAGCAAACAAAATGTAATCTGCAAGAGAAATACAGGCCTGTAACATCACAAGGTATCCTGAAGTGGGTGACTTTTGTGACCTTTACACAGACTAGATCCCCAAACACAGAACAATAAGGATAATTCTCCTAATCATAAAATCTGTAAGAATAGGTTACAATTAGAACTGGTCAGTATGTGTCAAAGTGACCTAGAGTTGTCGTGCACAGTGGGGACTTGAAAGTCTGATGTCATGCTGCTGTCAGTCAAAAGTCAACAAGTGGATTTAGGTGGAACTCTTTGGAACTCTTTGGTGGAACATCATCCTTCTTTCTGAGAGGACCTATTTCTTCCCTTGAGATTGTCAATTTTTCCTGTTTTCTATCCCTTCTAATAAACGCTACTCTGAGTGACATGTCCAAAATCTTTCTGGCATAATTGCAAGCCCTGGTGAAGAAATGTCTCAGTTCCTAGGCAAGCTCCTTCCTATAACCATATCACAAGGAAACAAACAAACAAAGAACCTCCAACAATTGACAAGCTATTGAGCCAAACTACTTGCCCTTCAATAGTTGAATGGATAAAGAAAGTGTGGTATATACACACAATGGAGTATTACTCAGCCATAAAGAGCAATGGCTTTATGACATTTGATAGTAAATGGATGGATCTGCAGACTATCATGCTAAGTAAAATAGGCCGGTCTCCAAAAGTCAAAGGTTAAATGTTTCTTCTGATATGCAGAAACTAATCCAAAATAAGGTGAGGGAGGGATAAGAAAAAAGAATAGAAGGATCAATGGAGTAGACAACAGGGAATGGAGGAAGAATGGGACAAGGAAAGACAGTTGTATGAATCTGATCTAACTTCTCTATGCACGTGTATTAATATACCACAGTGAATCTCACCGCCATGTACATTTACAAAACACCAATAATAATAATAAAAAACCCAACTGTAAGTAAATGGCAGAAAGATCAGTAGAGAGAAGGAAACAGGAAGAAGGAGGGGATGAAAAGGGGAATGCTGAAGAACAAGTTATATTCCATGCTTTTATAATTATGTCAAAATAAATCCTACTGTTATTTATAACTAAAAACAATTAGTGAAAGAAAAAGCATAAACTCAATAGCTGGTGTCATGCTAATGGTCAAAGACTGAAAGCTTTTCTTCTAAGATTAAGAACAAGCTAAACATGTCTGCTATTACAACTTCCCCTCAACAACAAAAGAACTCTATGCAAAATGACTGACTAGTTCTCAAAATTATGCTAGATCATCAAAGCCAAGGAATGTCTGAGAACCCAACTTAGCCAAGAGGAACCTGAAGAGTCAAGAGAACTAAAAGCAATGTGATTTCATAAATGGGATTATGGAAGAGAAAAATAAAACCAGCTGTAAACTATATAAATCTGAATAAAGTATGGATTTCAGTACACACAGTGTATATCAGTATCCACATTGGCCCATTATTTACACCACAAGTTCCACAATAATGTAAGATATTGGTGACATGGAGAAGTAAGTGTGTGATATATCAGAATTTACTAACTCCATACATTTTTGTAAAGCTAAAATGTTTCTAAAATTTGCTGAAAATTATTTAATGATAATAGCTTTGAGGTAAATCTCTTAGAAAGAAGACAGATAAATGCAGGTAATCTCCAATTTTCTATCTACAAATGTAGTATTCAATTCAAGCAAGGAGTGTCAGTGAATAGTCCCATCACTGATGAAACATTTTGAGGGAGAGGGAATTCTCACAGTATTAGCATGTCACTCTTCAGATTATATTTTAATTACCAAGAAACAAGTGTGTTTACCATGGAAAGATCTGCTGAACATTGCCAAACCAGTTCTAGAACTAAGCATCACCAGTAACAAGACAAACTGTTATTAAGGGTGTTGCAATTAGCATGTCATAGCATGCCTATCACTGCTGAAAATATTTAATTTGAATCTAATCAAGAGGAAATATTATAAAATACAGTTTTTGGATATTTTACAAGGCATCTATTGTACAAAGTAAGGTAGGTATATATGTAGTACATATGTATATATTATTTACATGTGAATATGAATTATTTGTATAAATATGTTATTTAGTTTAAACATCTTCACAAATTAAACAAATGTAGTTTAAATATCTCAACTGGTTTTTACTTCCAATTTCATAATTAGGCAGCCCTCAGAACCAGACTTTTAAGCTGTAATGTGATCACATTTTTTTTTAACAGAATTCAGACGTGATATGCAGAGACAGCTTAATTGTATAAAAATCAGTGTTTTTACTTATTTTAAGCATCTGGATGCCTGTGATTGACAGAAGCTTAGCTGCTGGGATTTGACTAAGATTCAGCTATTGGTTATAAGAGCATACTCTTAAATTAAGCTTTATTTTAATTTACATACTTTAGGTTTCTTTATCAGAAAACAAATAAACAAACATACAAAATAAAAAGACATTTCCAGTTCTAATATTAATTTAAATTAACAGTATTATGTGTGTAAATATGTGCAAGTACATATGATGTGTATAACATTTGTATGCATGTATTATATTTACAATATACATATTATATGCATGCATATATGTTATACACATTATTGCCCATTTGAGATAGATAAATGTAGAAAGTTAAAAACTACTGTATAATTAATTATTTAATTAATTAAAATTTACATGAATATTAGTTGTAAAATTCTTCAAAATTGTCTTTCATGTTGAGAGTTTTTAATATAAATTTGAGGATAATTGTGATTGATCCACATCTCTCTTGAATTTATGACTGCATCAATACTTACATTATTTTGAAAAATTTATGTTTTTCATTAGTTCCTTATAGTTAGTTATACATAATAGTTTGATTCCTTTTGACACATTCACAAATTCATACAGTATAACTTGCTGCATTTCAATGCATAGTTCTATCTCTTTTTCCCTTCCTCTTCCCAATTCCCTTCCTTTACTGTATTGATCTTTCTTCTATTAATTGATATTTTTAAATTTGTAAGGAAAAATAATAAGGAGACACAGAGACAAGATGCAGAGGCAGGAAAGATGGCAGAATGGCAGAGTGGCCAAGCTGCCAGCTTTATTTATATCAATAGGTTACTTTAGGTCTTTGGCATTATTAGTACATATTGTAAATTATATTACTAGGAAGGTTACAGACTTAGCAACATTATGCAGCTTATTTCTCTGTTATATACTAAGTTGCAATGTGCAATTGTAGGAGATTTGTGTAGCTCTCAAGAAAGTCCATTGTATAAAGTTACTATTATGAGGACAGGCTTAAGTTCAGTGAAACATTGTGGTTGTCTAACAAGAGAGTTCCTTTATTCCCAATAACTGTGTACCTGAGGTCAAGGTCAAGGCTGATAAGACTAGTGGCATTGCACCAGCAGCTAGACATAGCACATGAATTAGTTATCTTACTAGTTCCTAGGAAAAACCACAGGGCATTCTAGGGGTGGGAACAGAGTGCCCATTACCCAACACCCAGGAGGTTTGCTCACCAGAGGAACACTTCTCTGTGTCAAAATCCCTTCATAAATTGATGCATTATGGTTATATGTAAAAGTAGAATTCATTGTGATTAATTCATACATGCACAGAGCAAAGTTGGTCAATTTCATTCCACATTTCCTTTTTCTTATCATCCCTCATCACTCTCCCTTGATCTTCTTCCTCTACTGCACAGTTCTTCCTTCTATTTTCATGAGGTCTTCCCTTTAAAAAAATTCTTACTTCTCTCTACCTTCCTTATATGAGAGAAAACTGTTGACCCTTGATTTCCTACTCTGGCTTATTTCACTTGGCATAATTTTCTTCAGGTTCATCAATTTATCAGCAAATGGCATATTTTCATTCTTCTTAATGGCTGAATAAGACTTCATTGTTTGTATATACAATATTTTATTTATCCAGTCATCTATTGAGGGACTGGTTTCATAATTTGGCTATTGTGAATTGTGCTGCTATAAACATTGGTAAGCCTATATCACTTCAGAATGCTGATTTCAGTTCTTTCAGATAAATAACAAGGAGTCAGATAGCTTGGTCAAATGGTGGATCTATTCCCAGTCTTTTGATAAATTCCCATACTCCCAAAGTGGTTGTACTAATTTGCAGTTCCACCAACAATACATGTGTGAAACTTTTCCCACACATCCTTGTCAGCATTTATTATTATATGCGTTCTTCATGACTGCCATTAAAACTGGTTAGAAGAAATCTCAGTGTAATTTTGATGTGCATTTTTTCTTTCTAAGAAAAATTTAGATTCTTACATATTTTCCTATTGTGCTACTTTCAGTTTATGGTTATTGTGTTTTAATGGTTATGGATATGAATTCTGGAGCCAGATATCCTGGATTGATTTCCTGAACTGCACCATTATATCTCTGTAGGCAAATTACTTTTCTCTCTGTCCCTCAATTTTTCTTTATTGTGGGGTTCTTGAAATTAAAATACAATAATGAGAGCAAAGGACTTCATGATTGTGCTGAATAGTGAAGTGCATACCACTGAAAAGGTATTTGTAAGTTAAAAGAATGTGTAAGGACTCATTTTGATCATTAAGGGGCACATATAAGAGACAGAAAAGAGATATGATATTGCAAATAGCATTTACTCAGGCACAAATGGCACACCTTTCCAAAGTAAACTTAAACAATATCAAGATCTATTGAACTATCTGAACAGAAGGCATGTGATATTAGTCCACATATTTTTTGTTTGTTCTTTTGGAGTTCTCTCAGCTCCACACCTCACTACAGGCTGTCGTTTGATGGCTAAATGGGAGTGCACTCTGACATATTTCACATCAATTTATTTAAAGAGAGTAAGATGAGTTTTGTGGGGTGTGTGTGTGTGTGTGTGTATGTCTTTTAATTTTTTTTAGTTGTTGATGAACCCAATACCTTTATTTTATTCATTTCTTTGTAGGTGATGCTGAGGATTAAATACAATGCCTCACATGATATAGGCAATCACTCAACCACAGAGCTACAGCCGCAGCCACAGTGTGTGTCTCATTTAAAATAAAGAAAACTCAGCCAGGCATGGTGGCACACACCTATAATCCCAGCCACTCCGGAAGCTGAAGCAGAAGGACTGTGAGTTCAAAGCCAGCCTCAGCAAAAGTGAGGCACTAAGCAACTCAGTGAGACCCTGTCTCTAAATAAAATACAAAATAGGACTGGGGATGTGGCTTAATGGTTGAGTACCCCTGAGTTCAATCCCTGGTAACCCCCCAAAATAAATAAATATATTAAAATAAAATTAAAAAAATTTTTAAAAACCCATTTCCTAAAAACTTCCAGAGAAATCATCTCTTTTGTATCATTGCCCCCAAATAAGTCACATAGGGTTTCATCAACAGATGTCTGGGACTCAGTGTTGCTGAGTATTAGTGGTGGGTAGTGCTGAAATACACAACAGAAAGCATGGTACCATTAGAAAAGGTAAAGAAAATCAATGAACATAATTCTGACAACTGACAATGATCATTGAAATACAATATCTACAATATCTATTCAATCCAGAGTGTCTCAACCCTTTTATCTCTGGATTTTTTTGTGGTCATAAAACTTATTTCAGACTGTAAAACCTTTATTAATTTAAGCAATATCTGTTAGTGTTAACCAGATTAGAATCTAAATTAGACAAACTGCAAACATATTCATCATTCCAATTAAAAAACATTAGCCCATTACAAATAACATAATTACATTAAGAACATTTTGAAGGAAATATTTAACAAATGTCTACATATTTCAGGCACTCTTTAAGTGCAGGTAATATACAATTAGATATGACATGGTTGATACACAAAGAAGGAAATAAGGATATCTGAGAGAAAAAAACTTGATTTAATTGATATGTTAAATAATTACAATCCTATATATGTAGGACATATAAAGCAAAGCCTATGAAAAATAAAATCCTCATGTATTTTACTAGGAATACAATTGGTTTTAAATACAGATTGATAAACCACCAAAATACACTTAATTTTAGAAACAGTAAAAATGACTGACATTAAAATTAAAATTTTCTTATGAAGATATTCTCTCTGCATGCACATTCAAACATAATCTCCTAAAAAGTCTAAAATCACTTTAAAAATCAAATTCAAATATGCTTTCCTTCCTAGATACAATGCTGTGCAAATTAATATTAGTATCTGAGTTTTTGGAATGTGCCTGAGTTATAGATTATGCTTTGGGATTCAAGAAATTTGCAAAGAAAATATTAAATGATTATTATTATGCATAATATTATTCCTAGTATTTTTGGGCTTATTAGAAATTGGAACTAATTTTATTTTTGTATTCAGTAATTATTTAATTAACATTTGATGGAATGTTTAAGAAAAGGTTATTATTAAATTAAAATAAATTGTCCAATGGAAGTAACATTTGTTTAAGAATGTTGTAATATCATATCTTCATAATTTTTTTGATAACATTTATTACTTCCTTATTTCTTAGACTATAAATGAAAGGGTTTAATAAAGGAATAACGAGTATAAAAAATAGCAACAGGTATATCTTTATCATCTTCATTAAATGAATTTGGCCTAATATACATGAAGAGCAGAGAACCATAGAATATTGACACAGAGAGAAAGTGGGATGCACAAGTAGATAAACCTTTTCCTCTTCCTTCTTTGGATTTCATTGTGAATATAGTGAAGAGAATATAGAAATAAGAGATTAGTACTACTGTAATAGAAAAAATTTGAACAAATCCTGACAAGATAAGTATCATCAATTCATTGATATAAGGGTCAACACAAGAGAGTCTGTATAATGGAAGGACATCACAAAAGAAGTGATTGATTTGATGAGATCCACAGAAAGTTAATCTCAATAAGAGTCCTACTTGAACAATGGAATGCAGATGTCCAGCTATGTAGGCTCCTGTGGTCATCTGAATGCAGAGTGTCTTTGACATTAGAGTGTGGTACTGCAGTGGTCTGCATATGGCCACGTAGCGGTCATAGGCCATTGATGCCAGAAGAAAGCAGTCTGTAGTCTCAGCAAGACAGAGAAAATAAAACTGTGCCATGCATTCATAGAGGGAAATCCTTCTGTCCTCAGAAAAGAAGTTCTGTAACATCTTGGGAGTGATGGCAGAGGAACAGCAGGAATCCATGAGAGCCAGGTTGCCCAGGAAGATGTACATTGGTGTGTGAAGACGGCGCTCCATGTAAATCAAGGCCACCAACCTTAGATTCCCCACCATGGTGACCAGATAGATGGCAAAGAACACCACAAACAGAAGAGTCTTCATGTCTGGGTGGTCTGTAAACCCGATAAGGATAAATTCATTTGTCATTGAATCGTTGTTCTCAGTCATCTCTAGCTTTTCTGTTGAGATAGGAATTATGTATATATGATGTTCCATTGGAAATTACATGATTTTCCATTGATATTTTTTCATTTATAATAGGTAGAGGAATTTCTTTTTTAAGCATTGCATGTGCTTTTGTGATTACAGCTACATTTACTTTGAACAAATTCATTGGTGAATGTTTCAGCAAATGTGACATCAAAGTATGCCTCTCAATATTCACAAGGCCATTTTGATAATTTGAGGGAGGATATTTAAAGTGAAAAAAATTCATCTGTCTGCATTTATTCAATGATAACATTAAAATTTAGTGTAGCCATATTTGGATCATTGCCCACAAACAATTGTAGCATTATCTATCTATCTATCTATCTATCTATCTATTTATTTTTAATTGTAAATGAATAAAATATCTTTATTTATTTATTTTTATGTCATGCTGAGGATTGAACCCAGTGCCTCACACATGTGAGGCAAGTGCTCTACTACTAAGCTACAGCCCCAGCCCTGTGTCATTGATTTTTAGAATTCCTATAATATTTTTAAATTCTATTTTCCTTTAAATATTAATTTATTCTACTGAGGAATTATATGTTTATATTCTTTTAGAGGATTACATATTTTAAAAAAGCAAATTACAGTTATGTTAAATTTATATTATTGAAATTGTACAGAATTCATGAAGGATTGTAGAGGCAGTATTCACTATTAAAATAAATTACCTTGGAACATTGAAGAAATAAATGTCCACATATTTTCATTCATTATCTTTTTATGGGTCACACTTATTTTCAAAAGCACTGACTGTTTATTCTATTTATTCTTATAAGTTTTTTCCACACATCTAAAGTGTCTTTATTATAAGGCATCATTTACATATAATGCTTTTTAATGACATTTTAACTGACTGTTCTAAGATACACTGTTCTACTTTTCTGAATTTTAGAGCATGTCTTCTATGTCTTTTACACCCAACCCAATCTATAATTTCTCATGTATAATCTACAATGCTTTATTTTTTCAAACATATCTGACAGTTTTTCTAACTACTATATAAGCATTTTGAGGTTATTTGTTACATATTTTTGTAAAAGGAGCTAAAAATGCTATGGGAAGAAAGAATTCATTTCAATTGTAGCTCACTCTATGAATGAAATCATTACTATTAATAATTCTTAATTATTAATGCCCTCTTAGTCTGTGCACATTAAGATTGTTATCTTTGAAGAAGAATTTTTAGAAAAAATTTCAACATCGTCTTCTTAAAAAATTTAGATGTCTTTATTTCATCTAAATTGACTATTTTCTTATATTTGGCAGTTTCCTTAAAAAATTATAAGATTCTCTAAAGTATACCACAATAGATTAAAAAAAAGTTTTTGGTTCACTTGTATCCTTCAGATTTAAACACTTAGAAAAAGAGAAAACCCTCTAGATCCTAAAAGAATTTTGAAATTCAAATTTTGTTTTGCTTTAAGAGAGTATTTATTCTTATTACTTATGGGTCCATTGGGACCTACCAATCAGCAAATTTTGTCTTATAAATTCTACTGTCCAAATGTTTTTGCACTTTCTTAATCAAAACATCAAAAGGAAGGCAATAAAAATGTCTTTGTTCTAAAATTCTGAATTTAATCCATGCAATTATTTGAGAGAGAAGTAACTTTCAAGGTCATGCTTAATTATCTAAATGAACTTTTTGTGATCTTAACTTTATATTTTAAAGTTTGATCTCATAAGAAAGTCAGAGTAATTACTGTTTTGTACCTCATTCCAGCATGATATACCTTTAAATTTTAAGAAGAGTTAGAAAGATAAGAATTGAGTGAAAATTTAGGAGCAATTAACAAAGGGAAATAAATATTTATGGTCATAAAAATTACAAGTATAATATGTTACAATAATTCTCTTACCTAAATGTATCTGAGAATATCCCTTTGAAGTGTTTTCTTTTCTTTATGGTAAGGGTGTCAGGACTTAAAATATATATTTACCTTGCTCTCTAAAGTATTTGGGATCAAGACAATTAAAAAAAAAAAAAAACAGAGACTATTTCAAGTCAATGCTAATAATCATGCTCCTTACATTGTCCAGTTAAAGTTTTCCATCATAATCTGAAGGGATCATCCACACTGACATCATGTTTTTCCCTGGAGCTCATGAGTCCTAAAAACAAATAAACTATTTGAAATTAATTAGAAATGTCCTATGAGACAATGTGGTGAAAGTAAATACCCTTCACTAAAGTATGTTTGATGATCATCTTACTGATTTGAATAGAGCTGACATAACTTTTATAATTCTCCTCACAATTCTTTGCATAAATGTAAAACTACCTGCAATACAAAAATGTACCCTGATTACTGCCCATTTCCTCATCTTGTCCTTATTTAGAGAAGATGTCTAGTTCTTTTCTTCCCTTCATCTTCCTACTGAGCCTCTATTACCCTTGTGTAGGTGTTTCTGAACGGTTGTTGGGGTCTTTCTGGCTTAACACTTAATCCTATTATTCATCACTCTAAGCTGCTGCTGAAGCTCTGAAGCATATGACATCAAAGAACTTCCAGGGAGGGTGAAGTGTGATGACTACCACTGGCCACATCAAACCCAAAGTATTTAATAGAAATAGTTCAAATTCTCTTTAGTAAATAAGCAACCCACTGCCTCCCAAACACTGATTCACGTTGACTTTCAAACTCAAGAACAGTGGCTGAATCAAGCCAGCCTGTCTCTGTCTCAACATGTCATTGTGACAGTGGTATAAAAACAGTAGAATGGAAATATTTACTGGTTCTTTACGAATTTACATTTTGCAAAATGGAAATTTTTATTATAAAATTTAATTTTAGGCACAGTATTTCAAAGGAACACTGAGTATAGAGAAGATATGCAAGGCATAAATATATAACATGACAATTAAAATAAGACGGGCATGGGTGGTGCATGCCTGTAATCCCAGTGGCTCAAGAAACTGAGACAGGAGGATGTAAATTCAAATACAGCCTCAGCAATGGTGAGGTGCTAAGCAACTCAGTGAGACGCTGTTTTTAAATAAAATACAAAATAGGGCTGGGGATGTGGCTCAGTGGTTGAGTGGCCCTTAGTTCAATTCCTGGTACTTGCCCCCCCCCCCCCCCGCCCGCCAAAAAAATTAAAGTAAAACATGAAATATACATTCTTGATGGCTGCTTAAAAACAATTATAATTAGCAGTGTAATTATATCTTTATAGAATTATTTCTTATTTTCCTTTAGAAAATAAGAATCTCATTGAAAAATATTTTAACTTTCCTCTATATCCCAAATATTTGTTCCCATCAACAAGTACTAATTGCAACATAATTTGAAGTAATATATTATGTGCCACTATTTTGATGTTGAAATTTAAGGGGATTAAAATTATCTCAAACAAGTATATTAAATATGTTATGGTTTTGATGTGAGGTGTCTCCCAAAAACTCATGTATGATGTTTAGAGGAGAAATGGTTGGATTATGAAACCCTTAACCTGATCGGTGATTAATCCCTTGATGGAGATTAACTGATAACTGAAGATAGGTAGGATGTGGGTCATTAGGATTGTGTCTTTGGGGTATATACTTTTTATCTGGCAGTGGATTCTCTCTGCTGTCTGATCATCATGTGAGCCACTTTCTTCCACCAAACTCTTCCACCATGATGTTCTGCCTTACCTCGAGCCTTGAGGAATAGAATGAGCTGTCTGTGGATTGAGACCTCTGAAACTGTGAGCCCCCGATTAACTTTCCTCCTCTAAAATTGTTTTTGTCAGGTCTTTTAGTCACAGCTATGAAAAAGCTGTCTAAAATAAAATATTTAGTGAATACATACTGTCAAGAGCTGTCCATGGGCTGTGTGTGAACTATGTTGTGCATTGTAGTCTAGTGATTGGATAAGTCTGGCATTGGAAACTTCCTGTGGCACCCCACAGGGATTGACTGCCTGATGCAGGTTAACTTCCTCCTCAAGCTCTGCCAAAGATCTCACACAGCCCCTGAGATGGGTGTGATCTGCCAAGATGTCAATCAACTTGCTGACTGACTATAAGACATCAGGAAGCAAGACTCCACCATTGAAACCTTATCCCTGCCTTTGATGTACCACTTAAATAAACCACCAGTGCAACCTTTTCTTTGTCTAGTTCCAGTACCCATGTGGACTAGATCTATCAGGGGCTTCCCTTTTGAAAATGTATTTATATTTGTGTGTTTTTTTTTTAATTTTTTATTGTTGGTTGTTCAAAACATTACATAGTTCTTGATATATCATATTTCACAATTTGATTCAAGTGGGTTATGAGCTCCCATTTTTACCCCATATACAGATTGCAGAATCACATCAGTTACACATCCATTGATTTACATATTGCCATATTAGTGTCTGTTGTGTTCTGCTGCCTTTCCTATCCTCTACTATCCACCCTCCCCTCCCCTCCCCTCCCCTCTTCTCTCTCTGCCCCCTCTACTGACATTCATTTGTCCCCCTTGTATTATTTATCCCTTTCCCCTCACTTCCTCTTGTATGTACTTTTGTATAACTCTGAGGGTCTCCTTCCATTTCCATGCAATTTCCCTTCTCTCTCACTTTCCCTCCCACCTCTCATCCCTGTTTAATGTTAATCTTCTTCTCCTGCTCTTCGACCCTACTCTGTTCTTAGTTACTCTCCTTATATCAAAGAAGACATTTGGCATTTGTTTTTTAGGGATTGGCTAGCTTCACTTAGCATAATCTGCTCTAATGCCATCCATTTCCCTGCAAATTCTATGATTTTGTCATTTTTTAATGCAGAGTAATACTCCATTGTGTATAAATGCCACATTTTTTTTATCCATTCATCTATTGAAGGGCATCTAGGTTGGTTCCACAGTCTTGCTATTGTGAATTGTGCTGCTATGAACATCGATGTAGCAGTGTCCCTGTAGCATGCTCTTTTTAGGTCTTTAGGGAATAGACCGAGAAGGGGAATAGCTGGGTCAAATGGTGGCTCCATTCCCAGCTTTCCAAGAAATCTCCATACTGCTTTCCAAATTGGCTGCACCAATTTGCAGTCCCACCAGCAACGTACAAGTGTACCCTTTTCCCCACATCCTCGCCAGCACTTGTTGTTCTTTGACTTCATAATGGCTGCCAATCTAACTGGAGTGAGATGGTATCTTAGGGTGGTTTTGATTTGCATTTCTCTGCTAGAGATGGTGAGCATTTTTTCATGTACTTGTTGATTGATTGTATGTCATCCTCTGAGAAGTGTCTGTTCAGGTCCTTGGCCCATTTGTTGATTGGGTTGTTTGTTCTCTTATTGTCTAATTTTTTGAGTTCTTTGTATACTCTGGATATTAGGGCTCTATCTGAAGTGTGAGGAGTAAAGATTTGTTCCCAGGATGTAAGCTCCCTATTTACCTCTCTTATTGTTTCTTTTGCTGAGAAAAAACTTTTTAGTTTGAGTAAGTCCCATTTGTTGATTCTAGTTATTAACTTTTGTGCTATGGGTGTCCTATTGAGGAATTTGGAGCCCAACCCCACCGACTGTAGATCGTAGCCAACTTTTTCTTCTATCAGACGGCGTGTCTCTGATTTGATATCAAGCTCCTTGATCCATTTTGAATTAACTTTTGTGCATGGCGAGAGAAAGGGATTCAGTTTCATTTTGTTGCATATGGATTTCCAGTTTTCCCAGCACCATTTGTTGAAGATGCTATCCTTCCTCCATTGCATGCTTTTAGCCCCTTTATCAAATATAAGGTAGTTGTAGTTTTGTGGATTGGTTTCTGTGTCCTCTATTCTGTACCATTGGTCCACCCGCCTGTTTTGGTACCAGTACCATGCTGTTTTTGTTACTATTGCTCTGTAGTATAGTTTGAAGTCTGGTATCGCTATACCGCCTGATTCACACTTCCTGCTTAGCATTGATTTTGCTATTCTGGGTCTTTTATTTTTCCATATGAATTTCATGATTGCTTTCTCTATTTCTACAGGAAATGCCATTGGGATTTTGATTGGCATTGCATTAAACCTATAGAGAACGTTTGGTAATATCGCCATTTTGATGATGTTAGTTCTGCCTATCCATGAACAGGGTATATTTTTACAACTTCTAAGATCTTCTATTTCTCTCTTTAGGGTTCTGTGGTTTTCATTGTATAAATCTTTCACCTCTTTTGTTAGGTTGATTCCCAAGTATTTTATTTTTTTTGAAGATATTGTGAATGGAGTGGTTGTCCTCATTTCCATTTCAGAGGATTTGTCGCTGATATACAGGAATGCCTTTGATTTATGCATGTTGATTTTATATCCTGCCACTTTGCTGAATTCATTTATTAGCTCTAATAGTTTCTTTGTAGACCCTTTTGGGTCTGCTAGGTATAGAATCATGTCATCTGCAAATAGTGATAATTTAAGTTCTTGTTTTCCTATTTTGATGCCTTTAATTTCTTTCGTCTGTCTAATTACTCTGGCCAGTGTTTTGAGAACTATGTTGAACAGAAGTGGTGAGAGAGGGCATCCCTGTCTTGTTCCAGATTTTAGAGGGAATGCCTTCAATTTTTCTCCATTCAGAATGATGCTAGCCTGAGGCTTAGCATAGATTGCTTTTACAATATTGAGGTATGTTCCTGTTATCCCTAGTTTTTCTAGAGTTTTGAACATAAAGGGATGCTGTACTTTGTTGAATGCTTTTTCTGCATCTATCGAGATGATCATATGGTTCTTATTTTTAAGTCTATTGATGTGGTGAATAACATTTATTGATTTCTGTATATTGAACCAGCCTTGCATCCCAGGGATGAATCCTACTTGATCATGGTGCACAATTTTTTTGATATGTTTTTGTATCCGTTTCGCCAGAATTTTATTGAGGATTTTTGCATATAGGTTCATTAGAGATATTGGTCTGTAGTTTTCTTTCTTTGAAGTGTCTTTGTCTGGTTTAGGTATCAGGGTGATGTTGGCCTCGTAGAATGAATTTGGAAGTTCTCCCTCATTTTCTATTTCCTGAAGTAGCTTGAAAAGTATTGGTATTAGTTCCTCTTTAAAGGTTTTGTAAAACTCTGCTGTATACCCATCCGGTCCTGGGCTTTTCTTAGTTGGTAGTCTTTTGATGGTTTCTTCTATTTCCTCAATTGATATTGGTCTGTTTAGGTTGTCTATATCCTCCTGACTCAATCTGGGCAGATCATATGACTTAAGAAATGTATCTATGCCTTCACTATCTTCTAATGTATTGGATTATAAGGATTCAAAATAATTTTTGATTATCTTCTGTATTTCTGAAGTGTCTGTTGTGATATTGCCTTTTTCATCCCGTATGTTAGTAATTTGAGTTCTCTCTCTTCTTCTCTTTGCTAGCATGGCTAAGGGTCTGTCGATTTTGTTTATTTTTTCAAAGAACCAACTTTTAGTTTTGTCAATTTTTTCAATTGTTTCTTTTGTTTCGATTTTATTAATTTCAGCTCTGATTTTCATTATTTCTTGCCTTCTACTTCTTTTGCTGTTGTTTTGCTCTTCTTTTTCTAGGATTTTGAGATGAAGTATGAGATCATTTATTTGTTGGTTTTTCCTTTTTTAAGGAATGAACTCCAAGCAATGAATTTTCCTCTTAGAACTGCTTTCAATGTGTCCCATAGATTCCGATATGTTGTGTCTGTGTTTTCATTTATCTCTAAGAATTTTTTAATTTCCTCCTTGATGTCTTCTATAACCCACTGATCATTCAGTAACCTATTGTTTATTCTCCAAGTGATGTATGCTTTTTCCTTCCTTCTTTTATCGTTGATTTTCAGTTTCATTCCATTATGATCAGATAAGATGTATGGTATTATCTCTACTCCTTTATATTGTCTAAGAGTTGCCCTGTGACATAATATGTGATCTATTTTTGAGAAGGATCCATGTGCTGCTGAGAAAAAAGTGTAACTGCTTGATGTTGGGTGGTATATTCTATATATGTCAATTAAGTCTAGGTTATTAATTGTGTTATTGAGTTCTATAGTTTCCTTATTCAACTTTTGTTTGGAAGATCTGTCCATTGGTGAGAGAGGTGTGTTGAAGTCTCCCATGATTATTGTATGGTGGTCTATTAGACTCTTGAACTTGAGAAGAGTTTGTTTGATGAACATAGCTGCACCATTGTTAGGGGCATATATATTTATGATTGCTATGTCTTGTTGGTGTATGGTTCCCTTAAGCAGTATGTAGTGTCCCTCTTTATCCCTTTTGATTAACTTGCGCTTGAAATCTAATCTATTTTATTTGATATGAGTGTGGACACACCTGCTTGTTTCTGAAGTCCATATGAGTGATATGATTTTTCCCAACCTTTCACCTTCAGCCTATGTATGTCTTTTCCTATCAAATGCATCTCCTGTAGGCAGCATATTGTTGGGTCTTGTTTTGTGATCCATTCTACTAGCCTGTGTCTCTTAATTGGTGAGTTTAAGCCATTAACATTTAGGGTTATTATTGAGATATGGGTTGTTCTTCCAGCCATATTTGTTTATTTATGTTACTAAACATGGTTTGTTTCCTCTTTGATTATTTTTCCCCCCTTTAGTGTCCTACCTCCCACTGTTGGTTTTCATTGTTATTTTCCATTTCCTCTTCCTGTAATGTTTTGCCAAGGATGTTTTGAAGAGATGGTTTTCTAGCTGCAAATTCTTTTAACTTTTGTTTATCGTGGAAGGTTTTAATTTCATCTTCCATCCTGAAGCTTAATTTCGCTGGAAACACAATTCTTGGTTGGAACCCATTTTCTTTCAGTGTTTGAAATATGTTATTCCAGGATCTTCTAGCTTTCAGAGTCTGTGTTGAAAGATCAGCTGTTATCCTGATTGGCTTACCCCTAAATGTAATCTGCTTCCTTTCTCTTGTAGTTTTTAAAATTCTCTCCTTATTGTGTATGTTGAGCATCTTCATTATAATGTGTCTAGGTGTGGGTCTCTTATGATTTTGCACATTCGGCGTCCTGTAGGCTTCTAGGATTTGGGATTCTGTCTCATTCTTCAAGTCTGGGAAGTTTTCTCGTATTATTTCATTGAATAGATTGCTCATTCCTTTGGTTTGAAACTCTGTCCCTTCCTGTATCCCAATGACTCTTAAATTTGGTCTCTTGATGTTATCCCATATTTCTTGGATGTTTTGCTCATGGTTTCTTAACAGTCTTGCTGAGCTGTCTATGTTCTTTTCAAGTTGAAATACTTTATCTTCATTGTCTGATGTTCTATCTTCTAAGTGTTCTACTCTGCTGGTAGTATTCTCAATTGAGTTTTTAAGTTGGTTTATTGCTTCCTGCATTTCTAGGATTTCTGTTTGTTTGTTTTTTATAACCTCTATCTCCCTGTATAGTTGATCTTTTGCTTCTTGGATTTGTTTATGTAATTCATTGTTGAAGTGATCTTTCATTGTCTGATTTTGCTGTCTGATGTCTTCCTTGAGACTCCAGATCATCTGAAGCATGTATATCCTGAATTCTTTATCTGACATTCCATCTGCTGCAGCTATTACCTCTTCTAACGTTGAGTTGACCTGCATTGCTTGTGGTCCTTTCTTTCCTTGTCTCTTCATACTGTTCGCGTTCCTTTCTACTTGGTGAAACTGTTGTGCTATTGAATTTTCCCCCTATATATTTATATTGGTCTTGTATAGTTGCAAAGTCTCCCTTGCAGGCGCGGGTGGCGGCTCTGCCCCTCCTCCAATTGGGGCAATGTGCCTACCACGCCGGCAGGCTGCTGGGCCTGCTCTGCCGGTCGGTAGCAGGTCCGCCTACCTTGCAGGCGCGGGAGGCGGCTCTGTCCCTCTGTGGGCTGCTAGGCTTGTTCTGTCGGTGGTCGCAGTTCTGCCTACTTTGCAGGTGCAGGCAGCGGCACTGCCCCTCTGCAGGCCTCTGGGGCTGTTCTGCCAGTGGGTCGCAGGTCCGCCTACCTTGCAGGTGCGGGGTTGGGTGGCTCTACCCTTCCTCAGGCCACTGGGCCTGTTCTGTCTGTCGGTTGCAGTTCTGGCCTGTTCTGTTGGTGGTCACAGTTCCGTCTACCTTGCAGGCGCGGGGGGAGGGGCCGGCTCTGCCTCTCAGCAGGCCGCTGCTCCTCTTCTGCCGTTGAGTCGCAGGCCCGCCTACCTTGCAGGTGTGGTTGGCAGCTCTGCCCCTCCGCGGACCACTGGGCCTTTTCTGTCGGTGGTCACAGTTCCGCCTACCTGGCAGGCGCGGGGGTGGGGGGCGGCTCTGCCCCCCAGCAGCCAGCTGGGCCTGTTCTGTGGGTGGTCACAGTTCCGTCTACCTTGCCGGCGCAGGGGGAGGGGGCGGCTCTGCCTCTCAGCAGGCTGCTGCTCCTCTTCTTATATTTGTGTTTTGTTCTTCACCAGTTACTTGAGACTTTAAGTTTTAGGGTGGCTTACATCATCCTGGGGAGGAAGAAGAATCCCCCAATGAGAGGCTGGCAGTCATCCCCATCAACATATTTAGTAAAGAGAACTAAGAGCAAGGAATTATTTAAATTCAATAAAGGACATTTATAAGTCAACAACTAAAATTAAACTGAAAAGGAAAAGCTGAAAACTTTCTAAGGCCTAAAGCAAGACAAGGATGTTCACTTCCACCTCTTTTATTCAATATATTGTTAGAAGTTCAGGTCAGGGCATTCAGACAAGAGAAAGAAATAAAGGGAATCCAAACTGGAAAAGAAAAAATCAACCTGGCACTGTTTGCAAATGGCATGGTTTGATACATAGAAAACCCCAAAGACTTCACTAGAAAAACAGTTGAACTAATAAATAAATTCCATAAAGTTTCAGGCCCACAATCAACATAGACAGCTCAATACACCCATTTCAAATTATCTCAAATAGAAGCTCAAACAGTCCTTTATATGATAGCTATAAAAATACCAAATAATAAATTTAAATATATAGGTTAAGGATCTCACCAATGAAAATGTTAAAAATAAATTTTACATAATAAAGTTGGACACAAAAATGTTTCCTGGATCAGAAGAATAGCCGTTATCAAAAATTTTCATATTATCCAAAGCCATCTTTGGGTTCAATACACTTTTCATCAAAATATCAATGAAGTCAGTTACAGAACTTGAAAATAATCCAAAAATGTATATGTAATAACTGAAGCTAAAGCCATTTAGAAATAAAGGAAAATAGCAAAATGCATTCATTACAATACCTCATTTCCTAACATACTGCAAAGTTTTAGTTATCTAAATAGCATGGTATTGGCATGAAAAGGGTCAGATAAAACAATAGAAGAGAATAAAGAACCTAGAAATAAATCCATATTCCTTTAGCCAACAGATTTATAAAGAGGTGCTAATACCACATATTAGGGAAAGAAATCTGCAATGTATGAGCTGAGAAAAACATTGTTATGCAGAAGAATAAATGTAGACCTCTAGCTGTCACCATTTGGAAGAACTAACTAAATATGAATTGAAGACTTAAATGCCAAACCTTAAACTATAAAATTGCTGGAAGAAAACATATAGGAAATGCTTCAGGACATTGAAATGGGCAGAGTTTTGTAGAAGAATCATAATGCAGGGAAAACAAAGACAAAAATCGACAGAGGAGATTTCATCAAAGTAGAAAACTTCTGCTTATTAAGAAAATTAGCAATAGTATGAAGTGACAAACTTTAGAATGGGAAACACTGGACAAGAGGTTAATATTAAGAATATATGAGGCCAAGACTCTACAGCTATGAAAGAAATAACCCAATTTAAAATAGGTAATAGATCTAAATGAGTATTTCTAAAATGAAGATATACATATGGCCAACTGACATTTGACAAAATTCTGAACATCTCTAACCATTAGGGGAATGAAAATCAAAACCACTATTTGCTAGAACCTTACTTCTGTAAGAATATCTATTACTCACAAAGCATCTAGAAATAGATGGGGAGGAAGAAGAATCACCCAAGTTAAAAAAATTTCACACAATTTCTTGCATTTTATCACATAATAATTGAACAAAATTAAAAACCAACAGCAAAAAAAACCCCGCAGGAAACTATATAAAAACATGGAGATTGAGTAATACATTTTTGAATGATAAATGGGTAAGAGAAGAAATCAGTGTAGAAATTGAAAACTCTCAGAGTCAAATGATAATAGTGATACAATATACCAAAACCTATGGGACACTATGAAAGTAGTCAGAACATTTATAATTATGATTGCCTACATAAGAAATTCAGAAAGATTCCAAAGATACAACCTAATGCTTCTTAAGCCCCTTGGGGGAAAAATAAAAAAAAAATCCAAAACCAGTAGAAAGAAGAAAATAATTAAGATCAGAGCTAAAATCATTGAAATTGGAGAATAAAAAAATCAATACAAATGATCAATGAAATGAAGAGTTGTTTTTGAAAAAAGTAAACATGATTGAAAACCCCTTAACAAAATGAACCAAAAGAAGAAGACCCAAATTAATAAAATTGGAGTTGAAAAAGGAGAAATCATCACAGAAATCCAGAAGATCATTAAGGACTACTTTAAAAGCTTATATGCCAATAAATTGGAAAGCCGAGAAGAAATGGATACATTTCTAGGTACATACATTCTCCCAAAATTGAATCAGGAGACCATAGAAAACTTTAACAGACCAATAACTAGCAAAGAGATAGGAGTAGTAATAAAAGCCTTCTTCCAACAAAGAAAAGTCTAGGATTAGATGGAATCTCAGTTGAATTCTATAAGACATTTAAAGAATAACTAATGCTAATGTTCCTCAAATTATTCTGTGAAATAGAAAGAGGCAGAACATTTCAAATTTATTCTATAAAGCCAGTATCACACTCATAACAAAAGCAAATAAAGACACATCAAAGAAAGAAAACTCAAAGAAAGTTCATCCCTGATGAACTTACATGAAAAATTCCTAATAAATTATTAACAAATCATATTAAACAACATATTAAGAAGATTGTACATCATGACCTAGTTGATTTTATCCTAGGAATGTAAGGATGGCTTAACTGCAAATAAATAAATGTAATTTATTACATAAATTTGGAATAAGGACAAAAATTCCTTAGTCATTTCAATAGATGCAGAGAAAGCCTTTGTCAAAATTCAGCACTCACTCATGATAAAAACACTGAAAAAACTAGGGACAAAAGAAACATACATTACAAAGGCTATATATGACAAACTCAAAGCCAACATCATAGTCATGGGGAAAACCTGAAAGCATTTCCTTTAAAATATAGGATAAGATAAGGATGTCCACTCTGACCACTTCTACTTAATATTGTACTAGAAATTTTATCCAGAGTAACTAGGCAAGAGAAGGAAATCAAAGGGATTAAAAATAGGAAAGGAATAAGTCAAATTATAACTGTTTGCAGATGATATGATCATATAATTAGAAGACCCAAGGAAATCTACCAAAACACTGCTAGAGTAAATAAATCAATTCAGCAAAGTATCAGGTTACAAAAACAACATATGAAAATCAATACTTTCCTAAGTATTTAACTGTTTCCTAAGTATTTAACAGGTGAAATGCATATGCTGAGAAAGAAATCAGGAAAACATTTCTATTCACATAGGCTCAAAAAATACCTAGAAATAAATATATCTAAAGAGAGGAGAGATCTGTGCAACAACAACTATGGAATACTGAAGTTCATAGTCAGCTGACTCCATATCTCTGAGCCCAAAATGAAGAAGAACATCATTGCAGAAAGGTGTTGCAGAGGAAAGCAGCTTGGGTCATGTCAACCAGGAAGCAGAGAACAAGGAGCAGCATTTCTATATATCATTCTCACAAACCTAGTATAAATTTGAAACTGATTCTCTTAAGAAGTACATACTAAAAACATAAAAAAATAAGCCAGGCACAGTGGTGCATGCCCTACAATCCCAGTAGCTGGGGAGGCTGAGGTAAGAGGATCACACATTCAAAGCCAGTCTCAGAAATTTAGCAAAGCCATAAGCAAGTCAATGAGTCCCTGTCTATAAATAAATTCACATCCCCACTGGGGATGTGGCTCAGTGATTAAGTGCCCCCTTGGTTCATTCTTGGTACCCCATACCCCCCCAAAAAAAATTGCATAGAGAGTCTTTACTGCAACATTAGAAAATACTTCTCTAATACAAATGAAAGCAGTGAAGGAAAAGCAGAGGAAGTAAAATATGAGACATGCAGAACCCCAAAAGTGAAATGGGAGATATAATTTTAGCCACATAAATAATATTAGATGTAAACATACTGAACAATCTTATCAAAAGGCAAAGATTATCAAGTTTGATAAGAAATGATCCAGCTATATACTGGCCTATAAGAGACATGGTTTAGAATCAAAGATAGACATAGATTGAATGTAAAAGAATAGGAAATAGTATATCATGCAAACAACAACCACAATTAATGTGCAGGGGTTAAAATAGAAAGAGACCAATTAGACTTTGAAACAAAAACACATCACTAGAGATAAAAAGGATATTTAAAATTGATAAAAGTTCACTCCATCAGGATGATAAAACCATTGTAAATGAATACACATCTAATAACAGATATATATATATATGAGACAAGCTGAAAGAAAATACTTGATAATTGTAGCTGGAAACTTCACTACCCGGCTTTTGATAATGAATAGAACAACTAGGTAGAAGATTAACAAGGAAATAAAAGATTTGGACTATGATCCTCTTTTATATAAAAACAAATTAGATGATATAGACATGTATAGGACACTCTGCATTTACTCTAATTCTCATGGAATATTGTCCAGTGCAGACAGTCTGTTAGGCAGTAAAAGCAAAACTCTATACATTGAAAGAATAGAAAAAGTACAATGTTTTTCTGATTATAATAGAATGAAATTAGAAATCCACAGCAGAAAAACATAGGGAAATTAACTAATGTGTGCAAATTAAACAATACACCCTTAATGATCAATGTTTCAAAGTACTAATCATAAAGGAATGGTGAAAACATTCCTAGGTGAATGGAAGTGGCAGCCAAACACACGTCACCTAAGAGTTCCAGGCAAAGCAGTGCTTACTAAGGAATTAATTAGAGAAAACATGCCTACTATGAACAAAAAAAGAGATCTGGAGTAAATAACCTAGATTTTCACTTTAAGAAAAATAAGAGAAAACTACAACTAAAGTCAGAAGGAAAAGGATATTATAAATGTAAAAGCAGAAAATTAATGCAATAGAGCATAAAAACAAACAGTTAAAAATAACAAAACCAAAAGTTAGCCCCTTTAAAAGATCAAAGAAATTGATAAGCATTTAGATTATTAGAAAAAGAAAGCAAATTATTAAATTCAATAATTAAAGAGGGAATATTACCATTAATGTTTCAGAAAAAAGAGATGATGTAAAATATTGTATATAATTTTATACCAACAAATTGGATAAGCTCTGAAATGGACAAACTCCCAGAGAGGCAAAAAGTATGAAAAACAGTCAAAGATGAAATGGAAAATCTGAATTTACGCATAACAAGTAAAGAGATAATATTTGTAATTTGAAAAACCAACCAAATGATAATGCAAAGGTCAATAGGGCATCACCAGTGGAATTTTACTAAATATTTTAAAGTAAAACATCAATTTTTAAAAATTTTTTTTATTGTTGGTTGTTCAAAACATTACAAATTTCTTGATATATCATATTTCACACTTTGATTCAAGTGGGTTATGAACTCCCATTTTTACCCCATATACAGATTGCAGAATCACATCAGTTACACATCCATTGATTTACATATTGCCATACTAGTGTCTGTTGTGTTCTGCTGCCCTTCCTATCCTCTACTATCCCCCCCTCCCCTCCCCTCCCCTCTTCTCTCTCTACCCCCTCTACTGTCATTCATTTCTCCCCCTTGTATTATTTTTCCCTTTCCCCTCACTTCCAATTGTATGTACTTTTGTATAACCCTGAGGGTCTCCTTCCATTTCCATGCAATTTCCCTTCTCTCTCCCTTTCCCTCCCACCTCTCATCCCTATTTAATGTTAATCTTCTTCTCCTGCTCTTCGACCCTACTCTGTTCTTAGTTACTCTCCTTATATCAAAGAAGACATTTGGCATTTGTTTTTTAGGGATTGGCTAGCTTCACTTAGCATAATCTGCTCTAATGCCATCCATTTCCCTGCAAATTCTATGATTTTGTCATTTTTTAAAGCAGAGTAATACTCCATTGTGTATAAATGCCACATTTTTTTTATCCATTCGTCTACTGAAGGGCATCTAGGTTGGTTCCACAGTCTTGCTATTGTGAATTGTGCTGCTATGAACATCGATGTAGCAGTGTCCCTGTAGCATGCTCTTTTTAGGTCTTTAGGGAATAGACCGAGAAGGGGAATAGCTGGGTCAAATGGTGGCTCCATTCCCAGCTTTCCAAGAAATCTCCATACTGCTTTCCAAATTGGCTGCACCAATTTGCAGTCCCACCAGCAACGTACAAGTGTACCCTTTTCCCCACATCCTCGCCAGCACTTATTGTTGTTTGACTTCATAATGGCTGCCAATCTTACTGGAGTGAGATGGTATCTTAGGGTGGTTTTGATTTGCATTTCTCTGACTGCTAGAGATGGTGAGCATTTTTTCATGTACTTGTTGATTGACTGCATGTCCTCCTCTGAGAAGTGTCTGTTCAGGTCCTTGGCCCATTTGTTGATTGGGTTGTAAAACATCAATTTTTATAAAATCTTTCAAAATATTTTGGAGGATGTATCACCTCCAACTCCATTTAATGAGGCCTGAGGCCAATATTACCCAGATATCTAAATTATAAGTTTATTAGAAAGAATTTTGTTATAAAGCTGTTCTTTTCATAATGAAATTGAATTGCCATTGAAAAAGCAGCATTTACCACCTTCCAAATATGATTTTATTCAAAATAATATTTGATTCAAATAAGAATTTCCAATGACTATTTCCACCTTTGCTGAAAAAAACAAAACAAAATAGTGAAGAACTACACAGTTATGTGTCACTGTATACATTAGACTTTGGTGAGCAAGAAACAAGTGGTTTATTTTAACCATGAAAAATCTTTCAGATCTATTTGCGTTGTTGTAGGTACAAATGAGGCAAGACACCAAAGATAGCAGGAAACAGTTTTATTTGGCTGCAGCCAGGTTCAGAGGGCACAGCTTTTGCTCTAATCATTTAATCCCCTGAACCCCGAGTTCAGGTAGTTTCAGAGTTTTATACCCAGCATGTAAGGGGATGGGCTCGGAAATTCATATTCTGCAGAATTTCACATAAAAACAGCTTTTTCGTCTCTGTTTTGGGCAAGTTAACCCTTCAAGGACAACACCTGAGAAGGGGAGAACTTCTTCTCCCCTTTCTTTCCTCCCCTGCCAGGTGTTACTATGGAGCCCAATTGGTAACATCTCTTATTTTAAAAAGGTAGACATCTCTGTGAAGCCCCCAGCTCAAGGCCAGAGGCCTTGTTTGCTCATTCCTACAAACTACTATACTAGATATGTTTGTGAAAAACTAGTAAGGGGGTGTCCAACACCTGGAGTGCTGATATCTTCTCAGACAGTGGCCAAGTAAGATAGGGCAACATGAAAATAGAAAGTTTATCTACATTGAACTTTTTCACAGAGACTCTTTTGCTGACAGTCCTAAAATCAGCCATGGTGAAGATTTCTGGAGAAGCCCAGTTAAGACTTTTCTGTGGAGAAAGGGCGTGCCACTGCAGTATGACCCATGTAGTCAGCTGCTCTTTGGAAAAATTTCTTCTTGTAATTCCAGTTATGAGGGATATAATGCATGAGAGCCTTCCCTTCATATTTTCCCCAGATCCATTTTGCTAGAGCTGGACACAAATAATTTCATTCTAAATGGGGCAACTCTTACAGTGTTGTTATGTAATTAATATAAAATTTAATTTCAAAAGTAACATTTGTTTTATAGCATTCAACTAATATAGGTAAGTATACTTAAAAATTTTTCCTTCATGTCCACACCAGTCATCAAATTTCACATAAAAAAATTTAACACTTTAATGTTTCAGATTTAAATTAGTCACATAAAAGAAATGTTTCTAAAATCATAGATATGATATACATGTATGTATATATATATAATAATGTGTATATATATATATATATATATATATATATATATATATATATATACATTATTTTCACATACACATAATTATGAACAGACATATTCATACACACATAACATTTTAACCTAAATGGAACCATGAGATATACTATCATTCGTCAGCTTTCCCTATTTACATTTTTTATACCAAATATGTCTTTCAAAGAGAACTGATGTAAGTCTTTCCCATTTCTTCCTTCTTTTATAGTGGTAAGAATAAATAATAATATCTACTCCTCTTCCTTTCCTTAGGTGGTCTTTTCATTTTGTTTATTATTTTCCTTTGATCCATAGAAGTTTAGTTTAATATACTTCAATTTATTTATTTTTGTTTTTCTATCTGTGTTCTTGCTGTCATATCCAAAATTTCATTGCTAAGACTGATGTCAATAAGAAATATTGGTATAGATGTGGCAAAATACAAAAACATATACACTGCTGTTGGAAATATAAAATGATGTATCTACTTTGGAACACAGTATGGTATTTCTCCAAAGGCTAACCATAGAGTTATCATATGAATCATAAAATCCACTCCTTGCTATATATGCAACCAAAAAGGAAAATATATGATGATGTATGAACCTGTATATTAATATGCAGATAAACATCAAAAATTCAAAACTGGTTCCTAAGTTATTATGGAAAGATAAATGACTAAAATAGTCAACATAATGCTAAAAAAAAAAAAAAAAAAAAAAAAAAACCCTAATTCTTTTTCTTTTTTATACTTCATGATTTCAGGACTGATAAAGAACTACAGTATGTACCACAGCCTTGTAGTTTCATATATGAAACACATAGGTAAGGAAAATAACAGAGACCTCATTACAAACCAACAGAAAAATAGTTAACAAATTATTGATAAAGAAGGAAGCCATAGACTGTAACGAAACATTTGCAATACACATAATTGTTTACAAAATATACAAAGACTAGAAAATTCAACATTCAGTAAATAATGCAATTAAAAACTGACAATAAAAAAATGGCATGGTATTGGCATAAAAGTGGATATGTAGACTAATGATACAGAATAGAAGATACACAGACAAACCCACATAAATACAGTTATCTTGTACTAGACAAAGGCACCAAAAACACATTGGAGAAAAGATAGTCTTTTCAATAAATGGTGCTGGGAAAACTGGAAATCCATATGCAGCAAAATGAAGCTAAATCCCTATCTCTCATCATGCACAAAACTAAACTCAAAAGTGGATCAAGGACCTAGGCAGTAGAACAGAGACCCTGCTCCTAATAGAAGAAAAAGTAGGCTCTAATTTTTATCATGTCTGATTAGGCTCCAAAGTCCTTACCAAGACTCCTAAAGTGCAAGAAATAAAATCAAGAATAAAAATGGAATGGAGTCAAACTAAAAAATTTCTTCTCAGCAAAAGAAACAATAAGTTGAAGAGAGAGCCTACATTTTGGAGCAAATTTTTGCCACCTGAACATTGGATAGAGAACTAATCTCTAGATTGTATAAAGGACTCAAAATTTTTAATACCATAAAAAAAACCACAACAACCCAACCAATAAATGGGCTAAGGAACTGAACAGACACCTCTTAGAAGAAAATATATGATCGTGCAACAAACATACGAAAAAATGTTCAATGTCTCTAGTAATTAGAGAAGTGCACATCAAAACTACTCCAAGATTTCATCTCACTCCAGTCAGAATGGCAGTTATCAAGAATACAAACAACAATAAGTGTTGGCAAGGATGTGGCAGAAAAGGCACACTCATACATTGCTGGTGAGACTGCAAATTGGTACAACCAATCTGGACAGCAGTATGAAAATTCCCTTAGAAAACTTGGAATGGAACCACCATTTGACCCAGTTGTCCCACTCCTTGGTTTATACCCAAAGGATTTAAAAAGAGCATACTATAGTGACACAGCCACTTTAATGTTTGTAGCAGCACAATTCACAATTGCTAAACTGTGGAACCAACCTAGATGGCCTTATGCCGCAGTCTGGCTGGGCACACAATCACGAGCCACCACACAGCTTACAGATTCAAACAGCAACTCTTTATTCCCGAACTCACACCAGCCGTCTACAAACACGTTCTGGGGAAATCCACGTTCTCTGCCCAAATCCACGTTCTCTGCCCAAATCCACCTCCACTGGGCTTCTATCTCCAAAATATATACTGTCTGAATCCCGTGAGAACTCAAGGGGAACTCAGGCAGCAGGATACGCCCTATTCCCAGGAGGAATAATCTTAAACCTTAAACCTGGAACCTAAACTGGGAACGCCCTAAACACGATTATCTTAAAACCGGGAACACCCTAATCTGCCTTGGTCCTTGAGCAAGGTCACCTACATTCAATGTCGCTGCAACATGTCAGCAACATGGGGTACACTGGCAAGGAAATTGTCATACCTACTTGGCTAATGGCTCCCAGCATCTCCCCCCTTCTGATTAATTAAACAACAAGCAATGTGGCTTAAGGACCGTGCCTGGTAGGTTGTCCAATTCAACATATGGTTCTTACCCGTCATCGGAAAACTGACCTTTAGGCGTCAGCCTCCTGTCTTAGGTTGATACCACTTTGAATCATACCCGTCACTGACTACCGGTCCAGCATACAGCCATACTTGTGGATAGGTCTATGCACCAGTGGGGGGGGGGGGGTGAGGTTCTTTGCCTCACCTCTGTTGGCCCCCAAATTTGGCCTTGGTGCCAGTGGGGGAGTGAGGTTAATGTGGCTTATGGACCGTGCCTGGTAGGTTGTCCAATTCAACATATGGTTCTTACCTGTCATCGGAAAACTGACCTTTAGGCGTCAGCCTCCTGTCTTAGGTTGATACCACTGTAATTGGATCATACCCGTCACTGACTACTGGTCCAGCATAAGCCATTGGCCCCCAAATTTTAGACCATCACTAGCAGAAGGGAGGAGGATACAGAAATGCCACGACACCAAGCCAATTGACGGCTCCTTGGGAAAAAATTGCATCACTGGTGACACCATCAGCAAAGATATGTCAGCACTACCACAATTAACATGGGGTGCGCTGGCAAGGAAATAAAAATTGCATCACTAGTGACACCATCAGCAAAGATATGCCAGCATTACCACAATTCGCTGCACCAAACGATAGTTACATAGTCCAGGCAAGTTCTGCAAGCAGTTCAAAGCAGAGGAATCTATCAATATGTCCATTTCCTCCCAAAATCCGTTTCCTCCCAAAGTAAGTTGACTCTTTGATTGAGCATTACTTGTTGAGTTCTTCACCGGCACTGGGATGGAGATAGGAATTCTGGCAATGATGCTAAAGAGACATTATCCTGAAAAGAATTATTAAATATAATGAAAAGGAAAGGTGAAAGTAAACAAACAGATCTGTTAACCTACTTTAAAAACAATCTTTAACAGCTGTTTACCTAATTTAAATTAAACCATTTAAATCACGTGAATAAAAATAATAATAATTCGGATCCATTTTTTCATGAGCGCTCCTCATATAAGAAATATGGACATACGTACATACAGACATACAACACAAAACACAAGAGTGTACACAAACGTACAACACATAAGAAAATAGTAAAGGCCTTGTAGCTTTACCTAGGTGAAATCTCCATTGCAATGTTTAAAAACTCCACAGTCAAAAAATAAAACTGATCAGAAAAACATTAACCTAGGTTTGTATGAGCTCAAAAAATAAAAATAGAACCTTATGATGTGGAAAAATGCAATAATAAAATAGCTATTGAAAAAAGCATCCTGGTTAATCACTGTCGCAGATGTAAGAATGGCCAAGCTGGAGTTCTGGATATCAGCTGTTATGGATTTGAGTCAAATCATCTTCTTTTCGATCTGTAGAGACTGTTTTAGTTAATCTCTCTGGAATCCAAATGGGCTGCTGTTCTCCCTGTGGAAAAACACAAACAGACCCCCGACTCCAGACAATCACTGGGTCAGGACCTTTCCATTGTCCTGTTAGAATATCTTTCCAAAGTACTTTAGGCTTATGTACATTTTTTGGATACATATGCCTTTCCGCAGCACTAAGTCCTGATGAATCCAAATTTAAAAAGTTTAGAGTAAAAAGCGTTATTTTAAGTTTATCTTTGGGGGATATATACCGCTTTCCAATTCCCTCTTTTTGCTTTAATAAGTATGTTTTAATAGTTTGATGAGCTCTTTCAACTATGCCTTGTCCCTGTGGATTGTATGGGATTCCTGTTATATGAGTAATACCAAATGATGAGCAAAATTGTTTAAAAGAGGTAGAGGTATAGCCAGGACCATTATCAGTTTTTAACTGTTTAGGAATGCCCACAGTGGCAAAATTTTGTAAGCAATGAGCTATAACATCTTTAGTTTTTTCTCCGGCATGAAGGGAGCCCATCAAAAATCCAGAAGAAGTATCGACTGTAATGTGTAAATATTTTAATTTTCCAAATTCTGGCAAGTGTGTGACGTCCATCTGCCAAATATGGTTAGGTATCAGTCCTCTAGGATTGACTCCAAGATTAACTTGTGGTAAAAATGTCACACAATTTTGACATTGTTTTATTATATGTCTGGCTTGTTCCTTAGTTATTTTAAAACACTTTTGTAAAGTATAGCATTAACATGAAACCTTTTATGACTCCCAGCAGCCTTAAATAGATGAATAGATAGAGAAAGAAACTATGGTATATACATACAATGGAATATTACTCAGCATTAAAAGAGAATAAAATTACAGCATTTGCAAGTAAATGGATGGAGTTGGAGAATATCATGATAAACAAAATAAGCCAATTCTCCCAAACAAGGGGCTGAATATTTTCTCTGATAAGTGGATGCTAATCCTTAACTGGGGGTGGCGTGGGGTGAGTGGAGGAAGTTTGGATGGGGCAAAAGGGAAAGGGGGAGAGGCTAGAGGGTAATAAATTTTGTGGAATGAGATGAACATCATTACCGTAGGTGCATGTATGATTGCATGAATGGTTATGACTCTGCTTACTTCATGTACAACTAGAGAAGTGAAAAATCCTGCTCCATTTTTGTACAATGAATTGAAGAGATTTCTACTGTCATGTATAGCTGATTAGAAGTAATAAAAAATTGACAAAACACATAAACAGGCATTTTATTGAAGAGAATAATCAAATGGCAAATAAGCAGGTGTCCCCCAAAAGCTCATGTGTGAGATAATGCAAGAACATTCGGAGGTGAAATCATTGAACCATGAGAGCCTTGATTTAATCAGTGAATTTGGTGAGGGGGATTAACTGAGTGGTAACTGAACACAGGTAGGGTGTGGTTAGAGGAGGTGGGTCATTGGGGGCATGTCTTTGGGGTATGTATTTTGTATGCGGCATGTGGAGTCTTTCTTTTCTTCCTGATCATTACATGAGCCACTTTACCCGCCACCCCCACTCTTCCCCCATGATGTTCTGTTTCATCTTCAGCAAAAGAGAATAGAGTTGGGTATCTATGGACCAAGAATTCTGAAATCCTGAGCTCCAAATAAGCTTTTTCTCCTCTAAAATTGTTCTTGTCAAGTCTTTTAGTCACAGCAGCAGAAAAACTGATTAAAACTTTGATCATATGTATATAGTATGTATCTGTATATATGTATGTATACATATACATATATCAGTTGCTTATAAGGAATTGCAACATGAGGAACCTTCTCTGCCAGATGAGTCCATAGAAACAATTACTCTAAGAAAACAGTAAGCACATCTAGAGTCCTGATCTTTGTTCTCATACCATTTATTAATAAAAAAAATTAGGGCTCCTTGGAAAATTCTGATCATAGATATGAGGCAAAATGTCTATAATTTGAGCCTATAATGGCTAAAAGATGTACTAAAACACACAGAAAACTACCCCAAATACACATTAATGGATATTTGTCAAAGGGACACACGAGGCAATAAATACCACTCCAATGTCTGAAATTGAAGTTACCAGAATCACAAAATTAATAAAGTTATATTTGGCATAAAAAGATATAAAATAAAGGTATAAAGTAAAGGTCCAGTAGTCCACATTGATTAAAATAAATGTTGGAAAAAGTAAATAAATAGGGCATACTGACAATAGCCTATGGAGAAGTGTGCCTCAGATTTATATAGATATATTGCCATCAAAGAATTGGTGCTCAATTTTTTGTATAGTGACTTCATTTATTGCCGCAGTCTGGCTGGGCACAAAATCACAAGCCACTCACAGCCTTGTAGATTCAAACAGCAATTCTTTATTCCCTAACTGTCACCGTCACTCTTCACGCACGTTCTGGGCAAAATCCACACTCTCCACCGGGCTCTGAATCCCAAATTCTCTCTGAATCCCGCGAGAACTCAACAGGAACTCAAGATGCCTGAGGCAGCAGGATATGCCCTATTCCCAGCAGGAATCACCTTAAACCTGGAACCGCCCTAAACCCGGATCACCCTAAACCCTGATCCACCCTAAACCCGGATCCGCCCTGGTCCTTGAGCAAGGTCACCTTTCATGCAAAGTCACTGCAAATGACTTGGGTCCACAATGGAGAGTCCTTCCTCTAAGCAACATGGGGTAGGCTGACAAGGAAATTGCCATGTGTCGTACCTACTTAGCTATGGCTCTCAGCAATTTATGAGCACAGTATATAAAGAAGAACAAACATACATTACAGTGAAGAAAACTGGCAAACATCACTGTAGCTAGGTTGTCACTGCTAGCCTCAAGAATTACATCATGATGACTGTATTTACTGTTGATAAACATGATGAAATGCAAATTTACTTCTATGGGTGCTCATCCCACAAACCAGTATCCCTAGTATAATTATGCAGAAATCATTGGAGAAATTCCAATTGAGGGGCTTTATTAGGAAATTCTTATAATACTGTTTCTCACATAATATCGGAAAACAGAAAAATATTAGAACTATAGAAATATTTAAAAAGCATGAAATTCAATAATATGAACATATTCATGTATGATATAGCTGAACTTTTTGTATTAATTTCACAAAATTTTAAAAATCTAAAAGAAACCTCTAAAACTTTTTAAATTACTTAAAGATAAATACTTTGAGGTAAAGTTTTTCAGAAAGAAGCCGATAATTGAAAAAATTACCATTTTCTACTTCCAAATATACTATTTAATTCAAATAAGTATTGTCAATGCTTATTACCACCTCTGAGAAAAATGTGGAGGAACAGCAAATTCACACAGTATCAACATGCAAATTAAATATATACTGTTTTATTACCTTAACCAAGTTATAAAACTTAGTATCACCAGTAACATATAAAATAACAATTAAGGGTCTCTTGTGTTGCAAGAAAAAAGCTTAGCATGCCTATGATTGCTGAAAGTACATAACTTGAATTTAATCTTGAGAAAACATCAGAAATTTGGATAATGGGATATTTTAAAAGGTAGCTGAAATGTATGCATGCATTACTATATGTATGTACATATAGATATATGATGTAGCTGGGTATATAAAATATATTTATAAATATCTAATTTGGGAGGTACCTGAAATTGACCTCAGGGGCACTTGGCCACTAAACCACATTCCCAGCCTTATATTATTTTATTTTATTTATTCTAATTTGTTATATATGACAACAAAATGCAATTCAATTCATATTACACAAATAGAGCACAATTTTTCATGTCTCAGGTTGTACACAAAGTAGAGTCTCATCATTCATGTTTTCATACAGTACTTATGGTAATGATGTCTGTCTCATTTCACCACCTTTCCTACCCCCATTCTTCCCCTTTACATCCTTCCCCTTTTCCCTATCTAAAGTTTGTCTGTTCCTCCCATGCTCCTCTCCATCCCCATTATGAATCAGCATTCTTATTTCAGAGAAAACATTTGACATTTGGTATTTTAGGATTGGCTTACTCACTTAGCATTATGTTCTCCAACTCCATCTAATTACGTGCAAATTGCATGATTTTATTCTCTTTTAATGCTGAATAATATTTCATTGAGTATATATACCACATTTTCTTTATCAATTCATCTACTGAAGGGTATCTAGGTTGGTTTCCCAATTTAGCTGTTGTGAATTATGGTGCTATAAACATTGATGTGGCTGCATCATTGTAGTATGCTGTTTTTAAGTCTTTTGGTATAGAACAAGGAGTAGGATAGCTGGGTCAAATGCGGTTATACTTCCAGTTTTTCAAAGAATCTCCATAAAGCTTTCCATATTGGCTGCACCAATTTGCAGTCCCACTAGCAATGTATTAGTGTTCCTTTTCCTCCACAGCCTCACCAAAACTTATTGTTGTTTGTATTCTTAATAGCTGCCATTCTGACTGGAGCGAAATGAAATCTTAGAGTGGTTTTGATGTGTATTTCTCTAATTGCTAGCGATTTTGAACATTTTTTCATATATTTGTTGTTAGATTGTATATCATCTTTGAGAAATTTCTGTTCAGTTCCTTGGCCCATTTATTGATTGGGTTGTTTTCTTCGTGATAAGATTTTTGACTTCTTTATATGTCCTAAAGATTAGTGCTCTATCTGATGTGCATGTGGTAAAAATTTGCTCCCATTCTGTAGGCTCTCTATTCACTTCATTGATTATTTCTTTTGCTGAGAAGAAGGTCTTTAGTTTAAAAATCATCCAATTTATTTATTCTTAATTTTAATTCTTGTGCTATAAGAGTCTTATTAAGGAAGTCAGGGCCTAATCCAACATGATGAAGATTTGGGTCTACTTTTTTTTTATTTAGGCACAGGGTCTCTAGTTTAATTTCTAGGTCTTTGATCCACTTTGAGTTGAGTTTTGTGCATGGTGAGAGATAGGGGTTTAATTTCACTTTCCTGCATATGGATTTCCAGTTTTCCCAGCACCATTTGTTAAGAGGCTATCTTTTCTCCAATGCATGTCTTTGGAATTTTATCTAATATAAGATAATTGTAATTTTGTGGGTTAGTCTCTGTGTCCTCTATTCTGTATCATTGGTCTACCTGTCTATTTTGGTGCTGATACCATGCTGCTTTTGTTACTATTGCTCTGTAGTATAGTTAAAGTCTGGTGTAGTAATGCTAGCTGTTTTGCTTTTCCTGCTAAGGATTGCTTTAGCTATTCTGGGTCTCTTATTTTTAAAGATAAATTTCATGACTGTTTTCTCTATTTCTATGAGGAATGTCATTGGGATTTTGATTGGAATAAATCTGTATATTGCTTTTGGTAGTATGGTCATTTTGACAAAATTAATTCTGCCTATCCAAGAGCAAGGTAGATCTCTCTTCTAAAATTTCTTTCTTTAGCATTTGACAGTTTTCATTGTTGAGGTGTTTCACCTCTTTCATTAGGTTGATTTCCACATTTTTTTGAGACTATTATAAGTGGGGTAGGATTTTTTTTGTTTCTCTTTCAGAGGATTTTTCACAGATATATAGAAATGCCTTTAATTTATGGGTGTTGATTTTATATCCTGCTACTTTGCTGAATTCATTTATTAGTTATAGAAATTATCTGGTGGAATTTTTTGGGTCTTCTAGGTATAGAATCATATCATTAGCAAATAGTAATGATTCAAGTTCCTTTCCTATTCATATCCCTTTAATTTCTTTTATATGTCTAATTGTTCTGGCTAGTGTTTCCAAAAATATGTTAAATAGAAGTGGTGAAAGAGGGCATTCCTTTCTTGTTCCTGTTTTAAGAGGGAATACTTTCAATTTTTCTCCACTTAGAATGATTTTGGCCTGGAGCTTAGCATAGATATCTTTTTATAATGTTGAGATGTGTGCTTGTCTATCTCTAGTTTTTCTAGTGTTTTGAACATGAAAGGGGCTTGTCTTTTTTTTTGAATGCTTTTTATGCATCTGTTGAGATGATCATGATTCTTAATATTTAAGTCTTTTGATATGATGAATTACATTAATTGATTCTCATATGTTGAACCAACCTTGCATCACTGGGATGAACCACAATTGATCATGGTGCATTGTCTTTTTGATATGTTTTTGTATTCAATTTGCCAGAATTTTATTGAGAATTTTTGTATCTATATTTATTACAGATATTGGTCTGAAGTTTTTTCCTTCAATGTGTCTTTGTCTGGTTTTGCAATCAGGGTGATATTGGCCTCATTGAATGAGTTTGGAAGTGTTCCCTCATTTTATATTTTATGAAAGAATTTTAGAGTATTGGTATTAGTTCTTCTATAAAGGTCTTTTACAACTCAGCTTTATACCCATTCAGTCCTGGTCTTTTCTTTGTTGGTAGGATTTTCATGGTGTCTTCTATTTTATTGCTTGAAATTGATCTGTTTAAATCTTGTATATCATCTTAGTCCAGTTTGGCAAATCATATGACTCTAGAAATTTCTCAATGCCTTTGTGGCTTTTTATTTTATTAGAGTACAAATTTTCAAAATAATTTCTAATTATCTTCTCTTTTTCTGTTGTGTCTGTTGTGATATTTCCTTTTTCATCACATATGTTAGTGATTTGAGCTTTCTCTATGCTTCTCTTTGTTAGAATGGCTAATGGCTTATCAATTTTATTTGTTTTTTCAAAGAACCAACATTTTGCCAATTTTTCAATTGTTTATTTTGTTTCAATTTCATTAGTTTCAGTTCTAATTTTAATTATTTCCTGTATTCTATTGGTTTTGGTGTTGATTTGTTCTTCTTTTTCTAGGGCTGTGAGATGTAATGTTAGGTCATTTATTTGTTGACTTTTTCTTCTTTGGGGAAATGAACTCCATTCAATGAACTTTCCTCTTAATACTTCCTTCATACTGTCTCAGAGATTTTGATATGTTGTGTCAATATTCTAAGAAATTTTTACCTAAGAAATTTTTAATCTCCTCCTTGATGTTTTTTGCAACCCATTGCTTATTCAATAGCATATTATTTCATCTCCAGGCGTTAGAATAGCTTCTATTTTTATTTTATCATTGATTTCTAATTTCATTCCATTATAAACTGATGGAATGCAGGTTAGTATCTCTACTTTTTTGTATTTGCTAAGAGTTGCTTTGTGGCATAATATATGGTTTATTTTAGAGAAGAAACCATGTTCTGCTGAGAAGAAAGTGCATTTGCTTGTTGGTGGATGAAATATTCTAAATATATAAGTTAAGCCGAAGTTATTATAGTATTATTGAGTTCTATAGTTTCTTTGTTCAGCTTTTGTTTGGAAGATCTATCCAGTGGTGAAAGAGTATTATTGTGTTGTAGTGTGTTTGGCTATTAAGGTTGAGAAGAGTTTGTTTAATGAACATAGATGCTCTATTGTTTCGGGCATATATATTTATAATTGTTAAGTCTTGTTGATGTATGGTTGCCTTGAGCAGTATGAAATGTTCTTCTTTATCCCTTTTGAGTAACTTTGGCTTGAAGTTTACTTTATTTGATATGATGACAGAGATCCCTGCTTTTTTCTGGAGTCCATGTGAGTGGTAGTTTTTTCCCAACCTTTCACCTTCAGTCTGTGGATGTCTTTTCCTATGAGATGAACTCTTGGAGGCAGAATATTGATTTCTTTTTTTAAAATCCAGTCTGTCATTCTACGTCTTTTGATTGGTCACTTTAGGCCATTAACATTCAGGGTTATTATTGAGACATAGTTTGCTTTCCTGATCATTTTTGTTATTCAATTTGACTTGGCTTCTTCTTTGATCAGTTTTTCCTTTAGTGTAATACCTTTCTCTGCTGAGTGAATACTGTTAATAACTTAAGCTTAACTGTTATACCATTGTTATTTTTCATTTCCTCCTCGTGGAATATTTTTCCAAGGATGTTTTCTAGTGCAAGCTTTCAAGTTGTCAACTCTTTTAACTTTTGTTTATCATGAAAAGTTTTTATTTCATCATCAAATCTAAAGCTAATTTTGCTGGATATAAGATTCTTGGTTGGCACCCATTTTCTTTCAGAGCTTGGTACATGTTGTTCTAAATCTTCTTGCTTTCAGGGTCTGGGTTGAAAAATCTGCAGAGATCCTAATTATTTTCCCTCTATATGTAATCTGTTTCCTTTCTCTCATGGCTTTTAAGATTCTCTCCTTATTCTGTATGCTAGGCATTTTTCATTATAGTGGGTCTTAGTGTGGATCTGTTGTGATTTTGAACATTTGGCATCCTGTAAGCTTCTTGAATTTGGTTTTCCAAATCATTTTTCATGTTTGGAAAGTTTTCTCTTATTATTTCATTGAAGAGATTGTTCATTCCTTTGGTTTGAAACTCTATGTCTTCCTCTATCCCAATATCTCTTAAATTTGGTCTTTTTATGCTATTCAATATTTCTTGAATGTTTTGCTCATGGTTTCTTACCATCTTCACTGTGTGGTCTACATTCTTTTCAAGATTTTGTAGTTTGTCTTCATTGTCTGCGGTCCTGTCTCCCAAGTGGTCTATTTTGTTGGTGATGCTTTCAATTGAACTTTTAATTTGGTTTATTGTTTCTTTCATTTCAAGAATTTCTGTTTTTTTTTTTTCAGAACCTCTATTTCTTTACTGAAATAATCCTTTGCTTCCTGTATTTGCTTATGTAGCTCTTGAAATGATCTTTTGCTGCCTGTATTTGTTCTCTTATATAATTTTTTGATTCATAGAACATTTTAACTTTGTACATCCTGAACTCCTTCTCTTTCATTTCTTCTGTTGTGCTAGCTATACATTATAATAATGTAGTGTCTTTATTTGTTCAAGAACCCAGTCCTATTTTGTATTTTATTTATGGACAAGGTCTTACTGAGTTGCTTTGTGCCTCACTTTTGCTGAGGTTGGTTTTGAACTTGCAATCCTCCTGTCTCAGTCTCCTAAAACACTGGGATTACAGGTGTGCATCACTTGGCCTGGCATATAAATATCTAGTTTAATTTAAAGATATTCACAAATTAGTTTAAACAAATTCAATATAAATGTCTTACTTTAATTTTATTCACATTTTCTTAAGCATTATTCAAAAGTAGAATTAATTCAAAGAACTTCTTGTCTCAAAGTAGTAAATCATTTTAGGCAGAAAATATAATCAATGTGTAGAGAGAGATTAATTGGTTACAGCTCAAAGTGTTTTGTCTTATTTTAATCTGTTGACTACTGATGATTGACACAAGCTCAGCTTCTGTGATTGACCAACACTCAGCTATTTGTTACAAGAGTGTACTCCTACGTTAGACTTTTTCTTGATTTACGTACTAATTTAAATTGCAGTTTTTTCCTAAGAAAACAAGTGCAGAGGTCCCCTTATGCCTAAATTTAATCCAACTTAACAGTATTATATGTATATGTCAGTATATTACCTGCAGCATTTGTAAGATATGTACATATACGTGATTGATAGTTGTATATACAAGCATTATGTACACATGTATATGCACATATGTATATGCACATATTGAAGTAGATAAATATTATAAAATGTAAAAAATTGCTTAATCTATTGTTTAATTTGGTTTAAAATGCATACAAGTATTAATTGCATTATTTTTTTGAACTTTGAAATTTTTCCAAAAAATTTTTAGGTAACTGTGATTGATTCACTTGCCTCTTCAATCTCTTTCCATTTCACAGCTTGGATTCTTAAAATAGTTTTATCTCATGCTACTTTTGGTGTATGTTATTTACAGTATGACTTAATGGTTGCCATTATGCATTCTGGAGCCAGATATTCTGGATTTGATTCCTAAGCTGTACCATTTATTTCTGTGGACAAATTATGAACTCTCTACCGCTTAATGTTTTTTTTTTATTGAGTTATTGAAAATTGAAATATAGTAATAAGAGTGAAAGACTTAATAGATGTGCTAAATACTGAAGTGGATACCACTGAAAAGTTATTTGTAAGCTAAAACTGAATGTGAAGATTAATATTGAGCATTACAGGACATATGTAAAACATAGTCAAGAGACATGAATGTAGACATGACTAAAGTACCATTTAATCATTTGCAAATAAACCATATTTCCCAAATAAGCTAAAATAATAAATAGATCTATTGGATGAAATGACTATAAGAATTTAGTCCAGATATCTAAGGTCTGTTTTTTTGTCAATCTTTTAACTATTTTCTTTTTTCAGTGCTGACCATATTTCTAGATTAAATTCTTTTTGATGGCAAAATTAAAGAGGGCTGTGACAGATTTCACAACCATAGACCATGACATTCAGAGAAAGCATATTACTTTTTAATCTCTTTTAAAATAAAGGAAACCCATTTCTGAGAAACTTTCAGAAAAAAATTATCTATATTGTCTTTTGGTTCCCAAATAATTCACATACTCTTCCATCTATAGATGTTTGAGGTTCAGTGTTGGAATGCATTAGGGTGGGTGATGCAGAAATACCCAACAAAATATCATGGTATTACTAAAAAAGAAAATCAATTAGTGTAATTTTGACAACTGAAAATGCCCATTAAAATACAGTGTGTTTAAACTATTTATTGAATTCAGAACTTTTCAAAGTTTTTCATCACTGGATTTTTTTAATAGTCTTCAAACCTGTTTAAGACCCTAAGATCCATTGTTTATATAGGTTATATCTATTAGTATTTACCAGGAAAGAAATTAAACTGAAAGACTGAAAAACTCTTATATTCAAACATAATAATAATAATCCCATTAACCTTTACTTAATAATTACAATGGAAACATTTTAAAGAAAACATTTAAAGAATGACTAATATCAGGGACACTATCTGAGTACTGGTAATATAAAATCAAATGTGATGTATTTGATATAGGAAGAGGCTAGTAGTTCATTTTATTTTATAAATAGTAGCAATTTATAATTTGTATTTCTTTGAAATGTTATTTATACATGTGTCCTGTCCTTTCTGAGATATCCTCAAGTTCTACTCTCATCACTTAATGTGGGAATTACTGGAGTTAGTCTCATTCCTCTTTCTCTCCAATCAATTGCCAGATCATCTTTCTGAATAATGAAATCATATTTGATGTCAGGAAAACAGGAATGTGTGATAGTTCTAAATAAATTCAAATTTCTTTGGGCAGCATTTAAGGTTCTTAATGATCTGATCCACATCCATCCTACTACCCACACCAAGAACTCTCCAATACTTTGCCACTTTGGTAGCTCTGTTCCAATGTTTACCCCTGTTCCCACTCCCAGTGACACACTCATTTCAAAAAAAAAAAAAAACTGGTTCTGGTAATGCTAATTTCTGTTTAGCTCCCATGATCAAATATTTTTTTTCCTTTAAATGTAGTTTACTTCTGGTGTTATTAAATAAGTAAAGACCTCAGGTAATATAGTGTCCATTTTCTGAAACACCAAATATGAAGAAAAGACAGTATTGATTGAAAGTCCAGATCCCTGTGACTTAACCAACTGAATGAGCATGGGAAATTTACCCAGTATGTCAATACATAAGTTTCTCATTAAAAACAAGTGTAACAAAGTAGGCCTAATTAATCCATAGGAAATACATGTGAAATATCTCAATTAGTACCTAGCAGTTAGTACATTTATGTATGTTATTTTTCTTGATATTTGTACTTTTAGTTGCTGAGTAAATATTCTTGTTTAGAGAATTAGGGTTTTAATACTTTTCTGACAAATTAATGCTTGAACAACATCTCCTTTTGTTAATGAACATGAACATATCAATGCTTTTCATTGGAATCAGTTCATGTTTTGCTACTCTGAATGAACAACAAAACAGGTAATAATATCAGGAAGAAAAAAAACTTGATTTAATTGATATGTTTACTAATTACATTGTAATAATGATGGAAAATAAACTACATAAAATATTAATATACATATGGGCTTCATTATGTTTCATATTATTAAAATTTATAGGTTGATAAATCACTAGTATGTGTATGTGTGTGTATGTATATATGTATGTGTACATACACACTGTATTTCTGAGAATTTGAGAGTGAAAGCAACTGACAATATATTGTAAAATATTCTTGGATGTGTAATAAATGGTCTTCATGAGTACTTGTTCAGATACAATCTCAGGAAAGAACCAAATTTTCAAGTTGAAAATCAAATTGAAATACAGTATTAAATATATATCTATATATAAAATTAGAATTCATTGGATTTTCTTGAAATATGTAAATAATTGCACTTTGAAACTGATAAATATTTAGCCCACTTGTGATGGATATCACTGTTTTAGATTTTGAATTATACTTCAGGATGATCTCTCATTTCCACTTTCTCAGTATTTGTAGAATTTGAAAAAAGTATTATTATCAAGTAGAAATCAATTTTCCAGGGGAGATGATACTTGTTTCAGAACATTACAAAATTGTCTCTTCTTGATAATTCTTTTTATAACATTTGTTACTTCCTTATTTCTTAGACTATAAATAAAAGGGTTTAATAAAGGAATGACTAGAGTATAAAAAATAGCTACAGGTATATCTTTCTCACCTTCATTAACTGAACTTGGTTGAGCATACATGAAGAGCAGAGAACCATAGAATATTGACACAGAAAGAAAATGGGAGGCACAAGTAGATAGAGCTTTGCCTCTTCCCTTTTTGGATTTCATTGTGAATATAGTGAAAAGAATATATAAATAGGAGATTAAAACAATAGTAATAGTAAACACTTGAATTGACCCTGCCAAGATAAGTAACATCAATTCATTAATATAAGGATCAACACAGGAAAGTCTGTATAATGGAAGAACATCACAAAAAAAGTGATTGATTTGATGAGACCCACAGAAAGTTAACCTCAACAAAAGTCCTACTTCAACCATAGGATGCAGGACCCCACCTATATAGGCTCCTGTGGTCATCTGAATGCAGAGTTCCATTGACATCATGGTGTGGTACTGCAGTGGTCTGCATATGGCCACATAGCGGTCATAAGCCATTGCTGCCAGAAGAAAGCAGTCTGTAGTCTCAGCAAGACAGAGAGAATAAAATTGTATCATGCATTCATAGAGAGAAATCCTTTTGTCTTCAGAAAAGAAGTTCTGTAACATCTTGGGAGTGATGGCACAGGAACAGCAGGAATCCATGAGAGCCAGGTTGCCCAGGAAGATGTACATTGGTGTGTGAAGACGGCGCTCCATGTAAATCAAGGCCACCAACCCTAGATTTCCCATCATGGTGACCAGATAGATGGCAGAGAACACCACAAACAGAAGGGTCTTCATGTCTGGGTGATCCATAAATCCCATGAGGATAAATTCAGTTGTCATTGAGTGGTTGCCCTCAGTCATCCCTATATTGTCTGTTGAAATAGAAATTGTTGAGATATAAGATTATGATGGAAAGTATAAAATTTCCCACTGTTTTTCTTTTTACAACAGAGGAGTTCTTCAAGCATCTTTTGTACTCTATGAATTACAACTACATATAATTCTATAGGGGTTTGTTCTCTTAAATTTTCAGTATATCTGTCCTCAACCTGAGGACTCTCCATATTCACAAGAACGTTGTGATAGGTGCAGGGAGGATACTTTAAGTGGAAATGTTTTATCTTTATGCATTTCTGCAATGATAGCATAAAGTTTCGGTACCAATATTTGATCATTGTTCCAATGTAATTTTAGTGTCATACTTTTAGAGACCTCTAAAATAAATTTTAAAACATTCTTCCAATAATATGTATTTTTCTATTGAGAAGAAATTTATATTTTATTCTAGAGGTTCCAATATTTTTTAAATAGCATATTATAGATATATTAACTTTATATATTAGAAATTATGCAAAGATCATCTCATAGAAAATTGCCTTAGATAGCTAAAGAGATAACTGTCCACACAATATCAATTGCAAACCCTTTCAGATTATTACAACTGTTTTCATGAACACTGCCTATATTTCACCAATCTGATTGATTTTTTCACGTTTAAACCCTTCCTATTTTTTTTTTTTTGTAAAGCATACTTAATACGACTCCATGAGATTTTAAGCAAGTGTCGCAGGACAACCCAATCTCATTTTTTTTAAATTCAGAGAATGTTTTCTATACCCCATATAATATATATTTTTTCATGTATAATTTACATGGCTCTGTTCTTTCACCATGTATCTGAACAATTTTCTATTGTAAGAATTTTGAGGTTAGTTGTTACATACTTCTCTGAAAGGAGCCCAAAGATGTTGTGGAATGAAGGCACAATGAATTCCAAACCTATCTCTGCCCTGTTATCTGGAATGGGTGACTTCGCTTTCAGTATCCTAATAAACTTTAGTGACCTCTTATATTCTACATATTGAGGAATGTTAACCATGAAGAAAAGTGTCCAAGGAAGTTTTTTAAATGACAAAGTTGAGATTCTTAAGTGTCTTTTCTACTCTTTTTCTTTTTCCTCAGAAAATTATATAAGATTCTCTAATGTATGATAGAAGACACAAAGGTAATAAAATAGTCATTTTAATACATCTTTTTAAAAATACTGATTTAAATAGAAAACTTTTAAATACTAATGCATGTTTTTAATTCATGTTTAGTTTGCTTTAAAATTATTTAGTCTTATTACTTAGTGATTCATTGGGATATATTAAATGACAGACAAAAATCATAAATTCTATGGTTAAAATAGTTTGTATCTCCATGAGGAAAGCATCAAAATTAACATATAAATTTTAAATATAAACCATATAGTCATTTAAAATATAAGAAACTTTCAGTATACTTGCCTTTTTTTTCAATAAGTTTTTTGGATCTTACCTCTGTATTTTGAAATTATATATTGAGATCAGGAAGTCAGATGAATTATACTTTTCTATCACATCTCATCCTAGTTCCTAGTACCAATTTTGCTAAGATCTAGAATGAAAAACAGGGGATAAAATTTAGAATCCATGAAAAATTATAAATCATTCAGAGAAGCAAATATTTCTGGTTGCTAATATTAACAATAAAAATAAGTTCAAATATTTACCTTACCTAGATTTCACTGAGAAGAGTTTGCTTTTATGGTGAAGGCCTCAGAATTTGGAATATATATATGTACATTCTTGCTAGAACATTTGGGATTAAGAGAATACAAATCTCTGAGACAACCTATAGGTCAGAGTTAATACTTATGTTCCTTATATAGCCAACTTAAAGTTTTCCATCAAATCCTGAAGGGATTTCCCTGTAATGACATCAGTGTATTTCTATGGAGATATTAAGTCCTAAAAACATAAAAACTTGAAATTTATTAAAAGTGTCCTGTGAGACAGTGAAGTGTTAGTACGTAACAGTCAGTAAAGTCTGATAACCATCATAATTATTAGTATGAAACTGCCTTATGTTTTACAATTCTTTTTACCATTCTATCCATAAAATGTAAAACAAGCCAGAAATTTCTCAGGCTGTTTTGGCCTTTGTGGAAATGTGGAATTAATGTGTTTTATGATTCTTTGTTGTCTTTTGCAGCAAATTGAGTTAAATCCTGAACACGTATTGATTGCCTTGATTTCTAATGCAAAGCATAATTATTTCTCTGAGTCATAAAATACATCTAAAATTATTTTATAGGGTCCTTTATAGACTGATCACTGTATTTGGAGAAAAACTGTTTTACATTTGAGCTCAGAATTTTCTGAATGAAGCATAAACCACTTGTCAATATTTTTGTTGTGTCTACTTTAATGTAGAGACAAACTAAAAAAAAATAAAAAATAATAAAAACAAGTATTTTAAAGAATGCATGTTCATATTTATATTGTAAATAAATTGGAAACCCATTATTGCATTGAGTTCACTGACAAGCATTTTATAATAGCTTATTAGATATGTAATTTTCTTTATTTTCAGGGAAATTGATATATTAAAAATTTGGTCTTTAGAAAATTGAGGAATAATTACTGAAAATCTAGGACAACTTCTCTACTCATAGATCAGTGACAATAATTTTGTTAGACTTAGGGCAAAGTTAAAGTTGCCTATTGATTATTGATTCTAAAGGGATTTTCTTAGTGTTGACTTCAGGGTAATTCTGCAAAAATTATAAAAATGTATGTGTGTGTGTGTGTGTGTGTGTGAGAGAGAGAGAGAGAGAGAGAGAGAGAGAGGTAGGAAGGGGCAGCAGGGAAGATGAATCCTTCAGGGCATACCCTAGTGACCCACCTCCTCCAGTCATGACCCAGGTATCTACATTGACTATCCAGTAGCTCATTGAAACCATCACAGATTGATTAGGTCACAGCTCTCACAATACAATCATTTCATCTGAGCATTCCTACATGAACACAGGAGCTTTGTGGGACCCTTCATATCGAAACCATTATATTCTGTTCCTAGTCCCCAAAAGCTCATGTACATTTCTCAATGAAAAATTCATTTATTCCTTCTCCCAGAGTTCTCATAGTCTAAACAGCTTCAACATTGTACAGAATTTCAAGTCCAAGTTCTCATCGAGACTCAAGGCATATTTAGGCTGCGAATCTATGTAGAAATCAAAAGGAAGTTACATACTCTCCATGTGCAATGGTACAGAAACCAAGTTATATACCTCCAACATGTAATGGCACAGAGAAAACATTCCCATTTCAAAAGGAAATTTAGGAGCACATAAATTAGAGATGGAACCAAAGCAAGACCTAAACCCAACCAGGAAATCATTTCCTGTAGCTCCACATCTGGCGTCTGGGGCAAATGTGATCTTTCAAGGGCTTAACCTTGTTGATTGTAACTCTGGTGGCCTGTCTTTTAGCCTCATTTTTCCCTGGCCAGTAGCTCTCCTTAGCAGATGATACATATTACTGGCAGCTCTCAACCATGGGGAACTCCATTCTAGCTTTACTCCCATCTTACAATTTTATGTATCACCCTCTCAGGGGTTTTCCTTGATGATCACAGCCCTGCTACATTTTGCCTGACCACCCTCCCACCCCCGCCCGGCCTTCTTTGACTCTTGCACTCCAGCATCTTTCATGCTTGTAGAATCAGCACCATATGGATTATGCCAAGGTCTACTACCACCCTGAGCAATAGTTAAGTCCCCGTTTGACCATGGCTGCTACAGCCTCTGGGTGCTGGGTTCATAAGCACAGTGAAAGGAATCCCAGAGAAACAACTTTCTAGGTGCTCCTGTGTAAGCAGCATGCCCCACCATCTCCTAAATTAGTTTTCACATATACACTCTTGTCCTGCCATGGGCAGGATCTTTCTGATTCCTGAGATACCCTCAAGGTACCTTTACTATTATCTCTGTACAAAGCATTAGCTTCACTTTAGTGGTAGTAATCTCTTTAGCAACCACATCTTACTTGCCTTCAGATTTACACATGATTTTCTGACAAAACTGTAGGTCTTTAAATTCTTCCTTCTCTACTTTGTGCTTCCTATTTTCATGATAAACCTTGCTAATTGTCAACAGCAATACCCATGTCACTGCCAGAATGTTATGCTGCCTTGACTTATCCTCTGCCACATCAATTAGTTCATTACCTTTAAATTAACCTTCACATAAAGTAGCGGGGTATGGACAAAATGAAGACAAGTTTTTCAGCAGGATAAAATATGAATGACCTCTAGTCCGAATCCCAGTGGAATCCTCTCTACCCACTGACATATTATGAGTACAGTCTTTACTATCATCATTCCTATCAGTATTTTGTTCTTTGAAGTTCACACTAGAATCATCCATTAAGCTCTGCTTGCAACATTCTAGGTCTTTTCTAACCTGCATATCCAAACTCCTCCCACAAATGAGTTCAAAAACATTCTGAACCCCAGTGTCAGGTTAGTCCTAGCAACAACCCACTTCTCAGAACAAATTAGGTCAAAGTACTCATACTTCAAGCATTTCACCTCTGAATATCCTTTAATTAACCATAGGAACTGTGGAGGCCCACTTCACATGCAAAACATAATAAAATACAAAGCATATTTATAGAATGTAGACTAACCCACAGTAGCTAGAATTCACATAAATCCTAGGAATAGGATTCATGGATACAAACTAATGTCACAGATGAGTATTTTAAATTCTTGATCGAAACTGACTTTAATTTTCTTTTTTAAATATATATATTTATTTATTTTTACTTATTTTTATGTGGTACTGAGGATCAAACCCAGTGCCTCAAATGTGCGAGGCAAGTGCTCTGCCACTGAGCCGTAACCCCAGCTCCTGACTTGAATTTTATAACCTTGTACTTGAATGGTATTTATTGCACAGTCACTGACTTACCAGCTTCCCACCCTGGATTTGTTACTAGCTTACAATCTTTCAGGTAAAAATTTAACTAATGTTCAATTCCAATCTGTTTCAAAATATACTGGAATATTGCTTGTGAATATTACTTGGGATTACTGTGCAACAATTTCAGGATTCTAGGTTCTATGGAACCATTAGTTTGAACCAGTTTTCGCCCTTTATGTGAGTTTGCGCAGTACTGTGGTACATTGGCAATTTAATTTAGGTTGACATAGATTGGTTTCATTGGTAAGAGAAAATTCTTGTGACAATATTATTCTATGATAATGGTGGCATTCAGGGAAATATTTTCCTTTCAGAAGCAATAACTGCACAAATGGAACACTGGATTGAATTTTAAAATGTGAGCGTTAGTTGAGCTTACGCTTTTCTACATATAAACATGATATAGGTTTAGGACTTTCTCCATTCTCTGTAGAAATTGCTAAGCAAAATCAAATTTTAAAAGTTAATTATTGGGCTGGGGATGTGGCTCAAGCGGTAGCATGCTCACCTGGCATGCGTGCGGCCCGGGTTTGATCCTCAGCATCACATACAAACAAAGATGTTGTGCCCGCCAAAAACTAACTAACTAACTAAATAAATAAATAAATATTAAAAAAATTCTCTCTCTCTCTCTCTTAAAAAACAGTTAATTATTGCCAAACTCCAGAAAACTCAACCACTTTAAACCTGGAGAGTATTGCATCATCCCAAAGAAATTGCCTATTAAACACACTGAAAAAATCTGTAGGGCTGAATACAGCTTTCTTTCTTAACAGAATTTATTTTATGCCTATTATACTAAGCATCATATTTTAAATACTGATATGTAAGTGTTAATACTCATTTTTCCTAGATTTCACTGAGAAGATCCTTTTGAGAGTACATTGTTTGCTTTATGCTGAGACTCTCAGTATTTAAAAATATATACATGTACATTAGTGCTGCAGCAATTGGGATTAAGAGGATGAGAATCTCAGAGACAATCTATAAGCCAATGTTAATAATGTGTCCTTACTTTGCCAAGTTTTCCTGTACTGACATCAATGTATTTTAGTTTTTGGAGATAGTAAGTACTAAAAACATTTAAACCACTTGAAATTGATTAAAGATGTCCTTTGGACAATAAAGTTAAAACTAATGATGTTTCCTAAAGTCTTGTGATCATCTTGCTGATTTGTACAAAACATCTTAATTTATAACATTCCTTCCCACATGCTGAACATAAAATGTAAAAGAGTCAGAAAATAGTTTATGGCTGGTTTGTCCACTTTCTGGAGGAAGTAGAATTAATAAGTCTTATGAGAAAAAGTTATTATTTGTAGAGGAAACCAGAAGTTGTCAGGTACAGAGAAGGTCATCAACTTCTTCACTACATGGCTTGATTTTATGCCCATGTATTGTAATGCACTCAGTTCAAATTTGATTTTATTATTGATCTAGTATACAAATTACTGAGACTTTTCTCTGTATGTCTTGTTCTTACCACCTACCCCTTACCTTTCTTATACTGTTCTTTTTTTCCCCCTTTCATTTTTGTACTGGTAATCACACTTCACTAAACCACATCTGTCAATACTTCTATAATTGGTCACTGCTTCTCCTTCCCCCATTAGCATATAGGTTTAGCAAGAAGGGATTTCTTTAATATGTCCAATCCTGTATGTCCAGAACTCTGAGTAGTGTCTGGCATTTTCTGGTGCTCATTTTTTTGTTGAATGAATTAAAAACATGAGGCTTTTTCTGCTCAAGAATTCATAACCCTCATACATTGCTGGTGGGAATGCAAATTGGTGAAACAACTCTGGAAAGCAGTATGGAGATTGCTCGGAAATTTGAAATGGAACCACCATTTGACTCAATTATCCCACTCCCTTTTATATACTCAAAGGACTTCAAATCACACACTGACATGTTTATATCAATGTTTATAGCAGTTCAATTCAGACAAGAAAAGTTATGGAATCAACCTATGTGCCCTACAACAGACGAATGAATAAAGAAAATGTGCCATGTATACACAGTATAATATTATTGAGCCATTAAAAAGAATGACTTTATGACTTTTGCTGGTAAATTGTTGAATCTGGAACTATTATGCTAATGTAAACAAGCCAATCACACCAAACCAAAGGCTAAATGTGCATTCTGATATGTGAGTGCTAAAACACAATAAGGGGTGGGGAGGAAAAAAAATAGAATTTCAGTGGACTAGACAAAGGTGAATGAAGGGAAGTGAGGAATGGGAATAGGAAAGAGAGTAGAATGAATCACACATAACTTTTCTATGTTCATATATGAATATACCACCAGTGAAACTCCATGTACAACCACAAGAATGGGATCATATGTCAAAATACTCTACTGTCATGCATATCTAAAAAGATTACAAATAAAAATACTCTTCATTGGAAATTTTTCTTTCAGAACTTTAATTATATCATTTCTTTTTCCTCATACCTATCAGTTTCTGTTAAGAAATCTCCTGTTAACCAAATAGGGATTTCCATATATAGGTAACTTGATGATTTTCTTTTTCTAGTTTTAGCATTTAATCTTTTCCTTTGACTTTTGACAGCTTGACTATTTTAGACCTCCTTGAGGAATTTCTTGATTGAAATTATTTGGGGGGCATTTAAGTTTATTGGACCTGAATATCTGCATCTTTCCAATATTAGTATAATTTTCAGCTAGTGTTTTGCAGATGGATTTTCTATGTCATTCTCTTTTTCCTTTTGGAATAATCATAATGAACACATTTGTTCAATGAAGTGTGTCTCATGAATATTTTAACATTTCTTGATTTTTTTCCTTTTGTCTGATCGGATTATTTTAAAAGCCCTAAATACAAATACAAATGCTCTTTCTCTGCTTTATTTAGTATACTGTGATTCTCACTGTATTTTTTCCAATTTTCATTTCTTTAGCTCCAAGGTTTTTGTTTGATTCTCTTTAGTTTCATTAATAATAATAAAGTTAGAAAAAATTAAAACAGCATGAACAGAAGAGGGATAAAGAGAGAACACTGAAGTATAGCAATTCCCTCATCTGGCACATAAATACTAGTGGTAATCAAATAATATTATTTACAAATTATAAACACTGTAAGTGCAGATAATGGGGATTGGATATATGGTAAAGGTATTAACATAAAGAAAACACCTAAAAACTATACAGAGTGTCAAAAATACTAGAAGAAATTCCCCCCAAAGTGTGTTAAAAAACCATATAAATGAAGAGCAATAAACATAACATGATGTGAGTCAGAAATATTAAATGAGATAAATCTGACAGAGGTTGGATTAAACCCATCAGTTGTAGAAGTTAATGTTAACTCATTTATTATAATATTTTTAGATTTTTTTCAGAAAGGAATACTTGGTTCTAGAGTTGCATATATACAAGGTATATAGCAAATGTAAAGTGATTAAATGTGGTTAGAAAAAAGGAATAAGTAGAGATGTCTTGTAAAGTACTGACAAGAATCTCAATCCTTATCCATGAGCTTAAGGTAAATAAACACAGAGCAGAGTACTAGATGGCTACATATTTTTAAAAAAGGATGAAAGACATATTACCAGATACTGATAAAGAAAGACTATGATTGTGCTTAAAAGTTTTTAAAAATCAAGGCCAAGATTCTAATACACATTCTATACACACACATACACATGATCATTGGCATAAGAAAGAAAAGGAAATCATTGTGTGTATATTTTTATCTACTGTTTGCTTGCTATTTTATTTATTTATTCATACATTTAAATTTTTAAACATTTATTTATTCTAATTTGTTATACATGACACGCAGAATGCATTTTAATTCATAGTACACATATAGAGCACAAATTTTTATGTCTCTGGTTGTACACAAAGTAGAGTCACATCATTTGTGTCTTCATATATGTACTTAAGGTGATGATGTCCATCTCATTTCACGGACATTCTTAACACCCTTGCCCCCTCCCTTCCCTTTTCTCCCCTTTGTCCTATCTAAAGTTCTTTCATTTCCTCATGATCCCCAACCCCATCCCCATAAATCAGAGAAAACATTAGGCATTTGGTTTTTTGGGTTTGGCTTACTTAGCATGATATTCTCCAATTCTATCCATTTACTTGCAAATGCCATAATTTTAATTTCTTTTAATCCTGAGTAGTATTCTATTGTGTATATATACCACAGATTCATCTACTGAAGGGCATCTAGGTTGGTTCCACAATTTAGCTGTTGTGCTGCTACAAACATTGATGTGGCTGTGTCCCTGTAGTATGCTGTTTTTAAATCCTTTGTGTATAAACAGAGGAGTGGGATAGCTGGGTCAAATGGTGGTTCCATTACCAGTTTTCCAAGGAATCTCCATATTGCTTTCCATATTGCCTGTACCAATTTTCAGTCCCACCAGCAATTTATGAGTGTACCATTTTCCCCACATCCTCCCCAACACTTATTGTTGTATGTGTTCATAATACTTGCCATCTGACAGGCATGAGATGAAATCTTAAGTAGTTTTGATTTGCATTTCTCTAATTGTTAGAGATGTTGAACATTTTTTCACATATTTGTTGATTGACTGTATCTCATCTTCTAAGAACTGTCAGTTCAGTTCCTTGGCCCATTTATTGATTGGCTATTTTTTTTCTGTTTAGATTTTTGAGTTCTTTATATATCCTGGAAATTAGTGCTCTATCTGATGTCTATGTGGTAAAAATTTGCTCCCATTTCTATAGGCTCTCTATTCATCTCACTGATTATTTCTTTTGCTAAGAAGAAGCTTTTTAGTTTGAATCCATCCTATTTATTGATTCTTGATTTTATTTCTTGCACTATAGGAGTCTTATTAAGGAAGATGGGGCCTAATTTGACACAATGAAGATTGGAGCTTACTTTTACTTCTATTAGGCTCAGGGTCTCTGGTTTAATTCCTAGGTCCTTGATCCACTTCAAATTGAGTTTTGTGCCTGGTGAGAGATAGGGGTTTAGTTTCATTTTCCTGCATATGGATTTCCAGTTTTCCCAGCACCATTTGTTGAAGAGGCTATCTTTTCTCCAATATATGTTTTTGGCACCTTTGTCTAATTTGAGACAACTGTATTTATGTGGGTTTGTCTCTCTGTCCTCTATTCTGTACTATTGGTCTACCAGCTATTTTGGTGCCAATACCATGCCATTTTTGTTAATATTGCTCTGTAGTATAGTTTAAGGTCTGGTGTTATGATGCCACCTGCTTCACTCTTCTTGCTAAGGATTGCTTTATCTATTCTGGGTCACTTATTTTTTTCCAGATGAATTTCATAACTGTTGTTTTCTATTTCAATGAGAAATGTCATAGTATTTTTTTTATAATAAACCAAAAATATATACATCAGAAACAAGTGAAAATTATTACTTATAGGACCTCTTTGGAAAAAAGGTCTGATTCATTTTGAGACAGATATTACAATCAATAGCTTTGCATTCTCATATTGGAAATCAAGCAATCTATCAGAAATTACTGGGATCCTATCAGAAAAATTCAGGAAAATTTTGAAGTTATTTAGAATAATTACAATAATAATTACTTCAGATTAGTAAATATGTAAAAAAATGTATGAGCTTATCTTTACCATTCAAAGTTATTCGTAAATTTCTGAGGGTATTAGGAAAACAATTTATTATTCTGAAAACTAGTGATTTGATTCATATATTCTGTTTTTTTTTTCTATGCGAATTTTATTTATTTTGTACAATCAGGGTTTTTTTTCCCCCTTTCAGGAAGTAAAGATATAAGTACTCAACAAAAAAAGAAAGGAAGGAAGGAGGAAGAAAGGAAGAAAGAAAATACAAGAGAAAAGAAAAGGAATGAATGACAGGGAAGGTGAAAAGGGGAGGGGAGGAAAGGAAAGAGAAAGAGCCAAGCACAAAGCAGGATTATTTAAGTAATTGTTTTATGAACAAAAATCTAAAATAAACTAATGCAGGAAAAGCAGGTAGACCAATTTGAAACCCTTGATTATGCTTGGGTGAGAGAGAATTGTGTGCAGATTGTGTAACAGAAGAAATTTGGTAGATTGAAGAGAGAGGATTGACAGTTCTTGTGAGAGTTTGGTGTGAAGGGAGAGAAATGAAGGATTACTTTTAATTTCTGACTTGCCCTTTCAGTTGGAGGAAGCTACCATTAGAAAAGAGAAGATCAGAGAGGAACAATGCTTAGGGGAAATTCAAGAGTTGTGTTTTGATCATGTTAAATTTGAGGTGTCTTTGAGACATTCAAGTTACCATGTGGATTAGGCACTGAGTCTGGAGATTAGGTGAATTAGCATACCTGGAAATCAGCATTCTGGACCATTGTCGTACTAAGACATCAAAAATAATAAAAAGAGTCACACAGAAATAAAGAATAGAGAAATTTGGTATCATGTATAAGAACTCTCTCAAACCCAAACAGGAGACTGGGTAGAAGGAGAAGAGTCTTCTCCCGTCATGGTTTATCATGTTTCACTTTTGTTGCTTTCTAAAAGTCTCCCATGGCTCCTAGAAAATCAGTGTAGGGATTGAGACTCTCTTGTGTTTTCTGTGCAAGACAGAGGCTAGAATTTGATCTCCCTATGTGTGCCTATATATGTGATTTTTATCAATGTGCATGTACAAAAAGGAGACACGAGAATCAATAAGGATAGAATTCGTTAGCAAATGTTTCTGAAACTAATGCTTAGTCCTAAATCCAATTTTAATTCTCATTTCACAATGTTGGAAAACAGGTCGTACTTTAATACTATGTATTAAAATTCAAGATATTGAAAATGAAAATACACAATTTTTTTAATAACATCTCTGAAGGTTTAGTGAAGTCTTACAGATTTTAACAAAATCATAAATGTGTTCAATTAAAATATGTACACATTATAAATATTGAAAACAAGTATTAAAAGACTATTCACACATAGAGAAATTATTCATCATGGAGTTGAAATATTTTAACATTTTCCTCTGTAAACAATGTTACAAATAAACGTAAGTCAAAAGTAGGGCTTATAGAAAATGGAGAGATGATTTATAAAAATAAAAAATAGCCAATTAATACATATAATTTTCTTATATTTGTTGTCATTTGCTAACAAAAATACAAAATATATAACAATGTCTTCATTAATATGTATTAAATGTTTTGAGTTTTAATTAATATTTATTAAATGTTTTAATATGCAAGCTGCTGTTTTATATTTGATATTGTATAACATTGTTGATGCTTTCAAGAATGAAACAAACCTTAACAATATTTTAAGTTAAAGTATACTTTCTTCCTCCTGAATTTGTTATAATTTATTGTGAATGATTTTCCAAAAATGTGTTTATTTCTTCTCATTTCATTCTTTTTCCACTTTTGGAATCTCATCTAAATAAAACTTCATTACTTTAAATGCAGATTACTGCATTACTTTATTTCTGGTTTCTATCTCTTTAAAAATATAACCTGTTTTGTGGGGGGAAAAAAAAGCAAAGCCAGTTTTCTGAAAAGAAATTATTTCACGTTTTAGTCTAGGAATTTTTTTATTAGTTGCTCAAGACAATACAATGATCTTGACATATCATACATTTGATTTAAATAGGGTATGAATTCTCATTTTTCCACGTGTACAAATTGCAGGATCACATTGGTTATACATCCATATTTATACATACAGCAATCCTGTGTCAGTTGTAGTCTAGGAATTTTAAGTGTTACAAACACTCTACATAAAATCAAATAAGCTTTTGATTAGTAACTAGAAAACATTAATCAAAGAAGACTCCTAATATTTAAACATTAAATTATGATACTCTGTTGATTTACTGAGATTTGGAACAGTACTTTCTCAAAATGTAATGAAACTAATGAGAGCTGGCATAGCAGTTACTATCAAGGTTCTCTTGATTTACTCTGGCTATGTAATTTGAATTAAGATTTGTCAAACAATTTGGAAATTCTACTAACATATATTTTAACAAACACGACCTCATGATTTAAAAAAGTATGTAAAAGGAAAAAATATTTTTATGTTCATTATTTATGAAAGCATTTCCAAAAATTAAAAACCGTTTGCAGTAGAGGATGAAGTATAAGAATGTTGTAGGTCCTCATGACTTTTTTGAGAACATTTATCACTTCCTTATTTCTCAGACTATATATAAAAGGGTTTAGTAAGGGAATTACTATTGTATAAAATATTGACACTAGTATACCTTTATATTCTTCTTTGAATGGTCGAATATATGTGAGAAGACAAATGTAGAATATTGAGACTGACAGAAAATGGGATGCACAAGTTGAAAATGCTCTACCTCTCCCCTCCTTAGATTTCATTCTGAAAATAGTGAAAATAATGCAAAGATAAGAAATCAAGACAGTGGAAATAGTAAAGATTTGAATTGGCATTGAAAAAATATATATCATTAGTTCATTAATAAAAGGGTCAGTACAGGAGAGTCTATACAGGGGAAGGATATCACAGAAAAAGTGATCAATTTTATGAGATCTGCAGAAAGTTAGCCTTAATAGAAAGGTCGTATGAATCATAGAATGCAGATTACTAGCTATGAAAGTTCCTATAGTCATCTGAATGCAGAGTTTCTTTGACATCAGGGTGTGGTACTGCAGGGGACTGCATATGGCCACATAGCGGTCATAGGCCATTGCAGCCAGAAGAAAGCAGTCTGCAGTCTCAGCAAGACAGAGAAAATAAAACTGTGCCATGCATTCATAGAGGGAAATCCTTCTGTCCTCAGAAAAGAAGTTCTCCAGCATCTTGGGAGTGATGGCACAGGAACAGCAGGAATCCATGAGAGCCAGGTTGCCTAGGAAGATGTACATTGGTGTGTGAAGACGGCGCTCCGTGTAAATCAAGGCCACCAACCCTAGATTCCCCATCATGGTGACCAGATAGATGGCAGAGAATACCACAAACAGAAGGACCTTCAGATTTTGGTTATCTGTAAATCCCACGAGGATAAATTCGGTTGCTAAAGAATGATTTGTCTCAGGCATTCCTGGCTTGTGCTAAGACATAATTTGTAAAGAAATTCAATTGAGATTATAAGCAGAATATGTTTCACTCACCCCTTTTAATTACCCTAAGCACACAAAGAAGACTTTTCTACTTCAAATCACTCTATGCTATCTCCTGAAAACTGGCACACTCATAGTATATGAAGTCTTGTGAGAAGAAATATATCGCGGATTATGCACACAACAGGGATTGTCTGGGAATGTCTGTGTGAATTCCTAGGATGGAAAAGCTCTTTGTACATGGCCATGTACAGATTCATGGTCGGTATAATTATTTTTCCATTTCCCATCTTAAAAAACATTGTCTTACTGTAAGTTTCTTTCCATGAATTAAAGAATAAGTTATAAATAATAATTCATGAGATTAATTTGGTACTTAAAATAAATTATTTTTTAGACATTTTAATGAATAGATGTCTAAGTTTTTAAAAAATGTTCAGAGTCACAGTTTGTTTGAGAAATATATTCTATAATTTGGTAAACTTTCACAGGTAAGGTCACCAAGAGATATTTTAAAGAAATATTTAGTTATTCTTTAAGACAGGGTAGGAATATAAAACATATTAAAGCATAATATAAAACATATTAAAATTCCTTAATAAGTTAAAAATTTGTTTTATATTCATTTTGACATATTCTCGATCCTACTTCTATCTTGTACGTCAAATATTTGTGGAGTTATTTCTCTTAATTATCTGTCTCAATATTTGTCTCTAATTTTAAGTGTCTCTTTCTGTATATATATGCATATCTAATATTATGAGACTCATTGACAAAGTTTCCATTCACAGTGTGCATATGTTTCATAATAAGTCTATCTCCTATAATCTCAAACATCTTCTCTAGAAAAAAAAAATCCACTTTTTGTTCAGTCCTATAGTTTCCCCACTTATTTCACTATTTAAACTTGCAGACTCAAATGTATGTTATGTTATAGCATATTCACAAAGGAAATATTATGACAAGTTTGAGAAGTAGCCAGTTGCATTCTTTTGGAAATCTATTGTATCATTTCAATGTGTTAAGTGCCTTATTGTAAAATTTTAAGTCTAAAACTCATTGTTTTCCTGACACATATTTTTCATTATGATATCTACTGTATGTTATTGAATAATTTAGTAATCAAATATGTATATTTCAGAAATTCTTTTCTCCTATATACCAGTAACTTAGTTATTGATCTATCATATGAGATTTGAATTCAGGTTCTTTAATTTTTTTTAAGAGGAAATATTCTTTGGTTAGAAATGCTTTCCTGCTTGTGCTTTTGTGTTTGTAAAAACATTTCAGAAAAAATTAGGAGTATAAATATAACATACTCTTCCAAAATATGATTTTACATTTACATTTTAAGTACCTCATTGTTAGTTAAAACTAATTTATGTTTCTGCTCAAAAATTCAAGAGGCATTTCAGGTAAATGGATGGAGTTGGAGAATATCATGCTAAACAAAGTAAGCCAATCCCCCCAAAAAACAAAGGCTGAATGTGTTCTCTGATAATTGGATGCTAATCCATAATGGTGGGGGACATGAGGTGAGAGGAGGAACTTTGGATTGGGCAAAGTCGAGGGAGGGGAGGAGAGGGGGAATTGGGATAGGAAAGATGGTAGAATGAAAGGAACATCATTACCATAGATACATGTATGATTGCTCAAATGATGTAAACCTACTTCATGTAAAACCAGAGAAGTGAAAATTGTGCTCCATTTGTGTACAATGAATCAAAGAGCTCTGCTGTCAGGCACAACTGAGTAAAACAAATAAATTTAAAACTTTTTTTAAAAAGTTAAAAAGAGGATTTATGCATTTGGTTTTTCATCTCTTTGGTTTTGCTTTAAAATACTTATACTTTGTATTTATCCAGTATGCCAGAGTGGCATCAATATAGTCTTTCAAAACAAATAAATTTACAAACTCATTTAGTCACAATCTACTATATATTTATTGAGTTCAGTGGTCATCCAAATGTGCTATATATTTAATATCATTTGGCAACTGTAAATTATGCTATTTCAAGTGCAGAAAAAAACGTGTTTTAAAAATGGTAAGATCATCTTCCGTTTCTTCAAGAAATTATTATAAGACTTTTGGTTTAACATACTGTAGACAGACAGTATTGGATAAAAGCCTACTATAATTATTCAAAGGCATTGTTTAATACACATTCTGGTTAGTATTTCTGTTTCTTATTCTTGTCCCCACTGAATTTCATACAATGTTTTTCTATTTGCTCACATAATATGGTAAGATTCCAGAATTTTATCACTGCAGGCTTATAATCAATAAATAAAATAAATTGCCCATTATATTTTAGGTCTATTCACTTTTAAAATATCCCTCAGAATTTTAATATTTTTAAAAAATAATATGAAAATACAAAAAATGCCAACTGCATCATTATTTTAGCAACGCTTAATGACAAATATGCTGAAAATATTTATGTGGACTCAGGAGAAATATGTTTCATTTTCAGTAACCATTATCCTATTTAGGAGCTATTGTATCAGAATATAATGAGTGAAAACTCAATTTCTCTTCTCAAGTGCAAAGTCAAATTATTCATCTGAATCAGAAATCAGTTTTTCTCTACAATCCAGAATTATTTTGCATGGTCCTTTACAGACTTACCTGTATATTCTGTGTTAAAACGATGATGCTTTTGAACTCAGAATACTTAGAATAATTGCCACATTGTGTCTCATTATTTCTTTCCATGGTATCTTCAATTTAGAGACATAATAGAAAAGAATCAAGTGGATAAAATGTGAAGACAATAAAAATACTGAAATATTTCAAAGAAATATATATGTCTTCATGTTTATAGTAAAAATGAATTAGCAATCCACCCTCACACTTTGGTTTACAGATGAACATTTTATAATAGTTTATTGGACACCTGATATAATAGTCTTTTCTTTTAGGGAAATCAAGATAAAAAATTGGTCTTAAAACTTTGGGGAATAAATTACAAAAATCTAGGACATTTTCTCTACTCATAGGTCAGTGACAACAATTATGTTAGCCTCAAAGCACAGTTAAAGTTTCCCATTAATTCTAAAGGGATTTGCTTGGCACTGACATCAGGGTAATTCTACATAGATTCCCAATATGAGAGGAATGGTGCCAAAAACACCAGTAGCCACACAACATTAATTGAAGAGGGATACATGCTGACATTCTGAGGTTAAATCAAATGGCCATCACTAAAGTCAGTTTAACGATCATCTTGAGTTTTTACCCACTTAATTCTGCTTCTCTTTGTATCAAATATTGTTTAAATAAGAACTATAATGGATAGCAAATAGATTCATACCGATCACTTGAAGTGCAAGTTGGAGATTTAAGGAGAGGTTTGGGTTTGTGAAGAGGCATAGTGTGGTGTGATGGGCAAGGGCAGCTTCTTTTCTCTCATTTCCTATAGTGAGGAATGAAACTCTAACATTGTGTTCCTTTATTTCACTTATGCATCATAACAACTAGAGAAATCATTACTGAAGTATGATTGGCATGCAAAAGGCTACTATACATATTTACTGTGTGTTGCTCCATGAATTTGAAGATAAGTATACATCCGTGAAGTTTATCATAATCAATGGTATAGTCATAAAATAACTATGTTGGGGTTCTGGGAATCAAACCCAGGGACTTGTGACACTAGGCAAGTACTCTGCCACTGAGCTACAATTCCAGACCAAGATAACAAAATTGATCTCCCATTTCTATCTCTTCTCTAGTGTAGATGCACATTTATGCCTTAGAAAGGTTTTTGTTCCTTATTATTCTTCAGACCAAGTCTTTATCTTTTATTGGGTATCTAGGCACTCCGTAGATAGGGTTTATATCATTTATGGTTTTCCTTTCACCTTTATGAATCCATCTCTACGGACATCTTCTTCCTCCTCTAGTTCTTCTTGGTGCACTAGATTTCTGTTCTGAATATTTATTTGGAATCTACTCCTATCTGAAATGCCCTCTTTGACTTATTCTACTGAATCTCACAATAGAGGTCTCCTCAAATTTCTAATGAACAAACTATTAACAGTCTTTATTCTTTAAAAAAAAATTGGGGAGGCACCAAGGATTGAACTCAGGGGCCCTTGATCACTGAGCTACATCCCCAGCACTGTTTTGTATTTTATTTAGTGTCAGAGTCTCACTAATTTGCTTAGTGCCTCCCTTTTGCTGAGGCTGGCTTTGAACTTGCAATCTTTCTGCCTCAGCTTCCTGAGCCACTGGGAGCCACTGGGATTACAGGCATGTGCCACTGTGCCCAGTTTAACAGTCTCTATTATGCAAAGAGTTGTGAATATTCATTTGTATGTTTATGGAGCTTAACTTCCTGGGCATTCTCAGATAATTTTTTGTTGTTGTTGTTTTTGCTTTACAAATGTCAAACCTCTCATAATTCCAGATAATGTAGAACTCAGTGGGTGCTAATTAAATTGGTTGCAGAGACTTAAATTGTATTCAACATTTACAGAGTGATTATAGAGACAAGTCATTGAATCAGACATTGACAAGTAAGAAATGACCTTGATTTCACAGAATTTCTGTCTAGATGGTAAAATCATTTATACAACTACATAGAGCAGCTGAGACTGAGTTAAGTATTATGTTAAACGAAGAAAGCCAGGCTTAGAAAGATATATTCCATACGCTTCTCTTCATGTGGAATTTGAAGAAGTTGATCTCTTAGCACCTGGGAGAAGAATGGTAGCTCTCAGAGGCTGGAAAGTAGGAGTGAGGCAGAGGTAGGGAAACATTGATCTGTAGGTAATGAGTTACAGTTAGGAGCAAGGAGTTCTAGTATGCTGTTGCACAGCAGGGGATTCTAGATAACATTAATGTAGAGTGCATTTCAAAAAGCCAGAAGAAAAAAAAATGAATTTTTTGCCACATAGAAATAATAAATGTTTGAGGAGAGAGATATGTGTAGATAGATTAACATTACAATGTATACATGTATTGAAACATACCATGGTAACCTATTAATATGTACAACTTTAATGTTTCTATGTATCAAAAATAATTTAAAACATAAAATAAAAATGAAATGTTATTTTTAGAAGTAAGATATATGGGATCACAAAGAAGGAGTTTACTCAGAGGTCTAAAAGAAGACCTTATCAAAAAATTATATTTTCTCTGATTCTTGAAGATGAATTAAATTCCCATAGGCAGAAAAATGTGTGGTATGTCAGCATTATTGGCTGAAGTAAGAGCATGACTAATGGTAATGAATGCTTTAAAAGCACAGACATTTATTCTCCATTTTGGGAATGGAGAATAAATCAAAGTGGCCAGAATCTGGGCTCATGCTTTGATTAGCAGAAGTCACTAAGTTGTAACTAGTGCTTGTAATTTTGCCCTCTGCCTTTCACTGACATTACTCTGTCGCCATGACAACCATTATTCAACTCCTAATAACCAACTCTAAAGCATAGTTCCCATCACTGTCTTAATTAAGTAACCATATGATTTGCCACTATGACCACACTCTGAAATCCATTCCCTCCTCAGGTTTTTGTGAGAACAATTTTTATTTCTCCATTTCTGGTTATTCCTTCCTCTTGTTTTCTATTACATTCTCTTTCTTCCTTTCCTCACAGAATAATTGACGTAAAAAGTACAACCTTGGATGCACTTAGGAAATTATACACTCCATTTTAACGGATGTCACTAATTTATGAGTTTGTCCTGATATTTAGCTAGTCAATTACCATATTTTGTGATTTCATTTTGCTCTTGCAATCTAAGCAGAGAATGTTACATTTTAATATTTCTTAAAATTGGATCAAATCTCCCTGAAACATAGATATGAAAATTCTGTCTTCACTTTTTAAAAATATAGGCAAACATACATTTTTAAATTGTATTCATATATTTTTTCCAGAATATCATATCTGATATATGGAAACATCCTAAGCATGCTTTCAAAATTCTATCTGCATTTCATGATTTCCTTTTTCAAAGCATTTACATTTCACTTAAATACCACACAAATATTAATGGAAAAAAGTGTTAATTGCTTTAAAAATTCTTGATGAATTGCATTTATTATCAGAGAATGGATCAGCAAATTTAGAACACCCTTCCTTCATTATAGTAAAATATATAATTCATCCTAAATATAGCAATTGTTTTTTAGTATTGATATGATTCTCAGAAATCTTTGTACCATACATGATTATTTATTATAAGATAACATGATGTGTTTAGTATTTGGAAACGATTTTCATAGAAAACAACCTCTTCATTGACATCCTGTGTCTTTTCATGCATTTCTAGCTATAGCTTTTTGACTATAACAGTTTGCTTATATATGAAGAGAATAATTATTTTCAAGTGGAATGTTGTCCCCACTTGCTCTAGTCATTGATTAATCATACAACAGTTTTTTAATAAGAAAGGAGGACATTTTACTTTGTGTCCATATTGCTTTTCAGTATTATTTCACCAATTTTTAAACCTAGATCAATTATTTACTGAGTAAGGAGAAACAAGCATTTCATCAATTGATATGCAGATTTCATTTTCAACTTTAGTTAAATAACTTCAATAGTTAAATGTATAAAATAAATACTTAATGCATAATGAAATTGTCATTTACTGAGCAATTTTTTTGCTCTAAACATGTTTTAAGAACTTAATTGTTCTAACTCCTTTCAATTTCATTGTCCTCTAAAGTAGGTTGTGCATCATATCTAGAAATGAATTAGTTTATTATTAATTTATGTTAATGACAACACAAAATTCCAAAGAGTTTGAAACTACAGTCCAGAGTGTACACTTAATTACTATAATGTGTTATTTATATTAAATAGAATTGTGATGCACAACTTCTAACACGTTGCCTAGGAAATCAACTCAGAGTCTGCAATAAACAGCCTGGGAAGGAAGCCAGTCTTTTGTAAATCAGACTGGTAAGAAGCTAGATTGCTATCTTAAATAATCCAAGAAGGTAAATAATGGCTTTTGTAACAGCCAGTTCAAAATGACCAGAGCTTGATTATTAACTGTCAATTTCCTAATTTCTGTTCTTGCTCTCAACTTAGGACCAATCAGAAAATGCCAAATATGCTCTCCTAGTGAATCACATAGGTTGCCCTGCTTTGAGTTAGCCAAGTTATAGCTTCTCCATGGCAACAGTCTCCAATTCAAGCAAACCTGAAGTCCTGCCAATTTTCCCACTCCTTTGTCTGTCTTTGAGTCTCTGCCAAAATGTAAGTTATTGTGGCAGACTCTTTTAGTGTATCCAGCGATCAATAAATAGACTTTAATAGTCTCATTTAGTTGGAATTATTTTAAAAAATCATACCTATAGGACAATCATTAATATGTGATTTTTGGAATATGCCTTGTGATTGGTCTAGGCATAACCTGTGGATGGGTTTTGTCCACCAAAATTAATCAGTCGGTCCTTATCTTTATTGATTAACTGATAGTTATACTTTTCCTAAAGTGTACACCTCAGCAACAGTTATTGTATTAGCTCAGTATTGCCTTCCCAAGAAATTTTTTGATTGAGATCTACTGTTCAGAACTATTACAATTAAGAAAGTCATGTTAGTATGTAGGTGTCTTAAAAGTTTCCTGACTGGTAAATTATCATATTGGGCTCTAGTTATGAGTAACTAGAGATCTGTTTTTCATACAAGAAGGGGCAGAAAATAACATCAAAATAGACATTCTGCTTTAAAAAGTACTGGAGGGAAATTTAATTACAGAAAGATAGTACCAAAACATATTCTTAGTGGATGTAAAAGTCACACTTTTTGAATTTCATCAACCTAAATTTTTTTAAATCTAAATTCCCCAGTTTAAAAAAATTGACTCTGCTAAGACATGTACATGTGTTGGAGTTAATCCTCCATTAAGAGCTCAGAAGCTCAAAAAATTGACAACCATAGCAAATTTTTTGAGAATTAAATCAATGAATGTAAAGATATTAAAGATGGCTAGGTTTGTGGCTCAGTGGTATAGTGCTTGCCTAGCATGTATGGGACACTGGGTTCTAAATAAGGTTCATTGACAACTAAACAATATGTTTAAAAATATATTAAAGAAATAAAGTGGCTGAGAGAACAATAGAAAACACTACAGATTATTTACATGGCTACATCGAGGTAAAATGTATATGTAATAAAATTCATCCCCTTTAACTGTCTGGATACAATTATGTCATTTCCACAGATCAGATTTAGCATCTTTTCATTACCTTAAATGTTCTCAAATACCTCTTTCTAGTAATATCTGTCCCCAGTGTGGTGAACCCAGGCAACCACAACCGTGTTGTATGGCAATGCAGTTTTACTTTCTCAAGATTTTTTTTAAAAAATGGAAACATACAGTCTGTGGTCTACATTCATGCTGTCTATTTTTCGAAATTCATCCATAGTTTTGAATCAATTAGTTGCCTTTCATTGATTAGCAGAACTATCCCTTATTTTTTTTTTGATTCTTATCCCTTAGAATTTTATTCTATACCCATTGGAAAAGTTCCTATAGACATATATACATATTTTTTCTTTAATTTATTTTTTTATTGGTTGTTCAAAACATTATAAAGCTCTTGACATATCATATTTCATACATTAGATTCAAGTGGGTTATGAACTCCCAATTTTACCCCAAATACAGATTGCAGAATCACATCGGTTACACATCCACATTTTTACATAATGCCCTATTAGTAACTGTTGTATTCTGCTACCTTTCCTATCCTCTACTATCCACCCTCCCTCCCCTCCCATCTTCTCTCTCTACCCCATCCGCTGTAATTCATTTCTCTCCTTGTTTATTTTCCCATTCCCCCTCACAACCTCTTATATGTAATTTTGTATAACAATGAGGGTCTCCCTCCATTACCATGCAATTTCCCTTTTCTCTCCCTTTCCCTCCCACCTCATGTATCTGTTTAATGTTAATCTTTTCTTCCTGCTCTTCCTCCCTGCTCTGTTCTTAGTTGCTCTCATTATATCAAAGAAGACATTTGGCATTTGTTTTTTAGGGATTGGCTAGCTTCACTAAGCATAATCTGCTCTAGTGCCATCCATTTCCCTGCAAATTCTATGATTTTGTCATTTTTTAGTGCTGCATAATACTCCATGGTGTATAAATGCCACATTTTTTTTATCCATTCATCTATTGAAGGGCATCTGGGTTGGTTCCACAGTCTAGCAATTGTGAATTGTGCTGCTATGGACATCGATGTAGCAGTATCCCTGTAGTACGCTCTTTTAAGGTCTTCAGGGAATAGTCCAAGAAGGGCAATAGCTGGGTCAAATGGTGGTTCCATTCCCAGCTTTCCCAGGAATCTCCATACTGCTTTCCAGATTGGCCGCACCAGTTTGCAGTCCCACCAGCAATGTACAAGAGTACCCTTTTCCCCACATCCTCTCCAGCACTTGTTGTTGTTTGACTTCATAATGGCTGCCAATCTTACTGGAGTGAGATGGTATCTTAGGGTGGTTTTGATTTGCATTTCTCTGACTGCTAGAGATGGTGAGCATTTTTTCATGTACTTGTTGATTGATTGTATGTCATCCTCTGAGAAGTGTCTGTTCAGGTCTTTGGCCCATTTGTTGATTGGGTTATTTGTTTTCTTATTGTTTAATTTTTTGAGTTCTTTGTATACTCTGGATATTAGGGCTCTATCTGAAGTGTGAGGAGTAAAAATTTGTTCCCAGGGTGTAGGCTCCCTATTTACCTCTTTTATTGTTTCTCTTGCTGAGAGAAAACTTTTCAGTTTAAGTAAGTCCCATTTGTTGATTCTTGTTATCAACTTTTGTGCTATGGGTGTCCTATTAAGGAATTTGGAGCCTGACCCTACAATATGTAGATCGGAGCCAACTTTTTCTTCTATCAGACGCAGAGTCTCTGATTTGATATCTAGCTCCTTGATCCACTTTGAGTTACCTTTTGTGCATGGTGAGAGGAGGGGATTCAGTTTCATTTTGTTGCATATGGATTTCCAGTTTTCCCAGCACCATTTGTTGAAGATGCTATCCTCCCTCCATTGCATGCTTTTAGCTCCTTTATCAAATATAAGATAGTTGTAGCTTTGTGGATTAGTCTCTGTGTCCTCTATTCTGTACCATTGGTCCACCCTCCTGTTTTGGTACCAGTACCATGCTGTTTTTGTTACTATTGCTCTGTAATATAGTTTGAAATCTGGTATCGCTATACCGCCTGATTCGCACTTCCTGCTTAGAATTGCTTTTGCTATTCTGGGTCTTTTGTTTTTCCATATGAATTTCATGATTGCTTTATCCATTTCTACAAGAAATGCCATTGGTATTTTGATTGGCATTGCATTAAACCTATAGAGAACTTTTGGTAATATCGCCATTTTGATGATGTTAGTTCTGCCTATCCATGAACAGGGTATATTTTTCCATCTTCTAAGATCTTCTTCTACTTCTCTTTTTAGGGTTTTGTAGTTTTCATTGTATAAATCTTTCACCTCTTTTGTTAGGTTGATTCCCAAGTATTTTATTTTTTTTGAGGATATTGTGAATGGAGTGTTTTTCCTCATTTCCGTTTCAGAAGTTTTGTCGCTGATATACAGAAATGCCTTTGATTTATGCGTGTTGATTTTATATCCTGCCACTTTGCTGAATTCATTTATTAGTTCTTGTAGTTTTTTTGTAGACCCTTTTGGGTCTTCTAGGTATAGAATCATGTCATCTGCAAATAGTAATAATTTAAGTTCTTCCTTTCCTATTTTTATGCCTTTAATTTCTTTCGTCTGTCTAAGAACTATCCCTTATTAACTATCCCTTATTAACCTGATTTGTGATGTTAGGGCTGGCCCCTTGAATGCATCTCCTTTTTCAGATGGCATATGACATTGATAAGCCTTGTCACTAGAAGGAGATGGAGGAACATTGCAGAAGGATGAGGCTTCTCTAGTTGCCTGTGCTTCCACTCTTGTTCTTGTTCTTCTTCCACTCTTGTAAGACTTGTCAACCAATGACAAGTCTTACACAACCTCCAACAAATTTTGAGGCTAGAATCACTTCAGTTGTAGGCTTAGCAATCAACAATCCTGCCCACAGCTTCCTCCTTGCTTGCTTCAGCATTTGGGCTTTGGATGAGCTCTGGCCCAAGAGGAGCAAGAAAATTTTCCATTATGCAATGGGCTGCAGGTCCACTCTCCCCAACAAGGCATGTATCCCAACCCTGGAAGGAAGCCCTGCTTCTTAGTTATTCCTTCTTTGGCTACTTTTCCTCAAAAATAGACTATACTTTAGAACTTTCTTTTAATCTCTTCCTGTCTCCTAAATCATTCTGCCTAAATCTGAGTCCTTATTGATTCAAATTTGGTGTTGGCTGTGGTCCAAGAAGACAGACTCCACATAATGGGTTTATAGAATAGTTTTGGCCCTTGTACTCAAACACAGTGTGGAGATCTGTGAAAATGGCTACAATTCCACGGCAAACAGTAACAACAATTAAGCAACATTCTGGCTCCTCTTGGGCCAGAGCTCATTATAATTAACATCTACAGTCCTAATTGAAGTGCAATACCTTGGAAACTCAAGTGGCCCTGCACTTAGGCCATATGTTGAGATAATGATTTTAAGGGCTGTTGTGTAGGATGGACTCTGAATACACAATATGGCTTGCAGGAAGAAAATGACATGCACAAGCCTTTTACTTCTCAAATCATAGTCTGGTAGGATCTCATCTGGAAAGAAGAATAAGAGGCCTACACTTCTTGTCCCTTACTCCAAAGACCTACTGATTCAACAATAAAACAGACCAACTCACTTTGTAGGAAACCCAGAATCTGATTGAGAAGCTCCTGCATTGAATCCAGGGAAGCATAAAATCAGCCACATTGAAGCCAGGGGAAGATTAGATATATAATTTGCCATAATCCTCCCCACACCGCAGTACAGCACCATACAGTCAGGGGGAGCCTTCAACTCCCAGCTTCTTTCTGGGGAAGATAGGAAGGAAAAAGAACTGGACAAGTCAAATTTTCTGATTTTTCTGGATGCTGCTTGAGACATTAACAACTGAAAGGATTAAGAAGGGAAATTTTAGCTAGAGTAAGAAAAAAGAGAGGAAACACAAATAAATAAAAAAAAATAAAAGAGGAGACTTTATAAGAGATGTCATATAGATGAAAGAACATAAGAGATGACTATAACAAATTACATGTGAAAAAATTGGATAGCCTAAAGAAATAGTGGGCAAGCATTCTAGTATATGTCTCTTTCTTTTATTGTGGGTTCAATTGTTGTTAGTAGTAGGGGTAGTTAGTAGAAGGGGAAGGGGCAGTAAGCATGTCCAAATAAAACTATGACTTCACAAAAAATAAGTAGATAAATTCCTAGAAATATAAACTACCAAGTCTGAATCAGGAAGAAACAGACTTATCATAAGGAGATTGAGTAATCGGAAATCTCTCCATGAAGAAAAACCCAGGACCTGATGGCTTTACTGATGAATTCAACCAAACATTTAAAAAATGATTAATGGAATGCTTCTTAGCCTCTTCCCACCAATGGAAGAAACACTTTCAAATGCATTTCAAGAAGCCAAAGTCACCCTAATTCTAAATCTACACAGAAACAGTACAAGCAAATCAAATTACAGAGACCAACCTAAATATAAACAGGGAAAGTGACTATCACAAAAGAAAACATTTTATTTAGGGATGAGCAGAGGATTTCAATTAGGAATATGCATTCCATGACAGAATGCAGGCATAGTTAGGCAAAGAAGACAAGTATTTTCAAAAACAAAAGAGAGAAGAATTATGTAAGTTATTTTTAAAAATATATAATTTGGCTTCTTAATGACTTCAGGCTCTATTCATGTCAGAAATTACAGGATTTCTTTTTTTTTAATGGAAGAGTAGTATTACATTGTGTTTGTGTAACAATTTATCAATTGATGAACACCTAGATGGTTTTCATTTCTTAGCTATAGTGAAAAATACTAAAGTATTTCCTGGGCCAGAAGGTTTTTGCTCCTTTTTCTGAGTAGGTATTATAGTTCCCTGACTCCTTGGTTAGAAGCCCTTCTTTCTGGCTCTCTGGGAGGTCTTTCTATTCTCCATATAGGATCTTCTTTCTTTCATGGGAACTATGCAATAAACTAAAAACACTGGGTCGAATTCCTAACTATGTACTTTGCCACTATGACCCTAATATTTCTGTTTTTCTTCCTAGAGTAACTATAGTGAAAACTTTCTTTTTTTTAAGAGAGAGAGAGAGAGAGAGAGAGAGAGAGAGAGAGAGAGAGAGAGAGAGAATTTTAATATTTATTTATTTTTTTTAGTTTTCGGTGGACACAACATCTTTGTTTGTGTGTGGTGCTGAGGATCGAACCGGGGCCACACGCATGCCAGGCGAGCGCGCTACCGCTTGAGCCACATCCCCAGCCTGTGAAAACTTTCTTGAGCTACAATGTACAAGGCTCCTTTGGGGCTGCTAGGATATCACAAATTAACCTCTATGAAGAGAGTCCAAGAGAAAAAAGGAAGAAAAATTTGGGATGCAGAAATTTCAATTTATTGCACTTGGTATTAAGAATCTGAACAATGGATAATTCTAATCTGTAGTTATGGAGGCTGTTGAACAGCATCTTCAGAAAAATAATTTCCTCTAATCCTGTAAACTTCCTGGAGCCCCAATCACTCACCTATGACATACTCTTTTCCTAGCCCTTCTTTATATTAATTTATCCCAGAATGTCCTTCATGTGCCATACCTCCAGCTCCCTGGATTCCCTGTAACTGTAAAACTCACCATCTCCTGCAGATTAATCTCAGGGTATAACTGGTACCTATTCACAAGCAAAACTACAGAAGAAATCACATATTTTAATATTTTTGATCTCAATCCAAATTATATGCTAAGGCTCTTCTGATCCAAGAAGGATAGGGAAACTATTTACTGAACCATGAGAATATTTCTCAAGACATACTCTCCAGAATACCCTGATATATGAAAAAAAGGGGGTGACCACCTTGGATTGAAATGTCATCTCTGAGAAACTTCAAGGGACTCAGACCATCCCTTACTCCCATCAGAGACTAAGAGAGATAGAGAAAAATATTCTAGGAGCCATGTCTCAGATCTGTCTCACCAAAACTGTTTGGTCATGCATTCAAATGTTTACACAATTTGGAAGGAAACAATGGCTAACTATCACCATCTATCATACATAACATGGGAGGAGTACTTGGGGCTGGAACTGATTTAGCAGATAGTTTTCCTGCTGGGTCCACAGATTTAAAAAATGGTCCCAGGCTAGAACTCCAGGATATATTTCAGAAAAATAATATTAATCAGAAAAATGTTAACATATCTGAGCTCCTTACACTTTAGCCCTGCTTCTGAACATAACATATTAAAAAGGTTTGTATTCATAGAATGGCAGCTCATGGCATTGCAATTTAAACAATTAGATAGTCTGAAATTTTTGACTCATGGTATGCTGCAGAATCACAGGCTGCCATTGATCTAGACACTTGTCAATATTACAAGCAGAAAGGCACTTGAACCAGGATTTCCTGGACCTCAAGAGGAGGAAAAAATAGAGTCCCCTTCTTACCAGATTATTACTGACTCTACTCTAGAAAACTGAATATCTTCCATCACCACTAAACTTGCAAAAGCTGAAATTTACAAAGCAGGTACACAAAACAAAAAATAATGACATATTTATCAGAAAGGACAGAAGACTTGATAAACAGAAAGGAGGATCCCACATTTTTTAAAGGTAATAGTAGCATGTTTGTTTTATGACATTCAAATAACATAGTTTGATACACTAAAGAAACAAAGCTTCCATTATAGCTCCTCTAACTTTTTAATTTGGTAGAAGTAATTGTTTTCACAGTTTATTTTTCCACATCATTGACTAAGCAAATAAAGTAAAAGAAAATTTTTGCTATATACATATGTATAAATGATAAATATATGTAAAATTAATATAAAATATATTGTATATATGCTGCATACTTATATTTGCGTACTGAACCATAAGAACATTTCTCAAGGCATACTCTTCAAGATACCCTGATATATGAAAAAAAGGGGTGACCCCCTTGGATTGAAAAGTTTTCTTTGAGAAACTTCAAGGGACTCTGACCATCCCTTATCCCCATCAGAGACTACATACACATGCACACACACATATGCATCAGTTTAAACCCAAATGAAACTATTTGTTTGGTATCCACATAGCTTTATACCAAACATGTCTTCCCAAGAATGTTCATGCATATCTTTCTCATTCATATCTTCTTTTATTCTGGTAAGAATAAAATACTTAGTGTGAGGTCTTCCCCTTTATATTTTTAAGTATATGATATAGTATTGAGAGCATTTAGATGTAATTTGTTTGTTTCATAGGTCTGAAGAAGGAGACGGATGGACAATGGAAGGTAGAGTAAAATAAGGAGATTATTTTTGAACCAGAAAAGAAGCAGTCTTCCTTTATGGAGAGGTCCTGAGTAAATTGCCACTGAGTAAGTTGCCAAAGTCTAGGGGTTCATGTGTTAGAGGTGACCTTCAGAGATATTAGCTTATGACTTTTAGGAGGGGACTCTCTTAATCCATCTCAGAGAGGAACACTCAGTAATCATCCACCCTCCCACACAATTAGGATGTTGATCATTGATCTTGTGCTGTTTCTATGCTGCTCAAATGCTTGATCATGTGCTATCTGGCCTATCATGCGGGAGGCTTTCCTCTTTTTTGAAAGCTGAATAAAGCTAAATAATCATGGTGTGTGTGTGTGTGTGTGTGTGTGTGTGTGTGTGAGAGAGAGAGAGAGAGAGAGAGAGAGAGAGAGAGAGAGGATAATATACATTGCTAGTGATTTCTGGTTCAACAAATTCAGAATTCTAGATTACACGGATCCATAGGTTTGAAACAGCTTTCACCCTTAGTGTGAGTTTACCTAAAGACAGTGGAGTCTTAGGCAATTTTGTTTAGATTTACCTAGATTTCTTTCATTGGTAAGAGAAACTTCTTGAAACAGTGTTATTCTCATGAAAATGGCAGTCTTTGTGGAACTATTTTACTTTCAGAAGCAGCATTACACAAATGGAACACTGGACTGAATTTTAAAATGTGGGCTTTAGTTGAGCTCACATTTTTCTACATATGACCATGACACAGGATTAGGACTTCATCCACCCTTCCTAGGAATTCCTAAGCACAATCCAATTTAAAAAGTCAGTACTTCCCAAACTCCAAAACAAACAAACAAAACCCAACCATGTTAAGGTAAGCCAGGGAGCATTGCATCATCCAGATGAAGTTTTATGACAAGCACCAAACAATTACACAGGACTATTTCCATCATTCCTTCTTCACAAAATGTATTTTCCACCCATTATACCACACAGCATGTTTAAATACTGACATATAACTATCTAATAAGATAAAGACAAATATGTTCATCTTATTAGAAACAAAATACACCATCACTAAGCATCTTCAAATATTATTGCACTCTAATTTCCATAAATTGACAAAACATTCATGAAATAATTTGTAGAATAGTTTTAACAGAAAAGTGACACCTTTAAACAGATATGACTGGGCCAAGTTGTTTATTAGATATGAAGTTTATGAACATTATACTAACATATCGTATTTTTTCTAAGCTGCATGGAACCACCAATAATGTGGGAGAACTCCTAGCTGTTTGTAAGAGCCAAGAATCTCACAGCCTTCAGGGTCATCCTGAATATGTCCCTGTGCTTTTGAACTGATTTGGTGATCCACTGAGTGTCAGGATTCCTTTTAATAGTTTTGTGGAATGGATCAATGAGGATTACCTCAAAGAATTTGAATGTGGAAGCTTCATCTACACTTAGAATTCAGTAGTCTCAGAGACCCTTGTGTGTTGAGCGCATTCCTCAGCAACAGATAGAAGACTTCCAGCTAACTTTAGCTGCAAGCATAATGAACAGGATTGCCAAATGTTGTATTGTTAGAAATTGGGGGTGTTTGAGGTCACCATGGCTCAGATAAATCTTGTACATGGCATAAACTTGCTTGGTATTCTATCTCAGTATGTGAGCTTTATCAAAATGGATGGGAGAGCCCCATGGAGCACAGAGATCTGGTGGTACTGCCTTCAGTGGACTCTCAAAAGAAAGCTCAACAAATAAATCACTGGCTTATTCCTCTGGAACTCTCAGGTATACTTCTACACGTCCAACTTCATTTATCTGATGGCTGCTTCTAGAACAAATGGAAGGAGACTCACTCCCTTGTCCAGATATATATATATGGTTTTTTTTGGCGGGGGGTAGTGTTCTTTAAAGGAAACACATTTTCCAGAAATTTCCAAAAAAACATCTTTTTTTTTCTCATGCACTTTAAATAAGTTGCATATTCTTTCACCAGCAGATATGTAGGAATCAGTGTTTATTAAGATGAGGGGTGGGTAATGCAGAAATACATAACATACATCACAGTATTAGCAGAAAAGGGAAAGGAAATCAAGGGATGTAATTCTGGCAACCGACAATGTTCATGGAAATAGTGTGTGCACTCCCCATTCAATTCAGAGTTCATCAAATTTTTCTGTCTACATTTATTTATCCTCTTAAAACATATTTAAGTCCTTAAAGGTTTTTGTTTAAGCAGGTTTGTATTTACCATTATTTAACATATTAGATTTTAAAACTAAATGGTCAAAAATGTTTTAGTCATTCAAAAATAAAAATAATGAATCCATTATAAATTATTAGCATAATTCCATTGAAAGTATTTTGAAGGAATATTTACTGAATTTCCAATTATGTCAGGCTCTGCTTGTGCACTAGTAATATTAAATCATATATGACATGGTGAATGCATGGAAAAAGCTAGAATTTTATTTTACTTTCTAATAGCAGAAATTTACAATATATTTTTCTTTAAAATCTTCATATATGTGTCCCTCTGTCCCTTCTTAGTCTATGTTCAAGTTCTGTTTTGATCACTAGTATGTGAATTATTGAAGTCAGTCTCTTTCCAACCAATTGCCTGGTATATTTGCTGGAAGATATAATCATATTACTGTGCTTCCAGGGAGACACCAATGTCTGATGCCTCTAAATAAATTTAGGTTTCTTCATGTGGCATTTAAGGTTATCAGTGATATCTTCCTCTTTATCTTTATTTCCCAAACTCACCAAGAACTCTCTCCCGCTATTTGTACTCTGAGGGTTCTGTGCAGTTGTGCATAGTCATTTCCACAAACATTGATTCTGGTCATGCTAATTTCAACTTCGCTCCAATTATCAACCCCTTTTTTTTGCCATCTACAAATGTACAGGTGACTTTTCATGTTGCTTAATAACCAGATACACCAAGCAATATAATCTTTGTTTTCTAAGTCTCCTTCCATGTGGAAAAAAAAAAGAAGAAGAAGGCAGTACTGAGTCATCCTCCAGCACCCTCTGACCTACCTGGTTGAGCTTAGGCAACCTACTCAATTTACCAATGCATGAAGTTTTCATTCAAGGACAGCATAAAAAAAAAACCAAAAAAAAAAAAAAAAAAAAAAACAACATTTCTTTACTGGGTTAATACAGATGAAAAGTGCAGCTTGGTGCCTAGCAGACAGTATATTTTAGGAACTTTTTTTTAGTTGTGCATTCACTAGAAGAATTAATATTTTTTTCAGTTATTTAGGATTTTCACTACTGTTTGCCTCATTTAACTTGAACAGTGTCTCCATCTTTTGTTAATGTTATGAACATATTAATAATTTTCTTTGGAATCAGAGCAGGATTTTCATACTTCTATTGACCAAGAAAACAAATAATGACATCAAGGAGTTAAAAAAAAACCTGATTCAATTGATTCAGTAATTGCATTGTCCTATGTAATAAACAAATAAGCAAACTAATGGAGCAATTAAAATTGATAGGAGTTCATTATAAATAGCATAATTTTCTATTGGTACATGATAATCACACATAATAGACATTCTACAGTACTGGCATTACTTATTCTTGGGTGTCTCCACTGCACTTTGGCTTCCTTCTCACATCTCCGTTCTTTGCCCTCTCAGGGGCAGCCCATGGGGACTCTGACCCTGCTGCAATTTGCCGGACCTTCCAGACCTTCCTTTGAATTCTTGGTGGAAGCCTCCATGACCCCCTAACCACAGTATCCCACAACCCTGAAGAACCAGCACCATGTAGTTACTACCAAGGTCAGCCAGGATCTTGAGCTAAGTAGCCAAGACCCCAGGGACCCTGGAGAAGCAGTCTCCGAGAGCCTGGATGGCTGAACAGGTTGAAAAAACTTCCTAAACTGGCCTGTGCAAGCAGGGTTGCCCCACTGGTCTCTTCTCAAAGGAATTTTTATTCCCTGGATCCTGAAATGAGTGTGGTCTTGCCAATTCCTCAGAAACTCTTAAACCATCTTTCCCATTGTCTCTTTTAGCATTTCTTAGCATTGTTTCTTTAGCATTTCTTAAATGGCAGTAATGTCTTTAACATTTGCCACTTCCTTAGATCCAGTCTTATTCTCACCTTTGAAGTCTAAGCTTTTCAAATCTTTCTGTTCTGCTTTCTGCTCCTGAGTATTACAATAAACTTGACTAAGAGCCACCAGCAATACCCCTGTCACCACCTGAAAACTATGCTGCCTAGAAATTTTTTCTGCCAGATTAAAGTCTATTGCTTTTAAAATCAGCCTCACAGAAAGTCTCAGGAAATGGACAAATGGAGAAAACTTCTTAGCCAGAAGATAACATGAATGGCTTCCATTCCAATTTCCAATAAAATCCTCCTTCTCCAAAACCTCATGAGCCCTGTCTTTACTTGGGATGGTCCTATTAGCATTCTGGTCTTCTGAGCTTCCACAGAATCCCCCCTTAAGCTCTACTTACAATAATCTAAGGCTTTTCCATCTGACATCATTAAACTTTTCAAAATTTGTCCCACAAATTTCCAAAAGCTCCAAAATTTTCTGAACTAAGGGTCAGTTTAGTGACAGAAATGACCCTACTTCTTCGTACCAATATCTGCTTGGTCAGATTTATTGTTGTTGTTGCTGTGACTAAAAGACCTGACAAGAACAATTTTAATGAAGAAAAGTTTACTTTGGGGCCATATGGTTTCAGAGGTCGCAGTCCATTGAAGGCTGGCTTCATTTCTCAGGATTTGAAATAATGTAGAATATCATAAGGAATGAGTATAGTGGAGCAGAGTAACTCAGGACATTACCAGGAAGGAGAGAGAGAGAGAGAGAGAGAGAGAGAGAGAGAGAGAGAGAGAGAGAGAGAGAGAGAGAGAGACTCATTAGCTAGATACAAAATATATACCTCAAAAGTATGCTCCCAATGATCCCCTTCTTCAATCACACCCTACCTGCCTACAGTTACGACCCAGTTAATGCCTATAAGGAGGTTCATTTACTGATTGGGTTAAGGCTCTCCTAACTCAATAATTACACCTCTAAACCTTCTTGCATTTTACTACACATGAGCTTTTGGGGGACATCTCACATCTAATCTATAACAATATTCTTGATTAGAGAATAAACATTCTATATAAACACATATTGAAACATAATTCTTTGAAATAACTAAAGTCAAGTTGAAAATAAAATTCAAATAAATAGTTTACTTCTCATAGATAATATTTCTTAAAGAAGAATTAATATTTGAGAGCTTGGATATGCCCATGATTGTAAAATTATGCTTTGGGATGTGAGGAATTAGCCAACATTATTAAATGAGGACTATTTTTTACAATACTGACTTTCCCCCTTAGCATTTGTTGGTTTTGTTGAACAGGATGACTATATGCTGACACTCATGAATATTATGAATTTACTCCTGATGGATCTCACTACATTTGCTCTTGAAATATATTTTTGCATAATTCTCCCTTTGAAACAAATTTGACTCAAATGCAATTAATATTTTAACTTTATAAAGTGGCTATTTTTCACTTTCTCATACTTATAGGTTTAGAAAAAGTATTATCAAGTTGAAATAAATCTTTCAAGGGAGATTCTATTTGTTATTGAGAATTACAAAAGTCTTTCTTCAGAATTCTTTTCATAATATTTATTACTTCCTTATTTCTTAGAGTATAAACAAAAGGGTTTAACAAAGGAACAACTAGAGTATAAAATATAGCAACCGGTATATCTTTATCCTCTTCATTAACTGTACTTGATCGAGCATACAGGAAGAGCAGAGAACCATAGAATATTGACACAGAGAGAAAGTGGGATGCACAAGTAGATAGAGCTTTGCCCCTTCCCTTTTTGGATTTCATTGTGAATATAGTGAAAAGGATGTAGAAATAAGAGATTAGAACTATGGCAATAGTAAAGATGAGAATTGACCTTGCCAAGATAAATAACATCAATTCATTGATATAAGGATCAACACAGGAGAGTCTGTATAATGGAAGGACATCACAAAAGAAGTGATTGATTTGATGAGATCCACAAAAAGCCAATCTTAACAAAAGCCCTACTTCAACCATGGGATGCAGGTTTCCACCTACGTAGGCTCCTGTGGTCATCTGAATGCAGAGTTTCTTTGACATCAGGGTGTGGTACTGCAGTGGTCTGCATATGGCCACATAGCGGTCATAAGCCATTGCTGTGAGAAGAAAGCAGTCTGTAGTCTCAGCAAGACAGAGAAAATAAAACTGTGCCATGCATTCATAGAGGGACATCCTACTTTTCTCAGAAAACAAGTTCTCTAGCATCTTGGGAGTGACAGCACAGGAACACAAGGAATCCATGAGAGCCAGGTTGCCCAAGAAGATGTACATTGGTGTGTGAAGATGGTGCTCCATGTAAATCAAGGCCACCAACCCTAGATTTCCCACCATGGTGACCAGATAGATGGCAAAAAATACAAAAAACAAAAAGGTCTTAAGATTTGGGTTATCTGTAAATCCCATGAGGATAAATTCAGTTGTCAAGGAGTGGTTGTCCTTAGTCATCTCTGCCTTGTCCATTGAAATAACAGTTGTTGATATGTAAGATTCTGATTGAGAGAACATAATTTTTCATTGAACATTCCTCTTTTTTTCTTTTTTTTAGTTGTAGATGTACAAAATACATTTATTTAATTTATTTATTTTTACATGGTGCTGAGGATCTAAGGCAGTACCTCACACTAAGCAGGTGCTCTAACACTGAGCTACAATCTCAGCCATTCATTGAATATTTCTTTTTATACAAGACAGAAATTTCTTCTTTATCATCCTCTGCTCTCTAGAGTATACAATTCCACTTAGTTATATGGGATTGTGTTCTCCTGGAGAGTCATCATGAGAGTCACATCAATTTGTGACTCTAGAAATTAACAAGGATATTTTGATAAATCCAGGGAAGATTGTTAAAGTGGAAAAAGGTTTATCTTCAAGTATTTATGCATGTCAACATAAAATTTACAATACTCATATTAGGTTCATTTTTCAAAATAATTCCTATGTCAGCTTTTTGAAGATCCATAAAATATATCTAAAATCAATTTTACTCTAAATGCATATTTTTTTTCTACTGAGATAACAATTTTTTCATATTCTTCCAAAGGAGTGAATTTTTTAAAGGTATGCTACACATATATTAAATTTATGTGTTAGAGATGGCACAAAGATCAGTAAAGCCTAAAATGGGTACTACAAATCCCATTCCATATTTCCATTATAATTTTTTACAAATTATAAACTCTTCTTTCTCTGTGTAAGGTGCAGTTTACATACAGTGCTACCTTATAAAGTTTTAAATGAGTATCCCAAAATCCCCAAACACACTGACCTCTTTTTTTGAATTGTGGATCATGTCTTCCTTACCCAACACAATCTTCCATTTTTAAAGTGAGATTTATATGGCATTATCCTTTCACATGTATCTGAACAATTTCCTATTACATTATAATCATTTTGAGGTTAGGTATTGCATACTTCTTAAAGGAGCTATAAAATGCTATAGACTGAGTTAAGTCCACTGCAAGCTCAACCCTTTCACTTAATATAGGTTACCTTGTTTTCAGTTTCCTGGTAATGATCCTTATTAATCCCTTTGCCTTTGCATAATTAGACTATTAGCTTTGAAAAAAGAGTCCACATGGAAAAATTTTAAAATCTTCATATAAAGGAACTAAGATGTGTATCTTTTATCTAAATCAACTGTTTCCTAAGAATCAGAAACTAATGTTGGTCAAATATAAAGTTAAATGTATTGAATATAAATTTAATCAAAATAGATTCACCTATATACTTGTTTTTTTCTCTCTCAGAAAAGGCATCCTAACAGAATTTTTTATTTCAAATTCTGCTTTGCTTTAAAATTTATTTCCTCCCATTACTTAGTGGTCTCTTAGGACATGGTGACAGACAAATCTAATCATATAAACTATGATCAAATCATGTATTTCTATAATTAGGACATTAAAGAGAAGGTAGTATAAATTAGTTTGCTCAAAAATATTAAAAGTAAGCAAGACATGGAATTAGTTAAGTCACAAATAATTTTCAATGTAAATGCCTCAACTATATAAGAGGTTTTTCTTTCTGATATACTCTTGAAATTCTATGTTAAAATCAGAGTCAGATGAATCAGAGTATTGTACATCATACTAGTTCATAAGACTATTCGATTTTGAGAGAGAGATGAGAAAGCAATTAAAAGTAGAAATAATAAGAAATGGTAAACACTTCAGGTAATAAACATTTATAGTTGCTAACATTAAAGGTGAAAATAAATGTGAATACTTATTTTACCTAGATTTCACTAAGAACGTCTAAAAAGTGCGTGATTTGTTTTACCCTGAAGGGATCAGAATTTAAGAATATATATATGCACATTCTTGTTAAAGCATTTGGGATTAGAAAGTTAGCATTTAAGACACTACGTAAGGGTCAGTGTTAATAATATTTTCTTACACTGCCAAGTTAAAATTTTCCATCAAATCCTGAAGGGATTTCCTACACTGATGTCAGTGTATTTCTTTGGAGACATTAAGTTCTAAAAGCATGCAAACCACAAGAAATTAATTAAAGACATACTGTGGGACAATGCAGTTAAAGAAATTGATATTCAATGAAGTCTGTTTGATGATTATCATGCTGATTTTTTTTCTACATAGCATCTTAATTTACACAGTTCTCTTCACCATGCTGTTCACAAGATGTAGAACAGGTAGAAAAGCCTGTCGCAGGCTTGTTTGTCCACTTTCTGGAGGAAGTGGAATTAATATAGTCTATGAAAAAGTTTAGCATTTGTAGATAAAATTAGAATATTATCTGTTTCAGCAAGGGTCATCAACTTCTTTACTACGTGAGTTGAATTTATCCCCATATCCTATAATGTACACAGTGGAAATTTGATTTTATTGTTCTTCCTCAGCACAAATTACTAAGACTATTATCTTTTCTTTCTTTTTTCCCCCCACCAGCTGCCCTTTACCTTTATTATGTTTTTAAAAAAATTTTTTCATATCACTAATCACTCTTCATTAAAATGTATCCCTTTGTAGGTACATCTATAATTGGTCACTCCTTCCCCTTCCCCACTGTTTACACAGTGACTTAGCAGGAAGGGATTTCTTTGCTATGTCTAACCTGTACTTCCAGCACTCTCAATAGTGTCTGGCATTTTCTAGTGCTTCTTATTTGCACAATGAATCAAATAAATGTTGTTTTCCTGCTCAAGAATTCATAAAAGAACCCCATCACTTTTCAAGCCATTATCAGTGTTCTGTATTTTGGAGTTCCGAATACTCATATGTCATCACCTTGCTTCTCCTGTGCACCTCAGGAAGACCGCCATGTACATCACTTGCATTTTCTTTGTGCACCCACTTCAGTTAATTTGATGTCAAGGTTTCCCTTACTTAGAGTAACATCTCCCTCTTTTTCCATTTTACTTGTGTATGTCTTTGAGCTCAAACATGAACTCCTCCATGAGATATTTCCCTGGTCTTTGTAATTGTATTGTCTTTTTCTCTTCTTGCCTTAATTGTGCTTTTCTCTCATTATACAATAATTTCTACTTAATAAGGTGTGACTTGTATTTCTCTTGATTGGGTAACTCTGTGTTAAAGACACATATGGTAATGGATCATTTTATATTTCTTTAGGCTCTTTGCCACAACCTGAGCTAATTCTCAATCAAAATTAATTTTCTTGATGGATAAAATAGATGAGGGTGCTGGATATGATGATAGGTAGAGAGGTCACTGTGTGTGAGCAGTATGTAAGACTGGAGAAATGGCTTCTAATAAGGAGCTTGTAATTTACTTGGAGAGAACAGCATACTGGTTTCTAAGTAGAACATGATCCAGGCTGTGAATCATCAATAAATACACACACTATATAGACATAGAGAGGAAGAACTTGGAGGAATATAGAAAGATTTCTCAGAAGAAATGTCATTCACATGATAAATAGGGTTATACTAGGCAGAGAACATGAAAAAAGTATCTCAAGAAATCTCACGATACCTACCCATTTTTTTTAATTAATCTTGCTCTTTCAAGCCTGGAAGTTTAAAAGAGCAAGATTAATAAAAAATTGGATAGTAAAGTAGGTTGGCTAAAGTGTACACATATGATATAAAGGGACACTTAGAAGTGAAACAGGGGGGATAGTGAGTTAAATTGAAAAATGTCCTACTGGGCCCCTTCCTTTTTAGTCTTCTGTCTCCACCATTTCACTAAAACTTCTTTCTGGCAAGATCACAACCAACTTTAAATGTCATTCCAAACAACATCTGATTAATTTCTTCACCAAGCTATAGAATTTGGTAATACCGGAAGTCACCTCACCTCTTCCTTCTGTGATAATTCTAATGGGCCCAGATTTCTGATTGTTCCACCCTGTCTTTTACATTAGATCCTGTTTCTCCCTTTGCCCTTTATGATGCTGTGTTCTATGGGCTCTGCCCTTGCCCTCCATCTTCTTTCACTGTAGAACATTTCCTTGATTATCTATCTCATCTTCTTTAGAGTTTCAATGATCATCTATCTGCCTGTGGTTTAAGTAAAACAGAGGTTGCAAACAACTTGTCTATATACTCGTATCATAAAATTATGTAGAAAATATTTTAATTAGATGTATATTCTTGTTTGAATTAGCTGCTCACAGTACACTAAAATATTAGCTATGTTACAGAACATAGAACTGGAACTGTAAAAGAAGGTTGGATTAAAAACAGTGTGAAAATCACGTTTTACATGTGAAATTTACAACATGTAAAATTATTATTACTTGTATACTACTAATAACTGAAATAATACATATATAAAATTTGAAAAATTGACTTTATGTGACTTATTATTTTTGAAAAATTAGTATCATAAATTCTCAAGAATATTTTTATTTTACTTTCTAACTTTTTTAAAAAAAATTCTTTAACTGGCCAATAATAACTTTAAATAGTTATAGGACATAGTGGGATATGTTGATATATTTATAAATTGTGTAGCTATCAAATCAGATAATTACTATTTCTATCTCCTTAATCATTTATCTTTTTCTTGTGCTTGCAGTGTATGAGATCTTCACATTTAGAAAAAAATATTGTGAGTTGTGGTAAGCTATAGTTTCCCACTGTGCTGTAGAACACTATATCTTATTCCAACTATCTAACTGTGTTTTGGTTAACATTGTGAAAAGTAACTCAAGAAACCTCATGATACCTACCCCAATTTTTTTTTTAATTTTTATTGTTGGTTGTTCAAAACATTACATAGTTCTTGATATATCATATTTCACACTTTGATTCAAGTGGGTTATGAACTCCCATTTTTACCCCGTATACAGATTGCAGACTCACATCAGTTACACATCCATTGATTTACATATTGCCATACTAGTGTCTGTTGTATTCTACTGCCTTCCCCCTACCCCAATTTTTAAAAATTAATCTTTCTCTTTCAAGCTTTTTTAACCCATCATTCCTAAGAATTAGTCATCACTATTCTATTCTCCTCTTCCATGACATCATTATTTAGGACATTTTATCACCTAATTTCTAAGGCTACATATGAGAAGATTCAATAACAAAATCATTATCCTATAAAATACTGTCACTGTTATATCTTTACCCCTTTATTCAAAGAGACAAATATATATGAGATGAAAAATGTAAAATATTAAGACTGAGGGTGAGATGCAAGGGTAGAAAATGTTCTACCCTTCTTATATTTAATTTCAAAAATTGTCAAAATAATGTACAGATAGGAAATCAATACAGTGTAAATGGTAAAGATTTGGATTGGCATTAAAATATATATCACTGTTCCATTAACAAAAGGGTCTATATAGGAGTTTCTATAAAATGGAAAGATATGACTAAAATGTTGATCAATTTGATGAGACTTGCAAAAAGTTAGCCTTAACAGAAGTCCTACATGAATCATAGAATGCAGATTACTAGCTCTGAAAGTTCCTGTATTCATCTGAATGTAGAGTTTCTTTGACATCAGGGTGTGGTACTACAGGGGGCTGTATATGGCCACGTAGCAGTCATAGGCCATTGATGCCAGAAGAAAGCAGTCTGCAGGCTCAGCAAGACAGAGAAAATAAAATTGTTCCATGCATTCATAGAGGGAATCCTTCTGTTCTCAGAAAATATTCTCTAACATTTGGGAGTGATGACACAGGGTCCTCAGGAATCAAATGTGAAATAGTTGATGCAGGAAGAGGCTAGTAGTTCATTTTATTTCCCAATAGTAGCAATTTATAATTTTTTCTTTGAAATGTTTTTCTTTGAAATGTTTCTTTGAAATGTTATTTATACGTGTGTCCTGTCCTTTCTGAGACTATCCTCAAGTTCCACTCTCATCACTTAATGTGTGAATGCTGGTGTTAGTCTCATTCCTTTCTCTCCAATCAATTACCAGATCAGTTTTCTGAAAAATGAAATATATTACCTTGATGTCAGGAAGACATGTGTGATGGTTCTAAATAAATTCAAATTTCTTCAAGCAGCATTTCAGGTTTTTAATGTTCTGATCCTCATCCACCCTTACTACCCAACCAAGAACGTCTCCAACTTTGCCACTTTGTTGGCTCTGTTCCATTGATTACCCCTCTTCCCCCTCCAAGTGACACACTTATTTCCATAAAAATTGGTTCTGGGCATGCTAATTTCTGTTTTGCTCCAATGATCAGATTTTTCCCTTTAAATGTAGTTTATTCTGATGTTTCTTAATAACTAAAGACCTCAGGTAATATAATATCCATTTTCTGAACCATCAAGCATGTAAAGAAAAGGCAGTATTGATTCAAAGTCCATATCCCTGTGATTTAACAAGATGAGCATGGTCAAGTTACTCAGCGTATCAATACATAAGGTTCTCATTGAAAACAGGTGAAATAAAGTAGGCCTAAATTGTTCATAGAAAATATATATGTAATATTTTACTTAGTGTCTAGCAGTTAGTACATTTTAGTAAATTATTTTTCTTGGTATTTGTACTTTTAATTGTTGAGTAAATATTTTTGTTTAGAGAATTAGCATTTAACTACTTTTATGCCAGATTAATACTTGAACAACATCTCTGTCTTTTGTTAATGCTGTGAACATATCAATACTTTTCATTGGAATCAGTTCATGTTTTGGTACTCCAAATGAACAGCAAAACGGGTAATGGTATCAGGAAGAAAAAGCTTGATTTAATTGATATTTTCACTAATTACATTGCCATATGTGGTGGAAATAAAAAGCTACATCAAATATTAATATACATATTGTTTTAAATTACAAGTTGATAAATCACTATGTGTGTGTATATGTATATTATATATATATATATATATATATATATATATATATATATGTATGTATAGATAGATAGATGGATAGATAGATAGTTCTATCTGTTTCAGAGAATTGGAGAGTAAAATTAACTGAGAATTAATTATGAAAATATACTTGGTTAGGTAATAAGTAGTCTGCATGAATATGTATTCAGAAACAATCTCAGGAAAGAACTAATTTAAAATCAAATTCAAACACAATTTACTTCCCACAGATGGAGTTGCTTATGGAAAGATTAACATTTGTCAACCAGAAATAGCCTGTGGTTATAAGATTATATTTTAGGACTCAAGGAATGTGCCAACAGTATTAAATGGAAATGACATATATATACATATAAAATATGACATATGTTATATATATATACATGTGTGTGTGTGTGTGTGTGTGTGTGTGTGTATATATATATATATATATATATATATATATATATATATATATATGTTTTATTATTAGATGGCATTGGATTTTTTAAAAATTGTGATTAATTGGGCTTTGACACTGATAAATAATTATTTAGCCCACTCCTGTTGGATATTACTATCTTAGATTTTCAATTACATTTTAGGATGACCTCTCATTTTCACTTTCCCAGTATATGTAGGATTAGAAAATGTATTATCAAGTTGAAATCAATTTTCCAAGGGAGATGATACTTGTTTCAGAAGGTTACAAAGTTGTCTCTTATTGATAATTCTTTTAATGACATTTGTTACTTCCTTGTTTCTTAGACTATAAATAAAAGGGTTTAATAAAGGAATGACTAGAGTATAAAAAATAGCTACAGGTATATCTTTCTCACCTTCATTGACTGAACTTGGTTGAGCATACATAAAGAGCAGAGAACCATAGAATATTGACACAGAGAGGAAATGGGATGCACAGGTAGATAAAGCTTTTCCTCTTCCTTTTTTGGATTTCATTGTGAATATAGTGAAAAGAATATAAAAATAGGAGATTAAAACAATAGTAATAGTAAAGATAAGAAATGACCCTGCCAAGATAAGTACCATTAATTCATTGATATACGGATCAACACAGGAGAGTCTGTATAATGGAAGAACATCACAAAAGAAGTGATTGATTTGATGAGACCTACAGAAAGTTAACCTCAACAAAAGTCCTACTTCAATCATAGGATGCAGAACTCCACCTATGTAGGCTCCTGTGGTCATCTGAATGCAGAGTTCCATTGACATCATAGTGTGGTACTGCAGTGGTCTGCATATGGCCACAAAGCGGTCATAAGCCATTGCTGCCAGAAGAAAGCAGTCTGTAGTTTCAGCAAGAGAGAGAAAATAAAATTGTGCCATGCATTCATAGAGGGAAATCCTTCTGTCCTCAGAAAAGAAGTTCTGTAACATCTTGGGAGTGATGGCACAGGAACAGCAGGAATCCATGAAAGCCAGGTTGCCCAGGAAGATGTACATTGGTGTGTGAAGATGGCGCTCCATGTAAATCAAGGTCACCAACCCTAGATTCCCCACCATGGTGACCAGATAGATGGCAAAGAACACCACAAACAGAAGAGTCTTCATGTCTGGGTTATCTGTGAATCCCATAAGGACAAATTCAGTTGTCATTGAGTGGTTTTCCTTAGTCATCTCTATCTTGTCTGTTGAAATAGTAATTGTTGAGATATAAGACTCTAATTAAAAGCACAAAATTTCCCAGCGTTTTTATAACAGAAGAGTTTTTCAAGCATCTCTTGCTATTTATAAATTACAACTATATTTACTTCTATAGGTTTTTGTTCTCGTAAATTTTCAATATCTATGATCTCAATCTGTGACTCTCCACATTCACAAGGATGTTGTGACAGGTGAAGTGGAAGTGTTTTATCTTTATGAATTTCTACAATGATAGCATAAGCTTTGGGTACCAATATTTGATAATTGTTTCACAGTAATTCAGTTTCATACTTTTTGAGACCTCTAAAATGAGTTCACAATCATCTTTTTTATAATATATATTTTTTAATTAGAAGAAATTTATATGTTTTCTTAGATGATCAAATGTTTTTAGAAAGCATATTACCCATATGTTACTGTTATATATTAGATATTATGCAAAGGTCACTAGGAGCTAAAGAAGTCACTATTTGTCTCATAGAAAACTGCCATAGAAAGCTAAATAGATAATTGTCCACAGAGTATCAATTTTCATCACTTTCATATTGTTACAACATTTTTCATGAACATTGACTCTATTTCATTAATCTTATTGATTCTTTCTATATATTCAAATTCTTCTTTTTTTTGTAAATCATAGTTAATACTCAATATACTTCATGAAATTTTAAGCAAGTGTCCCAGGACAACCCAATCTCATTTTCTGAATGCAGAGAATGCTTTCTATACCCATATTATCTGTAATTTTTCATGTATAATTTATATTTGCTCTGTTTTTTTACATGTATCTGAACAATTTTCTATTACAATAATTTTGAGACTAGTTGTTACACACATCTCTGCAAGGAACCCTACAATATTATGGAATGAAAGTACAATTAATTTCAAACCTATCTCTGCCCTGTGACCTGGAATGGGTGACATTGTTTTCAGTATCCTCCTAATAAGACTTAGTATGCTCTTTTGTATAACCCTGAGGGTCTCCTTCCATTTCCATGCAATTTCCCTTTTCTCTCCCTTTCCCTCCCACCTCTCATCTCTGTTTAATGTTAATCTTCTTCTCATGCTCTTCGTCCCTACTCTGTTCTTAGTTACTCTCCTTATATCAAAGAAGACATTTGGCATTTGTTTTTTAGGGATTGGCTAGCTTCACTTAGCATAATCTGCTCTAGTGCCATCCATTTCCCTGCAAATTCTATGATTTTGTCATTTTTTAATGCAGAGTAATACTCCATTGTGTATAAATGCCACATTTTTTTAATCCATTCGTCTATTGAAGGGCATCTGGGTTGGTTCCACAGTCTTGTTATTGTGAATTGAGCTGCAAGGGGGAGAAATGAAGGTAAGTAGAGGGGGTAGAGAGAGAAGAGGGGAGGGGAGGGGAGGGGAGGGGGGATAGTAGAGGATAGGAAAGGTAGCAGAACATGACAGTCACTAGTATGGCAATATGTAAATCAATGGATGTGTAATTGATGTGATTCTGCAATCTGTATATGGGCTAAAAATGGGAGTTCATAACCCACTTGAAGCAAAGTGTGAAAGATGATATATCAAGAACTATGTAATGTTTTGAACAACCAACAATAAAAAAAAAAAAGAAATACTTGGTTGTGAGGCAGAAAAAAAAAAAGAGGCATATTTTAAATGTGAAAACTCAAATAGCTAGAAAATAAATTAGTAGAAAAAGATATACCAAGTGAAGTAATTCATAAGAAAGCTAAAGAGGCTATATTAGTGTCAAATAAAATAGACTTCAGGTCAAGAAGTATTATTACAAACAAAAAGAAATATTTTGTAATGATTAATCAAATCAAGAAGGTAAAATAATCCCAAATGCATATGCACCTAATACAGAGCTTCAAATTACATGAAGCAAAAAGCAAGAGAACTGAAAGGGAAAATAGACAAATCTAAATTATAGTTGAAGATTCTGAAACTCCTCTCTCAAAAAAGCAGACTTGTAGAAAAAAATCAGAAGGATATAAATCTGAATGACAGTGTAAATCAGCATAAACTAACTTGTATTTTTTGAAAATCACACTCAACTATGGTAGAACACTTTTTTTTTTCTCCAAATGATAGACTGTTCACCATAACAAACCAAATGTTGCACCACAAATCAAGTTTCTGGATCTTTAAGAGATTAAGATCTTATAGAACATGTTTACTGGTCACAAAGGAATTAAATTAGAAATAAACAACAATAGAACATTTAAACAAACCACAAATATCTGGATATTAAATGAATCATTTCTGGGGCTGGGGATGTGGCTCAAGCGGTAGAGCGCTCGCCTGGCATGCGTGCGGCCCGGGTTCGATCCTCAGCACCACATACAAACGGAGATGTTGTGTCCGCCGAACACTAAAAAATAAATATTAAAATTCTCAAAAAAAAAAAAAAAGACTTAGTGACCTCTTGGTCTCTTCACTTGGAGGAATGTTAACTATGAAGAAAGTTTTACAAGGAAATTCTTTAAATGATAAAGTTAAGAATCTTACATATCTGTTATCTAATTTAATTCTTTTCTACTGTTTTTCTTTTTCCTCAGGAAATTATATGATTGTCTACTGTATTAAAGTAGATAAATGCTAATAAAACCCAAATCATTTAAATGCTTCTTTGTTTTTAATACTTATTAAAAGAGAATCCTTTCCATTTGCTTTAAGAAACTATTTAGTCTTATTACCTATTGATCCATCAGGATACATTAAATGACAAATAAAATCATAAATCCTAAGGTTAAAATGGGTTGTATCTTCATGATTAAAAACATCAAAATGAAGATTGTAAAAATTTGCTTACTCTAAAATTTTAAATATAAACCATATAATCAATTAAATATAAATAACTTTCAGCATACATGTATTTATTTTTCAATGAATTTTTTGGATCTTACCTGCATATTTTAAAATTATATCTTGTAATCAGGAAGTCAGATGAATTACACTTTTCTATTGTACCTCATCCTAGTTTCCATTACCAATTTTGCTAACATCTAAAATAAAAAAGGGGATAAAATATATAAACTATAAAAAAATTATAAATCTTTTAAGGAAGTAAATATTCTTGCTTGCTAGTATTAAAAGTAAAAATAAGTTTGAATATTTGTCTTATCTAGATTTCACCAAGTTTGCTTTATCATCAAGATCTCTGAATTTAGAAATATGTGTGTGTGTGTGTATAATATATATTCTTGCTAAAGCATTTGGGATTAAGAGGAAAAAAAATCTCACAGACTACCTAGTCAGAGTTAATACTTATATCCCTTATACTGCCAAATTATATTTTTCCATCAAATACTAAAGGGATTTTCCTGCAATGACATCAGTGTATTTCTATGGAGATATTAAGTCCTAAAAACATATAAGCCACTTGAAATTCATTAAAAGTGTCTTGTGAGACACTGAGGTAAACATAAGTGACAGTCATTAAGGTCTGATAATCATCTTGCTGGTTTGTATATAACTGATTTATTTTTTACAATTTTTTTCACCGTTCTATCCAGAAAATACAAAACAACAAATAAATTTCTCAGGCTATTTTGGACCTTGTGCAAATGTGGAGTTAATGTGGATTATGAAAAAAATAATTTTGGAGTGGAGACTAGAAGATTTCTCAGTTTCAATGAAAATCATCAGCTTCTTTACTTTGTGACTTGAATTTATGCCCATATCCTCTAATGCACTCCGTGGATATTTGATTTTATTATTGGTCCTGTATACAAATTTCTCTGACTATTTTCTTGTGTTTTGGGTTCTTACCTTTCTTATGATGCTGTTTATATACCACTGGTCACATTCACTAAAATGCATCTGTCAGCACATCTATGAATGATCACTTCATTGCCTTCCTTACTATTGACACATTGACTTAGCCAGAAGAGATTTCTTTGATAAGTCCAATCCTCAATTTCCAGCCCTCTGGCATTTTCTAGTACTCATTATTTGTTAAATGAATTTTAAAAATGATATTTTCCTGCTCATGAATTTATAACAGCACCTCATTGTTTGTCAGACAAAATTTTCCCTATTTGGGGGTTGCAGATACTCTGCAGTCTGTCTGCATCTTTCACCTTGTTTTTGCTCAGCACCTCAGGAAAGGAGGCCATGACCATCATTCCCTGTTCCTTGTGTATCTGCTTCAGTTAATTCGATGGCAGGCTTTTTCTTGCTTAGAGTAACATCTCCCTCTCTTTCCATTTCTATCCTGCTCATCCTCAAGCTCAAACATGAACTCCTCCATGAGAAATTTTTCTGGTCTTTGTAATCAGATTGTCTTTTCTCTTCTTGATTTAATGGTATTTTTCTGTCTTTATACAACAATTTCTACTTAACCAGGTGTGACTTGTATTTCTCTTGATTGTATAGCTCCGTATTAAAGAGAGGTATTATTTTATATTTCTCTAGGCTCTTTGGTAGATACTGAGCTAATTCTTAATAGATATTAATTTCCTTGGTGGTTAAAATATATTAGGGTGCTGGATATAATGATAGTAGAGAGGTCACTGTGTATGAGCAGTGTGTAGATGAAACTTCCTGTATTGGAGACATGGCTTCAGAAAAGGAACTCACAATTTACTTGGAGAGAACAATATATCAGTTTCTAAGTAAAACACAATCCAGGCTGTGAGTCATTGTAAAGTACACATATTATATAGACATAGAGAGGGAAAACTTGGAAGAATGTTTACCTGTAGGAATAAAGAAACATTTCTCAGAAGAAATGTCATTCACACAAACCTTGCAGGATAAATACAATTATAGTAGGCAGAAAACATGAAAAGTATCTCAAGGAACCTCATGACAAAAGCCTGGAAGTTTGAAAGAACAAAGTTAATAAAAAACTGGATAGAAGGTAGGTTCGCTAAAGTGTACACATATGATTTAAAGGGACACTTAGGAGTGAAATAGGGGGAATAGTGAGTTAAAGTGGAAAATGTCCTACTGGGCCCCTTCCCTTTTTAGTCTTCTGTCTCCACCATTTCACTAAAACTTCTTTCTGGCAAGATCACAACCAACTTTAAATGTCATTCCAAACAACATCCAACATCTGATTAATTTCTTCACCAAGCTATAGAATTTGGTAATACTGGAAGTCTCCTCATTTCTTCCTTCTGTGATAATTCTAATGGGCCCAGCTTGTTGTTCCCCATCTTTTACACAAGATCCTATTTTTCCCTTTCCCTTTATGATGCTGTGTTCTATGGGCTCTGTCCTTGCCCTCCATCTTCTTTCATTGCAGAACATTTTCTTGATTATCTATCTCATCTATTTTAGAGTTTCAATGGTCATCTATCTGCTTGTGGCTTCAATAAAAGAGAGGTTGCAAACAACTTGTCTATATACTCGTATCATAAAATTATGTAGAAAATACTTTAATTAGATGCATATTCTTCTTTGAATTAGATGCTCACAGTATACTAAAATATCAGCTATGTTACAGAATATAGAATTATAAAAGAAGATTGTGTGAAAAGTGGTATGAAAATCACATTTTATATATGAAATCTACAACATGTTTTATTACTTGTATACTACAAATACTGAAATAATAGAAATATAATATTTGAAAAAATTGATTATATATGGCTTATTAATGTTGAAATATTAGTTTGTTCAAGGAGATCTTTATTTTACTGTCTAATTTTTATTTTAAAATTTATGTTTAACTGATAAATGCTAAGTTTAAATAGGCACAGTGGACTATGTTGATACATATATATACTGTGTAGATATCAAATCGGAGTAATTACAATGTTGATTTTATTTTACTTTTTTTGTACATGTGATTGAACTCAGGAGCACTTAACCACTGAACCACATCCCAGGTATTTTTTTGTATTTAATTTAGAGACAGGGTCTCACTGAGTTGCTTAGCACCTTACTAAATTGCTATGGCTGGTTTTAAACTTGTGACCCTCCTGTCTCAACCACTGGGATTATAGGCATGCACCACTGTGCCCAGCATCATTTTCATCTTAAACACTTATCATTTCCTTGTGCGGCCAGCCTATGAACTCTTTTCATTTTGAAAAAATTATTATAAGTTGTAGTAACCTATAGTTTCCCATGGTAGTATAGAACACGATATCTTATTCAAACTATCCATGTTTTGATTAATGTTGTGCAATTGTCCTTTGTCCCCTCTCCCTATCATTCCCAGGCTTTAGTTATCACTTCTACTCTCCTCTTCCATGAATGATATAAATTTTTAGGACATTTATCACCTAATTTCTCAGGCTACATTAAAAATATTTAATAACAAAAGTATTAATCTATAAAATACTGCCACTAATATATTTTTATCCCTTTCTTCAAATAGTCAAATATATGTGAAAAGAAAAATGTAGAATATTGAGACTGGGTGTGGGGTGCAATGGTAGAAAATGCTTTACTTGTCCCCTCCTTGTATTTAATTATTTAAAGAATTTAATATTTATTTATTTGTTTGTTTGTTTTGTGCTCTTGAGGATCAGACTTAGGGCCTCACTTGTGCTAGGCAAATGCTCTACTACTGAGCTACAACTCCAGCCCTGTTCTTATATTTAACTTTTAAAATAGTGAAAACAATACAGAAATAGAAAATCAATAAAGTGGAAAAGGTAATGATTTAAATTGTTATGGAAAAATATACATCATTAGTTTATTAATAAAAGGTTCAGTATAAGAGTGTCTATACAATGAAAAGATAACAAAAATTTTGATCAATCTGATGAAACCTGCAGAAAGCCTTAATAGACATTCTACATGAATCACAGACTGCAGATTACTAGGTATGAAGATTTCTGTATTCATCTGAATGCAAAGTTTCATTGACATCATAGTGTAGTACTACAGTGGTCTGCATATGGTCACATAGTGGTCATAAGCCATTGCTGCCAGAAGAAAGCAGTCTGTAGTTTCAGCAAGAGAGAGAAAATAAAAATGTGCCATGCATTCATAGAGGGAAATCCTTCTGTCCTCAGAAAAGAAGTTCTGTAACATCTTGGGAGTGATGGCACAGAAACAGCAGGAATCCATGAGAGCCAGGTTGCCCAAGAAGATGTACATTGATGTGTGAAGACAGCGCTCCAAGTAAATCAAGGCTATCAACCCTAGATTCCCCACCATAGTGACCAGATAAATGGCAGAGCATACCACAAGCAGAAGGGTCTTCATGTCTGGGTGATTTGTGAATCCCATGAATAAAACAACATTTGTTCTTGCTGGAAAGTCGAGCATCTCTGGCAATTAGAGAAATGTAAGTCAAAAGTACTCTTAAGATTTCATCTCACTTCTGTCAGAATGGCAATCATCAAGAACACAGGCAACAATAAATGTTGGCAAGGATGTGGTGAAAAAGGTACATTCATACATTGCTGGTGGGACTGCAAGTTGGTGCAACCATTATGGAAAGCATTATGGAGATTCCTCAGAAAATTGGGAATGGAACCACCATTTGACTCAGCTATCCCACTCCTTGGTTTATACCCAAAGAACTTAAAATGAGCATACTATAGTGACACAATCACATCAATGTTGATAGCAACTCAATTCACAATAGCTAGATTATGGAACCAACCTAGGTGTCCCTCAATAGATAAAGAAAATGTGTTGTATATATATATATATACTAAATGGAATATTATTCAGCTTTAAAGAAGAGTAAAATTGTGGCATTTGCACCCTCTCCCTCTCCCTTACTAGGTTCCAATTAAGGGACCTCTCTCATGGGAGCTCCTATGTGCAGCATCTTGGTCACACTGTGCACCAGTCCTACTGAGATATGTTTTGTGTTGGGCAGTTACTGTGCTGGGTTATCTGCCTCTGAGGAGAAGAGGGAGTTGGAAAATTGGTACTTGGCCAGCTGGAGTTCCACTCTGCGAGCTGGCCCCACCAAAGATGGAGAGGAAGGTGACCCAAGATGAAGGCAGGCCACTTCCAGTGCCAGGAAGTTGGGTCAGGTGGGGGGAACCAGGCGATGGCATTGTGCGATGTGTTCAGAGATGAGCTCTGTGGAGTGCAGTGTTGTGGCTATTGGCTGTCTTCAGAGCCTGTGGGATGTCCCAAGGTGCAGGCAGACTATCATGCATAGGAGACTATGGCAGTAGCTGCCAAGTTGCAAAATGGAGGTGACTAGGGGATCCCCACATTGGTAGATGGGGGTCCACAGGGGAGTGGGGGCTGGAGGTCCTGAGGGTGGGTAGCAGCTGAGTGTCCTGTGTGGCAGCAGAGCAGCATCTGGGAGTTCTGTGCCAGTGTTGATGCAGTGATCTAACTAAGGCCCCTGGGGAGCCCTGTGTGGATTAGTAGTTGGGAGTTGGGTGTTGGCAGCTGGGAGTCCTGTTCTAACTCTGAGGCCCCGAACCCTGCTGTGAGCATAATGCTGGTGATTTCTACATGAGAGCATCTGTGTAGGGATCCTCTATCACTCTCAGAGAAGCAGTATTCCAGCTACTTGAGACCTGGGTCTTAAAGCAACACAGAATGCTGCTTCCCTCTGGCCTGCCATCTTGGATCACCTAAAAGACCCTTTCTTATGCTAACATTCTCTCCAATAATTTAAAATAAAATTATATTGCCCTATGGGATCAATGTATTGTTTAAAAATTTAGTGGTTCTTTTGACCATTTAAATGACTAAATGCTCAGAATCTCCAAGTTTTATTAAAATTTTCTCTACCTATTTATCAGTTCCTAGTTAATGTCACGTGGTGATATTTTCATGAAAACTCTATTTATCCTTTAAGACAGGTAAGAACATAAATTATCTTTGAATACCTTAATAAGTTAAAACTGTTTTATATTAATTTTAACACATTCTGGATTTTAGTCCTATCTTGTATGCCAGATTTCCATAGGAATCATTTCTCTTTTTTAACATTTATTTATTTTAATTGGGTATATATGACAGCAGAATTCATTTTGATTCATCGTACACAATTGCAACATAACTTTTCATTTCTTTGGTTGCACATGATGTAGCATCTGACCATATGTGCAGTCATACAAGTACCTACAGTAATGATATCCATCTCATTCCACCATCTTTCCTGCCCCCATACCCCTCCCCTTCACTCTCCTCCCTCATCTTTGCCCAATAAAATTCCTCCATTTTTCCCATGCCTCTTCATTATGGATTAACATCCATTTATTAGAGAGAATATTTAACCTTTGGCTTTTTGAGATTAGCTTACTTCGTTTAGCATAATATTCTCCAATTGTATCCATTTACCTGCAAATGCCATGATTTTTATTCTCCTTTAATTGTGAGTAATATTTCATTGTGTATATATACCACAGTTTCTTTATCAATTGGTCTATTGAAGGGTGTCTACGTTGGTTCCACAGTTTAGCTATTGCAAATTGACCTGCTATAAACCCTGATGTGGCTGCGTTAATATAGTATGCTGGCTTTAAGTTCTTTGGGTATAGACTGAGAAGTGGGATAGCTGGGTCAAATGGTGGTTCCATTCCAAGTTTTCTAAGGAATTTCCATACTGCTTTCCAGATTGGTTGCACCAATTTGCAATCTCACCAGCAATGTATGAGTGTGCCTTTTCTCTCACATCCTGACCAACACTTATTGTTGCTTGTATTATTGATGACTGCCATTTTGACTGGAGTGAGATGAAATCTTAGAGTAGTTTTCTTTTGCATTTATCTAATTACTAGAGATGTTGAACATTTTTTTTTTCATATTTATGTTGACTGATTATATATCTTCTTCTGAGTAGTGTCTGTTCAGCTTCTTAGCCCATTAATTCATTGAGTTGCTTGTTTTTTGGGTGTTAAGTTTTTGAGTTCTTTATATATCTTGGAGATTAGTACTCTATCTGATGTGTGTGTGGCAAAAATTTGCTCCATACTGTAGGCTCTTCTTTCACCTCATTGATTGTTTCTTTTGCTGAGAAGCTTTTTAGTTTGAATCTATCCAATTCATTGATTCTTGATTTTATTTCTTGCGCTTTTGAAGTCTTGTTAAGGAAGTTGAGTCCTAATCTGACATGATAAAGATTTGGGCCTAGTATTTCTATACATCAGTGATGAATCCTCAGAAAGAGAAATTAGGAAAACTACTCCATTCACAATTGCTTCAAAGAAATGAAATAAAATAAAATACTTGGGAATCAACTTAACAAAAGAAGTGAAAGATATCTACAATGAAAACTACAGAATACTATAGAAAAAAATTGAAGAACACCTTAGAAGATGGAAAGATCTCCCATGCTTTTAGATAGGTGTGGTGAGCCGCTTCTGCCGTTTCTGCAGACTATGGTCGCCATTATAAGATGGCGCTGGCTCCGCTGTGGTCTGTGACAAACAACTCCTTATTTGGGAGAGTTGGCACATGATTTTTCACCACCCTATGAGAAAGCTCCACGTGGCAGCTTTGCATTGGGGCTTGAGATGCTTTATTAAGGCTGGGAGGGGCATCTGAGGGAAGAAGAAGAAATATCAAGGACCTGAATAAACTGCTGAAAGAAGATTCCTGAGTTGCGTCTTCCTTGCGGGCAAGGGGTCGCGGCAAGTGGTGCCGAAACCCGGGAACCAGAACTTTCAGCAGTCAGGGGTGGTGCACCGGTTAGTCCCAGGTAAGTGGGATCCGCGACCAAAGCGGGGTTAGTCCCAAGTAAGTGGGATCCGCGACCAAAGCGGGGCAGCTCCTCTGTAAAGAAAGAGAGAGCATTACATTTTATTGCAGCTGCACTGTGTACTTTCGCTTCTACTTTCACTTTTGTTTTCTGTGTTTCTTTTGTTGTGTCATTTCGCTTTTGTTTTTTGTGCTTCTTTTGTTGTTGTGTCATGGGTGCCGCATCTTCAAGTCCGCTTCTCCTGGCCCTAGATGGCCTGTTACGTTCCAAGGGCCTGGAAGTGAAACATAGTACTTTACAGAGAGCCAAAAGCTGGCTGGCTAATGTTTCTGGCACTGTTAGGGAGAGTGAACGAGGTAATAGACTTACATCTGTTTCGTTCAACTCTTTGCTATATAATGCCACATTGCCCCCTGCAATGGTCTGCGTCCAATCCCCGTTCTTGCTCCTTTTGGCTAATGACACCTCGTCGGGGATGCTGGATTGTTCTAGTGTTACCTGTCGCTTATCTGAGTGTTGGAATGGTTCTTGGACTGTAGCAGTGGTTATGAAAATTCCAACTTTTGTCCCAATCCCAGTCACTGCGGACCCAGATAAATTCCCCATTGTTGAGCTACTTAGAGTCCACAGGGATTTTGGAATTACAGCAGCTATAGTGACAGCTGGGGCAGTGTCTGCTGCCGCAGCGGTTACGGCCGGAGTGGCCATGGCCAGTCAAGTACAAACTGCTGCCACCATTAATCAAGTTGTTCAACAAACTTCCACCATACTTGAATCCCAAAATACAATTAATCAACATATTTTGTCAGGGATTTTAGCTGCCAACCAAAGAATAGATTTACTCCAAGCTCAGGTAGAAGAATTGGCCGACTTGGTGCTTTTGGCTTGTGTTGATCAACGTGCACATTTATGTATAACCTCTGTCAGATTTAATGATTCCAGGAATGCCTCCCGCATCATTAGCGAATATTTGGCCGGAAATTGGTCCATGGCAGCGGAAGACATGATCCAGTCTCAACTAACCCAGATAGCTGTCTTGAACAGTACCCGTGTCGATCCCGTGACTTTGGGTCAATTCACCGATTGGATATCTTCTGCTTTTTCCTTCTTCAAAGAGTGGGTGGGGGTAGGCATTTTTGGTGCAATGTGTTGCTTCGGTATGTTCCTCTGTTTGTGGTTTCTCTGTCGCCTTAAGGCCCGCAGTGCTCACGATAAGGCTATGATCATACAAGCTCTTGCAGCTTTAGAAAATGGCAACTCACCTCAAGTCTGGCTTGCGCATCTTAAGCAGTAAACCTTTGACATGGTCGTTACACCCCAAGTTATTATAACATTGCACTGGGATCGACATGACTTTCCTTGTTATTCTCTTAGTGTTGGAAAGCCCTTGCACTCTGCCGGTTTTACTGCCATTGCACGCAGATGGGTTTCCACACTAGTGCTTTTCTATCATCTTGAAGTCCGTGCCTTTCTTTCAGGGTGCTGTCAACTTGTTTGTCATTATAAACAGCCACAGTTCAGCCTCAGCTATCCCCCTTCGTCCACCATCGTCACGATACAGGATGCGAGGCAAGGCACTGCACTTGAGTGATCCTTGACGTGGACCTCAAGGAGAGCATGTCCTATTGCATGCGGGTTAGACGCGTCCACGCCCCGCCCCACGAAAAAAGGCGTCGGCTGATATGGCCTCAGATCTGGGGAAGGGCCCTCCTTAGGACTGAGTCATACTATGCAGCCACTTCTGCACAGTGGGATAGGACCTCTACTCTTGCCTGTATTGTTTTAAGAAAACAGAAAAGGGGGAACTGTGGTGAGCCGCTTCTGCCGTTTCTGCAGACTATGGTCGCCATTACAAGATGGCGCTGGCTCCGCTGTGGTCTGTGACAAACAACTCCTTATTTGGGAGAGTTGGCACATGATTTTTCACCACCCTATGAGAAAGCTCCACGTGGCAGCTTTGCATTGGGGCTTGAGATGCTTTATTAAGGCTGGGAGGGGCATCCGAGGGAAGAAGAAGAAATATCAAGGACCTGAATAAACTGCTGAAAGAAGATTCCTGAGTTGCGTCTTCCTTGCGGGCAAGGGGTCGCGGCAGATAGGCAAAATTAATGTTGTCCAAATGGCCATACTACCCAAAGTGCTATACAGATTCAATGTGATTCCAATTAAAATCCCAATATCAGTCCTTAAAGAAATAGAAAAAGCAATCATGAAATTCATATGGAAAAATAAGAGACCCAGAATAGCCAAAGCACTCCTTAGCAAGAAGAGTGAAACAGGAGGCATCACAATACCAGAATAAACTATACTACAGAGCAATATTAACAAAAACAGCATGGTATTGGCTCCAAAATAGACTGGTAGAACAATAATTCAGAATAGAGGACACAGAGAAACACCCACATAAATACAGTTATCTCATACTGAACAAAGGTGCCAAAAACATATATTGGAAAAAAGATAGCCTCTTCAACAAATGGTACTGGGAGAACTGGAAATCCATATGCAGCAAAATGAAACTAAACCTTTATCTCTCATCATACACAAAACTCAACTCAAAGTGGATCAAGGACCTAGGAATTAGACCAGAGACCCTGCACCTATTAGGGAATTATTTCTCTTAATTATGCATTTGTCATAATATTTTTCCTAGATTTAAGTGTCCTTTGTTGCATATTTAACATTATGAAACTTGTTGAGAAAGTCTCCATTAATGGTGTGCACCTCATTCATGATAAATACCCAGTCTTATACACTTTCAAAGTTCTCTAATGTCTACATTTTTTTCAGTCCAATGGAGATTCTTCATTAATTTTATAATTTAGATTCATAAACTCATTTACTCCTGGAAATCTGCTATATATTTATTATAGTTCAGTGCTCACAGAAATTTGCTCTATATTTATTATCACTTGGCAATCATATTTCAGGTACAGAAACGACATGGGTTTTAAAGAATGGTAAAATTATATTTCTTATCTCCCAGAAATCAGCATAAGTCTTTAGCTTCAAAAATGTTTCAAATATTAATTTTGGATACAAGTCTACAATAGTTGTTCAAAATATAAATTGTTTTAAAAAAATTTTGGTTAGTATTTCTCTAATTCTTATTCTTATCTGAAGTATATTTAATATATGATACTTCTATTCATTCATATAATATGGTAAGGTTGTCTGTAATTTTACCACTAGAGATTAATTATAATCTATGAGAAAAATAAATTGTCTATTATATTTTAGGTCTATTACTCTGATAAAATACCCCTCAGAATATTTGTAAAAATATGAAATAACTACTTTTGTCATTATTTTAACAACACTTATTGGCAAATAAACTGAAAATATTCATGTGAATTCTGGAAAATAGGTTGAATTTTCAGTAATTATAATTTTATTAGGAGATATTACATCAGAAAATAATAAGTAAAAAATAATTTTCTCTTTCCAAATGCAATGTATTATTCTGATTCATAAATGACTTCACCATAAAACCCATAATTATTTTACAGGGTCCATTATAGACTTGCTTGCATATTGGGTGATAAAATTGTTACTTTTGAACTCTGAATACTCTGAATGAGCCACTTACTGAGTGTCGTTAGTTCTTTCCATAGTGTCTTCAATTTAGTGATGATCTAAAAAAAGTGGATAACATTCAAAGCATTAAAAATTACTGAAGTATTTTAAAGAAATATATTCACATTTTTATTAAAAATAAATTAGAAAATCCTTCTTTCACTGAGTTCACTATTTCCCACCTTATAATAGCTTATTGGACATGTGAAACTCTGTTTTTTTGAAAATTAATATGAAAAATTTTGTCTTTACAACATTAGGGAATAAATTATTAAAATCTAAAATAACCTCCGTACCCATATGTCGGTGACAATAATTATGTTAGCTTTAGAGCACAGTTAAAAGTTGTCTATTGATTATAAAGAAATATCATTGAGATTAACCTCAGGGTAAATCTTTACTGATTCCTAATCTAAGATGCATGGTTCCTAAAACACCAGTACCCAAACAAAATTAGTTAAATAGGGATGTATGTTGAGATTCTGAATTAAATCAAATGGTCGTAAATAAAGTCTATTTAAGGACTATCTTGATTAGTTGTACACTTAAATCTCTTTTGTATCAAATCTTGTTTACATAAGGACTATAATGGTTAGGAGAAAAGATTCATACTAATGATTTGAAATTCAAGTTAAAGAGAGATTTGAATAACGAATTGGATTTCTGAAGAATGTAGTGTGATCAACCAATGCTACTTTCCTTCTTCTTCTTTTTCTTTTTTTACTTATTGCAATGAATCTGACCAAATTCTATAAAATACTTCTCTGAAACTCTGCTATTACATTTCTTTATTTAACCTATGCATCACAAGACAACTAGGGAAATAAACCATTTATTCAAGTATGACTGGCATATAAATGTTTATTGTACACAACTCCATGATTTGGAGATAAGTATATTTCCATGAAACTCTCATCAAACAAAATTGATACATGTATTCAAATATGACACAATATCACAGTATCATGTACAATTTTTATGTTTTTATATATTAGTTAAATATCCAGGATATATACAGAACTCAAAAAAACTTAACACCAAAAATCAAATAATCCAGATAACAAATGGGAAAAGGAACTAAACAGACATTTCTCAAAAGAAGAAATACAAATGGCCAACAAATACATGAAAAAAAATGTTTAGCATTCCTAACAAATCAAAATTATACTTAGATTTCATCTCTCTTTATTCAGAATGGAATAACCAAGAATACTAATAGAAATAAATGCTCTCAAGAATGTTGGGAAAATGTACACTCAAACATTGTGAGTGGGACTGCAAATTGGTATAACCACTTATGGAAAGCAGTATGAAAATTCCTCAAAAGATAGGAATGAAATCACCATATGACTCACTCCTTCATATTCTCCCCCAAGAATTAAAATCAGCATTTTATAGTGACATAGACACATTAATATTTATATCACAATACTAAATATTAACTCACAATAGCCAAGTTATGAAACCAACCCAGGAACCAAACAACAGATGAATGGATCGAGAAAATATAGTATATGTACAACATGAAATTTTACTCTGCCATAAAAAATAAATAAATTTATGACACATGCTGGTAAAAGGATGGAACAGAAGAACATCAATTCTAAGTGAAATAAACCAGACTCAGAAAGCAAGGGTCAAAAGTTTTCTCTCTTATGGGAAACTAGAGGTCAGTAAGGAGAAAGGCAGGGGCGATTAGATTCTATAAAAATAGAGGGTAGGTCAATTGAGTAAAGTAAGGGGACTAAGGATATAAGTGGAACAGGAAAAGGGAGGAACTGCAGAATGAAATTGACCAAATTACATTAGCTACATATATGAATACACTACAGAGAATGCCATTTTATGCATACCTGTAAAGCACTAATTTATAATAACCAAAAAATAAATAGAAGGAAGACCAGTACAACAGAGAAAGGGGAACAGGTACAGGTCATAGTGGAGGGAAAGAGAAAACACTGGGGACTGAAATAGAGTGAAATATATTCCATTTATGCATAATTATGTCAAATGGAACCCTATTATTATGTAGGTAATTTCACTCAAACACTATTAACATTTTAATAATTTAACATTTTACTCTGAAGTGACTGAGTAAAATTCATTTTACTCTGAAGAGAGTGCCTCTTCATAATTCTTTTCATAACATTTGTTACTTCCTTGTTTCTTAGGCTATAAATGAAAGGATTTAATAAAGGAATGACTAGAGTATAAAAAATGGCAATTGGTTTTTCTGTGTCTCCTTCATTAACCGAACTTGGTCTAATATACATGAAGAGAAGAGAACCATAGAATATCGACACAGAAAGGAAATGGGATGCACAAGTAGATAGGGCTTTGCCTCTTCCCTCTTTAGATTTCATTGTGAATATAGTGAAAAGGATATAGAAATAAGAGACTAGGACAATAGTAATAGTGAAAATTTGAATTGATCCTGCCAAGATAAATACCATCAATTCATTGATGTAAGGATCAACACAGGAGAGTCTGTATAATGGAAGGACATCACAAAAAAAGTGATTGATCTGGTGAGACTCACAGAATACCAACCTAAATAAAAGCCCAACTTCAACCATGGGATGCAAGATTCCAGCTATGAAGGCTCCTGCGGTCATCTGAATGCAGAGTTTCTTTGACATCAGGGTGTGGTACTGCAGTGGTCTGCATATGGCCACATAGCGGTCGTAGGCCATTGCTGCCAGAAGAAAGCAGTCTGTAGTCTCAGCAAAACAGAAAAAATAGAATTGTGCCATGCATTCATAGAGGGAAATCCTTCTGTCCTCAGAAAAGAAGTTCTGTAACATCTTGGGATTGATGGCACAGGAACAGCAGGAATCCATGAGAGCCAGGTTGCCCAGGAAGATGTACATTGGTGTGTGAAGACGGCGCTGCATGTAAATCAAGGCGACCAACCCTAGATTCCCTACTATGGTGACCAGATAGATGGCAAAGAACACCACAAACAGAAGGGCTTTCAGGTCTGAGTTTTCTGTAAGTCCCATGAGGATGAATTCATTTGTACTGGAGTGATTTGCCACAGGCATTCCTGACTTCTTTGCTGAACTATGTTGTAGAGAAATTCAATTGACATCATAAGTAGAAATGTCTAACTCACCCCTCTAATTATCATATGTATCAAGGGTATCATCTTTTCTTCAAATCACCCTATGCTCTCTCCTGAAAATTGTTAGGTCTTGTGAGAATGAATATAGCATGATTTTTGCACACAGGATTTGCCTTGAAATTTCTCATGTACTCATTGTGTGAAAAAGTTCTTTCTACCTAGGTCCGTGGAATGTCTCAAAGTTGGTTTAATTAACTTGACATTTCTGAGTTAAAATATATGTTCTCATGGTAACTTTCTTCTTAGCAAATTAAAAAAAATTGTGTATATTTCTTTATGGAATTGATTCAATATTTTAAAGTAATCGGTCTTTTGATATTTTTAACAACCAATAGGCTAATTATTTAAAGCTGTGCAAAATTACAGTGAGTTTGAGAAACAGTTTCTCTAGCTTATTAAACTTTCTCAGATAATTTTATCTAGGAATATTTTATAAACATTTCTAACTATTTTAATAGAGTAGAAACATAAAAATCTTTAAAATTCTTAATAAATTATAAAATCTTTTTATATTCATTTAAACACATTTTGAATCCTACCCTTATTTTTTTCTACCATTCCTTGTTTATTATCCACTTGTCCTAATATTTTTCTCTAGTTTTATGTGTACTATATGCATATTTAATGTTGTGAGACTTGTTGAGAAAGTCTCCATTCATAGTGTACATATTCTTAATGAATATTATCTTATATGTAGTCTCATGCACTCTCAAATTGTTGTATAGAAACCAATGTCTATATTTTTGTTGAGTCTCATAGAGATTCTACATTTTTGATTATTTAAATTTAGAAACTGAATTACTCCCAATCTGCTATATATTTATTGAATTTCAATGCTCACCTCACTTTACTTTATATTTACTATTACTTGGCAACAATATTTCAAATATAGAAACAACATGGGTTTTAAAGAGTAGTAAGATTGTCTTTCTCCCAGAAATTTCTACAAGTTATTGGGTTCACATATTTTAGATATTAATTTTTGACAAGAGTCTATTATAGTTGTTAAAATTTTCATTGTTTTAAAAACACATTTTGGCTATTTCTTTGCTTCTTATTCTTCTCTATACTGAATTTCATAAACTGTTTTGCTCAAATAATGTGATAAGGTTCTAGAGTTTGATTGCTAGACACTTATAATCAATGAATAAGTTGCCCATTATATTTGAAGTAGACTACACTTTTAAAATATCCCTCAAAATTTTATTATTTTGAACAAAATGTAACAATATAAAATACAGTTCTGTCATTACTTTTTGCAACACATATTGGTAAATATACTGAAAATATTTATGTGTACTTGGGAAAAATAGTTTTTTGTTTTCAAAAATTATCATTTTATTTAGGAGATGTTGTATCACAAAATAATTAGTGAAAACAAATTTTCTCTTCTCCAATTCAAAGTATAATTATTCCTCTGAATCAGAAATGACTTTTAATATATGACTCAGAATTATTTTACCAGGTCCTTTATAGACTTACCTGTAAGTTTGGTGATAAAACTATGGTACTTTTGAACTCAGAATACTCTGAATGAGCCACTTACTGTGTGTCATTTGTTCTTTCCATAATGTCTTCAATTTAGAGACAAATTTTAAAAAATGAATAAAATTCAAATACCATAAAAATTACTAAAGTATTTTAAAGAAATATGTTCAAGTTTATATTATAAATAAATTAGTAATCTATTCTCACACTGAGTTCACTGATGAACATTTTACCATAGTTCTTGGACACCGAATGTTCTACATTTTAGGGAAATCAAGATTTAAAATGTGGTCTTTAAAACATTGGGGAATAAATTATAAAAATCTAGGGAAGTTTTTCTATTCATAGGTCAGAGTAAACAATTAGGTTAGCCTCGGGGTACAGTTAAAGTTGTCCATTGATTCTAAAGGGATTTTATTGGCGCTGACATCAGGGTAATTCTGCACAGATTCTCAGTCTGAGAGGCAAGTTTCCCAAAACACCAGTAGCCAAAGCGACATTAATGAAAAAGGAATAAAGGTTAAGATTCTGGGGTTCAGTCAAATGGCCATCACTAATGTCTGTTTATAGATTGGATCATGATTTTTTGCACATTTAATTCTTTCTTTGTGTTTTTTTTCACTCTCTCTTTCTCAAATCTTATTTACATGAAAACTATAATGGGCAGAAAAACGATTTGTACTGATTACTTGAAGTGAAAGTTAAAGAGATATTTGAAGAGAGAGTTGGATTTGTAGAGGCAAAGTGTAATGTGATCAAATAGTGCTGCTTTCCTTTATTTCATGTCTTACAATGAATTTGACCAAATACTTTAGATTCATTCCCTGAAACTCTGACTTTGTGTTCCCTTATTTAATTTATGCATCATAAGATGACTAGAAAAAAAGTCACTTATAAAGTATGATTGGCTTGCAAAGCTGTCAAGGTTTATTGTATGTATCTTCAAGAATTTGGAGATAAGTATACTTTTGAAAACTCCTATCATACGTAATGGAAACAGATATTGAAACCTGACAGAACCCAATAACACATGAATTTTTATGTTTTATGCATCAGCTAAAAAATTAAAAATAAAATTTTATCTTTTTCAAAAAATAGGGACCTTTAAGCAATGTTTCAATACCTGTTTATTTTGAACTCTTGGTTTTAGAGATTCAGCCAATGAGTGGCAGGCCACATTACTCTGGGCCTAGAGGCAGAAGGACCTAGTGACTGGGAAACAGAGTGAGAGGGCAAGGGGTTGAAGAGAAGATGAACCTTTCCAGAGCATGTCAACAGTGACCTACCTCTTCTAGTCATGTCCCACCTGCCTACACTTACCACCCAGTTAGTCCGTTAAATGTAGGATGGACTAATTAAAATTAGGTTAATTTTGTCACATTCCAATCATTTCATCATTGAATATTCTCACATTAACACAAAGGACATCTTAAATATAAGCCATAACAAAGCACAAAACTCATCTACAGAATAAAGAATAAACCAAGAAAGCCAGAACATGGGAATATGCTAGAAACAGAGGATTTATACTTGTTACAAATTAGTGTTACAGATAAGAATTTTAAAATTTTGATTAAAACTGACATTCAGTTTCTAACTTCAAAATTGAATGAAACTTTTTGAATGGCCACTGGCTTATCAGATTACCACCCTAGCATTTGTTACTAGCTTAAGATCTTAAGGGAAACAACAACTAAAGCTAAATTTCCATCAATTTAAAGGATAGTGGCATAGCATCACAAATGACTACTGTGTGACAAATTCAGGATTCTAGATTCCATAGAGATATAGAATTGAATTAGCTTTCATACTTTATGTGAATTTACACTACTGTAGAGAGAGGCAATTTTGTTTAGGTTAACCTAGATTTGTGAGAAACCCTTTTGCAGAAGGTTTATTCTTATAAACATGGTGGCATTTAGGGAACTATTTTCCTTTCAGAAATAACAATTTTACAAATGAAACGCTGGGCTAAATTTTAAAATATGGGCTTTGGTTTAGCTCACATTTTCTACATATGATCATGGTGTAGGTTTAGGAATTCCTCCATCCATCCTACAGATTTCTAACCAAAATACATATTTTAAAGTTAGTATGTCTCAAACTTCAAAATACCCAACCACTTCAAAGTTAGGAGAGCATTGCATTATCCCATGAAGCTGCATATTTTATCATATGTACCAAAAAAATTGACAATTCTCATTCCAACATTCATCTGTTACAAAATTTATTTTATACAGCTTATACCACCCAGCATGTATTAACCTCTGACATGTAACTCCCTATAAAGATAAAGCAAAGACAAGAAAAGTTTACTGTTTTAGAAAGAAGGTACACACTCAGTTATTATCTTCAAACATCATTGCACTTTAACTTCCACAATTTGGCAAAACATTTACGAAATAATCTACAAACTACTTTCAACAAATAACACTTTTAGGCAGACATGACTGTGCTAAATTCTTTATTATGTATGAACTAAACAAAAATTAAATGGTGAAAATAGAGCTGGGGGGTATTGTGTCTTCTCCAAACTGCAAGGAACCAAAAAAAGTGTGGTGGAACCTCCTTTGAAAGTCACCACTCTTGTGGTTTGCAAATGTCCGCTTCAATATCTGCCTGTCTTTATGACTGGTTTGGTGATCTACTGTGTGTAGATTTCTTCTGATAACTTTATGGAATGGATCAATAAAGATAACCTGAATGAATTTTTATGTGGAATCTTCAAGGACCTTGTTAGAATTCAGGACTCACAGAATACACACAGTTGCTTCTAGCTTGCTCCTCAACAACAGGCTTTCAAACCAACTTTACCTTGTTAACAGCATGATGGACAGTCTTGCCATACATTACATCCTTAGGAACTGGGCATTTGCAGACACTATGGCCTGTATGTATCCTGCAGATGACATAACCCTGCCTGGCCTTGTATTCCAGTCTGTACACTTTATCTGGGGAAATTTGGTAAAGGGCCCTGTGAAGCAGAGAGCAGGTGGTACTGCCAGCAGGGGACCTACAGAGAAGAGCACATCATATCAGACTGCTTCTTCCTCCACAACTCCAAGATGTACTTGTATGCCACCATCGTGACTTACCTGATGGCTGCTATCTGTTAAAAAGGAAGGAGCATCTCTTTCCTGTCCAGATATTTTTTTATGGATCTCTCTAAATACAAAAGAAATCATTTTCCAGAAACTTCCAAAAACATCACTTCTTTTGTCCCATTGGTCCCAAATAAATCACATAATCTTCTATCAAATTTGTTTGGGAATCAATGTTCATAAGGACTAGACACGAGTTATTTGGAAATGTATGGCATAAATTATGGTATTATTAGAAGAGGGAAAGAGAATCAAGAAATGTACTTTTGGTAACTGAAAATGTCCATAAACATAGAATGTACACTCTCCATTCAATCAAGTTTCTCAATTTTGTGATCTTTTCACTTGTTTACACTCTTAAAACATAAGTATGTTCCTAAAGAGCTATTATTTACGTAGGTTGTATTGATCTGTATTTAACATATTAGATATTAATATTGAAAAATTTTTAAAGAGTTTTAGTCACTTAAAAGTAAAAATAATGAACCCCACTATACATTAACTAACATAATTCTATTAAAACATTCTGAAGGAAATATGTGCTGTATGCAGATGTCAGGCACTGCTTGAGTACTGGTAATACAAAATCAGATGTGACATGATGGAGGCAGGAAGAAAGTAGGCTTCATTTTATTTACTAACAGTTAAAATTAATATTTTAAAAATATATATGTATACTCCTCTTTTTTCTTAAATTATGCTTGAGTTCTGATCTCATCACCTAATATGTGAATTTTTTCTAATCAATTGCCAAGTCAGTTTTCTGAGAGATACAATTATTTTACACTATTGCCGGGAAGACACCAATGTCTCATGCCTCTAAATAAATTCAGATTCTCAGAATGGCATTAAGTTTCTCAGTAATCTGACACATTTCCCCCTTCCCTTCCCAAATTCACCAAGGATCTCTCCAACAGTTAGCCACTATGATGGCTCTGTTCCACTGTTTACCCATCTTCTTATAGGCAGAGGCACACTGATTTTCACAAACATAGATTCTGGTCAGTATAATTTATATTTTGCTCCAGTGATCAATTTTTTTCCATCCTTAATTGTACTGTTTATATCTCATGCTATTTTACAACTAAATACCTCAAATAATATTATCTCCATTTCCTGAATCCCCAAGCATGTGGAAAAAATAAAGTATTGATTTACACTCCAGTTTCTTTAGACTTACCTAGTTGAACTTAGGCAAGCTACTAAACATATCAGTGTATGAGGTTTCATTCAAGAAAAAAACAAAAAAAATGTCTCTTTAGTTATTTATTTAATACACATGAAAAGTCTAGCCTGTGTTTAGCAGAGAATATATTTCAGAAAATTATTTTTCTTTTATGTTTGTTAATTTATTTGGTGAATAAATATTTTGGTCAGGTGCCAAGGATTTTCACTCCTTTTTTTTCTTTCAATTATTTTGGAAAAAAATGTTTCCATTTCTTCTTAATTCTATATATATTAATACATTTCATAAGAATCAGACCAGGGTTTTCATAATCCTATTGAATAACAAATCAGGCAATGATGTCAGGTTAAAAAAAATCTTCATTTCATTGATATTTTCATTAATTACAATTTTGTGATATGATGTAGAAATAAACAAATTATATAAAAAATTAAAATTGACCAGGATTTATAATGAAAAACATTTCTAACTGTGCATTATAATCATACATAACAGTTGGATTCATTATGCCATATTAATACATGCACATAGCATAATTTGATCAATCTCATTCACTGGTGCCTTCCCTTTCATCTCTCCTTCCTCACCCCAATCTGCTTGCTCTATTCTACTGTTCTCCCTTCTATTATGATTGTTGTTACTTTAATTTGTGCATTATAATTACATATGCATAAGTGAGATTCATTGTGATATATCTGTACATGGACAGAGCATGTACAGATATATCTATCTAGATTTACTAGATTTCATCCCCCATCCTTCCACATGCTCTCCCCTTCCTTCTCCTTCTATCATCTTATTTTACTCAAAGAGCACCATTTTTAACTACATGTTGTTAAATCACAATATACAGATACTCTATTATAGAGAATTTGAGATTAAAAGTGAATAAAACTAAACATGAAAATATTATTTATTAGAGAATAAATACATACTGAAATATAATCTCTTGAAATAACTAAAGTCTAATTCAAAAATCAAATAAAAACACATTGTTTACTTAGACAGATGGAGTTGCTTAAGGAAAAATTAACATTTGAGAACTTAGAATATGCCAGTGATTGTAAAAAATATTCTTTGGGATATAAGAAAGTTGCTAACAGTATTAAATGGAGGCAACTTTTATATCTATATACTCTGACTTTATTTCTAATATTTATTTTGTTGAAAATTAGGCCTAATTCTGCTACAACAGTCATGAATAATTATCTAATTCACTCCTGATTGATTTCACACATTTTATTTTTAAGTATATTTTTGCATACTCTCTCCCTTTGGAGTTATTTTTTTTTATTTTGAAGGGATTGTTATCCACTTTCTCAGTATTTGTAGGTTCATAAAAAGTACTGTAAAGTAGAAATCAGTCTTTCAATGGAGATGAAACTTGTTACAGAAAGTTACAACATGGCCTCTTCTTCATAATTCTTTTTATAATATTTATTACTTCATTGTTTCTTAAAGTATAAATAAAAGGGTTTAATAAAGGAACTATTAGAGTATAAAATATAGCAGCAGGTACATCTGTATCCCCTTCATTAACTGAACTTGGTTGAGCATACAGGAAGAGCAGAGAACCATAGAATATTGATACAGAGAGAAAGTGGGATGCACAAGTAGATAGAGCTTTGCCCCTTCCTTCTTTAGATTTCATTGTGAATATGGTGAAAAGGATGCAGATATAAGATATTAGCACTACAGTAATAGTAAAGGTTAGAATTGACCCTGCCAAAATATGTACTGCCAATTTGTTGATATAAGGATGAACAGAGGAGAGTCTGTATAATGGAAGGACATCACAAAAAAAGTGATTGATCTGATGAGACCCACAGAAAACCAACCTTAACAAAAGCCCTACTTCAATCATTGGATGCAGGACTCCACCTGTGTAGGCTCCTGTGGTCATCTGAATGCAGAGTTTCTTTGACATCAGGGTGTGGTACTGCAGTGGTCTGCATATGGCCACATAGCGGTCATAAGCCATTGCTGCCAGAAGAAAGCAGTCTGTTGATTCAGCAATACAGAGAAAATAAATCTGTACCATACATTCAGAGAGGGAAATCCTTCTGTCCTCAGAAAAGAAGTTCTGCAACATCTTGGGAGTAACAGCACAGGAACTCAAGGAATCCATAAGAGCCAGGTTGCCCAGGAAGATGTACATTGGTGTGTGAAGATGGTGCTCCATGTAAATCAAGGCCAGCAAACCTAGATTCCCCACCATGGTGACCAGATAGATGGCAGAGAATACCACAAACAGAAGGGCTTTGAGGTCTGGGTTTTCTGTAAGTCCTATGAGGATGAATTCATTTGTCAATGAATGGTTGACCTTAGTCATCTTTGTCTGTTAAGATAGATATTAATGAGATATTAAATTCTAATTAACCGCATACAATTTTCCATTGATCTTTTCTTTTTTATGCTGGTAGAGGAATTTCTTCATTACTGAACCATGCTATGTTGAGCACAATATGCCACATACTTCCAGGGAACAATTGTCTTTCTTGAAGAGTCAGCAACTATGCCCTCTATCTGGGATTATCAAAATTAACAAGGATATTTTGATAATTCCAGGCAGGATGGTTAAAGAACAGAAAGTTGCTGGGCACAGTGGTGCATGCCCATAATTCCAGTGGCTTGGGAGGCTGAGGCAGGAGAATCACAAATTCAAAGCCAGTCTCAGCAAATCAATGCGGCCCTAAGCAACTTAATAAGATCTTATCTCGCCGCCCCCCACCCCCCGCGCCTGCCAGGTAGGTGGAACGGTGACCACCGACAGAAAAGGCCCAGTGGCCCGCGGAGGGGCAGAGCTTCCAATCACTCCTGCAAGGTAGGCGGGCCTGCGACCCACCGGCAGAAGAGGAGCAGCTGCCTGCTGAGAGGCAGAGCCGCCCCCTCCCCCCCGCGCCTGCAAGGTAGACGGAACTGTGACCACCATCAGAACAGGCCAGACCTGCAACCGAGAGACAGAACAGGCCCAGTGGCCTGAGGAAGGGTAGAGCCGCCCCCCCCCCTGCGCCTGCAAGGTCAGCGGACCTGCTACCGACCTGCAGAGCAGGCCCAGCGGCCTGCCGGCGTGGTAGGCACATTGCCCCAATTGGAGGAGGGGCAGAGCCGCCGCCCGCGCCTGCGAGGGAGACTTTGCAACTATACAAGACCAATATAAATATATAGGGGGAAAATTCAATAGCACAACAGTTTCACCAAGTAGAAAGGAACGCGAACAGTATGAAGAGACAAGGAAAGAAAGGACCACAAGCAATGCAGTTCAACTCAACGTTAGAAGAGGTAATAGCTGCAGCAGATGGAATGTCAGATAAAGAATTCAGGATATACATGCTTCAGATGATCTAGAGTCTCAAGGAAGACATCAGACAGCAAAATCAGACAATGAAAGATCACTTCAACAATGAATTACATAAACAAATCCAAGAAGCAAAAGATCAACTATACAGGGAAATAGAGGTTATAAAAAACAAACAAACAGAAATCCTAGAAATGCAGGAAGCAATAAGCCAACTTAAAAACTCAATTGAGAATACTACCAGCAGAGTAGAACACTTAGAAGACAGAACATCAGACAATGAAGATAAAGTATTTCAACTTGAAAAGAACATAGACAGCTCAGCAAGACTGTTAAGAAACCATGAGCAGAACATCCAAGAAATATGGGATAACATCAAGAGACCAAATTTAAGAGTCATTGGGATACAGGAAGGGACAGAGTTTCAAACCAAAGGAATGAGCAATCTATTCAATGAAATAATACGAGAAAACTTCCCAGACTTGAAGAATGAGACAGAACCCCAAATCCTAGAAGCCTACAGGACGCCGAATGTGCAAAATCATAAGAGACCCACACCTAGACACATTATAATGAAGATGCCCAACATACAGAATAAGGAGAGAATTTTAAAAGCTACAAGAGAAAGGAAGAAGATCACATTTAGGGGTAAGCCAATCAGGATAACAGCTGATCTTTCAACACAGACTCTGAAAGCTAGAAGATCCTGGAATAACATATTTCAAACACTGAAAGAAAATGGGTTCCAACCAAGAATTGTGTTTCCAGCGAAATTAAGCTTCAGGATGGAAGATGAAATTAAAACCTTCCACGATAAACAAAAGTTAAAAGAATTTGCAGCTAGAAAACCATCTCTTCAAAACATCCTTGGCAAAACATTACAGGAAGAGGAAATGGAAAATAACAATGAAAACCAACAGTGGGAGGTAGGACACTAAAGGGGGGAAAATAATCAAAGAGGAAAACAAACCATGTTTAGTAACATAAATAAACAAATATGGCTGGAAGAACAACCCATATCTCAATAATAACCCTAAATGTTAATGGCTTAAACTCACCAATCAAGAGACACAGGCTAGTAGAATGGATCACAAAACATGACCCAACAATATGCTGCCTACAGGAGACGCATTTGATAGGAAAAGACATACATAGGCTGAAGGTGAAAGGTTGGGAAAAATCATATCACTCATATGGACTTCGGAAACAAGCAGGAGTATCCATACTCATATCAAATAAAATAGATTTCAAGCCAAAGTTAATCAAAAGGGATAAAGAGGGACACTACATACTGCTCAAGGGAACCATACACCAACAAGACATAACAATCATAAAGATATATGCCCCAAACAATGGTGCAGCTATGTTCATCAAACAAACTCTTCTCAAGTTCAAGAGTCTAATAGACCACCATACAATAATCATGGGAGACTTCAACACACCTCTATCACCACTGGACAGATCTTCCAAACAAAAGTTGAATAAGGAAACTATAGAACTCAATAACACAATTAATAACCTAGACTTAATTGACATATATAGAATATACCACCCAACATCAAGCAGTTACACTTTTTTCTCAGCAGCACATGGATCCTTCTCAAAAATAGATCATATATTATGTCACAGGGAAACTCTTAGACAATATAAAGGAGTAGAGATAATACCATGCATCCTATCTGATCATAATGGAATGGAACAGAAAATCAACGATAAAAGAAGGAAGGAAGAAGAATACATCACTTGGAGAATGAACAATAGGTTACTGAATGATCAATGGGTTATAGAAGACATCAAGGAGGAAATTAAAAAATTCTTAGAGATTAATGAAAACACAGACACAACATATCGAAATCTATGGGACACATTGAAAGCAGTTCTAAGAGGAACATTCATTGCTTGGAGTTCATTCCTTAAAAAAAGAAAAAACCAACAAATAAATGATCTCATACTTCATCTCAAAATCCTAGAAAAAGAAGAGCAAAACAACAGCAAAAGAAGTAGAAGGCAAGAAATAATTAAAATCAGATCTGAAATTAATGAAATCAAAACAAAAGAAACAATTGAAAAAATTGACAAAACTAAAAGTTGGTTCTTTGAAAAAATAAACAAAATCGACAGACCCTTAGCCATGCTAGCGAAGAGAAGAAGAGAGAGAACTCAAATTACTAGCATACGGGATGAAAGAGGCAATATCACAACAGACACTTCAGAAATACAGAAGATAATCAAAAATTATTTTGAATCCTTATACTCCAATAAATTAGAAGATAGTGAAGGCATAGATACATTTCTTAAGTCATATGATCTGCCCAGATTGAGTCAGGAGGATATAGACAACCTAAACAGACCAATATCATTTGAGGAAATAGAAGAAACCATCAAAAGACTACCAACTAAGAAAAGCCCAGGACCGGATGGGTATACAGCAGAGTTTTACAAAACCTTTAAAGAGGAACTAATACCAATACTTTTCAAGCTACTTCGGGAAATAGAAAAAGAGGGAGAACTTCCAAATTCATTCTACGAGGCCAACATCACCCTGATACCTAAACCAGACAAAGACACTTCAAAGAAAGAAAACTACAGACCAATATCTCTGATGAACCTAGATGCAAAAATCCTCAATAAAATTCTGGCCACTCGGATACAAAAACATATCAAAAAAATTGTGCACCATGATCAAGTAAGATTCATCCCTGGGATGCAAGGCTGGTTCAATATACGGAAATCAATAAATGTTATTCACCACATCAATAGATTTAAAAATAAGAACCATATGATCATCTCGATAGATGCGGAAAAAGCATTCGACAAAGTACAGCATCCCTTTATGTTCAAAACTCTAGAAAAACTAGGGATAACAGGAACATACCTCAATATTGTAAAAGCAATCTATGCTAAGCCTCAGGCTAGCATCATTCTGAATGGAGAAAAATTGAAGGCATTCCCTCTAAAATCTGGAACAAGACAGGGATGCCCTCTCTCACCACTTCTGTTCAACATAGTTCTCGAAACACTGGCCAGAGCAATTAGACAGACGAAAGAAATTAAAGGCATCAAAATAGGAAAAGAAGAACTTAAATTATCACTATTTGCAGATGACATGATTCTATACCTAGCAGACCCAAAAGGGTCTACAAAGAAACTATTAGAGCTAATAAATGAATTCAGCAAAGTGGCAGGATATAAAATCAACTCGCATAAATCAAAGGCATTCCTGTATATCAGCGACAAATCCTCTGAAATGGAAATGAGGACAACCACTCCATTCACAATATCTTCAAAAAAAATAAAATACTTGGGAATCAACCTAACAAAAGAGGTGAAAGACTTATACAATGAAAACTACAGAACCCTAAAGAGAGAAATAGAAGAAGATCTTAGAAGATGGAAAAATATACCCTGTTCATGGATAGGCAGAACTAACATCATCAAAATGGCGATATTACCAAAAGTTCTCTATAGGTTTAATGCAATGCCAATCAAAATCCCAATGGCATTTCTTGTAGAAATAGAGAAAGCAATCATGAAATTCATATGGAAAAATAAAAGACCCAGAATAGCAAAAACAATGCTAAGCAGGAAGTGTGAATCAGGCGGTATAGCGATACCAGACTTCAAACTATACTACAGAGCAATAGTAACAAAAACAGCATGGTACTGGTACCAAAACAGGCGGGTGGACCAATGGTACAGAATAGAGGACACAGAAACCAATCCACAAAACTACAACTACCTTATATTTGATAAAGGGGCTAAAAGCATGCAATGGAGGAAGGATAGCATCTTCAACAAATGGTGCTGGGAAAACTGGAAATCCATATGCAACAAAATGAAACTGAATCCCTTTCTCTCGCCATGCACAAAAGTTAATTCAAAATGGATCAAGGAGCTTGATATCAAATCAGAGACACGCCGTCTGATAGAAGAAAAAGTTGGCTATGATCTACATACTGTGGGGTCGGGCTCCAAATTCCTCAATAGGACACCCATAGCACAAAAGTTAATAACTAGAATCAACAAATGGGACTTACTCAAACTAAAAAGTTTTTTCTCAGCAAAAGATACAATAAGAGAGGTAAATAGAGAGCCTACATCCTGGGAACAAATCTTTACTCCTCACACTTCAGATAGAGCCCTAATATCCAGAGTATACAAAGAACTCCAAAAATTAGACAATAAGAGAACAAACAACCCAATCAACAAATGGGCCAAGGACCTGAACAGACACTTCTCCGAGGAGGACATACAATCAATCAACAAGTACATGAAAAAATGCTCACCATCTCTAGCAGTCAGAGAAATGCAAATCAAAACCACCCTAAGATACCATCTCACTCCAGTTAGATTGGCAGCCATTATGAAGTCAAACAACAACAAGTGCTGGCGAGGATGTGGGGAAAAGGGTACACTTGTACATTGCTGGTGGGACTGCAAATTGGTGCAGCCAATTTGGAAAGCAGTATGGAGATTTCTTGGAAAGCTGGGAATGGAGCCACCATTTGACCCAGCTATTCCCCTTCTCGGTCTATTCCCTAAAGACCTAAAAAGAGCATGCTACAGGGACACTGCTACATCGATGTTCATAGCAGCACAATTCACAATAGCAAGACTGTGGAACCAACCTAGATGCCCTTCAATAGATGAATGGATAAAAAAAATGTGGCATTTATACACAATGGAGTATTACTCTGCATTAAAAAATGACAAAATCATAGAATTTACAGGGAAATGGATGGCATTAGAGCAGATTATGCTAAGTGAAGCCAACCAATCCCTAAAAAACAAATGCCAAATGTCTTCTTTGATATAAGGAGAGTAACTAAGAACAGAGTAGGGTTGAAGAGCATGAGAAGAAGATTAACATTAAACATGGATGAGAGGTGGGAGGGAAAGGGAGAGAGAACGGAAAATGCATGGAAATGGAAGGAGACCCTCAGAGTTATACAAAAGTACATACAAGAGGAAGGGAGGGCAAGGGGAAAAATAATACAAGGGAGACAAAGGAATGTCAGTAGAGGGGGCAGAGAGAGAAGAGGGGAGGGGAGGGGAGGGGAGGGGGGATAGTAGAGGATAGGAAAGGCAGCAGAATACAACAGACACTAGTATGGCAATATGTAAATCAATGAATGTGTAACTGATGTGATTCTGCAATCTGTATATGGGGTAAAAATGGGAGCTCATAACCCACTTGAATCAAATTGTGAAATATGATATATCAAGAACTATGTAATGTTTTGAACAGCCAACAATAAAAAATTTAAAAAAAAAGATCTTATCTCAAAAAAACAAAACAAACAAACAAAAAGACCCAAAAGGCTGGGGATGTTGCCCAGTGGTTAAGCACTCCTGGGTCCAATTTCTGGTACAAAAAAAGCACAGAAATTTTATCTTTAAGTTTTTATTCATAATCATATAAACATTAAGGGTATCCATGTTTGATCCATTTTCCAAGCAATTTCCATATCAGTTTTTTTTAAAAAATACCTTAAATATGATGTTCGTAATATCACACTTGTAATCCCAGCAACTAGGGAGGGTGAGACAGAGGGCTAAAAATTTGGAGGCTGGATTTAGAAACTTAGTTTTTCATTATTTATTTTGAAACAAAATATCTCTATGTGTGTAGCTCAGTGATAAAGTTCTGTGTTTAATCCTCAGTACCAAACAAACAAAAAAATCCCAAGCTTTTTAAAAATCAATTTTCCTATAGGTTCATGTTTTTCTATTGTGTTAATGATCTTTATTTATCCTTATAGGGAAGGAAATGGTTTAAAATATTTTACACATATGTTAAATTAATATGTTAAATATGTCACAAAGATCAATAAGGAATAAGGAGGGTATTTTACCTGAAAAAAAATGGAAAGCCAAAGATATAAATGTCCAGAGATCATAACCTTTGCATAACTTATTGTTATACACTTTTAATGAACAATGACTCTTCCCATTAATTTATTCCCATTGATTTTTTTCTCATTCTAAGCTCTTCCTCTTTTGCTGAAGCATAGTTTACATACAGCGTTACTTAATAAACTTTTAACTGAGTATCCCAGACCACAGTAACCACAATTTTGAATTGTAGTGCATGTGTTATATGCATACTCAGACTAAGCTTTGAAGAAAGGTCCAAAAGGAACATTTTCAAAATCATCTTCTTAAGAAACCAAGGTATATTTCCTTTGTTGAAACTACCTCTTTTCTACTAGAAGATTATATGTTTTCTAAATTTAGAAATCCAGCTCGATAAAAGCAGTTCACCTTCATATTTCACTTTTCTCACTTGAAAAACAGGAAATCCATTAAATCCTAATAGGATATTTGATTTCAAATTTTATTTAGTTTAAAGGGCTATTTTTTCTATTACTTAGTGATAAGGTTGATCACAGATCAGTAATTCACTGATAAAGCTGATCATAGAAATTCTATGATAAAACTATATTTTTATTTCCACAAATACTAAAAGGAAGCCATTAGAAATTATTTTTTTCCTAAAATGTTAAGGTAAATACCAATGTAAGCATGTAATACTTTAGTTGAACTACAAATAACTTTCAATGTATATTCCTAAATAAATTAACAAATTTTTTGGATCTTACCTATATATTTTGAAGTTCTATGTTATAATCAGATATTCACATTAATCACAGCATTATAACTTTCCCCATTTACCATGCTTTTCAATACTGAGAAGAATTAGAGAACTAAGTAAACAATGAAAATTTAGAAACAATGAAACATGGTAAATAATTCCAGGAAATATATTTTCTAATATGTTAAAATTTAAATTAAAAAATAAATTCGAACACTTCTTCTATGTAGATTTCACTAAGAAGAGCTTTTTGAAAGTGCGATGTTTGCTTTATGTTGTTTAATGTGAAGGTCTCAGAATTTAAGAATATATATGTGTACATTCTTGCAAAAACATTTGGGATTAAGAGAACACAAATTTCAGAGACTATAGGTCAGTGTTAATAATGTGTCCCTACACTGCCAAGTTAAAGTTTTCTGTCAAATCCTGAGGGATTTCCTTGCAATTTCATCATTGTATTTCTGTGTGCTATTAAGTCCTAATAACATATGAACCACTTGTCATTCATTAAAGATATCTTGTGAGACAATGAGATTAACGCAAGTGACACACACTAAAGTTTGTTTGATCCTGCCAATTTGTATGTAACTGACTTAATTTTTATAATTCTCTTCACCGTGATGTCCATAAAATGTAGAATAGGCAGAAAAATAGTCTCAGGTTCTTTGAACCCCTTTCTGAAGGAAGTAGAATTAATTGGTTTATGAAAGATAATTAGCTTTTGAGAGGAAATTGGGAGGTATGAAAGCTTCAGCTAGGGTAATCAACTTTTCACCCTGTGCCTTGAATACCCATGTGGAAATTTGATTTTCTAATTTGTTCTATATAAAAATTCTGAGACTGTTCTCCTGTCCTTTCTCTTCATATCATGTCTTTTATATTTCATACCCTGCTGTTTTCTCTTCTTCATACCACTAATCACTCTTTAATAATTATGCATTTATCTGTGAGTACATCGGCAATTGGTCACTCCTTTCCTACCCCAAGATTGGTGCTCTGGTTTAGGAAGAAGGGATTTCATTGATTTGTCCAATTCTGTATTTCCAGTCCTCTGAATTGTGTTTGTCATTTTGTAGTGCTTATTGTTTGCTGAATGAATTTCAAAGTGATACTTCCCTGCTCAAGAGTTCTGAACAGAACCTCTTTATTTTTTCAAACTAGGTCCATTTTCCTAATTTTGCAATTCTATATATTTCCCACTTTGCTTTCTCCTGTTCATCAGAGGCAAGATGGCCATGTGCATCACTTCCCTGATCCTTGTGTACCTTCTTTATTCTGTATGATATCAGTTTTTCTTACACCTAAAATAAATTTTCCCTCTTTTTCCATTTCAATTCTGCTCATATTTAAGGTCAGATATAAACACATTTTATATGAGAACTTTCTCTGGTTTATGATCAAACCTTTTTATCTGCATTACCTAAATTGTTCTTTCTGTATATCAGTATTCACTTAACTAGGTGTGACTTGTATGTCTCTGGATTTTTGTGAACCTCTGTTCTAAACAGCCTTAACATAGGTATCACTTCATAGTTCTTTTGGGCTCTTTGAAGCCAACTGAGCTAAATTCCTGATACATATTATTTCAATATTCATATTTTTTAAAAAAATTTCCCAGTGGATTTGTGATTTTAGATAAACTTCTGAGGGTAAGAGTGCTATAAACAGCAGAGAGCATGAGAATATAAAGTACCTTAGGAAAACCCAGGACAAATGTATAGACATTAGAAAGTGTAACATGTAATCATATATTGTATAGTAAAGTAATTTGGTCAAAACTTACAACATGATATAAGGGAAGCTTACAAATAACATAAGGGAAATGAGAGTTTAATTGGAAAATTTTCTGATTGGTTTTTTCCTGCTTATTCTTTGTACTTCTGTCATTTTACTGAAACTCTTCTCTGATAGTTGACGTCCAACTCTAAATGTCATTCGAAAGAACATCTAAGAAACTTCTTAACCAAGTTGACTGGTTTGGTTATCTATCTCATCTAGAGTTTCAACTGTCATCTATCTGCTTGCAACTTCCGCAGAAGACAGATTGCCACCTGTTCTTTGTACATTCAAATCAATAAAATCACTTTAAAATTATTGAAATATTGCCTATTCTCCTACATATTTGATATATGCAACACTCTGCTGCCATGCTATGTATATTACAAAACATAAAAGTAGAAATGAATAAGGAATAAGATTGAGTGAATAAAGAGTATGAAATTTTTTTCTATTAATGAGACAAATAAAAATAACATTTAAATAAATAAATAAATAAAATTTAAAAAATATAAATAGCATTTATATTTTTGCTTTGAATTATATAATTTCCTCATATATTGTGGATATTCTTTCTTCTTCATATGACTGGTTTGCAAATATTTGATCCCACACTGAAGCTTGTTTCTTCACACTTTTCTTGTTCCCTTTTACATGCAGAAACTTTTAGTGTGACATTATCTTGTTTGTCTATTTTTACTTTTGTTATTTTAATTTGGGGGTGTTATAAAACACAATTGCCTATACTGTTTGTTTGAATTGTTTTCCCCTTTGATTGTTGTATAGCTTTTGGGGGGGCAGGTATAGAGGACTGAACTCAGGGGCACTGGACCACTGAGTCATATCTCCAGCCCTATTTTATTTTTTAAAATTTTTTATTTTTATTTTTTTAGTCATACATGACAGCAGAATGTATTTTGACATATAATACATACAAGGAATGTACATACATCAATCAAATTGTCTATTCTATTCTGCTGCCCTTTCTATCCCCCCTACTCCTCCCCTCCTCTCCCATCCTTTCTCTCTATCCAATCTAATGTGACACTTTTTTTTCTTTTTCTCATTACAACATCATAAATATATTCTGTATAACAATGAGGTTCTCCTTCCATCTTCCGTGCAACTCCCCTTCTCCCTCTTTTCCCTCCCACCTCTCTTCCCTATTTAGTGGTAGTCTTCTCATGCTCTTCCTCCTTATCCCATTTTGAGTCACCCCCCCTTATATCAGAGAAGACATTCAGCATTTGTTTTTTAGGGATTGTCTAACTTCATTTAGCATAATCTGCTCTAATGCCATCCATTTTATATTTTTTATTTCGAAACAAGGTCTCACTGAGATGATTAGCCCCTCACTAAATTGCTGAGGCTGGTTTTGATTCTTGATCCTCTTGCCTCAGCCTCCCTAAACTCTGGAATTACAGGTATGAGCCACTGCACCTGGCTAGTATAGCTTTGATACTAGATCAAAAATGAGGACTGCACATTGTCCCATTAGACTTCATCTCATGAGAATCCTCAGAAGAGATATCCAAATCAGGAGGATGTCTGTTCCTAGAATTTATGAATATCAAGTAATTCTGAACAGTTTAAGAGGTGTCCTGCAGTAGATCTGTCATTCACAATATTATTTATCCATCTGTGCGTATGCTGAGAACTGGCAGGTATCAAAAGCCTCCTTGTCCAGAAAATAGCCTAAGTTCAGTAGAAGAAATAAAATGAGTAAGATAAAAAAATAATAAGAAAAGGGTCAAAAAGAGTAGAGAGAAACTGATGGGTATAAAAAATTAACAAGGGTCATACAACACACAGAAATTGGATTACTGTAAAGAAAAAGAATAAAGAAGAAATATTTTTTTAAAGTTACAATCCAAAATTTTAGGTGAATAATCATATCTTAGGTCAGATTTTTTTTTTATCACTGTGACCAAAATTCCTAATAAGAGCAACGTAGAGGAGGAAAAGTTTATTTTGGCTCACAGTGACCATTCAGTCCATGGTCAGCTAATTCCATACCTCTTGGCCCAGAGTGAGGCAGGACAACATGGAAGAATGGCATGGTGGAAGAAAGCTATTAAGTTCATGGCAGACAGGAAGCAGAGAGAAAGAACTCTGCTCACCAAGGGCATAATAAAAACCCCAAAGGTCTACACCCAGTGACCAACTTCTGGCAGCCATGCTCTACCTAACTAGAGTTACCCATTAATCCATTAAAATTATTAATCCATCAAATGGACTAATCCACTGAATAGGTTTCAACTCCTGTAATGTAAATTATTTCACCTTGGAACATCCCAGTATTGTTGTAAACATTAGCTTCTAGGGATACTTCTTATTCAAACTATGAACAGAGATTTCATCCATGGTCACAGGATTCCATCAGACTGGGCTTGAGATGAAGCAAAACATAAGTGCATGTAGAAGAAAGCTGCCCACCTTATTGAATCTGGAAAGTTGGAGAGAGAAGGAAGGAAGGATGAAAAAGGAGGGGAGAGAGAGAGAGAGAGAGAGAGAATATGAGAATGAACATGAGGATTTTTGTTTTCCAGTGACCAATTTCATCCAGAAATGCAGCACCTGCCTACAAATAATTAATTCATCAAATGGATGAACCCACTTATTAGGTTTCAGCTCTAATAATTTAATCATTTAAAATAAACAATCCTGCATTGCCACATGAGCTTTTAGGGGAATATCTCATATCTAAACCATAACATTATGGCACTGGTTCCCAAAACTTCTGTCCATCTCACAATGCAAATGCATTCAGTCCATCTCCAAGAATTCTCATAATCTTAAGAATTCCAATACCACCCAAAGTGCAGGTTGAAAGCTTACTCTGAGACTGAAGGAAAATTTTTGGCTGTGAGACACTGAAAAAAATCATAGGACGTTATATACATCCAATGTATAATGAATGGCACAGAGTAAGCATTGCTATTCCAAAGGAGAGGAATAGGGCCATGGATGCAATCAAAGCAATCCATATAGGCAAACAAGTCCTGTAGCCCCACCTCCAGCATCTGGGGCACATGGTAGCAAAATGTGGTCTTCAAAGGGCTTAGGGAACCCCTTCCCTATGTCCTAGCCAGTTGCAGCCCACATGTCCTTTTACTTAGGGTGGATCTGTCCATAGCATGCTAAATTTCCTTATGAATCCCCTTCTCAGGCTTCTCAAAAGCAACATACCTCATAAAATAACTTTAAATCAATATTTTCAATAATACCAAGGGGGGAATTATTCTCCAAGTGCCATATATCTAGAGAATGGTAATATATGTATAAATAATCAGGAAAATTGAAAGTCACCATTATAACATCAACAGTAATCATTGATGGAGATGAGATACTTAGTTATATAAAAATTTAAGTGTAAATTTGCTACTTGTGTACTCTCATATTTCATCACACCCAATATTTTTAAGTTATTGGTTGGGTGTTGAAATAATTCCACACATTCTTTGATATTAAAGGATAGAGCATAAGTACACTTCTTGGAGTGAAACCTAGATTTAGTGGCTTGTTTCTAATGCATGGCATATGAATAGGAGAAAGTGTTACCTATACAGTGTTGAAAGCCATCAGATCTCACCTTCACCAAGAGACACTGGTTTACATCATCAGTAACAAGGCAGGTTGATATCTAGCACACCCTGATATGATACAATGAGAAGAACACTTTAATTCTGTGTCATTCCTCTTCAAATTCCCTAGAAAAAAGACTTGTCATGAGCTGTAAAACACTATACAAAACACCTATAGATACTGCTTGTAAATTGTCAAGCTCATGAATAAGAAAGAAAGACCAAAAAGCATCACAGATTGTAAGAAACTCAGGAGATCTGACAACATGGTGCCAATGGGAATCCTGTTTGGGTCACAAAATGGAAAGAAGAACTTAATGGAAAAAATACTGAAATAAAAAAAACAGTTTAATTAATAGCATTATATCAATTTCCTGTCTTAATTGTGAAAAGTGTGCCATGATTATGTAAGATATTCATAATTAAGGAATTATATGAAGTGTATAATTCTCCTGTACTATCCTTGTAAGTTCTTGTAATCTAATACCATCAATAATAATAAAGCTTGGGGGCCGGGGATGTGGCTCAAGCGGTAGCGCCCTCTCCTGGCATTGCGTGCGGCCCAGGTTCAATCCTCAGCACCACATACAAACAAAGATGTTGTGTCCGCCGAAAACTAAAGGAAATAAATATCAAAAACTCTCTCTCTCTCTCTCTCTCTCTCTCTCTCTCTCTCTCTCTCTCTCTCTCTAAAAAAAAATAATAAAGCTAATGAATAGTAAAAAACCAGTGAAAGAGATGAAAAGGGAGTAGTAAAGGAAAATAACTCCCTCAATTGCCATATATGTACTAGTAGTAGTCAAATATGGAGAGAGCTAAAGTTAAGGACCTAATTGCCGTATAGTGGTCAAATAATATTAATAGAAGACAAAACAAAAGTAGCACCATAAATGCAGATAAGAGCAATTGCATGTATAATAAAAATATTAACACAGCCAACTAAAACAAAAGTGCAAACCATCGAAATACCAAGTAAAAAGAACCATATCAATAAGGAGACAGTAAATATAACATGATGCAGTTTGTAAACATTAAATGGAAAAAATCATCATGGTGAGACCAAATTCATTCATCATGTTACTGTAAATATGTTATTAACTTAAATATTATAAGATTCTCAGATTTTTTAAAAAATGAAAACCTATATTTTATATTATGATACATACTATATGTAATAAGAACAATAGATCCTGGATTTTATTTAGGTTTTCACACACACAGAAAAAAAAATGTATGTATATGTGTGTGTATATATACATGCATATATATATATATATATATATATATATATATATATGTATGTATATGTATATATATACATATATATACACACACATATACATATAAAATATGTGTGTATATGTATAAATTTAAATTGTCTACAAATAAAGGGACCAGTAGGGATATTTCAGGAAAAATATTAGCAAGAATTTCAATATTCATGCATAAATAAAGTTAAATAAACACATAACAGACTACTATATATTTTTACAAAGGGGTCAATGGCATTTTACCAGATTTACCACTGTTACAGAATGATTTACAGAATGATGTTGCAAAGTTTTAAAAAGCAATGCCAAAATGTCTAAACACCTCCCTCCCTCCCTCATGAGCAGTTGAGTAAAAAGTTATATAAGAGTGTGCATATATTCATGCATTGTTTGTTTGTTTACTTATTTTTTAAATAAACAGAAAATATAGACCAGAAAACACTAAAAATTATTATGTATAAGATCTCTTTGGAAAATGTCTAATTACAATCCTGAACAGAAATTGCAGTGCCTTGAATTATATTTCTTATGTTAGAGAATGGTAAACTTTTAGAGACTACTGGGATCATATCAGAAAGATTCTGGACAAAAAGATTCCAGAAGAAAGTGTTTGGGAGGAGTTCCCACTGGTGAAAGAGTAATAATGATAATTTACTTAAGCTAAGAAAATATGTTAAAAACTGAGTTCATAATGATGACTTAAAAATATTAAAGATTTTCATGGGACATTCACAAATAAACTTACTCTGAACACTGGATTTATATATTCTAATTTTTCTAAGTGAAAAGTATTTATTTTGTACCCTGAGGTTTTTTTCTCAATAAGAAAGTAAAGCTTTAAATATTTAGAGGGAGAGACTAACAGAGAGAGAAAGGAAGAAAGGGAGATTAAGAGCATAATACAGAAGAAAGGAAAAAGAAAGAAAGATAAAAATAAAGAAATAAAGGGAAAGGAAATAAAGGAGGGAGAGAGAATTAGAGGAAGAAAGAAAATAAAGAAAAAAATTTTAAAAAATTTAAAAAAAGGAAGGACAAAGAATGGAATTAAGGAAGGAGGGTGTAAAAGCAAGAAAAGGTGAAGAAAAACAATGAAAGCAAAGATAAAATGCCAAGCTAAGAAAACTGAGAAGAAAAAGACTAAGGAAAGAAATAAACCATCACTATCTTGAAAACTAAATGAAAAAAAAATCAAAAATATACATTCTGAAATTTAATAAAGTTCCAAATAAGAAAAGTTTCCTGAAAATCATTAGGGACAACAGTATAATGGAAAACAGAACATGTAATTCCTTAAAAGTAACACAGCTGTCTAGAATATAAATAAAGAATGTGCTCACATTTTAGTAAAACATTATTTCAGCTCTATGATTCTGAGAAAACCATTCCAGTAGGTAGAATCTACCATTACAGCAGGGAGGGGCAATGTTTAGGGGAAATTCAAGAGTCATTTTGATCCTGCTAAATTTGAGTTGTTTTTGAGACATTCAAGTTACCATGTGAAAAATGCAGTTAAGATAAAGAGTCTGGAAATTAGGTGAGTTAACCCAGCTATAAATATATATTCTGGACCATCTTGTATAAAGATATTAAAAGTCATGAACTAGAGTAAATTATACTCCATGAATGATTGGTCATGTCAAAATGAACCCCACTAGTATGAATTACTATAATGCAGTAATAAAAACATTGAAAAATAAAGTCACCTAGAACTAAAGAATAGGAAAATTGATATTTTCTGGATCCTTAATAACAGAATGTATTAGAAGCAAAAGCATCTTCCCTAGTCATGTCACGTTATATTGTAGTTTTGTTGTTTGTTTTTAAGTGTCTCTCTTATTTCTCAGGACAAAAGTGAATGCACTGGGACTGTTTGGTTTTGGCTATGCAAGACTAGAAATAAACTTATCTGTGTATAACTACACATGTGATTGTATCAGTATGTACATACAAACGGAGGCATGAGTGAGTAAGTAAGGGAAGAGCTGGTTAGTAAATGCTTCTGGAACTAATGGCTGGTCCAAAACCACATTTTAATTCTTACTTTACAACATTCCAAAACAAATTTTATCTACTTCAATTCTATACATTAAATTCAAGTTATGAAAAAATAAAAAAAATTGTTAATAACATCTCTCTCAATGTGGGGTGAGGGCTTATAAATTTTGCAGTAATGGAAAAGATAAATATGTACTCAACTGTCCCAGGATCAATAAACAGTACTTTTATTCTTGTTGAATTTTGATTCCCTTCTTATTTTTTGTTGCAATTTACTTTGAATAATCTGATTTGTTACATTCTTATGTGTATCAATTCTTGATTTAAAACCAGAGTGTTTTAATTATTCAAACTTTATCATATATTTTAATATATAATGTATTTACTATTTCTTTTATTTATTTTTCTAGAAATATCTAAAATTTAACAAAAAGCTACGTGTATAACGAGAACTGTAATGCATTCTGCTGTTGTGTATTTAAAAAATAAATAAAATCAATTAAAAAAAGAAAAAGTTTTGAATCATTCTCCAGAATTCCAAAGCAATATTTTGATGCTTAACTGAATTATAAACAAAATAATCCACAGATTATTATAATTCAAATAAAATAATACATAATTCAAATAAAATATCATATTCAATATATACTAAGCATATACTAAATTAGTTCTAAGATGAATCAACAGTCAATGAACCTACATAACAATACTGTTCATTTCAAAAGGCCAGCAGAAAGGATTTTGAAAGCTTTCATCATACTGAAATGATAAGTGCTTGAGGAGATAGTTTTTTTGGTTTTTTTTTCCACCTGGTTTAAGCATTATCCTGTGTACAGGGTAAAACAAGTTTGTAATTTCATTCTTTTGAATATGTATACCCAATTTTCCCAGTACCATTTATTGAAGAAGATTTACAAATGTCCAGTAGTACCTGACTATTGCATGATTAGCCATCAAAAACATGATATATATATATATCACATAAGTACATTAGTACGTATTACATAGGTGTGGATATAAATTTTTCATGTCAATGTATAATTTGGTTTAAATATATCTACAAATTAAACAAATTCAGTTTTAAAATTTCAACTGGCTTATATTCAGCATTTCTGAATCAGGCAGCCTTCAGAATCAGAATCAATTCCAAGAACTCTTGGGCTGTAATGTGGCCAAGCATTTTTGGACAGAAAACAAAACAAATATGTAAAGACAGGCTAATTAGTTACAATTTACTGCTTTGTTTCATTTTATTCAGCTGGACAACTGTAACTGAAGCTCTGCTGCTGAAATTGACTAAGAATCAGCTGCTGGTTACAAGGACATACTCCTAAAGTAGGCTTTCATTTGGTTTACATACTAGATTAGGTTGAAGTTCATTACATAAGGACTCAGAGGCAGAGGTATCCTCAGACATAAATTTAATTTAACTCAAGTATATTATGTGTATAAATATGCACAAGTATACACAATATATGTAAAAAATATGTATATGTGCATCACATGTGTATATTTATTATATTTATGCATACATTTTACATGTGTGTATAAATATTTTGAGATGAATAAATGTAAACAGGTGACAATCACTTAATTCATTAATTGGCTAAAAATGCATGTGAGTTTTAGCTGCATTGCTAAATCTTTTTTTTTTTTTTTTGAAATTTTTCAAAATAAATATGGGGGTAACTGTAAATGAGTGGCATCATTCTTGAATATCTGCCCACTTAAACGCTTAGATTCTTAAACACTTCTCTGTTATTGATTTGGACTTCATGGTATTTCTTTTATGATTTAATGGTTTAGACTATAGATTCTGAATTCAGATAGCCTGTATTAGATTTCTGTACTTTGCCATTGCATTTCTGTGGACAAATTGAGATCTCTCTTAATTTTTTATTGTGGGGTTATTGAAACTGAAAAATAGTAATGAGAGTAAAAGACTTAAAAGATGTGTTGAATGATGAAATAGATACCACTAAAAAGTATTTGTAAGCTAAAAGTGTATGAGGATTAACTTAGATATAAAGGGACATTATAAGAAAGAGACATGAATTAGCAATTAACATTTAATCATTTGCAAATAAAACACCTTTCCCAAAACAAGCCTGCATACTAGTATCTATTGTATTATATAACCAGAAGGGATGGCTTAGGCCAGATATTTTTATGTCTGTTTATCTGTGAATACTTCAGCTGTTGCTTTATTTCAGTGTTGAGCACATGCCTAGGCTGATTGTTTTTTGGAGATAAAATGGAAAGAGACTCTGACAGTTTTCACATCCATACACCTTGATATTCAGAGAGACCAAGATGATATTTTTTTGTATGGATCTCTTTTAGAATAAAGCAAACTTATTCCCCAGACACTGACCATAAATAAGTCACAACTCTTCCATCAACAGATGTCTGGGATTAGTGTTTATAAGGTTTAGGAGTTGTTGATAAAGAAATATATAACAAAAATCATGGTATTACTGGAAAAGGGAAAGAAATCAAGGCAACTGAATATATCCATTAAAATAGTGTGTACTCTATTCAATTCAGAGCTTCTCAAACATTCTGGTCTCTGCATGTTTTCACTAAAAATGTATTTAAGTCTCTAAAAATAGTAGATTGTATCTATTAGTATTTAACATATTAGATATTGGATTTTTGTCTTACTATCCCCACACAATTCACATATTTTCATGTACAGACGTCTGGTATTCAAGGTTGCTATGGATTAAGGCTGGGTAATAAAGAAATACTCAGTAAAAATCATGGTATTAGTAGGAAAGGGAAATAAAGAAATGGATGTAATTCTGACAACTCAAAATGTCCATTAAAACAGAGTGTATAATCAGGTATGGTCATGCACAAGAGGCAGCAGGATCATAATTCAGAGCCGGCCTTAGCAACTTAGGGAAGCCTTAAGAAACTTAGTGAAACCCTGTCTCAAGATAAAAAATAAAAAGGGCTGGGCATGTGGCTCAGTGGTTCAATCTCTGGTACAAAATAAAATAAAACACTGCAGTGTGTGTATTTATAGATGCACATAGCATAATTTTGTCAAATTCATTATGCAAATAGTGGCCAAATTATGTTATGTACATATGTAAATATAACACAGTGCATTTCACCTGTATGTTTATCTATAAAGCACTAATCATAAATAAAGAAATGAGTGAAAGGAAGACCAGTAGAGCAGAGGAAGGAGGAGGGAGGGAAAATTGTGGCCACCAGGTACTGAATAAAATAAATTAAATTTCATTTATGTATTTTTGTAGAAATAGACTCAACAATTATGTAGAACTACAATTCACTAACAAGGGATAAAATAGAGTGTGTACAACATGCATAGAATTTTCAAATGTTTTGGCCCCTGGAGGTTTTTTTTTTAATAGTCTGAAAAATCTATTTAAGACCCTTAAAAGCCATTGTTGTAGGTTGTATTTATCTGTATTAACCAGATTAGAAATTAAACCTGAAAGAAATGAAAGAAAGTTACTAACATTCAAACGTAAAATAATTGTACACTAAGTAACAAAATTACAATAAGAACTTCAAAGGAAATACTTACTGAATGACCAAATACACCAGGGACTGTTTGAGAACTAGTAATATAAAATCAGATGTGATTTGGTGGGTGCAGAGAAGAAGATGTTATTTCATTTATTTTCCCACAGTAGCAATATACAATATGATTTTTTTCTTTAAATTCTGTCTATATGTGTGTACCCCTACCCTTTCTGAGCCTATTCTCATTCCCATATTCTCACCTAGCAAGTGAATTACTGAAACTAGGCTCATTCCAGTCTCTTTCCAATCAATTGCCAAACTAATTTTTTGAAAGATAGAATCATATTGCTTTGCTGCTAGGAAGATGATAAAGTCTTAGCCTCAGAACCAACTCAGATTCTTTAGGGTGGCATTTAATTCTCTCTGGAATCTGATCCACTTCTACCCTTACTTTCCCACACTCATTCTCTCCTACTTTTGCCACTTTGTTGAATCTATCCCATGGTTCACCTGCATTTCCCATTCCCAGTGACACATTCACTTTTATACACAATGACTTTGGTCATGATAATTTATGTTTTGCTCTAACTGTCAAAATAGTTTTCATCTTTAAATGAACAGTTTACTTCTGTTGTTACTTATATCTAAATACCACAGGTAATACAACCTCCATTTCCTAAAACCCAAGCATGTGGAGAAAAGGCAGTACTGATTCACACTCCAGTTCCCTCTGACTTAACTGAATGTGAGGTTGGGCAAGTTACATAAATGAAATTTAATTTACTTTATTCAGTACCTGGTGGTCCCAATGAGGTTCTCATTTTTAAAAAAAGCATAAAAAGAATGCCTAATTAGTTCATATATAATATACGTGAAATATCTAGATTAGGTTCTAGTAGACAGCACAATTTAATAAATCATTTTTTGAACTTTTACATTTAATTGAATAACAAATATTTTGTTTAAAGCATTAGGATTTTTGTTATTTTTCTGCCTATAATACTTGAACAACATCTTCATCTTTTGTTAATACTATGAACAGATCAATATTTTTCATTGGAATCAGTCCATGTTTTGGTACTCCTAATGAAAAACAAAACAAGTAATAATATCAGGAAGAAAAGTCCTAATTTAATTAAAACTCAATTTAATTAAGACTAATTACATTGCCATCTATAGTGGAAAATAAACAAATTACAAGAAAAATTAAAATATATAGATTTCATTATGAATAGCATCATTTAAAGCCACAGGTTGATTGACCATAATATACAGATAGTATTTAGTGTAAAAATGACTAACAATATGAAACTATTCTTCATGAGAAAATACTCTGCATAAATAATCTAAGGAAAGGACCAAATTCAAGTTGAAAATCAAATTCAAACAGTTTACTTCCCACAGATGGAGTTGCTTCTGGAATGATTAATATTTGTGAACTAAAAATAAGCCTGAAATTGCAAGATTATATTTTGGGACTTGAGAAATTTAAATATTAAGTGGGGACTACTTTTATGCATACTGACTTTTGTCCCAGCATTTTTGAATTTGTTTTTGAAAATTGTGACAACTTACACTTTGGCATTAATGGATAATTATTCAGTTCACTCCTAATGAATCTCACTGCCTTAGATTTTGAAGTATGTTTTAGCACAATTTGTCATCTACAAACGTATTTGATAAAAATACAATCATGTTTAAATAATTTACTATTTTGATTACAAAGTGCCCATTTCCACTTTCTCAGTATTTGTAGGTTTTCAAATACATTAAGTTGAAATCAATTTTCCATGGGAAATTGTTGTTTTACAATATTACAAAATTGTCTTTTATTCATAATTCTTTTCATAACATTTATTACTTCCTTATTTCTTAGACTATAAATGAAAGGATTTAATAAAGGAATAACTAGAGTATAAAAAATTGCAACAGGTATATCTTTATCCCCTTCATTAAGTGAATTTGGTCGAGTATACATGAAAAGAAGAGAACCATAGAATATGGAAACAGAAAGAAAGTGGGATACACAAGTAGATAGAGCTTTGCCCCTTCCTTCTTTAGATTTCATTGTAAATATAGTGAAAAGGATATAGAAATAAGAGATTAGGACAATAGTAATTGTAAGTATCAGAACTGACCCTGCCAAGATAATTATCATCAATTTGTTGATATAAGGGTCAACACAGGAGAGTCTGTATATTGGAAGGACATCACAAAAGAAGTGATTGATTTGATGAGACCCACAGAAAGTTAACCTAAATAAAAGTCCTACATGAACAATGGGATGCAGGTTTCCAGCTATGTAGGCTCCTGTGGTCATCTGAATGCAGAGCTTCTTTGACATCACGGTGTGGTACTGCAGTGGTCTGCATATTGCCACATAGCGATCATAAGCCATTGCTGCCAGAAGAAAGCAGTCTGCAGTCTCAGCAAGACAGAGAAAATAAAACTGTGCCATGCATTCATAGAGGGAAATCCTTCTGTCCTCAGAAAAGAAGTTCTCTAGCATCTTGGGAGTGATGGCACAGGAACAGCAGGAATCCATGAGAGCCAGGTTGCCCAGGAAGATGTACATGGGTGTGTGGAGACAGCGCTCCATGTAAATTAAGGCCACCAACCCTAGATTCCCCACCATGGTGACCAAATAGATGCCAAAGAACACCACAAACAGAAGGGTCTTCATGTCTGGGTGGTCTGTAAACCCGATGAGAATAAATTCAGTTGTAAATGATTGGTTGTCCTCAGTCATGTCTATCTTTTTTGTTGAGATAGAAGTTAAGTAGATATAAGCTCCTAACAGAGAACATACAATTTTTCATTCAGTTTTTCTTTTAATGAGAGGAGTTCTTCAAGCATCCCCTCCTGTCTATGATTTACAGCTTTATTTACTTCTAAGAGTTCTTGTTGCCTTAAAATGTCTGTATCTCTGACCTCAAGCTATGACTCTAAACATTTATAAGAATGTTTTGATTAGTTCAGGGAGGATACTAAAAATGAAAATGTTTTATCTTCTCACATTTCTGCAATGAAGCATAAAATTTAGGGTAGCAGTATTTGAACCATTGATCCCCCCAAATTTTGATGCTGTATATATATTTTTTAAATTTTTCTAGTTGTCAATGGACCTTTATTTTATTGATTTATATGCGGTGCTGAGAATTGAACCCATTGTCTCACAGATATTGGGCAAGCACTGTATTACTGAGCCACAATCCCAGCCTAATGTTGTATATTTTTAAGTTCTCTAAAATAATTTTAAAATAGATTTTACTATCATATGTATTTTATGTGAGAAAACTATTTATATATGTTATCCAAGAGAAGTGAATGTTATTTAAAAGCATATTACAGATGTATTAACTTTATATATTACAAATTGCATAAAGATCACTAACAACCAAGGAAGGTGTTATTCATCTTATTGAAAATTATCTTAGAAAGGCTAAAGAAATAAATGTCCACAGAATATCAATTCTCATTCTTTTTCTGAGAATTTTACTCATTTTCATAAATGCTGTCTTTTTCCATTTAATTAATCTGATTGATTTTTGTTTAAATCTATGTCTTTCTTCCTATTCTGGAAGACATAGCTTATATACAAAGCTAATAATTTTAGCCAAATGTCCTAGTACAGTGTGAATTGTGGAACATATTTTCTACACCCAGGCCATCTTCAATTTTTCATGTATAATTTATGAACAATTTTCTTATTTTATTATAAGTATTTTGAAGTTAGGTGTTACATACTTCTCTGAAAGGGGTTATGCAATACTATAGGGAGAAGGCAAAATTAATTCTAAACCTACCTCAAACCTATGACCAGTCGTGGGTGATCTTCATTTCAGTATCTTACTAATGATCTTCAGTGAACTTTTTGCCTCTGCATATTGAGATTGTTAACCCTGAAAAAGTGTCTACAAGGGAACTTTCAAAATCATAATAATAAGAAACTTTGATATCTTCCTTTTATCTAATTTGATTCTTCTCTACTGTTTCCCTTTCCTCAGAACATTATGTAAGATTCTTTAAAGTGTACCATAGTCAATTAAAAGTTAAATCAGAGCCACTTTCAAATTTCATTTTTAGCACTTATAAAAAGAAGAACCCTTTAAATCCTTGTCTCAAAAGCCCATTTCCTTATTACCTAGTGATTTATGGGATTATATTAACTGACAAACATAATTATAAATTCTGTATTAAAAAATTTGTGTTTATTTAGTCAAAACATAAAAATAAAGGTAGTAGAATTTGTTCACTCCAAGTATTTTATATAAACTGTATAATCAGTTAAAGAAAAAAGATAATGCCTGAATTCTTCAAATAAACTTTTAGATCTTACCTGTAGATCTTGAAATTATATCTTATAATCTGGAAGTCAGATGATTATAGTATTGCAACTCATCATAGTTTTGCTAAGAGCTAAAACAAAAAGAAAGGAGTTTAATTTAGAAACGATGAAAAACGATAAATTAGGGAAGTAAATATTTGTTTTTGTTAATATTAATAATAAGACTAAGTTTTAATATTTCTCTTAATTTCATTTCAGTGAGAAGAGCTTTTTCAAAGTTCCTTATTTGCTTTATGGTGAATATTGCCAAATTTAGGAATAAAAATGTGTACATTCTTGCTAAAATATTTGGGATTAAGAGAATGAAAATCTCAGAGATTACCTATAGGTCAGTGTTAATAATATGTCTTTATAACTGCCAAGTTAAAAGGTTTTCATCAAATTCTGAAGGGATTTTTCTTTACAGATATAAGTACTTTCTGTGGAGCTATTAAGTCATAAAAGCATACAAACCACTTGAAATTAATTAAAGATGTCCTTTGAGATAATTAGGTTAAAGCAAATGACATGCACTAAAATGTCTGATGATTACCTTGCTGGTTTATATGTAACTGGCTTAGTTTATACAATTTATAAAATTCTCTTTAACATGTTAACCAGGAAATGTCTCAGCTGGAAGAAGTGGAATTAATGTCGTTCATGAAAACAAATTAATTTGGAAAGAAAACTAGAAGATTGGCAGTTTCAGTGAAGGTCAAAAACTTCTTCACTCTGGCTGGAATTAATCCCCATATTCTACAATGCATGTAGTAAAGATATTTTTTCCTATATGCAAATTACTGAGATTTTCACTTCTACTTCTTATTTTACAACCTACACTTTACTTTTCTTGTGCTGTGGTTTTAATTATCTTCATACTGCTAATCATACTTCATACTGCTAATCACACATACTGCTAATCTGTCAGTACATCTATAATTGGTGATTCCTTCCCCTTTCCTACAATTAGCACATTGACTTCATGAGGAAGGATTTCTTTTATATATCCAATTCTGTATTTCCAGATCTATGAATAGTGTTTGGCATTTTTTAATGCTTATTATTTGTTGAATAAATTTTAAAAAATTATATTTTCTTGCTCAAGATTCATAATAGAATTGCATTACTTTTCATACCAAATCCATTGTCCTTATTTTGGAGTTCCAGATACTCCACAATCTGTCTGCATCTTGTCTCTTGTTTGCTGGTGAAATCACTTCCCTGTTCCTTGAACACCTGCCTCAGTTAATATGATAGCAATGTTCCCTCACCTATAGTGACTTCTTTTTCCCTTTTCCATTGAGCTCTTCTTTGAGCTCAAACATGAATTCCTCCATGAGAACTTTTCTTGGTCTTTGTAATTAGTTTTTTTTTCCTTTTATTCAGCTAAATGGTACTCACTGGACTTTATAGAAAAATTTCCACTTAATCATCTGTGACTTGAAATACATAGATCATAGTGGGCAGGAGACTACAACTTTTGTAAAGCACCTTTCAGTAAGTGCTGCTTCAATAATCGGAACATGAACAAAAATGTAAAAGAAATAAAATCAGCAAAAGCAGGTAGACAGATTTGAAGATGTTGATACTGTTTGGGTGAGAGAGAATTATATGGGTGTTATGTGAATGGAGAGATTTGGTACATTGGAGGAAAAGAGAGAGTTGACAGTTCTCTTGAAAGTTTGGTTTGAGGGGAGAGAGAAATGGAAGACTACTCTTAATTTCTGACTTGCCCAATTCATTAAAGGAAGCTACCATTCAATAAAGAAGACAAGGAAGGGATAATATTTAGGGGAATTTCAAGAGTTGTGTTTTGATCATGTTAAATTTGAGATGTCTTTGAGACATTTAAGTTATCGTGTAAGATAGGCAGTTGGGTGTATAAATTTGGAGATTTGGTGAGTTAATGTAGCCTGAAATCCACATTTGGGGTACCATCTTAGTATTAAGATATTAACAGTAATAAAAATAGAGTCACATAGATAAACATTAGAGAAAATTTATATCTTACATGTGAATTCTTGCACCCTAATAACAGACGTGGGTAGAAGCAGAAGAGTCTTTCCCAATCATAGCGTATTATGTTTCAGTTTTTTTTTGGGGGGGGTGTTTATAAAGTATTTTTTTCCTTCCTAGGATATAAGTGTAGGAATTGGGACTCTTTTGTGTTTGCTGTGAGCTAGGGATTGACTTCTCTGAGTATGCATATTCTTGTGATTTTATTGATGTGCATATGCAAAGAGTAGACATGAGAACCAGTAAGGAAAGAATAAACAAGTTTCTGGAACTACTGGCTAGTCCTGAATCAAATTTTAGTTCTCAATTCACAACATTCTAAAATAAAGTCTACTTTAATACTATGTAAAGAAATTAAACTATTGCATCAAAATAGACATGAAGACCAATGGAACATAATAGAAGACATAAAGACAAAATCCACATAGGTACAGTTATCTGATACTTGACAAAATTGTTAATGTGTCTTGGAGAACAAATAGTCTTTTTAACAAATTGTGCAGGGATACCTGGGTATTCAAATGTAGAAGAATGAAACTAGATCTCTATCTCAACCTGCACATAAATCGAATCAAAATGAACAAAGACCTAGGAATTAGACAAAACACTCTGCAACTGCTAGAAGAAAACATAGACTCGATGTTTCAATTTATTGATGTAGGTACCTATTTCCTTAAAAAGATGCTAAAAGCTCAAGAAATAAAACCAAGAATCATTAAGTGGGAAGAAATCAAATTACAAACTTCTGCACAGCAAAAGAAATTATAAACAACATGAAAAGACAGCCTAAAAATGGGATAGAATCTTTGCCAGTTACTTCTCTGATAGGGCATTAATATCCAGAGTATGTAAATAATACAAAAAAAAAAGCCCTAACATCAAATAAATGAACAAACCCCCAAATAACCCAATCAATAAATGGACAAAAAGCTAAATAGATATTTCTCAAAAGAAGAAATATAAATGTCCAACACATATTTGAAAAAATGTTCTATATGCCTAACAAACAGGGAAATGAAAATCAAAATTTATACTGAGATTTCATATCATTCTGGTCAGAATGTCAATTACCAAGAATATAAATAATAACAAATGCTGTTGAGGATGTGGAGAAAGTTACACTCTTACATTGTGTTGGCGACTGCAGATTGGTATGACCACTTTGGAAAACAGTATGGAGATTCTTCAAAAAACTATGAATGGAATGGCTAGATGACCCAGCAATCCTACTCCTTGGAATTTATCCAAAAAAATCTAAAATCAGCATACTATTGTGATACAGCCACATCAATATTTAGCAGCACAACTCACAATAGCCAAAATATAGAACCAATTCAGGTGCTCATCAACAGATGGATGGATTAAGAAAATGTGCCATATGTATGTGTGTGTGTGTGTGTCATATGTGTGTATTTGTGTGTGTGCATATACACATATATACAATGGGGTTTTACTTGGCCATAAAGAAGAATAAAATTACTGCATTTGACAGAAAATGGATGGAAATGAAAGACATCATTCTAAGTAAAATAAGCTACACTCAAAATAATTAAGGGTTGAGTGTTTTATATGCAGAATCTAGAGCAAAGCAAGGGGGAAAAGAGTGGGGTATGGGATCTGATATCCTAAAGAGAGAGGGAAAGTCAGTGAAGTAGAAAAAGGAGATTGAGGAGGAGGAAGGAGGGTTAGGAAAGGGGAGGAAAGTCAGAGTGATTTTGACAAAATTACACTATGTGCTTTTACAAATATACCACAATGTATTCTATCTTTATGTATATCTCTAAATCATCAACCAAAAATAAATAAATAGAGTAGAGGAAACACCAGCAGAGTAGAAGAAAGGGAATAGGGGGAGTGAAGAGTGGAGGGAAAGGGGGGAACCAAGGACTGAATGGAGTAAATTAAATTTGTGCACATATGATTATGTCAGAAAGAATCCTGCTAGTATGTACAACTATAATGTACCAATAAAAAATCTGAACTATGGGAAAAAATTCAAAAATTCATTCATAAAAATCTCTAAATGTGAGATATGGACTTAGAAATTTTAACACAAATGGAAAGGGTAAAATATGTGCTTGACTGACCCAGGATCACAAATAATCTTTCTTTTCTTTTGTTTCTCTCTCTCTCTTTTTTTTTCTTTTTTCTCTTATAATTTTATGTGGGAATTTACTCTTGGATAACATCAATCCATGTATATGATCTTATCTCTAAGACAAATCAAGAGACAACTTTGAAAATTTTAAACTTTTCAAAAAAATGAGAATGAGGAGGAGGAGATTAAGACTATAAAAAGAGAAAATGACAATAATACTCGTCAATAGTAGCCTTCAGATTAAAATAAAACAAAACTGTAGACCAAAGGCATGATAGTGATTGTGTAAGAAATAGTATATAATGAGTACTTCAAATTAAAATATTTATAGATCATAAACATCACAAACACATTAAAAGACTGTCAAGATACAGAAATTACTTGCCCCAGAGTTGAAATATTTTAATATCTTTTATCTATATATAGTGCTATAAATAGATCCATGCAAAAAAAAGTCATGATTAAAGAAAAATTATAGAAAATTTGAAAATTAGAAGTAGCCAATAACTATATATAATTTGGATACATCTTATTACTAATAAAATATAAAAAAATAGTCTCTTCACAATTTTGAATGTTTTATTCAGTGTTTGATATGCAAGTCTGTTTTATATTCCATAATATTGTTGATGCTTTGAAACAAACAAAAATCCTTTATATAAAGAACTCAAAAAATTTAACACCCCCCCCCCAAAAAAAAAATCATCCAATCAATAAATGTGCTAAGGATCTTAACAGACACTTTACAGAAGAAGAAATATAATTGATCAACAAATATATGAAAAAAATGTTCAACATCTCTAGGAATTAGAGAAATGCAAATCAAAACTACACTGATTCTATCTCACTCTAGTCAGAATGGCAATTATCAAGAATACAAGCAACAATAAGTGTTTGCAAGGGTGTGGGGGAAAAGGTTCACTCATACATTTCGGTGGGGGGGGCTGTAAATTGGTGCAACTACTATGGAAAGCAGTATAGTGATACCTCAGGAAACTTGGAATGGAACCATCTGTAAGGAAAATAAAAAGAGACACAGAGACAAGATACAGAGGCAGGAAAGATGGCTGCTCAACCAAGTGGCCACATTTATTCATATTAATAGGTTACATTTGGTCATTAGTACTATAACTACATTATTGTTTATAGTATCAGTAAGGTTGCTTATTCTGCAGTTACATTCTACATTTACAGTGTGCAATGTCAGGAGTTTGTGCAGCTCTCAAGAAAGTTCATTGTCTAAAGTTATTGTTAGATGGGCAGATCCAGGAGCACCAGAGTTTTGTGAAACATTGTAGCTATCTGGCAAGCAAGTTCCTTTATTTCCAGGAGTTATGTGCCTGAGATCAAGGATGAGTTTGATAAGACTCTAGCACAGAACCTTCTCAAGCAAGGCATTGCCATAGCAGCTAGACATTGCACACGTATTTAGTTATTTTACTAGATCCTAGGAGAAACTGCAGGGCATTCTAAGGGTGGGAAACAGAGTGCCTGTTATCTGCTGGGAGTTTGCTCACCAGAGGAATGCTTCTCTATATATTTCCACAGTCAGAATCCCTGCAACCACCATTTGACTCTGCTATCTCACTCCTTGGTTTATACCCCAAAGATTTAAGATCAACATACTACAGTGACACAGTCACATCAGTGTTCATAGCAGCTCAGTTCACAATAGCTAAACTATGGAACCAACCTAGGTGCCCTTCAACAGATGAATGGATAAAGAAAATGTGGTATACACACAATATATACTATTATTCAGCCATAAAGATAAATGAAATTATGGCATTTGCCAGTAAATGGATGGAACTGGAGAATATTATGTTAAGCAAACTAAGTCAATCCCCAAAAAACCAAAGGCTAAGGCATATATATATATATATATATATATATATATATATATCCACAACCATTATGGATCAGCATCCACATATCAGATGCTGATCCATAATAGTGGGAGTAGGGAAGAATGGAGGAACTTTGGTAGGGCAGAGTGGAGTGAGGAGAGGAGAAGATGTGTGTGGGTGGGATGAGTACAAGAATGAGTCAGATATTGTTACCATATGTACATTTATGATTGCATGATTGGTGTGATTCTGCATCTTGTACAGCCAGATGAATGAGAAGTTGTGCTCCATTTGTGTACAATATGTCAGAATGCATTCTGCTATCCTGTGTGACTAATTAGAACAAAATTTCTTCTTCCCCATGTGTTAAAATCCATTGTTAATTATTCTGTAAAATAGGTGAGTTTATTCCTTCTGAATTCACTCTTTTCACATTCTTGGGATCTCATTTAAATAAAACTTTATTACACTAAAAATAGATCACAACAATTACTTTGTTTCTCATTTCTCTTCCTCCACATTAACCTACAAGTTTCTGCCAGATTGTTTTTCTAAAAAAGAAAAATCATTACATAATTTTACATTTAGTTTGAATGATAGGTCAATTCACTGAGGCTTTCAACAGAACTCTCTCACTATTCCACAAGACCAATGAAAGCAATTACAGTTACCCTTATGTTTCCCTTGATTTACCCTGATAAGTAATTTGGATTAAAATTTTCCAAACAATTTTTTAATTCTAATACCTATCTTAAAATATGTAACTGAATGATTTAATGTCACATATTGTGTACAAGACATTTATTTTTCTATGTTCATCGTTTATGCAAACATTTTAATAAATTGAATCAATTTGTAGATGTTGGCATTTAAGAATATTATAAGTTCTCATAACTTTTTCTAGAACATTTATTACCTTCTTACTTCTTGAACTGTATATAAAAGGGCTTAAAAATGCAATTACTATTGTAAATTAATGTCACTAGTGTATCTTTACCTTCTTCTCCAAATGGTCTAATACACATGAGGTGAAAAATGTTGATATTAAAAATGAGAAAAAGTGGGATGCACAGGTTGAAAGTGCTGTACTTCTTCCCTCCTTGGATTTCATTTAGAAAGTTGTGAAAATAATTCAGAGATAAGTGATCAAGACAGTAGAAATGGTATATATTTGGATTGGCAACAACAACAACAAAGAGAGAGAGAGAGAGAGAGAGAGAGAGAGAGAGAGAGAGAGAGAGAGAGGCATCAGTACAGGAGAGCCTATACAAAAGAATTTTATGAAAAAAAATGATTAATTAGATTAGACCTGATATACATGAGCCAATATTTCAAGGGCAGAAGTAACACGGGATGGTAAAATAATCTTTCTTTTCTTCCAGAATTTGCTATAAGTCTTTGGCTTTAGCATACTTTGAATACACAATTTTATATAAAAGCCTACAATTATTCAAAATATGTATTATTTTAAAAATACATTATTTGTTAGCATTCTCTGTGTCTTATTCTTGTCTACACTATATTCAATATACAATTTTCTATTCATTCACATATTTTAGGGAAGTTTTTTCAGACTTTTGTAACTAGAGGCTTATCATCAATAAATAAAATAATTTTCCCATTATATTTTAGGTTTTCTTCACTTTTAAAATATCCCTAAATTTGAATATTTTGAAAATTATTTATGAATATACAAAAGTACAATTTTTGTCATTATCTATTTAAGCAATACTTATTGATAAATAAGCTGAAAATATTTTTTTGTACTCTGGAAAAGTTAGTTACTGTTTTATTTAAGAGACACTCTATCAGAATATAAAAGTGAAATCTCATTTTCTCTTCTTGGTTGCAAAGTATAATAATTATTCTTAATCAGAAACAACTTTACTATACACCCAAGAATTATTTTACATGGTCATTTACAGACTACCTGTATATGTGATAATAAAACTGTGGTGCGTTTATGCTTAGAATATCTGAATAAGCCACTTATTGTGTTGCATGATTTTTTTTCATAGTGTCTAAAATTTAGAGACAAACTAAAAACATAAGTATATAAAATACAAAAGCAATGACTATATTAAGTATTTTCAAGAAATGAACATTTATGTTTATGTTATGTGATACAGCATGTTATGCACTATGTTATAATACAGCATTCTTGTGCTGTATTGAATGATAAATATTTTATTATAACTACTTGGAGATATTATATTCTTCAGTATGGGGAAATTCATATTAAAAATTTGAACTTTTAAACATTGAGGAATAGATTATTAAAACAAAGACAGTCTCTCTACTCATGGGTCAGTGACAATAATTATGTTAGCATCAGGGCTTTCAAACATCTTTGTTTTTACCTCTAATCATGGTATTCCTTCAGTTTTTAGTGTTGTGACACACATTTTCTCAGACTGCATCCATCCTTAATATAGTTTTTTTTTGGGGGGGGGTTCATTGATATTTTGGGAACCATGCCCCTCAGGCTAGGAATTTGTGCAGAATTATTCTGATGTGAATGCCAAGGAAATCCCTTAAAATCAATGGATAACTTTAATCTTGTCCCAAGGGTAACATAATTATTGTCACTGTGATGAAGATGCGCAATAAGAAAAACTTAGAGGAGAAAATATTTATTTTGAGTTTTGGGTTTCAAATGTTCACTCCATAATTGGCCGCCTTCATTACTCTGGGTATCGAATGAGGTAGAACATCATGGCAGAAGGGTGTGGTAGAGGAGCATAGCTTCAGGGTGGCAAGCAAAAGAGACAGAGAAAGGAGAAGGGTCCGCAGGGAAGAGGAATCCTTCCCTGAGAGGACCCCAATGACCTACAATCTCTAGTCATGACCCAAGTGCCTACAGTTATCAAATAGTCCATTCAAACCAGGTTGGACCAATTATGTAACAGCTCTTATAATCTAATAATTTTACCTCCAAACATTTCTGCATTAGCATAGGATATTTTGGGGGAAACTTCATATCAAAACAATACTATTCTTCCTCTGACCCTCAAAAAATCATGCCCATGTCATAATGCAAAATACATTTAGTGCACCTCCTAGATACTGTCCTAAGTCAAAAGTCTCACCAGAGACTCAAAGCAAACTCTTGGATGTGAACCCATGAAACAAATCAAAAGCAACTTTCATATAACCTACACATAATGCACAGAGTAAATATTTATATTCCAAAAGGATGTGTAGGGGCAAAGAAAGAAGGGATTGGACAAAAATCAAGATCTAAACCCAGCCAGGCAAACAATCTCTATAGCTCATCTTCTAGTATATGGGGTACATGGTAGCAAAATATGATCTCCAAAGGGCATGGCCAGCCCTGCCCCTTTGACTTTGCTGGTTGAAGCCCATGTGGCCTCTCTGTTAACCTGCTTATTTACTTGGTCAGCAGATGTTCTCTCCTACTGGCACTTTTTTTGGCATCTTTTAATCCTGATGCAATTTTGGCATAACCTTCAAACAAAATTCACCTTCACACAAAATCTCCAGACATGAACAAAATGTAAAACAAGTGTTTTTGCCAAGATATAACTCAAATGATCTCTGGTCCAATTCCCAACAGAATTCTCATTCCCCTCCGAAAATTCATGAGCAAAGTCTTTGGTTTTCCTCATTCATATCTCCATTCTGTGTCTTCTAATCTCACACTACAATTGCCCATTAAGCTCCATATGCAGTGTTCTAAGTCTTCTCCAGTTGTATCCTCAAATTTTTTGGATCTTCTGCCACAAATCAATACGAAAAGCTAAAGCACATGGTGTTATTAGTCACAGCAGAGACTCCACTTCTTCACACCAGTTTCTGTATTCATTTTTTCTTGCTGTGACCAAAATATGTAAAGAAGAACTAATTAGAAAAAGAAAACTTAATTTTGAACTCCTTGTTTCAGAGTTTCAACCAATGCTCAGTTGGGTTCATTGGCCTGGGACCCAAGGGAGGTGAAACATCATGGTAGAATGATGAAGCTGAGGATCACTTCTCTGCTGGTGGTGGTTGAGATGCAGAGAGAGATAGGAAAAGAGTCTCAGGGAAGAGGAAACTTCCAGAGTGTAACCCCAGTGACTTACCTTCCACCTGCCTACAGTTACTATTGTGTTAGTCCACTAAAAGTATGAAAGACCAATTAGCTTTGAGCTCTCATAATCAAATGATTTCATTCTTGAATAGTCTTGCACTAACATAGGATCTTTCTGGAAACACCTGAGATCCAAATAATAAAAAAGCAGATAACACATTTCAATTTTTTTTTCCTTTTTCTTTGTCCATTTCTTTGATGAATATTTTTGTTCAGTGGCCAACAAAACAAGTAATAAAGTCAAGCAGAAAAAAAATTGATTTAATAGATATTTTCAGTAATTGCATTTTCATTTATAATTGACATTTAAGCAAACTACATGAAAAAATAAAAATTGAGAAGAATTTCATTATAAATAGCATCACTCTTAATCATGCATTATAATCATACCTAGTAGTGAGATTTGTCATGCCATATTGATACAGACACATAGCATAATTTTATTGTTCTTATTCTTTCGTGCCTTCCCTTTATCTCTCCTCATTCCTCAAACAGGTCCAATTTTTCTACTTTATCAATCTCCTTTCTGTTACTATTATTATTCTAATTAGCACATGATAATTATATGTATAAGTGGGATTCTTTGTGGTATAGTCCTATGTGGACAGAGCATAATTTGGTAGATTTTATTCCCCTGTACTTTCCCAGGCTCTCCCATCCTTCCTCATGTTGCCTTTTTCTGTACTGAAATAGCATCATTTTAAATTACAGGCTGTTAAATCACAGTGTACAGTTACTCTGTTAAAGAGAATTAGAAAGTAAAATTGATTTACACTAAATATGAAAATATTAATTATTAGAGAATAAATATTCTATATGAATACATGTTAAGCATAATCTCTTGAAAGAAAAAATCAAAACCTAATTCAACCATACAGTTTAATGAAATGTTAGTATTTAGAACTTGGAAAATGCCTTTGATTGTAAAATTATGCTTAGGATATGAGAAATATAACAACAGTATTAAATAGAAGCTAGTTTTTCATATGCTGATGAGTATTCCTAGATTTGATGATTTTGTGGAAAATTGTAAAAAATTGCAATCTGACACTCATGAATAATTATTTAGTTCACTCTTGAATTATCTTATGACATTTAATTTTGAAGTATATTTGTGCACACACAATCTCTTTGGAACTAATATCTAATAACTAATATTTGCATCAAATATCATCAATATTTTAATAATTTAGTATTCTCAGTATGAATATGTGCCATTTTCTCAGTATTTGTAGGTTTAGAAAAGATGGTATCAAGTTCCAGTAAATTTTTAAGGAGAGATGCTATATGTTATAGAAAGTTACAAAATTGACTTTTGCTTAAAAACCTTTTTATAGCATTTATTACTTCCTTGTTTCTTAGAGTATAAATAAAAGGGTTTAATAAAGGAACTATTAGAGTATAAAAAATAGCAACAGGTGTATCTTTGTCCCCTTCTTTAAATGAACTTGGTCTGGCATACACAAAGAGAAGAGAACCATAGAATATGGAAACAGAGAGAAAGTGGGATGCACAAGTAGATACAGCTTTGCCCCTTCCCTCTTTGGATTTCATTGCAAATATAGTGAAAAGGATATAGAGGTAAGAGATTACTACTATGGTAATAGTACAGATTAGAAGTGACCCTGCCAACATAAGTACCATCAATTCATTGATATAAGGGTCAACACAGGAGAGTCTATATAATGGAAGGATATCACAAAAATAGTGATTGATTTGATGAGACCCACAGAAAAGCAACCTAAATAAAAGTCCTACTTCAATCATGGGATGCAGGATTCCAGCTATGTAGGCTCCTGTGGTCATCTGAATGCAGAGTTTCTTTGACATCAGGGTGTGGTACTGCAGTGGTCTGCATATGGCCACATAGCGGTCATAAGCCATTGCTGCCAGAAGAAAGGAGTCTGTTGATTCAGCAAAACAGAGAAAATAAAATTGTGTGATACATTCATAGAAGGAAATTCTTCTGCCCTGGGAAAAGAAGTTCTGTAACATCTTGGGAGTGATGGCACTGGAACAGCAGGAATCCATGAGAGCCAGGTTGCCCAGGAAGATGTACATTGGTGTGTGAAGACGGCGCTCCATGTAAATCAAGGCCACCAACCCTAGATTCCCTACCATGGTGACCAGATAGATGACAGAGATTACCACAAACAAAAAGGTCTTCAGATTTGGGTTATCTGTAAATCCCATCATGATAAATTCAGTTGTCATTGAGTGGTTGTCTTCAGTCATCTCTGTGTTGTCTGTTGAAATAGGAATTGTTGAGATATAAGATTCTAATTGAAAGTATCTAATTTTTCTCTCTTTTTTATAGCATGTAGGGAAATTTCTTCTTTATCATTCCCTGCTATTTCCATCAGACAGCTCCACATACTTCTAGGGTCTTTTGTTCCATTGAAGAGTCAGCATCTATAACCTAATGCTGCAACTCTCAAAATTAACAGGTGTATTTTGATAATCCAGGGATGAGGTTTAAAGTGGAGAAGTTTATCATTCAGTATTAATGCATAATAGGATAAAAATTTGGCCCAATTAATTAATTTCCCCCAATAATTTTAGTGTGAGTGTTTAAGACTATAAAATACCCTGGTTGTGGTGGCACCCACCTGTAATCCCAATGATTTGGGAGGCAGATTCTGAAGGATGGCAAGTAGGAGGCTGTGTGAACAACTTAAGAAGATCCTGTCTCAAAAATAAAAAAAAATAAAAATAAAAAGGACTAGGGAAGTAGCTTGGTGGCAAAGCAAATATGGGTTTAGTCCCCAGTATCCAACAAACAAAAATAAAAACATACCCAAAATAATGTTAAAATAAAGTTTCCTATAAACACATGTTTTTTAAACTAAGAAACAGTATTTTATACATACTACTGGAAAAATGAATATTTTAACATATATTATACATGTTAATTAGTCTGATTTGCAAAACAGTAAGGACTAAAGAGGATACTTATCTAGAAGAAAAATTAACATCGAAAGCAAATGGTATAAATTTTCATAGATCATCCCTCTTTGATCCCTTTTTCCAATGTTACACCCATTCATGAACACTCATTCTGTGAATTCCATTATTTTCATTGATTTATTTTTTCCAAATTCTACATTATTTCTTTTTTTTCCTAAGGCACAGTTGACATGTAATGCTACTTAATCAAATTTTAACTGAGTATTCTAGATCCCACTGACCTCATTTTTTAAATTGTAGAGCATATGTTCTTTTCCCAACACAATCTACAATTTTTCATGTATTATCTAAATTTCATTACTCATTTACATGTATGTACACAATTTCCTTATTATAATAATTCCCAGACTAGTTGTAACATACTTCTATAAAAGGAGATGTACAATTTTATGGGGAGAAGGCCAAATTAAGTCCAATTGACTTAATTAGGTTTGTTATTGGTGAACAAGTATAGGTCACCTACTTTTCAGTTTCTTACTCATGATCCCTATTGACCTCTTTGCCTCTGCATACTTAACCTGTTAGTTTTGAGAAATTTTTCAAAATCATCATCTTAAGAAATTAAAATATATATCTTTTATCTAAATTACCTCTTTTCTATTAGAACATGATCTAAATTCTTGAAAGTTTACCATGGTAGAAGTCAAGGAAATAAAAACAGATTAACCTTTATACTTCAGTTTTATCACTTGAGAAAAAGATAAAATGCTTTACATCTAGACAGAAAATTAGAATTCAAATTTTGTCTTGCTTTTAAAGTTTATTTCCTCTTATTACTTAATGATCTGATGGGGTGTGTTGATTGACAAATCTAATCATATAAATTCTATTATCAAAATGTGTTTGTATTTCTAAAGTCAAAACATTAAAAGGTAGTAGATTAGTTTTTTCTCAAATATTAAAATAAGCCAAAATATTAATGTAAGCCTGGTAATAAGTTAATTAAATATAAACAGCTTTAAATGAATGTCTAAATTATTTAATATGCTTTTTGGTCTAACATTTGTATTTGGGAATTATATGTTATAATTGGAAAATCAGAAGATCATAACATTGTATATTATCTTAGTTAACAACATTGTTGAATTTTGAGAAGTTAGAGAAATAAATAAGAAATTAAAATTTAGAAATAATAAAAAATGGTAAAAAAGAGTAGTAAATATTTACAGTTACTGAAATTTAAATTCAGACACATCTTTACCTAGAATGCATTGAGAAGAGTTGAAATTGCCATGTTTCCTCTCAGAATTAAAGAATGTATTTCTGTACATTTTTGCTAATATTTGGGATGAACCAAGGAAACTCTGAGACTATCTTTATAAGTCAGTGTTGATCATATGTCTGTACACTGCCAAGTTAAAAAGTTCCATCAAATCCTAAAGGGATTTCATTGCACTTAAAGCAGTGTAATACTGTGCTGATATTAAGTCCAAAAACATACGAACCACTTGACATTCATTAAAGATGTCCTATGAGACAATAAGATTAAGCAAATGAGGTTTACCAAAGTCCATTTGATCCTGCTGATTTTTTATTTAACTGATATGGTTTTTTACAATTCTCTTCACCATGCTATTCATAAAATATAAAACAGGCAGGAAATAGTCTCAAGATCTTGGAACCCCTTTCTGGAGGAAGTAGAATTAATATGGTTTATAAAAATAAATAACTTTGGAGAGTAAACTGTGAAGTATGATAGCTTCAGTCAACGTCATCAACTTTGCGCTCTGTACTTAGAATGCCCATGTCCTAAACATATTCACTGGAAATTCGATTTTATTATTTGTTCTGTATAAAAATGCCTGAGATTGTTCTCCTGTATTTTCTCTTCATACAAAATGTCTTTTATCTTTCTTATCCTGCTATTATGTATTCTTCATAATGCTAATCACTTTTACTAATTATGCATTTATTTGTGTGTACATTGTAATTGGTCACTCCTTTCCCACCCCACAATTAGTGCTATGGTTTAGGGAGAAGGGATTTCTTTGATAAGTTCAATTCTCTATTTCCAATGCTCTGAATTCTTTGTCATTTTGTAGTGCTCATTGTTTGCTGAATGAATTTAAAAATTGATACTTCCCTGCTCAATAATTTAACAGAACCTCATTACTTTCAAACCAGATCCATTTTTCTAACTTTGAAATTTTAGATCTTTCTGTATCTTGTCAATTTGCTTTCTACTGTACACCAGAAGGAAGATGGCCATGTGCATCACTTCCCTATTCCTGGTGTACCTGCTTCAATCTATACAATAGCAATGTTCCCAAACCTAAAATAATCTCTTCCTTCTTTTTTTTTAAATTCCAATCCTCCTTGTTTTGAGCTCAAAAATAAATTTTCCCTATTTTGTGTAATCAAATTGATTTTTTCCTGTATTCACTTAAATTGTACTTCCTGCCTTCATACCACAATGTCTACTTAATCAGGTGTGATATTTTTATGTCTCTGGTTTGTGTAACTGTATTAAATGGTCTTAAGGTAGATATCATTCCATAGTTGTTTTGGGGTCTTTGCAGCAAAGTTAGCTAAATCTTTAATATATATCAATTTGATTACTAAATTATGTACAGGACATTAGCAATGACAATGGGTAGAGGGGACAGAGAATAACTTAAAGATGCTTGTGTTTACCTGGGTTCCTTCCCTGTCCTCTATTTGCTTTCAATCTAGAATAATCCCTTGATTATCGGTGCATCTAGAGTTTCAATTTTCATCTATCTGCTTGTGAGTTCAATAGATAAGAGCTTGCAACCATTTTTTTTGTAATTTGATATTAATAAACTTTTTCAAAATTCTTGAAATACATGCCTGTTCCACAATAAAAGGTAGCAATATACTATAAGGCTATGTATATTCCAAAATATACAAATAGGAATAAAATATTAAAATTGAATGACAGAAATGTAATAAAATTTTTATTTTTATATGAGTGATACAAAATAATTTTTTACTATTCATATACTATTATTAATTGATATAATAATACAACATTTGGAAAAAATGATCATGTGTGAATTACTATTTTTAAATGGTTGTGTGATATAGCAGTTCAAAGATTTATTTCCATTTATTTTCAAAAATTTATTTTAACTGGCATATAGTAATTGAACTTTTGGGGAGCACCAGGGGTAATTTGACACATTTTAAAAATATGTATCTAACAAATCAGGGTAGTTACAATTTTCAACTTCTCAAACATTTTCATCTCCTTGTGTTTGGAACCTATGAATTCCTCTCTTCAAGTTGTTTAGAAAAATTATCATAGATTGTTATGAACTGTGGTCATATGCTGTGCTGTAGAACACTAGAAATTATTCCTTCCATATATTTATGTTTTAGTTCACATTATGCCACCTTCCTTTGTCTCTTCTTCCCGATCTTTCCTAGCTACTAGGTATCACTATTCCACTACCACAACACGTGACTAAATTAGTCTGGGTCACTCCAGGTGTATTTCGGTTGACACAAAATAATCACACAGAAACAGAGAAAATACATTTTTCTTGGGGTCCAGTGACAGCTCTTGATCTTAGGGGTCTGTTGGAAAGAGAGTAAGCCATCTTAATCCTTTATTTTTATAGAGGGGGACACAGAAGGAGTTTCCATGAAATGTTCTTTTCAGATAAGGCAAGGGATCAGGTTTCCAGGGGCTTGAGTCTAGCTTCTTGATGTCTTGTGGTAGTAGATTGACATCTTGGCAAGTCACATTCATCTTAGATGATGTGTGGGAACACAGGTAGAGCTAGAGGAAAGTGCACACATGTGTTGCACTAGTTTAAGATATGGATATCATCCATATCTTAGCTATTGTGAATGGTGCTGTAATAAACATGGGAATGCAGTCATTTCTTTGATAAACTGATTTTATTATTTGGGATAAAATTCAGATGTGAAATAAATGGATGATATGATAGTTTTATTATTTGTTTATGGTGAAACTCTGTACTGATTTTTGTAATGGTTGTACTTATTTATATTTTGCTCAACAGAGTGTAAGAATTTCTCTTTCTCCACACCCTTGTCAACATTTTGTGTTTTCATCTTTTTGATGATAATCATTCTAACTGAAGAGAGATGATATCTTAATGTGGTTGTGGTTTGCGTTTTCCTGATGGCTAGTGATTATAAACATTTTTCATATCATTGACCATGGATATTTCTTCTTTTGAAAATATCTATTGTATCATTTTTTTAATCTTTAAATCAGATTATTGGTAATTTTTGTTTTTATGTGGACTCTCTCTTGCCCAGCAATGAGGTTCATGGAACAGTGTAGAGAAGAGTGTGGCTATGGAGTCGCTAATCAAGACCTCCTAAAACCAAGCAGGAAGCAGGTCTGATTTTATTGTGCAGTTACCTTGTATATATACTCAGGCAGTAGCTAAGCAGATTACAGGCAGCCACCAATGCAATATCTGCTAACTGCCATTGCAGCAACCAATTGAGTAGTGGGCCATGAAGCAAGCACAGGGACTGAAACACATGGCTTCACGCCCAGGGCTATGCCTATGGGGTAAGTGGTCTGCCACTCACACACTCTTAATGTATGCCATGTATGCAATACTCCGTGCACTTGTCCCCACAGCTTGTGATTTGTTTGAGTTCTTTATCACATAAAAACTTTGCCACATAAAAACTTTGCAAACAGTTTGTAAATAATTCTCCCACTCTGAATCTTGTGTCTTTATACTTTTGATTTTTCCTGTTCATGTAAAGAAGCTTCTTAGTTTGATATTATCTTCTTAGTTTGATATTATGTTGGGTCTACTTTTAGTTTTGTTATCATGCTTTTGGGGTACCATCAAAAATAATTGCCTATGTGATTGGCTTTAAATGTTGCCCCTTTATTGTCTTCTGATAGTTTCAAGGATTTAGTTATGATATTTAGGTCTTTGAAATATTTTGAGTTAAGTTTACTCTATGGTAAGGGATAAGAGTCTAGTTTCATTCTGCATGGGATATTCAGTTTTTACAATGCCTTTTATTTAAGAGGTAATTCTTTTTTTCAGTGTATGTTTTTTGTGCCTCTAGCCAAAGTGACTTATTAAAGACAGCAAGGGACATCTGACATGACAGATGTGAAGATGGGAAACTTGACAATTTCCTAGGGCCTTGTTGATAAAGGGCTGCTTTGGAAAACCAAGACAAGTTTGCTGCAGTATGCCCAGTAGCAAGAGATGGGCACCTGAAGTGACTGAGGACTGTATGGATGTGAGGATTTCAAAGGTCAAACTGAGAGGGATGCCTGACTATGTCTAATGTTTGTATAGGTGCTTTTGTCTGATCTTGCAGGGGGCGTGCTCTTCAAAGTAGGTTGTCAAATCATTTCTTAGGGCCATGGGAGGGTGTGCAGGGCTGCCAGTCTATTCTTAGTGTTGGAATTGCTAGGAAGCTTTAATCATTTGAAGTGATCACCTGGATGATGTAGTATCCCAGGAAGATGAACTATCAAGATAATAGTAATGATCAAGATAATAGAGTGAGGTACACTTTTGGCTTAGTTTTCTCAGGGAAAGGGAGAGTTGTCATTCACTAGCTTCTCTTCAGTGATGGTAATCTCTTCACAGCCACATCTTCCTTGGTCCCAGCTTTCTTCCTTCAGATTAATTATTCCATCACCATTAAATTCAGTCACATATTAAGTCTCAGGGCATGGACAAAATGTAGACAAGTTCTTCACAAGGATACAATACAAATGGCTTTTTGCCCAATTCCCCATAGAATCCTTTTTTTTTTTTAATTTTTTATTGTTGGTTGTTCAAAACATTACAAATTTCTTGACATATCATATTCCACACTTTGATTCAAGTGGGTTATGAACTCCCACCTTCACCCCATACACAGATTGCAGAATCACATCAGTTACACATCCATTGATTTACATATTGCCATACTAGTGTCTGCTGTGCTCCGCTGCCTTTCCCATCCTCCACCCTCCCCCTCCCCACCTCTCCCTTCCCCTCCCCTCCTCTCTCTCTACCCCCTCCACTGTATAACCCTGAGGGTCTCCTTCCATTTCCATGCAATTTCCCTTCTCTCTCCCTTTCCCTCCCACCTCTCATCCCTGTTAAATGTTAATCTTCTTCTCCTGCTCTTCGTCCCTACTCTGATCTTAGTTACTCTCCTTATATCAAAAAAGACATTTGGCATTTGTTTTTTAGGGATTGGCTAGCTTCACTTAGCATAATCTGCTCTAATGCCATCCATTTCCCTGCAAATTCTATGATTTTGTCATTTTTTAATGCAGAGTAATACTCCATTGTGTATAAATGCCACATTTTTTTTATCCATTCGTCTATTGAAGGGCATCTAGGTTGGTTCCACAGTCTTGCTATTGTGAATTGTGCTGCTATGAACATCGATGTAGCAGTGTCCCTGCAGCATGCTCTTTTTAGGTCTTTAGGGAATAGACCAAGAAGGGGAATAGCTGGGTCAAATGGTGGCTCCATCCCCAGCTTTCCAAGAAATCTCCATACTGCTTTCCAAATTGGCTGCACCAATCTGCAGTCCCACCAGCAATGTACAAGTGTACCTCTTCCCCCACATCCTCGCCAGCACTTGTTGTTGTTTGACTTCATAATGGCTGCCAATCTTACTGGAGTGAGATGGTATCTTAGGGTGGTTTTGATTTGCATTTCTCTGACAGCTAGAGATGGTGAGCATTTTTTCATGTACTTGTTGATTGACTGTATGTCCTCCTCTGAGAAGTGTCTGTTCAGGTCCTTGGCCCATTTGTTGATTGGGTTGTTTGTTCTCTTATTGTCTAATTTTTGGAGTTCTTTGTATACTCTGGATATTAGGGCTCTATCTGAAGTGTGAGGAGGAAAGATTTGTTCCCAGGGTGTAGGCTCCCTATTTACCTCTCTTATTGTTTCTTTTGCTGAGAAAAAACTTTTTAGTTTGAGTAAGTCCCATTTGTTGATTCTAGTTATTAACTTTTGTACTATGGGTGTCCTATTGAGGAATTTGGAGCCCGACCTCACCGAATGTAGATCGTAGCCAACTTTTTCTTCTATCAGACGGCGTGTCTCTGATTTGATATCAAGCTCCTTGATCCATTTTGAATTAACTTTTGTGCATGGCGAGAGAAAGGGATTCAGTTTCATTTTGTTGCATATGGATTTCCAGTTTTCCCAGCACCATTTGTTGAAGATGCTATCCTTCCTCCATTGCATGCTTTTAGCCCCTTTATCAAATATAAGATAGTTGTAGTTTTGTGGATTGATTTCTGTGTCCTCTATTCTGTACCATTGGTCCACCCGCCTGTTTTGGTACCAGTACCATGCTGTTTTTGTTACTATTGCTCTGTAGTATAGTTTGAAGTCTGGTATTGCTATACCGCCTGATTCACACTTCCTGCTTAGCATTGTTTTTGCTATTCTGGGTCTTTTATTTTTCCATATGAATTTCATGATTGCTTTCTCTATTTCTACAAGAAATGCCGTTGGGATTTTGATTGGCATTGCATTAAACCTATAGAGAACTTTTGGTAATATCGCCATTTTGATGATGTTAATTCTGCCTATCCATGAACAGGGTATATTTTTCCATCTTCTAAGATCTTCTTCTATTTCTCTCTTTAGGGTTCTGTAGTTTTCATTGTATAAGTCTTTTACCTCTTTTGTTAGGTTGATTCCCAAGTATTTTATTTTTTTTGAAGATATTGTGAATGGAGTGGTTGTCCTCATTTCCATTTCAGAGGATTTGTCGCTGATATACAGGAATGCCTTTGATTTATGCGTGTTGATTTTATATCCTACCACTTTGCTGAATTCATTTATTAGCTCTAATAGTTTCTTTGTAGAGCCTTTTGGGTCTGCTAGGTATAGAATCATATCATCTGCAAATAGTGATAATTTAAGTTCTTCTTTTCCTATTTTTATACCTTTAATTTCTTTCGTCTGTCTAATTGCTCGGGCCAGTGTTTCAAGAACTATGTTGAACAGAAGTGGAGAGAGAGGGCATCCCTGTCTTGTTCCAGATTTTAGAGGGAATGCCTTCAGTTTTTCTCCATTCAGAATGATGCTAGCCTGAGGCTTAGCATAGATTGCTTTTACAATATTGAGGTATGTTCCTGTTATCCCTAGTTTTTCTAGAGTTTTGAACATAAAGGGATGCTGTACTTTGTCGAATGCTTTTTCCGGATCTATCGAGATGATCATATGGTTCTTTTTTTTAAGTCTATTGATGTGGTGAATAACATTTATTGATTTCCGTATATTGAACCAGCCTTGCATCCCAGGGATGAATCCTACTTGATCATTGTGCACAATTTTTTTGATATGTTTTTGTATCCGATTCGCCAGAATTTTATTGAGGATTTTTGCATCTAGGTTCATTAGAGATATTGGTCTGTAGTTTTCTTTCTTTGAAGTGTCTTTGTCTGGTTTAGGTATCAGGGTGATGTTGGCCTCATAGAATGAATTTGGAAGTTCTCCCTCTTTTTCTATTTCCTGAAGTAGCTTGAAAAGTATTGGTATTAGTTCTTCTTTAAAGGTTTTGTAAAATTCTGCTGTATACCCATCCGGTTCTGGGCTTTTCTTAGTTGGTAGTCTTTTGATGGTTTCTTCTATTTCCTCTGTTGATATTGGTCTGTTTAGGTTGTGTATATCCTCCTGACTCAATCTGGGCAGATCATATGACTTAAGAAATTTATCTATGCCTTCACTATCTTCTAATTTATTGGAGTATATGGATTAAAAATAGTTTTTGATTATCTTCTGTATTTCTGAAGTGTCTGTTGTGATATTGCCTTTTTCATCCCGTATGTTAGTAATTTGAGTTCTCTCTCTTCTTTTCTTCGCTAGCATGGCTAAGGGTCTGTCGATTTTGTGTATTTTTTAAAAGAACCAACTTTTAGTTTTGTCAATTTTTTCAATTGTTTCTTTTGTTTTGATTTCATTAATTTCAGCTCTGATTTTAATTATTTCTTGCCTTCTACTTCTTTTGCTGTTGTTTTGCTCTTCTTTTTCAAGGATTTTGAGATGAAGTATGAGATCATTTATTTGTTGGGTTTTTTCCTTTTTTTAAGGAATGAACTCCAAGCAATGAATGTTCCTCTTAGAACTGCTTTCAATGTGTCCCATAGATTCCGATATGTTGTGTCTGTGTTTTCATTTATCTCTAAGAATTTTTTAATTTCCTCCTTGATGTCTTCTATAACCCATTGATCATTCAGTAACCTATTGTTCATTCTCCAAGTGATGTATGCTTTTTTCTTCCTTCTTTTATCGTTGATTTTCAGTTTCATTCCATTATGATCAGATAAGATGCATGGTATTATCTCTACTCCTTTATATTGTCTAAGAGTTGCCCTGTGACATAATATATGATCTATTTTTGAGAAGGATCCATGTGCTGCTGAGAAAAAAGTGTAACTGCTTGATGTTGGGTGGTATACTCTATATATGTCAATTAAGTCTAGGTTATTAATTGTGTTACTGAGTTCTATAGTTTCCTTATTCAACTTTTGTTTGGAAGATCTGTCCAGTGGCGAGAGAGGTGTGTTGAAGTCTCCCATGATTATGGTATGGTGGTCTATTAGACTCTTGAACTTGAGAAGAGTTTGTTTGATGAACATAGCTGCACCATTGTTTGGGGCATAAATATTTATGATTGTTATGTCTTGTTGGTGTATGGTTCCCTTAAGCAGTATGTAGTGTCCCTCTTTATCCCTTTTGATTAACTTTGGCTTGAAATCTATTTTATTTGATATGAGTATGGACACTCCTGCTTGTTTCCGAAGTCCATATGAGTGATATGATTTTTCCCAACCTTTCACCTTCAACCTATGTATGTCTTTTCCTATCAAATGCGTCTCCTGTAGGCAGCATATTGTTGGGTTTTGTTTTGTGATCCATTCTACTAGCCTGTGTCTCTTAATTGGTGAGTTTAAGCCATTAACATTTAGGGTTATTATTGAGATATGGGTTGTTCTTCCAGCCATATTTGTTTATTTATGTTACTAAACATGGTTTGTTTTCCTCTTTGATTATCCCCCCCCCCCTTTACTGTCCTACCTCCCACTGTTGGTTTTCATTGTTATTTTCCATTTCCTCTTCCTGTAATGTTTTGGTGAGGATGTTTTGAAGAGATGTTTTTCTAGCTGTGAATTCTTTAAACTTTTGTTTATCGTGGAAGGTTTTAATTTCATCTTCCATCCTGAAGCTTAATTTCGCTGGATACACAATTCTTGGTTGGAACCCATTTTCTTTCAGTGTTTGAAATATGTTATTCCAGGATCTTCTAGCTTTCAGAGTCTGTGTTGAAAGATCAGCTGTTATCCTGATTGGCTTACCCCTAAATGTAATCTGCTTCCTTTCTCTTGTAGCTTTTAAAATTCTCTCCTTATTCTGTATGTTGGGCATCTTCATTATAATGTGTCTAGGTGTGGATCTCTTATGATTTTGCACATTCGGCATCCTGTAAGCTTCTAGGATTTGGGATTCTGTCTCATTCTTCAAGTCTGGGAAGTTTTCTCGTATTATTTCATTGAATAGACTGCTCATTCCTTTGGTTTGGAACTGTGTACCTTCCTGTATCCCAATGACTCTTAAATTTGGTCTCTTAATGTTATCCCATATTTCTTGGATGTTCTGCTCATGGTTTCTTAACAGTCTTGCTGAGCTGTCTATGTTCTTTTCCAGTTGAAATACTTTGTCTTCATTGTCTGATGTTCTATCTTCTAAGTGTTCTACTCTGCTGGTAGTATTCTCCATTGAGTTTTTAAGTTGGTTTATTTCTTCCTGCATTTCTAGGATTTCTGTTTGTTTGTTTTTTATAACCTCTATCTCCCTGTATAGTTGATCCTTTGCTTCCTGGATTTGTTTGTGTAATTCATTGTTGAAGTGATCTTTCATTGTCTGATTTTGCTGTCTAATGTCTTCCTTGATACTCCAGATCATCTGAAGCATGTATATCCTGAATTCTTTATCTGACATTCCATCTGCTGCAGCTGTTACCTCTTCTAAAGTTGCGTTGACCTGCATTGCTTGTGGTCCTTTCTTTCCTTGTCTTTTCATACTGCTTGCGTATCTTTCCTGCAGGTGCGGGCGGCGGCTCTGCTCTCTCCTTATTCCAATTGGGGTGTCGTGGCTACCACGCCGGCAGGTCACTGGGCCTGTTCTGGGCGCTGGCAGCGGCTCTGTTCTGCCCCTACTCCAATTGGGGTGACGAGTGTACCACGCCAGCAGGCCACTGGGCCTGATCCGCCGGTCGGTTGCAGGTTTGCCTACCCTGCAGGCGCGGGCGGCGGCTCTACTCTGCCCCTACTCCAAATGGGGTGACGTGTCTGTTGTACCGGCAGGCCACTGGGCCTGTCCCGCTGGTCGGTCGCAGATCTGCCCACCTTTCGGGCACGGGTGGCGGCTCTGTTCTGCCCCTACTCCAATTGGGGTGTCGTGACTACCCCGCCTGCAGATCGCTGGGCCTGTTCCTGGCACGGGCGGCGACTCTGCTCTGCCCCTACTCCAATTAGGGTGGTGTGTGTACCACGCCGGCAGGCTCCTGGGCCTGATCCGCCAGTCTGTCGCAGGTCTGCCTACCTTGGAGGCGCGGGCGGCGGATCTGCCCTGCCCCTCCTACCACACCTGCGGACCCCTGGGCCTGATCTGCAGGTTGGTCACAGGTCTGCTCACCCTGCGGGCACGGGTGGCGGTTCTGCTCCGCCCCCACTCCAATTGGGATCACGTGGCCACCACACCGGCAGGGCCTGATCCGGGTGTGGGAGAAGGATCTGCTCTGCCCCTACTCCAGTTGGGGTGACGTGTGTACCACACTGGCAGGCCACTGGGCCTGACCCGCCAGTCTGTGACAGGTCTGTTTACCTTGCAAGCGCGGGCGGCGGCTCTGCTCTGCCCCTTCTACCACGCCCATGTACCACTGGGTCCCGGGTCTGCCCACCTTGCAGGTGCGGGTGGCGGCTCCGCTCCACCCCCTCTCCAATTGGAGTCAGGCGGTCACCACGCTGGCGAGCCGCTGGGCCTGCTCCGGGTGCTGGCGGCGGCCCAGCTCCTCCCCTCTGGCTCGACGACAAATTGAGGAGACTCGGGTGTCTGTGCCTCACCCCCCCCTACCAGGAGACCTACTGTTTCTATCGCCGCTGGTATTGATGAAGTTCTCTCCTCCGCCGCTTTCTGATGACATCAGATCTCTGCCATGTTGGTATCCTATGCGAATGGCAGCATTTCGTTCCCCTTGCCGGGCAACCAAAGCAACGGGTGAGTCCTGACCGGCCCTCAGCAGGACCCGGACCAAGAAGCAGTTTCCGTGGGCTCCTAGCCCTGGGCCAGGGCAGTTCTGGGAGCCGGAACTCGGCCGCTCTGTGCTCGGTGTAAGCTCCGATAAGAGTAGGCTCCAAGAAGCAGTCCCTGCGGGCTCAGTTCCGGGAGCCGGAATTCGGCCGCTTAGTGCTTGGTGTATGCTCTGATAGGAGCAGGGTCCAAGAAGCAGCCTCCGCAGGCTCCCCAGCCCTGGGCCAGGGCGGTTCCGGGAGCCGGAACTCGGCCGCCCCTCGCTCGGTGTTCGCTCCGATAAGATCAGGTTCTAAGAAGCCCCCAGGCACTGAACCCTAGCAATCTGTCTGCAAGCCGCAGGCGAATGGCAGCCTGAAATTACCTGTTCTATGGCTGAATGAGCTGCGGTCAGTCGAAAACAGGGATGGTGACGTCAGCTTTCCAACATGGTGGCTGCTGGCCTCCTCTGTGGTCTGACCGGTGTGGAGAACCGAGATGGACCGCTTCTTCCCCGTCTCAAACCCAGAATTCAGCCCTGAGTACGGTGCTTGCACGTCTGGCAGAAACTGCAGTGCTGTATCCCTGCGTCGCTATCTCCTCGTTTCCCAGCGCGCGCTGCAGACTCTAGCCGCAGGGCGATTTGCTGAATAAGCAGTGTTACCCTCCATGCGACAAACTTCTAGCGTTTGAGTCCCCGTAGCCGATCCTCGTGCGATGGAAATCCTTCCTCCAGGTTCCGGAGCACCCCACTATTGCTGGAAATTCCTAACAAGATAGCCTTTAGCCGTCCTGACTTGTCATACTCCCACACAGTGAAGCAGCACATGGGGGCAATGCACTCCCCTCGCCGCCATCTTCCTCTCCTTTCTGAGGTATCCATAGAATCCTTATTCCCTTTGGAAACCTCATGAGCACAGTCTTTATTGTGAACAGTCCAACATTCAACATTCTGGTCTTCCAAGCTCCTATCAGAATTATTTATTAAGCTATGATTAAGACATTTGAAGTCTTCTCGTCTTGAGTCTTCTAACTTTCTAAAGTCTGTTCACAAAGGCTTTCATACCACCTGGTCAGGTTAGTCCCAGAAAAGATCCACTAGTCAGTACCAATTTCTGTGTTAGTCAGCTTTTTGTCACTGTGACCAAAATTCCTGACAAGAACTACTTATATTACTGACTAGGAGAACTGGGTTTGTTGTCTGCATTCAGCAAAGAATTGAGGAACAGAGTAGGAGTTGAAGAAATAGCAAGCAAGAAGTAGGTTCTTTGCAAAAGTGACAGAGATGGACTTCTCCAAAGATTAGGGGCCCCAGAACTGGGAATCTGGTGGGGAAGTTTGGGCTCGTTCTTTTTATTATCTCTGGAATTTCCTCCTTTCCTTGTCTCCTCCTTTGTCCATGCTTTCCTCACCATTATTGATTGGTACCCCCTTCTGTCCATGCATAGGTTTTAGTTTTTCTATTGGATTTTCCATTTAGAAGCACGTGTACAGAAGTGCCCGATTGGGTCCCCTGGTTATGTCCATGAGTACTTTTGCCAAGCAAGAAGTTGACCTCATCAGAAGACCCTCCATGTGTCTTTGTTCTGGCCCTTCCCACAATCTCTTCATTTGCCATCTTGCCCTGGCTGCCTAAGCCCTTCTTCATTTCCTTCACTTATAGTAGGAAAATTTGTTTTGGGCTCAGGGTATCAAAGGTTCAGTTCATGATTGGCATACTCCATCAAACAGATTACCTGGATGTATATACTAAAACCTACTTGTGATGATTGGCCCAGAAACATAAATAACAGGGTTAATTAATTAAAGTATTAAATATTAAGTTATGGAAAGAATATCTACATCTTTATTTAGAAAATCAATTTACCTTGAAATCAAATTGGCATCTGGCACCTCAGAATATACAACGTAAGATAAGTTTTTGAGTCTATATTCTCAATAAACACAAGGCAAAATATTCTCCAGGGATTGTATATCTAGTTAATTTGTAATTTCCATGTACATGTAGAAAGAATCAAGAAAATTGAAAATTGTCATTATAACACTACAGTGATAACAGATATAAAAGAGATCCATAATTGTGCAAAATTTTATACAGATATAGGTTATTTGTATAGTTTACTATTATTTCTCTCAAATTTTTAAATTGTGTAAATGGTGTTAAAATAATTTCACAATTCTTCAAACTCATCCCTTCAAGAGATAAAACATAAGTACCCTCTTTGGAGTGAGACCTATATTTAGTGACTTTTTTCTAATGAAGAGCACACGGGAAGAAGAAAGCTGTTATTTATACAGTGCTGAAACCTCAGACCTCACCTTCACCAGCTGACCCAGGTTAACATTATTAGTAATAAGTCATTTTTATATCAAGAACCCCTTGATGTGATACAAAGAGAAAAGAATTTTAATCCTGTTTCATTCTTTCTCAAATTTCCTAGAACAAGTCTCATCATAAACAAAGACCAGACAAACCAAAACCTAAGGACACCGAACAGAACATCTTGTAAAGTCTCAAGTTTATAAATGAAAAAGAAAAAAAAAATCTCATTGACTGTTGGAAACTAAGCTGTGTTGACAGCAAGGTTCAAGTTGAAACCCTGACTGGGGTCATGGAACAGAAAGAAGACCTTAATGTAAAAAATGCTGAAATCAATAAGAAAGCCTATAATGTAATTAATAGTATTGCCCCAATATTAATATCTTAATTTTGAAAAGGGTGTCAGGAATCTGTAAAATATTCACAATTTGGGAAATTGGATGAAGTATACAATGTACTCTCTGTACTACCCTTGTAAGTTATTATAAAACTAATGTCATCACTAATAATAAATAGAAAGATCAAATAAAATAGAAGGGTGTGGGTAGTATATGTTCCTCAACTGAGAAAGAGCTAAAGTCAAGTCTCTTAATTGCCATATAATACTACTGGTGGTCAAATAATTAACATCAGACAAAACAAAGTAGCATGACACATGCAGTATTATAAATAATAAAAGTATTGACATGAGACAACTAAAATGAAAGTGCAAAACCATCCAAAACAGGAGAAGAAATAGTAAAAAGAAAACAAAAAGAATCATCAAAGTATATCAACAATAAATATAACACGATAAAATGTTGTTGCTCCTTGCAACAAAGGTATGTGGGAGACAGGCAGGACCAGCCTGTCGTCTCCGAGGGGCTGAGGGAGAGGGTAAGTGTTGCGGCCCAATCCCCACCCAAGATTGGGAACAAACCACACTGAGCCAACTTTATTGTGTCAGGGACAAGGTTATATAGTGGTAGAAGGAGGGAATAAGAAGAGACAGTAGCAATAACCAATAAGTGCTGAGAGCCACAGCCGAGTTGGAATGGCCCCTGGCATTTTGCCAATAGTATTGGTTGAGAGGCAAACCATTAAGATGATGCTGGATTGATTCGGTTGTATATTAGACCTTTACTGTTCGCCTAGGCCTGCTACTTTGGAGTTCTTGCGCTACTTTGGAGTTCTCGTGGGGATTCCCGGAGAGTTCCCATTGGTTGGGGAAGTGTGGGAGGAGGGATTTCCGAAGAGGGATTTCTGGTTGCTGGTTCCTGGAGGAGCCGCATGGCGTTCAGGAGAGTTCCTGGGGAGCGTGTATGGAGTGTGCTGGTGGAGTTCAGAAATAAAGTTTGTTCCTGCTTCAGTGGCTCATGATTTGTGCCCAGCCAGACTGCGGCAAATAAGGGGCAGTTATGTCACTATCACTAAGGGCCTAGGAAGATTTCAGATTAAACCATTAGACAGGGCTAAAGTCAAAAGCCCGAGAACGCAAATCCAGCCAGATCATGTATACGGAAATGCTAACCCATAAGGCCACATCAGCCAACACCCAATAATGGTTGCGGTCCCAAAGGAGGTAAAAGGTCCCAATAAAGTGTGTAAACAATAAATGAAATAATATGAATAAAGTTAAACCACATTAACCAGTCATAGAAGTTTATATACATGTTGCTAACTCATCCACTAAGATTGTTAGATTTGTTCAAATATAAAAACATAGTTCTATTCTCTACAAATAAAGGCATTAGTAGAGATAATTTAGAAAAAAATATTGGCAAGACTCTCAGTACTCAGGCTTAAAAAACAGTTAAATACATAACAGTACTATATGACTATATTTTTTTAAAAAGGCATAAATGAAAGTTTACTAGATACTGAAAAGGAGTGATTTTAAGTTTATGTGGTAAAGCTTAAAAAAATAAATGCCAAGTTGAAGAGTGCACAAACACACACAACACTGTTTGGGTAAGAAAGAAGGTAAAATATATGTGTATATTTTATGTATGGTTTATTTGCTTTTTTTAAAGTAAACACAGAAAATATAGACTACACCAGTGAAAATTCTTACAGGGCTGCTTTGAAAAAAATGGTTAATTTATATTCTGAGACTGGAAGTGTAAAGTGTTGGACTTGATTTTTCATATCACAAAAGGGAAAACCTTTTAGAAATTACTGAAAAACTCAGGAACAAATTTGAAGTTTTTAAAATGAGTTCCTACTGGCCAAAAAGGAATAAACATAGCTTAATTAAGGTAAAGAAACATGTTAAAACCTCTGTGTTTGTTTATGATAATTTAAAAATATTAGAAGTTTTCATAGAATAATACGAAAGAAGCTTATTCTATAAACTGATAATTAGATTTATATATTATGCTTTTTTATGTGAATTTTATATATTTTATAACCTCGGGCTTTTTCTCTTTGAGGAAATAAAGCCTTAAATATTTGGAGTAAGAAAGAGACAGAAGGAAGAAAGGGAAATTAAGAGAATAAAAAAGAAAAGAATAAAAGTGGGAAGAAAATGAAACAAAGACAGAAAATAGAGATGGTAAGTTAATTAAAGGAAGAAGAAAGTAAAGAAGGGGGGAAAAGGAAGGAAGAGAAGAAGGAGTGAAAGAAGGAAGACCAAAGGAAAACAAGGGGGACAAGAGAAAACTGTCAAGATAAGGACAGAGAAAAGAAAAGAAGGGAAAAGGTGAGAAGAGAAGCTCTAAAGAAACCAACCAGTCACCAGTATCTAGCAAAATAAGGAAAAAATACCAAAAACATCCATTCTGAGATTTAATATAAAGTCCAGGATTAGGAAAACTTTCTGAAAATATTTATAAGAGAAACCATGGAATGGAAAACATGCAATGAAGAATGTGGTTATGCTTACTTAAAAGGCTATTTCAAATCTAAAACTCTGAACAATCTAGAATTCTTAATCATGTGTAAGGAAAGAATGCCAAAAAGGCAGTCCAGATTTCTTAGCAAAGTAAGAGAACAAGGCATGAAGAGGAATATAGAGCTCAAAACCTGAGCAATAGACACAGGAAATCTTCAAAGGGAGGTCTCACAAAACAGTTAAGCATTGGGCCTAGGGAGTAGACTATCCGCACTGGAACAGAAGGATAGTGTTCACCAGGAAAAAAAAATCTTTGTGGTAAAAACGCAGTTGTTCAATGTGGTAATGTTTTTATGAAAGATTCTTGACAGACACACAACAAATCCAGCTGAGCCAAAGGAGAAATAATGTATTTATTATTTTTAATATTAAGCATGAGAAACAAGCATTATAAATATCTTGTCCCTAATAAAAACTGGTTATCAAGTTATCCAAAATCACATTATTCTGTTAAAGATGAAGGAAACAGAAAGGTGTTAAATTAGTTAATTATTTCATTAATGTTAATTTTTCATAAACTAATTTGATAAATGTCTATAACTGGTTTTAAGAAATATGACTAAGAAATTGCTTGAAAATTTTTAGAAGGTGTTTGCATTTGAAATGTATGGATCACAGTGGGCTGGAGACTACAGATTTTGAGATGTACCTTTTAGGAAATGCTGTTTCAATAATTAGGATATGGACAAAAGTTTGAAAGAAATAAAATCAGCAAAGCAAGTAGACAAATTTGAAGCTATTCATACTGTTTGGGTGAGAAAGAATTGTGTGTGTATGCTATGGATGAGAGATTTGGCTTACTGAAGAACTATCTCAGAGAAGAAGTTGACAGTTGTTTTGAAAGTTTCGTTTGAGGGGAGAGAAAAATGGAGGATTACTTTTAATTTCTGACTGGCCCAGTTGGTTGAAGGAAACTACCATTACAATAAAGAAGACAAGGGAGGCTCCCCATGTCAGGCATCCATTGCTCGCAAGTCCCAGAATTCAGTGGCCTTTGAGGATGTGGCTGTGAACTTTACAGAGCAGTAGTGGGCTCTGCTGGATCCTTCCCAAAAGAATGTCTACAGAGATGTGATGCAGGAAGTCATTAGCAACCTGGCTTCTATAGGAGACAAATGGGAAAATCTGAACACAATTCCTGGGAGAGATCTAAGGCACATTATATATTACTCTGCAAACGAATCATATGAGAATGAGGAGAATGGAGGGAAGCCATATAAACTTAAACTGAACAGAACATCTTTAATTTCTTGTACAAGTGTTCAATGACAAGCATCAGTGCACACTATAAATGAACCTTATGAATGCCTGACATGTGGAAAAGAGTGCAGTTGTTCCATATATTTTCAAAAATATTAACAATCTCATACTGGAGAGATAGCCTATAGATGTTTCCACATTTTAATGTGGAAAAGTCTTCATTCGTTCTTCTTGCCTTCAAAGATATAAACTAATCCATACTGGAGATAAGCCTTATGAATGTAAACAATGTGGGAAAGCCTTCAGTTGTTCCTCTCACCTTCAAAGACATAAACAAACTCATACTGGAGAGAAGCCCTACAAATGTAAACAATGTGAGAAAGCCTTTTTTATTGGATTTCCCATAAACAACATGAACAATTTCATACTGGAGAGAAGTCCTATGAATGTAAACAGTGTGGGAAAGCTTTGTCTATTTCAGTTCCCTTCAAAAACATGAATGAACTCATACTTGAAAGAAGCCCTATGAATATAAGCAATTTGGTAAAGTCTTATCTTCAAAGACTTAAACAAAGTCACTCTGTAGAGAAGCCCTATTAATGTAAATAATTGGGAAAAGACTTCACTACTTTCTCTTACATTTAAATACACAAAGAAAATACTTGAAAAAAGCCCTAGGAATGTAAACAATGTGAAAAGTCTTTGCTAGATCCAGTCAGTTTCATTCACATGAACCGAACTCATAAAGGAAAGAAGCCCTATGGATGTAGATAATGGGGGAAAGCTTTCTATAGATCTGCTCACCTTCAAAGACATGAAAGACCTCATTCTTCAGAAAAAACCCTATGAATGTAAACAATGTGGGAAAGCCTTCAGTAGTTCCTCTTACCTTTATGTACATGAATGATTTCATAATGAGGAGAAGACTTATAAATGCAAACAATGTGGGAAAGCCTTTACTAGTTCCTCTTACCTTCACATACATGAACAATTTTATATAGGAGAAAAGCCTTGTAAATAGTGTGGGAAGGCCTGCTTATCTTCATATACATGAATTAGCTCATACTAGAGAAAAACCTTTCTAATGTAAGCAGTGTGGGAAATCCTTTACTACATCTAGTCACTTTTATTCACTTGAAGGAACTCATGTTGCTGAGATGCCCTGAGAATGTAAGCAATGTGAGAAAGACTTTGCTTGATACAGTAACATTTTAAAACATCAAACAACTTATACAGGAAAAAATTCCTACTAAAGAAAAAAATGTGAAATGACCAAAAAAAAAAAAAAAAAAAAAGACATGGGAGGAACAAAATATGAGGGAAATTCAATAGTTGTATTTTAATATGTCTTTGGAACATTCAAGTTACCTTGTAAAGTAGGCAGCTGGATATATGAATCCAGAGATTAGGTGAACTAACACAGCTGGAGATATACATTCTGGATCATCTTAGTAGAATATTAAAAGCCATGAAATGGAATAAATTACATTCCATGCATGTATGACTGTTTAAAATGAAGCCCACTGTTATGTAGAACTATATTATACCAATAAAAGCATTAAACATAGTCACATAGAAATAAAGAAAAGAGAAAATTTACATGTCTTATATGTATCTTCTGGATCCTTAATAGCAATGTATTAGAAGCAAGAGAGTCTTCCCCAATCATATCTTGTTATTTTGTAGTTTGTTATGTGTTCTTTTAAAGTGTCAATCTTCCCTGATAAAAGTGAATGCAGTGGTATTGTCTGGTTTTTGCTTTGCAAATAGGATGGAAACAAACTTTCTGTGTATATATGCACAAGTGATTGTATTGGAATACACACTCAAATGAGGCATGAGAATCAGTAAGGAAAGAATTAGTTAATAAATGCTTCTGGAACTAATTGCTAATCCAAAATCAAATTGTAATTCTTACTTCACAACATCTTAAATTAATCCTGCTTCAATGTCATGTATTAAAACTCAAGCTACGAATAGATAAAAATGCAAACTTGTTGATAAAAATCTTTGAAGGCACAGCTGAGATCTTATAAGTTTTAACACAAATAGAAAAGATAAATATGTATTTAGCTGACCCAAGACCAATGAGCAATCTTTTTCTCCTTGCTGAATTTTGATGCCCTTCTTGTTTTACATGAGCATTTACTTTGTATAATCTGACTTGTTACATTGACTTGATCTGTGTATTCATTCTTGATTTAAAACTAGAATGTTTTAATTGTTATAGATTGACCATATATTTTAGTATATAATGCATCACTATTTGTTTATTATGTTCCAGAAATATCTAGATTTTAAGAAGTAAAATAAAATTTGAATTATTAGCCAGATTTCTAAAAGAATCCTTTTGTTCTTATCTGAATTAAAAAAATTGGTTGATTATTTTTGGAGGAACTGGCCGAATAAAGTAACAACTTCAACTTATGCCATATACTAAATTAATTCAAAGTTCAATCAATTAAACATGCAAAATTTTAAACTATCAAAAATATACAGAAGGAAAATAAGGAGGAGATGGAACAAAAAAGAAAACAGAAAAAATATTGGTTAACAATAGACTTTAAAGAAAAAATTAGACAAGAAAGTATGAAAGATATCACATGAGTAAATATCATAAACATGAGTACTTTAAATGAAAATATTTATGGGTTTTAAACATTACAAAAATTTGTAAAAATCTCAACACAGAAAGAAATTATTTGCCACAAAGATTTGTAAAAATTTAGAATTGTTTCTCTGAACTTGGTGATATTAATAACTTTTAAAAACATAAGGTAGAGAAAAATGAATAAACAATTCATAGGGGTAAAAATGTCTAATAAACATATTATTTGGGTACCTATTACTATTAGTTAATGTCAAAAATAAAACAGAATCCTCATTAAAATGTTTTAAAGTTTTTTACTAACTGATTGGTGTGTAAATGGTATGTTGCTTTATATTGCAAAATGTATAACATGATTGATACCTTTAGGGATGAAAACAATCTTAATTATACTCAGGTTAAACTAGATCTTATCTAATTTGCTATAATTCACTATTAATTATTTAATAAAATATTCATGTTTATTTCTTCTCATTCCATTCTTTTTTCATTCTTGGAAACATCTAAATAAAACTTCATTACTTTAAGTATAGACTACTACAATTAGTTTATAATTTCTAATTAGTACCTCTGTACTAGCTACAAGTGTCTGCAATGCCATTTTTCTGAAAACCAAAAACAATCATCTCACCTGTTGCCCTTGAAAGTGTAAATGTTTCAAACACTGCATAGAATAGAAAGAAACTTTCTTCCATTAACTGGATAATATTAATCAAAGGAGATTCTTTTTCTCTTTAAATATTTAATTTTTATGCTATTTTGATTTTTTAAGACGTAACAATAAAATGACACAATTACATGAGACGAGTAAGTAATAACAGTGACCACTGAATTTCCCTTGATTTACTCAGATTGTTTAATATGGATTAAAATTTGTCAAACAATAAAGAAATTCTATCATATAGCCTTTAATAAATATAATCTACTGGCTTAAAGATATTTCATGTAAAATAGTATTTCGCTTTTCTATGTTCATTATTTATGAGAACATTTTAATAAATAAAAATTAATTAGCTATAGGGGATGGGGATGAAGTTTGTTTAAGAATGTTATAAGACTGCAGAATATTTTTTAGTACATTTTTCACCTCCTTATTTCTCAGACTATATATAAAAGGGTTTAATAAGGGAATTACAATAGTGTAAAAGATTGCCACCGGTATATCTTTATCCCCTTCTTCAAAAGGCCGAATATACATGAGGAGACAAATGTAGAATATTGAGACTGAGAAAAAGTGGGATGCACAAGTAGAAAATGCTCTACCTCTCCCTTCTTTGGATTTCATTTTGAAAATTGCAATAATGATGCAAAAATAAGAGATCAAAACAGTGGAAATGGTAAAGATTTGAATTGGCATTGAAAAAATATATATCATGAGTTCATTAATAAAAGGATCAGTACAGGATAGTCTATAGAGTGGAAGGATATCACAGAAAAAGTGATCAACTTGATGAGACCTGCAGAAAGTTAGCCTTAATAGAAGTCCTACATGAATCATAGAATGCAGATTACTAGCTATGAAGGTTCCTATAGTCATCTGAATGCAGAGTTTCTTTGACATTAGAGAGTGGTACTGGAGTGGACTGCATATGGCTACATAGCGGTCATAGGCCATTGCTGCCAGAAGAAAGCAGTCTGCAGTCTCAGCAAGACAGAGAAAATAAAATTGTGCCATACATTCGTAGAGGGAAATCTTTCTGTCCTCAGAAAAGAAGTTCTGTAACATCTTGGGAGTGATGGCACAGGAACAGCAGGAATCCATGAGAGCCAGGTTGCCCCGGAAGATGTACATTGGTGTGTGAAGACGGCGCTCCATGTAAATCAAGGCCACCAACCCTAGATTCCCCACCATGGTGACCAGATAGATGGTAGAGAACACCACAAACAGAAGGACCTTTATGTCTGGGTGATCTGTAAACCCCATGAGAATAAATCCAGTCATTATGGAGTGATTTGCCTTCGGCATTCCTGACTTCTGTGCTGTGATAGAAATCATAAAGAAACTTGGGTAAGATTTGCAGGTAAATGGATGGAGTTAGAGAAGATAATGCTAAGTGAAGTTAGCCAATCCCTGAAAAACAAATGTCGAACGTTTTCTGTGATATAAGGAAGTTGATTCACAGTGGGATAGGGAGGCCGAGCGTGGAAGGAATAGAAAAACTCTAGATAAGACAGAGGAAGAGAGGAGAATAGAGGGCATGGAGTTAGAAATGAATTTTCTAACTTCATGCCCCCTCCCTTCCCCTCTCATCCTTCTGTCCTATCAGACAGATTTCTAATGGTGGAATGTGATAGACATTATTATCCAAAGTACATGTATGAAGACACAAATTGGTGTGCGTATACCTTGTATACAACCAGAGATATGAAAAATTGTGCTCTGTATGTGTAATAAGAATTGTAATACATTTTGCTGTCTTATATAAATAAAAAATTAATTTAAAAAAGATTATAAGCAGAATGTGTTTAATTTAGCAGCTCCAACTACTATATGTATCAAGAGGAAGCACCTTTTCTTCCAATCACCCTACATTGTGTCCTGATCAGTAGCATACTCACACCATGACCAGTCTTTTGAGACAATACACAATCATTGATTGTGTACATAGGAATTGTCTTAAAATATCTTTGTGAAGTCCTATTGTGGAAAAATGTTTCTACATGAATTATCAAATCCCCATGTATAAATTAAAGGTCAACATATAATTTTCCATTTTCCAAATTAAAAGGTATTTTCTTATGGTAACTTTCTCTAAAGAAAGATGAATACACTGTTATGTATTTCTTTACATATTGTCATGTATTTATATATGACATACTTTATTTATATACTATCATGCATTTATCTTTCTCTAGAGGAAGTTGTCATAAGAAATTTATCTTTTAATTTAGGAAATAGCAAATTATATATTGACCTTTAATTTATACATGGGGATTTGATAATTCATGTAAAAACAAAAAAATTTTTAAAAATAAAATTATTTTTCTTTACTGTCAAGTATAACTAAAAAGAATCAATAAAATAAAAAAGAAAGAAAAAAGTCCTAAATATTATGCTATGGTAAGTATGAATTTAAAATTAAATTGATCTTTTGAAAATTTGAATGGCTAAATGTCTGTTTTAAACTGCAGAATTGGGCTGGGGATGTGGCTCAAGCTTAGCATGCCCACCTGGCATGCATGGGGCACGGGGTTCGATCCTCAGCACCACATAAAAATAAAATAAAGATGTTGTGTCCACCGAAAACTAAAAAAAAAAAAATTCTCTCTCTCTTTCTCTCTCTCTCTCTCCCCCTAATTAAAAAAAAAAAAAAAAAAAAAAAAAAAAAACACTGCAGAATCACAGTGAATTAAAAAAATATAGTCTCTATATTGGCAATATTTCCTAGACAACGTCACTAAGAAATATATTAAAGAAAGAATGATTTATTGATTGATTGATTTTTGCTACTGGGGATTGAACCCAGGGATGCCTAACCACTGAGCCATATCACAGCCCGTTTTGTATTTTATTTTTGAGACAAGGTCTTGCTAAGTTGCTTAGGGCCTCACTTAGTAGCTGAGGCTAGGTTCAAACTTGCAATATTCCTCCCTCAGCCACTGAAACCACTGGGATTACAGGCATGTACCACCATGCCCAGAAAATCTATTTAACTTTTAGAAGGGAAAAATATAAAATGTAAGTTAAAATCATTTTTTATTCATTATAACATATTTAGAATCTTGTTCCTATCTTGGAGGACAGATTTCTGAAGGAGTTATTACTCTTACTTATCAATTTGTCCTAAAGCTTTCTCTCTCTAGTTTTAAAGTGTTCGATATGCATATTTAACATTATGAGACTTGTTGAAAAAGTCTCCAAAGTGTGCATAATATTCTTCATGTTATATACCTGACTTGCACCATTTCAAACATCTCTAGAAACTAAAGCCTTCAATTTCATTGCATCCCATGAATATTTCATGTTTAATTACACTTGCAAACTCATTTATTTACTCCTGATCTGCCACACATTTATGTTAAGGATCATCCAAATTTATTATATATTTATTTTATAGTTTGTTGATTATAATATTACAGTGTTTCAAGTACAGAAGCATTCATGTATTAAAGAAATGTCATGATCATCTTTCTTCCAGAAATTGCTGCTTTTGGATTTAGCATCCTTCAGATAGACATTTTTGGCGACATCCTACAATAGTTATTAAAGTATGGTGTTCACAAAACACATTTTGACTAATATTTCGCTGTTTCTTATTATTTTCTATGCTGAATTTTATGTGCTGTTTTTCTATTTACTCACACAATATGGTGAAGTTTTTTTTAAGTTTTATTAGTAATGGCTTATAATCAAACAAATAAAATTAATTCTACATTGTTTCTTAGGCCTATAAACACTTATTTAAAATATTACTCAGAATTACAATATTTTAAAAATTATTTATAAAATTATAAAAATGCTGCTTTAAATTAATATTTTAGTAACACCTAATGGTAAATCAACTGAAAATGACTATGTGGAATTCAAAAAAGGGTTTATATTTCAATCAATTACATTTTTATTTAGAAGACATTTTATCAAAATGCAAATGAAGGGGCTAGGGTTGTGGCTCAGCAGAAGGGTGTTGCCAAGCATGTGCCAGGCCTCGGTTTGCTCCTCAGCACCACATAAAAATAAATAAAGTAAAGGTATTGTGTCCAACTACAACTAAAAAATAAATAAAAAAATGTAAGTGAAAATGCATTTTTCTTCATCAATGAAAAATATAATCATTCACTGAATTATGAATCATATTTAGTATATAGCCCAGAATTATTTTACAGAGTTGCTGGCATACTTACCTGTATATTTGCTGATTAAACTATGATACCTTTGAACTCAGAGTTGACAAAATGATCCTTTACTAAGTTTCATTATTTCTTTCCATAGGTCTTCAATTCAAAGAGAGAGAAAAATAAATAGATAATAAAATGGACAAAATCTGAAAACATTTAAAAATACTGAAGAGTTTTACAGAAATGTGTATTTCTCCTCATTTATAATATAAATAAGTTAGAAATCCATCCTCCTATTCTGAGTTTATTGAAATATTCTATTCAAGCTCATTGAATATATATATATATATATATATATATATATATATATATATATTGCAATTAGGAAAATTATGAACAAAATCTTTGGTGTTTAAAACATTGGGGAATAATTATGAAAATCTAGAATAACTTCTCTTCTCATAGGTCAGTGACAATAATGATGTTAGTCTCAGAGCCAAGTTAAAGTTGTCCATCGATTCCAAGGGGATTTCCTTGGTACTGACACAAGGGTAACCTTACAGAGATTCCTAATCCAAGAGGCACAGTTCCCCCAATACCAGTAAATCAAATAAATAAGTTAAGGGAATTTGAATTTTGAGATTCTGAGATTAAATCAAATTGCCATCACTAAAATTGGCTTATGAATCATCTTTGTTTTTCAAAAACTTGATTTTTTTCTCTCTCTCCCCATCCCTCCACCCCCTTCTCCCCCACATCTTTTCCTCTATCCCTCTCTCTCAAATGTTGTTTACTTGAATACTAAAATGGATTGAGGGAAAAGATTCATTTTAATCACTTGAAGTGCAGGTTAAATGGAGATTTGAAGAGAGATTTGAATTTGTGGAAAACAAGCAAATGTGATGTGATCAACCTCTGTTGAATTCCTTTATTTTATTTCCTACAATGAATCTGATTAAATCCTATAGATAAATTGTCTGATATTGTATTTCTTTAGTTTCACTTATGGAACATAATATAACCAGAAAGAAACTAAAAATTTATCTAAATATTGTCAAAATGAAAAAAAAAAAAGCACACACACACATTTTCTGTACTCTGAAACCATCACCATCAACAATGCCATTTTTATTGGTCTCCCATCTCCATCCTTTCTCTACTGTAGATATGCTTTTTCACAACACAAGTGTTGCTGATTGCTTATTATCCTATAATTGAATTCTCTGTTCATTATCTTGGAATCCAAGGACTCCATAGATGGGGTTTGCCATCACCTATTACTTTGTTTTCTCCAGTTCTTCTTTCTGAACCCATCTCTGGTTCATCACTCCTCTAGCACTTGATGTACTAGATTTCAATCCTGGATATTTACTCAGATTCTACTCTTATCTGAAATGCTCTCTGTGACTATTCCTCTATCTAAATCCATTCAATCTTTTTTTTAAAGAGAGAGAGAATTTTTTTTAATATTTAGTTTTCGGTGGACACAACATCTTTATTTTTTATTTTTATTTTTATGTGGTGCTGAGGATCGAACCCAGAGCCCTGAGCATGTCAGGCGAGCGTGCTACCGCTTGAGCCACATCCCCAGCCCCAATCCATTCAATCTTAATGTGAGGTCTGATTCACACCATGAATTTATTCTCAAATTTCTAATCTGTAAGAATAATTGCAGTCCTTCTGATACAAAGAGATCTGAATCAGGATTCATTTGTATCTTTAGTTGATCTACATGGTCAAGTTTTATTTATTCTCAGATAGATTTATTTTCTTTTTGGCTTTACTCAAAGCAAACATCTAGATTTCCAGAAAACAATAGACTCTCAATAATGCAAATAGGATTTCTTGTGGAGATTTCAACTAAATAAAATGTAACATAAACAGGCAAGCCATTGAATCAGATATTGTGTAAACTGGCAGGAGTGAGATTGAAGAAGAATTTGCATATTTGAATATTTCTTCCTTTATGGAGTTCCCAATCTGCATGGTAAAATGACTTACACCATTATATAGAGAGCGACTATACATACTTATAGGAGTGGAACAGGGATAAGGTAATGTTGATCAATGGGCAGTGAGGTACAGTAAGGAACAAGGAGTTTTGATGTGCTATTGCACAGTTGGCGACTCTAGATAACAATTCTGTATATTTCAAAAAGCTAGCAGAAAGGATTTTGAAAGCTTTCATCACATAGAAATGATAACTGCCTGAGGAGATAGATGTGTTTAATCTGATTTAAGCATTATACAATATATGCATGTATTTTAAAGTGTTTACCTCAGTAATATGTATGATTTTTATGTTTTATATATGAATCAAAAATAAATTTAAAAATAAAATTATTTTTTTTCTTAAAATAAAACATCAAGCAAGATATATGGGAACATTTATTAGGACTTCAAGGTCTAAGGGAAGACATTATCAGAAAGTAGCATTTCCTATGATTCTTGAGGTATTAATCAAATTTCAATAAATAGAAAATGTGTGGCACATTCATAAACTGAATAGCAGGAATAAAATTTGAAGGATGAATGCCTAAACACATAAGGCATATTCACAGAATGCAGAATAAACCAAGATACCAGAATCTGGACACATGCTAGGAATAAGAGTCAGGAGGGTTAGCTGTAGCTGCTTCCCCTTCTGCCACCCATCTGTTGACTGACACTACTCTCATTACCTCTCACTTCCTAATTACCAGTTCTGAAGAATTTTGTCCATGGTTATCTTAATAAATCAACTATACAATTTCACACTATTGACCACTTTCTGAAACTCATTTTCTCCTCTGATTTCTGTGATAATAATTTTGATTTTTATATCTCTTCCTCATGTTTTCTATTACATCCTTGATTTTCTTTTCCTAAAAAACATATTCATTGACATAAAAAGTACATCCTTAGGTACACGTAGAAAATTATGTATTCTTTTAAATATCAGTCACTAACTTACAAAAGGCTGTTCTAACATTTACTTGGTAAGTTAGCATACTGTCTGATTACAAACAGTTGGTCTTACAAAGTAATCAGAAAGTGGTGCACATTATTAATCTTCAAAATAGGTTCTAACCTTCATAACATTCTTTAGAATATCATTACAAAAATGAAAAATATTTACCATCAAGTTTTTTATAAGCATAAAATTTAAATATATAATTTCTATAATTTTTCCCAGAATAAAATATGATAAATAAAAATATCTCAAGCATGTATCAAAATTTTATCTGTATGGCATGGTTTATTTTCACAAAGTAGTTATGTTTCACTTAGCCAAATATCAATCACACTTATATACAAATACATTAATTACTTTTTAAGTATTTGATGAATAACTGTCACTGAAGAATGGATCAGCAAATTTACAATACCTATTTTTATTTGAAATGCTGGGCATGATTTATCCTAAATTCAGCCATTACTTTTAAGTATTAACATTATTCCTATCAAATCTTTGTATGCAATTTTATAATGTGTCTAGTATTTTAATAATAATAAAAAAACCATATCCATGACATCCTTTTCTTGTACTCCTGGCAATAGTTTCTTTACTGCAATAGTTTGAATATAAATGATGAAAATGATTTTTTTTTCAAATGGAGTGGTGTTTCCACTTGTTCTACTCATTGATTAATGATGCATTGGCTTTTTAATTTGTTTATTCTTTTTAGATATATATGACAGTAGAGTGCAATTTGATATATTATACCTACATAGAGTATAACATTCTAATTACGATGTAATTCTTGTGGTTGTACATGATGTGGAGTTTCACTGTTTGTGTATTCATATACAAACATAGGAAACTTATGTCTGAGTTACTTGTTACTTAAGTCTACTTGTCTTGTTAATACCCCTCCCCCTTCCTTCCCTTCATTCATTTTTGTCTAATCCAATGAACTTCTATTCTTCCCTCTCCTCTATCCCCATTATTGTGTATTAGCATCTGTATATCACAGAATATTCAGCCGTTGTTTTATAGGACTGGAATATTTCTCTTAGCATGATAGTCTCCAGTTCCATCTGTATACAAGCAAATGCCATAATTTCTTTCTTGTTTATGGCTAATATTCAATTGTGTATACATTTTCTTTATCCATTCATCTGTTTTAGAGCACCTAGGTTGGTTCCATAACTTCACTATTGTGAATTGATCTACTATAAAAATTGATGTGGCTGTGACACTATAGGATGCTGATTTTAAGTCCATTGGGTAGATACTGAGGAGTAGTATAACTGGGTCAAATGGTGGTTCCATTATAAGTTTTCTGAGGAATCTCCATACTGCTTTCCAGAGTGGTTGGTTGTACCAATCTGCAGTCCCACCAGCAATGTATGAGCGTTTCCTTTTCCTCCATCCTCACCAACATTTGTTGTTACTTGTATTCTTGATAATTGCCATTCTGACTGGAGTTACATGGAATCTCAGTGTAGTTTTGATTTGCATTTCTCTAATTGCTAGAAAAGTTGAACATTCTTACAATATATTTGTTGACCAATTGTATTTCTTTTTCTGTGAAGTGACTGTTCAGTTGCTCTGCCCATTTACTGAGTGGGTTATTTGGGGCTTTTTTGTTTGTTTGTTTGTTTTATTTTGTTTGTGTGTATATGTGTGTTTTAGTGTTAGTTTTTTTAGTTCTTTGTAAATTCTGGAGATTAATGTTCTATCTGAGGTATAAGTGGCAAAGATTTTCGTCTATTCTGTAGGTTCTCTCTTCACATTCTTTTTGTGTTTTTTAAATATTTACTTTTTAGTTATAGGTGGACACAATATCTTTATTTTATTTTTATATGGTGCTGAGGATCAAACCCAGTGCCTCACACATACTAAGCGAGTGCTCTACCTCTGAGCCACAATCCTAGCCCCTCTCTTCACATTCTTGATTGTATTTTTTTTGCTGAGAAAAAGCTTCCTAGTTTCAATACATCTCATTTATTGATTCTTGATTTTACTTTTTGCTCTTTAGGGGTCTTGTTGAGGAAGTCAGTTCCTCAACAAGAGGAACTGATGGGATGGATATTTGGGCGTACATTTTCTTCTATTAGACAGAGTCTCTGGTCTAATGCATAGGTTCTTGAACCACTTTCAGTTGAGTTTTGTGCAGGTGGAAAGATAGGGATTCAATTTTATCCTATTACATATGGGTTTCCAGTTTTCTCAGTACCATTTGTATAAGGGGCTATCTTTTGTCCAATCTATGTTTATGGCACCTTTGTCTAAAACTAGATAACTGTATTTATGGGTGTGTCCCTGTGTCTTCTATTCTGTTCCATTGGTCTTTACGTCTGTTTTTGTGCAAATACCATGCTGTTTTTGCTACTATAACTCTGTATTGTAACTTTAAGGGACTAGTATTGTGATGCCTCCTGCTTCACTTTTTTCCCTAAGGATTACTTTGGCTATTCTGGGCCTCTTATTTTTCCAAATAAATTTTATGACTGCTTTTTCTATTTTTATGAAGAACATCACTGAGATTTTAATAGTAATTACATTAAATATGTATAGCACTTTTGGTAGTATGGCCATTTTGAAAATATTAATTCTTCTATCCAAAACCATGGGAGACCTTTCTATCCTCTAAGATAATTTCAATTTCTTCCTGTTCTATGGTTTTCATTGTAAATATCTCTCACCTCTTTTGTTAGGTTGATTCATAAACATTTTTTGAGGCTATTGTGAATAGGATAGTTTTCTTAATTTCTCTTTCAACTGATTCATCATCAGTATATAAAAAAATTAACACCCATAAATCGATTGTGTCAGCTTGTTAATGATAAGAGATCCCATTTTACTTTGTTTTACCCATTGCAATGGGTAAAACAAAGTAAATGCTTCACCCATTGCTTTTTTGTAGTATTTCTGATACTGGCAGTTATCAGTGATGAGTTTGTCTCCCTCACATACTGAACTTTGAACATCAGATAAATATACTCAGGTGAGTATAGCAGGGTTTATTTAAAAAGGGGTAACATAGTCTTCTCCTGGGAGGGAGAAGAGGGTCATAGGTGGTATCCTGGTATCCCAAGATGTGAGGTGTTCTGCCTTTTTATATGTCTTAGGCTTCCTTTGGTCTCTGCCCTCTTCCACCTTGTCTTTCTCCTTCCTGCATAGGTGACTAGGCCCTGTATGGCAAAAAGATGGGAATCAGGTGAACTAAAGGGGGAAGGGCAGGATGGAGCAGCTCAGGACACATTAATTAAAAACTTTATAACTCCCTATAGGGAGGGGCAATTCTGGAGACAGGTTACCTTAGCAACAGGTTGAACAAGGACAGGTTATTTTGATAGGGTGGAGGAAGGGCTCTGAAGGCATTTCAATCCCTCAGGGGGCAGTCTCCAACTGCCGAACTCAACTCAATCAAATTGGCCTCCTTTATCTGACCTGACTTGATTTACCTATCTATACTAAGGGCCTGTCTAATTCTGTCTTCATTTTCACCAATTTTTTATATTCATCCCAGTTGTTTACTCATTATGGAGAAACAAGCATTTTCTCAATGATATGCTGCTTATATATTTTTACTTTAAATTAAATCACCTCAATAGGGGCTTCTATACTTTTTGTCATTTAGTTAAATGTATAAAATAATGAAATGAATTTTGCATAATAAAATTTTCATTTACCAAGCAGTTGTTTCACTCTAGGAATTCTTTTAAAAACAATATATTTTAGTGTTCTTAATTACTATATTATTATCTTTGTAATTTAAAAAAATATTTTATTTGTCTATTTGAATTATGATTCATTAGGATTCATTGTGATTCTGGTTCAATGATGGAGTCTCTATTTTTAGATTGCATGACAATGGTAAAAAAAAAATGTCACTAGGGGGAGATGCAGGGACACTGCAGAAGGATTGGTTTCTCTAGTTGCCTGCTTTATTTCTTGCTCTTTAACACAACTACAAATGACATACATGTCAGATACTGTTTTTTTCAGCTTTTTTGCTGCTGTGACTAAAAGACCTAACAAGAAAATTTGAGAGGAAGAAAAGTTTATTTGGGGGCTCATGGTTTCAAAGGTTTCAGAAATGGAGGCTGGCTCCATATCCTGGTGCTCGAAGTGAGGCAGAACATCATGGTGGAAGAGTATTGTAGAAGGAAGCAGCTCCCATGATGATCAGAAAACAGAGTGAGACTCCACTCACCAGATACAAAAATATAGACCTAAAGGCACAACTCCAATGACCCACTTCCTCCAGCCACACACTACCTGCCTTCAGTTACTACTCAGTTAAAACCCATAAGGGAATTAATTCAATAATTGGGTTAAGGCTCTCACAATTCAATTATTTCTCCTCTAAACCTTCTTGCATTGTCTCATGCAAGAGCTTTTAAAAGACACTTCACATCCAAACCCTAACAGATACTAAGTCTAATCACCTCCAAAGTATGTTGTTAGAATCACCTCAGTTGTAGGTTTGCTGAATTGACAACCTTGTCCACAGCTTTCTCCTTGCTTCCTCATCAAGCTACCTCTGAATAGACTCTGGCCCAAAAGGACCCTGAAAATTCTCCACTATGCAATGTGCTACAGGTCCACTCTATCCAGCAAGGTCTAGATCTCAACTTTAAGCAGGTAGCCCTACCTTCATAGTTGTTCCTTCTCTGGGACAACTTTTCCTCAAGCATAGACTATATTTTGGAACTCTTTTATCCCTTCCTATCTCTAGTGAAAGAATTCCCCACGCAAAGACACTTCTCCGGGAGAATTCCAATTTTATTGCAAAAAGCTGTGTGCTTATATAGAACTAAGGGGGAGATTGTAGGGCTTAGATAAATGGCAGGCAACCCATTTATTGGCAAGTTCTTTCAGATATCAGCTCCAGAGCCCAGGAATTAGTTCTCATTGGGGCTAAGGTTCCCCGCCAGCGAGATTTGAAATTGGCGCCGGTGGGAGAGTTCACACGGGGGCGGGGGAGGGGGGGACTTTTCGCATCACTGCAGAAAAGAAGAAGGTAGGAAGAAGAAGTCCTTAGGCGCCATGTTGGGGTTTTTCTCTGGGGTATGGCTGCCGTTTATACTTTTCCCAACATCTAGACCTTCCTCTTTCTCCTAACTGAACATTTACTGATTAAGATTTGATGCTGGCAATAGACTAAGAAGACCCACTCTACACAATGGGATTATAGAATAGGTGTCTCTCTTGCTCAAGCAGAGTGTTAACATCTGTGACCCTGACTAACAGCATGTGGCATTACAATTAAGCAAGCTAATTTATAGTCCTAATTAAAACTTATAACTTAGAAACTCAAGTGGCACTTCCCTTGGCCAATATTTCAGTAGTAATGACTTCAAAGGCTATGGTATAGGATGGACTTTAAGTATACAATATAACATGCAGGAAAAAAATGATCTGCACAGAACTTTTGGTGAGAGCCACAGTTTAGTCGGAATGACGCCTGGCATTTTGCTAGAGGGAATGGTTGAAAGGTGACCCTGCTCTGGGATTAGGGCAGATCCTGGGGGGGGGATAGGGCGGCTCCGGGATTAGGGCAGATCCTGCTGCCTTGGGCTCCTGCTACTTTGGAGTTCCCATTGAGTTCTCGCAGGGTTCCGGGAGAATTGGTGCAAGGAGCCCGGTGGAGGGAGTATGTTCACGTGTGTGTTGAGTGCCGGTGAGAGTTCGGGAATAAAGAGTTGCTGTTTGAACCTACAAGGCTTTGTGGTGGCTCGGTTATTTTGTGCCCAGCCAGACTGCGGCACTTTTACTTCTTAAATCACAATCTGGTAGGATTACAACTAGAAAGCAGAATAAGAGGCCTAACTTCCTTTCCTTTACCCCACAGATCTATTGATTCAACAATAATACAGAGACCTCCTGCCAGTGGCCGGGCTGACAAGATGAGCTGGGTTCAAAAGAGCTGGATGCAACAGTAAACTTAGAAAATGGCAAAGAAACCATGCAACACACAGCATGAGTTTTGAGGGTGGGACTGCTCTGCAACCCCAAGGGTCAGCTCCAGGCTGGACAGCATTGGAAAGAGAGCGTGCACCTGATTTCTTTTTATTTTATAGGGGGGACACACACAAAGGAGGTTCAATGGAATGTTCTTCATCAAATAAGGCAGGGCATAGGGTCTCGAAGGTGGAGTCTTGCTTGGTGGTGTCTTGTGGTCAGCAGATTGATTGACATCTTAGCAAGTCACACCCATCTCAGGTGCTGTGTAGGATTACAGGCAGAGCACACTTACTTTGCACAACCCAATCAGCATTCAATGCCAGACCAGTCCCCTCATATAGCTCAAATGTGCATAGCTCACACACAGCTCATGGATGGCTGGCGACACAGACCAACTCACTTTGTGGGAAACACAGGATCTAGTTGAAAAACTTCTACATCCCAGGCAAGTAAAAACCAGCCATGTTGAAGTCAGGAGAAGATTGAAGATATGAATTGCCATAATTCTGATCCTGCACAGTTTTATACAATAAGCGAAACAATCAGCTCCCAGCTTCTCCCTGGGGAAGAAGTGAAGGAAAGAACTAGACCTGTCTGATTTTCTAATATTTTTGTAGACTTTCTGAGACACCAAGTGTTGAAAAGCTAAGAAAATTGTGAAATTTTTAACCAGAGTAACTAAGAAAAAGGAAACTCAAATAAAATAATAAATGAAAGGAGAAACTTTACAACTTATGTTGCATAAATAAAATGCCTAAAGAAAGTCTTCTAATAAACAACTACATGCCAACAAAGTGGATAGCCTAGAAATAGTCCCCTTTATGTCTAGTAATTTCATTGTAGGAATTTTATTTCTGGTATTTCATTATAGGATCTGATTATTATTAATAGAAACAGTAAATATCTTCTAATAAAACTGACTTACAAATGGATGAATTCCAACATATAACCTACTTAGACTGAATTATAAAGAAACAGAAAATATGAACACAATTATAACTAATAAGGACATTGAGTAATCAAGAACCCCTCAATAAAGAAAACCTTGAACTACATGGCTTTATGAATGAATTCCACCAAACATTTAAAGAGTCATTAATGACAATCCTTGTTATTCTCTTCCTCATAATGAAACAAAACTGTTTTTAAGATGCCAGAGTTACATTATTACTATATTTAGATGGGTGCCAAACTTAAGTAAATAGCAGAGAGAGTGACTCTAAAAAAGAGAAAATATTCTACTTGAGAATTAGCAAAGGACTGCAATTTGGAATGCATGCTATGACAGATGAAAGCATATATTATGGAGACCTAGGAAGTCATGAGTTTCAAAAGGCAATATAGAAAATGTTACACAAGTAATTTTGAAATAATTGTCTTTGGTTCTAAGGTTAAATCACAAGGGTAATGTTAGTCTAAGACTAAGAGAGAGTTGCTGAGCAGATGTTGGTAAAAGAAATATCAACAGTGGAATGAATCTGACATAACTTTGCTATATACATATACAATTACACCACAGTGAATCTCACCATCATGTACATACATAAGACTGGGATCCTAATTAGAATAAGATATATTCCATGCTTCTGTATGTATATCAAAATAGATTATACTGTGATGTACAACTAAAAAGAACAAATAAGAAGAAGAAAAAAAGAAATATCAACATTTCATGGATTACTAGACAAAGGTTTGAATTGACTTATATGCCTGGAGACCAAAAGTGCCAGAGTAGCTCCACAAAAAGAGGGTTTACAGAAGTTATATGACAAATGGTATCTTTGCCAAAATATGACTCACAGTGGTTTAATTATACCATGGAACACTGTGGAGTTATTTCCACAGTTATTAAGTGGATAATTGGAGCAACATACTTGATAACATTTCCTTTATGACTCATGTGGTGAGAATCATTATGGTAGAAAAAGCTAAGCATAATTCCTTGGAATTTCTCCTTCCTAGTAGAAAAAATTCTAAATCCATAGATAAATGGTGTATCATCAATATCACCAACCATACCTTGAAAGAATCAAATATAGTAATACCTATCATATTTTTTCATTTTAACTCACTCACTTGATTAAGAGAAATAAAATGGATGAGCTGGTATGAACTATTGATCTAGAATATGCTTTTTCTTCATTTCAATTTGTGAGGACCACCAAAGATAGTCTCCTTTTACTTACCAGGCCCAAAAGTTCACACTATTGACTTAGTACTTTCTCAGTTTTCCTTCTTTCTGCCACAATATGATCTGAAAAGGTCTTGATCACTTTGACATTTCACAAAATATTATACTGATTTATTACATTTATGACCTCATACTACTTAGCATTTAGCAGGGATTTCTTAATTGCCATAGTGATGAAATATTCAGTAGCAAATTATTGTCAAGTAGAAATAGTATATGAAAACTGAATTCTGGTGGGTCTGGAAGATAAGAGTAAGTTATAACCAATGTTCAGTTTTATGGCAAGGGAGATATAAAATGTGTGGTAAAATAAAAAGTCAAATATATGAACTATAACATCATGGTCTCATGCTGAATTTCAAAAATTAATCCTGTAGCAGCTTTTCATATCTTTTCTTTAATTGCATGTCTCTGTATGCTTTCATACATATCATATTATATATCATAAAATGTCTATATCATACATTATGTATCTATGTTTATAGAGGATACATATACACAAATATATATCCTACATATATGTATATGTAGACTATAGAGTAGGACATAATGCCATTAGGATGTGTGGGGGGGTATGTTTGTGTGTGTGTGTGTGTGTGTATCTACTTTTCTGCAAAGAGCAATTCTCCTTTTGAGACATAATTACTGTCTTGATGTTGGGTCTTGATATCTACTTATATCAAGTGCTCAATTAGTATTAAATTGGAGTCCATCTCTCCCTTCAGATTCAATAATGTTTGCTTTACATAATTAAATACTCTGAAATTTGGTCAATTATTATATACAATTATTAAATACAATATACAATTATCATATACATTTGTTGTATCTTCTTTCTGAATTTATTCCTCCAAAATTATATAATAACCTTTTTCCCTTCCTAGGATTTGATTAAAGTCAATTTTATGTAACATAAGTATAGCTATAGTTACTTGCTTTTGATTTTTATTTGCATTAAAATCTTTTTCATATCATAATTTTTCATTTATTTGTCACTTTACAGGTGAAGTAATTTTCTTTAGGCCATGTTATTTGGGTTTTTGGTTTTTATTTATTTTTTTTTAAATTCATTCAGCCAGTGTAAATGTTTTAGTTGGGAATTATAATCTGTTTACATAAGAGGTTATTATTGATAGGCATGGGCTTACACCTATCATTTTGCTAATTAATTTCTGATTGTTTTGTATGTCCTTTGTTTATTCATCTAACTGTTAATCTTTGTGTTTTGGTGTTCTTATGTTGGTTCTTTCACTTTTAAATTCAGGATTGACTTTGGAATTTCTGTAGAGTCAGTCTGTAGTGATGAATTCTCCTGTTTTTTCTTGTAAAGCTTTTATTTCTACTTTTTGTCTGAAGCTTTGTTAAGTACTATATTCTTGGTTGCCAGCTTGTTTACTTTCCGGACTTGAGTAAATCATACTATTCTCTCCTAACTGGTAAAGTTTGTGCAGAGAAATCTGTTGTTTGTCTAATGCAGATAAACTTACACGTGACTTGATGCTTTCCCCATTTTTGTTATACTATCTTTGCTTTAAACTTTTTGGTAATTTTACTGTAATGTTCCTCAAAGAGAGTAATTTTCTATTAAATCTATTGGAAGTACTTTGAACTTCCTGGACCTGGATGGTCATATCTTTCCCAGTATGTGAAAAGTATTCAGTTATTACTTCATTAGCTACATGTTTTTCACACTTTTCTTTTGCTTGATCTAGTCTGTTGCTGAGGTTCTCAACTTCATTTTCTAAGTCATTTGTTGAGTTCTTCAATTCTAAGTTTTCTCTTTGCATTTTTTATATCTATCTCTTTGCTGAATTTCTCATACAGGTCATGATTGTTTTCTTAATGTTGAATTGTGAGTTCATAGTCTCCTGTATCTCATTAAGTGGTTTTTAATTTTATTTTTCATTATTATTTTGGATTTTTTTTTTCAGGCAGTTGATTTTCTTTTCTTTGGGTTCTATTGCTAGAGAGTTTTATTCATTAGGAAGCATCGTGTTACCTTACTTTTTCATGCTTCATTTGACTCAAAATAATATTTGAATGTACGGAGAGTCAATTTTTGGTGTCTGATGTAAAATGATTATCTCCACTGTCTCAGGACCAAGTCACTCAGGGTCGTCTGATAATTTGCTTCATGAAAGTCATGGGTATGGTGCTTCCAGGCTGTTTCCCAGAGCCTCAGTGAGTCAATCCACTCAAGTGGGCTGCCTGGTTTCTTTCAGGGGCTAAACATTGATAGATGGGGCTACCTCAGTAGCTTCCTGAAGCCACAGAAATGTTCTCATCTGAATTAAAATAATCTATGGATGATGATGGTTATTATTATAGCCGATTGCATCCCAGGGTTGAGAGTGGGTAGGTATAGCCTCTGTTGCTTCTTCATTCTATAGGAGGATGCAAAGAATTTCTGATTATTTCCCAGGGCCTGGGTGGGTCAAGGCACTCACGATATGCCATTTAGTTGTTTTGTGTGGTTGCTAGATATGTGGGCAAGATCAGCCAGAAACTTTGCAAAACTTTGGGAGGTAAGATTGTGCCACCCTTTGGCTTTCTACCAACTTCTGGCTATTTTATAATCTGTGTGTGGGGGGGAAGTTATCCTAAAATAAAAGACTCTGGGGAGGGCACAACATGGACTGGGCTGTTTCTCTGAGTTGATGTGATGATATGAATTGCCTGGCATCGCCTGAAACAGGGTTTAGATTCTATGAGGGCTGCAGGATTCTCTAGCAACAAACACTCTGTCTATGACATTAGTGGGGTGTTGGAAGTCGTCTTCTTACCCATTCCCTGCTATGCAAAAATCTCTCTTAATTCATGGTTAATCTCAACTAGGGAGATTAGATGGTACATATTCCTGTTTTGGTCAGCTTTTCACTGCTGTGACCAAAAACCTGAGAAGCACAAACAGAGGAGAAAACATTTATTTGGGGGCTCACTGTTTCAAAGGTCTCAGCCCACAGACAGCCAGCTTCATTCCTCCAGACTTAAGGTGAGGCAGAACACCATGGAAGAAGAGTGTGATTAAGAGTAGTAGCTCCAGATATCACACCAGAAAGCAGAGAAAGATAAAGACTCTCCTTTGACAAAATATAAACCCAAAGCCATGCCCCCAGTGGCCCATCTCCTCTAGTCACAGTCTACCTGCCTTCAATTACCACTCAATCTCTATCAGGGGATTAATGCACTAATTGAATTAAGGCTTTCATAACCTTCTCTTACTTCTAAACTCTCATGTATTGGCTAACACATGAGCTTTTGAGGGACACTCATATCTAAACCAAAACAATTCCCTTATTTGTAAGGCCATCCTGGATCTCTGTGCTTTTAGGTATCTCTGTCATATTCCTACTAACTCTGGAACTCTCTTTCAAATGGTACAGTAAAATAGCAAGATTCTTTGTTTGTTTGAAGTCTTTTATGTGAAGAGAAGCACATTTCACTAGTCAGTGGACTTCTAATTTAATATTCAAATCTTAACATTTAGACTTGGGGTCATTGCTAAATTTGATATATTAATATTTTTCAAATTTGATTTACTAATATTTCACTAAGGTTTTTGCAATTATGTCCAGTGGGAATATTGGTCTGTAATTTTTCTTTCCTGTAATGACTTTGTCTGGCTTTCACATAAGAATAATACCAGATTTAAAACCTGATAAGTGAATTGACCAACTGGAAATTATTCATCAATTCACTTAGAATATAAATGCTCCTTGATTTATAATGGGGTTACTTTCTGACATTGAGACATAAAATTAACATATTTTAAGTAGAAACTTCATTTAGTATGCCTAACCTACCAAACATTGCAGCTTAGTGACAGAGTGCACTGTAGAGTGTCTATTGTTTACCTTTTTGACTGTGCAGTTGATTGGGTACTGCAGCTCACTGCTGCTTGCTGCTCAGCATCACAAGAAAGTATCATCCTACATATCGTGAGGCAAGGAAAGAAAAAAAATTCAAAATTTGAAGTAAATTTTCTGCTTAATATATTTTATTTTGCATCATAGTAAACTAAAAAATATTCTAAATTGCATGATCACAATTTGGGAACCACTGTATTTTTTTGTTCAGCAAAATATGTTAAGGATTGAGACTATGGAATGCATTTTAAATTCAACATTTTACTAACCCTACTAATAAGAAAGACAACAAATCCCGAATAATTGTTATGGAAAATCATGCTCAGCAAGAGACCAAATATCACCTGAAAACTCAGATTTATTTATTGAATTTATTGAAACAGACCCAGATGAGCTGGTGCTCTGAAGTTCTGGACCCTGAGCTGAGGTTACATTGGGCTTTATAGGAAGTTTGACATCATTTTTTTTAATATTTATTTTTTAGTTTTCAGCGGACACAACATCTTTGTTTGTATGTGGTGCTGAGGATCGAATCTGGGCCGCATGCTTGCCAGGCGAGCACGCTACCGCTTGAGCCACATCCCCAGCCCTAACATCATTTTTTAATCATTACAACAATGGTGAGTTTGAATTCTTGGACTCCGTGCCCAAAGACCATGTTCAGAAATTTTATAATAAATGGTTCATAGGTGTAGAAGAAAGACAGTAAAATACTTATTAATGTTATCATGAAGTGGCCTTTACCACAGGCAGCAGTAACTCAATATGACTTAAGTTTACCTCCCTAAGAATTAAGTGTATGAGATTATAGTTTAGACAGAAGTTAATTGGCCTAGCACTTAAGTGATGTAGCTACATTCCTACAGGGTTCAGAAAGTTATAAACTATAAGAAGAAAGGATGTATTTTTTTTTTTGTTGTTGTTGTTGTTTAGAAAAAAACAAACATAGGCATCTGTTGAATCTCTGACCTTGTAAGCCTGGCACAGGGGTGTTAGTCTAGTCAGACTCCTAGAGATAACAATTTATATTCCAATAGGTTCCTCATCATACTGTTCCTATAATTTAATTACTATTTGCTTTAGCGTTTGAAAATGTATTGGTGCAATTTGTCCCATCATACAAAACTAAGAGAAAATACAATTGTTTTAATAGATGCAAAATGTGAATTTCCTATAATTTTATTTGTGATAGAACTTTTAACAGACCTGAGATAGAAGAAAAAACTTCATTAACCAAATAAAGGTTAAGTACTAAAACTTTTAGGAAATATTGCCTGAATAGTAAAATTTTGTAATTTCTCTTTTGAGATCAAGAATGACACAGGGTGCCCCTTTAACCATTTCTATTCAAGGTTAGTCTGAATATTTTCACCAATACAATAAGATAAAAAGAAGAAAAAATGAATAAAAGATGTAAGAATCAGAGTTAATAACAAAAAATGTCATTATTGGTATATGATAGAAAAAAGAGACTGATTGAAAAATATATGCAGAAAACTTTCAGAGTACACTCACTATTAAATATCTTGATTTCTTTTTCTTTTTTTGTGTGGGGGTCTGGGGTACTAGGGATTGAACTTAGAGGCACTCAGCAAATAAGCAATATCCCCAGCCCTATTTTGTATTTTATTTAGTAACAGGATCTCACTTATTTGCTTAATGCCTCACCATGGCTGAAGCTGGCTATAAACTTGCAATTGTCCTGTCTCAGCCTTCCACACTGCTAGGATTACAGGTGTGAGCTACCACACTTGGCACATCTCAATTTTTAAGATATGGATTTTCAGTCTCTAAAAATTCATCAAGTTGTATTTTTGTGTATGCGCTTTTTGAATGTACTTTATCTATCATCTTTATTTTAAAATAGTTATCAAATTATATTTATTGAGATTGCCCTAGAGATGGCAATGCTATAAACCACTCAGTGTAGCCTGACCCTCAAGCTCCTTTATAGATATGTTTAGTAAATGAATAAAATGTCATGCAATCAAAAAATCATGTCCCAAAATTCTAGAAAGCCACAGAAGGATATATTTATTCAAAGTTGTAAAATGACTAGAGAATTTAATAGCTAAATGCAATGAAAAATTCCTCAGGCCCAAGTACATCTGTCACTACCATTTTCTCTGGTCTGTGATAGGTGTGTGCAGATAATTTCAAGAAGATCAGTTTCCTAAAAAATGTTATTCTACCAGCATTTCTAGACATTTTGATGGGCCAAGCTCTAATATATTAATATATTAATTATTATATATAACATAATAATTAATATATAAATATATTAATATTTATAATATTTAAATATTATAAATATTTTGTAAACCTTCATAAAAATATCTGCAGTTAATGGTATTATTCTCACACACATCCCATCTATCAATGAGGGGCCAGAGTAGCACAAAGATTGTTACTTGGTCAAGTTAGTCAACAGAAGAGCTGGACATCATAATACAGGGGTCTGATCTAAAGATTATAGGCTTCACCACCCTATTTTGCCATCATTAATAATGGAGGACACTGTTGTCCTGGATCAGGCCAGTATCTGATTTGTCATATGTAATTAGTTCAGGGAGACTTAGGTAATTGGAGCAATTAATGAACTCCTGATGTAGGTTTCTGTTAATAATATCTGAAATTTTAGATTTAGAGTAGAAAAGTAAAACCTTTGCTTTCTAGTACATGGACTCAGGATTACCAAATTTGGGAGATCCCTGGATGGTATGGGATAGAGTATGGAGTTTTATATTGGGGATAAAAATAGTAAGTTCTAATGATGCAGAATAAACAGAATGAAGGGATGTAAAATCTTTCAGAGAACAGCTATTATCACTATCATCTTGCTCTAATGAGCTCAACCTCAACTTGATAGAAGATGAGAGTGTGAGGATTCATAGTCAACTTGGCTTAGCACCATAACAGAGAAGATATCTCCCCTTTCATGCCAAAATTGACTCTTGGGTCTCATCAGTATTGTGTAAACAGTTTTCACATTTGATGAAAGTAATTTTTTTTTCCTTTCCAAAGAAACCCTATTAATTCCCTAATAAGGTCCACTGAGCATTGCACACAAATTGCACATACATGTTTATAATTACTGAATTTTCTAAATTCCCAGCCTGTAGGCATAAAACTTCTAATAAAGTCTCTAGTGGAGACTCTCAAATGCACAATTATATTTTAAACACAGAATGTTAATTTTGTTGTATATCCCCAGTTAACAACTGAATAAGAATATTATTCATTGTACTGTTTTCACTGATTCTCAGTGGATATATTCCTATTCAATAACTAAAGGTATTATCATAAAGGAAATATTTCAGTCATTCTGAGAAATAAATGAAGATGGTTTTTCTCTTTGTTTCATCATAAAATGAGAGAACTTTTTCAGTTCTATATACCAGATTTGTTTAAGTTATTGATTTATGTTTATAATATATGATAAATCAGGATTAAATATTGGAGATTAATCTAGCAGTAAAATTTAAGACAATAGATTGAAATAAACTGGAAGAAACTACATTTCTTAATTTCATGAACAAAAGACTTTTTAATTATACTTTTAATGTAACTGAGTATTTAAATGGGTAAAAGGCATTATGGAGTGACTGGAAGTGATATATATATATATATATATATATATATATATATATATATATATATATCTTAAAATCCATATCATATATATGGATTTTGGTCTCTTGCTGAGCATGATTTTCCATAACAATTATTCGGGATTTGTTGTCTTTCTTATTAGTAGGGTTAGTAAAATGTTGAATTTAAAATGCATTCCATAGTCTCAATCCTTAACATATTTTGCTGAACAAAAAAATACAGTGGTTCCCAAATTGTGATCATGCAATTTAGAATATTTTTTATTTTACTATGATGCAAAATAAAATATATTAAGCATATAATCCATATCATATATATATATATATATATATATATATATATATATATATCTTAAAATCCATATTTTATATATATATATATATATATATATATATATATATATATATATATATATATATATCTTAAAATCCATTCTCCTCCCCTTTCTCAATCTCTCTTTTTACTTTTTCTGAATTAATATTTACCTTATTTCCCCTGTCTAAGCACCAAAACTTAGATAAGAGCATACCTCAAACAGATCAGTAAACTGTCTTTATGAAGCAGTGGTGGACTGAGAATATAAGAAAATGTTGACTGGTTACAAGAGGGGTCTCTTTTCAAAGGTCTTAATGAGGGTTAATCATAGCAGAATGTTTGGTGTGACCTAATCATTAAAGAATGTGAATGTGCCAGCTGGACATTCAGGAAACTAGTTGTGCAGGTTAAAAATTTAACTCAGGAAAACAGCTGTAAAGCCTCAAAACTCATTTTAACTCAGGGAAATAGTTGTAAAAGCTTGAAACTCATTGTTACTGGGATAACCATCTAGATCCCAGAGTCCATTTGTTTGCATTCTCTCTCATGGGACTCATTATCCTTGGGAAATAATGAAAGCCTATAACCCAGGGCTTAATGTTTGCCTTATTCTCCTCCTCTTCCAGATCACTCTGTCCTCCTTTTCTCCTTGGGGAATTTCATTTCTCTTTTCTTGGGGGATGTTATTTTCCATATTCTTCTTTCCAGACTCTGAAAGGGGATAATGAATTGGAGTGTTGATACTAAATCTGGATGCTTCCTGCTGAGAAGGGGAAATTTAAGGGGATCACCTCTTTTCAGAGTCCTGGAAGAGTATATGGATACCCTAGTAGCTGAGGTGGAAAAGGGATGTATATGGAAGGAGACTTGAGGTCATCAAAGACAAAGTCCCCTTTTTGTGGTTTCAGAGTTTAGGGTTATGAGCATATTGGGAGAATAGCTTTGAGGTGCTCCTGGGAGGAAGTTTGAGCTGAACAGTTCACCTTACTAAGAAGTTGTTTCTGTACAAAATTAAAAATATAGAGGAAAAAGGTTATAACAAGAAAGATAAAGATTAATTGATTTGCTAGTGCTAGGAAAACATTTTTCCCAGCAACAAAATGAGATGTTTTTCTAAAATGCCAGAAATCATATACCTAAAGCATGTAACAGATATTATAGTTGGGACCCTATTTTTCTTTAATCAAGGCCATATTGCCCCACTCTAATTCAGGGTGCACTCTCCATGATCTCCATGATCTGAGTTTGATTCCTTTGGAGTAGAGCAAGCATGATTAACTTTGGAACCATGTTTTCTGATGTTTTAATTGTCTCCATCCTGCTTGACAGACTATGCAAAACAAGTACAGAAATAAAATTATCAGTACATCTATACCTAGTAACTCAGCTACATATGTAGAAAAGTGTTTAAAAGGGTTAAGGGAAGAAATTCCTTCAGCCAAACTACCCCCAAACTTCTTCATTATTAAAAAGTATGTACTTTTGCAGTAATAAGGGCCAGAACCTGAGGTTGTAATTTTAATACATCCAAAGAAGCTTTATGAAATGGATAAAGTCCAATTAGATGATTATATACCTTTTGCCTTGAATTTCAGTATCATTATATGGAATGTTAGTAACACAAATTTTTTTGGTAATGTTCTAATGGCCCTGAAGTCTCTGAGCCCATTGTAAATCTTGTGTTTGCTCTCCTATCCATACAATGAAATCATAAAAGAAATTGAAGTTAAAATGTAAAGGACCAGGTTTTGTAAAGTTTCCTAGCTGCACTCAAAGCCTGAAATTCCTGTGGCAGTTAAGACAATTCCTGGAACTGCCTGTTAGATGTGTGTCGAAATCTTCCCCTGACCACCTACTTACTAAATCACCCCTTCCCAGAAATCTTCCCCTGACCACCTACTTACTAAATCACCCCTTCCCAGAGGCCGTGCAGCTCAGCATGTACACGTCTCAGGGCTTCAACCAATCAGTTTAAATGTATGCCTATCTTAGTGCTGACCAACCACCCCCACCCGACCTGTTCCCGCCAATGAATGTGCTAATCATGTTTTAGAGTTGTTATTTGATTTTCCTGTGGTATATGATGATTTGCTAAAGGAAGCTATGACATATGTAAAGCCCCTGCCCTCTCTAAAGAATGTATATAAACTCTGCTCAAGTGGTTCTCGGGGCTCTTTGTTCTCTGCTCTTCTGAAGTGAGCTCTGAGCCCCAGCATGCTGGACCCCCATAAACCCTTTGCTGTTGCATGAGACGGTCTCTTGGTGGTCTTTTCCTCCTACACTCGCCCGACCTTTTCAACAATACAATCTTTCAGGTGTTGAATTTCACTCAAAATTTCCTGGTCAATATGTACTTGAGTTTGCCAGGTATCAGTAAAATTCTTTTGGAATTATTGAAGACAAGGAACAGTTTTTACCTGTTGATATAATGTCACCACTGTAGTCAATGCAGAGGTGATGATCCCAGTGAAGACAACAATGCCAGTAATCAACCACCAGATAAAGCATTTAGCATGGTGTTTCAGGTGTCACAGCAGTTCTTGTATAAATGCTACTGAAGGGGTTTCCTGCCATGGTTCTCTTAATTTTACAGGGAGCCAGGTGGCTACTGGCCTTTTTAAAAAATTTTTAATCTGTTATAGATGACAACAGAATGCATTGCAATCCATATTACTCATATGGAGCACAATTTTTCATATCTCTAGTTGTACACAAAGTAGAGTCACATTTTTTGTCTCTTCATACATGTACTTAGGGTAATGATGACCATCGCATTTCACTGTCTTTCCTACCCCTGTGCCCCCTCCTTTCCCTTCCCTCCCTTTGCCCCTTTGCCTTATCTAGAGTTCATTTAATCCTCCCATCCCCCTCCTTCAGCATATTATGGATCAGCATCCTTAAATCAGAGAAACCATTTGACATTTATTTTTTCGGGATTGGCTCATTTCACTTAGCATTTTATTTTCTAGGTTCATCCATTTACCTGAAAACCCCATGATTTTGTTCTCCTTTAATGCTGAATAATATTCCATTGTGTATATATATACCACATTTTCTTTACTCATTCATCTGCTGATGGGCATCTAGGTTAGTTCCACAGTTCAGCTATTGTAAATTGTCCTGCTATAAACATTGATGTCACTGTGTTCCTGTAGTATGCAGTTTTTAAGTCCTTTGGGTATAGACCAAGGAATGGGATAGCTGGGTCAGACACTTCTCAGAAGAAGATATACAATCAGTCAACAAATATATGAAAAAATGTTTAACGTCTCTAGCAATTGGAGAAATGCAAATCAAACTACTCTAAGATTTCATCTCACTCCTGTCATAATGGCAGCTATTAAGAATACAAACAACAGTATGTGTTAGCGAGAATGTGGGGGAAAAGACACACTCATACATTGCTGGTGGGACTGCAAATTGGTGCAGCCAATATGGAAAACAGTATGGAGAATCCTTGGCTACTGAACTTTTAAGAATCAAAACAGTTTGTCCTGGACTTTGCCTTATAGTTTGATTGACACACTGTTGTAGCATACAGTTCTCATTCTTTACATAATAAATATTTTGTGGAGCATTATATTGTACTTGAAAAGATCCAGACAATAAAACACAGGGGTTTTCTACACATGCTATTAGATAGAATTCCTTATGAAAGGAAATATTATTATAGGTAACATTTTTAAACTTATTATAATGATAATCACTATTCCAGATTTTAAATTCTCCTGAGTCAGACCCATTCTACATATAGTGTTCTGAATCGGCACAAAATCTATTCTCATGTCCGGAGATGATAATCCTCCTTGAACCAGTAAACAGTGAAGTTGGAATGTAAAAATAGTTAGGTAAACCTGATCTAAACTCTCTGTATAAGATAATCCCCATCCCAAAGCTTGAGGTTCAGTATCAATCAGCTCCCCATGAGGACCCCAATCTATAACCTGTTTTCCTTTGACAGAAAGATTTCCAGAACAGGTTGCACCATATTCAGACCACCATAATAATTCATCTGAAATGTTCCAATGTTTGCAGTAAGAGCATGAGGGTCTGCATAATGAGAACATAATATTAACTTCCTGTCATGTAGGTAAGCCTCTGCCAGAGAGGAAAATAAGTCTAGCCTATTGATCCTGTCTTTTAGGGACAAAACTCTAGCCTTATGAGTAAAGGAATAAACTACAGAGCTCTCTTGTGTCTGGAATGCATACAAAATCCCTCAGAATTTGGGTTTAATCAGGGCTGTGGGACTTACACAGGTGTACATTTGGAATTTCATTAAAATACCTATTGTTTATTCTTTTAAATGTTCAGGAAGACTGTGCTCTGGTTATAACTGTTTTACTAAAAATTTAAGATCAAGCTGGTCAAATTGACCTTTTTCCTATCTATTGTTAAGAGTCAGCTGAGTTCCCTCAGGGTCCCTCTCAGTGGAACTTGTGAGCAGCCAGTTAGTCCACTAGTGCCATTTGTCAGGATAGGTCAAGGTCTCACTGACCATGTGGCTTCCCTTGTTCAATGATCTTCTCCTCTTTTGCAGGAGGTGCATTGATTGGCTTTCTTTTTCAGGGTCCCAGTGATCCCAATAGGTCCTGTGATCCAGAGTTGCAAAGCTCTTAGAGAAATCTTTGTGTTCCCTAGGTTTAAGCTGACTCAGAGGAAAAGAACCAGATATTAGTTTTCTTGGATATTTTATTTTAATCTTAACCATTAAGCCTTGGTCTTAAGCATCCTGCAAGCCAGTTTCACCTGGATATAAAGTGACACATACCTCCCCCTCCATCCTTAGTTTCAGATTGGTCCCCTGCTGAGCCTGCAGGCTCCTGTTGTTTACATTTCAATGCAAGTCTTGGTGAGACCTGGTAGGAGCAGAGGGAAGCTTTTGAATAGAAGCTTCATGCCTAGGGAATTTTAACCAGTTTTTCAGCAATTGGTAGTCAGGCTAGGTTTGTATCAAAAAAATATGAAACATCATCTCCCATTTTATTTGAGGATGAGGCTACGATGTCAAGTTCCTATTAAGATACATCATTCGCTGTTGAGATGATTTGTTCTTTTGGATGACTATTTCTAGGACTATTTCTCCTTTCAGTGACAAACAGGTTAAATTTTGCTCCATAGGTAAGATGAGGGCAGAGTTGAAGTAAGGCCCTTTTTTAATATCATAAAGGCTTTAATATGTTTTGATTCCCCTAACAGGGGAAAGTAGTAAGAAAAGAAAAAAATAACACAGCCAGAATTAAAATAACCTATTATTACTTTTGAGGATTAGGTTCCCCTTATAATAATAAAAAGAGAACAGTAACATGGATGCCTGTGCTGATAAAACTATTTCTTTGATACAACAGTTCCCCAATCCCAGAGCTCCTAGAGGTCAGCAGTTTCTGTCTTTCTTTCCATGACCTGGCTGGGACCTCACTCAGAATGATTAATTAATTAACTTTTTGTAGTTATTTTTGTAAGCAAAAATAACCAAAAACTGGAGCAGACCTTTGATCAGCATCCTGTCTTTATTAAGTGGTGGTGGAATGGCACATGGCATATTTTCAGGGGAGAGAATGGGCATTGGTTACAAAAGGGTCTGCTTTTTATAGGATGTAGAGTTAATCATAGCAGAAGGTTTCCTGTGACTAAATTATTAGAGACTTGAGCAGATAGAAAAATAGTTGTGCAGGTTAAAAATCTAACTGAGGAAAACAGCTGTAAATGCTCAAAATTTATTCCAATTCAGGGAAACAGCTGTAAAAGCTTAAAAGTTATTGTTACTGGGATAAAAATTTAGAGCCCAGAGTTTGTTTGCCCCCCCCCCCCCCACACACACACAAGCACCTCCAGGACTCAGTGTTACTGAGAGAGGATTCAAGATTCAAGCTCAGAGCCTAATATTTACCTTCTCTCTCCTGGGACCCATTGTCTTTGGGAAATGATAAAAGCCCATAACTGAGGACCTAATGTTTACCTTCCCCTCCTCCCCTTCCATATCACATGGTCCTCCTTTTCTCCCTGGGTGTTGTCATTTCTCTTTTCTTGAGGGATACTATTTTCCATATCCTTCACCCCATATTGTTTTTCACCCTCCACAATTGTTTTCTTAGTTTCTATTTTTAAAACTCCGTGGCTTTTTGTTTTTCCTCCTTACTTGCCTCCAGGCATGAGAGTGAAGCTAAGAAGTTCAATCCTGCTGTTCTTCTCAACTTCCTCAGTATTCATATTGAGGTCCATAATGGTTAAAGGGCTAGCTACTCTGGATTTGTCTTAGATCAGATCAAATCACTTCTAAAGGTACATTTATTTTGTAAGGGACCGGTGAATGACCACCAAGAGACCGACTCATGCAACCTCAAAAGGGGGTTTATTGAAGATCCAGCGCGCTGGGGCTCCGTGCTCACTCAAGAAGGGAGAGCGGCCAAGAGCCCCGAGAACAACTTGAGCAGGGTTTATATACATTTTTTAGGGAGGGCAGGGACTTTACATACATCACAGTCCCCTTCAACAAATCACCATACACTGTGGGAAAATCAAACAACAACTCTTGAACATGATTAGTACATTCATTGGCGGGAACAGGTCGGGTGGGGGTGATAGGTTAGTCCTAAGGCGGGGTATACATTCAAACTGATTGGTTTAGGCCCCGAGTGCATACGTGCTGAGCTCCTCGGGGTCCGGGTTGTTAAGCAACTAGGTAGTCAAGGGGGGATTCCAACGCACACCTAATGGGCGGTTCCGGGAATTGTCTTAACTGCCACAAGAATTTCAGGCTTTGAGTGTAGCTTAGAAACTTTACAATACCTGGTCCTTTACATTTTAACTCAGGCTTTGCAGGTTAGAAGCTTTACAATGCCTGGTCTTTTACATTTTAACTTCAGTTTCTTTTATCCTTTCAATTTGATTTAAATGAGATGAGTAGGATATTTTTGTTTTTTTAAACAAGTCTTGTAGTGGGGAAAACTGAAACTAGCTCCTTGATAATAGAATCACTTACTTTTGCTTTAGTTGACTTTTCCATCACTATGACCAGACAAGATCACTTTCAGAGGAGAAGAACTTTATTTGATGGTCATGGTTTCAGAGGTGTCAATCCATTGTAAGAAAAATAAAAAGAGACACAGAGACAAGATGCAGGGCCAAGAAAAAAGGCTGCTCATCCAAGCAGCCACATTTATTTATACCAATAGGTTGCATTAGGTCATTAGTGCCGGACAGGATTATTGTTTATTGTATCTGTAAGATTGCTTATTCTGCAGTTACATTCTACAGTTACAATATGCAAGGTTGGGAGCTTTGTGCAGCTCTTAAGAAAATCCATTGTCTGAAGTTACCATAATGTGGGCAGGTCCAGGAGCACAGGGGCTGGGCAAAACATTGTAGTTATCTGGCAAGTAAATTCCTTTATTCCTAGGAGCTGTGTGGCTGAGATCATGGTCCAGGCTGACAAGACTCTAGCAAGAGCCTCCTCATGCAGGGCATTGCCACAGCAGCTACACATTGCACATGTATTAGTTTTCTTACTAGTTCCTAGGAGAAACTTTACAGCATCCTCAGCATTGGGAAACAGGGTGCCTGCAACTACCCAAGAGTTTGCTCACCAGAAAAATGCTTCCCTGTATATTTCCATGGTCAGAATCTCTACAATTCATAGACAGTCAACTTAATTGCTCCCAGTGTAAATTAAGACAGAACATCATGGTGGAAGGGTGTGGCAGAAAAAAGCAGCTAAGGACATAGCACCAGGAAGAAGAGAAAGAATTCCACTCAACAAGGAAAAAATATAAGCCCCCAGGGCACACCCCCAATAACCCACCTTCTTCAGACACACCCTACCTGCTTACACCTACTGCCAATTAATCCATTCAAATAAATAGGCTCTCAGATACTCAATCATTTCACCTCTGAATGTTCCTGTATTATCTCACATGGCAGCTTTTGGGAGATACCTCACATCTAAACCACAACAATGCTATTGCTTACTTTGTTATGTGAAAGCTTTTTAGTTTGATACAGTTTCAACTGTCTAGTTTGCTTTTGTTGCTTGTATTTTGGGGGTCCTACCCAAAAAAATCTTTACACTTTCCAATGCCTTTGAGTGTTTTTATATGTTTTCCTTTCATCGTTTTTGTAGTCAGATCTTACATTAACATATTTGATTAATTTTGAGTTGGTTTTGTAATTTGGACAGATAGAAATCTAGTTTCATTCTTCTGCATGTGAACATCCAATGTCTACAGAACTCATTCTCGAATAGACTACCCTTTCTTCAATGTATGTTCTTAGAATGTCTTTAGAAAATTTACCGGATGTCAGTATGTGAATTTATCTCTCCGTTCTCTATTCTATTTTGTTGGTCTATGTTTTTTATTTTTATTTTTTTGTGAGAGAGAGTCAGTGCCACGGTGTGTGTGTATGTGTGTGTGTGTGTGTGTGTGTGTGTGTATTTCATTTTAATCCCTGTTCACCCTTTTTCCCTCTCCTCCTCTCTCCCGCTATTTTCATGTCTCTACTCTATAGATCTTCCTGTTCCTCATTTCCTTATTTATGATTAGTGCTTTCTACATTTGCATAAAGGTTAAATTTCCTGTGTTGTATTTAAATATGTACATATTATGACTTTGTTACATTCATTTCACATTTTCTTCCTTGACTTGTCACTTCTTCCTCCCTCTTTATCTTCAAATATAGTGACCTTCCCTATATCTTTATAATATCTGATGCCACTCTCCTCCATTCTTTTCCTTATTTTTCACTAGCTTCTGCATAGGAGACAAACATTCAATCCTTGATTTTTCTGATCTGGCTTATTCTATTTAGCATTGTGTTTTTCTCATTTCTATCCATTTAGTGGAAAATGCCATAATTTCATTTTTCTTTATGGCTAAGTAAAACTCCATTGTGTGTATATCCCACATTTTCTTAATCCATCCATCTATAGAAGGGCATATGGGCTGATTCCATAATTTGGCTATTGTGAATTGTGCTGCTAAAAAATTGGGGTGGCTGTATCACTACAGTATGCTGATTTTGGTTCTTCTGGATAATTACAAAAGAGTAAGATAGATGGGTCCTATGGTGGTTTCATTCATAATTTTTTTGAGGAATCTCCATATTGATTTCCAGAGTGGTTTACTAATTTGCAGTCCCACTTACAATGTATTAGTGTACCACCACATCTTTGCTAGCATTTATTGTTATTTGTATTCTCAATCATTACCATTCTGACTAGAATGAGGTGAAATCTTAGTGTAGTTTTGATTTATGTTTCCCTGATTGCTAGAGATGTTTAATTTTTTTTCATGTATTTTTTTGGCTATTTGTGTTTCTTCTTTTGAGAAATGTCTGTTTAGCTCTTTTTACCATTTATTGGTTGGGTTATTTATTCATTTTTCAGTGTTACATTTTTTGAGTTTCTTATATATATTTCTAGATATTCATTACCTATTAGAAGGGTGATTGGCAAAGATTTTCTCCCATTCCATAGTCTCTCGCATTATGCTATTTTTCCCTTTGCTAAATAGCTTTTTAATGTGATGTCATCCACTTATTAATTAATTAATTATTTTTTTTTTATTTTTTATTTTTTGGTATGAGGCATTTAGCCCAGGGGTGTTTAACCACTGAGCCATATCCCCAGCCCTTTTAAAATATTTTATTTAGAGACAGGGTCCTGCTGAGTTGCTAAGTGCCTCACTAAGTTGCTGAGCCTGACTTTGAACTAATAATCCTGCCTCAGTCTCCTGAGGTGCTGGAATTACAGGTGTGTGCCACCATGCCTGGCTATGATTTTATTTCTTGAGCTGTAGCAGTTGGCTAGGAAAGCCATTGCCTGTCCCACATATATTTTCTTCTAGTAGTTGCTGAGTTTCTGATCTAATTCTTATTATATTAAGCTTGATTTGACTTTTGTACAAAGTGAGAAATAAGAATCTAGTTTCATTCTTCTATATATGAATATGTAGTTTCCTTAGCAACATTTGTTTAAAAGGCCATTTTCCCCCCAACGTTTATTTTTGACACCTTTGTAAGTATAAGATAGATAAAATAAATGGATTTGGCACTTATATTTTATTAGTCTTCCTAACTATTTGATACCAATACCATGAAGTTTTTGTTAATATACTTCTGTAGTATAATTTGAGATCTGACATTGTGATGCCTCCAGAATTTCCCTTTTTTGTCACAATTGCTTTGGTTATTATAGGTCTCTTACTTTTCCAAATTAATTTTAGGACTCTTTCTTCTGGTTCTGTGAAGAATGTCATTGCAACAAATGGTGCTGGGAAAACTGGAAATCCATATGCAACAAAATGAAACTGAATCCCTTTCTCTCGCCATGCACAAAAGTGAATTCAAAATGGATCAAGGAGCTTGATATCAAATCAGAGACGCGCTGTCTGATAGAATAAAAAGTTGGCTACGATCTACAGTCGGTGGGGTCGGGCTCCAAATTCCTCAATAGGACACCCATAGCACAAAAGTTAATAACTAGAATCAACAAATGGGACTTAATCAAACTAAAAAGTTTTTTCTCAGCAAAAGAAACAATAAGAGAGGTAAATAGAGAGCCTACATCCTGGGAACAAATCTTTACTCCTCACACTTCAGATAGAGCCCTAATATCCAGAGTATACAAAGAACTCAAAAAATTAGACAATAAGAGAACAAACAACCCAATCAACAAATGGGCCAAGGACCTGAACAGACACTTCTCAGAGGAGGACATACAGTCAATCAACAAGTACATGAAAAAATGCTCACCATCTCTAGCAGTCAGAGAAATGCAAATCAAAACCACCCTAAGATACCATCTCACTCCAGTGAGATTGGCAGCCATTAAGAAGTCAAACAACAACAAGTGCTGGCGAGGATGTGGGGAAAAGGGTACACTTGTACATTGCTGGTGGGACTGCAGATCGGTGCAGCCAATTTGGAAAGCAGTATGGAGATTTCTTGGAAAGTTGGGAATGGAGCCACCATTTGACCCAGCTATTCCCCTTCTTGGTCTATTCCCTAAAGACCTAAAAAGGGCATGCTACAGGGACACTGCTACATCGATGTTCATAGCAGCACAGTTCACAATAGCAAGACTGTGGAACCAACCTAGATGCCCTTCAATAGACGAATGGATAAAAAAAAAATGTGGCATTTATACACAATGGAGTATTACTCTGCATTAAAAAATGACAAAATCATAGAATTTACAGGGAAATGGATGGCATTAGAGCAGATTATGCTAAGTGAAGCTAGCCAATCCCTAAAAAACAAATGCCAAATGTCTTCTTTGATATAAGGAGAGTAACTAAGAACAGAGTAGGGATGAAGAGCAGGAGAAGAAGATTAACATTTAACAGGGATGTGAGGTGGGAGGGAAAGGGAGAGAGAAGGGAAATTGCATGGTAATGGAAGGAGACCCTCAGAGTTATACAGTGGAGGAGGTAGAGAGAGAGGAGGGGAGGGGAGGGGAGAGGTGGGGAGGGGGGAGGGTGGAGGACGGGAAAGGCAGTGGAGCACAACAGACACTAGTATGGCAATTTGTAAATCAATGGATGTGTAACTGATGTGATTCTGCAATCTGTGTATGGGGTGAAGGTGGGAGTTCATAACCCACTTGAATCAAAGTGTGGAATATGATATGTCAAGAAATTTGTAATGTTTTGAACAACCCACAATAAAAAATTAAAAAAAAAAAAAGAATGTCATTGCTATTTTGACACGTATTCCATTGAATCTGTGTATTGCTTTTGGCAGTATGACAATTTTGAGAGTATTGATTTTGACTATCCAAGAACATTGGTAACTTTTCTATCTTCTAAGGTCTTATTCAAAAAAATTTTTTTTTAATTCAGTGTTTTACAATTTTTATTGTAGAGCTTTTTAACCTTCTTGGTTAGATTTATTCCAAAGAATTTTTTAAAGGTAATTGTGAATAGGATGGTTTTCCTAATTTCTTTATCAGCAGAGTCACTGATGGAGTATAGAAAAATTATTAATTTATGAGTTTTGATTCTGTAATTCTTCTACTTTGCTGAAATCATTTATCAGCTCTGGAAAACCTTCTGGTGGAGATTTTGGGTTTTCTAAACATTGAGTCATTTCGTTACCAAAGAAATAATTTGAACTCCTATTTTTGCATCTGTATCCTTTGATTTCCTTCTCTTGCCCAATTTCTCTTGCTAGAATTTCAAGAACTAAGTTGCACTGATGTGGTGAGAGTGGATATCCTTGTCTTACTCCTGATTTTAGAGGAAATGCTTTAGAATTTTTTCTATTCAGTATGATGTTTGCTTTGAGTTTTTCATATCTAGCTTTTATAATGTTGAGCTAAATTCCTTTTATCCCTAGTTTCTCTAGTGTTCTTAACACAAATGGGTGCTGGATATTTATCAAAAGTCTTTTATGCATATACTGAGAGGATCATATGATTCTTGTTATTAATTCTATTTATATGGTGAATTGCATTTATCAGTCTCAGTATTTTGAATCAACCATGTCTCCTGGGATGAAACCAACTTAATTATTGTGTATTATTTTCTTGTGTTTTTGAATATGTTTTGTTTTTTTAAAAAAACATATAAGTTTATCATTGCTTTAAAAAGCATCTAAGTTATCAGGGATATTGGTCTATAGTTTTTTCTATGTATTTTTATTTGGTGTTGGCATTGGAATTATACTGGTTTTATAGAATATATTTGGGAGTGCTCCCTGTTTTTCAATTTTATTGAATAATTTGATAAAAACTGATGTTTGTTCTTCTTTAAAGTTCTGGTAGAATCAAGCTGAGAATTCATCTGATACTAGGCTTTTATTTTATGGAAGGCTTTTAATTGCTCTTTCACTTTCTATAAGTTCAACGGCATATAGCATGTCAATGTATCACTTCCAGGGTGAAGAAAAAGTTATTACATTGGGTCCTTGCTACAACCAAGAAAAGGTCATGATGTCTAGTAGGCCCTTTGGATTGTAAAGCCAAGGTATACCTTATTTGGGTTTGCTACTCCAACCTTGCCAAGTGACCTGAAAAGCTTCTACTTCTGGATGGGATTCAAATTTAAGTCTAAGTTGCTGTGCATGATGCTTTGCCAGTCAGGCCATATAATGAGCAATAAGCTCCAATTCTTGCAATTTTCATTGGGTCCAACTAAATGGCAGTACTGCACATGGCTTGCACAGGACTGTGTAGAAGACACAATAGGCTAAAAAACAACATCTAACATATGGTGCTTTTTTTTTTCAGTAGCCAGAAAACATGTGTCCAGAAATAAAAGAAAGGAAATGAGAGTGACAATACTCATTAACCCTAATGACTCTCAAGAAAAAATTGATTTCCTATTTCTAAGTTCCTATGCAGTGCTGGCCCAGAAGTCTTCATTTCAGAGGAAGGAATAATTCCTCCAGGACATATAAAAGTGTTTCAATTGACCTGAAAATTAAGACTGACACCTTTCCACTTTGGGCTTATCATTCCTCTGATTCAACAAAAAAACAAGGAAGTGATTGTATTAACTGGAATGATTCATCCACATTCACAAAGGGGAATATAAATATAACTCCATAAGAGAGGTAAGTAACAGTGTATTTGAAAAAAAGATATCCTTGATGATGTCTTTTAATATTATCATGAGATAATTTAGGTTGATGGAAAATGTCAACAACCCAACCTAGCCCTGTATAGTAGGATATACAGAACTACTAAGGCCCAGACACTTCAAAAATGAAGGTTTAAGTGAGTTTAGCGATAAAGAACAAGGACAAGTTGAGGTAATAGATGGAATGCAATGGTGATATGAAATCCTCCATAGAAGATGACTAAAATAGACAACTATGATCACATGACCAGTTATACGAATGAATGAGAATTATAATTCTCATGAGCATTTTCTCCTTAGTTTATTATGAATATATTTATGCTTGTGTATGCAAATATATATTTCTTTCTTTTCATATTTTCTTTTCACATACAATAGATGTATTGATTTTGTATCTTAATTTAAGTATTGTAAAATTTCATCAGATTATTTCAGTTGTGGGGTATCAAAAGAAGAAGAAAAATCACCTAATCTTTGGAAACTGTTTATGAGTTATCCTCCTTTGTAGGGAAGACAGTTGTGTAGAATTATGACTTTGTTATTCCTTTAGTTAGATTATGACTTAAGGAGATATGAATGGAAACTAAGTCAACAAGTGGTAAACATTAGGTGGATTTTGGGGGGATATGTCTACTTAATTGGGCCATTGGAAGTCTGGATGCCTAGATATCCATCTTAATATTATTTCAGAGTGTGTTTACAAGAGAGATTCCAGAATATATTAGCCTTTGAACTGGACTGTGTAAAGCACACAACTTTCTCCACTGTACATGACATCATGCTATTCACCAAGGGTCAGAATAAAACAAAAAGTCAGAGGAATATTGAATGCATTCTCTTCTTGACAAGTTAGAGCTAGAATATTGACATTGTTTGTCTTCTGTCCTCCTGGTCCTGAAGCCTTCACTTTATCAGAAATCTATACTCCAGCTCAGGTTTTTTTGTTTATTGAGTCTCCAGTTTGTAGATGTACAAAGTTGAAATTCTCCACTTCCACAATTATATGAGATAATTGCCTACAATAAATTATCTATCCATATTTGAAGATACCCTTTATATGGAGAACCCTAATGTAGCTAATACAAATACTCATTATAAATTTAGCAAATTTATATTTTTGCTCTTAAAAGTTAAAGACAATACATGCTACAAATGGTAGCTATTGGGTTCAAGTATGTCTCACTCAGGAGAAAATATCTTCATAGAATTAGTAAATATCATATTGTTATAGAAATTGAAACATGTACTATACAAACTTTGACAATAATACAAATATTTATTCATCTTGGCATTTAATATTTTAGTCATTGATAAAATTCCCTCTCATTGCTGTACTGAAATGTAGTCATAGAATTTTTTGTTACATCATAATTGTACATAGTAGTGGAATTGTTGTTACATATTTGCACATACACATAATAAAATTGGTCGTTTTTTTCCTCCATTACCTTCCTTTTCCTGCCCTTCTTCCTGCTTCCAGGTCCCCTTCTTCTATTCCACTTGTTTCACTTCTATTTTCATGAGATTCCACACCCACTTTTTTTTATTCTTTTATTTCCTCTAAATTCCACATATGGAAAAAAACATGATCCTGGACTTTCTAAGTTTGGCTTATTTTGCTTAACATAGCATCCTCAAGTTCTGTCTATCCAACTTCAAGTGACATAATTTCACTTTTCTTTATAGCTGAATAAAATATTATAATGTCTATATATCACATAGGCTGGTTTCATAATTTGGTGGCTATCGTTTTGATTGGCTGATATTATTGTCATTATTAATTCCAAGGGGAAAAGATTATGGCATAGGTCACAACACTTCATCCTCGAAACCAATGCTCTATGAATTCTGCATTCACCTGTCCAAAATAGGAAAGTACAAATCAGATTGTAGAGATCAAGAATGTTTTCACAGTTCTTTTGAAATAAAAAATATAGGATGATGGACATTACATTTGGACATGTCTTTAGCATATGTTAAGATTATGAACTTTTTCTTTGCTACTTATTAAACACAATGATTCTCAAAGTGTGGTCACACCCCGATAGCATTAACTTTGCTGCATCAGTCTGATGATGGAGTCAAACATTATGTATTTGTACAGGTTCCCCAAGGATTCTAATACACCTGTAATACCAATGGCTCAGGAGGCTGAAGCAGAAAGATCATGACTTCAAAGCCAGCTTCACCAAATTAACAAGGCCCTGAGCAAATTAGTGAGACCCTGTCTCTAAAAACAAACAAACAAACAAACAAAACCACATGCTGGTGATGTGGCTAAATGAATAAGCACCCTTGGATTCAAACCCCAGTACCAAAAAATATATCACCATCTAAGCACCCTCCGAAATATCTTAGACCATGTAAGTATTGGCACTTACCCAATACACATATGCAATTAAAACCTGATATTTTTAGTCCGCAACCTATATTTGAAAAAAAAAAAGTGTCCAGTTTTAACTTATGTTTAGTTGCTTTTCTCCAAAATCTTAAGTATAACTTTCATTGTCTAACATAATTTTGTCAACAATATTCTGAATGATAGTAGGTCTTGTAATATTATTAAGAAAGTATGTATATAGATGTATATACAGAGAGGAACTATGAATTCTTTTAACTATCCAAGGTAAGGAATGAAAAGATCATCACAGTCAAGAGTATTTCTCTTATGTTATCATTGTATGAATTCTTTTAACTATCCAAGGTAAGGAATGAAAAGATCATCACAGTCAAGAGTATTTCTCTTATGTTATCATTGTATTTATGAAAAAATAATCCAACATTATAAGCACTATTTCAGAAAATTAGGACTTAGCTAAAAGATATCATACTTTAAATATAAATGCCCATTAAATAATTTGTATGTATTTTCATAATTTATTTTAAAGCAAAAGGCCAAATATTGAATATTTTGTCAAAACTAAGGACTTGGGCTGGGAGTGGTGACATATTCTTATAATCCCAGTGACTCAGGAGACTGAGGCAGAAGGATCGTAAATTTGAGGCCAGCCTGAACAGCTTAGTGAGGCTCTATGCAAATTATCAAGACCAGGTTTCAAAAAAAAAAGTGCTGGGGATGTAAATCCATGGTAAAGTGCCTGGTTTACTCCTTAGTACTCCCCCTAAAATGTGGAAAAAAAATAAGGGCTTTCCAAAAGTGCACATTTTACCTCAATCTCAGAGTCACTGAAATGAAAAAAATAGTGAACATAAAAGAAGAATCTAAAATAGAAGTGATATTGGAGTCACATCAAAGGATTAACGATTTGCGTGAATTTTTGGAGCACAAAGTATTGGGATTGTATTGAAGCACAAATCAGAGAAGAACAATCTGTAGACCTGATACAAATAAGAGAAGTCTACAGAGAAAGTTATTTTCATATAAGCCTGGATTTTTTGTTCCAAACCCAACAAAATTAAAGCAAGACTTGACAGGTTATATACCTTGCCCATGCATTCATAGATTAATGCCCACCTGCTCATCTAGGAGAAGAAGAATTATAGCAATAGACCTTCCTGATAGCAGAAGAGATCCTTGACTACATTGTCAATTTTGCTTTCTTGTTATAAGGTAAATAAACAAGAAAATATCTATGTAACTTGACAGGAAACAATTAGTTCCTTGAAAATATAATACATTAATAAAATACAACAAACTACACATATGCATCATGTGTTATTGGAATGCTGAATTGAATGTGATCATTTCACTCCATATCCTGGGTTTGGTTGGTAACCTTCAGGGGAACAAAAAGCAGGACAAACATGGGTCCAAGTACATGCTAAGGCAGGAGGATCGTGAGTTCAATGCCAGCTTCAGCAAATTGGCAAGGTTCTAAGCAACTTAGTGAAACCCTTTCTCAAAATGAAAAAAAAAAAAAAAAAATATATATATATATATATATATATATATATATATATATATATATATATATATGAAAAAGGGTAGGGATGTGGCTCATTGATTAAGTGCCCCTGAGTTCAATCTGTAGTACAAAAGGAAGAAGGAAAGAAGGATGGGAGGAAGGAAGGAAGGGAGGGAGGAAGGAAGGAAATAAAGAAAGATTGATTTGTTTTAATTATGTGAAGTGGACCTTAAGAAATATAGAATAACAGAATAATATAAATATAAATATTTCTATGGTTTCTGTGTTGTAAGTGAAAAATACACTAAATTGCTTCCCTATTATTTGTCATAGTCTATCCTATGAACCACTCCTAATGACAACATATAAACTTAAATTTAAATGTATGATGTTTTCTTTATTAAACTTTAAGTGAGTTGATATGCAGCTATGTGTTTATCCTTTGAGCAAATTTAATTACATATTACCAAGGCTCAAGTAATGGTATTTACAAATTTGATTTATAAAATTTTAAAAAGTTAACTGTATACTACAAACTTAAGAATTAATATTATAGAACAACAATAACTGCAAAAATCCTTGAAGGATACTGAAAACATCCACGTTTACCTACATAATATTGTGAAAATTTTAATGAAAAGAGAACAGATATTGATATGAGATCTAAATTCTAAAAATGTCTTTTACACATTTTTACCAGTGAATCTATGACTTGCTTGTTTCTCAGGCTATAGATAATGGGGTTTAACACAGGAATTATGACAGTGTAAAATAGAGAAAGCATGTCTTGATCATTTGCTTGTGAAGATGCAGGATGTACATACATGAGGAGAAGGGGGCCATAGTATAAAGACACAGAAAAGAGATGGGCTCCACAGGTGGAGAAGGCTTTTCTTACACTCTTTTCAGATTTCTTTTTTAATATTATAAAAAGAATTAGGGTATAAGAAACAAGAATAGTCCCAATGGTGAAAACTTGTATGGAACCAGAGAAAATAAATATTAATAGATAATTAATAGAAGGATCATTGCATGAAATTTTTAACAGGGGTATAACATCACAATAAAAGTGATGTATTATGTTGGAATTACAGAAGGTTAATCTAAATAGAAAGCTTTCATGAATTAAGGCATGAAGAAAGCCACCTACAAATGACAAAACCAGTAGCCGGATGCATAGTCTATTGGTCATTATCATAGGATACAGTAAAGGGTGGCAGATAGCTGCGTAACAATCATAAGCCATTGCTGCCAGGAGAAAACATTCTGTGGTTGCACTGAATACAAAGGAAAAAAATTGTGTTTTGCATTCAGCTAGAGATATCATCTTGCTCCTGTCTAAGAAGCTGCCCAGCATCTTTGGGGTCACTGTTGATGATAACCAAGCATCCACAAATGCTAAATTCCCGAGGAAAAAGTACATGGGTATGTGAAGCTGAGGGTCATTCCAGATCAGAGAAATCAGACCAAGGTTTCCCACAAGGGTTATAAGGTATATCGCCAAGAACAACAGGAACAGGGGGAGTTTCCACTGTGGTTGCTGTGTAAGTCCTGTGAGAACAAACTCTGTCAGCAAAGTTGCATTTGCCTCTTCCATGCCTCATAGGATGTCCCGTGAAATGAAATAAAATGTAATGAATGTTAAAAAAATACAATGAGGATTCTTTTCTTTTTGGCAACCAGGGATTAAACCCAGGGACACCTAACCTTTGAGCCACATTTGCAGCCCCAATCTTTTTTGTTTACATTTTATTTAGAGACAGAGTCTTTCTAAGTTGCTGACAACCTGACTAAGTTGTCGAGGCTGGCTTTGAACATGGGATCCTCCTACCTCAGCCTCCTGAGCTCCTGGGATTACAGGCAGTGCCACCATACCTGGCTACAATGAGGATTTATAAAGAAAATATTGGAAGGCAAAGGTTGAGATAAAATTGTATTTTTTTTCAAAATGACATTAATAGTTTTAGAGAATTACATATAGCAAAAAAATTCAAATCAATAAACCTACAGGAAAAAACAAATTTAGAGAAAATGAGAGGTTTTCCAAATTTGTGATAAATTTATTGGGAACTGTTGAATGTGGTTGGAAATTTGATGTCCTAGACATGGTCCAAGATCTACAGAACTATCTGAATGACCTGGATTACAAACTAAAATGAATGTCATTTGAAGGAATTTGAAACTTACTTATCAGATAATATGCTCTTATACTAAGATTTATTAATATGTGTAATGATGTGATCAAATATTTTAAATGAAATATTTGTAATATGCAAAAATTTATAGGGATGGTACAATGAAGCATAGGAAACAATGAGAAAACTATTATTACTGTCCAAGAGTTCACAGACCAATAAACACATCTAATGGTCTTTTCATACCATATATATGTACGTACATATATATGTGTGTATATATATATATGTGTGTGTATATATATATATGTGTATATATATATATGTGTGTGTGTGTGTATATATATATATATGTGTGTGTAGATATATATATATAAAATATAAGGTATCACTACAAAAACAGAGTGAGTAATTCATGAAAGATTTAAGAATCTATACTTTAAAGATTCTTCTCTGACAATGCCAACATACTTGTATTGCCTAGTTTGGATATAATATGACATTTGTAGAAGTTAGGAAAATGATCAGGCATATTGAAATAATTCATAATGTAGAGTCACTAGGATTCAGTTACATATGTGGTGTTAGAGGTTAGCCAGTGAAGAGGAAAGCAGTGAATTGTTAAATGGGTTAGTAATATCAAAAATAAAACTGAATCCTTCAATTCATTATCAAATTTTCAAAAGGAGAACCCCCTTAACACCCAGGAGATATTGGTGTAAGTATGGGTCTGCTCGTCACTCATATGAGTAATGACCTGGGTAACTTCAGAGTAGGTGAAGGCATAACTCTAGATGATCTACCCATCAGAGATTATATTCAAGGAAAAGAGAAGGGGAAGTAAACGATGAGAAAGTTACATTAAAGAAGTTATAATATGGATAGTTGTCATTTATTAGATGGTATATCTGTACCCCTTCCTAAGACAAAACCTTTTGGTAGGCGGGAGCTTCCCTCCACTTAAGAACCCAAAGGCCTAGAATCTAACTTTTCATGGCCCTTTAACCTAGAGAGATGAGAATTGGTATAGGTTTGCCCAGTGAAACACAAATGTACAGGATTTAGAATGTGACAAAAAGATGCACCCTGCATCCACATCAGTAGTATTATTTGTGATTTTTTCACCTGAAATTCATGTCAGGAATTGAATCTCTTATTGAGGTAACAGGGAAGTAATTTTTGCTATTAATTGGCTGCCTTGGGTCCTTTTCCTGCCCATTTGTCAAGCAGTTTCCTCCATCCTCTGCCACATTTATCGCTTTAGGTCAGTTTCTGTTTAATAAACTTATTTATTATTACCTCTTAGATGTTGGATTGAACATAAGAGAAACAAGAGACAGAAAGAAAAAAAGTAGGGATCAGAGTGATCCAGAAGTAAAGGGGAAAATGGAGAGTAAAGCTTTGTGGTTATAACATAAGAAAGATAATGAAGAACAAAGTGTGTGTGTGTGTGTGTGTGTGTGTGTGTGTGTGTGTTGCTGGGGATTGAAACCAGGGCTTTATGCATGCAAGGCAAGCACTCTACCAACTGTGTAATAAGAATTGTAATGCATTCTGCTGTCGTTTATTTATTTATTTAAATCAATAAAATATAATAAATCCCAAAAAATATAAAAAAGAAGAAGAAGAACAAAGTAAAGAATGGCACTAAATACCAAAGTAAATGCTCTAATAGGACAAAGCATTAACAGAGATATTTTACTGTGGAAATTTATAAATTTTAGTGAGAGCATTTTCTGTTATGTGATGGAATTAATTTCAGAGAACAGTTGCAAGTGCATGTACAGAAACAAGTAGCACATGGTGAAAAGAGTGGAAGAGTGAGCTCTGAGCACTGGGAGCATTGTGGAGAAGGGCTGGCCTTTTCATCCTGCCTGCATCAAATGTAAGGCATTTCTCCTGTACACCATTGCAATAAATGTACACAAGAGAAAAGAGAGGAAGGAAAGGAGAGGAGAAGAGTTACAGGAAAAGTAGAAAGGCAGTTTAGGGTGAATGAAAAGAAAATAAGAGGAAGGGGGAAAAAACTAGACAGATAATAAGAGATAAGTTAATAAGTTCAGAAAAGTCAACCAAAGAGGAAGCATCCATCCAAGGAAGGTGACCGTGAGAGGAAGAAAAAGGTTCAGAGATTTGGATGCAAATGTTTGAGTTAACCTGGAATTCATTAAAAGTTGTGAACCAAGGGAATCTGATCTTTTTCTTCTATTCTAAATGCAATCCCTACCCCTCTCCTCCTGGATTTGAGTCCAAAAGAGCTATACAACTTAAAATTCTTATTTAAAGATGGCATGATTTTCACATATATACTTTTATTACCTGAACATTCTTTCCAGATAGTCAAGTTGTTTTGTCTTTAAATATGAGATCAAAAATAGAAACAAAATTTTAATAATTGATATTATTTTAGTGCATTCTGCAGCACTACTACTTTATTATGTCAATCACTTCAATCTATTTGTAATCATCATAACATCATGTGCTACCCTCAATATATACAAAGCAGATTTTTAATTTTATCTTTGCTAATACAGTGATTAAATTTGTTTTTCTTTGAAATCTTTCTTGTTTAACTGTACATATCTCTTTTTCTGTACCATCTTTATAAGCAGAATAACATGTAGCCAAAGATAGAAAACTAAGGCAATGTAAATAACCAGTACCAATAACTACACTTTGAATGAATTCTTATTTGGAATAGGATTCCCTCCATGCAATCCTAATCACTGGATGGTTGAAAATTACCAAGATCACTTATTGTGTGTGTGCTTATTAAGTCATAACTTCTGGAAAGAGTACCAGAAGAAATGTTTCATCATATTTCCTGGTAAATAAATATAAATATATAAATACAATATATATATATATATATATATATATATATATATATATATATATATATGTTAGAAGTGTGTGAAAGGACAGAATTAGTACTTGACAACTTAATATTTTCATTCAGAACATGTGAGTAATTAAACACAATGAGTCTTTTTACCAGAATATTCAGAAATATTTCTTATGCAAGAATCATTATAACTTCAACTCTAATCCTAGTCTTAAATTGTTTGAAGTTATACATAAGTAAATGAAGTGATTATAGTTAAATTAATAAGAAAATAAACATATCATTAAAGAACACAAATCAGTTTAGTAGCATTTTTCTTATCCAGATTTTAGCACAAAATTAAATACCATTTGTACCATTTTTCATCTTATCCCCTGGATCATATCATATCTTTCAAATCTACACTAAATTAATACAATCTAATCATTCTTTTACCTTGCATAAAAATATTTTAAAAAATAATTAAAGAAATATTTATTAAAGAAATAATTTATTTATTTATTCTTTAAATTATTAAGAAATAATTTCTGTCTTACCGATAACTTGAAAGGAATACTGGAGATACTTTAATATTCCATACTTGGATAATATGTCAAAATGAACCCCACTATTATGCATAATTATCATGCACTAAACATTTTAAGAATTAAAAAATATATTCGACATTATGAAACAGAAAAAAAATACAATAACATAATCAACAATAACAAGAGTAGCAAGTCTTTGCAAACTGATTGATTCTGGATGTTTAATTATATAGTCTCCAGGAAAAGTTTATATAAGGTTTACTTTGAACACAAGAGTCACACAGGTCTACAATTAGGTGCTTTTTCCAGAAGTGGAAGGAACAGAGATCTAAAATTCCCCTAAGACTGCCAGGGTCCCCTGAAGGACAAGTGAAGTTGTTCTAAGGGGCATTGAGGATTAGGACATGTATGAGAAGACAGATTGTCCCACACGCATTACCATCTCTGGAATCATAAAGTCACATTAGACAATTCTAGTTCTAACAACAAAAATTGCACTTTATTTCAATATTTTCTCTCCCCAGGGACAATTCTGACCTGTGTATGGAAATTTCAGTTTATATTAAAATATATCATTCTGAGTGATTTGATTAGTAGGTTTCTGGCTGAGCTCATCAAAATATGGTATCATTAGGCCAAGATCTAGAGTCCCTCCAGGAGCCAACTGAGTAATATTCAAGAGGAAAGTTTTCTTTCTCATGCAAACTGCAGCTTAGCTGTTCCACTTTAGCTAAAAGTTAGTGAGAAATATCACTAGACACATGTTAGGAGTAGCTAAGAGCAAAACAAAAGATAAAATAAAGCAAGGGTAAATTCCGGAGTCTTTAATTTAAACATTGTGTCAGCGGACACTTGCTAAGGACTTCGTCTTTGAAGGATGTAGATTATGAGAGATTCTTGATCATTATACAAACCCAAATTGGAAGTGGACTATCCTGCACATGGAGAAGCTGGTAGGAGTCAGATGGGACCAGAGGAGGAAGAGCCTGGGGGCATAAGTCAGGGACTTTGTTCTTTAGTCAAAAAGGAAAGGCACTGATGGATTATGAACATCTCTGTCTTTGGCTATGAAAGTTCAAGAGTAAAGTTGATGGATGATTTCAATATAGATAGTCTTTTCAATTTTAGTAATTTTAATAAGTAAATTCTGATATACTACTGTGATTTTAATTACATTCCTTGATGATTAACGTAATTTAGATGGCTTTTATAAATTTCTTTGACATCTGCATATATTCATTTTTGAAATGTTTATCGAAATCATTACCCTGTTTTGTATTTTGTGTGTGTGTGTTTACGTGTGTTTGTGTTGCAAAAGATTAAACTAAGGACCTCATACATACTAGAGAAATGCTTTACCACTGAGGTAATCCCAGACCTACTTCCTATATTCTTATTAAATAATTAGAGTTATAATTACTGATTTGGAGATTTTCCCCTATACCATACATATGAATATCAGATAAATTATTTGTGAATTCTGTTTTAGGTGTATTCTCAGACTAAAAATTCAAAAGACTTCTACCACAGTGACATTTCTAATGATCTATCAATAAGGTACATATCAAGACATTCCTTCAAAAGTGAAGCATAAGTTGCTACACCTGACCATTCACACAACCAAAAGATGTCCCAAATCTAATGGTCATTTTGGATTTGGAGACCATTTACTCTGTTCGTGGGTCTAATACTCTGAGCCATTTACCAAGTCACCTTAAGAGCTGCTTATGTTGAGAAGAATAATTCAAAAAGGAGTAGGCTGTGCATTTTACTTTGTTTATTCATTTAACTTCTATACTTCTCTCCTCCCTCCCTTATTAGGAGTTAGAATCCACATATTAGAGAGAACATTTGGCCTTTGGCTTTGGGGAATTGGTTTATTTCCCTTAGCATGATAGTCTCTCATATCCATCCATTACTGGAAAAATGTCATAAAGTCATTCTTCTTTATGGCTGAGTAATACTTCATTGTGTATATATACCACATTTTCTTTATCCATTCCTCTGTTGAAGGGCACCTAGGTTGACTCCATATCTTAACTATTATGAAGTTACTGTTTATTTAAACAAACAAAAAACAACAAAATATTTTCTTTATGCATGGCCTACCCAACAGCACTAATATTGCAGAGTCAACCTAGTGATGGAGTTAATGTTTGTGAGTTTGCATAGTTCTCCACATAATTCTGATGTGGGATATGGTTTCAGACTCAGTTTTAAAATATTTCCAGCCAATACCTGCACCCTGCAAAATACTAGACCAGATTTGTTTAGACACTTTATGACAGACATTCATATGCCATAAAACACTGAGATCTCTAGACCATAATCTAGATTTTGAGAAAGAAGCAAACTTCAATTTCTGATTGATTTTACTTGTTATTCCCTAAATATTAAATGATATTTCACTCTCCAGAATAATTTTCTCAATAATCTTCTAACCAGTAGAAGGTTTACAAGTTAATGAAGAAAAATATGTATATATGTATACAGAGAAAGTAACTATGAATTATTTTGAATATCCAAGGGAAGAAATGAATGGAACATCATAATAAGGAGTTTTTTCCCTACTATTTTCAGTATATACACGACATGATTTTACTCCAACACTACTAGATCTCTTTACAACTGAGTGAATTCACTACATGATATACTTTATATCTAAATAACCATTAAATATAATGTGTATTTTAGTAATTTATTTTAGGGCAAAAAGAAAAATATTAAATTTTTTTTCAAAACAAGGACTCAGTAAAAAATGTGTATTTTAACCCTTTCCCAACATCTCACTGAAATGACAAAAATGTTTTACATAAAGGAATAAATCTATAAGAGAATTGATAATGTGATTATATCAAAGGGCTAGTAATTTTAATGAATTTCTGTAGCATAAATCAGTTTGATTTCATTGAAGCACAATTCATAGAAGAATAATCTGTACATCTGACATGAAAAAGAGAAGTCTGAAGAGGAAGTCTGAGATTCAGAGTGGCCCTTGGTTGCTTGTTCCCTCCTCACCAAACTAAAGTTATATACCTGCCCATATATTTATACATTAACATCCAACTTCTCATCCAGGCAAAGGAGAATTACAGTAATGGAACTTCCAGTAGCTGAAGGAATAGAGAGTTGATTACATTATCAATTCTGCTTTTGTGTTATAGCAATGAATAATCAAGAAAAAAAATCTAGATAACTAACAAAGAACCATCTGTTCCATGGGAACATTATACTGCAATAAATCAACAAACTAAACATATGCAACCACATGAATTATTGGAAAGAAACAACAGCTTCAATGTGATTCATTCACTGCATTTCCTTGGTTTTAGGGGAACAAAAACAAAGAAAATGATGTGCCATTAATTTTGCCAGTTGAACCTCCAGAAATATAGAATAATAATATTTAGTTTAAATATATATCTACTTTTATATCACTTAAGCCAAACAAACACTAAATACCCCCCTGGTATTTGCCATAGTCAATCCTAGGACCCAATCCCTGTAATAAGAACATATATATCTCAATTTAATGAAGGATGATTTCTTTATTAAAAAAAATGTGAGGTAAGTTGACAAGCAGCAGCCATTCCAAATTTCAAATTTGAAAAAGAGTAATGCATTCTTGCTGTGCTTTTTGCATGGGGTTTATATTGCTTTAAAACATTTCACAAATAGGGTCTCATGTGGGTAAGCAACTGTGGTATGTATGTAAGATATACAGAGAGTAATTAAGAATTCTAAATTGCAGTCTTAAAGAGATTTTTTAACCCCAAATAAGTATTATCCAAAGGTGTTTATTGGCAAGAACCCTAAATATTGCCATTGTGAGCAAATGAAGGGTGAGGGTTAAAATGTATGTATGTGTACATTTATATATATGCATAGCCACATGCATATCATATATCTGGAAATACTCAAGAACAAATACACTAATGCAAATCTAGATACATATACCATGTGTGCATATAATCTGGTAGCAATTAAAATAGATTAAAAGGTGTCAGACGGGCTGGGGATGTGGCTCAAGCAGTAGCGTGCTCGCCTGGCATGCAGGAGGCGCTGGGTTCCATCCCCAACACTACATACAAATAAGATAAAGATGTTTTGTCCGCCCTAAAATAAATATTAAAAAAAATTCTCTCTCTCTCTCTCTCTCTCTCTCTCTCTCTCTCTCTCTCTCTCTCCCTCTCTCTCTCTCTCTCTAAAAAAAAAAAAGTTGTCAGAAAGGTAAATGGTTTAATCTGACACCTATGTATAAAGAATCATCTGGTAGCAATGTTTAAAAAGGAAGAGGATATCAGCAGATGGAAGAGGTGAACAGCTAGAATTTTGCAAACACTGGTGTGTAGATTTTAGGATGAGAGAATCTGTGGTATCAGTACAAAATGTATGGAATTTCAGTGATGGGAGAAAAATGTCAAAGATATACCTGTACATCAATCACTAATTGTATTTTAGAAGTTTAGAGAATGAGGAAATACAACCTTCAAGAATTTTCTTCCAGCTTTCTGGTAGATACTTTGGCATCCTATCATCTTACCTGAACTTGGTATAAACATTTAAATTTCCCAAGACAAAGACACATTGAAAAAAAAAAAAACTTTAGATATTAAAATTTTATTTATTTATTAAGCATTTTGGCCTTTAAAAAATGTTTTCTTTGCTGAGAAGAAGCTTTTTAATTCGATTCAATCTCATTAAAAAGCTTCTTCTCAGCAAAGGAAACAATCAATAATGTGAGGAGAGAGCCTACAGATTGGGAGAAAATCTTTACCACATGTACCTCAGATAAAGCATTAATCTCTAGGATACATAAAGAACTAAAAAAACTTCACACACACACACACACACACACAAATTACCCATTCAATAAATGGCCTAAGGAACTAAACAGACACTTCACAGAGAAAGAAATACAATCAGCAAATATATGTAAAAGTGTTCAACATCTCTAGAAATTAGAGAAATGGAAGTCAAAACTACAATAAGATTTCATCTCACTCCAGTTAGAGTGGCAATCATCAAGAATACAGGCAAGGGTCTGGGGATGTGGCTCAAACGGTAGCGCGCTCGCCTGGCATGCATGCGGCCGGGGTTCGATCTTCAGCACCAGATACAAACAAAAATGTTGTGTCCGCCAAAAAATTTTTAAATAAATAAATAAATATTAAATTTCTCTCTCTCTCTGTCTCTAAAAAAAATACAGGCAACAATAAATGTTGGCAAGGATGTGGGGGAAAAGGTACACTCATACATTGCTTATGGAACTGTAAATTGGCACAGCTACTATGGAAAACGGAACCACCATTCAACCCAGCTATTTCACTCCTCAGTTTATACCTAAAGATAGAAGAATGAAACGCACGTTATTATTTTAAGTATATATGTGACTGCATGACTAATATGATTCTACAAATTGTACACTCAGAAAAATGAAAAATTATATCCCATCTATGTATAATATATCAAAGTGCATAAATGCATTCTACTATTATGAATAACTAAAACAAATTAAAAACGAAAAAATGTTTTTAATATTTGTCTTCTGTTCTGCCAGCCTATTTCCTACTGTGTCTACCCATACTTAAAATCTTTAATTTAATATATTAGCTTTTTGAATTAGTAAGGGTCTTCAGATTGCCCAATAACAAATATGCACATCTAGAAAGGGCTTCAAAATTCAAGAGAGATAATGATAAGCAATTTATATCTTCTCTTTACTCAGAGGCAAATGAGTTGAGAACAACCACTTACTCTTTTTCCATGCCTTCACTGTTTTAATTGCCTTCTCATTGTATCCTGATTGCATTTCAGTTTGTTTTTTCCTCATGTGATATGTGAGTTCAATTGCTCCAAGAAGTGAAAGTCACCCTTTCCTCCCAAAAACATAAAGATGTGATGACTGACCAATGTCTTGGGATTTTTTTTTCTATTTGCTCAAACACAAACCTGCCACCACTGTGGAATAAATGACTGAGGCCCAGCCTATCCGTATGAAGTATCATACTCAACTCCTTTGGATATAATTACACTAGTACTCAATGTATTTACAAAGCAAGAAAATATAAACCATAAAGTGTTTCCACATTTTTTATACTTTAATTGTTCCACCATGATGAGAATATTTAATTGAAACTTCATACATGTTTCCGAATGAGATATACAAATGGTTTAAGTATATATTTAAGTACTAAAAACTTAATTCATTAACATTTTATAGCAATTCTAACTGAAAAGCCCTTTCAATAACACTAAGGACAGTACAAATAACTCCACAATTTCATGACTGTTTTAATGAAACAACAGGTATTAATGACATCTAAATATTTCTTTTCAACATTTTTGTCAGTGCATCTAAGACTTGCTTGTTTCTCAGACTATAGATAAAGGGGTTTAACACAGGAATTATGACAGTGTAAAATAGAGAAAGCATGTCTTGATCATTTGCCTGTGAAGATGCAGGATGCACATACATGAAGAGAAGGGGGCCATAGTATAAAGACACAGAAAAGAGATGGGCTCCACAGGTGGAGAAGGCTTTTTTAACACTCTTTTCAGACTTCTTTTTTAAAATTGTAAAGAGCACTAGGGTGTAAGAAACAAGAATAGTCACAATACTGAAAACTTGTATTGAACCAGAGAAAATAAAAAGCATTAGATAATTAATAGAAGGATCATTACATGAAACTTTTAACAGGGGCATAACATCACAATAAAAGTGACGTATTATGTTGGAATTACAGAAAGTTAATCTGAATAAAAAGCTTTCATGAAGTATGGCATGAAGAAATCCACCTACAAATGACAAAACTAGTAGCCATAAGCATAGTTTATTGGTCATAATCACAGGATACAGTAAAGGGTGGCATATGGCTGCATAGCGATCATAAGCCATCGCTGCCAGGAGAAAGCATTCTGTGGTCACACTAAATGCAACGGAAAAAAATTGTATCAGGCATTCAGAAAAAGACATTATTTTGCTTTTGTCTAAAAAGTTGGCCAGCATCTTTGGGGTCACTGTTGATGATAACCAAGCATCCACAAATGCCAAATTCCCAAGGAAAAAGTACATGGGGATGTGAAGCTGAGGGTCATTCCAGATCAGAGAAATTAGACCAAGGTTTCCCACCATGGTGATGAGGTATATCACCAGGAACACCAGGAACAGGGGAAGTTTCCACTGTGGTTGCTGTGTAAGTCCTGTGAGAATAAACTCTGTCAGCAAAGTTGCATTTGCCTCTTCCATGCCTCACAGGATGTCCCCTGAAATGAAATAAAATGTAATGAATGTTAAAAAAATACAATGAAGATTATTTTTTTCTTTTCTTTCTTTCTTCTTTTTTTTTGGCAACTGGGGATTGAACCCAGGGACACTTAACCTTTGAGCCACATTCCCAGCCCCAATCTTTTTTGTTTACATTTTATTTAGAGACAGAGTATTGCTAAGTTGCTGACAACCTAAGTTGTCGAGGCTGGCTTTGAACATGGGATCCTCCTACCTCAGCCTCCTGAGCTCCTGGGATTACAGGCAGTGCCACCATACCTGGCTACAATGAGGATTTATAAAGAAAAAATTGGAAGGCAAAGGTTGAGGTAAAATTGTAATTTTTTTCAAAATGACATTAATAGTTTTAGAGAATTACATATAGCAAAAAAATTCAAATCAATAAACCTACAGGAAAAAACAAATTTAGAGAAAATGAGAGGCCTTCTAAATTTGTGATAAATTTCTTGGGAATTGTTGAATGTGGTTGGAAATTTGATGTCCTAGACATGGTTTAAGATCTACAGAACTATCTGAATGACCTGGATTACAAACTAAAATGAATGTCATTTGAAAGAATTTGAAACTTATTTATCAGATAATATGCTCTTATACTAAGATCTTCTAACATGTGTAATGATGTGATCAAATATTTTAAATGAAATATTTGTAATATGCAAAAAATTTATAGGGATGGTACAATGGAGCATGGGAAATAATGAGAAAATAATTATTATTGTCCAAGAGGTCACAGACCAATAAACACATCTAATCATCTTTTTATACCATATATGTGTAAATATATATATATATATATATATATATATATATCCATATATGTGTGTATATATATATATATATATATATATATATATATATATATATATATGAGGTATCACTATAGAAATATGTATATAAAATATATATATTATATACATTAGATAGCATATATATATTATGAGGTATCAGTATAAAAATAGAGTAATTCATGAAAGAGTTAAGAATCTATACTTTAAAGATTCTTCTCTGACAATGCCAACATACTTGTATTGCCTAGTTTGGATATAATATGACATTTGTAGAAGTTAGGAAAATGATCAGGCATATTGAAATAATTCATAATGTAGAGTCACTAGGATTCAGTTACATATGCGGTGTTAGAGGTTAGCCAGTGAAGAGGAAAGAAGTGAATTGTTAAATGGGTTAGTAATATCAAAAATAAAACTGAATCCTTCAATTCATTATCAAATTTTCAAAAGGAGAACCCCCTTAACACCCAGGGGATATTGGTGTAAGTATGGGTCTGCTCGTCACTCATATGAGTGATGACCTGGGTAACTTCAGAGTTGGTGAAGGCATAACTCTAGATGATCTACCCATCAGAGATTGCATTCAAGAAAAAGAGAGGGGGAAGGAGATGATGAGAAAGTTACATTAAGGAACTTATAATATGGATCGGTGTCATTTATTAGATGGTATATCTGTACCCCTTCCTAAGACAAAACCTTTTGGTGGGAGGGAGCTTCCCTCCACTTAAGAATCCAAAGTCCTAGAAACTAACTTTTTCATGGCCCTTTAACCTAGAGAGATGAGAATTGGTATAGGTTTGCCCAGTGAAACACAAATGTACAGGATTTAGAACATGGCAAAAAAAGATGCACCCTGCATCCATATCAGTAGTATGATTTGTGGTTTTGACACCTGAAATTCATGTCAGGAATTGAATCCCTTATTGAGGTAACATTGGGAAATAAATGTTGCTATTAATCAGCTGCCTTGTGTCCTTTTCCTGCCCATTTGTCAAACAGATTCCTCCATCCTCTGCCACATTTATTGCTTTGGGCCAATTTCCATTTAATAAACTTATTTGTTGGATTTAACATAGGAGAAACAAGAGACAGACAAGAAAAAAAGAAAAAGTAGTGATCAGAGTGATGCAGAAGTGAAGGGAAAATGGAGAGTGAAGCTTTGTGGATATAAAATAAGAAGATAATGAAGAAGAACAAAGGTTTTTGTTTTGTTTTGTTCTGTTGTGTGTGTGTGTGTGTGTGTGTGTGTGTGTGTGTGTGGTGGTGGTGGAGGTGGTGGTGAGGATTGATCCCAGGGCCTTATGCATGCAAGGCAAGCACTCTACCAACTGTGTAATAAGAATCCTAATGCATTCCGTTGCCAGCTATTTATTTATTTATTTATTTATTTAAATCAATAAAATATAATAAATCCCAAAAAATAAAAAATAAAAAGAGGAAGAATGTAAAGAATGGCGCAAAATACCAAAGTAAATGCTCTAGTAAGACAAAGCATTAACAGAGATACTTTACTGTGGAAATTTATGAATTTTAGTGAGAGCATTTTCTGTTTTGTGATAGAATTAATTTCAGAGAACAGTTGCAAGTGCATGTACAGAAACAAGTAGCACATGGTGAAAAGAGTGGAAGAGTGAGCTCTGAGCACTGGGAGCATTGTATCAAACATAAGGCATTTCTCCTGTACACCATTGCAATAAATGTATACAAGAGAAAAGAGAGGAAGGAAAGAAGAGGAGAAGAGTTTCAGTAAAAGTAGAAAGGCAATTTAGGGTGAATGAAAAGAAAATAAGAGGAAGGGGGAAAAAACTAGACAGATAATAAGAGAGACATGAATAAGTACAGAAAGGTCAAAGAAAGAGGAAGCATCCAAGGAAGGCGACCATGAGAGGAAGAAAAAGGTTCAGAGATTTGGATGCAAATGTTTGAGTTAACCTGGAATTCATTAAAAGTTGTGAACCAAGGGGATCTTATCTTTTTCTTCTATTCTAAATGCAATCCCTACCCCTCTCCTCCTGGAATTTGAGTCCAAGAGAGCTATACAACTTAAAATTCTTATTTAAAGATGGCATGATTTTCATATATATGCTTTTATTACCTGAACATGCTTTCCAGATAGTAAAGTTGTTTTGTCTTTAAATATGAGAACAAAAATAGAAACAAAATTTTAATAATTGATATTATTTTAGTTAGCATACTGAAAATTTCCAAGAAAGTAGAACACTACTACTCTATTATGTCAATCACTTCAATCTATTTATATACATCATAATATTATATGCTACCCTCAATATATACTAGGAAGATTTTTAATTTTATCTTTGTTATTACACTGATTAAATTTGGTTTTTTCCTTGAAATCTTTCTTGTTTAACTGTACATACCTCTTTTTCACTCCCATCTTTATAAGCAGAATAACATGTAGCCAAAGATAGAAAACTAAGGAAATATAAATAACCAGTACCAATAACTACAGTTTGAATTAATTCTTATTTGGAATGGGATTACCTCCATGTAATCCTAATTATTGGATGGTTGAAAATTATCAGGGTCAATTATTGTCATAACTTTTGGAAAGAGTAGCAGAAGAAATGTTTCATCGTAATTCCTGGTAAATAAATATAAATTTATAAATACAAATATACGTATATATGTTTGTCAGAAGTGTGTGAAAGGGCAGATTTAGTACATGACAACTTAATATTTTCATTCAGAACATGTAATTAATCAACCACAATGGGTCATTTTACCGGAATCTTAGAAATATTTCTTATGCAAGATCATTATAACTGCAAATTCTAATTCTAGTCTTAAATGGTTTGAAGTTATACATAAATAAATGAAGACAGTATAGTTAGATTAAAAAGAATATAAACATATCACTAAAGGACACAAATCAGTTTTGTAGCATTTTTCTTATCCAGATTTTAGCACAAAATTAAATACCATTAGTGCACCATTTTCCATCCTATTCCCTGGATCATATCATATCTTTCAAACCTACACTAAATTGATACAATCTAATCAGTACTTTTACCTTGCATAAAAATAAGTTAAAAGAACAGAAATAACTTCTGTCTTACCGATAACTTGAAAGGAATATTGGAGATCCTTTACAATTCCATGCTTGGCTAATATGTCAAAATAAACCCCACTATTATGCATAATATCATACACTAACAAAAACATTTTAAAAAATTTAAAAATGTACTAGACATTATGAAACAGAAAAAAATATAATAGCATAGAGTCAACAATAACAAGAGTAGTGATTCTTTTCAAACTGATTGTTTCTGGATGTTTAATTATTCAGTCTCCAGGAAAAGTTTATATAAGGTTTGCTTTAAACACAAGACTCACCCAGTTCTACAATTACGTGCTTTCTCCAGAAGTGGAAGGAGCAGAGATATAAAATTCCCCTAAGACTGCCAGAGGGTGCCCTGAAGGACAAGTGAAGTTGTTCTAAGGGGCATTGAGGATTAGGACATGTATGAGAAGAAGCCCAGATTGTCCCACATGCATTACCAACTCTAGAATCATAAAGTCACATTAGACAATTCTAGTTCTAACAACAAAAATTGCACTTTATTTCAATATTTTCTCTCCCCAGGGACAATTCTGACCTGTGTATGGAAATTTCAGTTTATATTAAAATATATCATTCTGAGTGATTTGATTAGTAGGTTTCTGGCTGAGCTCATCAAAATATGGTATCATTAGGCCAAGATCTAGAGTCCCTCCAGGAGCCAACTGAGTAATATTCAAGAGGAAAGTTTTCTTTCTCATGCAAACTGCAGCTTAGCTGTTCCACTTTAGCTAAAAGTTAGTGAGAAATATCACTAGACACATGTTAGGAGTAGCTAAGAGCAAAACAAAAGATAAAATAAAGCAAGGGTAAATTCCGGAGTCTTTAATTTAAACATTGTGTCAGCGGACACTTGCTAAGGACTTCGTCTTTGAAGGATGTAGATTATGAGAGATTCTTGATCATTATACAAACCCAAATTGGAAGTGGACTATCCTGCACATGGAGAAGCTGGTAGGAGTCAGATGGGACCAGAGGAGGAAGAGCCTGGGGGCATAAGTCAGGGACTTTGTTCTTTAGTCAAAAAGGAAAGGCACTGATGGATTATGAACATCTCTGTCTTTGGCTATGAAAGTTCAAGAGTAAAGTTGATGGATGATTTCAATATAGATAGTCTTTTCAATTTTAGTAATTTTAATAAGTAAATTCTGATATACTACTGTGATTTTAATTACATTCCTTGATGATTAACGTAATTTAGATGGCTTTTATAAATTTCTTTGACATCTGCATATATTCATTTTTGAAATGTTTATCGAAATCATTACCCTGTTTTGTATTTTGTGTGTGTGTGTTTACGTGTGTTTGTGTTGCAAAAGATTAAACTAAGGACCTCATACATACTAGAGAAATGCTTTACCACTGAGGTAATCCCAGACCTACTTCCTATATTCTTATTAAATAATTAGAGTTATAATTACTGATTTGGAGATTTTCCCCTATACCATACATATGAATATCAGATAAATTATTTGTGAATTCTGTTTTAGGTGTATTCTCAGACTAAAAATTCAAAAGACTTCTACCACAGTGACATTTCTAATGATCTATCAATAAGGTACATATCAAGACATTCCTTCAAAAGTGAAGCATAAGTTGCTACACCTGACCATTCACACAACCAAAAGATGTCCCAAATCTAATGGTCATTTTGGATTTGGAGACCATTTACTCTGTTCGTGGGTCTAATACTCTGAGCCATTTACCAAGTCACCTTAAGAGCTGCTTATGTTGAGAAGAATAATTCAAAAAGGAGTAGGCTGTGCATTTTACTTTGTTTATTCATTTAACTTCTATACTTCTCTCCTCCCTCCCTTATTAGGAGTTAGAATCCACATATTAGAGAGAACATTTGGCCTTTGGCTTTGGGGAATTGGTTTATTTCCCTTAGCATGATAGTCTCTCATATCCATCCATTACTGGAAAAATGTCATAAAGTCATTCTTCTTTATGGCTGAGTAATACTTCATTGTGTATATATACCACATTTTCTTTATCCATTCCTCTGTTGAAGGGCACCTAGGTTGACTCCATATCTTAACTATTATGAAGTTACTGTTTATTTAAACAAACAAAAAACAACAAAATATTTTCTTTATGCATGGCCTACCCAACAGCACTAATATTGCAGAGTCAACCTAGTGATGGAGTTAATGTTTGTGAGTTTGCATAGTTCTCCACATAATTCTGATGTGGGATATGGTTTCAGACTCAGTTTTAAAATATTTCCAGCCAATACCTGCACCCTGCAAAATACTAGACCAGATTTGTTTAGACACTTTATGACAGACATTCATATGCCATAAAACACTGAGATCTCTAGACCATAATCTAGATTTTGAGAAAGAAGCAAACTTCAATTTCTGATTGATTTTACTTGTTATTCCCTAAATATTAAATGATATTTCACTCTCCAGAATAATTTTCTCAATAATCTTCTAACCAGTAGAAGGTTTACAAGTTAATGAAGAAAAATATGTATATATGTATACAGAGAAAGTAACTATGAATTATTTTGAATATCCAAGGGAAGAAATGAATGGAACATCATAATAAGGAGTTTTTTCCCTACTATTTTCAGTATATACACGACATGATTTTACTCCAACACTACTAGATCTCTTTACAACTGAGTGAATTCACTACATGATATACTTTATATCTAAATAACCATTAAATATAATGTGTATTTTAGTAATTTATTTTAGGGCAAAAAGAAAAATATTAAATTTTTTTTCAAAACAAGGACTCAGTAAAAAATGTGTATTTTAACCCTTTCCCAACATCTCACTGAAATGACAAAAATGTTTTACATAAAGGAATAAATCTATAAGAGAATTGATAATGTGATTATATCAAAGGGCTAGTAATTTTAATGAATTTCTGTAGCATAAATCAGTTTGATTTCATTGAAGCACAATTCATAGAAGAATAATCTGTACATCTGACATGAAAAAGAGAAGTCTGAAGAGGAAGTCTGAGATTCAGAGTGGCCCTTGGTTGCTTGTTCCCTCCTCACCAAACTAAAGTTATATACCTGCCCATATATTTATACATTAACATCCAACTTCTCATCCAGGCAAAGGAGAATTACAGTAATGGAACTTCCAGTAGCTGAAGGAATAGAGAGTTGATTACATTATCAATTCTGCTTTTGTGTTATAGCAATGAATAATCAAGAAAAAAAATCTAGATAACTAACAAAGAACCATCTGTTCCATGGGAACATTATACTGCAATAAATCAACAAACTAAACATATGCAACCACATGAATTATTGGAAAGAAACAACAGCTTCAATGTGATTCATTCACTGCATTTCCTTGGTTTTAGGGGAACAAAAACAAAGAAAATGATGTGCCATTAATTTTGCCAGTTGAACCTCCAGAAATATAGAATAATAATATTTAGTTTAAATATATATCTACTTTTATATCACTTAAGCCAAACAAACACTAAATACCCCCCTGGTATTTGCCATAGTCAATCCTAGGACCCAATCCCTGTAATAAGAACATATATATCTCAATTTAATGAAGGATGATTTCTTTATTAAAAAAAATGTGAGGTAAGTTGACAAGCAGCAGCCATTCCAAATTTCAAATTTGAAAAAGAGTAATGCATTCTTGCTGTGCTTTTTGCATGGGGTTTATATTGCTTTAAAACATTTCACAAATAGGGTCTCATGTGGGTAAGCAACTGTGGTATGTATGTAAGATATACAGAGAGTAATTAAGAATTCTAAATTGCAGTCTTAAAGAGATTTTTTAACCCCAAATAAGTATTATCCAAAGGTGTTTATTGGCAAGAACCCTAAATATTGCCATTGTGAGCAAATGAAGGGTGAGGGTTAAAATGTATGTATGTGTACATTTATATATATGCATAGCCACATGCATATCATATATCTGGAAATACTCAAGAACAAATACACTAATGCAAATCTAGATACATATACCATGTGTGCATATAATCTGGTAGCAATTAAAATAGATTAAAAGGTGTCAGACGGGCTGGGGATGTGGCTCAAGCAGTAGCGTGCTCGCCTGGCATGCAGGAGGCGCTGGGTTCCATCCCCAACACTACATACAAATAAGATAAAGATGTTTTGTCCGCCCTAAAATAAATATTAAAAAAAATTCTCTCTCTCTCTCTCTCTCTCTCTCTCTCTCTCTCTCTCTCTCTCCCTCTCTCTCTCTCTCTCTAAAAAAAAAAAAGTTGTCAGAAAGGTAAATGGTTTAATCTGACACCTATGTATAAAGAATCATCTGGTAGCAATGTTTAAAAAGGAAGAGGATATCAGCAGATGGAAGAGGTGAACAGCTAGAATTTTGCAAACACTGGTGTGTAGATTTTAGGATGAGAGAATCTGTGGTATCAGTACAAAATGTATGGAATTTCAGTGATGGGAGAAAAATGTCAAAGATATACCTGTACATCAATCACTAATTGTATTTTAGAAGTTTAGAGAATGAGGAAATACAACCTTCAAGAATTTTCTTCCAGCTTTCTGGTAGATACTTTGGCATCCTATCATCTTACCTGAACTTGGTATAAACATTTAAATTTCCCAAGACAAAGACACATTGAAAAAAAAAAAAAACTTTAGATATTAAAATTTTATTTATTTATTAAGCATTTTGGCCTTTAAAAAATGTTTTCTTTGCTGAGAAGAAGCTTTTTAATTCGATTCAATCTCATTAAAAAGCTTCTTCTCAGCAAAGGAAACAATCAATAATGTGAGGAGAGAGCCTACAGATTGGGAGAAAATCTTTACCACATGCACCTCAGATAAAGCATTAATCTCTAGGATACATAAAGAACTAAAAAAACTTCACACACACACACACACACACACAAATTACCCATTCAATAAATGGCCTAAGGAACTAAACAGACACTTCACAGAGAAAGAAATACAATCAGCAAATATATGTAAAAGTGTTCAACATCTCTAGAAATTAGAGAAATGGAAGTCAAAACTACAATAAGATTTCATCTCACTCCAGTTAGAGTGGCAATCATCAAGAATACAGGCAAGGGTCTGGGGATGTGGCTCAAACGGTAGCGCGCTCGCCTGGCATGCATGCGGCCGGGGTTCGATCTTCAGCACCAGATACAAACAAAAATGTTGTGTCCGCCAAAAAATTTTTAAATAAATAAATAAATATTAAATTTCTCTCTCTCTCTGTCTCTAAAAAAAATACAGGCAACAATAAATGTTGGCAAGGATGTGGGGGAAAAGGTACACTCATACATTGCTTATGGAACTGTAAATTGGCACAGCTACTATGGAAAACGGAACCACCATTCAACCCAGCTATTTCACTCCTCAGTTTATACCTAAAGATAGAAGAATGAAACGCACGTTATTATTTTAAGTATATATGTGACTGCATGACTAATATGATTCTACAAATTGTACACTCAGAAAAATGAAAAATTATATCCCATCTATGTATAATATATCAAAGTGCATAAATGCATTCTACTATTATGAATAACTAAAACAAATTAAAAACGAAAAAATGTTTTTAATATTTGTCTTCTGTTCTGCCAGCCTATTTCCTACTGTGTCTACCCATACTTAAAATCTTTAATTTAATATATTAGCTTTTTGAATTAGTAAGGGTCTTCAGATTGCCCAATAACAAATATGCACATCTAGAAAGGGCTTCAAAATTCAAGAGAGATAATGATAAGCAATTTATATCTTCTCTTTACTCAGAGGCAAATGAGTTGAGAACAACCACTTACTCTTTTTCCATGCCTTCACTGTTTTAATTGCCTTCTCATTGTATCCTGATTGCATTTCAGTTTGTTTTTTCCTCATGTGATATGTGAGTTCAATTGCTCCAAGAAGTGAAAGTCACCCTTTCCTCCCAAAAACATAAAGATGTGATGACTGACCAATGTCTTGGGATTTTTTTTTCTATTTGCTCAAACACAAACCTGCCACCACTGTGGAATAAATGACTGAGGCCCAGCCTATCCGTATGAAGTATCATACTCAACTCCTTTGGATATAATTACACTAGTACTCAATGTATTTACAAAGCAAGAAAATATAAACCATAAAGTGTTTCCACATTTTTTATACTTTAATTGTTCCACCATGATGAGAATATTTAATTGAAACTTCATACATGTTTCCGAATGAGATATACAAATGGTTTAAGTATATATTTAAGTACTAAAAACTTAATTCATTAACATTTTATAGCAATTCTAACTGAAAAGCCCTTTCAATAACACTAAGGACAGTACAAATAACTCCACAATTTCATGACTGTTTTAATGAAACAACAGGTATTAATGACATCTAAATATTTCTTTTCAACATTTTTGTCAGTGCATCTAAGACTTGCTTGTTTCTCAGACTATAGATAAAGGGGTTTAACACAGGAATTATGACAGTGTAAAATAGAGAAAGCATGTCTTGATCATTTGCCTGTGAAGATGCAGGATGCACATACATGAAGAGAAGGGGGCCATAGTATAAAGACACAGAAAAGAGATGGGCTCCACAGGTGGAGAAGGCTTTTTTAACACTCTTTTCAGACTTCTTTTTTAAAATTGTAAAGAGCACTAGGGTGTAAGAAACAAGAATAGTCACAATACTGAAAACTTGTATTGAACCAGAGAAAATAAAAAGCATTAGATAATTAATAGAAGGATCATTACATGAAACTTTTAACAGGGGCATAACATCACAATAAAAGTGACGTATTATGTTGGAATTACAGAAAGTTAATCTGAATAAAAAGCTTTCATGAAGTATGGCATGAAGAAATCCACCTACAAATGACAAAACTAGTAGCCATAAGCATAGTTTATTGGTCATAATCACAGGATACAGTAAAGGGTGGCATATGGCTGCATAGCGATCATAAGCCATCGCTGCCAGGAGAAAGCATTCTGTGGTCACACTAAATGCAACGGAAAAAAATTGTATCAGGCATTCAGAAAAAGACATTATTTTGCTTTTGTCTAAAAAGTTGGCCAGCATCTTTGGGGTCACTGTTGATGATAACCAAGCATCCACAAATGCCAAATTCCCAAGGAAAAAGTACATGGGGATGTGAAGCTGAGGGTCATTCCAGATCAGAGAAATTAGACCAAGGTTTCCCACCATGGTGATGAGGTATATCACCAGGAACACCAGGAACAGGGGAAGTTTCCACTGTGGTTGCTGTGTAAGTCCTGTGAGAATAAACTCTGTCAGCAAAGTTGCATTTGCCTCTTCCATGCCTCACAGGATGTCCCCTGAAATGAAATAAAATGTAATGAATGTTAAAAAAATACAATGAAGATTATTTTTTTCTTTTCTTTCTTTCTTCTTTTTTTTTGGCAACTGGGGATTGAACCCAGGGACACTTAACCTTTGAGCCACATTCCCAGCCCCAATCTTTTTTGTTTACATTTTATTTAGAGACAGAGTATTGCTAAGTTGCTGACAACCTAAGTTGTCGAGGCTGGCTTTGAACATGGGATCCTCCTACCTCAGCCTCCTGAGCTCCTGGGATTACAGGCAGTGCCACCATACCTGGCTACAATGAGGATTTATAAAGAAAAAATTGGAAGGCAAAGGTTGAGGTAAAATTGTAATTTTTTTCAAAATGACATTAATAGTTTTAGAGAATTACATATAGCAAAAAAATTCAAATCAATAAACCTACAGGAAAAAACAAATTTAGAGAAAATGAGAGGCCTTCTAAATTTGTGATAAATTTCTTGGGAATTGTTGAATGTGGTTGGAAATTTGATGTCCTAGACATGGTTTAAGATCTACAGAACTATCTGAATGACCTGGATTACAAACTAAAATGAATGTCATTTGAAAGAATTTGAAACTTATTTATCAGATAATATGCTCTTATACTAAGATCTTCTAACATGTGTAATGATGTGATCAAATATTTTAAATGAAATATTTGTAATATGCAAAAAATTTATAGGGATGGTACAATGGAGCATGGGAAATAATGAGAAAATAATTATTATTGTCCAAGAGGTCACAGACCAATAAACACATCTAATCATCTTTTTATACCATATATGTGTAAATATATATATATATATATATATATATATATCCATATATGTGTGTATATATATATATATATATATATATATATATATATATATATATATATGAGGTATCACTATAGAAATATGTATATAAAATATATATATTATATACATTAGATAGCATATATATATTATGAGGTATCAGTATAAAAATAGAGTAATTCATGAAAGAGTTAAGAATCTATACTTTAAAGATTCTTCTCTGACAATGCCAACATACTTGTATTGCCTAGTTTGGATATAATATGACATTTGTAGAAGTTAGGAAAATGATCAGGCATATTGAAATAATTCATAATGTAGAGTCACTAGGATTCAGTTACATATGCGGTGTTAGAGGTTAGCCAGTGAAGAGGAAAGAAGTGAATTGTTAAATGGGTTAGTAATATCAAAAATAAAACTGAATCCTTCAATTCATTATCAAATTTTCAAAAGGAGAACCCCCTTAACACCCAGGGGATATTGGTGTAAGTATGGGTCTGCTCGTCACTCATATGAGTGATGACCTGGGTAACTTCAGAGTTGGTGAAGGCATAACTCTAGATGATCTACCCATCAGAGATTGCATTCAAGAAAAAGAGAGGGGGAAGGAGATGATGAGAAAGTTACATTAAGGAACTTATAATATGGATCGGTGTCATTTATTAGATGGTATATCTGTACCCCTTCCTAAGACAAAACCTTTTGGTGGGAGGGAGCTTCCCTCCACTTAAGAATCCAAAGTCCTAGAAACTAACTTTTTCATGGCCCTTTAACCTAGAGAGATGAGAATTGGTATAGGTTTGCCCAGTGAAACACAAATGTACAGGATTTAGAACATGGCAAAAAAAGATGCACCCTGCATCCATATCAGTAGTATGATTTGTGGTTTTGACACCTGAAATTCATGTCAGGAATTGAATCCCTTATTGAGGTAACATTGGGAAATAAATGTTGCTATTAATCAGCTGCCTTGTGTCCTTTTCCTGCCCATTTGTCAAACAGATTCCTCCATCCTCTGCCACATTTATTGCTTTGGGCCAATTTCCATTTAATAAACTTATTTGTTGGATTTAACATAGGAGAAACAAGAGACAGACAAGAAAAAAAGAAAAAGTAGTGATCAGAGTGATGCAGAAGTGAAGGGAAAATGGAGAGTGAAGCTTTGTGGATATAAAATAAGAAGATAATGAAGAAGAACAAAGGTTTTTGTTTTGTTTTGTTCTGTTGTGTGTGTGTGTGTGTGTGTGTGTGTGTGTGTGTGTGTGGTGGTGGTGGAGGTGGTGGTGAGGATTGATCCCAGGGCCTTATGCATGCAAGGCAAGCACTCTACCAACTGTGTAATAAGAATCCTAATGCATTCCGTTGCCAGCTATTTATTTATTTATTTATTTATTTAAATCAATAAAATATAATAAATCCCAAAAAATAAAAAATAAAAAGAGGAAGAATGTAAAGAATGGCGCAAAATACCAAAGTAAATGCTCTAGTAAGACAAAGCATTAACAGAGATACTTTACTGTGGAAATTTATGAATTTTAGTGAGAGCATTTTCTGTTTTGTGATAGAATTAATTTCAGAGAACAGTTGCAAGTGCATGTACAGAAACAAGTAGCACATGGTGAAAAGAGTGGAAGAGTGAGCTCTGAGCACTGGGAGCATTGTATCAAACATAAGGCATTTCTCCTGTACACCATTGCAATAAATATACAAGAGAAAAGAGAGGAAGGAAAGAAGAGGAGAAGAGTTTCAGTAAAAGTAGAAAGGCAATTTAGGGTGAATGAAAAGAAAATAAGAGGAAGGGGGAAAAAACTAGACAGATAATAAGAGAGACATGAATAAGTACAGAAAGGTCAAAGAAAGAGGAAGCATCCAAGGAAGGCGACCATGAGAGGAAGAAAAAGGTTCAGAGATTTGGATGCAAATGTTTGAGTTAACCTGGAATTCATTAAAAGTTGTGAACCAAGGGGATCTTATCTTTTTCTTCTATTCTAAATGCAATCCCTACCCCTCTCCTCCTGGAATTTGAGTCCAAGAGAGCTATACAACTTAAAATTCTTATTTAAAGATGGCATGATTTTCATATATATGCTTTTATTACCTGAACATGCTTTCCAGATAGTAAAGTTGTTTTGTCTTTAAATATGAGAACAAAAATAGAAACAAAATTTTAATAATTGATATTATTTTAGTTAGCATACTGAAAATTTCCAAGAAAGTAGAACACTACTACTCTATTATGTCAATCACTTCAATCTATTTATATACATCATAATATTATATGCTACCCTCAATATATACTAGGAAGATTTTTAATTTTATCTTTGTTATTACACTGATTAAATTTGGTTTTTTCCTTGAAATCTTTCTTGTTTAACTGTACATACCTCTTTTTCACTCCCATCTTTATAAGCAGAATAACATGTAGCCAAAGATAGAAAACTAAGGAAATATAAATAACCAGTACCAATAACTACAGTTTGAATTAATTCTTATTTGGAATGGGATTACCTCCATGTAATCCTAATTATTGGATGGTTGAAAATTATCAGGGTCAATTATTGTCATAACTTTTGGAAAGAGTAGCAGAAGAAATGTTTCATCGTAATTCCTGGTAAATAAATATAAATTTATAAATACAAATATACGTATATATGTTTGTCAGAAGTGTGTGAAAGGGCAGATTTAGTACATGACAACTTAATATTTTCATTCAGAACATGTAATTAATCAACCACAATGGGTCATTTTACCGGAATCTTAGAAATATTTCTTATGCAAGATCATTATAACTGCAAATTCTAATTCTAGTCTTAAATGGTTTGAAGTTATACATAAATAAATGAAGACAGTATAGTTAGATTAAAAAGAATATAAACATATCACTAAAGGACACAAATCAGTTTTGTAGCATTTTTCTTATCCAGATTTTAGCACAAAATTAAATACCATTAGTGCACCATTTTCCATCCTATTCCCTGGATCATATCATATCTTTCAAACCTACACTAAATTGATACAATCTAATCAGTACTTTTACCTTGCATAAAAATAAGTTAAAAGAACAGAAATAACTTCTGTCTTACCGATAACTTGAAAGGAATATTGGAGATCCTTTACAATTCCATGCTTGGCTAATATGTCAAAATAAACCCCACTATTATGCATAATATCATACACTAACAAAAACATTTTAAAAAATTTAAAAATGTACTAGACATTATGAAACAGAAAAAAATATAATAGCATAGAGTCAACAATAACAAGAGTAGTGATTCTTTTCAAACTGATTGTTTCTGGATGTTTAATTATTCAGTCTCCAGGAAAAGTTTATATAAGGTTTGCTTTAAACACAAGACTCACCCAGTTCTACAATTACGTGCTTTCTCCAGAAGTGGAAGGAGCAGAGATATAAAATTCCCCTAAGACTGCCAGAGGGTGCCCTGAAGGACAAGTGAAGTTGTTCTAAGGGGCATTGAGGATTAGGACATGTATGAGAAGAAGCCCAGATTGTCCCACATGCATTACCAACTCTAGAATCATAAAGTCACATTAGACAATTCTAGTTCTAACAACAAAAATTGCACTTTATTTCAATATTTTCTCTCCCCAGGGACAATTCTGACCTGTGTATGGAAACTTCAGTTTATATTAAAATATATCATTCTGAGTGATTTGATTAGTAGGTTTCTGTCTGAGCTCATCAAAATATGATTTTATTAGGTCAAGATCTAGATACCCTCCAGGAGCCAACTGAGTAAAATTCAAGAGGAAATTTTTCTTTCTCATGCAAACTGCAGCTTAGCTGTTCCACTGTAGCTAAAAGTTAGTGAGAAATATCACTAGGCACATGTTAGGAGTAGCTAAGAACAAAGCAAAAGATAAAATAAAGCAAGGGTAAATTCTGGAGTCTTTATTTTAAACATTATGTCAATGGACACTTGCTAAGGACTTCATCTTTGAAGGATGTAGATTATGAGAGATCCTTGATCATTATTCAAACCCAAATTGGAAGTGGACTATCCTGCACATGGAGAAGCTGAGAGAAGTCAGATGGGACCAGAGGGGATGAGCCTGGGGGGATAAGGCAGGGATTTTGTTCTTTAGTCAAAAAGGAAAGGCACTGATGGATTATGAACATCTCTGTCTTTGGTTATGAAAGTTCAAGAGTAAAGTTGATGGATGATTTCATTATAGATAGTCTTTTCAATTTTAGTAATTTCAATAAGTGAATTCTGATATACTACTGTGATTTTAATTAATTACACTCCTTGATGATTAATATAATTTAGGTGGTTTTTATAAATTTCTTTGACATCTGCATATATTTATTTTTGAAATGTTTATTGAAATCATTGCCCTGTTTTGTATCTTGTGTCTATGTGTTTACGTGTGTTTGTGTTTTAAAACATTAAACTCAGGACCTCATACATACTAATGAAATGCTCTACCACTGAGGTGATCCCAGAACCACTTCCTATATTCTTATTAAATAATTAGAGTTATAATTTCTGATTTGGAGATTTTCCCCTATATCATACATATGACTTATTAGATAAATTATTTGTGAATTCTGTTTTAGGTATATTCTCATACTAAAAATTCAAAAGACTTCTACCACAGTGACATTTCTAATAATCCATGGATAAAGTACATATCTAAGATATCCCTTCAAAAGTGAAGCATAAGTTGCTACATCTGACCATTCAGAAAATCAAAATATTTCCAAAATCTAATAGACATTTTGGATTTGGAGACCATTTACTCTGTTTTGTGGGTCTAATACTCTAAGCCATTTACCAAGTAACCTAATGAGCTGCTTCTATTGAGAGGAATAATTCAAAAAGGAGTAGGCTGTGCATTTTACTTTGTTTATTCAATTAACTTCTATACTACTGTCCTCCCTCCCTTATTATGAGTTAGAATCTACTTATCAGAGAGAACATTTGGCTTTTGGTTTTTGGGGATTGGCTTATTTCACTTAGCATGATAGTCTCTCAGATCCATCCATTCACTAGAAAATGTCATAAAGTCATTCTTCTTTATGGCTGAGTAATACTTCATTGTGTATATATACCACATTTTCTTTATCCATTCCTCTGTTGAAGGTGGCACCTAGGTTGACTCCATAGCTTAACTATTATGAAGTTACTGTTTATTAAAACAAACAAACAAAGAACAACAAAAAATTCTCTTTATGCATGGCCTACCCAACAGCACTAACATTGCAGAGTCAACCTAATGATGGAGTCAATGTTTCTGAGTTTGCACAGTTCTCCACATAATTTTGATGTGGGATATGGTTTCAGACTCAGTTTTAAAATAGCTCCACCCAGTACTTGCACCCTGCAAAATCCTAAACCAGATTTGTTTAGACACTTGCCAGATATTCATATGTCATAAAACACTAAGATCTCTAGTCCATAATCTAGATTTTGAGAAAGGAGCAAACTTCCATTTCTGATTGATTTTACTTGCTATTCCCTAAATCTTAAATAATTTTTCACTGTCCAGAATAATTTTGTCAATAATTTCTTAAACAGTCAAATATTTTAAAAGTTAATGAAGAAAAATATTTATATATAGAGAAAGGAACAGTGAATTATTTAAAATATCCAAGGGAGGAAATGAATGGAGCATCATAAGAAGGAGGTTTTTTTTCCAGCTATTTTCAGTAGACACATGACATGATTTTACTCCAAAACTAGTAGATTTCTTTATAACTGAATGAATTCACTACATGCTACACTTTATATCTAACTAACCATTAAATATAATGTGTGTATTTTCATAATTTATTTTAGGACAAAAAGAAAAATATTAAAAATCTTTTCAAAACAAGGACTCAGTAAAAATGTGCAATTTACCCTTTCCCAACATCTCACTGATATGACAAAGATGTTTTACATAAAGGAATAAATCTATAAGAGAATTGATAATGGGATTGTTTCAAAGGGCTAGTGATTTTAATTAAATTCTATAGCATAAAGCAGTTTGTTTTCATTGAAATTCAAATCATAGAAGAACAATCTGTACATCTGACATGAAAAAAAGAAGTCTGAGATTCAGAATGGCCCTTGGTTGCTTGTTCCCTCCTCACCAAACTAAAGTTATATACCTGCCCATATATTTATACCTTAATATCCAACTTCTCATCCAGGCAAAGGAGAATTACAGTAATGGAACTTCCAGGTAGTTGAAGGAATGGAGAGTTGATTACATTATCAATTCTGCTTTTGTGTTATAACAATGAATAATCAAGAAAAAATCTAGATAACTAACAAAGAACCATCTGTTCCATGGGAGCATTATACTGAAATAAATCAACAAACTACACATATGCAACCACATGAATTCTTGGAAAGAAACAACAAAGGCTTCAATGTGGTTCATTCACTGCATTTCCTTGGTTTTAAGAGAACAAAAACAAAGAAAATGGTGGGGCTTTAATTTTGCCAATTGAACCTCCAGAAATATAGAATAATAATATTTTAGTTTAAATATATATCTACTTTTGTATCACTTAAGCCAAACAAACACTAAATAGCCCCCTGGAATTTGCCATAGTCAGTCTTAGGACTCAATCCCTGTAATAAGAACATATACACCTCAATTTAACAAAGGATGATTTCTTTATTAAAGAAATGTGAGGTAAGTTGACAAGCAGCAGCCATTCCAAATTTCAAATTTGAAAAAGAGTAATGCATTCTTGCTGTGCTTTTTGCATTAGGTTTATATTGCTTTAAAACATTTCACAAATAGTTACTTATGGTCTCATATGTGTAAGCAACTGTGGTATGTATGCAATATATACAGAGAGTAATTAGGAATTCTAAATTGTAATCTTAAAGAGCTTTTTTTACCCCAAATAAGTATTATCCAAAGGTGTTTATTGTCAAGAACCCTAAATATTGCCACTGTGAGCAAATGCAGGGTGAGGGTTAAAATGTAAGTATGTGTATGCTGGGAGCCATTAGCCAAGTAGGTATGACAATTTCCTTGCCAGCGTACCCCATGTTGCAGTGATATTGAATGTAGGTGACCTTGCTCAAGGACCAAGGCGGATTAGGGCATTCCCAGTTTAGGTTCCAGGTTTAAGGTTTAAGATTATTCCTCCTGGGAATAGGGCGTATCCTGCTGCCTGAGTTCCCCTTGAGTTCTCACGGGATTTAGACAGTATTTTTTGGGAGACAGATGCCCAGTGGAGGTGGATTTGGGCAGAGAATGTGAATTTGGGCAGAGGAGGTGGATTTGGGCAGAGAACGTGGATTTCCCCAGAACGTGTTTGTAGACGGCTGGTGTGAGTTCGGGAATAAAGAGTTGCTGTTTGAATCTACAAGCTGTGTGGTGGCTCGTGATTGTGTGCCCAGCCAGACTGCGGCATTTGTGCCCAGCCAGACTGCGGCATTTGGCGGCTCGTACGGGGAACTTCTGAAGCTGGAGGTAAGTGAAATTGCTCGCCCCTGAGGAAGAGCGAAAGAATGGGTGACCAATTCAAAAAACAATGTGTTATTGTTTTGATTTATCTTGTTTTTGTTTCAAGCTGCCTATCCCTAGAAATTTCTCAGGCAAACTGGAAAAAATGGTTGACTAAAGGTTTGAAGTTTGTCGGCCCTGAGGAAGAGAAAATTGATACAACGATTTTTTTATTCCGTTTTTGTTTCATTCAGTTTCGGTTTTGTTTTGTGTTATCTTATTGGGTTGCGTTATCTTTATAGTAGATTAGAAATTAGTAAAAAACAAACCGAAAAGATGTTAAGTAAATTGTTAGAGGTTCAGACCATGGAGAAAGACATTTTAGATCAAGCAAAAGAGAAGGTCTCTCGAGCTAGTCAGACGGAGGAAGAAAATTTAAAGGAAAAAGGGTTGTTAGGAAAAAGGCCACAACAGGAGGCTGTTACTAACTCCGTTTTATCACAAGAGGGCGTAATTCAACCAACAGCCCCATCGATGGAGACAGCTGAGTGGCCCTCAAACCCCGTAGTTGATAAATGGGATCCTGAGACAGGACCTCAAAGATTAGCATGCCCTGTACTTGAACATGTAGGAGAGCAGCGAATTCACTGTGCTTTAGATTTTAAAACAGTGAAGCAGTTAAAGGAGGCTATAACAACCTATGGTCCCCAAGCTCCCTTCACAGTAAGCATGGTTGAGTCCATTACTAACTTGGACATGACGCCAGCAGATTGGGCTAGCATGTGTAAATCTGTACTAAATGGAGGACAATATTTGTTATGGAAGGTTGCCAATGAGGAATTTTGCAATGAGACAGTTAGGCGAAATGCAGCAGCCGGTTACCCTCAAAGAAATCTAGATATGCTGTTAGGAAAAGGACCTTATGAGGGTCAACGGCAACAAATTGAATATGATCCTGCTATATATGCACAAATTGCTGCAGACGCAGTTAGGGCATGGAAGACTTTACAAGGACATGGAGATTTACAAGGTCAGCTGCCGCGTCCGGCTAACGGAGCCGAGTCCGGCGAGGGACGTCGGGGTTAAAAATACACAGGACACCAAGGTTCTTCATCCAGGAGGGGGCATGTGCGCGCGCGCTTTATTGCCAGATTTGTTCCCCTTATATATCTTTTTAACAGCTGCGGGAAATTACTCAAAAGTGAGGAGGGGAGAGTAATAACTGCGTCCTTGGGTTACCGTCACGTCACCGTCCCCTATCAGGAGGCTCGAACAGGTCAAGATGTTCCCGAGACACATATGTGCGAGGCAGATAAACAGGGAACCGCAAGCCTGCGTCATGGCCTTGTGAGCTGGCCACATTGACATGCATAACAAAGAACTGGGGGTTGAGTCCCCAGGGGCCAGGGCGGGCCTACTATCAGCAAGTCCCCCTTTTTTGTTTTTTGCATGTCAATGGGAATCAAGTAGCCCCTGTCTTAGGTAGTCCACCGCCCTTGCATTGTTTACCCGTCTCTGGGGAGGCCCCATTCCCCTGGCTTAGGTTGCAGTGCAAGCGTGGAAGTTGCCCCTCACTGGGTACTACAAGATCAGCTCTTGTCCTACGTAAACGGACACTTTTCAGTTAGGATGTCATGGCCAGCAGGACACAACTGCAGATCCCAGTCATCATCTTTGCCAGTGGGATAGCTATGACCAGGGAGCTTTCTGAACGTAAGGGTCTGGGATGACGGCACCAAGTCGGCAGGGTAATTAGGGACCTGGGCAAAAGCAGGCATACATAGGAGGGCTCGGGTATTGGCTCCTGTCCAGTTACATCTCATCTCCGGATGGGTCATAAGTACACCTCGTGGGCGGAGTCGTCCATCTCCAGGCGTTGGTAGTGAACCTGTATTGGCTTGGAGGTTAAAATGTTAATCTGGTCCTTAATGAATTGAGTTATCCTATTTGCAACACAAGGTCCCTAATAGTGCCAGATAGGGTCTGCACATCTATAAGCTGCTGAGATAGACGGCGATAAGAATGTATAGCCGTACCCAGTCCAGTTGTAGAACACAAATGATATAAATAAATCTCCAACATGTTTTTTCTTTTGAGCCTAAAATTACCATACAACTTTAGAACACCAGCTTGATACAATGTTCTTTTGAAGCTTCTACCTTACAGACTTGTATACCTGGAAGATATGAATACATTAACAGCACCATAATTACATTGATGATTTTTATTAACCAAGGTTGTTGTTTAACCATAGTTGTATAATTTTTAATTCCTTCAAGATTACTTGCTCAAAAAACTTACATATATAACCAACATACACAGACCTTCTTTATCACTTGCTTAAACCCTCTTATTTACTTAATCACATAGACTCTCTTATCCAGAAACACATTTTCCCTCTATTAAATCCATACCTAGAACCTTCTAATTTCTCTTTCCCATCTGTTAATTCCTTCTTTATTCACATTTTGAACCAATCCGTGTAAATTTCTGAATTTAGGCAAATTATTCCATTTCAATAAGAGATATTTTGTTATTTGCACAATTAATCACATCTGTTTACTATTTCATGAAAACATGAACAATGTTTAAGTACATAGAATTATATTGTTGTAGGGACGGACAAGGCAAGGCACCTAAGATAGCACCAAAGATAGGGAAACAGTCTTATTTGGTTGCAGCCAGAACCTGACCAGTAATATGAGGCCCATCTATATCTTTGCATGCTCGAATCATGTCATCTATACTTTTGGCCCGGGAGGACTTAATAGCATTTTGGCAGTAAGTGTTAGCGTTTTCATATGCCAGTTGTCTAATAAGTGGCATAGCCTGTTCCAGATTAGGGAATATTTTTCCAGCCACCTGCATTAGGCGGGCTATAAAGTCCGAATAAGGTTCAGAGGGCCCTTGAGAGATCTTGGAAATTTTTGCTTCAGTCTTAGAAACGGGCAGGGCTTTCCAGGCATGGACCGCAGCTGAGGCTATCTGAGCATAAACACCTGGGTCGTAACTAATTTGTTGGCCTATGGTGGCATACTGCCCAGTTCCTGTTAACATTTCAGCATTTCGCTGTTGATGGCCCGCATTCAGGTTAATCTGAGCCAGCTCGCGGCACCTTTCATGATATTCACTTTTCCACAACAAGAAATCCCCTCCAGATAACACAGCCCTGCGAAGCTGTTGCCAAACTAAATCCCAATCATTGTTATTGAGAAAGCCTCCTGTCAGAAACCAAGGACAAGCCTGGGCGATAACTTCAAAGAATTCGGTTGCAGTCTTAGTTTTTATTCCTGTTCCTTGTGTATTTAACAGCTCTTTTAGTTCGTTGGCCAGACGAACCTTCGCTGTTGAGTTACCCATGGTACGTACCCTGTCTCTTTAAATTACCTTTAAACCAATCCTCCCCCTTCTACCTTTAGAAGGTGAGCCCCGTCCGCTTACCCCTACTTTCCGGATCTCGATGGGAGCCTCCAGATGCCGCGTCCGACTAACGGAGCCGAGTCCGGCGAGGGACGTCGGGGTTAAAAATACACAGGACACCAAGGTTCTTCATCCAGGAGGGGGCATGTGCGCGCGCGCTTTATTGCCAGATTTGTTCCCCTTATATATCTTTTTAACAGCTGCGGGAAATTACTCAAAAGTGAGGAGGGGAGAGTAATAACTGCGTCCTTGGGTTACCGTCACGTCACTGTCCCCTATCAGGAGGCTCGAACAGGTCAAGATGTTCCCGAGACACATATGTGCGAGGCAGATAAACAGGGAACCGCAAGCCTGCGTCATGGCCCTGTGAGCTGGCCACATTGACATGCATAACAAAGAACTGGGGGTTGAGTCCCCAGGGGCCAGGGCGGGCCTACTATCAGCAGTCAGCTATCTAAGGTAATACAGAGAGCTAATGAACCTTACGCTGACTTTGTAGATAGGCTAATTCAAACGGCTGCCAAAATTTTTGGGGATACAGAACAAGCAATGCCATTAATAAAACAACTGGCTTATGACCAAGCAAATCGTTGCTGCAGAGAGGTTATTAGACCATGGAGACATGAAGATTTAAACACATATATTAAATTATGTAGAGATATTAATGAACAAGGGCAAGTCTTGGCAGCTGCAGTACAACAGGCTTTAGATGCCAGGCCAAAAACATGCTATGATTGTGAACAAACAGGACATTTTAAAAGGAATTGCCCCATAGGAGGAGGGTTTAACAAAAGTAGGTATCAAAGGAATAGAATACCGGGTATTTGCCCACGATGCCGTAGAGGGAGACATTGGGCTAATGAATGCCGTTCTCAAACCACCATAGAAGGTACTCCCTTATCAAAAAACGGACAAGGACCAGGGCGGATCCGGGATTAGGGTGTTCCTGGTTTAAGATAATCGTGTTTAGGGCGTTCCCAGTTTAGGTTCCAGGTTTAAGGTTTAAGATTATTCCTCCTGGGAATAGGGCGTATCCTGCTGCCTGAGTTCCCCTTGAGTTCTCACGGGATTTAGACAGTATTTTTTGGGAGACAGATGCCCAGTGGAGGTGGATTTGGGCAGAGAACGTGAATTTGGGCAGAGGAGGTGGATTTGGGCAGAGAATGTGGATTTCCCCAGAACGTGATTGTAGACGGCTGGTGTGAGTTCGGGAATAAAGAGTTGCTGTTTGAATCTACAAGCTGTGTGGTGGCTCGTGATTGTGTGCCCAGCCAGACTGTGGCATGTGTATATATATATATATATATATATATATATATATATATATATATATATATATATATATATATATATGCATAGCCACATACATATCATATAATCTGGAAATATTCAAGAACATTACTCTAATGCAAATCTAAATACATATACCATGTGTGCATATAATCTGGTAGCAATGTAAATAGATTAAAAATTGTCAGAGAGGTATATAGTTTAATCTGACACCTGTGTATAAAGAATCATCTGGTAGCTATGTTTGGAAAGGAAGAGGATATCAGAAGATGGAAGAGGTGAACAGCTAGAATTTTGCAAACACTGGTGATTGTAGAATTTAGGATAAGAGAATCAGTGGTATGAGTACAAATATGTATGGAGTTTCAGTGCTGGGAGACAAATGTCAAAGATATACCTGGACATCAATCACTAATTATATTTTAGAAGTATAGAGAATGAGGAAATACAACCTTCAAGAATTTTTCTTCCAGCTTCCTGGTGGGTACTATGGCATCCTATCATCTTACCTGAACTTGGTAGTAAACATTTAAGATTCCCCAAGACAAAGACACATTGAAAAAAATAACTTTGGATATTAAGAATTTTTTTAGCATTTTTTTCCTTTTTTAAAAAAATTTTTTCTTTGCTGAGAAGAAGCTTTTTAATTTGAATAAATCCCAACAAAATGCTTCTTTTCACCAAAGGAAACAATCAATAAATGTGAGGAGAGAGACTACAGATTGAGATAAAATCTTTACCACATGCACCTCTGATAAAGCATTAATCTCTAGGATATAGAAAGAACTAAAAAAACTTCACACCATAAAAAAGCCCAACCAATAAATGGGCTAAAAAAGAACTACACAGACATTTCACAGAGGAAGAAATATAATTAGAAAATATATGTAAAAGTGTTCAACATCTCTAGCAATTAGAGAAACGCAAATCAAAATTATGCTAAGATTTCATCTCATTCCAGTCACAGGGCAATCTCAAGAACACAGGCAACAATAAATGTTGGTAAGGATGTGGGGCAAAAGGTACACAGAATACATTGCTGATGGAACTGTAAATTGGCACAGCTACTATGGAAAACAGTGTGGAGATTCTTCAGAAAACTTAGAATGGAACCACCATTCGACCCAGCTATTTCACTCCTCAGTTTATACCCAAAGAACTAAAAATCAGCATACTACAGCAATGCAACCATGCCAATGTTTATTGTAGCTCAGTTCACAATAGCTAAACTATGGAACTAACCTAGGAATTCTTCAATAAATGAATAGATAAAGAAAATGTGGAATATATATTCATTGGAATATTACTCAGCTTTAAAGAATAAAATTATGATATTTGCCAGTAAATGCATAGAGTTGGAGGATATTATGCTAAGTGAAATAAGCCAATCTCCCCCCGCAAAAAGGCTGAATGTTTTCTTTAATAAGCAGATGTTAATGTACAATAGGGGGAGCACTAGAGAAGAATAGAGTTACCTTAGATTAGGTAGAAGGAAGTTAAGGGAGCCAGGGGAGGGGATATGGGGTTGGAAATATAGTACAATGAAACGCACATTATTATTTTATATATATGTTACTGCATGACCAATATGATTCAACAACATGTATACTCAGAAAAATGAGAAATTATATCCCATCTATGTACAATATATCAAAGTGCATAAATGCATTCTACTATCATGATTAACTATTAAAACAAATTAAAAAAGAAAAAATGTGTTCAGATTTGTATTCTGTTCTGCCAACCTTTTTCCTACTCTGCCTACCCATACTTAAAATCTTTAATTTAATATATTAGCTTTTTGAATTAGTAAGGCTCTTCGATTGCCCAATAACAAATATGCACATCTAGAAAGGGCTTCAAAATTCAAGAGAGATAATGATAAGTAATTTATATCTTCTCTTTACTCAGAGGCAAATGAGTTGAGAACAACCACTCACTCTTTATCCATACCTTCACTGTTTTAATTGCCTTCTCATTGTATCCTAATTTCATTTCAATTTGTTTTTTCCTCATGTGATATGTGAGTTCAATTGCTCCAAGAAGTGAAAGTCACCATTTCCTCCCCAAAACATAAAGATGTGATGACTGACCAATGTCCTGGGAATTTCTTCTATTTGCTCAAACACAAACCTGCCACCACTGTGGAATAAATGACTGAGGCCCAGCCTATCTGTATGAAGTATCATACTCAACTCCTTTGGATGTAATTACACTAGTACTCAATGTATTTACAAAGCAAGAAAATACAAACCATAAAGTGTTTCCACTTTTTTTTTCTGCTTTAATTATTCCACCATGATGAGAATATTTAATTGAAATTTCATACATGTTTCTGAATGAGATATACAAATGGTTTAAGTATATATTTAAGTACTAAAAAATTCATTAACATTTCATAACAATTCTAACTGAAAAACCCTTTCAATAATACTAAGGACAGTACAAATAACTCCACAATTTCATGACTGTTTTAATGAAACAGCAGGTATTAATGACATCTAAATATTTCTTTTCAACATTTTTGTCAGTGCATCTAAGACTTGCTTGTTTCTCAGACTATAGATAATGGGGTTTAACACAGGAATTATGACAGTGTAAAATAGAGAAAGCATGTCTTGATCATTTGCTTGTGAAGATGCAGGATGCACATACATGAAGAGAAGGGGGCCATAGTATAAAGACACAGAAAAGAGATGGGCTCCACAGGTTGAGAAGGCTTTTCTTACACTCTTTTCAGACTTCTTTTTGAAAATTATAAAGAGAATTTGGGTATAGGAAATAAGAATAGTTCCTATGGTGAAAACTTGTATTGAACCAGAGAAAACAAAAAGCATTAGATAATTAATAGAAGGATCATTGCATGAAATTTTTAACAGGGGTATAACATCACAATAAAAGTGATGTATTATGTTGGAATTACAGAAGGTTAATCTGAGTAAAAAGCTTTCATGAAGTATGGCATGAAGAAAGCCACCTACAAATGACAAAACTAGTAGCCAAATGCATAGTCTGTTGGTCATAATCACAGGATACAGTAGAGGTTGACATATAGCTACATAGCGATCATAAGCCATTGCTGCCAAGAGGAAACACTCTGTGGTTGCACTGGTTGCAAACGAAAAAAATTGTACCATGCATTCAGCAAGAGATATGTTGCTCTCTTCTAGGAAGTTGACAAGCATCTTCAGGGTCACTGTTGATGACAACCAAGTATCCACAAATGCTAAATTCCCAAGGAAAAAGTACATGGGGATGTGAAGCTGAGGGTCATTCCAGATCAGAGAAATCAGACCAAGGTTCCCCACCACAGTGATGAGGTACATCACCAAGAACACCAGGAACAGGGGGAGTTTCCACTGTGGTTGCTGTGTAAGTCCTGTGAGAACAAACTCTGTCAGCAAAGTTGCATTGTCCTTTTCCATGTCATCACTGGATGTCCCCTGAAATGAAATGCTGTAAATGGGGGGAAAAATTCAATTAGGATTTATTTTTAAAAAAAGCTGAAAAAGAGAAGTGGAGGAAAAAAAATTCAAGCTTCTCAGAATACCCTCCATTTACCATAATGATTAAAAAAAACTATCTAATGAAAAAGAGTCAAAAGACATCAACTCAATGAAAAATAAAAGAAGCAACATATTTAGAGAAAATGAGTGGCTTCTAAACTTGAGATAAATTTGGGGGAAACTACTGAGGTGTTGAGATTTCTATATTTTGAATGAGAGTCAGCCCAAGGAAGAACTATTTTGATGGCCTTAATTTTAAAGTGAATTAAATTCCATCTGAAGGAAGTTAAACTTCTTTGTACTAAGATCTTTTAAGATGTGGAATGATGTGACAAATTATTTTTAAATAAAATACTTTGGTGTATGCAAAGTGAACTGTAGGAAGGGATCACTGAAGTTCCCTAATCAGAAAACTTAGCATTGTCCAGGGATTCCCAAACTAGTTTTATCTCTCAATGATCTAGGGGAGCTTTTTTGTAGAGAATATAAATTATGAGGTATTAATGGAGAAACAGAATGAGTAGTTCAAGAATGAGTTAAGGATCTGTACTTTAAAAATGATTTTCTGAACATGCCAATCTAAGTACATTGCCTCACCCATACATGATATGACATTTGTAGTAATAAGGAGAATGAAACCTGATTCAAAATGTTCAGAATTTCTGAATTATTTGAGTCATCAGGATTCAGTTATATATTTATTATTAAAGGGTAGTCAGTGAAGGTGAAAGCAGTCACTTGATGACTGGGCAGGTAGTCTGTAAGAATACAAGTAAGAATTTTGCTTCATTATGAAAATTGTGTAAGGAACAATCTCTCAAATCCAGGTGGAGTATGGTTCTACTGGGCACTAATAGAAGTTATGAACTAAATGTCATTGGAACAGTTGGAGGCATAATTATGTATAACATACCCCTTCGCATGTGTACACTAGGAGAGGGCAGATGAAAAATGTTGTGGAAGTTATATTAAAATATGTTATAATGTAAATAAATGTTGTTTATTAGATGACCAATCTGTCCCTTTCTAACATTCATCTTTTTGAAGGGCAAGGGTTACCCTTCACTTGAGAAGCCAAAAGTACCAGAAATTCACTTTCCCATGCCCTTGAACCTAGTGTAAGGATAATTGGTCTAGTTTTGCCCAGCGAAACTCACATATATACAGGATTTGGAATACAGAGAGAGAGACAAATATACACTTGCAAAAAAGAAATTGGATTATAAGACAACCAAGGCAATGATATCAAGACTCCAACATCCTGCATCTACAATGATTTCATTGTTGATGTGATTGTGACATTGGAGGTCAAATCAGTAATAGAAATCCTATTGAGACCATGCTGAGACATCAGTTTTGTTACTGTTTGGGGCCTATTTTTTTGTCCTACTTTTTCTGCCCAGCCATCATTCTGATTCCTCTAAGGCCTTGCTTTAAATCAATTTCCATTTAATAAACCCATTTCTTATTATGTCTCAGTGCCCTGGATTGAACAATAGAGAGACATAATACAGACCAGAAAAAAAATGGTAAGCAGAGTTATCCTGGATGTATAGGGGAATCTGAAATGTTGAGTGTTATAGACATAAAAAATAAAAAAATACTGAAGAAGAACAAAGAAAACAGTTCTAAGTACCATAATTAATAATCTAGTAGGACAAGAAATCAACAAGGATATTTAAGTGCAGAAATTAAGAAATCCATACTAAATTTAGCAAGAGTAGTTTCTTTTACGTGAATCAATTATGCTCAGAGAATTATTGAAAGTACATGGGAAACAAGTAGCACATCCGGAAAGAGAATGGAAGCGTGCACTCTAAGTAATGAGGAGGAGTTGGCATTTTCATCCTGCCTGCAGTCAAATATAATAATTCTTCCTATAGGACCATTTTAATCAAAGTTTCATAAAAGAAAAAAATAAGGAAGGAGAGGAGAACTGGGACAGAAGTAGAAAAAGAATTTGTGCAGGTGTGAAGAAAACAAGAGGTAGGAAGAAAAATACTAGGGACAAATATGGATAAGTGCAGAAAAGTCAAAGGTGAGGGGGAGTTTCCAAGAAAGGCTGCACATGAGAGGCAGGGAAAGATTCAGGGATGCAGGTGTTTATCTTCACTCTGGAATTCAATAAAAGTTTGTACATCAAGGGAATTCCTCCCCTTTGCTTCTGTTAAAATTCAATTTTCCCATGGAGGTTGAGCACAAAAGAGAGATCTGATTTAAATTTTGTTTTAAATATTGTGGGCTTTTTTTAAAAAAATAAATACACTACAATTTCATGAACATCTTTCCATATTTAAAGTTGCATTACCTTTAAATACAAGAACAACATGAAAACTGTAACTTTAATAATTAATACTACTTTATTGTATACAAGAGTGTGCCAGGAGAGTAAGTAACTTATGAGATGGTAGAATGCAATTTACTTGACTATTTCAATATGTCATATATGACTATGTTCATATATGTAAAAACACAGTGTGGTACCATCAAATATATAGTGTAACAAATTTTAACCTCACTACCTTTGTTATTGCAGTAATTAAAATGGACTTTTTCAATTAATCTTTCTTGCTTAACTTGAAAGTACTTTCCTCACCCACTAGCATTCTAACCAGAATAATATGTAACCCAAAACAGGAACCTGAGAAAGGAGATGAAAATAATCAGTACCAACAACTACAGTTTGTATGCATTCTTATTTGGGTTGGGATTCCTTCCACACAACTCAGAATCACTTGAACCAAGTATAAAATTTTAGGACCACATTGATGAGATAAGCTTTGTGTCAGATCTCTGTTAAAATTAAAGAATTTCATATAGATATAGATGAATTTCATATAGATATAAAAGAATTTCAATAGATATAAATGAAGAAAAATAAAAAAATAATAATTTGCACAGAAAAAAGATTAAATGAGATAATATGCATAACATTTTGACACATATTTATTCACTACTAAAATTGTGTTGCATAAAATGCTTTCGTTCATTTAGCTTTTATTCTTACTTTAAAACAATAATTTTTTCATAATACATTTTAAAAAGTAAATTTAGTTAGTCAGAGGTTACACTATGTTTGTAGCTCTCCTTTTTTTGTTTTAATTAGTTATACATGACAGTAGAATGCACTTATATACTTTGATATATCATACATAGATGGGATATAATTTCTCATTTTTCTGAGTATACATATTGTAGAATCACATTGGTCATACTGTCACATATATACAGTAATAATGTTTGTTTAATTCTACTATTTTTTAAATTTTTATCATAATTGTCAGAAATATTTGTTATATAGCCATAATCATGACTTCAACCATTAAACCTAATTTTAAATTGTTCACTATGTTAGATCATCAAATAAAGTCATCACTAAGTTAACAAGATAATAAACAAATCAGTAAAGAGAACAAAACATTCTTAGTGTATTTTTGCTTACCCAAATTTTAGCACAAAAGTAAAGTTGAAGATAGTGTATTGTTTTCCATATTTACCTGGCTCTTTTGGTATCTTCTGGGCCCAATCTAAAGGTTTCCATATAAACAGTAATTTGACCTTTCATATAAAATTTTTAAAAAATTATAAATGATTTATCTCTTATCCATATATTGAAAAAAATTTGGGGAGATTTTTTAAAAGTATTAGGCCATATGAAATAGAAAAATTACAGTAGCACAGCATTGATGATAACAAGTCTCAATTGTTTGCCCACTTACTCATTTTGAATGCTTAATTTACTGGTCTCAAGAAAATGTTGTTTATATAAGGTCTACTTTGAACACAAAAGTCAGGCAGTGTACAACTGTGTGCTCCTTCCAGAAATGGAAAAAGTAGAGACCTAAAATTCCCCTCAGAGAACCAGAGGGTTCCCCGTGGACAAGTGAAGCAGTTCTACTGGGCACGGTGGATTTAGATATGTATGAGAACTTCAGGTAGTCCCACAAGCCTCACCAACTCTGGAATCATAAACATTGAGTCACAATTGTTCTAGTTAACAATAAAAATTGCACTTCATTTCAATATCTTCCCATAAAAAGATATTTCTAACCTATTTATGGAAGCTTCAGTTTACATTAAAATGTGCAATTCTGAGTGATTTGATTAGTATGGTTCTGTTTGAGCTCATCAACACATGATTTTACTTAGGCAAAGATCTTATTTCCTTCAGAGCCAACCTAAGTACACTTGTCTTCCTCATGCAAACTGGAGCTTAAATAGCAACCATGTGCCTAGGTGCCCCATTCTAAGCTCAAATCTGATGAGTAATATTACTAGTCAAATGTTAAAGGGAATAGCTTAAGAAAACCAAGGTTCCTCAATGGGAGGTGAATGTCCTAGAGATCTTGTGAAAACTTGTATTTGTTTCAGTATTTCTAGGTGGAGCTTTGGAGTCTTTACTTTATGCACTATTATACCAGTGGACACTTGCTAACTATAGGACCTTCAATTGTATGAGAAATCCTTAGACAAATTATTAGACAAACAAAAAATTGTAAATGTGACTGGCCTGCAAATGGAGAAGTTGGAAGGAGACATATGTGCTCAGGAGATCAGCATCTATTGGATTTCAAAGGGCCTGGGGAGCTTCATCAGGGATTTTAATTTTTACCCAGCTGAAAGGAAAGCAAATGATATTATGAATATTGTAGTAACATGTTCAGGTTTTCTTCTGAGCATAAACAAAGCAGCTTACAACTGAGTCCTCTTTCAGAAAAAATAAACCTAATTATATTTATTTTTGATACCTGAGTACTCATGTCATCATCTCTGCAGTAAAAGGATATGAGGTATTTTATTTGTTTGTTTTGTTGTTCTTGTTTGTTTTAGCAGTGCTAAGGTTTAAAATCAGGGGCTCATGCACGTTAGGCTAAGCTTTTCCCCCAGCTCATAAAATGATATTTTTAAATAAGAAGGTTAATCCATCATTTGGCTAATGACAAGAAAGAAAGGAATAAAAACAGGACATATATTTTGTAAGTCTTATCCGTCAATTATCTTGCTTACTTATAATTTTGTTAGTGAACAAGGAAATTATAAAGGCTATAATAAGAGATAAAAAAGACATTGCTATAAAAACTGCAGAAGTGTGGAATAAACAGCCTGATGTGCACACATAGCAGTAAACATGACAAAAACTCAACTTTTTTACTCTCCTCTTAACCTTTTAATGTCATTTCCTTTAAACTCATTTTTTTTGCTTGTCTTTAATTACAAATGTTGTCCTTGATGCTTCCAACATGGGTAGTCTTTTCAATTTGTCATTTTAATGAGTTCTGAAATACTACTGTCATTTTAGTTACATTTACTGATGATTGACATAACCCAGATTCTATTTCTATAGTTACGGAACAAGTGTATATATTCATTTTTGAAGTTTTATCAGAATCATTTCCCTATTCTTTTAATTTGTCTATGTTACCAGGGATCAAATCCATGGACTCATGCACACTCAGGAAGTGCTCTACCACTGAGCAGAGCCCAGCCTTTCTTTCCAGTTTTCTAATTATTAATTTTAAAATTATTGCTTTTTAGATTTGTTTCATGCATTGTATAAATAAGGCTTACCAGACCTTATTGATGTGAAAGGAAGTACTTTTTCAGGGATATTGCTTGCTATTTCCTTTCACATCACTACTCCATTCCAGTAGTAGCATTGGGATGAGTGGATCTGTGAGCAAGAAACAGCCATCATTCTAGACTTACTGCTAAGACAGTATTATACCAAAAACTAAAAAATATATCAGACAAAAATCTAGAAACCTTCTACCTAGGTTAAATTTGTAATTATTGAATGATAAGAGACCTATCAAGATTTCTAAGGTAAGTGTAAGTTGCTACATCTGACCAGTTATAAAAAGAAGAAGTAGAAGATGCAAAAAGTTCAATAAGCATTTTGGACTTATAGACCATTCATTCATTCTATGGGTCTACTACTCTGACCTATTCATCAAATGATCCAAAAAGCTTCTACTTTTCAGAGGAATTCAATATAATGGAGGTTGGCAGGAGGCTTTGCACTGCCATTTTAATCATATTATTTAGTGTTCAGTGGTGATTTGGAAGGCAATGGTAAGACAGGCTGAAGCCTTTGGTAGACCTTTACCAGTGAATTTCAGAGTGTACTCTTGGACTGTTAGAATTTTGTAGCAATGTCTTGTTCTCCTAAGCAAATATTCACTCTTCTTTTGAGAAACATCCCTTAGCATGCCTCTGGGCTTTACTACAGAGTAAATGCTTTACCATGGGCCACCAAGTTACCATGTGACCTGAGCATCCCATCATAAAATGGATGCTGTCTGACTCAGCAAGCCATAAAGTTGGGCATGTGCAACAGCAGCCCATCATCAAATAGATGTGGTATACGCAAGTTTGGATCTTAGTGGAAAATGAAGGAACAAGTTACCTGAAATGGCTCCAGTTTCCTTCATTCACTCTCATGTAAAATTGCCTTCTCTCTTCCACCCTGCATGTATAGCTTCAAGGGCTATTTGTATGCTGAACTGACAGCAGAAGACTCAGGCCTGTATTACAAAATGTTTTGCCTGATATACAGGCATCACCTGGGAGTGGAAGGTACCCTATGAGACATTCCTGATAGACACTATATTTAATATCTTTGTCTTCTTTCTTCTCTTATTTGCTTTGCATGTAATATAAGATATATTAATTTTACATCATGGATATTTTTAAGTATTGTTAAACTTTATCAGTTATTTTGGTTGTGGGATATCAAAGAGAAGCATAAACATCACCCAATGGCTTAATTGCTATTCATGGGAGTCATCCTTTAAAGGAGGTATAGTTGCATGGTGTTGTATATATTTATGACTTTATTATTCTTTTTATTAAGTTGAAAGAGATTTGTATGGATACCAAGTTGAGAAATGGTATGCATCATAAAAATATGTTTATCCTTCTGCTTGATGGGAGCTCTGGAGAACCAGATACTGGTTTAATGTTATTTTAGAGAGTCTAACAAGGGTGATTCTGGAAGATATTATCATTTGAATTGGTGAACTGTGTGAAAAATCTGACTTCCTCCAATATGCATGGGCATGGTGATATCCATTTAGAGACTGAATAGAATAAAAAGGCAGAGGAATGCTGAACACATTCTCTTCCTGAGCAAATTGAGCTAGAACATTGACATTCTCCTTCTGCCTTCTGTGCTCCTGATTCTGAGGCCTTCAGACTTTGTCTGGAATTTTTACTGTCAGATCTCCAGTTCCCAGATTTTTAATTTCCTGAGTCACTGACTTGCAAATTGCACTAAATTGGACTTATGAACCTCCACTATCATGTGAGGCAATATCTTAGGATGAATTACATACTCTCCATCGGTCTTCTTCCCTCTCTCCCTTCTTCTTTCCAAAAAGATGCATAGATACATACAGATGTAGAAATGAATAAATAAATAAATAAAAATAAAGAATGAACAAAAGGAAGGAAGGAAGGAAGAACAGAAAGAAGGAAGAAACAGAGGGAGGGAGAATCTGTTTCTCTGGAGAACCCTGACTAATACAGTTATACAATTAATCACTCATTCATTTAGTGATTTTTTTTTCTCCTCTGAACATGATAGGGACATACTATAAAGCAAGTGTTGACTATTACCCTCAAATAAGTATCACACAGAACATAACTTTGCAGAATTGGGAAATGTCATATTATAGCAACTAGAACATATTATACACAAATTTTGAGAATGATCATTCAGATATTGATCCATTGACTACAGTTTCATCATTGATAAACAATCCCTCCATAATTTTAATAAAATGCAGCCATAGTGATTTGATTGGCTATCATTGCTATCAATCTTCTTTCCAAAGAAAAAGCTCATAAAAGAGTTCACAAACCAGGCATGGTGGCATCTGCCTTCTAATCCCATTTCAGAAGGCCAAGGCAGAAGGATCACAAGTTCAAAGCCAGCCTCAGCAACTTAGAGAGGCCCTAAGCAACTTAGCAAGACCCTGTTTAAAAAATAAAACATAAAAAGAGCTGGAGATGTAGTTCAGTTGTTAAGTGCCCCTGAGTTCAATCCCTAATACAAAAAGAGGAAAAGAAAACAAACAAACAAAAAAGAAAACCTTAAAATTCTTCATCCTTGAAACAGATGCTCATTTGAATCTCTCATCCATCTGCCCAAATCAGGAAGAGGGCAGAACCTAAGAATAATCGCAAAGTGCAGACTTAGAGAATATAGGCTGTTGGAAACTACATTTGGACAAGTCCTTAATATATGTTAAGATTATAAAATTTTTCTTCACTGATTATTTAAAACAATGATTCTCTAAGTGTCTAAGTGTAGTCCCACATAATACTATTAAGGTTACTGAATTGGACAGTGTGTTGATGAAGACAATCATTCTGTTTGCATAGATCTTTACAAAAACAATTCAAAATAAAGTTGGAGACTCAAACTTTTTGAGTTTTAAAATAGTCCCTCAACACCTCCCAAAAGCTTATACCAGATTGGTTTGGACATTTGCCTAATACATACATGCATTAAAATCCTGATATGACTAGTCCACAACCTAGAATTTTAAAAAATGACAATTTTGATTGTGGTTTGCTTGTTTTTACTTATCTCTTAAATGTGTTTTTTTCCCAGCATAATTTTTTTCAGTAATTTCCTAAACAGAATAATGTTTTGTAAGATGATGAGAAAATTATGTACACAGAGTATAAATACAGAGAGGAACTATAAATTCTATTAAATATCCAAAGTAAGAAATGAATAGACAAGCATAATAAAGTACTTTTTCTTATGTTATCAGCATATATTTGAGGTGATTTTAATCCACTATCAGCAGTGTTCCACTGTGTGAACTTTGTTTAATGATATCATACTTTATATCTAAATAACCTTTATATCTATATACATTCATTTCCATAATTTATTTTAAGACAAAAATCCAAATATTGAAAATCTTGTAAAGAATAGAGGTCAAGGCAAAAATATATATTTTACTTCATTCCAAGCCTCTTACTGAAATGACCAAAATGGTGTATGGAAAAGAATAAATCTATAATCGAAGTGAAAATCATATACTAGCAAAGTTTTAGTGATTTTAGTGAATTTCTGGAAGGCCTAAAGAAGTGGGATTATATTGAAGGACAAATCAGAGAAGAGCAATCTATAGACCTCACTTATATAAGTCCGCTAAGGAAACATAACCCCTATTGTTTATTCCATACTCTCCAAAACTACAGGAAAACTTGACATACTACATACTCGTCCATGGATTCATTGTATACTATTTACCCTCCCACCCAAGGAAATAGAAATTATAGTAATAGAGCTTCCTAGTAGCAGAAGAAATTATTGATTGTGTTATCAATTTTGTTTTTGTGTTATAACAATGAATGGACAAGGGAAAACTCAATGTAATTGACAGGAAACCATTACTACTATGAGAACATTATATAGCAATAAAAAATAAACATTTCACACCTGTGCATTACATGGATATCCAGGAAAAAAGAGTAATGAAAACAACTGTAATCCATTCAGTCCATTTCCTAGGGTCTGGGGGTATCTCTAAGTGAAAAAAAAAACAAACAAAACAGGAAAAAGATGAAGACTAATTTTTTGAGGTAGACCTCCAGAAATACAGAATAATGGTATTTAATGTGAATACTTCTATGTTTTGTACTCTTTAAATCAACATAAAACTAAAAGAAAAACACTCCCCTGTAATTTTGTCATAGTCCATTCTAATACTCAATCTTAGTGATGAAAAAAAAAACAACTTCATTTTAAGTGTATGATGCTTTCTGTGTTACAAAAACTGAGGGTAAGTTGACTTGCATCGGTTATTCCAGGCCCAGAAATTTCCCTATAGTCATTTTAAGATTTAGAAAGTGTGAAACATTTTCCCCACATTTTATGTATGTATGCCTTAGGTTCATTTTGATTTATAAATAGTTAACAAATACTTATTCAGAGCTTCTTGTGAGTAAGTCCCTGTGTTATGCATGTGAGAAATTAAAGACTAGTATGACTTCTCAATTGTAATCTAAAAGGAGAGTTTATACACAAAATAAGTATTGCCCAGGGTGGAGTTTGGTCTATGAAGAATAAATAAACAGCTACATATTTCAAATGAGTCAAAAATCTTATTTTCTTTCAGATAATCTGGAAATACATGATGGAAGCTTCACACTGGAGAAAGACCTTGGAAAAATCCTGGTCACTGCAATTGTAATGAGGAAGAGGGCAGTTAGAGGAAGAGGTACTCTGTGTTGACAAATTTGCAGGAGCAAGAGTGTTCACCTGGAAGGGAAGTATGTCCAGAAATCTTTAAGGAACTTATTTTGGCTATAGTGCAGTTTTCATTAGAAGAACTGTGAAGGAAGAGATTGAAGAGATAAATCAAATTTTTATTGATAAGATCCTAAGAAATACCACCACCAGCAAACGTAGGGTGAGGAATAAGTGTAAGTGTGTGTATTTATATTTATATATACATATATTCTATAATCAAGAAATACTTATGAACAAATACACTCATGTAGATCTAGATACATATACTTATGCACAGATATATTTTGAGGCAATGACAATGTATTGAAAGGATATGGCTTAATTTGGGACCTAAATATGAAAAATCAATTGGCAATGATGTTCCAGAGGGAAGAGGATACGAGCAGGATGAAAGTGGTGAGAAATCAGAGTTTTGCAACCATGCTGGTGAATAGACTCTAAGATCAAGGATTCAGTGGTATCGGTTGAAATGTGTTCCGAATGTTAGTGTTGGGAGATAGATGGCAAGGATAAACCTGTAGATGGATCACTCATTTGATGTAAAGAACATGGAGACCGAGGAAATTACAACTTTCAAGGACCTTTTCTTTCCTACACAGACACTGGGCACTATGCTATCATCTTACTATTACTAAAATTTTCATATTATGTAATTAAAGCCTCTGATGTGAAAAACAACTTTCAGTAATATTTAAATGCTACATTTTTTTTTTTTTTACCAGTTAACTTCTTAAAAAGAAGACAGAACTGAAAACATCTTCTTTCTATTCTGCCACTTTTATTTTTCTTTATGCTTCCCACACTTAATTCTTTAATTTATTATCTTTCTGGAGAAACAAAGCTCTTCAGATTGCCAATAAGAAACAAACACAGCAGGAACAGGCCTTAGAAGGCAGAAGAGACAAAGAGTCGACCCGCCTCTTCTCTTTACTCAGAGAAGTGAGAGCTAAGAATCATTTCTTACTGTTTATCCCTGACTTTGTTGTTTTAATTCCCTTCTCATTTTGTCCTCATTGTATTCCAAATTCTATTCATTTCCCTTTGAGATGTGTGAATTGAATTGCCCAAAGAATTAAAAGACATTAATCCCCCCAAAAAAAAGTGAAATGGAAGATTAGTTGATGACTGGCAGATTTCCTGGGATTTTTCTTTTACTTCCTCAATTACAAATCTACTACCACTAGTGGAGAAGATGTGATGTGGGTCCCAGAGTACATAGCAGTATTATGTGTATAAAGTTTCCTATTCAAGTTATTTTTAGAGGAACTACAATATTTTTCTATTCTGTATACTTACAATGCAATGTCATAAAACCTACAAAAATTTTCAGTTGTTTTATGCTCAATTTTTTTCTAGTATGACATGAACATGTTTAAAATTCCTTACATGTTTAAGAACATATACAAATACTTTAAGAAATTATTAAGTCCAAAAACCTTATTAACTGACATTACAGAATATTCTAATCATGAAAAAATTCCAATATTATCAAAATACCCCCATTTTGTGAATATAGTAATAAAAGGAAAACAGATATAAATATGACATCTAAACATTTCTTTTCAAAATTTTTGTTAGTGCATCCATGACCTGCTTGTTTCTCAGACTGTATATAATGGGGTTTAACACAGGAATAATGACAGTGTAAAATAGGGAGAATATCATTTCTTGATCACTTTCTTGTGAAGATGCAGGATGAACATACATGAAGAGAAGGGGGCCATAGTATAAAGACACAGAAAAGAGATGAGCTCCACAGGTGGAGAAGGCTTTTCTTACACCCTTTTCAGATTTCTTTTTTAAAATTGTAAAGAGTACCAGGGTATAAGAAATAAGAATAGTTCCAATGGTGAATACTTGTATTGAACCAGAAAAAATAAATATTAATAGATAATTAATAGAAGGATCAGTACAGGAAATCTTTAATAATGGTATAACATCACAGAAAACATGATGTATTATGTTGGAATTACAGAAGATTAATCTGAATAAAAAAAACTTCATGAATTAAGGCATGAAGAAAGCCACCTATGTATGACAAAACCAGTAGCCAGAAGCATAGTCTGTTGGTCATAATCACTGGATACAGTAAAGGCTGGCAGATGGCTACAGAGCGATCATAAGCCATTGCTGCCAGGAGAAAGCTTTCTGTGGTTACACTGATTCCAAAGGAAAAAAACTGTATCTTGCATTCAGTGAGAGAGATCATCTTGCTCTTGATTAACAAGTTGACCAGCATATTTGGGGTCACTGTTGAAGACAGCCATGTATCCAGAATGGCTAAATTCCCAAGAAAAAAATACATGGGGATATGAAGATGAGGGACTTTCCAGATCAGAGAAATCAGACCAAGGTTTCCCACAAGGGTCATAAGGTATATCATCAAGAACACCAGGAACAGGGGGAGTTTCCACTGTGGTTGTTGTGTAAGTCCCGTGAAGATAAACTCTGTCAACAAAGTTGCATTTGCCTCTTCCATGTTATCACTGGATGTCACCTGAAATGAAATTCATTGAATGTAAAAAAGACACAAAAAATCGCTGTTGTTTTTAATGGGAATATTGGAGGAGAAGAGTTGAGAGAAAAATCGTACAGGATCATTTGAAGGCTATCCTTTGCTATGTGGAAGAAAAGCTCCAGGAGAAATTAAAAATGGTAAAATAAATTAATTAATTTAATTCAATAAATGTACCACAGTAACACATTTAGAGAAAATGAGAGGCTTTCTGAACTTGTGATAAATTTATTGGGACCTATTGATTATGGTTGGAAATTCTGTGTCATGATCATGGTTCAGAATCTAGAGGAAATCTATTTGAATGACCTGGATTACAAACTAAATTAAATGCCATCTTAAGGAATTTGAACTTTATTCTTCAGTCAATAGGTTTGTAGTGAGATGCTTTAAGATTTGAAATGATATGGTCAAATATTTTTAATTAAATATTTGATAGTATACAAAATTGTCTAGAGAGGGAACACTGGAATTAGGGATAATAATCAGGAAACTATTAGCATTGGCCAGGGGTTCCCAAATTAGATTCACATTTCAATGTTTTAGGGGAGCTTTTAGCACAAAAAGAGATTATGAGATATTACTGAAGAAACAGAATCAGGTTTGAGAATTAGTTAAGAATCCATGCCTTAAAATACTCCTCTGATGATAAAAACCTAAGTGTATTGCCTAGTCCACATATGATATGACTGATGTGGTAGTTAGGAAAGTGAAGATAAAGGTTAAAAAGAATTCAGAATTTACAATCAGTAAAACTCAGTTATGAATTAGGCATTAAATGGCAGAGAGCTACAAATTGGTGACTGAGTAGGTAATCATCAAAACTAAAAGGAAGAATTCTAGTCCATTGTTAAATTTGTGGAAGGAGCATGCTCTCAACACCCAAGTAAGATATAGTTTGGATTATTGGTCTACTATGTGCTAATAGAAATAATGACTTAGGTGTCTTTGGAGCAGTTGGAGGCACAATTCTGTATAACCTATCTATCAGAGAGTCTATACAAAGGAAAGAAAAGAAAGGAAAAATATTGAGGAAGATATATTAAAGATGCTATAATGTGAACAGATGTCACTTATTAGATGGCCACATTTGAACTCCTTTATAACATGTGAATCTTTCTGATCAGTAGAAGCTACTAACACTTAAGAAGCCAAAAGGGCTAGAAACCCACTTTCCCATAACTCTTCAATCTAGAGTAAGGGGAATTGATCTAGATTTCCCCCAGAAAACTACATACACAGTTTTGGAATATGGAAAGAGGGAGATAGATGTACGTGGGCAAGAAAAATTTGGTTGCAAGGGAAATCAAGGAAGGCAATGATATCTAAATTATAGTTTATCTATCCTGCATCTACAGCAAAGGCACTGAGAGTTTTGGCATCTGGGGTCCACAATACCAATACTGAGATATTCTTCGGATATAGAGGGGACATGATTTTTGTTCCCTCCCTTTCTTCTGCTTCTGCCAGTTTGCCAAGTTGATTCCTTTAACCTCTCTGTCATTTCTGGTTTTGCGTCAATTTCCATTTGATGAATTCATTTCTTCTTGCAACCCAGAGCCCTAGATTGAACAAAAGAAAAGCAAAAGGAAGACCAGAAGAACATACTAAGCAGGGTGATACTAGAAGCAATGTGAAAACAAGAGAACTGAGTGTTGTGGACATAAACTAAAAACAAAAACAAACAACAAAAAAAGAAACTTTCTCAAGAATAAAGTGAAGGATGGTGCTAACTACCATAATAAATGATCTAGTGAGATGAGGAATCAGCAGGGGCGTTTGGGTGTGGAAATTAAGAAATGTATGGGAAATTTAGCAACAGTAGTTTCTTTTATGTGAAAAAATTATATTCAAAGAATTATTGAAAGTACATAGGAAACAAATAGCAAATCAGGAAAGAGAATGGAAGAGTGCACTCTTAAGTAATATGGAGAAGACTCAGCATTTCATCCCGAGTGAAGTCAAATATAATAATTTTTCCCTATAGACTATTTTAAGCAAAATTCCAAAAAAAAAAAAAAAAAAAGAACAAAGGAAAGAAAGAACAGTTATAGAAGAAGTAGACAGAGAATTTGGTGGGTATGAAAAGAAAAAGAAGAGCTGAGCCCAGTGGCACACACTTGTAAGCCCAGCATTTTGGGAGGCTGAGATAGGATTGCTAGTTCAAAGGCAGCCTCAGCACCTTAGCAAGGCCCTAAGCAATTTAGAGAGATCCTGTCTCAAAAGAAAAAATAAAAAATAACTGGGGATGTAGGACAGTGACTAATCACCCCAGGTAAAAACACAACAACAAAAATAGAGAGATAAAGAGGAGAGAGAATAAAAATATCAGAGACAAATATCAGAGGAGAAAGAATAAAAATATCAGAGACAAATAGAAAATTGTAGAAAGTCAAAGAAGTAGAAAGGAAGTTTCCAAGAAAGGGTGAACCAGAGATAAAGGGAAAGACTCAGAGATTTGAATGCAGATGTTTGTCTTAATCTTGGAATTCATTAAAATTTGTCAATCAAAATAATCTCTTTTTCTTCTATTCAAAATTAAGTGTTTTATTAAAATGGGTTTTGAGTACAAAAGAGATATGATTTTAATTTTTGCTTTAAAACTTTGTTATTCATAAACATAATAGTATTTTCAAATTTAAAAGTTTCTTTGTCTTTATATATGCAAACAACATGAAAACTATAATTTTATAACTAACACTTTATTATATACTAATAATATTCCCAGAGTGTAGATTTTAGGTACTCTCCTCATTAACAGCAACAAAAAAGTAACTCTATGAGATGATGGAATGTTAGTGTGTTTGGCTATATTAATCATTTCACTAAGTACTTACATATCAAACCATCGTGTGGCAAAACTTGATTATATACAATAAAAAAATTAAGTCTTTGTTATTGCAATGACTGAAATGGACTATCTCTAAAATTCCTGATTGTTTAACTTGAGAATACATTTTCCACATAACCATTTTTTAGCAGAATTACATAAAACTATCTGAAAGTGTAAAAGGCAATATAAATAACCAGTGCTAATAGTCACAGTTTAAATGCACTTTTATTTATAGTGGGATTCCCTCCAATTATTCCAAATAACTAGTTAATTGAAAATTATCAAAATCATTTTGTACCTCAGCCAAATATTTTCATAGGGAGTGAAAAGATACAGCTAATATGTAAATGATACATTAAAATGTTTAATCAGAATTATGATTTATTAAATATAAGGGCACTTTTATCAGAAATATTGTCAGAAATATTTATTATGTAAGAATCTTTAAACCTATTTTTAAATTGTTTAATGTTCTAGATTGCCAAATAAAGTTGTTAGATTTATATTAACAAGATAATGAAACTATCACTAAAAGGAATCAATCAGTCCTACATTAAGCACTTATGCATATACAGATTTTAGCACAAAATTAAATATGAAGATAGTACACTCTTTTCCATTTTCCACCTGGCATTTTTGGTATATGCAAAACTCAATCTATACTGTTGTAAATTAAACAGTATTTTACATTTCATATAAAGAATTTTAAAAATACAGGAATCATTTCTTTCTTATCCTTATGTTCAAAGACACTGCAGAGGTTCTTTCAAAGTATTAGGCTTTATGGAACAGAAAAAAAATATACAATAGCATAGGTTGACCAAAACAAAAGAAGCAATTCTTACCATACTCATACATTCTGGAGGTTTAATTTCTTATTCTCAAGAAAGTGTTGGTTATATAAGGTTTATTTTGAACACAAGAGTTAGCCAGTTTTATAACCATTGCTTTCTCCAGAAGTGGAAGGAGTGGAGAGCTAAAATTCCCTTAAGAATAAGAGAGGGTTCCCTGTAGGATACCATGAAGTTGTTCTACTGAGCATTGTGGCTTTAGACCTAGATGTCCAGGTTGCCCTACAGGCATCACCAATTATGGAATCATAAAGATCAGGGCATTTTAGACAATTCTGGTTTTAAAAACAGAAATTGAACTTTAATTCAATGTTTTTTCATACCAAGAACACTTCTGAGCTGTTTAGAGAACATCCAGTTTACATTAAAACATACCATTGTAAGCACTTTGATTGGTTCGGTTCTGTTTGAGCTCACCAACACATGATTTTAATTAGGTAAAGATCTCAGCTCCCTCCAGAAGCCAACTTCAAGTACAGTTGTCCTCCTCAGACAAACTGCAGCTTAAACACAAACTACATGCCTAGGTGCCCCCAGTTTGAACTGAAATTTGATGAGCAATCTCAGTGGGAAAATATTAGAAGTCATAGCTCAAGAAAAGCAAAGATATGTTCCTTAGTGGAAGATGAATTTCCTAAAGATTGTGTGAAAGTGTATATTTGTTTCAGTATCCCTGTGTTAGGACTTTGGAGTCATTATTTTAAATATGTGCCAGTGGACATTTGCTTTGTAGGGCCTTCATCTTTGGAGTATCTATATGATGGGAGATTCTTGATAGTCAGACAAACCAAGAATTGTAATCATGACTGGCCTGAAGGAGAAACTGGAAGGATCCATATGGGGCCAGAGAAGTCATCATCTTTCTATTAGATCTCAAAGGGTATGGAGGGCTAAGTCAGAGACTTTGTTCTCTAGCTAAAAAAAAGCAATTGATTATGAATGATAGAGTCATGTTCAAATTTCCTTTCAGGTATAAACCAAACAACTTGTCATGAGTTTTCACTTGGAAAATAAAAGCTAATATATATTTACATTTGATACATTTTATTTCTGTTGTAAAAGATTGGGTTCTTTGGGTTTTGTTTTTGTTAGTTTGGTTTTACAGTGCTGGGGATTGAAACCAGGGGCTCACATATGCTAGGCAAACACTCTGATTGGGCCATTTCCTTAGTACATAAAAAGGATATTTTTAAATATAAAGTTTAACCTCCATGTGGCCCATGACTGGATAGATAAGAAGAAATCAAAGGACATATATTTTGAAAGACTTATTAATCATTATATTGCTTGCTTAGAATTTGGATTGTACTCAAAAATGTAAAGAAAATAAAATAACACTGATAAAAGATTTGTCACTGTAAAAAATATCTAAGTATAGAATAAGCAGCCTGATATGCAGACACAGCAGCTCACATAACCAAAACTTCACTTATATTGCCTGGACCCTTTAATTATTTTTATTTGTTCTTTTTAGATACACATGACAGTAGAGTATATTTTGACATATTATGTATACATGGAGTATGACTTATTCTAGTAAGGATCCCATTCTTGCAGTTGTACATGATGTGGAGTTTCACTGTTTATGTATTCATATATGAACATAGGAAAGTTATGTGTGATTAATTCTGTTGTCTTTCCTATTCCCTATCCCCTACCCTTTCCTTCATCCCCTTTGTCTAATCCAATGAACTTCTATTCTTCATTTCCCCTTCCTTATTATATGTTGGCATCCATATATAAGAGAATATTTAGAGTTTGTTTTATTGGGATTGGCTTATTTCACTTTGCATAATTGTCTCCAGTTCCATCCATATGTCAGCAAATGCCATAATTTCATTCTTTTTTATGGCTGAATATATATATATATATATATATATATATATATATATATATATATATATATATATATATATATATATTCACATTTTGTTATCCATTCATCTGCTGAAGTGGCCCTTTTAAATTGAAATAAGTGTAACTTTCTATTAACTTCTTTTGTTGCCTGTCTTTGATCACCAAAGTTTTGTGTTTATGTTTTCCTTTTAATGGATAGTCTTCTCAATTTTAGTCATTTGAAATCAGAGAGATATTTTTATGTGTCTGCTTGACTCAGCTGATAGAGGCTCAGATACCTGGTTCATCTTTTTATCAGAATATGTCTCCAAGGGTGACTCTAGAAGATATTCCCTTTGAATTGGTGGACTCTGTAAAGGATAAGACTGCCTCCAATATATGTGAGCATCAAACTATCCATTGAAGGAATGAATGGAACAAAAACCTAGAGGAATGTTAAACTCACTTTATTCCTGAACATTCTTCTGCCCTGTGTCCTCCTGTTCCTGAGGTCTTCAGGCTTGCTCTGAAATCTGTAGACTCAGCTCTCCATATTTCAGACTTTCAATTTCCTGGGCCTCTTATTTGTAAACTGCACACAATTGGGCTTGCAAAATCCACAATCATGTGAGACAATATCTTAAAATAAATCAGTCTCCCCCCCGACACACTTTCCTGCTCCTTCCCTCTGAACAGAAAAATAGATAATACAAAGATAAGAGATGGTAAATGACAGATACATCCATATTTTTCTCTAGAGTGCAATAATACACTGATACAATAATTATTATAATTTAGTTTCTTTTCTCCCTTTGAATATTAAAGGGAAATACTATGATGCAGATGTCTTCATATGATACTCACATGTATGATACCATCTCAGAATTAATAAACATCATATTATTATAAGGAGTAGAACATATTCTACACAAATTTTGAGAATGATGTTCCAAATATTGATCCATCTTGACAACTAGTATTTTGATATTTAATATAGATACCTCCCATTACTTTACTGAAATATGACAATAGAGTTTGGATTAACTATCACAACTGACAGTCTTCATTGACAATAGAGTTTGGATTAACTATCTCAACTGACAGTCTTCATTGCAAAGAAAATGTTATAAAATAGCTCACAATTCTTCCTTGAAAGAGAGGCCTTTTGAATCCCTCATCCACCTGCCCAAAATAGGGAAGAAAAAACAAAGAAGAGAGTAAAAACAAAGACCATTGTGCTAATTAAGAGAACATAGTATGTTGGAAACAAAAATACATTTAGATATATCCTTAATATATCTTGTTATTATATTTTTCCTTCACTGCTTCTCTAAACAATGATTCTCTAAGAATAGTCCCTTACAATAGTATTAACATGGTTGAAGTGAACAGTGTGGTGATGAAGTCAGTCATATGTTTTCACAGCTCTCTTCATGAGTTTAATGCAGAATATAGATTTGAGGTTCAGAGAGTTAAAATAGTCCCACCCAATCCCCCCCAAAAGTCCCAGACTAGATAGATTTGGACACTTACTAGATACTCGTGTGTTATAAAATCTTACTACAGCTAGTCCACATCCTAGATTTAGAGAAAAAAAATCTACCACATCTGATTAACGTTTGAACCAAACCTCAAATATGATCTTCACTGTCCATCATAATTTTATCAATAGTTTTCTATAAGGTAGAAAGTTTTATAAGGTGATGCAAAAAATTATGTATGTAGGTTTCTATGTAGAGAGGAGCTGTGAATTCTCTTAAACTATATGGTAAGAAATTAATAGACAATAAAATAAGGACTTTTACATTATCAGTGAGTCTATGAGAAGATTTTAATACAATATCAGAAGTGTTCCAGACAACTGGGTGGATTTTAGTAAATGATATTATCCATTATATATAAATATACATTAAATATTACATTGATGCATACTAATACATTATATATTTTCACAATTTATTTTAAGGCAATAGTTAAATATTGAATGTCCTTTCAAGAATAAGAGATTGATCCAGGTATGGTGGCACATGCCTGTAATCCCAGTGGTTTGTGGGGTGTGGCAGGAGGACTGCAAATTCAAGGCTTGCCTCAGCAACTTAGTGTGGACCTAAGCAACTTAGTGAGATCCTGTCTCAACTTAAAAAATAAAAAGGGCTGGGATTTTCACTTGGAGGTTGCCCCTGGGTTCAATTTCTGTTACCAAAAAAATTTAATAATAAAATAAAATAAAAAAGAATAAAGGCATGACAAAAGTATATATTTAACCTTACCCTCAGCAACCTAATGAAATGACACAAATGGTGTACATAAAGAAATAAATATGTGAAAGAATTGTATAACATCAAAAGACTAGGAATCTTCATGAATTTATGAAGCATAGAGAAGTGGAACTTTTTTTTCAACTCTTTTAACTCTTTTTTTTTAATTGGTTCTCTTTAGTTATACATAACAGTAGAATCCACTTTGACATAATTATACAAGTATGGAATAGTTCATACTCCAGAAAGTTTTAGGTAACTAATTTTGGCACAAAAGTTTCATTGGGAGAATTGGGAAGGAAATGATTGCAGATTTATATCAAGGTTTTATTGGCTAGAACTGTAAACACTGCTACTATGAGCAACATAGGGTGATCAGTAAACATTTGTGTGTGTGTGTGTGTGTGTGTGTGTGTGTGTGTGTGTGTATATATATATATATATATATATATATATACACTGACCTTGACATATTATTAACAAAAACACGAATGCAAATCTAGATATCATATGTTCATATAATCTTGTAATGATAAGTCTTTGAAAGTTGTTGAAGGGAGATATTGCTTAATATGTTACCTGTGTATAGATCATTAATTTTACTTAAAGAGGATGGAAAATGAGGAAATATGACCTTTAGGAAACATTTTTCTTTCATCAGCCCAATGGGTGCTATGGCATCATATCATTCTATCATTACTTGAACTTTGATCTAGCAATCAGAGAAATGCAAATTAAAACTACTCTAAGACACCATCTCACTCCAGTAAGAATGGCAGCCATTACGAAGTCAAAAAACAACAAGTGCTGGCGAGGATGCGGGGAAAAAGGTACACTCATACATTGCTGGTAGGACTGCAAGTTGGTGCAGCCAATTTGGAAAGCAGTATGGAGATTCCTGGGAAAGCTGGGAATGGAACCACCATTTGACCTAGCTATTGCCCTTCTTGGACTATACCCAAAAGACCTAAAAATGGCATACTACAGGGACACAGCCATATCCATGTTTATAGCAGCATAATTCACAACAGCTAGACTGTGGAGCAAACCTAGATGTCTATCAGTGGATGAATGGATAAAAAAAATGTGGCATTTATACACAATGGAATATTACTCATCACTAAAAAATAACAAGATCATGGCATTTGCAGGCAAATGGATGGCATTAGAGAAGATTATGCTAAGTGAAGTTAGCCAATCCCCAAAAAACAAATGCCGAATGTCTTTTCTGATATAAGGGAGGTGACTCAAAATGGGGTAGGGAGGAAGAGCATGAGAAGAAAATTACCTCTAATTAGGAAAGAGAGGTGGGAGGGAAAGGGAGGGAGAATGGGAATTGCACGGAAGATGGAAGGAGACTCTCATCGTTATACAGATTACATGTATGACGATGTGAGGGGAAAAAAAAAAAAGAAGTGTGACACATTAGATTGGGTGGAAAAAAGTGAGGGGAGGGAGGATAGGAAGGACAGCAGAATAAAATAGACACTAGTATTGCTGTATGTATAAATGTGACTGTATGACCAATGTGATTCAGCAAACTGTACACTCAGAAAAAGGAGTAATTATACCCCATTTGATTCAAATGTATGATATGTCAAGATCACTGTACTGTTGTGTGTAACTAATAAAATAAATAAATAAATAAATGATTTCCCTCACTCTGTTGTCAGTGAACTTGGCCTCCAGGCCCCAGGGAATACATGGAAGTTGTCTTTGACAAAACTATGTGCGGAGAAATGTCACATTTCAATGAAAAAGGACAGACAGTTCTGGCTTTGCAGATGGACGTCCAGAATTCCTGAGTCTGAATATAATATTTTCAATAAAGCTCTGTTGCATTTGTCAGGAAAAAAAATATGTATATAAAGTCCACCCTGTGAAAAACAGTCATGACCTTTGAATGACGGTGATGTATTTTTATGGTTTTCTTACTACATTATAGTAACACTTAAGATCAGAGCTCATTTTGATGTAATGGCACATGCAAGAAACATAATTTTCTCCATTTCAGTCCACAGTATCTCTACTATCCTTTTTCTCCCTATTCTGCTTCCTCTACTCAACCAGTCTTCCCCTTTTATTTATTTATTTTCTTGTTTTTAATTGATGCTTTATAGATATACATAAAGGTGAAACTTATTGTGGTATAATCACATATGTACATAACATAATTTGGTTAATTTTATTCTGGTATTTCTCTCTTATCCCATCTCTCCTCTTTTCCCCTCAATTTGCTTCCATTACTCTATTGATCTCTCTTCTATTCAAGGGATTTTTCACCCCCTTATCTAATACTCATCACGTTTCTGCATATGAGAGAAAATATTTGACCTTTGACTTTCTTTTTTTTTAAAGAGAGAGGGGGAGAGAGAGAGAGAGAGAATTTTTTAATATTTATTTTTTAGTTCTAGGCGGACACAACATCTTTGTTTGTATGTGGTGCTGAGGATCGAACCCGGGCCGCACGCATGCCAGGCGAGCGCGCTACCGCTTGAGCCACATCCCCAGCCCCTGACCTTTGACTTTCTGAATTTAACTTTTTTAACTTAGATTATGTTCTCCAATTGAATCCATTTATCAGCAAATTCCATAATTTTATTCTTCTTTATGGATGACTTACCTGCATTGTATGTATGTGTATATATACATTTTTTAATCCATTTATCTGTTGATAGGCACCTAGATTGGTTCCATAACTTGGCTATTGCAAATTGCGTTTCTGTAAGCCCTGATATGTCTATATCACTATAGTATCCCAATTTTAGTCCTTATGAATAAATCTCAAGGAGTAATATAGTTATATTATATGGTTGTTCCATTCTTAGCTTTCAAGAGATTGTCATAAAGCTTTCCAAAGAGAATGTAATAATTTGCAGTCCTACTAATAATATTTGAGTGTACCATTTACTCCATATCCTCAACAGCATTTGTTATTATTGTCTTCTTGATGATTTCCATTCTAATTCACTTGAGATGAAATCTAGTGTGGTTTTGATTTACATATCTTTGTCTGCTAAGGATGTTGAACATTTTTTCATATATTGCTTGGCCATCTAAGAAGTGTCTATTTTAGTTTCATTGCATATTTGCTAATTGGGCTATTTTAATGATAATTTTTATTAGATTATTAAATATTCTGAATATTAACCTCATCAAGGGAGCAACTATGCATTTAAGTATATAAAATAAAATCTTCTCAAAATAAAAAAATCAAATCAACCCTGATGCAATAATATTGGGTGATTCAACTACTGCTTTCACAAATAGTTAAGTCACCACAATATAAACTAAGTGAAAACTCTTCAGAACTAAAAAATACTATTAATAAAATGGACCTAATAGAAATCCATAGACTATTTCATTTATTAACAATAATCAAATTATCTTTCTTCTCAGTAGCACATAGAATGTTCTCTAAAATAGAACATAATTTAGGGAACAAAGCAAATTTTAGTAAATACAAAAAATAATTTTTTGCTTTCTGTAAGACAATAACAGAATAAAATTAGAAATCAACAGCAAGCAAAAAACAAACTACTTTAACAAATGGAGAGTAAGAAAAATAGTTTTGAATGAGGAATAAATAATAGAAGAAATCAGGGAATATTTTTTTTTTAATTCTTAGAAACAAATGAGAGGGTATAGCATATAACAAAATCTCTGTGACAGTATGAGAGAAGTTATATGAGGAAAGTTTATAGCATTGATTGTATACATTAAAAAGATAAAAATTTCAACTTATCGAAATTTATCCCTCAAGAGACCCTAGAAAAGAAACAATAAACTATCTCCAAAATCAGTAAAAGACAGGAAATAATTAAGATCAGAGCCAAAATCAATGAAATTGAGAATAAAAACCACAAAAAGTCAATAAAACATAGAATTGTTTCTTTCATAAAAAATGATTGATAAACCCTTAGCCAATTAACCGAAAGAGCGAAGAGACTAAAAGGGGGATATCACCAGAGACACTCCTGAAAACTAGAGATTCATTAGAAACTATTTTGAAATTTACGTTCCAAGAAACTAAAAAATCTAGATGACATTAACAAATTTATAGACACATAAGACCTGCACAAATTGAATCAGGATGATATAGAAAACTTAAATATACCAATATCAAGTAATAAAATTAAACAGCAATTGAAAACCTTTTAAAAAATAGCCCAAAACTGGATAGATTCTCATCTGAGTTCTACCAGACCTTTAAAGAAGATGTAACACAGGTCTTCCTCAAATTATCCTATGAAATTGAAAAGAAGAAACACTTCCAAATACATTCTATGAAGTTATGATACCAAAACCAAACATTCATCAAGAAGTGAAAATTACAGACCAGTATCCCTGATGAACATAGATGAAAAATCCTTAATAAAATATCATGAATTGCATTCAGAAACACATTAAGAAGATAGTACACCATGATTAAATAGTTTTTATCACAGGGATTCAAGGTTGGTTCAAAGTACTCAAACCAATAAATGTAATTCACCAAATAAATAGAGCTAATTACATGAATCACATAATTATTTCAATATATGCAGAAAAACTATTTGAAAAAAATCTAGCACCAATTTATTTTAAAAATACTAGATAAATGAGAGATAGAAGAAACCTACTTCAAAATAGTAAAGGTTATCCATGACAAACCCACAGCCAATATCATAATGAATGATGAAAAGTTGAAACCATTTCCTCTAGAATCAGGAACAAGGCAAGTATTTCTACTTTGACAATTCCTATTCAACATGGTCCTTGAAACTCTAGACAGAGCAATTAGGCAAGAATAGGATAATAATTAATAGGATATAAATAGGAAAAGAAGAAGTCAGATTATCTCTTTACTGATTACATGATCCTCTATCTAGAAGACCCAAAAAACTCAACCATAAGATTTTTAGAGCTGATAAACAAATTCAGCAAAGCAGCAGAATGAAAGATCAACATATGAATCAATAGCATTCCTTTACTCTAATAATGAATCTGCTGAGAAAGAAATAAGAAAAACTATCCAGTTCATAATAACCTCAATTAAGAATAAATAAAAATATTAGGGGATGTTTCCTTTCACTTGCTCAAACACAATCTGCTATCACTATGGAGTAAATGTGATATGAGTCCAAACTATATAGCACTATTACTGTATCAAATATTATTTCTAAGTCCTTTTGAGAAGAAGTACACTATTTTAGTACACAGTGACTTATAATTGAAAAACACAGAAACTATAAAATGCTTTCACTTGTATCTGCTTTCAATTATTTCAGATGATATAAATACTTTATTAAAATTATATGTCTAATATTAGATATGCAGAAGGTGTAAGGATTTAACAATGAAAACTATAAAACACTAAAGAAGTTGAAGAATACCTGATAAGATGGAAAGACCTTTATGTTCTTGAATTGGTAGTATTAATATTGTTAAATGGCCATACTACCAAAAGCATTATTCATATTACATAAATTCACCATCAAAATACAAATGACATTTTTCACAGAACTAGAAAAAGCATTCTTAAATTCTTTTGGAATAATGAAAGACCCAGAATAGCCAAAGCAGCCCTGAGCAATAAGAGGGATGCTTCTGGCTAAAAGCATCAGAATACCAAATTACCAAAGTATAAATCTCAAAATATACTACAGAAAATCAGATGTATGTTCCTTTGAATCATTATAAGGTATATTACCAAATATTACCATATACACACATTTATTATATATGTAATTGTATATGTACATTGTATTATATATAAATATATTTATTATATATACAATAAAAATATATAATATTTATTGTATATTATATATATATATATATATATATATATATATATATATATATATATATATATATATATATATATATATATATATATTTAAAAGGCCCTTAGAAGGCATGAGAGAGAGAAGCAATTCTCTTCTCTTTACTCAAAGAAGCACATGAGTTAAGAAAAGTATTTATACACACACACACACACACACACACACATTTCTGCCTTCAATATTTTAATTCTTTTGTCATACTTTTCCTGATTATATTTCAACTTTTATTTAAATCTCTGTGTAATGTTTAAGTTGCATTGCTTCAAGAAGTGAAAGTCATCATTTCCCATAAAAAGTGGAAAGAGAGATCTTTTGTTAGTGATGATATTTCCTAGGGGACGTTTCCTTTCACTTGCTCAAACACAACCTGCTATCACTATGGAGTAAATGTGATATGAGTCCAAACTATATAGCACTATTACTGTATCAAATATTATTTCTAAGTCTTTTGAGAAGAAGTACACTATTTTAGTACACAATGATTTATAATTGAAGAACACAGAAACTATAAAATGCTTTCACTTGTGTCTGCTTTAATTATTTCAGTATGATATAAATACTTTATTAAAATTCTATGTCTAATATGAGATATGCAGAAGGTGTAAGGATTTAATTAGATACCAGGAACTCAATTCATTAACATCTAGAAATGATTATAATTGCGCAAATCTTTCAATAGTACCAAAACATAATTCTATAATTTTATGATTGCTTTAATAAATAAGACTAGATATTAATAAGATCTAAACACTTATTCTCAACATTTTTATCAGTACATCTGTGACTTGCTTGTTTCTCAGGCTGTTGATAATGGGATTTAATATGGAAATTATGATAGTGTAAAATAGAAAGAAGATACTCTCCTGATCATTTGCTTGTAACGATGCAGGATGCACATACATGAAGAGAAGGGGGCCACAGTATAAAGATACAGAAAAGAGATGGGCTGGAGAAGGCTTTTCATTCTTCTTTTTAAAAATTGTAGTGAGATCAAACTTTTAAAAAACTAGTCACAGTGCTAGCACACTCTATGGAACCAGATAAAATAAAAATTAGTAGGTAATAAAAACCAGTGTCAGCACATAAAATCTTTAGTTATGATACAATTTCATAGTAAAAGTTATGTATTTTGAGGGAATTACAAAAGATTAATCTGAATAAGATCATTTTGGGAATAAGTCAGAAAGAATATCACCTACTAATGATAAAATTACACAGTCTATTGGTCATAATCACAGGATACTCTAAAGGGTGGCCTATAGCAACATTGCAATCATAAATCATTGCTGTCAAGAGGAAATGTTACACTGACTGCAATGGAAAAATAATTTATCAGGTGTTCTGAAAGACAGATCATCTTTCTCTTGTCTAGTAAGTTGACCATCATCATTGGGATCACGTTTGATAATATCCAACCATCCACAAAGGCTAAATTCTCAAGAAAAAAGTACATGTGGATGTGTAGGTGATGATCCTATCAGAGGAGGGAAATCAGATGTATGTTCCTCTGAACCATGATAAGATAGATTACCAAGAACACAAGGAACAGGGGAGTTTCCTCTGTGATTGCTGTGGAAGTCCTATGAGAACAACATGTCAGCAAAATTGCATTTGCTCTTTCCAGGTCCTCACTGGAAATTTCCTAGAATGAAGTGAAGTGAATGTAGAAGAGACATACCTTAAATACTTATGAAGTGAAAATATTAGAGTTAAAACAGAACCATACACTTAAATTGTTCCCTTCATAGTTTTTATTATAGTATGATTTACAGAAACTGTTTGGAGAGAGTTGAAGAATGAATATTCATTCAGAAAAAAATACTACTTAGGGCATTTAGATTTAATATCTGAATGGTGGTATGTAAATACCTATATAATGACAGTTTGCTGTTTTGTTGTTATTTTAACTTAACCTCTACTGGCAAGAAAGGACAAAAAGAAGGCCATTTTTTGGGAAGCTTCATTAATCAATAAACTGGCTTAGAGTTTTGCTAGTGAAAAAGAAATGTGTAGAAAAAAAAAGTATAGAAAAGCTCTATAAATACTCTGCACAAACATGGAGAAAAGAAAATGATGTGCACAGGTAGCTCTTAGCCTAAACATAATTTAGTTGAAATTAACAGTTCTATTAAAAAATGTGTAAATAATTCTTCACTCATTTTGTTGACTATTTTTGATTAATAAAATTCTTCATTAGTAATTCCGGCATGGATAATCTTTTAACTGTACTAATTTCAATATGTAAATTGAGATATATCCTTGAGGCTTATACAATTTGCACATACAAGATGACTAATGATGTTCAGCATGTCTTTGTGTCCTTATTTGACATGCATATATATCTTTGGTGAGTTGTCTCTTCAAGTTTTGGCTATTTTTAATTGGGGTTTTAAACTTATTTTATATATTCTGAGAACTTGTCATGGATCCTACACATAAACAAATATATTATCAGATAAATAATTTGAAAATATTTGGGACATGTATTGCTTTTACCTTCCAGAAGATATCACACTAGACCATTATAGGAATACATGTTTGCTGATTGATCCAGTGAATAAGAAATATCAACTATTCTTCTAGGTAAATAGAAAACACTTCATGGACAATATTCCTAGCTGTATTATAAATATCCTGTATTATATTATATCCTTCTTAGGTCATTTTGAGAGCAACAATACCATTTTCGTGGGAGTGGTAACATTTGATATAAACTTTAGAAAATAATAACACTTCAATTGCAAATGAATTAAGGGATGTTGCAGTATCAATGAATACTCTATGCAGTCAAAACATATGCCTGAGCAAAAATATGGCCCTGAGAGTAAGGTGTGGCCAGAAGGTTTTCATTAACACATTTTAGTGATAACACAGGTACCATTAGAACTTCAGAGGGGGAAGATCCAGAAGCATATTAAGGTATTTTTGGAAAAGATCTCCTAAAATTCAGGGTGAGCAAACAGTAGTGAAAGTATATTATACCATCTGTACGTATACGTGGACATTTGCACACAATCATGTATGTTTATATTAACATATTTAGATCCAAAATATATGCCACATATGTATAAAATCTGGGAGGGTGACAATTTATGAAAAGTTATTTAAGAAGAATGTGTTTTTTATTAGAGGTGTGAAAAGAAAGCATCGTCTGGCAACAATGTTTGGGAAATATAACCATATAATCAGGGTGGAGGATATAAGTAAGTAGAATTTTGAATAACACATAGGTGAATAACTTTTAGAGTGAGATCCTGATTGCTATTGGTGAGAATATAAATGAAATTTCAGTATTGCAAGGGAAGGCAGAGTAGGCATAAAGTTAGTGCACTCATTATATTTGAGAATGTGAAGTCTGAGTAAAGTTAGCATGTAACAATTTTTCAGGCACAAAGTATCTAAGTGTGGTCATTTTCCCAGACAATCACTGAAAACTATGATGTCCTCTCTTAACATTATTTTAACTTTGATAATATTCATTTAAAGCCATGGTCATATTAATTTAAACAAATATGATTTTTACATTCTAATAACTTTTGTGATAGTGCTGATTTCCTCTTCCTATTTCATTTTTTTCCTGAATTTTCTTCCTATTCTGTCACTCACCTTCTTCACATACACACCAAATCTTCAATCTCAACTATTAGTTTTTTGAATTATTGAAAATTTTTACTTTGCCTGTTATTCATGCAAATAATGCTGCAAAAGGCCTTTGAAGACATTATAGACAACGAGAGGCAAGTCACTTCTTCTCACTCATAGAAACAGACTGAGCTAAGAACATTCTCTTGGAGTTTCACTCTGCCTTCATTGTCAAAATTTTTAATAATTACATTTGAATTTTGTTTTTCCCCTATAAAATATGTTAAAATATTTTTTTTTGCAATTTTTATCTGCTCATCTCTTTAGTAACACGAACTCTCAACACAATAGAGTAAACCTGATACGAATTTCTAGTCTGAACACACTGTCAGGTGTATTACATAACCCCTCAGGTAATTTTGAAATGAATTGTACTACTTTTTAGCAGTTAGTACATCAATCAAGTCACAGTAAGAAGAACAGTAATCCAGTAAAATGTCTTCATTCATTCTTTGAATGTTTTCAAATTGAAAAGATACTAATATTTCAAGAATTTTATTAGGTATAGCACTTGAAGTCATAGAAATTGATAAAAGATTTGATTTAATAGAGTAAAATAAAAGACAGGAGAATTATAATTGAAAAAGTCTGGAGCAATTCCAAAATAAAGAAATATGTAATTGGAAATATTCTATGACAGTTTTATACTAAATGGAGAAAAGATAATGAGATCTAAAAATTTCTTTTTAATATTTTTGTTAGTGAATATATGACTTGCTTATTTCTGAGGCTGTAGATAATTGGATTTAACACAGGAATTATGACTGTGTAAAACAAAGAGTCCATCATGTCTTGCTCATCTGCTTGTGGAGATGCAGGGCGCACATACATGAAGAGAAGAGTACCATAATATAAAGACACAGATAAGAGATGAGCTCCACAGGTAGAAAAGGCTTTCTTTATGCTTTTGATAGACTTCTTTTTTAAGATTGTAAGGAGAACAAATGTATAAGAGACAAGAACAACCATAATGGTGAATACTTGAATTGAACCAGAGAAAATAAAAAGCATTAGAATATTAATGGAGGGATCAGTACATGAAATCTTAAACAATGGTATAATGTCACAATAAAAGTGATATATTATATTGGAATTACAGAAGGTTAATCTGAATAAAAAACTTTCATGAAGTAAGGCATGAAGAAAACCACCTACAAATGACAAAGTTAATAGCCTAATGCAGAGTCTATGGGTTATTATCACTGGATAAAGTAATGGTTTGCATATGGCTACATAGCGATCATAAGCCATTGCTGCCAAGAGAAAACATTCTGTGGTTGCACTGATTCCAAAGGAAAAAAATTGAATCATACATTCAGAAAGAGAGATCTTGCTTTTGACTAACAAATTGGCCAGCATTTTGGGTGTAACTGTGGATGACAACCAAGCATCAACAAAAGCTAAACTCCCAAGGAAAAAGTACATGGGGATGTGAAGGTGATGGTCCTTCCATATGAGAACGATCAGACCAAGGTTGCCCACCATGGTGGTGAGGTATATCACCAGGAATACCAGGAACAGGAGGATTTTCCAGTCTTGGTGATGAGGGAGTCCTGTGAGAACAAACTCTGTCAGCAATGTGGCATTTTTGTTTTCCATGTCTTCCATGAATATGCTCTGAAATGAAGTGCAATAAATACAAAAAGACCATACTTTAAGTACTTTAAAGTGAAGACTATTTGGAAAGGAGTTAAAATAAAACCATTGACTTATTAGAATACTCTTATATATGTTTATTTTTGTGTAATTAATGGAAAGAATTTGGGGAGAATGGAAGGAATGGGAAATGCAGCTATCTCATTTCACTGAATATTCAGAAATAAACAAATTTGAGAAAAAAGGGAAAGCCTGTGTATTAAAACTATTCAGCCACTATTGAGTTTTCTAGAAAAGTCCAGAACCTGATACACAGATGTAGGAATAATAAAAAAAAAAATCTTTGTAAATATAGGACTATAAAATTACTTGAAAATGGTGTGAAATCCTTTATCTTTTTTTAATCTGGCAATAGTTATGCAATGAAAAATTTAAGACACATAGTGACTTGTAAATTGTCTTTAAATAATTGTTCTGACATGTTATTATTAGAAGTATAATTCCATTGTTAAAAGACATAGAAGTCCTTGGAATAAATGAAGGTATAGTTATGATTGTGCTGTGCATTGAAGACTGTACAAATGAAAAAGTCAGAGAGAGGAAAGAAATGTGAGAAAGTTATGTTAAAGAGGTTATAAAGTGTGTGTGTGTGTGTGTGTGTATGTGTGTGTGTGTGATTTATTAGATGGATCAAAGCTAAATCCCTTTTCTACACATCACTACTGATTATGAATAGTGGCTCCATCCATTTACAGCTAGAGACTCATAGACTCACATTCCTGGCCCTACTGGACCTAGAGTGAAGACAAACAACCCAAAGTTGGTCATTCACATGAGCCCACTATACATTTGGAATTTGGAGATTAGAAAATGAAGGAAAAGAGACAGAAGATAATTTTGGAACTTCAGCAAAACCATGAATATTTAGCCTACACAAATGTCTTCCACACTCAACAATAGCACTGAGAGCTTGAGGTGTGATATTTGAAAGTTCTATTCTACAGCAGTGACAGCAGAGTCCATTGAGCTGATATTGGGAAATGATTTTGGCTATTGACTGGCTGCTTTATTTACTCTTTTTCTTTTCAATTTTACTCTTGATTTTTCCAGTCTTCCTAGTCTTTTTATGTTATAACCAATATTCAATTCAAATAACTCATTTTGTGTTGCACCTAAGAGTCCCTGGCTCAAACAAAAAAGAGAAAAGAGAGATCAGAAGAAAGATATTGAGGAGAGGAGGTTGAGAAGAGAGAGAGAGAGAGAGAGAGAGAGAGAGAGAGAGAGAGAGAGAGAGAGAAACAAGAGTAAAACTGGAAAGTTGAGTGACTTAACATGTACATCAAATGAGGGATGCTTAGGTGACACAGTGCCAAAGGCCAAAGCAAATACTCTAGGAGGACACTGAGTGAACAGAAATTGCTATCAGAGTAAGTGATTTGTGAATGTTTATTAAATTTGATGAAAACCAAAAGTGCAGATATTATATTGTATATAACATATATATTTAATATATAAATATAAATATATATAATATATTATATTTTTCAATGAATTTATTTTAGAAAGTGATTGAAAGAAAATAACATTTGATACCTTAAAAGTTTTTGTAATGATATGTAATTAAACAGCATGAACCTTCTCATCAGAATCATCAAAGATGTATATTATATAAAAAACATTATAATGCAATCTTTAAACCTAGTTCTAAATTATTGCTGTGATTCATCAAAATGTATCTTATAATTCATTGTATTTAGGTTAGCAGTATAAAAAAAAATCACCAAATGGAATAGAAGACTCTTCCACATAGGTATTTTACTTATATATACTTTCATCATGAAAATAACCTACACAGAAAAGTCATTAATAGTTTTCCATTTCCATTTATCTATTTTGTCATATTTTAAACCTGATCATAAATTATTAAAAATTAACAAAATTTAATATTCTGTATAAAACATAATGAATATTATAGAAATAATTTTTATCTTACCTTTGCCTTATAAAGATTTTTTTCAAGTTTTAGACTTTATAAAATAGAAAAAAATACTATTATAATATAAAAAAGACTAAAATATAGGAAGCAATCCTGGTCACACCAATTCATTTTGAAGTCATCATTTTCCAAGCTGAGAAATGTTATGTACATAAATTTGCCCTCTAAAACAGAATCAACCAATTGTACCACTATGTGCTTTTTCCCAAAAGAGAAAGGAATGGGGAATTAAATTTTCTAAGAGAATAAGAGTATTCCCTTTAGGACACAGTAAAACAGTTCTACTGGGCATTGCTTATTTGGACACTCTTCAAAGAAGTTCACAGTGTTCCACGGGGTATTACAGACTTTAGAGTCAAAATCATTAAGTTGCTATCAACAGTTCTAGATTTGACAATTGGTATTTTACTTTATGCCACTACTTTGTATCACAGATGGAACTTCTTACATGTTGAAGTAAATTTTAATTCCTATCTAAAATGGATTTTTCAGAATGGGTTGCTTATATGGCTTTGTTTGAGCTCATTAAAATATGGTTTTAATAAGGCTAAAGTTGTAGATTCTACTGAGGACCTTATAAAAATAAGAGTTTCATCATAAAAGCTATAGCTCAATTTTCAGACCTATACTTGGATACAACAGTTTAAGCTGAAATCTAATGAGTAATTTTTCAGGCTGAGGTCAGAAAGAGGATCAAAGGAAAAGGAAAAAGACAGAGACTCTATAGGAGCTCTCATACAACTCTGCTTGTCAAACCTCAATGCCTAGAAACTTCACAGAGATCTTGTTAAAATACAGATTCTGTTTTAGTGGTTGTGGGCTGAGGCCCAGGATTCATTTTTTTTGTAACACAGTGATGCCTATGGACACTTGGCACATGCAAGTGATTCTTGCATATTGTTGTCAAGTCTAACTTACAGGAAATTTTCTGAGAAATTTTTAACATGATATTCACATGTTCTCATCTTCACTTTGGGTTTAATTGAATTCAATAAACATTCATTCAGAAAAGAACAATTTACTTATTGTGGCATTTAGATATGATACCTGAACAGTGGTATGCAAATACCTACACAATAATAATTTGTTGGTTTGTTGTTATTTTAGCTTAATCACCACTAGTAAGAAGGGGCAAAAAAAATGACATGTTTTTTGGAAGTTTAATTAGTCAATTAACTGACTTATAATTTTGCTAGTGAAAATATATGTAGGGGAAAGCTCTGTGAATACTGTGCTCAAAAGTGGAGTAAACAAAATATTGTACAGAGGTAGGTATTACTCTAATCAAAATTTGACTGAAATCAACTGTACTCTTAAAAATTATGTAATTCTTCATTCACTTTGTTGCCTATTTTTGATGATTAAAGTTCTTTATTACTAGTTCTGATGTAGATAATATTTTCAACTGTATTTATTTTGGAGTGGGTACCAGGGATTGAACTCAGAGGAACTTGACCACTGAGCAACATCCCCAGCCCTATTTTGTATTTTATTTAGAGACAGGGTCTGGATTTTGAACTTGCGATTCTCTTGTCTCAGCCTCCTGAGCTGATGGAATTACAGGTGTGCGCCACTCCATATGGTTGTATTCATTTTAATATATAAATCTTGATATATCCTTGAGGTTTGAATTTACATGTACCAAATTACTAATGATGTCCAGTATGTCTTTATGCCCTTATTTGACATGCATATGTATCTTCAGTGAGTTGTCTCTGAGTTTTTAGCTATTTTTAATCAGAATAATAAATTTCTTTTTACATATTTTGAGAGCTTGTTGTGGATCCTATACATAAACCAATCTTTCATCAGATATTTGCAAAAGTTATGGACACTAATTGGCTTTTCCTGGTAGAGATATCAAACTAAACGATCATACTAATTGTTTGACCACACTTCATGGCCGGAACTCTCAGCTATTTAATATATTCTTCTTCAGTCATTTTGAAAGAAATAACACTATTTTCTTCAAGTGGTAGAATTGAGGTAGACCTTAAGAAAAAAATACATTTCAACTGCAAATGAATTAGGTTGGTTTTGCAGTACCATGGAATTCTTTCTGGAGACAACTGTATGGACAGAAGTATAGGGTGGTAAGTGTAAAGTGTCCAGTTGGTTTAGTAATACATTTTGGCTCTAACACAGGTTTCATAAATATTGTAGAGAAATAATTATAGAGGTAAACGAAGTTATATTGGAAAAGACTTATCCGGTGTGAGCAAATACAAGGGAAATAAGCCAGAATCAGAAAGTCAGAATTCCAATGTTTACTCCTATGTGTGGAAGCTAAGAGAACAAAGGAATTAAAAAAAATGGAAATTTCTAAAAAATAGAAGAAAGATCAGTAGACTAGAGGAAATGAAGGGAGGAAAAGAGGAAGAACTAGGGAGTGAAGTTGATCAAATTATGCTATGTGCATCTATGAAGATATCACTATGCATTCCACTTTTATATATAACTATATATAAATATAGTGCATCAGTTAAAATAAATGAATAAATAGAAAAAATAACAATAAATCAGAAGAAAGGGAGAGAAATGAGGAAAGGGAAAGAGGAAGTACTGGGGACTGAAAGCAAACTATATATATATATATATATTATATGTATTTATGAATATGTCAAAATGCACCCACTGCTATACATAATGGTAAGGGACTAATAAAAACATTTTAAAATTGTTCTTCTTATGTATTGACACCAATATATCTACATGGTTGGCAAAGATGCTGAAAAAGCTCTGCAGATAATAACTATTGGATAGCTTCATTTAACTTATCTTTGAGGAGTAGGGAAGTTGTTTTCCGGTTTTCTCGAACACATTTTTAGTCTGTTAAAGCCTTTAGTTCTTCAGAAGTCAAGTATTCTACCCCTTTAAATAAGCACAGAAGCTAAATTATAATATCACTCTTATTAAGGTTAAAAAATTATCTTCCTTCTTCCTGGTACACAGTCTAATTTCTATGTTGTTGTGCTGGAGACCTGACCCAAGAAACAGATTCAGGATTGCAGCAGGTGGAAGAAGATGATGCAGTTAGGGTAGTAGACATGCCTTAAATTCAGTAGTGGCCATAGCTCCAGTCTCCAGCTTTAGCTTCCGCCCTCAGCCAGTTCCATTTTGCCTCCATTTCACCCCCATGAACCCCTGAATCTTTTCCATAGCTTCTTTTTATATGCAGGTAAAACAAAGAAGGCACACTGCCAATAGATTACATAAGGGGGTAAATGCTCACAAGCTAGTATTTATGAAATTTGGTGTATGTAGCTGAATCAGAGTGTTTCTGGCTTTGACTAACCATGACATAGCCAGTTCCTAGCCCTGGCTGTATAATAAAATTGTGAAACTCCACATCATGTACAACCACTAGAATAAGATCCTAATTAGAATAATTTGTACTTTATGTATGCATGTCAAACTATACTCTTCTGTCATGTATATCTAAAAGGAACAAATTAAAACAAAGAAAGAATCAACATAGCCATCCAGAAGTCCCATCAAGGGACCCTAACTACAGCCATTTTGGGCCAACCCAACATATGTTCTACTTATTCTTGTGTCAGTCTGCTAAGGTCACTCTCCCAGGAAGGGTACGAGGAAATTAAAAATTATAGGCTAGATCTTGCATTACTTTCCTGTTTTAGGAATGACAGGGATATGTTTCACTTCTAGAATGATAGCTCATCTAATGGTTCACTTTCCATTTGATTCTCAGCCTCCTGCACTTTTGTCTGTCCTCAACATCCCACTGAAATGACATCCATCAAGACACTCACAGCCTTTCAGTGAGTAGCATGGAAACCTTTTACTGCTTATGTAACTTGTATCAGTTACACTGGGGACTGTCACATATACACACACCCCTTTTTTGGGGGTGATCACTTTCTTCCTTTGGCTTTTGTGATGTCCCTATTTCTTCCTTACATTTGGACAACTCTTCAGTATCATTCCTTCTCAGTCTCCTGTCCTCTGGTTCATCCTTAAATAGGGATGGGTTTTAGTATTCTTTTCTAGATCCCTTTTTCTTTTCCTTTATCTTTTTACTTTATAAATTTTCCATTTTTGTGGTTTTGTACAGGTTATATGCCAAAGACCACCAAAACTTTCTCTTCAGCTCATATCTTATTCAAATCTCACCTGACACCTACCCAACTTCACCTTCTGCAATCCTCTTAGTGCCTGCTTATCATCAGGTAATCCATATTCTTGGGATGACATCCTCAGCTACCCAGAGATATAAAGCGGATATTGTCAGTCTCTCCTGACATCTCATGTTTAACCAGTCTCCAAGTCTAACAGCTGCTACTTTAGAATTAAATCCTCATTCCTGTAAATGAGCACAGGCTACAATCATACACTTTCACTTAGATTACTGAACAAGTTTCAGATATCCTCTCTCCATCTCCAATCTTGCTCCACAAAATTTACTTTCTGACTTGAACACTGATTTGACTTTATATTGCAGGTGATATTGCTTATAAGGCCTTGTGAGAACTGGCCTCCTCTTACTACTCCAAGCTGACTCTGTGGCTCATCTGTTCTAACTCCACCAAACTTCAATGCCTGTCACTTCTTCATACTCCAAGTTAGATTGCATTCAAACTTTCATTCTCTTTCTTATCTGGTAATACTTCAGACACCTTGCATTCTTTTCCTCAATCCTTTCTCTTCCCTATCTCTATTAATTGGTCTAAATTTCACTAATTGAGTTATCATGAAGATTAAATGAGATGATGAGTAAACAGTGCTTAGATTCATCCTCTTAACATTATTTGACCTTTGATAATATTCACTTAAAGCTATTTGTCTTTAAAGGGTATGAAAAATAACATTGCACCAAACAATCCCCAGGAAGACAGCAGGACATTATAGCCTGGGAGGAGAGAGGGGGGAAGAAGGCAAACATTTATCTCTTCCCAGTTACATTGGGTCCTGAAGGGAGGAGTCAGATACTGATCAATGGGCTCTGAACTTTCACCCTTTCCAATTGCTGATGGGTCCTGGAAGGATAAAAGCAAACAGTGAAGCTCTGGGTAACAATGGATCCAGCAGGAAGAATATGAGCAATGAGTGCAGGCTCCGAGTTTTCATCCTTCACCAGTAACACTGAGTTTGGGAGGGAAGGAAACAAATGGGCTCTGGGCTCTAAGTTTTTATCCCAGTGACAATGAGTTTCAAGCTCTTGCAACTGTTTCCCTGAGTTAGAATGAGTTTTGAGGTTTTATAGCTGTTTTCCTGAGTTAGATTTTTAACCTGCACAACTAGTTTTTTGACTACCCAATTCTCTAATGATTAAGTCACACTAAACATTCTGCTATTATTAACTCTCACTAAAACCTATAGAAAAAACCCAGACCCCTCTTATAACCAGTTACCATTTTATCCCCTGAAAATGTGCCATTCCATTGCTGCTTAATAAAGACACCTTGCTGATCTGTTGAGGTCTGCTCCCATTTTGGTTATTTTTGCTTATACTAACTGCCTTTTGTTCAAATTCTAATTGGGTTATTTGTTTTATAATTATTAATTTAGAGATTTCTTCACATATTCCATATCTAAAAGTTTTATCAGGTACACAATTTGCAAATACTTCCTCAGGGATATTGGTTGCCTTTCCTCCCATAAGATATCACACTAGTCTTTTCCATGGGTGATACTGTGCTGAGTAGATCTACTGAGAGAAACCACCAACCATTCTAGACATACTGCTTGGCCATTATTCTACTCAAGTATGAGAAATAAATCAGACCAAAATTCAGAGGGCTTCTACCTTAGTGAAATTTATAATAACTGGATAATATGAGACATACCAAGATAATTCTTCCAAGGTAAAGCATAAGTTGCCACATCTGGCCCTTCAAACAACCAAAAGTCTAATAATATTTTTGGATTTGGAGGCCATTAATGCCACATGGGTGTATTGCACTAACCCACTTAACAAGTGACCCAAAGAACTGCTGTATTTGAGAGAAATTCAAGAGAACACTGTATAAGAGGCTGTGTTCTGTTATATATATCATATGACTTAGCATCCAGTGGTGCTTTAAAGAATAAAATAAAAGAACAAAAGAATGCTTGTTGGAGTCTTTGGCAAGCCTGTATAAGTCAACTATAGGGTGGACCCTTTTCTCCTCAGCAAATAATCACTCGCCTTATGAGAAATGGCCATGAGCTTGTTAGTGGGCTTTAGGATAGGTAATATTTAATCATGGGCCATCAAGTTACCCTGGGACCTGAGCTTCCCATCACAAAATTGATGCTACCTGACCCACCAGTCCATTCAGTGAGCATAGTTATTACCACTCCGTCATCAAATGTGATGTATATATGTTTGAGATTAAAATAAGCGGAAGGGAAAACAAAATTACTTGAATTGAACAAATTCCCACAGTCCCACTGTTCTAATACTGCCTTCTCTCACCCAATTTGCACATGTGGCTGCAAATGTGGTCACTTGACAGAGGAAAAAAATACACAGGCCTATTTTACAGACATTTCTGCCTGATGTGCATAAATGACCTCAAAGTGCAAGGCTATAGAACTGCCAACAGAGTATGGGACTTTTCTGCAAGATATTTTAAGAAAAATTCTCCTGGCAAGCCAAAGCTAAAGCAATATTTTCAGTTGTTAGATTTACTTAGAATACAAATGGCCAGAATGCAATTATATACCAATTCACAAGCTATAACAAATGGTTTGATTGGAATGTTAGGGATTTGAATGGAACCTGAATAAAAAGTTGGTGATGAGAAAATTTTGAGAAATGTATTTGGATAGGCCTAGATTCATGTGCAAAATGAGGAAACGTGTGTTGTATGTGGATTGTCACAAAAGGTTGATATCAAGAGAAAAGCTGAATCTGTTTTTTAAAGCTTTTAATTTCTTTTAATTAGTTACACATGACAGTAGAATACATTTATGTACTTTGATATATCATACATAGATAGGATATAATTTCTCATTTTTCTGAGTGTACATGTTGTAGAATCATATTGGTTATGCAGTCACATATATACATAAAGAAATAATGTCTGTTTTGTTCTACCATCTTTCCTATCCCCACATCACCTCCCCTTCCCTTCCTTCACTTTTTTCTACCTAATCTAAGGTAACTCCATTCTTCTCTAGTGCTCTGCTCGTCTTAATGTGAATTAGCATCAGCATATCAGAGAAAACATTCAGCATTTGGTTTTTGAGATTGGCTTATTTTGTATAGCACAATATTTTCCGACTCCATCCATTATTGGCAAATGTCATAATTTCATTATTCTTTATAGATGACTAATATTCCATTGTATATATATAATATATATATATATATATATATATATATATATATATATATATATCACATTTTCTTTATCCATTCATCTGTTGAAAAACACTTAGGTTGACTCTATCATTTAGCTATTGTGAATTGAGCTGCTATAAACATTGATGTGGCTGCATTTCATGTCCCTTGGGTATAAACCAAGAAGTGGGATAGCTGGGTCCAATGGTGGTTCCATTCCAAGTTTTCTGAGGAATCTCCATACTGCTTTCCATAGTGGTTGTACCAATTTGTAGTCCCACCAGAAATGTATGAGTGTACATTTTCCTCCACATTCTCACCAACATTTATTGTTGCCTGTATTCTTGATGATTCCCATTCTGAATGGACTGTGATGAAATCTTCGTGTAGTTTTGATTTTTTTTAATTGCTAGAGATGTTGAACACTTTTTCATATATTTTTTGATCAGTTGTATTTCTTCTTTTGTGAGGTGTCTGCTCACTTCCTTAGCCCAGTTATTAATTGGGTTATTTGTTTTTCTGGTGTTATAGTTTTTGTGTTCTTTATATATCCTAGAGATTAATGGTTTATCAGAAGTGCATGTAGTAAAGATTTTCTTCCAATCTGTAGGCTCTCTTCTCAAATTGTTGATTGTTTACTTTCCTTAGAAGAAGATTTTTTAATTTAAATCCATCCAATTTATTGATACTTTATTTTACTTCTTGTTCTTCAGTGGTTTTGTTAAGGAAGTCAGATCCTAGGCCTACATGGTGAAGATTAGGGCTCATTTTCTTCTCTTAAGTGCAAGGTCTCTGTTCTAGTGCCTAAGTCTTTGATCCACTTTGAGTTGATTTTTGTGCAGGATGAGAGATAGAGGTTTAATTTCATTTTGCTACATATGAATTTCCAGTTTTCCCAGCACAATTTGTTGAATAGGCTATCTCTTCTCCAGTGAATGTTTTTGGCACCTTTGTTTAGTATGAGATAACCATATTTATGTGTGTTTGTCTCTATTCTGTAACATTGTTCTACAAGTCTATTTTTGTGCCAATACCATGCCATTTTTGTTAGTATAGCTCTGTAGTATAGTTTAAAGTCTGGTATTATGATACTTCCTGCTTCATTTCTCTTGCTAAGGCTATTCTGGTCCTCTTATTTTATAAAATAATTTTGATGAATGTTTTTTTCATTTCTATGAAGAATTGGGATTTTAATAGGAATTGTATTAAATCTGTATAATGCTTTTGGTAGTATGACCATTACGACAATATTAATTCTGCCTATTCAGGAGCATGGGAGGTCTTTCCATCTTCTGCAGTTGTCTTCAATTTCTTTCTTTAGTTTCTTGTAGTTTTCATTGTAGACGTCTTTCACCTTTTTTATTAGATTGATTCCCAGGTATTTTATTTTATTTGAGGCTATTGTGAATAGGATATTTTTCCAAATTTCTCTTTCAGTGGATTTATCACTGATATATAGGAATACATTTGATTTATAGGTGGTTGATTTTATATCCTGCTACTTTACTGTATTCATTTATTAGTTCTAGAAGTTTTCTAGTGGGATTTTTTGGGATCTTCAAGATATAGAATCATGTCATCAGCAAATAGTGATCATTTGAGTTCTTATCTGTTTGTACTTCCTTAATTTCTTTCTTCTCTCTAGTTGCTCTTGCTAGAGTTTCAAGGATGATGTTTAATAGAAGTGGTGAAAGAGGATATCCTTGTCTTCTCCAGTTTTTAGAGTGAATGCTTTCAATTTTTCTCTGTTTAGAATGATTCTGGCCTTGGGTTTAGTATGCATAGCTTTTATAATATTTAGGTGCATTTCTACTATCCTTAGTTTTTCTAGTGTTTTGAACATGAAGTTGTGCTGTATTTTGTTAAATGCTTTTTTTGCATCTATTGAGATGATCATATGACTTTTCATTTTAAGTATAATAATATGATGAATTATGCTTATTGATTTCCATATGTTGAATCAACCCTGCATCCCTGGAATGAAACCCACTTGATTGTGGTGCGCTATCATTTTAATAAGCAATTTGCCAGAATTTTATTGAGAATTTTTGCATTATGTTCATCAGGGATATTGGTCTGAAGTTTTCTTTCCTTGATGTGTCTTTGTCTGGTTTTGGTATCAGGGTGATATTAGCCTCATAGAATAAGTTTGGAAGGATTCCCCCCCCCTTTTTTTTTTTTTTTTTTTGTAATTCATGGAATACTTTGAGGAGTATTGGTGCTAATTCTTTTTTTAAAGTCCTGTAGAACTCAGATGGGAAATTTTCTGGTTGTGGGTTTTTCTTTGTTTGTAGGCTTTTGATGGCATCTTATATTTCATTACTTGCAACTGATCTGTTTACATTGTGTATGGCCTCTTCATTCAGTTTGGGTAGATCATATGTCTCTAGGAATGTGTTGATGTCTTCTATATTTCTATTTTATTAGAGTATGAATTTTCAAAATAGTGTCTAATTATCTTCTGTATCTCAGACATTTCCTTTGTTATATTTCCTTTTTCATCTTGTATTTTAGTAATTTGAGTTTTCTCTCTTTTTCTCTTCATTAGCTTGGCCAGGAGTTTATCTATTTCATTTATTTCTCCAAAGAACCAACTTTTTGTTTTGTCATTTTTTTCAATTGTTTTTTTTTTCTTTAAATTTCATTGACTTAAGTTCTGATTTTAATTATTTTCTGTCTTCTGCTTTTGGTGTTGATTATTTTTTTTCTAGGGCTTTGAAATGTAGTGTTAGGTCATTTAGTTGTTGATTTTTTATTCTTTTAATGAATGCTCTCAGTGCAATAAACTTTCCTCTTAGTACTGCCTTCATAGTGTTCCAAAGATTTTGATATGTTGTATCAGTGTTCTCATCTACCTCTCAAAATTTTTGTATTTCATCCTTGATTTATTCTACTATCCATTCATCATTCAATAGTGTATTATTTTGTCCCCATTTCTTAGAGTCACTTCTATTTTTTACTTTATCATTGATTTCTAATTTAATCCATTGTTATCTGATTGAATACAGGGTATTATCTCTCTTTTTTGTATTTACTAAGAGTTGCTTTATGGCATAAGATATGATCTATTTTAGAGTAGGAGCCATGTGCTGCTAAGAAGAAAGTATATTCACTAGTTGATGGATGAAATATTCTACACATGTCTGTTAAGTCTAAATTATTGATTGTAGTATTTAGTTCTATAGTTTCTTTATTCAGTTTTTGTTTGGAAGATCTATCCAGTAGTGAGATAAGTGTGTTAAAGTCATTCAGCATTACTGTGTTGTGGTCTATTTGATTATTGAAATTGAGAAGGGTTTGTTTGATGTATATAGATGCTCCATTGTTTGGGGCACAAATATTTATAATTGTTATGTCCTACTAGTATATACTTCCAGTAAGTAGTATAAAATGTCCTTCTTTGTCTCTTTTGATTAACTTTGGCTTGAAGTCTACTTTATCTGAGATGAGGATGGAAACCCCTGCTTGTTTACACAATCCATATTAGTCATATGTTTTTTCCTATCCTTTCACCTTCAGCCCATGTATGTCTTTGCCCATCAATAAATTGGATGGATTTAAATTAAAAAGCTTCTTCTAAGGAAAGTAAACAACTTGAACTATCACTATTTGCTGATAACATGATTCTTCACTTAGAAAATTCACAAAATTTCAACAGAAAACTTCTAGAACTCATACAAAAATTCAGCAAAGTAGCAGGAGATAAAATTAACATGCATAAATAAAATGCACTCCAACATATCAATGACAAATCCACTGAAAGAGAAATTAGGAAAACTACCCCATTCTTAGTAGCCTCAAAAACAAATACTTGGAAATCAATCTAACAAAAGAGGTAAAAGACCTCTACAATAAATACTACAGGACACTAAAGAAAGAAATTGAAGAAGACCTTAGAAAATGGAAAATTCTCCCATGTTCTTGGATAAGCAGAATTAATACTGTCAAAATGGCCATACAACCAAAAGTGTTATAAAGATTTAATGCAATTATTATTTAAATCCCAAATGACATTCTTCATAGAACTAGAAAAAGCAATCATGAAATTTATTTGGAAAAATAAGAGACCCAGAATAGCCAAAGCAATCCTTAGCAAGAAGAGTGAAGCAGAAGGACTCACAATACCAGACAGTAAACTATACTACAGGGCCATAGTTAAAAAGATGACATAGTATTGGAACTGAAACAAACATGTAGACCAATGATACACAATAGAAGACACGGAGATAAACCCACATGAATACAGTTATCTCATACTAGACAAAGGCACCAAAAATATTCATAGGAGAAAAGATAGCCTCTTCAACAAATGGTGCTGGGAAAACTGGAAATCCATATGTAGCAAGTGAAATTAAACCTCTATCTCTCACCATGCACAAAAATCAAATCAAAGTGGATCAAAGACTTAGGCACTAGAACCGAGACCCTGCACCTAATATAAGAAAAAATAGTCCCGAATCTTCACCTTGGTTACTTAGGACCCGACTTCCTGGAAAAGTCTCCTAAAGCACAAAAAGTAAAATCAAGAATTAATAAATGAGATGGTTTCAAACTAAAAACTTCTTCTCAGCAAAGGTAACAATTAAAAAAGTGAAGAGAAAGCCTACAGAATGGGGGAAAATTTTTACCATGGGCACCTCAGATAGAAAGAGCATTAATCTCCAGAATATATAAAGAGCACAAAAAGCTTAATACAAAAATAAATATATAACCCAATCAATAAAAGGGCTATGGAACTGAGTAGACAATTCACAGAAGAAGAAATACAATTGATCAACAAATATATGGGATAATGTCCAATATCTCTAGCAATTAGATTAGTGCAAATTAAAACTAAAATTTTATCTCACTGTAGTGAATGACAATTATCAACAATACAAGCAATAATAAGGATTGGCGAGGATGTCGGGGAGGGAGGTACACTCATAGATTGCTGATGGGACTGCAAATTGGTACAACCATTATGGAAAGCAGTATGGACATTCCTAAGAAAACTCAAAATGGAACCACTATTTGACCCAGCTATCCCACTCCTCTGTTTATACCCAAAGGACTTAAAATCAGCATATTACAGTAATGCAGACACATCAATATTTATAGCAGCTCAACTCACAATAGCTAAACTATTGAACCAAACTAAATACCTTACAACAGATGAATGAATAAGGAAAATATGTTTACATAATGGAATATTACTCAGCCTTAAATATGAATGAAATTATGACATTTGCCAGTAAATGAGTGGAGCTGGAGAAGATCATGCTAAGAGAAATATGCCAATCCCCCCAAACCAAAAACCAAATGTTTTCTGTGATATGCAGATGTTAATTCACAGTAAGGGGTCAGAGGCTAGGGAAGAATAGAAGTACTTTGGATTAGATAAAAAGGAGTGAATAGAGGGGAGGATTTATAGGGTAAGAAGATAACAGAATGAATTGGACTTTAATAGCTTAGGTGCATATGTGTCTAGAGGACCAGGGAGAGCCTACATCATGTACAATCAGAAGAATTAGAAGCTATACTCCATTCATGGATGCTGTGTCAAAATTTATTCTACTGCCATGTATAATTAATTAGAACAAATAAAATTAAAAAGAAAGAAAATCCAGAAAACTTCAATGTGAGTAAACTGAAGCCAAAAAATCATGTCTTTTATGTAATCAAATTTTCATGAGATGATTTTTAATACAGCATATGCAGTATTAGAAACAATTGAGTGAAGTTAGCTAAATTACAGCATCCTCTAAATCTAAACATTCATTAAACTATACATGCATATTCACAATTTATTGAAAAGCAAAAAGCCAAATGTTGAATATCTTGTCAATAATAATGGCTTGACAAAAGTTTTGATTTTACCTCTTTTCAGACTCCCTCTGAAATAAGAAGAATGATGTATATAAAGGAAAAAATTTATAATGTAAGTGAGAATGGTTTGACATCACCATGCTACTGCTGTGAATTCTTTGAGTGTAAAGTAGTGGAATTTTACTAAAGAAGAGAGGAAATGTAAACCTGTCTTGAACAAGAAGAGTCTGCAGAAAAAATTCAAATTTCTGAGAAGCTCCTAATTGCTTATTCCAGACTCACCAGAGCTAAAGCAAGACTCCACGGGTTGCATACCATATATTCACCTTCATTTCAACCTTCTCATAGACAGTCATAACAGTGGATGAAATAGTTGATTATGTTTATTAGTTTTTTTGTATGTTATAATAATGAATAAGTGACCAAATATCTAGATGACAGGACACCATGAGTACAATGGAAAAAGTATTCAGCAATAAAAGTCAGCAAACAATTTATATACAACAACATGGGTTCTATGGGAAGAGAGTTGGACAGTTGCTTGAATTTGGTCCTTTCCTTCGATTTCCTGGGATTTGATGGCATCCCTCAAGGAAACAAAAATGGGGAAAGTGATAGCTTTTAATCTTGTGATATGGATCTCCAGAAATGAACGTAAAACTCATTTGGTTAAAATACTGCAATTTTTCATGTCCTTTAGAATAAACATGTTGCTAGATATTTTATCCCTGGAATTTTGTCACATTATATCCCAGGACTTACTCCTAGAAAGAAGAAAACACATAAGTCATTTTCAGTGTACAGTGATTTAGTGTTAAAGGAACTTAAAGTATGGAGCTAGAGCTGGAGCTCAGTGGTAGAGGGCTTGCCTAGCACATTTGAGGCACTGAATTCAATCCTCAGCACCACATAAAAATATTGTGTCCATCTACAACTAAAAATATTTTTTTTAAAAAAGAAACTTAAGGTAGATTGACATGCAACAATCATTCTAGGCCTAGAAATTTACTTGAAATCATTTTAAAATTGAAAAAAAAGGGGGTGCATCCTTCCTGAATTCATGCATTTGTGCATTACGTTCACTGTGATTTTAAAAATATTTCACAGATACTTATGTAAGCCTTCACGTATGTAAGCCACTGTGCTGTGCATGCCGTAATGTAAAGAATTGTAGGAATTACCGATTTTAATCTATAAAGAAATTTTGGAGCCCAAATAAGTATTATCCACGGATGAGTCTGCTTAAGAATAATAAATAAACTCTAAATGTTTTAAGTGTGTAAGTAGTTGTATCCTCTTTTCAATAATCTGAAAATACATCATGAAAGTTTCTCATGGCAGATAGTATTAGAGGAAGGCATATCATCACAATCGTAAAATAGAAAGGGGTAGTTGGGGGAGGAGGAATTCTGTGCTGACAGTCCTATAAGAAAAAAGCATTACCTCAGAGGGAAGTATACACAGAAAACTTTCAGTAACTCATTTTAGTTATAATATAGGTTTCATTTGGAGAATTGTGTAGGAAGACATTGCAGAGGTAAACCAAAGTTACATTCATAAGAAACAAATAATGCTAGCTTCCATGAGCAAAACTAGGGTCTGGAGTAAACCTATATGTTTATTTATATTTATATAGGCACATCTACATGTCTATCATATAATCTGTACATACTCATGAAGAAAAAAAAACCTCAGCAGATCCAAGTACCTATAACACACATGCATATAATCTGGTAGCAATGACAATCCTCTAAAAGAGAGACATGATTTAATCTGAGACTTGGGTATAAGGAGGAAAGAGAGTTGATCAGCAGGATGAAAGAGATGAGAAACTAGAGTTTGGAAACACAGGAGAGTATTTTTTTAGGAAGAGGGACTCAGTTATATCAGTAGAAAATGCACGGAATTTCAATGTGGAGAGGTAAATGGCAAGGATAGAACTGTAGATGAACCACTCATTATATTTAAATAATATGCAGAGTGAGTACAGACAACATCCAAGGATTTTTTTCTTTCCCAGCCACACCCTGGGCACTATTGGTCACATAATTTTACCAATGCTTGAAACTTTTGCAAAATGCATCTAAAGTTCCTTTATGTGAACAACACATTTCAATAATCTTTAAATGCTATTATTTTTTTCTTTTTTCTTTTTTTTTTTTTTTAGGAAGTTTCAAAACTTTTCCCTTCTAGTCTGCCAGTTTTCTTTTTTTCTATAGCCATCCACACTTAATTCTTTAATCTATTAAATTTCTATATTGGTAAGGGTCTTTGGATTGTCCAAAAGAAACAAACACAGCTGCAAAGGGACTTAGAAAGCAAGAGAGACAAAGAGAAGCAACTCACCTCTTCTCTTTACTCAGAGAAGCACACTGAGATAAGAACATTCTCTTTTGGTTTATCACTGTACTCACTACTTTAATTTCTTTCTAATTATATACAAATTTTTTTGGTGTGATGTGGGAGTCCAGTTACTCCAAGAAGGCTAAGTCACTATTTCTCAAAAATAGAAAAAGAAAAAAGAAAAGCCCTTTTTGTGACTGGTAGATTTCCTGGGGTTTTTCTTTTGCTCACTCAAACACAAACGCAATCACACTAGAGCAAATATGATATGATCCCCTATCTATATAGCACTATTATGTATAAAGAATCATACTTGGGTTCTTTTGAGAGGACGTACACTATATTAATAATCTCTGTAAATATATAAATCTAAATAAATAATAACAATATAAATATCAGTATAAAATAAAAGAACATAAAACTATCTAAAATCTTTTCACTTTTTTTTGCCTTACTTACTCTAGTATGACATGAACACTTGGATTGATATTTATTGTTTATCTATGAATAATATAAACAAATATTTAAGAAGTTAATAATGTCTCCAAAATTAACTCATTAATTTTTGAAAACAATAATAATTACAAACCTATTTAGTACTATTGAAAACATCCACAATTTGCCTCCACAATTTGGTGACTGTTTTAATAAAAGGAGAATAAATATTAATAAGAGATCTACATATTTCTTTTCAGCATTTTTTTCAGGGAATCTATGACCTGCTTGTTTCTCAGGCTGTATATCATGGGGTTTAACACAGGAATTATGACAGTGTAAAACAGAGAAAAGATCATATCTTGGTCATCTGCTTGTGAAGATGCAGGATGCACATACATGAAGAGAAGGGGGACGTAATATAAAGTCACAGAAAAGAGATGGGCTCCACAGGTAGAGAAGGCTTTCCTCATGCCTTTTTCAGACTTCTTTCTTAAAATTGTAAAGAGAACTAGTGAATAAGAAATAAGAATAGTCACAATGCTAAATACTTGTATTGAGCCAGAGAAAATAAAAATTATTAGATAATTAAGAGAAGGATCAGTACAGGAAATCTTTAATAATGGTATAACATCACAATAAAAATGATGTACTATGTTGGAATTACAGAAGGTTAATCTGAATAAAAAGCTTTCATGAATTATAGCATGAAGCAATCCACCTACAAATGATAAAACCAGTAGTCGGAAGCATAGTATATTGGTCATAATCACAGGATACAGTAAAGGTTGACATATGGCTACATAGCGGTCATAAGCCATTGCTGCCAGGAGAAAGCATTCTGTGGTCACACTAATTGCAAAGGAAAAAAATTGTATCATGCACTGAGGGAGAGAGATCATCTTGCTCTTGTCTAATAAGTTCATTAGCATCTTTGGGGTCACTGTTGATGACAACCAAGTATCCACAAATGCTAAATTCCCAAGGAAAAGGTACATGGGGATGTGAAGCTGAGGGTCATTCCAGATCAGAGAAATCAGACCAAGGTTTCCCACAAGTGTCATAAGGTATATTGCCAAGAACAGTAGGAACAGGGGGAGTTTCCACTGTGGTTGTTGTGTCAGTCCTCTGAGAACAAACTCTGTCACCAAAGTTGCATTGTCCTTTTCCATGTCCTCACTGAATGTCACCTGTAATGAAATGAAGTGAATGTAAAAATGTACATGGGAAAGAGAGAATTAAAATTGCAAAAGCATCCTATGGCAATAATATCAACTTTACAGCAAATGCATCCTCCATCTGCCACAATGGCATAGTCGGTGAATGTTTGGGGTCTACAGTAGTAAAATTGACATATTATTTATGATCTTTGCCACTAATTGGATCTTTGCATTTGTCTGTCCCTGTCCAGCTTATTCCTTCAACTTCTCTAGTATTTCTTGCTTTGAGCCAATTTCCATTTAATTCAAAATTATTTCTTATCACAACCTTAGAGCCCCCAACAGAAGAGATAAAAAGAGAAACCAGAAAATAAAATACTGATCAGAGTGATCCCAAAAGGAAAGGTAAAAATGGAAAAGGGATTTTGTGGACAGAAACCAAAACAACATGGAAAGTGAAGAATGGTGCTAAATACAACAGTGAATGATCTAGTGGGATGAGAATTAACAGAGATAATGGAGTGTAGAAATTAAGAAAGTTTCAGTAAGTTTAGACACAGCAGTTTTTGTTAGGCAATAGAATTAAGTTCAGAGAGTTATTGAAAGTGCAGTGAAGAAAATGGTATGAGTGCACCCTGAGCTGTATGCAGAGCAGTTGGTGTTTTCATCTGGCATGCCACCAAATATAAAATTTATTTACTGCATAGCATTTCAATAAAATTTTAAAATGAGTCATCAAATGAGACAAGTTGAGAAGAAAAAAGCAGAGGAGAATTAGAAGTGGAAAAAGAATTTGGGGGCCCTGTGGTTGTGGCTCAGTGAAGTGAAGCAATCACTTCACATGTGAGAGGCCCTGGGTTTGATCTTCAGCACCACATAAAAATAAATAAATAAAATAAAGGTATTAAAAAAAAGTTTGGGGTGAGTGAAAAGAAAACAATAGAGAGGAAGAAAAATGGGTAGAAAATAACAGACACACATGAATAAGCATAAAATGTGAGATTTAAAAAAAGGTTCAGATATTTGGATATAGATGTTTGTCTTAAGCCTGAATTATTCATTAATAGTTGTCAACCAAAAGAATCTTATCCTTTTATTTCTATTCAAAGTTCATTTTTTTCCCTTAAGGAATTTTTGTTTAAAATAGAAGATTTAAAATCTTGCTTTAAAACTATTTAAAAGTAATTTTGCTAGTATTACTGAATTTTAAAGTTGCTTTATATTTAAGTATAAGCATAATACTTAAGCTACAGTTTTAATGATTAATAATATTCCATTACATACTCATAATATGACCAAAGAGTAGGTTTTAGGTAATGTCACCACAAATAGCAACAAAAAAGTAACTCTATGACATGATGGGATGACCATCTGCTTGAATATAGCAATCACTTCTCTACATGAATGTGTACAAAAACATCATGTGATAAAACTAAAATATACATGATAAGACTTTTTAAGTTTCCTTATCTTTGTTAGTACAGTAACTGAAATGAACTTCCTCTAGAAATTCTACTTGTTTAACTTGAGAGTACTTTCCTCCCCCAACAGCCCTTTTAGCAGAATAACATGTAACCAGTTATGGGAACCTAAAAAAGCAATATAAATAAACAGTGGCAATGGTGAGAGTTGAGTATACTTCATTTAGAGAGGGGTATTCCAGTCAATTCCTAATCACTAGATAATCAAAAGCAATCACATTCAATTTGTGAAGACATCTTAAATCATAGGTTCTATAAAGAGCAGTGTAAGAACATTTTTATGTTATTTCTTACCACATGCATATAAATGATCCAAAATATACTTCAGAAGGTGTGACAGTAGAAAACTAGTATTTATGTGACATCTTAAAAATTTTAATCAGAAAGCCAAACATTGAATGTTTTCTCTGGTATGAGGAAGCTAACCCACAATAATTAGGGGCAGATGAGGGGAAGAATAGAAGTGCAGTAGACTATATAAAGGGGATTGAAGGGAAGGGAGAGGGATAGGAAAAAAAAAGTGGAATGAATCTGACATAATTTTCTTATGCACATATACGAAAACAACCCAGTGAAACCCATCTTCATGTATATTCATCAGAATAAGATCATAACTGGGATAATATACATTCCATACTTGTACAACTATATCAAAATTGATTCTGTTATATATAACTAAAATGAACTAATAAATTAAAAAATTAATTAGACTATATGGATAATTAAACACAATGGGTCTTTTTATCAGAATCATCAGAAATATTTTTCATGTAAAAATAAGTACAAATTGAATATTTAACCTATTTAGAATTATTTAACATCCTAGATGACCAAATAAAGCTATTATAGTTAGATTAACAAGATAATAGGCACATCACTAAAGGAAATAAATCAGTCTTACAGCATTTTTGCTTATTCAGATTTTAGCACAGAAGTGAATATGAAGATAGTGCACCATTTTCCATTTTACCTGGCTCTTACAAACCCAACCTAAAGTGTTATAAGATAAATGACAATTTCTAATAAAAAAGAAAAAGATAATTTTAAAATTCAGAATTCATTTCTATCTTACCAATAAATTGAAAGAGATTGTGGAGATCCTTTAAAATTATTAGGCTTTATAAAAGAGAAAGAAAATATAATAGTATAGGATTGATAACAACAAAAGTAACAATTCTTTGCAAACTCACTCATTTCAGGTGTTTAATTTCCCAATCTCAAGAAAATGCTTATATAAGATTGACTTTGAACAGAGTCAACTAGTTGTATAACTGCGTGCTTTCTTCAAATTGGTACGAATAAAGTTCTGCAATTCCCGAGAGTGCCATTGGGTTCCCTGTAGGACAAGTGAAGTTGTTCTACTGGACACTGTGGATTTGAACAAGTATTAGAACTCTGGGTTGTCCCACTGGCATCACCAACTCTGGAATCGTAAATATCAAGTCACTGTCAACAGTTTTAGTTTTAACAAAAAACAAAAACAAAACAACAACAACAACAAAAAAAACAAAAAAACTGGTTGCCTGGCATGTACAGGAGCCGTGGTTTGATCCCCAGAGCTACAAAAGAAAAATATTGTACTTTATTACAGTATTGCTATTCCTCACAAAGGGCACTCATGACATGTTTATGGAAACTTCCATTTATACACTATTCCCAGTGTTTTTATTAGTATGCTTCTCAGCTCATTCAAACATGAATTTAAGTGGGTCATCATCTTTTATGAATTCAGAATTCAATCCCAAATAAGTGTTGTTCATGCAAAAGCAATTTAAAACTCCAAAGTATTCCTAGCCTTCCTACTTTATGCTGAAACTTGAGGAGAAATCTTATTAGGCAGTTGTTAGTAGTAGCAGCTAAAGAAGACTATTCAGATACATAATTTGTGAATATTTTCTCAGGGATAGCAATCACTTTCTCATTCCATAAGACACCAAGCTAGTTCTTTCCACTGGTGATATTGTGCTAATTAACCTAATGGAAAAGAAACATTAATAACCCTAGACTTACCACTTAGACATTATTATGACAAATAGTGGGAAATAAATCAGATAAAATTCTAGAGTCCTTCTATCTCAATGAATTTTCTCATGATTTAGTGATATAAGATACATCAATATATTCCTTCTCAGGTAAAGCATAAGTTATTGCATCTGGCTCCTAAATAAACAACCAAAAATATTCAAAAATTCTAATGAGGAATTTGGATTTTAACTTCATTAATTCCATTTGGGTGTATCACTCTGACCCACTTACAAAGAGACCCAAACAATTGCTACATTTAAGAGGAATTCAAACAGGAGAAGGGTGTTCTATCACTTGGGTCATACGATTTAGGGTCCAGTGGTGTTTCAATTGAAAATGGCACTTAGGAAAGCTTGTTGAGCCTGTGGCAGGCCAATTTAGGTGAATTACAATGTGGAACCATAGGATGTTGAAGCAAACCCTGTTTCAGCAAATATTCACTCTCCTTATGAGAAACAGTCATTAGCATGTGATTGAACTTTAGTAGAGGAAATGATTAATCTTGAACCACCAATTTACCTGTGACCTGAGATTCTTATCATGAAATGGATGCTATGTTACCCACCAAATCATATGTTGGGCATGCCATCATCAAACGAAAGTAGCACATACATGTTTGGAACTAATTACAAACTGAAGGGACTATGAAGTTACTTGAGAATATCTAAATTCCACAGTCCCACTTTTGTAATACTGACTTCTCTCTTCCACCTTGAATGTATGGCTGAAAGTTTGTATGGTCAGTTGAAGAGTGTTCTTAGTTGAAGAGTGTTCTTAGTCAGTGTTCTTACTTGTTCACTTGGTTTTTCAAGGGCACATGGCCTTGAAAATTATATACCAATTATATACCAATGAATTGAGTTATCACTAATGGACTGTCTCAAATGGGGCCTGAATGGAACCTGATTGGAAAATTGCTGATGAGAAAATTTCAGGCAATGTGTGGGCTCACTCAGTCCAGCTGAAGCCCACCAAATAGCTAAGAAGGGTGTGGTGATGGAGTTGAAAAGAGACCTCCGGAGACAAATTTCAGAGAACTCAATATACTTTATTACTGCATAGGCAAACTTTTTATGCATAGCTTGTTACTGGGCAAAGTAGCTGAGAGTTGTAATAATCCATGAGCTAGCAACACATTTATGAGCGGCAACCAATGGGCTAATAGGTCAGTGGCAGAAAAGCAGAAGGGAAGGAACATGCTGTGCATCTGAGGGAGGCCAGGTTACCATGGTGATGGGGCTGAGCATGGTTAGTGTTCTAACCACAACATCTGAATTCACTGTGCTGAACCCTGAAAGCCCCTCACATAGGCAGCATAGACTGCTTTCCAACTCATGGGCCCAACATTTCCCACTTTGAATTTGCTGCAAGTACCTCAGCAACCATGGACAGCTCTCTGTTCAGCTAGCTATTCTTTGGCATAATTGTCTAATGATGCAATAAAACACAATGAGTAAGGAAGCAAGCAGAACCAATATAATAACATTATAGGGGTAATAACCAATTTAGAAAGCATGTTTTCCCAGTGCTCAGTCAATCCCTGAAAGAAAGAGGAGGCTGTTATGATAGACACCTTGGTCTCATTGATTTTGACAAAGGCCTTAGTGAGATTATGCATAGTCAAAACATAGTTAGTTATGTCCAAGCATCCTTAATATACTGAGAAAAATTGGAGAAGTGTGAGGTTATGTTTTCTGACATAGCATATTGGGTGACACAAATACTATGAAATTCAGAGTCACAAGTGAGCCTTTGCAACATAAACAGTATATTTAGTTGTTTTTGGTGGAGATCTAGTTTTTGCTGAATGACTAAAATAGCAGTTCATGACAGTTTATTTAAGTCTTTTCGAATGACAAAGACTTCTGCTGTGGTAGTAGACAAATTGTTTACAGCAATGGCAGTCACCAGGGCAATAATCCCAGCGATGATGAGGCCAATTGCATGCCTTGTCTGGTGCAGAATCTTATTCAGAAGATTCTTCATCTCCATGTCCCATGGACTTCTCCATTCTCTGGACAGGTTCACTGGAAACAAGATTGTGGGGTCACTCTGAAGATAAATATATGTTTAGCTTTCATAGAAGGGGTTAGACAATTTGTGAGCCAGCAGGACTGTACAAGGGATTTCTGTGTGAATGACATTTATGTCATCAGTAACATTGATTATTAGCATAGCAAAGGGTAGTATAACTATCTGCGCATAGTAGGTATGGGTATAATTTTGGATAAAGGTAAATCCATGGTTAGGGCCTTTTCTCAAAATTGACCCATTCATCTAGTTGGCTGTGGCCTATTTTATGGGCCTAGTGGCCAACAATATTGGCATGACATATTGATTTCTTGCATAATGGTTGGTAACAGATTGTCCAGTGTAGCAGTTACTGCAGTAGCCTATATGATTTTGGGACACATCATGTTGGGGATGCAAATCAAGTCAAGATGGCGCCTGGCACTTTGCCAGGAGGAGTGGTTTGTGAAGCAACGCCAGCGAGCCATTAAGATGATGAGGATTCCTTATTGGCTGACTGCTGTATCTAAATGATGTTAATTAAGTTAAGCTGTGTGTAATTAGTTAAGTATATATACCTCTGCTGTCCGGCAGAGAAGCGGCTCCTGTTACCTTGGGTGCCTGCTACTTTGAGTTCTCACTCAGTTCCTGCTGAGTTCACTCGCAATAAAGTAGTTCCCACTTCAACCTTCAAGTTGCTTGTCACCTCTCGTTATTTTGCCCAGCCGGACTATGGCAACATCAGAGGTATTCCAGGGAGCTGTGCCCACCCAGGTGCATAGGTATTGTTCTTCCCTGGAGATATTCCTATTATCAAGGAGATAAGGTCTAGATGTGATGCATTGATTCCAGGGAATGTTATCATTATCTGAGGGGGGCTTTCCAAAAAGCGTCTTAGAGCATGTCAGCAGCAAGGTTTTTTTTTTTTTTTTTTTTTTTTTTTTTGCATTTACCATGGCGGGGAATATCTATGGCTATTGGCAGCATTAACTATAACTCTAAGGTCAATGAGAGATAGCCCAACATATGACTTGTTATATTTATCTACAATAATTTCCCTAGTAAGAGCAAAACAAAGGGGGTTGTCTTGATTATAGGTCTCATTATCAACTATTGAGAAACAAATTGGCAGAGTAGGCATGGGGATACTCGTATTCCACTGTACGGCTGTTATTTGACAGATAACTTAGGATCAATAAGGTTAGAATAATTGAAAAAGTGTTTAGGTAGGGCTCCTTCCCAATTGGCCACTGCTAAAAGTAGTGGCCTAGTGACCAAAGCCCAATTTACTTGATAGGAAGCTTCACTGCTAGCAGTGAGTGCCACACACAATTGGATCAGTATCATAGGCCCAGGGATGAGGTTGCCACCAGGTGAAGGGGCCAATCTGGTAGTTTGGTCAAAAGACTTTAATATCACCCCAGGTTACTTTATGTGAGGTCTCTATGCATTGTTGAGTCCTTTGTTTGTGAGAGTTTTCCTCCAGAGTTAGTTCCTTCCTCTTGCTTGACTGGTGGTTTTGGGGGTCCAGAGCTTGACTTTTCTGGCAGGCACCCAGATGGGGTGAGGCTCCTGTTAACAAATGCAAACCCTTGACCCATTGTTAGGAGGGGGTCCAGGCTATTTCATGCATTTGTTATGGGATCCTTTCATGAGACCATAGGCAGATAGGAGGGCCTTGTAAGGGGGACCCAATGCTTATGGGCTGTTGTTTCCGTAGAAAATTTTGAAATTTAAAGAAAATTTTATGTAAATAAGGTTTTGTTCAAGGCATTATGAGGGGACTTGGTATAGTTTTTCCCCCCTCTGTTTTTGTAGCATGGTCTTTAATTCCTTGTGTATTCTTTCTATGATGCCATGAGCCTGAGGGTATAGGGAATGCCAGTTAAGTGCTTATATGCCAATCGGTGCAAACTACCTGAAATGTCTTGCTAGTATAGGTTGGTCAATTGTCAGTTTTAATAGACATAGGAACACCCATGTTTCCAAAACATTTAAGGAGATGGAAGGACAACCTGTTTTGTGGTTTCTCCTATGGAGGCTGTGGCCATTACACAGCCTGAATAGGTATCGATGACTATGTGAATATATTTTAAATTTCCAAAAGATGCATAAAGAATGACATTCACTTGCCATAAAGCATTAGATTTTAATTCTCGGGCTTCACTCCAGCAGGTTATAAAGGGCCAATGGGGAGAAAGGATGCACTTTTTTTTTTTTTTGCAGTCTCTGACTAGCTGTTTGCAAGCCTCCTTAGTCAGTTCTGGAAATAATTTGTGGAAGCTCTAGGCATTCTTGCCAGAACTGTCCTGTTCCTCCTCACCCCAACAAGTGGAGCTCCTTCTTCCTCTATTATTACCTTGTTCCTGTTTTAGTACAACTGCCATGGCTGAGGCCAGCAGAGAGGCTTGAGTTGCTTGTGTCTCTATATCCTACGTGGCCAAAATCCAGTCATCAAGGGTGCCATTGCGCACTGGTGCAACAGTAGCCCTATGCTCCCTGTTTAATCCTTCCCAGATTAACTCCTTGGTTAGGGCTTCCCTAGCTTCTGCATGACATACTTTCCCTTCCACTGCCCTGTTTCCTCTATCGGTAAACTGCAACAAGTCTTTAGTGGCTTTGTGCCTTAGGCCCTGTGTAGAAACTCTACCTCCCCTAGCTGGTAATTTCCTTCAGGCTCTTAAAGCACAGAGCTGCACCTGATCAAAATAATTTGGTGGACCACTAGGGGAACTGTAGATTCCCGCTCCCTGCAAGCATTCATCTGGGAGGTTAACATTTGAAGTGTGGTTGCAATCCCCCCTGTTGATCACATGCACCATAGAAAAATGCCTTCCACTTTAGTTATGTCAAAGGTTTAAGGGCAGCTCTTGCCAAGTCTTTCCAATCTTGTGGGCAGTTTACATTTAGACTAAGTGTCTCAAGGACTTGTTCAGCAAAGGGACCCATATGTCCATCCTCCTTCATTTCCTTCTTAAACTCCTTTAATGTAGCTATGTCATGAGAATACCAGTGCAGTGGCCTCTCAGGCGTGGGGTTGATTTTGACTAAGAACACAGTTGGCATTTCCTGTTCATAGGCACCCCATGCTTGGTCCCTTGTTCAACATAAGTCTGAGAATGGATTAAGTTCTGACCATGGAGGTCCTGGTCAAGGTGGAGGGGTGCTACAAGTCTCTCCCTTTAATCTTCTTTTACTTGTAATTTTCCATTACATTTGACAAACAGGGGTAAATTTTCTTTTGCTTAATTGTATCTGTCCCTTTTCTGTTTCTTGTGGTTCAAAAGGCTTTGTATCAGAATTTATCTGTGATTCTTTCTCCCTTTTTTTCTGTTCTCCCTCTTGATCCTCTATCTCTGATGATGAGTGGCCATAACCAGGCAGGGTATTGACCCTTTATACCCCAGAGATTGCTGTATTGCTGTGATAATTGGAAAAAAATGAAGAGGCAGGGTATACCCCTGCCTAATTTATCCTTGCCTTGTGTTAACCATAACTTTTCACCATATACTTGGGTCAAACACATCAGCTGTTCTCATCCAGGAAATGGTATCAACTACTACATCAGAAAATTTATGTGCATCCCTTTTATTTAATGTTAGTCCTCTTGCACCAAGGAGAGTACCCAGCAGCTGTAGCTGCGAGTCCTTAGTAGAGGTTGGCAAATTGCCCATCCTTTTTCTATTTCCTCAAGGTCCAACACCTGAATTTACTGGCTTACCTTGGGTTCCTGTTTGGGCACTAGATGTGCGGTCACTCATTCTAGCTAGAGGAGTGTATGGCAATGGAGTCAAAAAGAGACCTCTGAAGACCAGTTTCAGAGAACTCAATCCACTTTATTGTTGCATAGGCAAGACTTTTATGCATAGCTTGTTACCAGGCAAAGTAGCTGAGGGTCATAATAATCCATGAGCTAGCAGCACACTTATGAGCGGCAACCAGTGGGCTAATAGGTCAGTGGCAGAAAAGCAGGAGGGAAGGAACATGCTGTGCACCTGAGGGAGGCCAGGTTGCCATGGTGATGGAGTTGAGCATGGTTAGTGTGCTAATCACAACATCTGGATTCAGTGTGCTGAACCCTGAGAGCCCTTCATATAGGCAACATAGGCTGCTTTCCAACTCATGGGCCCAAAGCAATGCATTTGGATAGATGTATATGAATGTGCCAAGATGTTGAGACACTTGTATCCCATATGAATGGACATAAAAAAATAATATCAATAGAGGAGCTGAATCAGCTATTATTATAATGAAATACTTGAGGTTGTACACTGATAAAGAAACAGATTACAATTTTGGAGACTGAATCCAAATAACATAGAGTGACCTCTGATGAGAGCATCCCCTTCTGCATGAGGTCATTATGAATGCATCATTATGGTATAATGGGTGAAAAGGCAAGATCATATTCCAGATCAGAAGTCAGAGAGAGAGGGGGGGGGCAGGGCTGGTAACAATTTCTGACATGCTCCACCTCTTAAAAGTGCCACCAACCCTTAATATCACTACACTGCAGACCAAATGTTCAACACAGAAATACTTTAGGGAAGCAACCTATTTATCTCTACCATAGCCTTATGCCCCTCACCACATGGTTCAGATCTTTCTTAAAAGTAAAAACAAATTTATTCTACCTCTAATTATTCCTAAGTCATAAATCGTTTTATCATCATTCAATAGTCCATGTCCAAACTCAGATGACCCTCAAGGTAAATTCCCGTCTGCTGAGAGCCCCTGTAAAATCAATAAGTTGTACAATAATATGATACAAAGGAAACACTGAGTTAAAGCAAACACCCCTTTTCCAACAGAGAGAAATAAAGCAAGTAGAGATGAAGAATCATCTAAGCTGCACTGAAAACAAACAGAACAAACATTATATCATCAAGCTCCAAATATGGTATGAACACTGAAATAAGTGATGGGGAGCCCATCCCTATGGCTTTGCTGGTCTTCTGACCCATGGCTATTTTGTATCTGGTGTTTGCAACAGACTAGTTTGACACAATCCTGAGGGCTCTACCTTTCTGAATTACCACCGTAGTTCCTATTCCACAATTCAGACATCAACCCATCCGAAGCCCTCTGTTGGGACTTCAACTCTGTAGAAAGTTGCTGCATAATCTCCTATATTTTCATCTGAAATCTTGGTATAATCCACCATCTCCCAATATCTCTGATATTCTGCATACCTGAACAACGAGCTCCACAAGGATGTGACAAAGGCCTGCCACTGATGTGAGCAATACTTTGGTCTGTTTGAATCATATTTGTCATGGCTGTGTAGTGTTTAATTGGAAAACCAGAATCCAAAAGTTGTCCTGGGAAACAGAATCACTCAGAGTATCCCAGGACTCTTTCCCCAAAACATTCTGCTTTGGAAGACTTCTGAACTGTGATTGAAGACGAGACCCTTAGACGTTTGAGATGTACTAGAGGCATCTTTTCAATTGAGCTCTTTTTATCTGTTATGGGCTCTTTAGCATGCAGTCACTGACTTTACACTTACAAGTTCTTTCTTCACTCTTTCCATGGACAGCATGAGAATTTTTCCAGTGTATTCATTCTGCTTCTGTTTCCTTCAAATCGGGATGAAAGCAGCCAAGAACATTCTGATAGGCACTCCTGTATTTTGCTCAGAAATTTCCTTCACCAGATAACTAGGCCTAATTATTAAGTTTGACCTTCCACATTTCTTAAGGCATAGACATAGTTAAACCATGTTCTTTGAAATAAGATATGTGTTCTCAGGGTTTTTTTTTTTTTTTTGTTCTCCAGTATTAACAGTGGTGGCTGTGAAGAGAAGGCTGTGCTCTGTTCTGAGGTACTCATTATATATGGAACAATGGTTTTCAGGCTTTGCCTAACTCTCACTCTATTTATCTATCTATTTATTTATTTTCTTTTATGTATTTATTAGTTCTAATCAGTTATACATGACAGTAGAAAGCTCTTCAATTCATTGTACACAAATGGAGCACAATTTTTCACTTCTCTGATTGTGCATGAAGAATAGTCACACCATTTGTGCAGTCATACTTGTACATAGGTAAATGATGTATGTCTCATTCCACCATCTTTCCTACCCATTTGCTCCCACCCTCACTCCTCTTTTGCCCCATCCAGAATTTCTCCACTTACCCTATTCTCCTCCCCCCATATGGATAAGCATTCACTTCCCAGAGAAAACATTCAGCCCCTATTTTTTTGAGATTAGTTTATTTTGCTTAGCATAATTTCTCCAACTCCATCAATTTACCTGCAAATGCCATAATTTTATTATCTTTTAATGATGAGTAATATTTCATTGTGTATATATACTACAGTTTCTTTATCCACTCATATATTGAAGGGCATCTAGGTTGCTTCCACAGTTTAGTAATTGTGAATTGTGCTGCTATAAACATTGAAGTAGCTATGTAACTGTAGTACTCTGTTTTTAAGCCTATTGGGGATAGACCAAGGAGTGGGATAGCTAGGTCAAATGACAGTTTCATTCCAAGTTTTCTAAGGAATCTTCATACTGCTTTCCAGATTGGTTGCACCAATTTGCAGTCCCACTAGCAATGTATGAGTGTGCATTTACCCTGACATCCTCGCCAACACCTATTGTTGTTTGTATTCTTGATAACTGCCATTCTGACTGGTGTGAGATGAAATTTGCATTGCTCTAATTACCAGAGATGTTGAACATTTTTTCATGTATTTGTTGATTGATTGTATTTCTTCTTCTGAGAAGTGTCTGTTCAGCTCCTTAGCCCATTTATTTATTGGATCATTTGTCTTCTTAGTGTTAAGATTTTTGAGTTCTTTATCTATCCTAGAGATTTTTGCTCCATCTGACATGTGTGTGGCAAAAATTTTGTTCCAAAATGTGGGCTCTCTCTTAATCTCATTGATTGTTTCTTTTGCTGGGAAGAAGCTTTTTAGTTTGAATCCATCCTGTTTGTTAATGTTTTATTTTATTTCTTGCACTTTAGAAGACTTGTTAAGGAAGTCAAGGCCTCATCCAACATGATGAAGATTTGGGCCTACTTTTTCTTCTATTAGGTCTAGAGACTCTGGTCTAATTCCAAGGTTGAGTTTTGTGCATAGGGAGAGGTAGGGGTTTAGTTTCATTTTGCTGCATATGGATTTCCAGTTTTCATAGTACCATTTGTTGACAAGACTGTCTTTTCTTCAATGTATGTTTTGGGTACATTTTTATAGTATGAGATAACTGTATTTATGTGGGATTGTCTCTGTGTCTTCTATTCTGTACTATTGGTCTTTTCTTGTGCCAATACCATGTTGTTTGTGTTACTATGGCTTTGTAGTATAGTTTCAGTTCTGGTATAGTGATGCCACCTGCTTCACTCTTCTTGATAAGAATTTCTTTGTCTATTCTGTGTTTCTTATTTTTCCAAATGAACTTCAAGATTGCTTTTTCTATATTTATAAGGAATGACAATGGGATTACATTGGTGAAAGGTGTTCCCCTCCATGCAGGTGTGGTATTCCTCTCCATGAGGTGGGTCAGATCTCTCTGGGGCCTCAGGTACTCTATTTTATAAAGCAGTAGTTTGCCATGAGTGACCAAATTTTGAGTATAAGTGTTAAGGTTGAATGACTCAATATCTTGTTTGTACAAGTAAATAGCTTCAATCTTCTTAGCACAGCCATAAGATCAAACTGATAAATAAATTAATCATGCCAATAAAAGTTACCACCAATGAACCTATCAAATCAAATCAGAAGTACACAGATACATAGGCACATCAAATTCATCTCAGGAAAAACATGGCTATGTGCTTATTGAACATATCAGACCACTAAGTGAATCAAACTCCATACCAAAGGCCCATAAAAAGAGAAGTGCTTCAAGACTTGACAGGGCAGAATACTGACCCTGTCTCCTGGTCACTTATTAGGAACCTTGCCCAAAAAATTAACCACAGTGATGAAGCTCAGATCCTCTGTCCTCATGAATGTTTCAATTCATTATGATTTCTCCTACCCATAAAGACTACACAGGCCCACTTCAAACTGACATCTCACCTGACACTCTGAAACTGCCATCCTTCGGGACCCTGGCCTATAATTAGTTCTTGTGCTTTGAGAGTTCTGAGCTTCAAACAAGTTATTAGGCAGTTCTTAAATTTTGCCTGACCACCCACAGTGGTAGTTTTACTTTGCATTTGCTCTCTGCCTATGCTCTCAGTTCATCCTCCTGAGGACCTATGATTTCCTTAACACTTTTTTAGTCTTACTGTGTGTGTGTGTGTGTGTGTGTTGCATAATTTGAGTGCTATAGATAATAATAGTTAAGATTAGAACAAAAGAATCTATGATTGTCCATCTTACAACCATTTAGAGATACATGAGTATTCAATGAAATGTCACCACTGAAAGTTGTCTTGCTTATAAATTTATTGTTATTCAATAAGTTCTAACTTTGTCTAAAGACATAAACATATTTGGTCTATGTTAATGAAATAGCTCTCTCACAATGAATCTGTATTTTATAGTTATCTTTAAAAGATATAGTAATATTATGCTCAAAATGTGGTCTTGGCAAACTATATATTCTATCTCTTTCTTAATATCTCGAACAATAAAAAAGATGGATATAAATATGTATAGGAATGAATGTATAACAGAAGTGAGAGTGGGATCAAACTTGTGTTGACATTTTAGTAAGTTTCAATAAAGTTTAAAATGTCGTGTTTATTCTGAAGAATAAAACAGAGTAGATTAATTCATAGACCAAGAATATATAGGAGAAGGAGCAGAGGAATTCAGACTTACTGGGAGGCACCCCAAATGCCTGTTCCATACATACCCAGACAAAATTGAACCTTGATGGGTTGTATATCCTGCCTATGTACTCATAGCTTGATGAGTACCTTCTTGTTCAAGAAAAGCTCAATTAGAAAAAGAGCTCTTTAAAAATGTAGAAGAAATAAAAACCATTGTCTTACACTACTAATATAATCTCTGGGTCATAAGAATGGGAAAAATAGTAAAATTCCATATAATTGGCAGTCTACCCCAATACAAGGAAAAATTACTCAGTGACAAAAAAATAAATAAAATTTTAAAATGACTCAAACATAAGCAGCAACTGAATTCATGAGTCTTGCCTATGTTCAACTAAAAACAAGCCTGAAAACCACTCTGGAACAACTATGATCTGAGTCTCCAGCTTATACACCTGTATTTGTGTCAAAGATATACTCAAGTTCTTTTCAGAGTATCTACATGAATGTAGCACTTAGCCTATTTATGAATCCTCATTTAAGGACATGCAAATATTAAAATATTTTTATTTGTTTTCTCTTTTATCATAGTATGCTTTGAACACTCATCTACATTTTATTATGATATTGAATGACATACAAGTATTTCAAAGAGTTTGCCAGATACTAATGACTAAGTTGTTAAAAAAAATCAACATGCACAAAAACAAACAAACAAACAAACAAAAAACCCCACACACTTCCAAATAGAACTTTTGTGAGTTGTTTTGGTAACAAGAAAGTGCACTCTATGATGAGAACTAAACATTTCTTTTCAACGTTTTTATCAATGAATCTATGACTTTCTTGTTTCTCAAGCTGTAAATAATGGGATTTAACACAGGAATTATAACCATGTAAAATAGAGAGAAGATCATATCTTGATCATTTGCTTGTGAAGATGCAGGATGCACATACATGAAGAGAAGGGGGTCATAGTATAAAGACACAGTAAAGAGATGAGCTCCACAGGTGGAAAATGCTTTTCTAAGGCCCTTTTCAGACTTCTTTTTAAAAATTGTATAGAGAACAAATGTATAAGAAACAAATATTGTCATAATGCTGAATATCTGAATTGAACCAGAGAAAATAAAAATTAATAGATAATTAATAGAAGGATTAGTACAGGAAATCTTTAACAATGCTACAATGTCACAGTAAAAGTGATGTATTATGTTGGATTTATAGAAGGTTAATCTGAATAGAAAGCTTTCATGAATTAAAGCATGAAGAAAGCCACCTACAAATGATAAAACTATTAGCCAGATGCATAATCTATTGGTCATAATCACTGGATAATGTAAAGGGTGGCAGATGGCTACATAGCGATCATAAGCCATTGCTGCCAAGAGAAAACATTCTGTGGTTACACTGACTCCAAAGGAAAAAAATTGTATCTTCCATTCAGTGAGAGAGATCATCTTGATCTTGATTAACAAATTGACCAGCATATTTGGGGTCACTGTTGATGTTATCCAAGCATCCAGAAAGGCTAAATTCCCAAGGAAAAAGTACATGGGTATATGAAGGTGAGGATCCCTGCAGATGAGGGCAATCAGGCCAAGGTTACCCATCATAGTGATGAGGTAGATCACCAAGAACACCAAGAAGAAGGGGAGTCTCCACTGTGGTTGGTGTGTAAGTCCTGTGAGAACAAACTCTGTCAACAAGGTTACATTTTCCTTTTCCATGTCCTCACTTGTTGTTACCTGAAATGAAATGAAATGAATGTAAAACAAACATACCTTAACTGTTGACAAAGTGAAAATATTAGATAGAGTTGAAATGAAACATACACTTGGAAGATTTCCTTTACATTTGTTTATTATGTTATGATTTTTAAAAATTGGAGATAATTGAAGAAATGGCAAAATACAATGATCTTGATTCATGGAATATTCAGAAATTAACAGGTCTAGGAAATAAGAAAGACATTCTAAGCATGTGCTGAATTTATGTGGACACTGGACTGTGCTAGAAAAATCCTGAGTCTGATATATGGTGCGAGGTCAACAGAAAAGACCTTTCCCAGTCCAGGACTATGTAATGACTTGAAGCCTGTGAAAAACCTTAAACTTAGATTATCAGGCAAAAATTATATACTGAAAACTTTTAAGACAATTAGGAGCAATATGAGTTGTCTGTAAAATAATTTTTCTGAAAGAAAAAAGGCTACAAGAAGAAATTAAAGTGGAGATCCAAGATGGTGAGCCAGAGAGAGGCAGCATTCTGTGTTGCTCCATGACCCGGGTCTCAACTAGTGGGAATACTGCTTCTCTGGGAGTGATAGAGGACCCCTCCACAGCTGCTCCCATGCAGGAATCATGGTAGCCATGCCTGCACAGCACACCAGGCCTCAGCATTAGAGCAGGACTCCAGACTCCCAAGTACTTGCCCACAAAGGTCTCATGGGTACCTTAGCAGAACCACTGACATTAGCACCGAAGCAGAATTTCCAGATGCCCCTCCTATACAGAACACTCAGCCCTACACAGGTTCAGGAACTCCTGCCACCACTTCTGAGTGGACCCCCATCTACCAACGTGGGGCTCCCTTGGTTGCCTTCATCTTGGGACTAAGCATATGCCATAGTCCCCTATGCATACAGTAGCCTACCTGCGCCTGGGGACATTGCACACGCTCTGAAGACAGCTGACAGCTCCAACACTGCACAGCACAGAACTAATCTCTGAATACATTGCACAATGCCATCACCCGGCTTCCCCCACTCAACCCAACATCCTATCGCTGAAAGCAGCCACCTCCATCTTGGGTCACCTCTATCACCATCTTTAGTTGGGGCAACTACCAGTTTGGAACACTTGATATTGAGGTACCCATAGTTTCAAATTCCTCCCAATCCCCAGGAACTGCTAACCCAGCATAGTGACTGCTCAATACAAAACAGCCTTCTACAACAGATGTGCAGCCACCAGACCTCCAAAGAGAAAGGCTCCTGGTTAGGAAGTAGAAAGGGAGAGGGTGCAGGAGATACACTTTAGAGACTAATTTAGAGGGCAGGAACTCTGAGGTCTACAGGCGAAATGAGGAGATAAGTCCCAGCACGCATATCACAGAAGCGGAACACAAAGGAGATCCTTGAGGTGCAGTCTTCCATCAGGACCCACAGGTGCCATACTCCACCTCCAGGTGCCCTGCTCCCAAGACCAACCCTCACAAACTGGACCCACAGGTGCCATACTCCACCTCCAGGTGCCCTGCTCCCAAGACCAACCCTCACAAACTGGTAATCTCCACCATCCTGAGGGTGTAGATACTAGATAAGAACAGACAACTCCACCTATTGGATGAGAAGGGAAGCAGGAAAGATACTGACACACAAAAAATAATGAAAAGACAAGGGAAGAACATGCCCCAAACAAATCAAGATACTACATTATTAGAATCCATGGCCAGCACAGCAGGAGAAATTACAGAGAAGGAGTTCAGCATGTACATAATTAAAATATTCTGTGAATTAAAGGAAGATATCAGAGAGCAAATACAGGCAGCAAAAGATAATTTTGATAATAATAGTGTAGACCACACAATGAAGATAGTAAGAAACCATGAGCAGAACATTTAAGAAATATGGGATAGCATAACAAGATCAAATTTAAGAGTTATTGGGATAGATAGTCATAGATTTCCAAACCAAAGGAATGAACAATGAAATAATATTAGAAAATTTCCCAAATATAAAGAATGAATTGGAAAACCAAATACAAGAGGATTACCTCATGCCAAATGTACAAACTTACAACAGATCTACACTATGCCACGTTATAATAAAAATGCCTAGCATACAGAATAAGGAGCCACAAGAGAAAGGAATCAGATTACATATGGGGAAAGCCACTTAGGTTATGTGCAGATCTTTCAACCCAGACCCTGAAAGCAAGAAGATCCTGAAACCACATATATCAAGCTCTGAAAGAAAATGGATGTCAACTAAGAATCTTTTTTTTTTAGAGAGAGAGAGAATTTTTAATATTTATTTTTCAGTTTTCGGTGGACACAACATTTTTATTTTATTTTTATGTGGTGCTGAGGATCGAACTCAGCACCCCATGCATGCCAGGTGAGCATGTTACCACTTGAGCCACATCCCCAGCCCAACCAAGAATTTTATATCTAGCAAAATTAGCTTTAGATTTGATAATAAAATAAAAAACTTTCATGATAAATAAAAGTTAAAAGAAAGCCTGCACTATAGAACATACTCGGCAAAATATTCTAAGAAGAGGAAATGAAAAACAATGATAAAAATCAGCAGAGGGAGTTATTATCCTAAAGGAAAAACTAATCAAAGGAGAAACCAAGTCAAGTTAAATACCAAAAATAAACAAAAATGGCTGGGAATACAAATCACGTCTCAATAATAACCCTAAATGTTAATGGCCTAAACTCACCAATCAAGACATAGACTAGCAGATTAGATTTTAAAAAATATACTGCTTCCAAGAGACTCATCTCATAGGAAAAGTTATACACAGACTGAAGGTGAAAGATTGGGAAAAATCATACCACTCACATGGACTTTGGAAGCAACCAAGGGTTTTCATCTTCATGTCAAATAAAGTAGATTTCAAGCTAAAGTTAATCAAAAGGGATATAGAAGGTTATTTCATACTGCTCGAGGGAACCATACACCAATAAGACATAACAATTATAAATATATATGCCATGCACAATGAAGCATCTATGTTTATCAAACAAACTATTCTCAAGTTCAAAAGTCAAATAGACCACAACATAATAATTTGGGGGGACTTTAACACATCTCTTTCACCACAGGATAGATCTTTCAAACAAAAGCTGAACAAAGAAACTATAGAACTCAATAATAAAATCAATAACTTAGACTTAACTGACATATATAGAATATTTCATCCTTTGACAATCTAATACACTTTCTTCTCAGCAGCACATGGATCCTTCTCTAAAATAGACCATATATTATGCCACACAGCAACTCTTAGCAAATACCAAAATGAAGACATACTACCCTGCATTCTATCAGATCATAATGAAATAAAATTAGAAATCAATGATGAGATAAAACATTAAAAATACTCCAACACCTGGAGACTAAGTAATATGCTACTTAATAAATAAGCGGTTGCAAAAGACATCAAGGAGAAGATTTAAAAAATTCTTAGAGGTAAATGAGAACACTGATACAAAATATTAAAATCTCTGGGAAACTATGAAGGCAATACTAGGAGAAAGTTCATTGCATGGAATTCATTTCTTAAAAGAAGAAAAAGTCAATAAATAAATCACCTAACATTACATCTCAAAGCCTAGAAAAAGAAGAACAAACCAACACCAAAAGCAGTAGAAGACAGGAAATAATTAAAATCAGAGCTGAAGTCAATGAAATTGAATCAAAAGAAATAATTGAAAAAAAATGACAAAACAAAAGTTGGTTCTTTAAAAAATAAATAAAATTGACAAATCCTTAGCTATGCTAACAAAGAGAAGGAGAGAGAAAACTAAAATGATTAATATATGTGATGAAAAAGGAAATATCACAATAGACACTACAGAAACACAGAAGATAATAACAAATTATTTTGAAAACTTGTACTCTGATATTATAGAAAATATTAAAGGCATCAACAAATTTCTAGAGGCATATGAGTTGCCCAAATTGAATCAGGATGATATACACAATTTAAACAGAACAATTTTAAGCAAGGAAATAGAAGATGCCATCAGAAGCCAACCAACCAAGAAAAGCCCAGGACCAGATGGATACACAGCTGAGTTCTACAAGACCTATATAAAAAACTAATACCTATATTCTACAAATTATTTTCTGAAATAGAAAAAGAGGGAACACTGCCAAACTCATTCTATGAGGCCAGTATCACCCTGATTCTAAAACCAGGCAAAGGCACATCAAAGAAAGAAAACTTTAGACCAATATCTTTGATGAACATAGATGCAAAAATTATCAATAAAATTCTGGCAAATTGAATAAAAAAACATGTCAAAAATATAGTGCATCACAATCAAGTGAGGTTCATCCCAGGGATGAAAGGTTGGTTCAACATACAGAAATTTATAAACATAATTCACCACATCAATAGTCTTAAAGATAAGAATCATATCATCTCAATTGATGCAAAAAAAAAAAATTCGACAAAATACAGCACCCATACATGTTCAAAACACTAGAAAAACTAGGAATAACAGGAACATATCTCAACTTTACAAAAGCTATGTATGCTAAGCCCCAGGCCAACATCATTCCAAATGGAGAAAAATTGAAAGCATTCTCTCTAAAAATTAGAAAAAGACAGGGCTGCCCTTTTTCACCACTATTTAACATAGTTCTTGAAACACTGGCCAGAGCAATTAGACAAAAGAAAGAAATTAAAGGGATATGGATAGGAAAAGAAGAACTCAAATTAGCACTATTTGCTGAGGATATGATTCTATAACTAGAAGACCCAAAAAAAATTCCACCAGAAAACTTCTAGAACTAGTAAATCAATTCAGCAAAGTAGCCAGATATAAAATCAACACTCATAAATCAAAGTCATTTCTGTATATCAGTGACAAATCCTCTGAAAGGGAAATGAGGAAAACTGCCCCATTTATAATAGTCTCAAAAAATACAAAGAAAGAAAGAAAGAAAAAAGACAAGACAAGACAAGACTTGGGAATCAATGCAAGAAGTGAAAGATCTCTACAGTGAGAACTACAGAATGCTAAAGAAAGAAATCAAAGAAGACCTTAGAAAATGGAAATATCTACTCTGCTCTTAGATAGGGAGAATTAATATTGTCAATATGACCATACTACCATAAGCGCTATACAGATTTAATGCAATTCTAATCAAAATCCCAATGGCATTCCTTATAGAAATAGAAAAAGTAGTCATGAAATTCATCTGGAAAAATAAGAGACCCAGAATAGCTAAAGCAATACTCAGCAAGAAGAGTGAAGCAGGTGGCATCACTATAACAAACCTTAAACTATAGTTCAGAGCAATAGTAACAAAAATAGAGTTGTAGACCAATGGTTCAGAATAGAGGGCACAGAGACAAAACCACATAATTACGGTTATCATATATTAGACAATGGCACCAAAAACATATATTGGAGAAAAGATAACCTCTTTAAAAATGGTGCTGGGAAAACTGAAGATCATATGCAACAAAATGCAATTAAAACACTGTCTCTCAACATGAGTAAACTCAACTGAAAGTGGATCACAGACCTAGGAATTAAACTAGAGACACTGCTTCTAATAGAAGAAAAAGTAGGCTTAAATCTCCACTATGTCCAATTAGGCCCCAATTTTCTTAATAACATTCCTATAGTGCAAGAATTAAAATCAAGAATCTATAAATGGGATAATTCAAACTAAAATGCTCCTTCTTAGCAAAAGAATTAATCAGTGAGGTGAATAGAAAGCCTAAATTTTGGGAGCAAAGTTTTTACCACATACACATCAGATAGAGCAATAATCTCTAGGATATATAAAGAACTCAAAATCTTAACACCAAAATACAAATATCCCAATCAATCAATGGGCCAAGGAACCAAACCGACACTTCTCAGAAGATGATATACAGTCTATCAACAAATTTATGAAAAAATGTTCAACCTCTCTAGCAATTAGAGAAATGCAAATCAAAACTACTCTTAAAAAGATTTCATCTCACTCCAGTTAGAATGGCAGCTATTATGAAGACAAACAGCAATAAGTGTTGGCAAGAATGTGGGTGAAAAGGCACACTCATACATTGCTGGTAGGACTGCAAATTGGAGCAGCCAATATGGAAAGGAGTAAGGAGATTCCTTGGAAAACTGGGAGTGGAACCACCATTTGACCCAGTTATCTCACTCCTTTGTCTATACCCAAAAGGCTTAAAAACAACACACTACAGTGATGCAGCCACATCAATGTTTATAGCAGCACAATTTACAATAACTAAATTATGGAATCAACCTAGATACCCTTAGTAGATTAATGGATAAAGAAAATGTGGTATATATACTCAATGGAATATTACTCAGCAATAAAAGAGAATAAAATCATGGCATTTGCAGGTAAATGGATGGAGTTGGAGAATATAATGCGAAGTGAAATAAGCCAATCCAAACAAACCAAATGCTGAATGTTTTCTCATGTAAGGATGCTGATTCATAATGGGGATGAGGGAGGAGCATGGGAGAAATAGAGAAACTTTAGATAGCACATAGGAGAGGAAGGGGAAGAGTGGGGACATGGGGATAGGAAAGGCGATGAAATGAGATGGACACCATTATCCTAAGTACATGTATGAAGACATGAATGGTGTAACTCTACTTTGTGTACAATCAGAGAAGTGAAAAATTGTGCTCTATATGTGTAATCTGAATGGTAATGCATTCTGCTGTCATATATAACAAAATAGAATAAATTTTAAGACAACAAGAAGAAACTGAAGTTTCAATTGTTAATAATGTAGTTGTTTCTAACATTGAAGGATCCCAAGACAGATTACTTATCAGAATTATCTGGGCATCTTTACCTCCAAAATATGAAGAGTAAGAGGTTATTGTAGCAATAGACTTACAATTCAAGAATGAGATTTGAAATGCATATTTTTAAAGGCTTTTGAGATGTTTCACATGCATGAAAAGTGCTTCACCTTTGTGATAAGATTTTTAGAGTGACAAAGGGAAAGATACATTAATTCAAAACATTAAGAATATTCTATCAATAGGACTACATGTATATGAGATGAGAGGTAGATAGTGAAAAAGTATAGTCACACAGTAACTTAAAATGAGGTTGAGGACTGAGATTCTTTGGCAGTAAGTGCAGGGAATGTCCTCTGAAAATCCAGGTGGCATATAATCAGTACTATTACAAAACCATCTTTAAAAAATAATGATATAGAAGTCATTGGGAATAATCTAAGGTGTAGCTGTGGATGTAACACACATCTAATAGTGTCAAATGTAAAAGAGAAATAGAGAGTAAAGGAATTTTAGAAAGTTATATTACACCAGTTATGAAGTGCACATTTGTCATTCATGAGAAGGATTGCAGTTGATCCCTTTTTCTACCATATAAATTTTGGTGATGAAGAGACTATTACTCCTCTACAGCTAGAAACTCACATTTCTAACCCTACTGAACCCGAGTTAGGGGATTTAATCGAGATTGGGACAGTTAAAGTGGCACACCAGACATTTGGAATTTGGAGAATGAGAGACAAAGGAAGAGGGATTAAAGGGAATTTTGGAAATGCAGGCAAGGCATATAAAGACTTCAGCAAATGTGTCCCACACTCAAAAATGAAATTGATAGTGTGGGATATGACATTCCAGTGATCAACAGCAACATCAGCAGGCTGCATTAAGATAGTATGGGGAAATGATTTTGGCTGCACAACTTTATTCAATTCATGACCATTTTTATAGGTTATTCCTACCATCTCCCTAGCCTTTCTCTATTAGAACCAACATTCATTCAATAAAAATCCCTTTGCGTTGTACCTAAGAGTCCTGTCATACCCAAGGTCCAAATAAAGAAAAGACAAGAGAGAGATCAGAAGGAAGACACTGATCAGAGTGATGAGAGAAGCAGAAAAACTGAAAAACTGAGTGAGATGACGTGGGCATAAAGGAGGGACAATGATCAGGCAATAAAGTGAAGTACTGTGACAAATGCCAGAGCAAATATTCTACTAGGACAGTGAGTGAACAGAGATCCCTGACTATGAAAATAATATATCTGTGGTGGCTTTAATGAAAGTCCTTTCCATTAATTATAGATTAAGGTCAGAGAATAAGAAGAGTTGGGAGCAATTGGCAGTATAGTGAGAACCTCAAGTGATGTGGAGAAGAGCTAGCATTTGTCTACTGCTGCAGGTAAATGAAAGATAAATTTCTCTTACTAATTTTAGAACAAAATATTCCAACTAGGAGAAAAGGGGGAAATGGGGAAAGGAGTAAAAGGGGCAGGAGAAGTGGAAAGAAAAAAATTGAGTTCAGAAAAGGAAAAACAATAGGAAGAAAATGAAAGGGACATATATGGGCAAGTGTAGAAAAGACAAGCCAAAGAAGACTGGGGACCTTTTTTTTTTTTTTTTTAAAAGACTGGAAAAGGTTGAAAAGAAAGTCTCAGAGGCTTGAAGGTAAATATAGGTCTTAACTGGGCAGTTCATCAAGAAATGTGGATTCTTTATCATTAATCAAAATCCAAATTTTAATTTTCTATGGAATTTGCGTATGAGAGATTTGATTTTAAATTTTACACACAAAATTTCTCTTTTTCATAAATATATCTAATATATATTTGGATCATAAACATGATCTAAAATGCTTTCCATATTTAGAAGTTGGTTGGTCTTCATTATTATAGTGATTAGAACTGACTCACATGAGAATTTCTGTTCAAGTGATCAAAGAAAGGGAAACATTATTATCAAGCCTTAGAGATTTGCTGACAGAGGTTGGGTTATCTCACAGACATCATGTGGGGGAACTAAAACTGCTACGTGAAAATTTCTCCTCCTGTACCTAGTTAAGCCTAAGAGGTATCAGAGTGGCCAGTTTGCCTCTGACCCAGACATTTCAAAGGATTTATAAATTTTCTGGTCACCTAATCTGTGCCATTTTCCAAAGTGCAGGACTCAGACTTTCTTATCTCTAGGAATGATGCAGTCAGATCTTCCCTTTGCCATTTAAATTTTATAAAAAATATTGTCCTTTTGTCTCAAGTGGAAAACTGGTTTGGTTTTGGAATTGATCCTACATCTCCCAATTTGAAAATAAACTATGCCTTAATAGAAACATCTCTACCTGTATTTTAAAATAGTGTGTAATTTACTTGAATGAAATTTCATCTCTAATAAATTAGCCTTATTTAGCAGATAGTTTTGAGGTAAACATTAAAACTGAAATTATCTGTATAAATAATCACACCAATAATTTTACTGGTTATATGTGTTTTAATTTTGGATGGTGTTCATTCCATAAGTCACAAATCAAAAAATAATTTAAAATTTTCAAATTTTGTTTGTGTGTAGATATTTTTTAAGACATAAATGCTAGAGAGAGAAGTAGAGGAAGATTTTAAGCATGTGTCCTGATTTTATATATACATATAAAATATGTTTATGTATATGGGGATGTTAATATACATATTTAATAAAATTATGTTTGGAAGTGAGTAAAAGAAGAGAAGCTAATATTTGATTGACACTGTGAAAGTTTTAAGCACCATATGTATTTAATTAAACAATTAATCTTATCAGAACCATAAAGTGGCATATTTTATTTTGTACCAGGGGTTGAATTTGATCACTAAGCCACATCCCCAGCACTATTTTGTATTTTATTTTAGACACAAGGTCTCACTGAGTTGCTTAGCACCTCACAATTTGCTGAGGCTGGCTATGAAGTCACGATTCTCCTGCCTCAGCCTCCAGAGCAGCTGGAGCTATGTGCTCCATAGCTCCCGGCACAAAGGGATATCTTTAAGAAAGAAATATCTGTAAGAAACATAATTGAATTTTTAAACCCAGTTTAAAATTATTGCTCTGGTTCACCAAAATGTATCTCATATGTCATTATAGTTATGTTAACAACATAATAAAAGATGATTAAAGGAAACAGATCAGTTTTCCAGCTAATTCTTTTGTTTATCCATATTTTAGTCATGAAAATAGCATTTACAGGAAATTCATGAGTAGTTTTCCATTTCTACTTGTTTTCTTTACATCTTCTAAACCAAATTATAAATTATTATAAATTAACAAAATTTTAAACTTTTTATATAGAGAACAATGAATATTATAGAAACCATTTATCTTACCCATCCTTTGAAAGAAATTGTGGAGATCCTTAAATGCTTTGGGCTTTGTAATGTAGAAAAAATACAATTAGAGTACAAGAAGAACGAAAATATAGAAAGAAATTCTGAGCAGACCAATTCATTTTAGAATTTTCATTTCTCAAGCTAAGGAATGTTGTGTATATAAATTTGTCATTTTAAAAAAAAGAGAGCCAACTAATTGTACATTCTATGATTTTGGCTCAAGAGAAAGGGGAAGGGACCAATTCCCCAAGAAAGCCAGAGGATTTCCTGTAGGATACAGTGAAATTGTTCTATGGAGTATTGTGTATTTGGACACTCTACAGAGTAGTTCAAATTGTTCCACAAGGTATTACAAACTTTGAAATTAAAAATATTAAGTCACTATAGATGGTTCTAGATTTAACACATGGTATTATTATTTATGCCACCACTTTGCCCCACAGGTGGCACTTCTGACATATTGAGGTAAATTTTAGTTTGAATATAAAATGTAGTGTTCTGAATTCTTTGATTGTGTGGCTTTGTTTGTGCTTCTTTTAGTCAGCTTTTTACCACTGTAACCAAAAGACCTGACACAAACAATTAGAGAATGAAAAGTGTATTTGTGAGCTCACAGTTTCAGAGGTCTCAGTCCATGGATGGTCAACTCCATAGCTCTGGGCCAGAGGAGGCAGAACATCATGGCCGAAGGATATTGTTGAGGAAAGCAACTCAGAACATGGCACCAGGAAGAAGACAAAGGATTTCACTCAGCAGGACAATATATACACCCCAAAAGCATGCCCCCATCCAACTACACTTTACCTGCCTACAGTTACCACCCAGTTAATCCCCATCAGGGGACTAATGCATTGATTAGGTTAAGGATATCATAGCCTTATCTCTAAGCCCTCTTGCATTGTCCTGTACATGAGCTTTTGGGGGACACCTCATATTTAAATCATAACAATTCTTATTACAACATGAATTTTTTAAAGCTAAAGATCTAGATCCTATCTAAAACAAAATAATCATCAAAAAAACTATAGCTCAATATTCAAACATATATTTATACCTACCAGTTTAAACTGAAATCTAATGAGACATTATAGTAGGCCAAGGTCAGAGGGAGGCACAAAGGAAGGGAAAAGTAAAATGATCTCTATAGGAAGTGATACACAGCTCAACTTCCCAAACTTCAATGCCTATACATTTCATGGAGATTTTGTTAAAATGCAGATTCTAATTCAATAATTACAGACTGAAGCTCAGGAGGCTTTATTTCTATTAGGGCAATACTGGTAGACACTTGGAACATGAGCTTATTATTAAGTAGTCTAGATCACTGGAGAAATCAAAACATGTAAATGTGATTGATCTGAAAAGAGAGAAGCAGGTAAGAGCCAAAAATGGCCAGGAAGGCAGCAGAGGAAAGGTTATACAAGGCTTAGAAGGCTAGGCCAGCTTTTTTGTTGTTTAACCTAACTTAGTAGAAAACTTTTGATGAATTTTTAACATGGTATTTGCATTCTCAGATGTTCCCTTTGGGTATTAACAGTGGTCTTTAATAAACATTCATCAAGTAAAGAAAATAATTTACTTATTTTCACACTTAGATCTGAATAGTAGTATATAAATACCTACACAGTAAAAGTTTGTTGATGTTATTGTTTTGACATTGCCTCCATGTGAAAAAAAGGGGCAAAAGGAAAGACCATATAATTCATTAATCAATTAGTTAACTTAGAACATTTCCAGTGAAAAGGAAATATGTGGGGGGAAAACAGCCTTTATAAGTATATAAGTATAGTCACTGTGAATAATTTGAAGTAAATTGAAGTAAACTATATGACGTGCAGACATAGCTATTATCTTAAAATTTGACTTGACTCCCCTTTAAAAATTACTTAATTATGTCTTCACAAAACATATTCCAATTTTTGACTACAAAGTTCTACACTAGTATTTTAGGATAAATAATCTTTTTAACTGTATTTATTTTAATAGTTAAAGTATGATCTGTCCTTGAGGATTTAATTTGCATTTACCAAATGATTAATGATCTCCAGCATATATTTGTGTTCTTATTTGAGATGAATATGTATCTTTAGTGAGTTGTCTCTTTAAGTTTTTGTCCATTTATAATTGGGTTATGAAATTTATTTTTATATAATTTGAGAGCTTATAATAGATCCTATGTATATGCAAATATTTAATTAAATATTTAAGTTGCTAACATCTAGAAATTTGATTGCCTTTGCCTTGTAGAACATATTACACTAGACCCTGTACCAGTGCATTTTGATTGTTCTAGTAAGAATTAGCAACTATCCTTCTAGATATATGGAAAAATTTCACTGAAAACACTGTCAGTTTTATTATATATTCTTCCTAGATCAGTTTAAGAGAAACAACTATTTTCAGGGAAGGAGTACATTTGAGATAGTCTTTGGTAAATAATACCTTTACAATTTTAAATGAATTAATGCTGCTTTAGTAGTTTCTGGAGAGAATTTTATGAACTAAAGCATATGGTGAAGAGAGTAATGTGTATGCAGAAGACTTAATATAAATTAAAAAATATATGCTTACATGTAATCTGTACAGTCACAATAATATACATCTATATTCATTCATGTATATTTACAATTATATTTAGTACTGAGATCTGGACATATATACCACACATGTATATAATTTGGTAGCAAGGTAACTTATTAAAAGCTGTTTAAGAATTATATGACAGTCATAGTTTTGTATGAAAGAATCATCTGACAGCAATGTTTGGGAAATAAGATTATAAGCAGGATGGTAGAGGAAATAAGTAACTAGAATTTTGTAGAACACATGTGAGTAATTGTTAGAGTGACATCCTGACTGGCATCAGTAATATGAGTATGGAATTTTAATAGTAAAAGAAAGGCAGCTCCTGGTGTTGTATATAACTAAAAATAATTTTTTAAAAAAATAAAGGCAGAGTATGATAAAAATGGCTAATTGAAATGTAAAGAGTATGGAGTATGAGGAAACCTAGTATTTATGAACCCCCCAAAAGGCCAAGCATGCTCATTTTTATGTCTTTCCCAGAAACCCACTAGAAATTAGCACATCCTATCTTCTTAAAATTATTTGACCTTAGGTAATAATCATTTAAAATTACTTGTCTTTCATAATATATTCTAATAACTATTGAGATGTTACTCCATTGCATTTTTTACTGGATTTATTTTTAAAATTTTTTCTAAAGACTGAGATAATTTACTTCCTATGCAATCAGCTTTCTTTTCATCTCTACATCTATGCTAACTTAATTTTTCAGTCTTATTTCTTGTCTTTCTAAATTAGTGAAGCTTTTCACATTGACTGAGATCATACAAATAGTTGCAAAAGCCCTTTAAAAACCTCATAAATAAAGAGAGGCAACTCACTTCCTCTTGTTACTAGGAAACAAACTGAGCTAAGAGCATCCTCTTGGAATTTAAAAACTGCCTCAACACCCTGTTATTTTATTACTACATTCTTATTTCTGTTTGTTTGTTTTTTTTTTCACCCTATGATTCATCAGTTGAAATTCTAAAGGAAGTAAAATTCAAAATTTCCCAATAAAGTGGAGATAAGGAAGTTCAAAGAGTAATAGTTTTGCTGTGATTTTTCATCTTCTCAGCAAACCACAAACATACTAACATAAAGGGGTAGAGTCTCCAGCCTATGGAATACCGTTAGGTATGTATATTATTATTCTAAGTCATTTTGGAAACATTTATACTACTTTAGCATTTAGTGCCTTAATAAATTCACATTGAAGAATATTTAAGTAAAACGTTATTTTTCTGCTTTATTTATTATGGTGTGAACATGATTAAAGTTTTTTAACATTTTCAAATTAAAGATACCAATACTTTAAGAATTTAGGGGGAGATATATCACTTTAAGTCATTTAAATACTTGAAAGATTGATTTAGTCAGAATGAAAAAGGGGCAAGACAGTCATGATTGTCAAAAACTTTGAACACTTAAATATTTTATTCCATTTTGTAGGTTGTCTGTGCACATACACCATTGATTAATTTCTTTGCTGTGAAGATGCTCTTTTTTATGTATGTATAACAGCGGAATGCATTGCAATTCTTATTACACACATGCAGCACAATTATTCATAGCTCTGCTTCTATACAAAGTATATTCACACCAATTTGTGTCTTCATACCTGTACTTTGGATAATAATGATCATCACATTCCACCATCAATAATAACCCCATGCCCTCTCCCTTCCCCTCCAACTCCTCTGCCCTATCTAGAGTTCTTCTTATTTTGATGTAATTTGTTTGTCTGTTTTTAATTTTATTTCCTGTGCTTTTGAGGTCTTCTCAAAATAATTTTTGCCAATTCCAATCTTCTGGTGTATTGTTTTCTTCCAGTAGTTCCATAGCTTCAAATCTTACTTTTAAGATGCACAATGATCATTTCTTTACTTCTATTTTAGATAAACTACTATGGGTGAATTGTAATGCTACTGATTTTTCATGCTGGATTTGTATCTCAAAATTTTAGTAGATTCTTTTATTGGTTCTAATAGTTTTCTGGTAGAGTGTTTGAGGTTTCTTATATATCAGATCATGTCATATGGCAGTAGTGCCAACTTGACTTCCTCTTTTTTCAATTTGTATGCCTTTTTTTTCTTTCTCTTACCTGACTGCTCTGGCTAGGATTTCAACACTGTGTTGAATAAAAGTAGTGAAGGTGGGCCTTCTTGTGTTGTTCCTAATCTTACAGAGAAAGTTCTCAGCATTTCCCCTTTCAGTATAATGTTAGCTCTTGGGTTATTATAAAATGGCCTTTATTATATTGAGGTCCATTTCTTATGGTTTAGTCAGCTTTTTGTGTCTATGACCCAAAGACATGACAAGAAGAGGAGGAAAAGTTATTTGGAGCTCACTCTTTCAAAGGTCTCAGTCCATAGACAACTGAATCCACAGCTCTGCGCCTGAGGGAGGCAGAACATCATGGCAAAGGAAAGCAGCTCAGGACATGGCAATCAGGAATGGGGAAGAGACAGGGGTGGGGGGGCGGAGAGAGAGAGAGAGACAGAGAGACAGAGAGAGAGCGAGAGCTCTGCTAAGCTCAAAATATAAATCCCAGAGGCAAGTCCCCAGTGACCTATCTCTTCCAGCCTCATTCTATACATCTTCAGTTAACCCAATTAATCCCTATCAGTGGATTAATCTACTGGTTGAGTAAAGACTCATAATCCAATTATTTACATCTGCAAATTTGTATACTGTCTAAAACATAAGCTTTTGGTGGACACCTCACATCTAAACCATAATACCTTCAATACCTATCTTGTTCCAAGTTTTTTTTTTTTTTTTATCATGGAGGAATTTTGAATTGTTTGAAATGACTTTTCTGAATTTCATTGTGATGGAAATGCAATTTTTACTCTTCATTCTGTAAATGCAATATATGACAATCATTGGTATGCATGTGTTGAGCCATTCTGACATCTCTGGGATGAATCCCATTTGTTCATGTGGAGTATGCTGTTTCACTTGGTTTGCTAGTATTTTGTTGAGGATAATTGTGTCTGTATTCATAAAGTGTATTGGTTTGTTGTGTTCTTTTTTGCTTATATCCTTATCTGGTTTGGGTATCAGTTTTATTCTGGCCTCAGATAATGAGTTTGGAAGAATTCCTTTCTCTTCCATATTGAAGCACAACTTAAGGAGAATTGGTATTAGAACTTCTTTAAATGTGTGAAGGGTCTCAGAGAAATGTCTTCATGTAGTGGGCATTTCTTAGATGGGAGGCACTTAGTGTCTTATTCAAGCTTATTACTTTTTATTATTCTGTTCAAGTTTTCCATTTCTTCATGATTCATCTTCATAATGTATATGATTTCAGGAATTTGTCCATTTCTTCTAGGTTTTCAAATTTGTTGTCATATGATAATTCATAAAAATCTCAAATGATTCTCGGTATGTCTGTGGTTTAAGTTACATGTCTTCCTTTTCATCACTGATTTATTTGAGTGCTGTTTCTCTTTGTCTTATTCTATCAAGTGTTTGTCAATTTTGTTTATCTCTTCAAAGAGCCACATCTTTATTTCACTGATCCTATGCAATTTTTTACTAGTTTTGATTTATAAAATTTCTTCTGATGTGATCCTTATTGTTTCTTCTGTTAATTTGATTTTTGGTTTATTCTTTTTTTCTAGTTCCTTGAGATAACAGCAATAGGTTGTGTATTGGAAATTTTCTGGGTTTTTGTTTGTTTGTTTCTTTGTTTATATAGGCTTTGATTTTTTATAAACTTTCCTCTTAGTTCTAATTTTGCTGTATCCCTTAGATATTATGTATTCTCCCTCTCTACCTCTCCCTCCTTCCCTCCCTCCCTCTTTAAAGACATTTTAAAATTTCTTTCTTGAGTTCTTCTTGGATCCATTGGTTATTCAAAAGGAAGTTATTTACAACAGGTTCAGAGCAAAAGGGTGCACATAGCTAATCTCAGCCATTCAGGAGGCTAAGACAGGAGGATAACAAGTTCAAGGCCAGCCTCAGCAACTTAGAGAGAACTTGTCTCAAAATAAAAACATAAAAAGGGACTGGGGAGGTTGCTCAGTAGTAAATTGTCCCTGGTTTCAATCTTCCTCCCCTCAAAACTTAAATTGTTTAATTTCCATGCGTTTTTACAATTTCCAAATTTTCTCTTGTTATTGATTCTAGTGTCATTGTGTTTTGTTTGGAAAGATTTGATACTATTTCAAAATAGTTTGTGTTTAATGAATGAGATATTTTGTGGCCTATTATAGGATCTGTCTTGAACAATGCTCTGTGCGCTGATGAGAAGAATGTGTATTTACTAGCTCTTGAATGGAATATACTATAGTTAATTGTAAGGAAATTTGATCCAAAATAACTGCTTTTTCTTATAGATTTTCTGTGTGGATAATCCAAATACTCTCTGGTCAGTTTCAGGCAACTTATTTTGAATAATATTTGAAATTATGGTTTCTTGAAAACAGCTGATGCTTGTCGGAGTGCAATATGAATTTGGTATTGTGTTATTATTAATTTATCTTCCCATTCTGGCTTTCTAGAAACTCCAAGCAGGCCGTTTATTTTCTTTGTGCTTTCAGTCACTTTTACAATTTCAGCAGTAGATGGAGCCAAAGTCCATATTTGGCAGGAGTTTGCTATTGGTGTCTTTGCCTTTTTCTCCATTAGAGGGCAATCCAAGCCCAAATTCATTCCAAATGCAGTTGCACAAGTTACTCAGATTGAACTAGGGGATCACCTAGAAAAGGTGGTCCTTCCTTCAAGTATCTCCTTGGGATTAGAATAGGTCCAAATATTTAATCTGCAGTCATCATCCTGTGGTCAGGCAATGTAGGATTCTGCTCTGCCATGATGGCAAAGCTTGGGGCTCTTATGATATGCCTGTGGCCACTGATGTCACTGAGTCATAGCTTACCATAGCTTACCAAGACCAAGAAAACACCAAGTAGAACCAAGTGCCACACTGCTATTATCTATCTATTACTGAAATTGACTTATGACCAACACCCCAATAATCAACAACAGATGTTGGCCAGAACAAATCTGATATACTAGAGCTCAATGTCTTCCCCTGACACCATGTATGCTCCCTGAACTACATGTCAAGCAACACTGAATTCCAGGGCAAAGTATTATGCCTACAGTGCAGTCTTATCTCCAGCAAATTGGGTCTTGGGCCATAATCTTTTTTGCTCATTACTGGAGTAGTATTGATGAAGTCAGTCCCTGATGCTACTTAGGCTGATGCTAACCTCAGGGAAAACTGAATCTCAAAGCCACATGGACCTGCGCAGTCTTAGGAGTATACCAGGAGCTATGCTGCTGCTGTCAGTGATGCAGGCCAAAACATAAGTTGGTCCCACTGGGACACAGGTCATTGCCTGATGCCATAGGAGGATTAGAACCGTGTCTGTGAACATGGCCTGGTGATAATTGTGCTGCCTGAGGTTGGAGAGTATGCACTGGGAAGAGTTCCTTGGCACCAAGGATGATGCGAAGCTGAATAAAGCCTAAGTCTCACAATCACAAGGATCTGCATAGTCTCTTAGAATGGGTTTATGTACCCCAGTCGAACTCCAAAACTGATGATACACGAGCATTGTTAATGTTAGTCTAAATAAACATTTTTCATGAATTAAGGTACAAAGAAGATAACCCACAAATGGCAAATAGCTGGGTGCAGGTCTACTAGATCATGGATTTGACTATTGACTGACTGCATTGGCCTTCCCTACTACTGCCTATTTTTAGTTTATTTCTTTAATCTCCCTGTCTTTTCTAAGTTAGAACCCATATGATTTCAATAAATTCATTTCCTGTTGCAATAAAGAGTTCTGGCTCTAACAAAAAAGAGACAAGAAGAGATCAGAAAACAATGCTTAGAAGAATAATCTGGAAAGTTGAGTGATATGGACTCAACTTTCCAGAGAAAAGATATTGAAGGAGGAAAAGGTGAAGTACACTTTTAAAGGTCAAAAGTAATGTGTGGTGTGACAATGTATGACCAGAGAGTACTGAGAGTGGAAATTAAGATATTTTTAATGACTTTTGAGAGAATAGTTTCTGATTTTTTTTAAAAAAAATATTTTTTGGAGGCTACTAGGGATTGAACTCAGGGACACTCAACCACTGAGGCATATCCCTAGTCATATTTTGTATTTTATTTAGAAACAGGGTCTCACTTAGTTGCTTAGTGCCTCACCATTGCTGAGGCTGGTTTTGAAACCCAGATCCTCCTGTCTCAGCCTCCCAAGCAGCTGGGATTACAGGCATGAAACACCAGTCCCAGCTAGTTTCTAATTTGTGATGGAATTAAGGTCAGATAATTATTCAATTGAATTGGAAGCAAAAGTAAGGAGCATTATACAGAGTACTCTATGAAATCTGGAGAAAACTTGGCATTTATTTACTTCACCTAGAAAGATGTAAACATTTTCCACTTACAACATTTTAATGAAAATTTGTAAATGAGACAAAATCATGGAGAAGGGAAAGTAAACAAGACAATGAAAGGGAAATTTTGTGTGAAAATAAATAGGAAGGAAGAGAAAAACAAAGAAATATAAGGATAATTCTAAAAGAGACATGACAAAGAAGAAGTATCAGAGAAAGGCTGAAGACAAAGGAAGAGGACAACATTTGGGACAAATGTTCATCATAACCCTGAAGATTGTTATGATATGTCAATCATGACAAGTCTCTTTCTATTTTATTCTAAATTCAAAGTTTATTTTCCTATGCAATTTGCATATATAGGAGAGATTGGACTTTTATTAGCTTTTTCACTGCTGTGACTAAAAGGACCCAACCAGAACAACTTTAGAGTAGGAAAAAGAGGAAGCAGCTCCCATAAAGCTGAGGAATCAGAAAGACTCCACTCTCCAGATACAAAACATATTTCCCAAAGCCACACCCCTAATTCCTCAACTCCTCCAGGGACACCCCACCTGCCTTGCCACTCAATGAATGCCAGCAGGTGATTAATTCATTGATTGGATTAAGGCTTTTGTAATCCAATCATTTCTTCTTGGAACTTCTTTGCATTGTCTCACATGTGAGATTTTTTGGGGGGACACCTCACATCTAAACCATAACATTCTGCCTCTGATCCCCAAAAGTTCACACTCATATGACAATATAAAATACATTTAGTCCATTCCCAAGAGTTCACATAGTGTCAACAGTTCTGAGATTGCTCAAAGTTCAAGTCCAAAGTCCTCTCTGAAGCTCAAGGCAATCTTGCATTGTGAGCTCCCATAAAAATTAAAAGAAATTTATAAGTATCCAATATATAATTGTACCGAGTAAACATTTCCATTCACAAAATTAGGGGCATAGAAAAAAATCTACATGGGCAAACAAGTCCCATAGCTTCATGTTCAGCGTCTGGGACACATGGCATCATGATGTTCCCTCCAAAGGGCTTGTGTAGCTCTGCCCTGGTGGCCATGTTGGCTGCAGCCCAAGTGGCCTTTCTGTTGGCTTGTCTCAGCTCAATTCCTGTAGTCTTCCTCAGCGGAGGTTTCACCATATTGGCATACGTTAATCTTGGGGATCTCCAATGCAGCTTTAGCTTCCTCCTCACATCTCCACACTTTGATTTTTCAGGGGGTATGTAAGGAGCATCTGCCATAGACATGTTGGCACATGCTGGGACTTGTCGTAGTCTGGCTGGGCACAAATCAGGAGCCACTGAAGCAGGAACAAACTTTATTTTTAAACTGCAGGAAAACACTTCACACAGCTCCCGGGGAATCCTCCCAAAACGCGCCACGAGGCTTGTCCAGGAACCCCCAGCCGGAAATATCTCTCCCGGAAATCCCTCCTCCTGCACTTCCCCAACCAATGGGAACTCTCGGGGAATCCCCGGAAATCCCCACGAGAACTCCAAAATAGTGCAAGAACTCAAAAGTTGTAGCAGAGGCGGACAGGCAGAGGCGCCTGTCAATCAATACTGTTGGCAAAATGCCAGGGGCCATACAGACTCAGCCGTGGCTCTCAGCAGGGACTCACAAAGTTGCTGGCCATAGGCATGATTAGTCATGTCTGGTTGCAACTGATGAAGAGTTGTAAGGGGCCCTAACCATAGGCACACTTAACAATGACTGGTTACAATTGATAGGAAGCACAGCCCCATGGACATGTGCAAAGAACCTGCCCTGTTACAGTACATCATCTCACTGGACATAACCAATGCACATTGACTTTAACTGGGTGTAACCAATCACCAACGTATGCGACCAACTTGGAACTATATTTAAACCACTTGTCCTGCCACATCAATGAGGCTACTCTGAGGACATCAGTGAGACTGGCTGCCTTGCTGTCCATCCTCAGATCAACTCCACCATTCCCTGACATCCAAGCATCAGCTAGAGAGAACCACCAGACAATGACAGCATGTGCTTTTCAGCTAAGAGAAGTCGCATGGCACTGGAGAGGTATTTTGGGGCTCATGGTTGCCCTAGGATTGTGTGATTTGCTTGTAGTGTTTAGTTAATGTGCACTAAATGCCAGTTGGGGTGCTCCAGCACACCAAACACTTTTGGCATTAATCATTCATGTTTGATGATTGGTGTGATCTAATATAAACTTGCATTTAAAGACAATCTGCATCCGAGTAATTATTAATAGCTCTGCTCATGACAGGGTGCCTGCAGGGACTCCAACCCTGCTGCACTTTGCCTGGCCTTCTAGGCATCCTGAATTCCTGCAGAACCAGCACCATGGGGCTGATGCCAAGGTCTGCCACCAGCTCAAGCAGGAGACAAGCCTCCTGGGACCCTTGCTGCATCAGGTTTTGAGTGTCTGAGTGGCTGAGTATGTTAACAAAATCTTCCTAGGCCACCCTGTGCAAGGATTTACCACTGGTCTCTCAAGAGAATTTTCACCTTACTCCCAAGAGCCTGAGATAGGTGTGGTCTAGCCAGCTCCTAAGATGCCCTCAGGTCATCTTTGGGCCTAGTCTTCAGCATTTCTTTAGTGGTGGTAGTGTCTTTAACAACTGTAACTTCCTTAGGCCCAGTTTTATTTCCACCTTTTAGGACCATGCTTTTCAAACCTTTCAAAACCTTTCAAACATTTCTGCTTTGCTTTCTACTCCTGATATTTACAATAAATTTTATTAAAAGTTGCCAGCAATATCCATGACACTGCCTGAATACTATGCTGTCTGGACATTTCTTCTGCCAGATTAATCAGTCCATTGCTTTTAAAATCAGCTTTCTTCTGCTATTCCCTTTCATGTTTTGTGTATTGTAATTTTTATTTTGCCTTCCTCATCCCATTTTCTTCTCTCTTTATAGTCATAATTTTAATAAATATTTTTATCTCATATAATTTTGGCCCTTACCATTTTTGATGTTGTCAATATTTTGGATATCACACAACTAAACTTTAATGAATACTACAACAGAAAAAACAGGGAATATAGAAACCACAGATGGTGACTAGGTCACAAAAAGGCATGGCTATTGAGGGTCTGTAGACACACTCCTTGATATCTCCAATTATCTGGCAATTATCAAAAATACAAGTAACAATATCGGTGAGGATGTGGGGAAAAGGATGCACTCATACATTGCTGTGGGACTGCAAATTGGTGCAAGTACTCTGGAATAAAGTATGGAGAGTCCTCAAAAAACTAGGAATAGAACCACTAACACCCAGTTATACCTCTCCTCACTATATATCCAAAGGAGTTAGAATCAGCATACTACAGTGACATGGCCACATCAATGCTTATTACAGCTCAATTCTTAACAGCTAAGCTATGAAACCAACTTGGGCACCCTTCTACAGATGAATAGATAAAAGAAAAAGCTAGAGGGGGAGCTGCACCTGCATCATGCAATCAATCCCTGACAGGGAGTTCGCAGAGCCAGGCCTACCCCCTCATTTTGCTACTATGCACAATAAATCACATACACAGCCCATGGATGGCTCCTGACACCCACCCCCTCCAGCCACTCCCCACCTGCCTTCAGTTACCACTCAAGAAGAAAATGGGATGAGGAAGGCCAAAGAAAAAATTACAATACACAAAACATGAAAGGGAATAGAAGAAGAAAGAAAACCAAAATGAAAAAGAAAAAAGAAAAAGAAAAAGAGGCCAAGAATCAAAGAATATTGTTTGATATTTGCTTTTAATTTTAATACTGTATAATACTGTATCTCTTCCATTTTTTTTGTTATTCATCTCCCCCTTTTCACAAGGTGTTCAGGATTGAGATTTTTGCTATTAGAAAGGGGAAAAAGAGAAAGAGTACATAAAACCATAACAACAATAGATCATAAAAAGAAAGAGTAATAATAAAAGAGAAAAGAAGCAACACACATAGAGACACACACCAATCTGCAAATGCAATCAAAGTCTTAAAGAAAAATGAAAGATTTTTTTTTCTAGTAAGGGACTTAACATTGTGAACAAGGGTGGACATTTACTACCTACAACAATCATCTCTTCTTTTCCTGTTGTTTTTTTTTTTTTTTTTTTGGAGGGGGGGGGTGGACATTTAATACCTACAACAATCATCTCTTCTTTTCCTGTTTTTTTTTTTTGAGGAGTGCTATACACCTTTTACAGAGAACAAGAGTGGTGTTTATCTACCCCTTTCTCTTTTGTGTTATTTTACAGGCACCAGTTGGAATAGTTTGTGACCAGACCTGTTAGAAATGACTCTCAGCTTCCCTGCTCCTAGGTATATGGTAGCACAGAATAGCAAATTCCATCTTCTGGAGTTTACTGTGGACATATTAAGTCAACACATTCCCAAGTGGGTTTTGGTAATATCCTAAAACACCCTTGTAGGGTGAAACAATCAATCACCATGAGTGGAGGTACCATATGGTACATTGCCCACAAATAGAGCAAGGAGAGTCCCAGTCCCCTAATGCACACATGCACTCCTCTTGTTTCCTGACAGCCTTCATCTGATCTCCTGAGCCTACAGAAACAATAGCAGAGGAAGCTCTAATCTCTTTTACATCTTTGATCCAAATTTTGCCACATGCTTTCTTCTCTATGCCTGCTTCATTGGCATTCTGCTAGCACCGTGCTGAGCCACATGGTAGATTCTGGCAGGAACAGCATAGTAATGTTTGCTATGATCTTCAGGGAAAGAAAAATACAGAGACTTATATTTCCAAAATAGCAACCACAGATATGATCTCAACCACAGGATTCTCAACACTGTACCCCATTTGTTAATTGAGAAATGTGGAACATTTCTAAGTACCAGTCTGCTATACAGCTTTTCTGAAGTACCAGATTAGCTAAATTCAGATTTCCTTTCTGTTCTGCAGCTGTTTCCACACCCAACTCATCTACTATTATCTTCCTCTATTTTCTTTCAAGTTACCCCTCTGCCATGATGTGGTTCTACTGCTATAGTCTTAGCTTATATGCACTTTCTCAATCTCTGTTGCAAAGACCAGAATCTTTGGAGCTCTCCAGGTACCTAACTGCCAATATTGAATTTCAAGTTATGCTCTCATACACCCACTTTGCTGACTAACTTTTTAAATTTTTTTCTGTTTTAAATCCAAATCACAGAGAAGCTAAGATCTCCTTATAATTCACTCTACTATTTTTTTCTCTTAAAGCACAATTTTAATAATGGAAAATGTCTACACTACCTTCAGGAACTGACCCCAAATAAAGTTGTGTACATGAAACTGTACCTCAATCTCCAGACATAAACATAGCTCTACCAGTTTTAGGAGAAATCTAATGAGAAATTGTAATAGGGTAAGGTTAGAGTGAGGGTCAAAGAAGAAGAAAGACAATGAACTCCTATGAGAGGCAGAACATAAAATCTGCTTCAAAAACTTTAATGCCTATAAATTTCCTGGAGATTTTGTTTAAATGTAAATTCTGTTTCTTTAGTTATGGGCTAGGGCTTAGGAGTCTTTATTTCTAACCTGGTGATGCCTCTGGACCCCTGACACAGTCACGTGATTTTGTAGTCTGGATTGTGGAGAAATCAAAAGTTGTAAATATGACTAACCTGAAAAGAGTGAGGCAAGGAGAGAACAGAAGTTATCAGGGAGGCAGTAAGATTACATAGGGCTTAAAAAGCTAAGTTGGGGACTTTATTGTTTACTTTTATAGAAAAATTGTGAGAAACTTTTAGCGTGATAGCCACATGTTCAGATGTTCTATTTGAGTATGAGCAGTGTAATATAATAAATAATCACTCAGGAAAGAAAGCAGTTTATTTATGGAAAAATTTAGATTTGATTTCTGAACAGTGATATGTAAATACCTACACTGTAAAATTTATTGTTGTTGTTATTTTATTAATAACCTCTAGTCTCAATGATGGAGCTCATATTTTCTATTGGAATATTTATTAATAAATAAGATTAGAATTTTGCTAGTAGAAAAGAAACAAGTGGTGATCACCAGCACATATAAAAGCACAAAGGTAAAGTTAACAGTGTGGGGCATAGAGGTAGCTGTTAACCTAATCAAAATGAGGCTGAAATTGACTGTCTCTTTTAAAAGCATGTAATTATTTTATTTATTTATTTAGGGTCTGGGGATTCAACTCAGGGGCATTTGATCACTGAGCCACATCCCCAGCTCTATTTTTTATTTCATTTACAGACAGGGTCTCACTAAGTGCTTACTGCCTCAATCTTACTGAGCTGGCTTTGAACTCGCCATCCTCCTGCCTCAGCCTCTGAAGCTGCTGGGATTACAGGCATGCACCACCGTGCAATCATTTTGCATAAGGTAAAAAATGCAATCATTTTTTACCTTACTTTGTTGCATCTTTTCAACTACAAAAGTTCTACATTATTACTTCCAAAAGGGATAATCTTTTTTATTAATTTTTTTGTTTTAATTAGTTATACAAGACAGTAGAATGTATTTATGCATTTGATATACATAGATGGGATATAATTTCTCATTTTTCTGAGTGTACATGTTGTAGAATCATTCTGGTCTTGCAGTCACATATATACATAAAATAATGTCTGTTCATTCTACTGTCTTTCTTATCCCCACATCTCCTCCCTTCCTCTTTCTTCACTTCCCTCTACCTAATCTAAGGTAATGCTAGTCTCCAGTGCCCCCTGCCTTGTGGTGAATTAGAATCTGCATATTGAAGAAAACATTCAGCCTTTGGTTGTTTGGGGGTTGGCTTATTTCACTTAGCATGATATTCTCCAGCTTCATCCATTTTCTGGCAAATACCATAATTTCACTCTTCTTTAAAGCTGATTAATATCCCATTGAGTGTATAAACCACATTTTCTTTATCCAATCATCTAGGTTGATTACATAGTTTAGCTTTTGTGAATTGAGCTGCTACAAACATTGATGTGACTGCATTACTGTAATATGCTGATTTTCAGCCCTTTGGCTATAAACCAAGGAGTAGGATAGCTGGGTCAAATGGTGGTTCCATTTCAAGTTTTCTGAGGAATCTTTATATTGCTTTCCATAGTGGTTGCACCAATTTGAAGTCCCACCAACCATGTATGAGTCTGTACCTTTTTTCCCACATCCTTTCCAACATACAAAATATTACTTTTGACAGTTGCTCTTTTGGTCATCTCAAAAAAGCTAGCAATCTAATTTTCTCAATAAACTATATCTGAAATATAACCTGCTTCTTTGGCCCCTCCAAATACTCAAAACACCATAGTAATAGTACACAAATAATTAGTCTGCAAGGGACTGTTGATTTGATTTGGACAACATAGTATTCTGGAAAAACTTGTCTCCTTCCATGCTTGGAAATGTGATGTTAGGAGCTGAATTTCCAACCAGAGATGTGTTGCTGAACGAACATTCTCTCACAGCTCTGATGGGTTGCTCCTTTGACATCCCTAATCTTACCCATGATAGTCTGTTTCAAAAACCTTTACCCATTGCCCAGAGGATTAAATCCAAATTTACCACATTATTCAAGCCTATCTCAACTCTGTCTTCTTGCTTCCTAATCTTTTTTGTAGACCCCCCAGCACTAATGCTTGACTCATCCTAACAGGTTAGGTTCATCCTTTCCCCAACTCATGCAGTTTGTCAGACCTGGAAAGACCTTCTTGCTCCTGTATGAATCCTACTTCATGCCCCAGCTTAAGCCTATTTCTGAAGGCTATTGTGGATTCTCCTGTGAAAATCCTTTTTGGCACCCACATTTTGCAAGTCTTCCACTATCTCACCTTCTTTGTTGTCTCCACAACTCACCCGATACCCAAAAGACCTGGGAAAAGTCTGATACTGTTTTTGGATCCCATATAGCCTTTGGGTGTGTGAGTTAATTTCAAAAGAGAACCAAGAACTCAGACACTTGATGATATATTGATCAGAAGGAACTACAGGGCTTTTAAACAGAATAATTTTAAGGTATTCAAGTTCATGGGTGGAATTATAGAGCTAGAGCCTCCTACATTTAAAAAATAATTAGTTTGAGAAAGTAACAAAGAAAATGTTGACTTTTTTCTTTAAAACAATTTTAGTTCTAACTTAAATCTTATAAAACTCCTGTGCTCCCACCCCTACTTCCACAACTAAACTTATACCAGCTGTAACTGAAAGTAACTTTTCCTCCTCAAACTGTGTTTCCAGAAGCCAAAATTTCCCCCCAAATTCTCTAGCTTCCTCCTGTTGTGCTGCTGTTGCTGCTGTTGCCGCCCAGGCAGCTTATCCAGAAGGGAAAATCTTTTGAAGTGTACTCATTTTCACAGATGAAACATAATATCTCACTTTTATTTGCATTTATCTTGCTTTAATTTGCATGTAACAGTTGTTATTCGACATGAATATATATCTTCAAGTCTATGTCCATTTTTAATAGATTTATTAAATTTGTTTCATATATGTTGAGCATTTGTCATGTATCTGTCATATACATGAATCTTATCAGATGTGGAATTTGCAAATATTTGTATGTTAATTTCCTTTTCTTGTAGAAGAAATTACCAGAGACCTTTAGAACAACATATCTGTGCCAATAAGCCCAGTAAGGAAGAAGTAGTGATTACTCAACTAATATAAGCAACATAGGCAAGATAAGTCACTATATTTTGGCAAACAAAGAGATGAGTAACTTTTAGAGTGAGACCGTGATTAGTATCACTAGTAATGTGTATGGAATTTCAGTATCAGGAGGACATGGAAGATGGGAATAAAAATATCTCACTCATTATATTTACAAAGAATAGAGTAAGACAAAGGTAGCATTTAATGGACTTTTCCAGCCCCAAATGTCCAGGCTTTCTTATTTTCATGTCTTTCACAGATACCCATTGGACATTATGACATCCTACATTCTTAACATTATTTGGCCTTTGTTAATAATTCCATTTGTCTTCAGTAATACATTCTAATAAATTTTGAGATGTTAATTATTTCCTTTTCTGACTTGCTTCTTTTTTTTTATTTTCCAGATGCTTTAGAGCACTTCCTTCCTATTTTTCCATTTCCTTTTCTTCTGTATATCCATGCTAACTAAATTTTTCATTTTGCTAGCTTCCCAAATTAGTGAAGCTTTCAAATTGCCTAATATCATACAACTAAACCTGCAAAAGGCCTTAAAGTCTCAAAACAGAAAACTTGCCTCTAACAGATTGAGCACTCAGAGTTAAAACCTGCTTTCAGCTTCTTATTTTATTTACATTTACATTCCTATTTCAGTGTATTTCTCCATGTGATATGTCAGTTGAAGTTCTACAAGGGGTAAATTCAAATTTTCTCAATAAATTGCAGATAAGGAAACTCACAGACTAGTATATTTCTGTGATTATAATCTTCTCAACACACAAACCTGCCAACACAATGGAGCAAATACCATATGAGTCCCCAGACTAGGTAGAACTGTGAGCTGTAATATTATCCTACTTAAGTAATGTAGGAAGGAATTACACTATGTTAGCCCTTAGTATATTAATAAATTTACAATGAAGAACACAAAAACCAATGAAATGATATTTTTTCTATTATTATTTAGCTGGTAGGAACATGATTAAAATTTTTGAACATTCCCCAAAAACATACCAATATTTTAAGTATTTTATGGAGCACATAACCTCATGTTGTGGTTTGGATCTGAGGTGTCTCCCAGAAGGCCACATTAGGCAATGCAAGAATTTTTAGAGGACCAATTATTTGATTACTAGAGCTGTAACTCTGTCTTGGGACTCTATGTTATCCTGCTGCCCCTTCCTTCTGTCTCTTCATACAAACTGCCATGATTTGAGCGGCTTCCCTCTGCCATGCCCTTTTACCATGATGTTTTGACTTACTTCTGGCCCAGAGAGTGTAGTCGTATCACCAGGCACTGAATCTCTGAAACTATGAGCTCAAAATAAACTTTCCAACTAGTTATCACCACCACTGGTTATAAAAAAAAAAAGAATTGCAATTCTCATGAAAATATTCTTCACACTTTGTTATGAATATATATTTTGTGTTCATAAATTTACATATTTCATATATCCATGCATATAATATCTTGTTTTCTTTCATCTTTTATTTCCTTTTCACATAATATAAGATGTATTGATTTTATATCATAGTTTTTAAGTAATTTTAAAGTTCATCGAGTATTTTAGTTGTGGGATATCAAAAGGAAAACATAAACATCAGCTAATGTTTTAACTGTAATTCTTGGGAAAGATTTTTGTGATATTTTCTTTGTAGGAAGTATAGTTATATCAAGGTGTATAGAATGATGACTTTGTTATTCTTTTTATTAGGAGATATGTATGGTTTAAGAAAATTTGTATGGGTAACAAATTGACAAATTTTGTAGATGTCAGATGAATATTTTTGTGTGAATCTTACAAAACTCCTGTGCTTCCACCCCTATTCCCACAACTAAACATTATACCAGCTGTAACTGAAACTGACTTTTCCTCCTCAAACTGTGCTTCCAGAAGCCAAAGTTTCCCAAAAACATTCTCTAGCCTTCCTCCTGTTGTACGAACCATTATGCTATCTATTTAGAGTCTGAATTGAGCCTACAAGCATATGAAGGTTTAATTCATTCTTTGTCTGACATATCTCAGAGGTAAGAGGTAAGAGTTCCTCTTACCTCTGTCCTCCTGGTTCTGAGGCCTTCATACTTATTCTGAAATCTATACTGTTCTCAGGCTTTTGATTTTCTGAGTCCTCAGCTTCTAAACTGCACAAAACTGTAATTTCAAACTTTTTTTTTTCTTATTTCATTTTATTTATTTTTTTTTTAAATTTTTTATTGTGGGTTGTTCAAAACATTACAAATTTCTTGACATATCATATTCCACACTTTGATTCAAGTGGGTTATGAACTCCCACCTTCACCCCATACACAGATTGCAGAATCACATCAGTTACACATCCATTGATTTACAAATTGCCATACTAGTGTCTGTTGTGCTCCGCTGCCTTTCCCATCCTCCACCCTCCCCCCTCCCCACCTCTCCCCTCCCCTCCCCTCCTCTCTCTCTACCCCCTCCACTGTATAATCCTGAGGGTCTCCTTCCATTACCATGCAATTTCCCTTCTCTTTCCCTTTCCCTCCCACCTCTCATCCCTGTTAAATGTTAATCTTCTTCTCCTGCTCTTCCTCCCTACTCTGTTCTTAGTTACTCTCCTTATATCAAAGAAGACATTTGGCATTTGTTTTTTAGGGATTGGCTAGCTTCACTTAGCATAATCTGCTCTAATGCCATCCATTTCCCTGTAAATTCTATGATTTTGTCATTTTTTTAATGCAGAGTAATACTCCATTGTGTATTAATAATCATGTTAGACAATACCTTAGAATAAATCATTTTCTCTCGTGCTCTGAAACTCCCATGGTTCCTCTGAATAGATAGCATGTTATGTACAAACACAGATATAGAGGATAGATACATACATACATACACACATATAATATCTGTTTTTCTAGACAGCTCTAATACATAAGGCAATGTTCACTAAATTTATTGCATTTGATTTCTTCTCTTCAATTTTGGAGGGAAAAGCCATGGTGTAATTGTTAGTTATTGTCCTCATATAACTCTCACATCTAAATGCCTTCTCAAAATTATTAAACACTGTATTAGTTTTGGAAACTGGAACATGTTCTATAAAAATTTTGAGAAGGAGTACCAAACATTGACCAACAATGACAGTTAGTATTTTTGAAATTGATAAAGATAACTTTTTTTAATTTACTGAAGTGTGGTCATAGAGTTTTAATTGGCTATCATTGATGTCAATCTTCATTCGAAAGAAAAAAAAATTATAAATTATCTGTCAATACTTCCTCCTTGAAACAAGACATGTCCTTTTGAATCCTTCATCCCTCTATCCAAAACATGGAAGAAAATACAAAGAAAAGAGTAAAAACTTAGAATATTTACACCATGCTGATGTATTTATTACAGAATATGTAATGTTGGAAAGTACATTTGGACAGGATTAATGCATTTTGATATTATGAAAGTGTTCTTATCTGCATATTGAAAACAAGGATTCTAAGTTTGGACTCACCTCAATAACATAAATATTGCTCAATAAGACACTTTAGTGATGGAGTTAATCATTCTGGGTTTGCACAACTCTCAACATGATTCTATTGCACAAAATATATTTAAGACTCAAAGTTTCAAAAGGATCCCACACAAACTTTCCTAAAAATATTATAAACAAGATTTTTGTGTGCTTTCCTGTACACATATATAATAAAATTCTGAATAAAATTCTGCCATAGCTGATCCACAATCTAGATTTGGGTAAAAAGTCTATTTTGATTGATGTCTACTTGAGTTTGCTTAACTCTTAAAAATGTTCTTTTTTAACATTATAGCATAATTTTTCAATGGTCTTTTGAACAGTAGTAGATTTTGTATGATGATGAAAAAGTACTTATATAGAAAGATGAATTCTAAATTATCTTAAACATCAAGGCAAGAAATAAATAGATCATCACAATAAAATACTTTTACTTTTGTTTTCAGAACATACATAAAATAATTTTAATTCAATGTTAACAATATTCCATTAAACTAGGTGAATTTTACTGAATGATATCATCCTTTACATTTAAATATTTATTAAGTTATGTGCATGTATTTTCATAATTTAAGGCAAAAGGCCAAATTTTGAATTTCTTCTCAAAAACAAGGAGTTGGAATAATGTGGATTTTAATTCATTCTCAGCTTTCCACTGAAATGGCAAAAATAGTGACATAAATTAGAACAAATATGCAACAGAATTGAGAATGGGATCACACCCAGGGACTAGTGATTTTGGTGAATTTCTGAAGGAATGAAGTAGGGGGAATACATTTAAAAAGAGAAATCAGGAGACCTGACATGTACCAGAGAATACTGCAAAGAAAGTCTGACTTGGTGACAGGTCCCTAAACACTTGTCCCTTACTCACCAAACACATAAGACTTGACAGGTTACACACCATTCCCATATATTCATTCTTTAATATGTACCTTCTCCTCAAAAGAAAAGCAAATCATAGTAATAGTTCTTACTGATAGCAGAAGAAATAGAGTTGATGATATTATCAGTTTTGTTTTTCTTGTATAACAGTGATTATACAAGCAAAAATCTAGGGAATTCATAGAAAACCATAAATGAGAATATTATGCAGTATTAAAAAATAAACAAACGAGGGGCTGGAGTTGTGGCACAGTGGTAGAGTGCTTGCCTAGCATGTCAGAGGCTTTAGGTTCGATTCTCAGCACTGCATACAAATAAATGAATAAAATAAAGGTCTATCAACATTTAAAACAATTTAAAAAAAAAACTACACATATGCAATGACATGGGGTTCTCTGGGCAGAAATGGAATAAAAGCTTAAAGGTGATGAATTTTTCTCATTTCCTGGGATTTGCTGGTATGTCTCAAGGAAACAAAAATACCCAACTGATGTACTCTAATCTTGGGATATGGGCTTCCAGGCATACAGAACAATTGAACTTAGTTTAAACAATTCCATGGGTTGTGTCCCTTCAACCAAATATACAACTAAAAATTTTTCTTAGAATTTTATCATAGTCTATTCCTGGACTCAATCCTGGTGATAAAAAAATATATATACTTTATTTTTAGTGCACAATGCTTTATTTGTAAAGAAATGTGAATTGACATAGAATAGTCATTCCAGGCCCATGACTTTCCAGGAAGTCACTTCAAGATTGGAAAAGAATGATATATATTTCTGAATTCTATACATTGTGCTATAGATTCCTTCTGATTTTTTAAAAAATCACAAATACTTATATAGGGTTTCTTATGTGTAAGCCACTGTGCTATGTATGCAATAAAGTAAAAAGTAGTAGAGCTACTCAATTGTAATCTACAAAGAGCTTTTGGACCCCAAAAAGTTTAGCCAGGGATGGTTTTGTCCTAAGAAGAATAAACAAACTGCTACATGTTTCAAGTGAAGGAAGAAACATCCTCATTTAGGTAATCTGGAAATACACTCTGGAAGTTTTACATTAGAGATAGACCTATGCACTACCCCACTATATTATCTTACCTGTAGCACATATTAGCTAGTATGCATTTGGAGCCTATTATGTGAAAAACACATTTAAACAATCTAAATGTTATTGAATTTTCTTTTTTGCACATTTTGACATCTTTAGGCAGATTGAAAATATTTCCTTCCTATGCTGCCATTTTTATTTTTTATCTATGACCACACATACTTAATTCCTGAACCAATACCTTTTCTTAATTAGGAAGAGTCTTCCAATTGTCAAGAAGGAAAAAAACAGCAAGAAAGTGCCTTAAAAGATAGAAGACACACAGAGGCAACTCACCACTTTCCTTTACCCGGAGAAGCACACTGAGCTAACACATCCTCTTACCATTTAACCCTTCCTTATCTATTCTAATTCTCTTCTCATTTTTTTCTGATTATATTCTACTTTTATCTATGAGTTATATGAGTTGAATAGTTCCAAAAAATAAAAGTTGCCATAAAAAAAAAAAAACTGGAACGAAAGACATTTTGATGTCTGGTACATTTGATGGCTGAGATTTTCTTTTACTCTCCAATCTGTCACCACTGTGAAATAAATTTCAGAGAAATTCCAGGCTCTACAGCAGTACTCCCTGTATAAAATGTCATATGCAGGTCCTCTTGAGAGTAACCACATTATTTTAATATTCAGTGTATTTATAATGTGACAACATATAAGCCTATAAACTTTATCACATGTGTTCTGCTTTTCTCATTCAACTGTAATATAAAGAGTTGATAAAATTCTTTACATGTATAAGAATAATATCTAAAAAATATTTTAAAGACCAAAGTAGACACAAAACCTTAATTAACATTCTAGAAAAACATAATAACAAAAATCTTTCAACACTCCATTGTTTTGTGATTATTTTAATAAAAGGATAACAGATATTAACAGGAGATTGGAACATTTCTTTTCAACATTTTTGTTATCGAATCTATGACCTGCTTGTTTCTTAGGCTGTATATCACAGGATTTAACACAGGAATGATGACAGTGTAAACTATAGAGAAGAACATGTCTTGATCATCTGCTTGTGAAGATGAAGGATGCACATACATAAAAAGAAGAGGGACATAGTACAAAGTCACAGAAAAGAGATGGGCTCCACAGGTGGAGAAGGCTTTTCTCATTCCCTTTTCAGACTTCTTTTTTAAAATTGTAAAGAGAACTAGTGTATAAGAAATAAGAATAGTCACAATGCTGAAAACTTGAACTGAACCAGAGAAAATAAAAAGCATTAGATGATTGATAGAAGGATCAGTACAAGAAATCTTTAATAATGGTATAACCTCACAGAAAAAGTGATGTACTATGTTGGAATTACAGAAGGTTAATCTGAGTAAAAAGCTTTCATGAAGTAGTGCATGAAGAAAGCCACCTACAAATGACAAAACTAGTAGCCAAACGCATAGTCTGTTGGTCATAATCACAGGATACAGTAGAGGTTGACATATAGCTACATAGCGATCATAAGCCATTGCTGCCAAGAGGAAACACTCTGTGGTTGCGCTGCTTGCAAATGAAAAAAAACTGTACCATGCATTCAGCAAGAGATATGTTGCTCTCTTCTAGGAAGTTGACAAGCATCTTGAGGGTCACTGTGGATGATATCCAAGCATCCACAAAGGCTAAATGCCCAAGTAGAAAGTGCATGGGGATGTGAAGGTGAGGATCTTTCCAGATAAGAGAAATCAGACCAAGGTTCCCCACCATGGTGATGAGGTATGTCACAAAGAACACCAGGAAGAGGATGATTTTCCACTGTGGTTGGTTTTTTTAGTCCTGTAAGAACAAACTCTGTCAGCAAAGTTGTGTTTTCTTTTTCCATGTCTGCACTGGATGTTGCCTGAAATGAAATTCAGTGAACATGAAAAACAAGCAAAAACATTCACATAGGATTTTAATCAGAAAATTGGAGAGGAGTCTAGATGAACTTGTAGCCCCAACACTCCCCTATTGGCTCAGACATTGACTTTTTAACAAGACTCCTAAAGTGAAAGAGGTAAAATTAAAAATTAATAAATGGTATTGAATCAAAATAAAAAGTTTCCTCACAACAAAGGAAACACATGAGCTGAAAGAGAGAACCTACAGAAAGGGAGAAAATCTTTTCTACCTGTTCCTCAGGGTATTAATATTCAGGATATACAAGGAGTGCAAAAAAGTTAATACCAAAAATACAAATCACCCAATCAATAAATGGGCAAAGGAACTGAATAGACCCTTCTCAAAAGAAGAAATATGAAGAGTCAACAAATACTTGAAAAAATATTCAACATCTCTATCAATTAGAGAAATGCAAATTAAAACTGTGCTGAGATCCATCTCATTCCAGTTAGAATAGTAATTATCAAGAATACAAGTAATAATGAATGTTGGTGAGGATGTGGGGAGAAAGGTACATTCATATATTCTTGGTGGGATTGCAAATTAGAACAACCACTCTGGAAAGCAGTATGGAGATTCCTCAAAAGAATAGGAATGGAACCCAAATATGACTCCTTTCTCCTACTACTCAATATACCTTCAAAGGATTTAAAATCAGCATTCTACAGTGTTGTGCCCACAACAATGTTTATAGCAGCATAGTTCACAATAGATAAGCTATGGTATTTAGGTTCAGTGCCCCTCAACAGATGAATGGATAAAGAAAATGTGGTATATTTACACAATGGAGTATTACTCAGCTATAAAGAACAATTATGTGAAAAACACATTTAAACAATCTAAATGTTATTGAATTTTCTTTTTTGCACATTTTGACATCTTTAGGCAGATTGAAAATATTTCCTTCCTATGCTGCCATTTTTATTTTTTATCTATGACCACACATACTTAATTCCTGAACCAATTATGGCATTTAGTGGTAAATGGATAGAACTGGAGACTATTATGCTAAGTGAAATGAGTCAAAATTAAAAGGTTAAATGTTTTCTCTGAAGTTAGTTCAAAATAAGGTGTGGGGGGGATAAAAGAAGTAAGATCAGAGGAGTAAAAAAAGAGGAATGAAAGAAATGGAGAGAGGATAGGATAGGGAAAGTCAATGGGATGAATCTAAATTTCCTGTGTGCATATAAGAGAATGCCACAGTGAATCGCATCATTGTGGATATCCACAAGATACTAATTAAAAATAAAAACTATAAGTAAATAGTAAAAATATCAATAGGGTAAAGGGAAGGAAGAGGGTGTGGAAGGAAGGGAGGGGTAGGGTAAGTACTGGGGAGTGAATTAGAACAAATTATATTTTATGTTTTTATACTTATGTCATAATATATTCTATTGTATATTAACAAAGAACCAATGTAAAAAGGAAAAATCATAAAGTTTTAAGAGTAACCTTTCCTTTCAACATACAAGAAAATCATTTTTGAGAATGAGAAATAGTAAAAAACATATAATTAGTTCCTTTCAATAAATGTACATGAAGTAACAGTTCCAGAGAATGTCAAAGGCCTTCTAAACTTTTAAAAAATCAATCGGGAAGTACTGAATGTGGTTGAAAATTCTGTGACCTGAACATGGTTCAGAATCTAGAAAAAAATCTGTATGAATGGTCTGGATTATAAAATGAATTGAATGTCATCTGAAGCAATTTGAGCTTTATTCTTCTGGCAATGCATTTGTACTAGGATATTTTAAGATGTAGAATGAGGTCATAAAATATTTTCTAAATTCAATGTTTTGTAGTATACAAAGTGGCTATACAAAAGGGACCATGGAGCCAGGAACACTAATTTGGAAGCTATTACTACTTACTATCCAGGGAAAACCAAAACAAATAATACATCTCATTGAACTACATGGGCATTTTTACAGAAGATAGGTTGTGAGACATTACTACAGAAACTGAGTCAGTGACTGAAGAATCTGTTAAGAATCTAGACCTTAAAAATACTCCTCTGATGATGCAAAAATAAAGTGTATTTCCTAGTCTATATGTGATATGACCTATGTAGTGATTAGAAGAATGAAGAACAGATTCAAAAGTATTCAGGATATAAAATCACCAGGACTCTATTACAGTTTAAGCATTAAAGCATAGTCAGTGAAGGAGAGAGCAGTGAGTTGGTATCTAGGTAGACAATCATAAAGAAAAAACAAGAACATAAGTTCATCTACAAATTCATGGAAGAAGCATCCTCTCAACCACCAGGTGAGATTAACTTAGTGAATTGGGTTTACTGTATACTAATTGAAGTAATGACCTGGTAGTTGGAGTCACAGTTATGGGTAACCTACTCATCAGAAAATGTAGTCAAGTAAAAGGCAAGGAAGAAAAAAATATAAAGAGGAAGGTATATTAAAGAGGTAATAATGTGGATAGATGTCACTTATTAGATGCCCACATCCATACCCCTTTTCCTGCTCTGTGAGTTTTTCTGGTGGGAAGAGGTAATTTGCAAGAAGCCCAAATGGCCAGAAATCCACTTTATCATAACCCTATCCCCTAGTAAAGGTGACTCAGTCTAGGTTTGCCCAGTGAAATCCACATATGACTTGGAGTATGGAGAGAAGAAGGTCCATGGCAAAAGAGAATTTGGGTTGCAAAGGCAAAGGTATCAAGACTCCAGCAAAAGCATCCTGCATCTATGGCCATGGCAATGTCAGTGTAAGTTTTGACATCTGTGGTCCACACTGGTAATAGTGAGATGTTCAGATGTGTTGGGAGATGCTCTTTACTATTGATTGTCTGACTAGTGCCCTTCTGTTCCTGACCATTCTTCCACATAATTGCTCCAATCTCTACCATTTTGTGCATTGAGCCTATTTTCATTTAATATAAACTCATTGCTTTTCCCAACTCAGAAACCTGAATTTAAAAAGAAACAAAAGAAGGAACAGAAAAAATTACATAAGTAGACTGATCTGAGAAGTAAGGGAGAACTGGAAAGCTGGGTGTTTTGAACATGAAGTGTAGAAAGATAATCAAGAAAAAAAATGAGTGAAGAATTGAGGTAAAAACCACAATAAATAATCTAGTAGGAAAAAGGAACTAACAGAGATAATTGAGTGTGACAATGAAGAAATTTTTCGCAAATTTAGTCAGAAGAGTTTTTGTTATGTGATAGAATTAAGTTCAGTGAATATTTTAAAGTGCATAGGAAGCAAGTAGAACAACAGTGAGGAAAATGAAGGACTGCATTCTAAGTGATTAGAGAACAGTTGGCATTTTCATCCTGCAGGCAAATATATTTTCCTGTAGACAATTTCTATAAAAGTTTTAAAAGAAAGAAGAGATGAAAGGAAGAAGAGGAGAGCTTCAAAAGATCAAGTCAAATGAGAATTCGTGGTGAGTGAAAAGAAAATAAAGGAAGGAAGAAAAAAGGCAGAATATAACTGAGACAGGTCTGTGTAAAATCCCAATATCGTGTGTACTCATAATGGATCGATCTAAAGAAAAAAAAATTAAAGCTATCAATTGTTTTAAAAAAGTCAAGGAGAAAGGAAATATTCAAGAAAGGGTGAACATGAAATAAAAGGGAAAGGCTTAGAGATTTGTGTGAGGGAATTTATCTTTTCTCTGGAATTAATTAAAAATTGTCAACCAAAGGAATCTTGTCTTTTCCTTCAATTCAAAATGCATTTTTAAAAATTGATTTACCTTTAAATATGAGCACATCACGAGAATTATAACTTAATGATTAAAAATATTTAACTAAATACTAGTAATATGACCAGAGAATTGGTTTTAGGTATTCTCACCACCAATACCTACAAAAAAGTAACTCTATGATATGACTGAGTGCTAATTTGCTTGACTTGATCAATCAGTTCACTACATACATGTATATCAAAACATCATGTGGTAAAAATCAAATATATACAATAAAACTTTTCAATTTTCTTTACCATTGTTGTTACAGTGACTGAAATAAATTTTCTCTAGAAATCCTGCTTCTTTCAATTGATAGCATTTTGATCCCCCACAAGCATTTTTAGTAAAATATATAGTAATCAACTACAGAATCCTGGAAAATGCAATATAAGTAAAAAAGTACCAATAATTACAGTATGAATGTGCTCTATTTGGAACAAAATACTCTCCCTGAAATTCCTTTTCACTTGATAATTCAAAATGATCAAATTCAACTTTTGTGTGGATATTTCTTAAATCACACATGCTGGAAAGAGCAGTGAAAGAACATTTTTATCATCTTTCCTGATAAATACATATAAAATATTTAACAAAATATTGTCACATGCTGGTGACAGCAGAGAAATAATATTTAAGTGACACCTTGAACATTTTAATCAGAAGGCATGATGAACCAAATCCTATGGGTCATTTTATTAGAATTGTTTGAAACATTTCTTACATAAGAATCAGTATGAATTGAAACTTTAAATCCATATGTGAATTATTTAAAGTTCCAGAACTTGAAATAAAGTCATTATTTTTAGGTTAACTAGATAACAAACATATTACAACAGAGAAGAAATCAGTCTTACAGCATTTTTGCTTCTCCAAAGGTCAGCATAAACTTAAATATGAAGGGGAGTGCACTGTTTTCCATTTTTGACCCTGTCTTTAGTCATCTTTTAAACCCAATCTAAATTGTTACAAGTTACACAGTTTTTCACTTTACTATAAAGAATGTTAAAACTACGGAAAATTTTGTAGTCTTACCGATACATTGAAAGAGTGCAAAGTTCCTTAAAATTTATTAGGGTTTGTAAAGCTGGAAAAAAAGACAATAGCACAAAATAGAAAATAACAAGCATGACAATTCTTTGCCTGCTCATTCGTTTCAGAGGTTTAATTCCCAGCCTCAATAAAATTCTATTTATGTAGGTTTACTTGAACACAAGAGTCAACTAGTTATATAACTCTGTGACTTTTTTTTCTACAAATGCAAGGAGTGAAGTTTTTAAGTCCCCTAAGAGTATCAGAGAGTTCCCTGTAGGACCAATGAAGTTGTACTATTGGGCACTGTGTAGTTGGATATGTATGAGAAGTTCAGTTTGCTCCCCAAGCATAAGAATGCTGTGATATAAACATAAGTAATTTTAAACAGTTCTAATTTTAATTTAAAAAATTAATTCTATATTTTACCCCACAGAGGACACTTAAAACATGTTTATGGAACTACAGTTTATTTATAAAAAGTACCATTCTGAGTGCTTTGATTAGTATGTTTCCGTCTGAGCTCATCAGAACAGCATTTTAACAAGAACAAGAATTGAATTCCCTTCAGGAGCCAACCTCAAATAAAGTGGTCCTCTTCATGCAAACTGGAGCTTAAATTCCAGACATATACCAAGCTTCCTCACTTTAATCTGAAACTTACTAGGCAATTGTTAGAATGAGTAGCTAAAGAAAACAAAAAATAAGTACCGTACCACAATTGGATTTGACCCATGTCTTCCTTTCTAAACAACAATGACAATGAATTTCATATAAATATTTTTAATTTATATGAAAATATAAACAAAATTGCATATTTGTTTCAGGAGTTCTGGGTTAGGGCTCTGGGGTCTTTATTTATAACAAGGTGATGACAGTGGATGCTTGCTAACTATATGGCTTTCATGATTTTAGGACCTAGATTATGAGAGGGACTTGATCAATAGAAAACCAAAAACTCTAAATGGGCTAGTCTGCAAAGGTAGAAGTCAGAAAGAGGCAGGTGGTGCCAGGGAAGTCAGCATCCATCAGACCTTCAAAGACCTGGGAAGATAGATGAAGGATTTTGTTCTTTTCCCAATGTTAAAGGAAAATAATTCGTGGATTATGAGCATGGTAATCCATAAATGTATTGAATTATAAAAATTTTGTTTCATTGATTATTTTAACAATGATCTTCTAAATGTGATCTCAAACTAAAAGTATTGGCACCACTGCATTGGACAATAGATGACACTTGGTTTTTGTGTTTTCACAAGCTCTCCAGGTTATTCTAATGCCCAATAATTTGTGCAAACCACATTTTTAAAAGAACTCTAAAAATTCCAACAAATCTTTGTTCCTACCTAAGTCCTAATGATATAGTTTCCTAGAACTAAAGATAATTTTGTCAGTGGTATCCTGGAAAAAAAAGAGAAGGCATTAAAAATGTATTCATAGAGAGAGAGCATGACTATGAATTATCTTAAATTTCCAAAATAAGGAAGTAATTCACTTTCATAATAAAATTTACATTTTGTTACTAGTATTTCATGGAGTGGTTTCAATGCAACATGAGCACTGCTCCAGGCAACTGGGTGCACTAAGTATGTATATCATCCTTTACAACCAAATATTCATTAAACAATACATATGGATTTCATAGTTTCCTTTTGAGGAATTAATAATACCATATTCAAAATTTTGGCTTTGCAAAGTACATATTTTATTCCTTTTCCAAAAGCTCTAGAGTGACAAAAATTATGTGTATAAAAAATGTATAGGGATAAATTTATAACACAAGTGAGAATGGGATCATCAAATAGTGTTAATATTTTTGTAAGTTTCAAGATTTCAAGTACTGAGATTAATTATAAACAACAAACTAGAGCACAAGAATCCATAGACCATGAAGGGTCCTCTGCTGAGGAAGTCAGAATTAGTAGGAGGTCCCAAATGCCTATTCTATACTCACAAAATAAGACGAGACTTGACATGTTTGTATACCCTGCCTATGTACTTAGAAATTGTTGTTTATCTCTCATTTAAGGATCCAATTAGAGAAACTGATCTTTAAAATGATAGAAGTACAAACCAATGTATTCTTCCAGTCATAAAAATGAAGGAAACAACCAAAATCCATGTAATTGCAAAGAAACCAACAGGACAACGGAAAATTTATACAAACAATTAAAAAAAAAAAAACAACCTTCAGACATGCAGTAACTGAATTCACGAGATTTGCTTGTGTTTAACAAAACACAGAAGTGCTACCCACCCTGGAGGAAATATGATATGAGTCTCCAGTTTATACACCTCTATTAGTATCAAAGATATCATAATCACATCTTCATCAGAAGAATCTACATAATCTTTTCCATGTATAAAACAACATTAAAGACCACACAATCCTATAAAATGTTTTCTTTTTTTATTAATTGTAGTATAGCTTGAGCACTTAACTAAATTCCTTATATATTGTTACAGGGCATATACAAATATTTAAATGACTAATGACTGAGTCATTTTAAAAAGAAGACAATTGTAATAGCAAAATATATCTAACATGAACCTAAAAAATACCCAAATATCTTTTAAGAGTTTGCCACTGTTTTTGGTAAAAGGAAAATGCACTCTACCATAAGATCTAAACATTTCCCTTTAAGGTTTTTGTCAGTGAATCCATGACTTGCTTGTTTCTCAGGCTATAGATAATGGGATTTAAAACAGGAATTATAACCATGTAAAAGACAGAAAAGATCATATCTTTATCATTTGCTTGTGAAGATGCAGGATGTACGTACATGAAGAGAAGGGGGACATAGTATAAAGTTACAGAAAAGAGATGGGCTCCACAGGTGGAGAAGGCTTTTCTTACACCCTTCTCAGACTTCTTTTTTAAAATTGTAAAGAGAACAAACGTATAAGAGATGAGTATAGTCACAATGCTGAAAACTTGAACTGAACCAGAGAAAATAAAAATTAATAGGTAATTAATAGAAGGATCAGTACAGGAGATCTTTAGCAATGCTACAATGTCACAGTAAAAGTGATGTATTATGTTGGAATTACAGAAGGTTAATTTCAATAAAAAACTTTCATGAAGTATGGCATGAAGAAAGCCACCTACAAATGACAAAACTACTAGATGTATGCATAGTCTATTGGTCATAATCACTGGATAATGTAAAGGGTGGCATATGGCTACATAGCGATCATAAGCCATTGCTGCCAGGAGAAAACATTCTGTAGTTATACTGACTGCAAAGGAAAAGAATTGAATCTTGCATTCAGTGAGAGAGATCATTTTGCTCTTGACTAACATATTGACCAGCATATTTGGGGTCACTGTGGATGATATCCAAGTATCCACAAAGGCTAAATTACCAAGAAAAAAGTACATGGGGATGTGGAGGTGAGCATCCTTCCAGATCAGAGAAATCAGACCAAGGTTCCCCACCATGGTGATGAGGTATATCACAAAGAAAAACAGGAACAGGGGGATTTGCCACTCTTGATGATGAGGGAGTCCGGTGAGAACAAACTCTGTCAGCAAAGTTGTATTGTCCTTTTCCATATCCTCTTCGGATATCACCTCAAATGAAATGCAATAAATGCAAAAGGAATATATTATAAGTATTTATAAAGTGAAACTATTAGAGATAAACTGAAAAAAAGCATCCACTTATAAGCATATACTTTATAGTTGGTTGTTACCCTCTAATCAATGGAAAGTGTTTGGAGAGAATTGTAGGATAAGAATACACAATGATTTTAGTGCATTGAATATCCAGAAATAAACAGATTTAGGAAAAAAAGGAAAGTCATTTAGCATATGCTAAATTTATGTGCATAAAAATTAGTGTGTTGGAATAAATCCTGAGTCTGACACATGTATGTAGGTTCAAGGAAACAGATCTTTCCAAATGCAGGACTAAAAAAATGACCTCAAAGACATGAGGAAATTTAACCTTCCTTTAGCAGGCAATAGGCATGCATTGAAAACTTTTAAGATACATAGACATGTAAATTTTCTTTTAAATACCATTCTTATAGAAAATAGCCTGCAACAGAAGTAACAGGATTCAGATATACTAATCAGGAAGCTGTTTCTATTGGCTCGTTATCCCAGACCAGATTATTTATCTGAAATGTCTGTAAAGATTTACCACCAAAATATGGAGTATGGGATATTAATGTAGAAATGGACTCCATAGTTCAAGAATAAGATGTAGGACTGCTTATTTTTTAAAATACTATTCAGGTGCTCCACATACCTGGAAAGTGCTTTGCCCATGTATGATAAGACTTTAGGAGTGATCAGGGGGAAGATAAATTAATTCAAAAGAGTTCAGAATATACAGTCAACAGGACTCTAAGACATATTAGAAGGAGAATTGTCAGTAAAAAATAATGTAGTCACATGGTGACTTGAAATGAGATTGAGAACTCATATTCTTAGATATTCGGAAGGAATATCCTCTAAAAATCCAGGTGACATATAATTAATAATAGTACATCTCTATCATTGGAAAAATAATGGAAAAGGAGTCATTGAAAGTCCGACACTTTGAAGAGTGTGTCATATGTAGAAGAGGAATAGAGAGCCAAGAAACATATTTATCAGGTTATAAAGTGTTCATGTACCATTTATAGATGTTCATCAGCTGATATTCTTTTCTACCACATAAATCTTGATGATTGACAGAGACTATTTGCCCCCTAGAGCTAAAAAACTCACAATCCCGCCTTATTGCACCTAGAGTAAGGGCACTAAACCTAAGTTTGGCCAGCAAGACCAACCTATCATACATTTGGAATTTGTAGAATAGTAAAAGGAACAGGGATCAGAGAGAATATTGGAACTGCAGCCAAGATAGGAATATCAAGATGCCAGTAAATGTGTCCCACGTTCAACAAAGGAATTAATAGCATTAGCTGTAACATTATAAAATTCTACAGAAGTAAGACTTCATTGAACCAGTGTTGGGAAATGATTTTGGCTGCTGATAGAATGCATTACTTCATTCTGTTCATGCCCGATTTTTGCAGTTTATTCCTCCAATTTCCCTAGCCTTTTTATGATGGAACACCAATATCCATTCATAAACTAATTTCCTGTTGTAACCAAGAGTTAAGTTCAAATGAAAAGAGAAAAGGGAGAGACCAAAACAATGTTCTGAGATAGCGATGGGAAAAACAGGAGGAAAACTGGAAAATTGACTGACGTGATTGGACATAAAAAGAGGAAGATGAGCAACTGTTCTAGTAAGACAATGATTCAATAGAGATCCCTGACTATGAAAATAAGAGATTTGTGGTGGCTTTAGTAAGGGCATTGTCCAATTGGATATAGATAAAGGTCAGAGAATAACAAAGACTGGATGCAAAACAACTGGCCCTACAGTAAGGATTACAAGTGACATGAAGCATTGTCACATGTCTACTGCCATAGACAAATGCAAAACATTTATATTGTAAGAATTTGCAATGAAAGTATTCCATAGTAAGGAGAAGTAAAGACAGGAAAAGGAGAAAGGGGAAAGGATACGTTTTAAAATTTGAGTTTTGTAAAGAAAAAAAAAAGAAAAGAAATAAGAAGAAAATAAAGAGTACATACATAGATAAGTATGTGAAATATGAGGCAGAGAAGAGGAATAAAGAAAGAATAAAAAACGGCTAAGTAAGAATTAAAAAGATAGGCTCAGAGACTTGAGAGAAAATAAACACCTTAAATCTGCACTTCATTAAAAGTTACAAATTCTTTACTGTTACAATTCAAAGTTTAATTTCCAATAAAATTTGTATATTAAAGAAAGATTTGACTTTTAAATTTACATTAAAAATTATTTTGCTCTTAAATATACTAGCACTGCCTAAAAGTTGTTTTCTTATTTAAAAGTTTCTTTGTTATTGTAGTAATTAGAAGTGATTTACACTAGAAGTTTTGTTTGTTTTGATAACAAACAAAAAAAAATCAACATGACTGCCGGGTCAGGCATGGTGGTGCATAACTTTAATCCCAGAAGCTCAGGAGGCTGAAGCAATCCCAACAACTGAGGATGCTGAGACAGAAGGATCACAAGTTCAAAGTCAATCTCAGCAACTTAAGTGAGGCCCCAAATAACTTAGCAAGACCCTGTCTCATAAAAAAGAGCTAGGGATGTGGCTCAATGGTTAAGTGCTCCCCTGGTTTTAATGCCTGGTACAAAATTTTAAAGAAATAAAATAAAAAGACTGTGAGGTATAAAGATTCTGGCTGTGGAAACCTACAGGACAGCATTCTTCTGGTGAGCAAACTCCCTGGGGGGTAATAGGCACCTTGTTTTCCACCCTTGGAATATTCTGCAGTTTCCCCCAGGAACTAATAAGGTAACTAATACATGTGCAATGCCTAAGTGCTGTGGCAATGACCTGCATGGGAAGCTCTGTGCTAGAGTCTTATCAGCCTCATCCTTGGTCTCAGGCACTCAGCTCCTGGGAATAAAGGAACACTCCTATTAGACAACCACAATGTTTCACCAAGCTCCACTGGGCCTGAACCTGTCCACATAACAGTAACTTTAAACAATGAACCTCCTTGAGAGCCACACAAAACTCCTAATATTACACATTGCAACTATAATAAGTGAGGAATAAGCTAGTAATGTTGCTAACTCTGTAACCTGCCAAATGACACAATGAACAATGCTGTGCTACTGATGCCAGTGACCTAATGTAACCTATTGATATAAATAAAGCTGGCAGCTTGGACAAGGGGCTTTTATACCTTTCTGCCATTCTGCCATTCTGCTACTCTGCCATTTTGCCTCTGCACGTTGCTTCTGTATCCTTTTGATTTTCTTTAGCTGGGTGGTCAAAGACAGGCAAATATTGTTTTCCAAACTTAGAAATTTATGGATAGAGAGTGGGTTGTCTCCCAGATAACATGATGGAAATTGAATGTGCCAGGGGGGAGATCTTCCCAATATCCTATAAGGATTAAGAAATATCAGAGTGGCCATCTTGTCCCTGACCTGGACATTTCAAAGGACCTACACAATTTATGATAATCCTAATTTGTGTCATTTACCAAACAGCTGAACTTACTTAATCTTTGTATTTTGAAGAATGGTTCAGCTGTGTGTACCTTATCACATTTTAATGTTATATAAGACTGTCTCCCTTTGTCTCCAGTGGAATACTGGCTTGTTTTTTTTTTTTTTTTTAACTGATCCTGTATCTCCTAATTAGGAAATCCACGGTGCCTGAATAAAATGGTCTCTACTTATATATTAACCTAGTTTGTAATTGTCTTGCCTAGCAGCTTTACTTTGAGCACATTTTCATCTCCAACAATCATCTTTTAGTAGATAATGTAGAGTCAAGGTTTCAAGCTGAAGCAGGCTGTATAAATAATCAACACCAATAATTTCAGTGGTCAATATATTTTAATTTTGGGTGGACTTTGTTCTATGAGATATCAAATCACAAAATAATTGGAAATTCTCAAATATGTTTATGTGTGGATACTTTTTTAAGTCATAAATTCTGGGTAAAGAGCACAACATGGACATTTGATGCATATTTTCTGATTTCAGACATGTACATATATAAGATATGTACTGTGTTTGTGCACATGCATATGTATATTCAATGAATATATTTTGGAAAATGAGTGAAAGAACAGTGGAGCTAATGTTTAACTGATAAATTGAATTTTTTTTTAATCAGAGTATGTGTTTCCTTAAAAAATGAATCTTCTTGTCAAAATCAACCAAGACTTATAAAGAAAAATTATGATTTTATCTTTAAACCCAGTTTTAAATTATTGCTCTGATTCACCAAATATATCCTTTACAGTTTTTAGAGTTATGTTAACAAGGTAATAAAACATCATTAGGAGGAACAAATCAGTCATTCAGCTAGCTCTTTTTTTTATGCAGACTCAAGTCATGAAAATAGAGTAAACACACAGATAATTCACTTATCGTATTCAATTCTTACTTACCTTTTGGGCATTTTGTGAACTCAAACACAAATTATTATAAATTAACAATTTTTTTAACTTTTCATGTAAAGAATAATGAATATCACAGAAATCATTTCTGTCTTATCCATGCCTTGAATGAAATTGTGGAGATCCTTAAAGTTTACGCTCTGTAAAGTAAGAAAAACAGAAAAAATACAATTGAAATATAAAAACAACAAAAATATAGGTAGCAATTCTTGAGATACCAATTCATCTTGGAGGTTTAATTTTCCAAATTGAGCAACCCTATGTATATAAATGTGTGCTTAAAGTAAGAGTCCACCAATTGCACGTCTATGTTCTTTTGGCTAAAGAGGAAGGAGTGGGAACTAAATGCCCAAGAGAACCTGAGAATTCCCTTTAGGACACAGTGAGTCTTTTCACTGTGTATTATATGTTTGGACATGCTACAGAGAAGCTAAAATTGTTCCTCAGGGTATTACAGACTGGAATCATAAACATTACATCACTATAGAAAGTTTTAGCTCTAACAATGGGTATTATACTGTTTGCCACCACAATGCACCCCAGATAGTACTTTGGACATGTTGAGAAAAAGTCTAGTCTATATACATTTTGTTCTGAGTGTACTGATTTGTATGGCTTCATGAAAGCTAATGAACATGTGATTTTAATATGGCCAAAGATCTAAATTCCGTTCAGGAATCAGCAAATAAAAAAGTCATCATTATGAAAACTAGCTCATTTTCACATGTACTTTATCCAACTAGTTTAAGCCTGAATCTAAGGAGAAATTTTACTAGGCTAAGATCAAAGGTAGGAGCAAATGCAGAGAAAAGACAAGAGATCTCTATGGGAGGTAGCATATAACTCTGTCTTAATGCCTATAAATTTCATGGAGACCTTGTTAAAATACAGATTCTGTTTTTAATAGTTATAGATTGGAGTTCAAGAGTCTTTATTTTTTACACAGTGATGACTGTGGACACTTGGAACAGGCAGGGGATTATTAGAGATCATTCAGGGAGAGATCAGATATGGCCCTGGGAGGCAGTATACATAAGACTACATGGGGCTTAGATGGCTAGGATACAGGTTTTGCTGCTTAACTCGATTTAGAGAAAAAATTTGAGGAATTTTTTTCTTTTTTTGCATATATTTTTATTGGTGCACTATAATTATACATAACAGTATATAATTATAGTGCACCAATAATTTGTACATGTACACAATATAAATGCAATTTGGTCAATACCATTTTCTAATAATTTTCCTTTCCCGCTCCTCCTCCCTTTCCTTGGTCCCTTTACACTACTGGTCTTCCTTTGATACATAACTTTTTTTAGTTCCTTTTAGTTATGCAGAATATTAAGGTTCATTTTGACAATAACTTGGAACAAATTATATTCTATACATCTGATTCCTTCTTTTGCCAGTCAAAGATGAAGTGTAAGCTCAGGAAAAGAAAAATTATTGAAGAAGTGGGGAGAAAGAAGAGACTGTGATCAAAGAAGAAATTTCTAGGTTTCAAATACTGAAAACAGAACAATCCAGAGTGAAACCAAGGTTGACAGCAAAGTGTGAAATGGGAAGTACTCTGCTGGGCATGCATGCCATTTTAACTACCACATGAGTAGCACCTTGTGAAAGGAAAGTTGTCCACGTGTGGAAGAATTAGTGGTAGGAAAAGCTCCTTTCTTATTTTTGAGAAAGAATTCTATAGCTAATTGCTGACAAGATGACCTCATCTTTGATGGGAATTCATGTTTCCCTAACTCTTGGGGGGTATTTTGGAAATTTCATAATCATGTTTTATTTTACAGAGTCACATGCCCAGATTTCCCCTTTAAGAATTTGTAAATAAACATTTGTTCAGGAAAATAATCATAATGTAATTGCATTAGCTTTTAGATTTTTGTATCTGAATAGGGTATGTAGATAGCTACACAGTTAATTCATATTGTTTTAACTTAACCTTCACTGATAAGTGAAAGAAGAAAGGGCATATTTTGGGAAAGACTCATTAATCAATTATTTCAATTCCTTAGAATTTTGCCAGTGGAAAAGGAACTATATAGAGAATGAAATAGCATATATAAAAATGGATTCATTGTGAATACCCTGAAGAAATGTGGAGTAAACAATTTGATGTGCTCAATTAGGTAGTGATTATCCTAACCATAATTTCACATAAAAGTGACTTCCTCCTTAAAAAGCACATAATTATTTATTAACTCACTTTGTTGCCTATTTTTCACTAAAAAGTTCAGGGATCTTTTTAATATTTTGATCTGAATTGATTTTAATAGGTAAATTGTGATATCTCAGTGGCTTTTATTTTCATGTACTAGGTGTCTACTTATGTCAAGCAGCTTTTTGTGTCCTTAGTTAACATAAATATATATCTTCAATGAGTTATCCCTTTGCATCTTTGTCCATTTTTAATTGGGTTATTAAATTTGTTTTTATATGTTGAGAGGTTGTCATTCATCCTACATACATAAAAATCTTTTATCAGATATGTTATTGGCAAATATTTGGTACATTGATTATCATTTCCTTGTATAAGATGTTATATAAGACCATTGTACCCATACATTTGTGCAGGTTGATTCAGAGAACAAGAAGTAAAATCCATTCTTCTTCAAGGTAACCTGGAAATTTTTATGGACAACACTGTTAGCTATTTTATATATACTTGTTAGGTCAATTTGAGTGGAACAACAATATTTTCATAGAAGATATAACATTTGAGGTAGACCCTAGGAAAGAATACCATTTCAATTGTAAATTAATTAGGGAGTATTGAAACAGCAAGGGATTCTCTCTGGAGATAACTGTATGAACAAAAGTATATAGAAGAGAAAGTGAAGTTTATCCAGAGGCTTTCAGTAACACATTTTGGTTATAACATAGATTGCCTTAGAATTTTAGAGAAAGTGATGCCAGAGTTATGACAAGCTTATTTTGGAGAAAATATCACATAATTCAAGGTGAGAAAACACAAGTTAAAGAATGCATGCATACATACAATATATACATTCACAAGAAGAAATCTACATACCTATATATTTGTAATCATGTATATGCATTGAGATCTAGATTTATATACCATATATATATGTAATCTAGTAGCAAGGTAATTTACCAAAATGTGTTGAAGAAGGATGAAATTTAATCTTATGCATAGTAAGATTTATCTGGCTGCTACATTTGGGAAAGAAGGTATAAGCCAAATGGAGGCAATAAGTAACTAGAATTTTGCAAAACACACAGGTGAGTAGTTTTTAAAGTGAAATCCTGATTGGTATCAGTAGGAATGTGTATGGAATTTCAGTAGTAAGAGGAAAGACTGAGTGGCTCAGGAGGCTGAGCCAGGAGGATCACAAGTTCAAAGTCAGCTTCAGCAACTTAGAGAGGCGCTAAGCAACTTAGTGAGACCCTGTATAAAAACAAAAGGTGAGGGGAGCTTAGGATGTGGCTTGGTAGTTAAGCCCTGCTGGGTTCAATCCCTAGTACAAAGAAAGAAAAAAAGAGGACAGACAGATGGAAATGAATATGACTCACTCACACTCATTATAAAGAGTATGGATTCTGAGGAAGCTAAAAATTAAGGACTTTTCAGGCCCCTAAACATTCAATCTAATTCATTTTCATGTCTTTCCCAGATACACACTGGGTACTACAACATTATATCTTCTTCACTTTATTTGGCCTTTGATAATACACATTTAAAGCCACTGGTTTTTGGTAATACATGTTAACAATTTTGAGATGTTACCTAGTTGCTTTTCTTGCTTGCTTTATTTTTTTCTTTTTAATTTCTAGAAGGCTGACACAATTTTCTTCACATCCTAACACTTCATTTCTACATCTATACTCTTTATCCTTCAGTATCATATATTAGCTTTCTGAATTAATAAACCTTTTCACATTGCTGGGTATCCTACAAATAAGGCTGCAAAATGCCTTTAAAGACATCATGAACAAAGATAGACAACTCATCTTCTTACTCATAAAACAGACTGAACTAAGAGCATCCTTTTAGAATTGCTGCCTTCACTGTCGAACTTTTTAAATAACTACATCCTAATTTCTATTTGTATATCCATGAGATGTTAGTTGACTTTATATAATGTAAAGATTCACTGATTCTCAATAAACTAATAAAAAAGGAATTATGTAGGACCAGTAGATTTTCTGAGATTTTCATCTGCTCAACACAAACCTGACAACAAAATAGAGCAACTGTGAAATGAATCACCAACCTATACATCACTGTCAACTGTATTAAATATCTACTTAAGACATTTGGAACTAAATTATGCTATTTTAGTACTTAATGAATTAATAAAATCACACGAAGAACACATAAGTCAGTAAAATATTTTCATTTATTTCCTGACTTAATTATTTAGTATTTAGTATGGGATGAAAGTTTGATTAAAATTCTTTGAACGTTTTCAAATTAAAATATCACTATTTTAAGGATTTTATTAAATAATTAACATACTTGAGAGTCTGATTTAATCAGAGTAAAATAAAAGCAAGACAATTATAATTACAAAAAGCTTGGAACATTTTCCACAACAAAGACAGTGGAAAAATTCTGTGAGTTTTGTTCTAAAGGAAAAAGAGATATTGTTATAAGATCTAAATATTTTTCTTCAGTACTTTTGTCAGTGAATCCATGACTTGCTTATTTCTCAGGCTGTAGATAATTGGATTTAACACAGGGATTATGACTGTGTAAAATAAAGAGTCCATCATACCATTATCTGCTTGTTGAGATGTAGGGAGAACATACATGAAGAGAAGAGGACCATAGTATAAAGACACAGATAAGAGATGGGCTCCACAGGTGGAGAAGGCTTTCCTCATGCCTTTGACAGACTTCTTTTTTAAAATTGTAAAGAGAACTAGTGTATAAGAAACCAGAACAATCACAATGGTGAATACTTGAATTGAGCCAGACAAAATAAATACCATTAGAAAATTAATAGAAGGGTCAGTACAGGAAATCTTAAACAATGGTATAATGTCACAATAAAAGTGATGTATTATGTTAGAATTACAAAAGGTTAATCTGAATAAAAATCCTTCATGAATTAGGGAATGAAGAAAGCCACCTACAAATGATAAGACTAATAGTCGGATGCATAGTCTATTGGTCATAATTACTGGATAAAGCAATGGTTTGCATATTGCTACATAGCGATCATAAGCCATTGTTCCTAAGAGAAAGCATTCTGTAGTTCCACCAAATGCAAAGGCAAAAAATTGTATCATGCATTCAGAGAGGGATATTGATTTGCTCTTGGCTAACAAGTTGACCAACATATTGGGGGTCACAGTGGATGATATCCAAGCATCTACAAATGCTAAACTCCCCAGGAACAAGTACATGGGGATGTGAAGGTGAGGGTCATTCCAGATGAGAGCAATCAGACCAAGATTCCCCACAATGGTGATGAGGTATATCATCAAGAACAGCAAGAACAATGGGACCTTCAGTCCTTGCCGATCTATAAGTCCTGTGAGAACAAATTCAGTCAGCAACGTCACATTTTTCTTTTCCATGTCCTCCCTAGATGTACCCTGAAATAAAATGAAATAAATGTAAAGAAAAAAGTCACTAGGATTTTAAATTGTATATTAGCAGAGGAGAGTTGATAAAACTGTACTTTCATCAAAACAGCCTTTTAATTTTCTTTCATGTTAATTACTCAAATTGATGGAAACTATTGGAAAAAATTAAGAAATAGAAACAAATACCTTTACTTCAATTATAAAAATGTGATGAAATAATCTACTCTGAAAATGTTCCAGAGGTGATTAAATGCACATAGAATGATCAGTTGGTGTGTGACAAGACACTGGGAGTGATGTAGACAATAAATAAATTCCAAAGTTATCAGAATGTAGTCACTAGGACTTAGTTACATATTCAGTGTGAAAATAGTATCTGAGAATTTGTTCTCACCTGACTTACAGATCGTCAAGGACTGCAGGACCCATCTTTTATTTTCAAAGTTTATTTTCTATGACATTCATTTATGATTAGGAGACTGACTTTAAATTTTATCTTGTTCATAAATATATTTACACTGCCTAAAATTTCTTTCTATATTTAAATGTTTAAACTATATTTAATACAGCAACTAGAACTAAATTTCCCTAGAAATATTTCTGGTTTTATTTGAGAGCACTTTCTTCTCCATCAGTTTAATTTAGAAGAATAAAATGAACCAAAGGCCAGATTCAGGCATAGAAAATATAAAGAATACGTGTCAATAACTGTACTTACTTTTACTTCTTTTATTTTATTTTTTACTTTTACTATAAAAGTAAAATTATATATGGAATGAATTTCCTTCCATGCAATCACAAATTACAGAATAATTGATAATTTTCAAGTTGAGTTTTACGTGGGTACTTTTCAAATCATGCATACTTGACAAGTAAGTGGGGACATGTTCTGCTCTGCGTATTCCTGATACACTTGCACATTTATGCAATTAGTATTGCTATATAAAAAAATATTTAAAGAAAGATGTGTATATTTCTATAAATGTTCAATTCTACATATATTATAATATTTATATCTCCAAATATTACGTTATTATAATATGAATATTTTGTATATTATATATTTACTATATATATGACCTATATATGATATAGTAATATGATATCAAATATATCTTATTCATTTTATAGATCAATATAATTATACATTATACATATTTTTGAATGGAATATAATTTATAGATTGTAGAGGTTCTGTGTTTGGTATTGGGGTCTCTGATAAACTTCATGATTGTGGCATGCTTGGTGGCTAGGAAATTTCTATGCAATGGTACGGAATGCCTGGATGCTGGGAAACTTTCATGTAAAAGACATGGGATGCCTGACCACTATAGCAATGTTCTTGTTTCTATGTCTTAATTCTTCCAAATAGTTTCCATCAATTTGAGTAATTAATATGAAAGATAATTAAAGGCTGTTTTGATAAAAGTACAATTTTATCAATTCTCCTCTGCCAATCTGCCAATATACTTAAAAAAAAAAAAAAACCTTGATCATAGGCACATAACTCCTGGGAATAAAGGAACTTGCTTGCTTGATAACTACAATCTTTCACCAAGTTTTGGTGCTTCTGGATCTGCCTGCCTGACAGTAACTTCAGACAATGGACTTTCTTGCAACCTGTACAAAGTTCCTAACATTGTATATTGTAACTGCAGAATCTAACTCTAAAAATAATGTAGTTATGGTACTACTGAGCCAGTGTAACCTATTGGTATAAATAAACATGGCCCCTTGGACAAAGAACCACTCTGCCACCTTCCCTGCATCTGCACCTTGTCTCTGTGTCACCCTTCATTGTTATTCCTGACAATAGATCTGTATACTATAGATATTAGACCTATAAATATTTTCAGAAGAGGGGAAGGTAGAGAAGAGTTTATGTTTACTTAATTGGACTTAAAAGTTATAATCAGAAAATATAATTACTCAAAGTGGTTAATTATATAAAAATCTTCACAAACATTTCTTATCTAAGAATCTATGTGCCTTGAATCTTTAAACTTAGTTCTGATTCCTTTAATATTCTAGTTCACCGGAACTTATAATTATTGATGGGTTAATAAGATAAAGTCATTGCTACAGTGCTTTGATTTATATGGTCACATGCTTTTAATAAAGGCAATAATGCAGAAGTCCTTCAAGAGCCAATCCACAATTAATATATCTTACAGCTATACTTTGTTTATCCAGATATGACATAAAAATAAAATATGATTACTAACTTTTTATTTACCATTCTCCCATGGCAATTTCTGAATTCTGGAAACCAAATCTTAACTTATTAAGTTCATAAACCTTAAACTTATAAATCTCAAACCTTCTTTACAAATAATAATTAACATTATAAAACAATTTATCTTTTACCAGTATCATCTAAGAAATTATGGAGATCCTTCAAAAGTGTCAGATTTTCAAATGTAGAATTATTTCATAATAGCACACAAGTGACAAGAATACAGGTAATAATTCTTTGCACATGAATTCATTTTCAAAGCTCCATTTTCCAAGTGAAGGAAATTATTGCTTATATAATTTTGCTTTGAATGCAAGAGTCAACAAGTTGTATAACTTTATGGTTTTGTCAGGAGAAACAGACCTGGAGAACTGCAATTCCCCAGGAGTGCCTGAAGAGTCTCTGTAGGACAAAGTAAAGATTTGCAATTGGGCATTGTGGATTTGGATGTGTGTACGAAACCCAGGTCACCCCACAGGGGATTTAGAATTTATAAACATTGAGTCACCATAGGCAACTCTAGTTTGAAAAATTGAAATTTTATTTTATGCCACTGTCTTCTACCATGGGTGATACTACTGACAGGTTTATGAAAACTTCAGTTTATATACTAAATTTGACAATCTATGATATTATGATCTTAACTGAGCTAATAATAACATGATTTTAATAAGATCAATGATCCAAATTCCCTTTAGGAGCCAATCCAAAATAGTCATACAAATTGTAACTTAGGTTCCAAACATATACCAACTTCCCCCACTTTAAATTGAAATCTGGTGAGAAATTTTACTGGACAAAGTTCAAGGGAAAGAACAAAGAATAGGTAACATGGTGGTGCACTACTGTAATCCCAGAATCTCTGGAGGCTGAGGCAGGAGGATCCTGAGTTTAATGTCAGGATCAGCAAATTGGCAAGGCAGTAAGCAATTTACAGAGACCCTGTATTTAATTAAAATGTTTTAAAAAGTGAGTGCTAGAGATGTGGTTCAGTGATCAAGCGCCCCAGGGTTCAATCTCCAATACAAAAAAAATAAATAAAATAAAATGAAAACAAAGGTTTTTATTTTGGGAAGGAGGCTAGATGTCTGTTGCCTAAACTTCAACATCTATAAATTTCCTGAAGATATTTTTTAAAGGAAGATTCTGTTTAATTAGTTCCAGTAGAGGGCTTAGGAGTCATCAGTTCTACCACCAGCAATAGACGAATATACAAAGAAAATGTAATATATATACACATATATATGATATATATGGATATATATATATATATATATATATATATATATATATATCCATATATATATAAAGATATCTTCATAATGGCTGCCATTCTTACTGGAGTGAGATGTTATCTTAGAGTAGTTTTGATTTGCATTTCTCTGATTGCTAGAGATGATGAACACTTTTTTGTATATTTGTTGATTGATTGTATATCCTCTTCTGAAAAGTGTCTGTTTAGGTCCTTGGCCCATTTGTTGATTGGATTATTTGTTTCTTTCATGCTTATCTTGTTGAGCTCTTTATATACCCTAGAGATTAAAGCTTTATCTGATGTGTGAGGGGTAAAAATTTGTTCCCAGGATGTATGCTCCCTGTTCACCTCACAGATTATTTCTTTTGCTGAGAAAAAACTTTTTAGTTTGAATCCATCCCATTTGTTGATTCTTGGTTTTAATTCTTGTGCTATAGGCATCTTATTAAGGAAGTTGGGATCTAGCCCAATGTGATGAAGATTAGGGCCTACTTTTTCTTCTAGTAGATGCAGAGTCTCTGGTTTAATTCCTAGATCCTTGATCCATTTTGAGTTAACTTTTGTGCATGGTGAGAGATAGGGATTCATTTTCATTTTGTTGCATATGGATTTCCAGTTTTCCCAGTACCATTTGTAAAAGGTACACTCATACACTGCTGGTGGGACTGCCAATTAGTGCAGCCAATTTGGAAAGCAGTATGGAGATTCCTTGGAAAGCTAGAGTGGAACCACCATTTGACCCAGCTATTCCTCTTCTTGGACTATACCCAAAGGACCTAAAAACAGCATACTACAGGGACACAGCCACATCAATGTGTATAGCAGCAAAATTCACAATAGCTAAACTGTGTAGCCAACCTAGATGTCCTTCAGTGGATGAATGGATTTTTAAAAATGTGGCATTTATACACAATGGAATATTACTCAGCACCAAAAAAGAATAAGATCATGGCATTTGCAGGGAAATGGATGGCATTAGAGAAGTAAAGTTAGCCAATCCCAAAAAATCAAATGCTGAATGTTTTCTCTGATATAAGGGGGGTGACTCAAAGTGGAGTAGGAAGGGAGAGCATGGGAGGAATATTACCTCTAGATAGGGAATAGGGGTGGGAGAAAAAGGGAGGGAGAAGGGGAATAGCAAGGATGGTGGAAGGAGACGGTCATCATTATACAAAATACATGCATGAAGATGTGAATTTGCTGTCAACATATCTTATATACAAACAGAGAGTTGATAAATTGTGGTATAAAGGTGTTAAGAATTGTAATGCAAAAAAAAAAGAAAGAGAGACAGAGCTCATGTATAATAGCATAACTTGGAGTGAACATACTTTATATACAGAGTTACAAAAAATTGTGCTGTGAATGGATAACTATGAATGTAATGCATTCCACTATTGTCATGTATATAAGAAATAAATTTAAAAATATATCTATACAATTAAATAATATTCATAAAAAATGAAGTCCTGTCATTTGTAACAATATGAATGGACCTGGAAGACATTGTGTGAAATTAAATAAGTCAGGCACAAAGACAAACACTTAATGATCTCACTCATAAGTGAAATCTAAAAAAGTTTATCATAGAAATAGAGAACAGAATCATGTTTACCATAAACTAGGGAACATAGAAGGGAGGGAAAGGAGGAAAGTTCAGTCAATAGTCAACCACTGTTTTCAAAGAACCCAAAGGAAAAACTAGATACGGAATAGGGTTGGGAGAAAAAGGGAGGGAGAAGGGGAATAGCAAGGATGGTGGAAGGAGACGGTCATCATTATACAAAATTAGAGGTTTGTATGTGTAAAAAACCTTGAGAGTTTTTGACACATACATAAACACATACTGAATATTCTGTTATGGCTAATGCTCAAATGGTGTTCTGTTTCTGATTGTTTATTTTTACCGAAATCCAAATCATGTTGTTTCTTTGAGTATAGTCTAGAATTACTTTGTCAGCAATCTCCTGAAAAGTAGAAAGTTTTAAAAACTTTTGAAAAAAATTATACACACACACACACACACACACGTAATACAAAGTGAGAGAAACCATGAATTCTTTTAAATCTCCAGGTTAAGAAATTAACATGCTTTCATAATATAAACTATTTCTACTGTGCTACCTTATTCCCAGGTGGTGGTTAAATCTAACATGAGCAGTTTTTATGTCACCTGGGTGAACTTCCCTATGTGATATCATCCTTCATATGATAAATTATCCTTTATATGTATCTTTTATATTTCCTTATGCATTAAAGAATACTTAATGGAGAAGAAATCATTAATATGCCAAAAAAACTTTATTATGGCAAAAGAAATAGATGCCAGCTGTTTATATTATCAATCTATTCTTTGGGTCATAACACTTAAAAATAAAACACATACCCAGAAAGTTAATTTTAAAAAATCCATTAGTTCAATAGGCATATTATGCAACAAGGGAAATCAACAAACTGTAGATATAAGTAAAATTGCAGGATTTCTGTAAAGAAAAGAAAATAACAGACACAGAACATAATATATTTATGCTGTTTCTGGAACTTCATGGGGCATCCATCAGGGGAACAAAAAGAGGGCAGATGATCTGCTATAATCTGTGGCCTAGTGCCGCAGTCCGGCTGCAGCAAAATAACCGGGGGATGCCGAGCAACTTGTGGAGACTGATACAGCAGGAGTGGGAGCCGTTTATTGTAGGACAGGAGGGGTATATATACATTACACACAGCTTATCTTAATTAACATAAACTAGATACAGCAGTCCACCAATAAGGAATCTCCACACTTAATGGCTTGCTGGCGTTACTTCACAAACCACTCCCTCTGGCAAAATGCCAGGCGCCATCCCTACTTGTTTACAGACCCTAACAGCCTAGACCTCCAGAATAATAAAATAATGATATTTGTTTAAAATCACTTTATATGTGGGGTATGGTGGCACACACCTATAATATCAGCAGCTCAAGAGGCTAAGGCAGGAGGATCATAAGTTGAAAGCCAGCCTCAGCAACTTAATGAGGCTCTAAGCAACTTAGAGTCTGTCTCTAAAATAAAATGTAAAAAGGGCTGGAGATATGCCTCCGTGGTTAAAGCACTCCTGGGTTCAATCCCTAGTACCACATAGAAAGAAAGAAGGAAGAAAGGAAGGAAAGAAGGAAGGAAAGAAAACTTCATGTTTTGTATCATTTAATCCTTAAGATTGAATATCTTGGGTCTAGGGTTGTGATTCAGTGGTAGAGTACTTGCCAGGCACGTGTAAGGCACTGGATTCAATCATCAGCACAACATAAAAATAAATAAAGTTTAAAAAAAGATTAAATATCTTCTTCATGATATTTTATCATAGTCTATTTAAATATCTACTTTTGGTGAGAAAATATCTGTTGATGTACAAGATGCTTTTGACTGCCATGAAAAAACTCAAGGTCAGTCTATATGCAAAAGCCTTTCAAATCAGATAATCTCTCTGGGCTCATGTTATGATTTTAAAAGATGATACACTTTATTAAATTCTATGTTGTTTTTGTTGCCAGATTTATGTCGATTTCACACAAAACAAATTTGAGGTTTGTATGTGTAAACTAGTACTATACACAGCAAAAAAGGAAATTAAACTGTAACCTGTAAAACTTTACTGGCCATAAATTAAGTATAATGTATGGCAAAGTGTGACCTAAGAAGAATACATAAGCTATTAAATGCTTCAAATATGTTAGTTTTCCTATCCTTTTTGAAATTATCTGGAGTCACATTTTAATTAGATGTTGGAGGAAGTATACCATTTTATCTGTAAATTAAGATGTGACAATTGGGGTGGGTGGGTAATGGAGGACATTCTCTATAGAGAGGTCTTTATGGTTGAAAGCACATACCTGAGAGAGTAAGGCAGATCCAAAAGTATCACAATAACTCATTTTGGAAACAACATGAATTCCACTTGGAGAATTGTAAGGAAGAGACTTAAAAGTTAAACCAGGTTTTATTAGAAAATTCTCAAATCATGCCAAGACAAGCAAATGCAGAGTGAGAAAGTACAGCATGTACAGAAACATATGCATAGGTATATATGCAGATCCAGATACATATGCCATATATGCATATAATCTGGTAGTAATATATGCATATAATCTAGTAGTAATGACAATAAATTAGAAGTTAATGAAGAGATATGATGTAATCAGAGTTTCCTTTATGAAGACTCATCCAGCAACAATGTTTCATAAGGAAAAGAGTGCCAACAGGATGGAGGAGATAGACAACTAGAGTTTTGCAGACATGCTAGGAAGCAGTTTTTAGATGAGGGATTCAGTAATATCCATAGGAATGTGTATGAAATTTCGGTGCTGAGGGGAAAGGCAGGAGTGAGGCTGAAGATGGATTACTCATTACACACAAACCATGGAGTAGAGCCAATGATCAAGAAGTTTTCAAGCATAAAACATACAAATGCTAGCTCGTTTTCACATCTTTCTCAGAAATCCACTTGGAAATCTGACATAATATCATGTTTTTATTATTTGATCTTTGGAAATATATACTTAAAGCTCCTCTTTTTCCATTATATATTTCAACAATTTTTATGTGTTACTACTTTATCTTTTTTTTTTTTATTATTGTGGGTTGTTCAAAACATTACAAATTTCTTGACATATCATATTCCACACTTTGATTCAAGTGGGTTATGAACTCCCACCTTCACCCCATACACTACTTTATCTTAATAGCTTCATTGTTTTTAATTCTAGGATAATTAAACCATTGCCCGCTGATTTCTTCTCTTCATGTTCTTCTTAATCCAATTCCAATGTAATCTTGTTTTCTGAATTAGTGAAGCTTTTTAGATGGTAAGACTACACAAGAACGCAACTAGAAATGGCCTCAGAATGCATCATAGATTGTGAGAGGTAACTGGCCTCTTCCCCCAACTCACCCAAACACACTGAGCCATGCCTTTGCTGTCATAATTTTGTTGTTGTATTCCCATTTCTGTTTATTTTTCTGTATGGTGTGTAAGTTAAGTTGCTACAGGAATGAAATTCACTATTTCCCAAAAGGGTGGATTGAAAGAACATTTGATAGCACCCATATTCTAGGGATTTGTTCACTGAAATACCAACCTGCCTCCTTCACAGAGCTCATGTGATATGTCTCCAAGTTACACAATTGCATTCAGATCAAAGACATCATATTAACTTCTTCTCATAGGAATCACACTATTTTAACAGTTAATGTATTTGAAGCCACAGTGAACAAAACAATCAAACCTATAAAGTGTTCTTATCTGAAATTATTTTAGTAAGTTATAACATTTGATAAAAATCCTTGCTTTTGAAAGACATAAGCAAATGTTTTATGGAGTTTATTAGTTACTTATACTTTATTAAAAGGCTAACTCAATTATAAGTGCAAAAATCTTTGAACACTGATCAAAATACAACCACATTAAACTTGAACTGTTTTGCCACTGTTCAATAAAAAGAGTAATATGAGATCTAAACATTCCTTTTTAAAAATTTTGTCACTGAATCTATGACTTGCTTATTCCTCAGACTGTATATAATTGGATTTAACAGAGGAATTATGATAGTATAAAATAGAGAGACCATCATATCTTGATCCTCTACTTGTGGAGAGGCAGGGTGCACATATATGAAGAGAAGAGGACCATAGTACAAAGACACTGATAAGAGATGGGCTCCACAGGTAGAGAAAGCCTTTCTTATGCCTCTGGCTGACTTCTTTTTTAAGATTGTGAAGAGAACAAGTGTGTAAGAGACCAGAATTGTCAAAATAGTGAAAACCTGAATTGAACCAGAGAAAATAAAAACAATTAGATAATTAATTGAAGGATCAGTGCAGGAAATCTTGAACAATGATATAATATCACAATAAAAGTGATGTATTATGTTGGAATTACAGAAGGTTAATCTGAATAAAAATCCTTCATGAATGAATGCGTGAATAAGTCCACCTACAAATGACAAGACTAACAGATTTATGCATAGTCTGTTGGTCATTATTACTGGATAGAGTAAAGGTTTGCATATGGCTGCATAGCGATCATAAGCCATTGCTGCCAGGAGAAAACATTCTGTGGTTGCACTGATATTAAAGGAAAAGAATTGTACCATGCATTCAAACAGAGAGATGAATTTATTCTTAGCTAAGAAGTTGACCAGCATCTTTGGAATCACTGTGGATGATATAGATGCATCCACAAAGGCTAAACTCCCAAGAAATAAGTACATGGGAATATGAAGCTGAGGGTCTTTCCAGATGAGAGTAATCAACCCAAGGTTCCCCACAAGGGTGATGAGGAATATCACCAAGAACAGCAGGAACAGAGGGAGTTTCCACTGTGGTTGGTGTATAAGTCCTGTGAGAACAAATACTGTCAGTGAAGTTGCATTGTCCTTTTCCATATTCTCAGTGGATATCCCCTAAAATGAAATATAGTATTATAAGAAAGCATTCACAAATTTTAGAATGTGAAAATTGGAGCAGTAGAATAAAACCCATGCACTTATCAGAATGCCCTTTCAATTTTATTTAATATTAATATAAGGTAAATTATGTCATAGATTGAAGAGATAATAAATTCAATTATTTCTATTTAAATTGGAATCAAATTAACAGATTTAAAAAACAAGAGGTCTTATAAGAAATGTTGGGCTGGAGATATACCTCAGTTGGTAGAGTGCTTGCCTCCCATGCACAAGGCCCTGGGTTCAATCCCCAGCACCACAGAAAAAAAAAAAGAAAAAAAGAAAAGTTAAATTTGGGGAGACACTGTTAATGTGATAAGAAAATGCTGTGCATGGGTCACAGGTGCAAGGTCCAGGGAAACGATACTTGGAAGACCTAAATTGTAAAATGAATTAAATGCAACAATACAGATATTATTCAACTGAGATAAAGCAAAAACATTTTAGGCACTGAAATTTTAAAATAGGAAGTAGCATTAGAAAATATATTTTAAATAATTTTTTAAATATTATGTGGCAGCTGAGAAGATGAGTTTCTGGGAGGACAAATTGGCATCAGTTTTTCAGACCCAATCATCTATCAGAAATGTCTGGGGACATTTGTACAAAAACAGATTGTGAGATATTATTAGAAAAAGTTAATTAAGTAGTTTAAAATCATTTGCATTTTTTAAAACAATCCCCAGGTGATTTAAATGCATCTGAAGTGATCAGACCATGTGTGATATGATACTGAGAGTGATGAGCACAAAGAGATAGATTAAAAAGAATTCATAAGAGGCTGGGGTTGTGGCTCAGCAGTAGAGCGCTCGCCTAGCACGTGTGAGACCTTGGGTTCAATCCTCAGCACCACATAAAAATAAATAAATAAAGGTATTGTGTCCAACTACAACTAAAAAATAAATATTAAAAAAAGAATTCATAATATAGAGTTACTAGTATGCAGTGTCATGGCACCTGTGAATGGGAGGTCAGTAGAGGAAAGAGAAATCATTTGATGACATGTGTAGATGATCATTAAAAATTGAGATTGAGAACTTTGATGCATGAGCAAAGTGGTGAAAAGTACATCTTCTGAACATGCAAGTGACATGTCCTCAGTAGTACTGAATCTATCAACACTTAATAATAATAATGATGTGGATGTCATTGGAGTAACTGGAAGGCAGTGTTATGAATGGCCTATGCATTCATGTATACACAAAGAAAATGGAATAAAGACAAAGAAGAAATTAAGGAACTTATGTTATTATATATTATATTATTATAAAAAGGGGATGGAAAGCATTTACTACAAGGTCCACATTCAATACCTTTTCTGTCATATAATCTTGGTGTCAGGCTGTGACAATATAGAAGGCAAGAAACTAGAAAGTCACTTTTCCATTCACCTCACATGTACAATCAAGGAGCTTGGCCTAGATTCATCCAAGTAAATCCACCAGAGCCAGGTTGGGCTTGAAATATGAACAGAATCAGACAAAGTTTCACACAGTAAAAATAATTTTAGTAGCATAGGTAGCCAAGGTAGCAATATTAAGACTCCAGGAAAAGTATCCTTCATTCACCACGATGGCAGTGACAGTGTGAGTCGTGGTATCTGAAGTTCAGAAGCAGTTACAACCCTCACTGAACTAGTGCATCAGAACAAAATTTTGGCTATTGGTTGACTGCATTGCCTTTTCTGTTCCTGCCCATTTTTCTATCTGATTACTCCAATCTCCCTAGCGTTTCTATGTTAGCATCAGTTTCCATTCAATAAAATCATTTCCTGGTGCCAATCAAAATTATAGGCTAGCTTCACTGTGAGGCCAAGGAGAGACAAGAAAAGGACAATGAGAAGAGTGCAACTGGACATTGAAAGCTGTTATCTTAAAGAGAGAAGAATGACAGACTGATGTACAGAACCAAATGCCAAATTAAATGTTCTAGAAGGACCAGGAATCAGTGGGGGTCACTAAGTGTTGAAATTTTCAAAAATGTTAGTGGCTTTGGTGAGACCAGATTCTATCTGTGATACTGTTGAGGTCAGAAAATAATAAGAAATAATTGGGAAACATGGCACTACAGTTAAGGGAAAGATAGAAAGTGTTTTGAGAAATATGGAGGACAGTGGGCATTTGTCTACTGTCCACTGTGATCTTTTTTCCTGTAGGACACATCCTAATAAAAATTTTCAAATAAAAGAGTAAACAAGTGACAGGAGAGGTAAGGAAGGACTCAAGAGAGAAAAAGAACAGAAGAAGTAAAAAGTGAAATTTGAGTGGATGAAGGAAAAACAAAAAGGGGGAAAAGAAATAGTCAGAGTATAACAAAAATATAGAAACACAAGTCAAAGCACAGGGAGAGAGGAAGTACCAGAGGAAGAGGGCCAAAAACTAAATGAAAGGAGAGTCTTAGAGGCTTTCCTACAAATCAAAGTCAGTTTGCTATTAAATATGTTTTTGAAAACAGATTTTGATTTTCAAATTCATAAATTTTGTGTTGTTGATATCATGGTCTGATTTTTCTTTTAATATTTAAATGTTCTTTATTTTCATTATTATGACAATTAGAACAGATTTCTCTAGAAAATATGCTGATTTTATTTGAGAAAACATTTCTTCTCCTCCAGGTGTTTTTGGTTTGGTTTGGTTTCTTGGCATAATAAAATTCAGAGAAACACTAAATCCTGTATATTGGCAATATATATAACACCAGTATTTCCAGTTGTTAAATGAATTTTTATATGAAAGAGTTTTACTTCTGGACAGTCCCAAGTCACAAAATAATTGAAAATTCTCAAATAAGCTTTTTTGGGGGTACTTAGTGAAGTCATAAATGCAACAAAATGTAGGGGAGGGATATTTTCTACATATTTTTTAGGTATTGTCAGAAGAGGATGGAGGCTCAGAGGAGTAAAGATTTTAGTGACAGATCTTAAATTTTGATCAGAAAATATGATTAATTAAAGGAATAGTCTTTTATTGGAATCAGAGAAATTGTTTATATAATAATCATTATTTCTTATGTACTAAAACTCAATTTTAAATTGCTTATCATTCTAGTTCAGAAGTTAAAAGTTATGATGATGATAGTAAGGTTAAAAAGATAATAAAGCATCATTAAGGGGAAGAATTCAGGTTAAACTATTTTTCTTCTTATTTTTCTTATCATATATAATGACAATAATAAAATATATAGATTATTCATTTTTAATATTCTTTTACATCAGCTATGTTGGAATCCAAATTTAAAATTATTATAAATTAAACAGTATTTTTAACTTTCTGTATAAACAATAATACATACTATAAAAATTCTTTCCTTCTTACCCATAATATTTTCAACGAAATTGCAGAGATCCTTAAAATATTCTGGACTTTCTAAAGCAGAAAAAAATCACAGTAGTACAGGATTGATAATAACAAAAGTAGCAGTTGATTGATTTTGGAGGTTTAACTTTCCAGTCTCAGTAAAATGTTGTTTATATAAGTTTGCTATGGACACATGTATCAACCAGTTGAATAATTATGTGCTTTTTCCAGAACTAAAAAACATGGAGATCTGAATTTCCCCTAAGAGTAACAGTATTCCCCATAGGACAAGTAAAGTTGTTCTACTGGGCACTGTGGATTTGGACATTTGTCTGTATTATAAGAAATATACACTGTCTTGATATTGAAGTTCTACCTTGTCTTAGAATCAGATAATATTGGACCTCTAACTTTGTTTTACTTTTTAAAAGTTGTTTGACAATTTGGCATCCCTTGCATTTCCATGAGAATATTAGAATCATCTTGTCAATTCTGAAAGACAGCAAAACGTGATTTTGATTGTGATTTCATTAATCTATACTTACCTTAGAGGAAAACTGACATGTTTTTCAATATTAATTCTTCTGACCAAAACACTAAATATTTTTCTATTAATTTTGGTCTTTAATTTCTCACAGAAGTTTTTTTTTTTAATTTATTTTCCACTGTATAGGTTTTGCACAACTCTTATCAGATTTATCACTGTTTTTATAAATTCTCATAAGTATTGCATATACTGTTTTAAATTTATATTTCTGACTTTATTACTAGTATGGAAATACAATTGATTTTTAAATATTGATTTTTACATTCTGGAGAACTGCTAAATTTATTTACTAGTTACAAAGGGTGTTTTTTTTTTGTTTGTTTGTTTTTGTAGTTTCCGTTGGATTTCTCTTTGCACAATCATATCAATCTTTAAAACATGTAATTGTGTCTACATTTCCAGTCTGGATAAATTCCATTTGATCTTTATTTAAATTAATCAATTAATTTTAACTCTTTGGTTTTCAATAAGAATTGCATATATTTAAGTTATAGTATGTAATGATTAATATACATAGATGATTACTACAGTCAAGCAAATTAACATATCAGTCTTATCACTTGGCTAGTTACCTTTTTGATGTGCTTTCTGACAACACATGAGATTTATACTCTTCACAAATTTCCAGCATAATACAATATTATTAACTATACTCATCAGGCTATAAATTAATTCACTAAATTTTTTAAATGTTTGAAAAGAAACTGATAGAGACTCTAATTTATTTAATTATGTGTAGTTGGTGTCCCAGAAGGAAGGTAATAGCCAAAAATATTGTTGAAGAAATAATGGCCCAATTTTATGATAAATATAAATTAAGAGATCAAAGAAGGTCAATAGCCCCACCCAAGGTAAATACAAACAAAACTGTACCAAGGCACATTATATTCAAATATCTGAAGGACATGATTGAAAAATACAGTATCGAATTAGGTAGAAAGGAGCGAAGGGAGGGGAGGGGGTATGAGGATAGGACGATAATATAATGAATTAAACATTATCACCCTATGTGCATATATGACTACATGACCAGTGTGATCATGCATCATGTACAACCAGACAAATTATACTCCATTTATGTGTGAAATGTCAAATTGAATTCTACTGTCATGTATGACTAATTAGAACAAATCTTTTAAAAAGAAAAATACAGTACTCAGGACAAAAAGAAAACCCACATACAACACCGAGGAACAAAAATAAGAACAGTAGATAGCTTGTCAGGAATTTCCAAGTCATAAAATAATTTTAAAAAAACATATTTAATGGCTGAAAGAAAAAAAGAAACTGTGATTCTAAAAGACTAAGTGAAAATGTGTTTCAAAAATTAAGGGAAAGTCCAGCGCAGTGGTGCATGCCTGCAATCCCAGAAGCTCAGGAGGCTGACATAAGAGGATGGCAAATTCAGAGCCAGCCTCAGTAACTATGAGGTACTAAACAACTCAGTGAGACCCTGTCTCTAAATAAAATACAAAATAGGGCTGGGGATGTGACTCAGTGGTTGAGTGCCCCTGAGTTCAATCCCCAGTTTATATATATATATATATATATATATATATATATATATATATATATATATATATATATGAAAATTTGTAAAGGAAAAGGGGTAAAGATGTGACTAAATACAAAAGGTGTTATTTTCTCAGTTTCTAGTGTTTTTACAAAGAACTGACTCTTTGAAGCACAAGTAATAGTAATTGCAAATTTTGCAAAAGAGACAAAATGGAGAGAAGTATACTGTTGGAAAGTTCTTACACAACACATACAGAAAATTTTATTATTTTCAGGAAAAATTGTTATAAATTAAAACTGCATACTCTAAACTTAGAGCAAATATTTTTTTTAAAAAATAGGTTTAACTAATAAACTGACACGAGAGGTAAAATTGATTTTTTTTTTGTACCAAGGACACTGCACCCAGGTGCACTTAACCACTGAGCTACATCCCCAGCCCTTATTTGTATTTTATTTTGAGACAGGGTCTCTCTGAATTGCTCAGGACCTTGCTAAATTGCTGAGACTGGCTTTGAACTCAATCTCCCCAGCTGCTAGGATTACAGACATGTACCACCATGCCCAGCCAAAATTGAATTCTTAATAAACAATACAAACGTATGCAACAGAAGAGTAAAATGAATCAAATAAGAGTGGGACAAATAAAACACAACAATGGAAATGTACAGGGAAGCCTTCCTCTGGTGAGCAAACTCCTGGGGGTGCGGGTAACTGGCACTCTATTTCCCACACTTGGAATGCTGGGCAGTTTCTCCTAGAAGCTAGTTATATAACTAGTACAGCTGTAATATCTAGTTGCTATGGTAATGTTTTTTTGTGAAGAGGCTCTGTGCTATAGCTTTATCCACCTGGACCTCAATACTCAGCTCCTGAGAATAAGGAACACCAAACAATAATGTAGTTATGGCACTAATGACATAAAGTAACCTACTGAGGTTACTTTGGTTAGTTTGGCCTCTCTGCCGCTTTATCATCTTCCCTGCCTCTGCATCTTGTTTCAATGTCTCCTTTTGCTTTTCCTTACACGCAAAAGAACACAGATGGATGAATTAAATAACAGAAATTTATTTTCTCAGTCTCAAGGCCAGAAGTCTTATGGTGAAGATCTAAGGAGAGACTTTTTCTGGCTTGCCTTCTCTCTGTGTCTTCCCATGGCAGATCAAAAAAAAAGGAGCAAGTTTTCTGGTATTTCTTCTTATAAGAATCCTTAATCTATCATGAGTACCCATGGTCATGAAGTTATCTTGTTGCTGAAAGCTTAGTCCTTGTCCCCAATGCCAATCCAATAATGAGGACACAGTTTTGAGAAAAAAGAAAAAAAGGTTTATTGCCTTGCTAGCAATAAAGAAACACAGGGCACTCCTGCTCCAGAGGCTGTAAATCTGCCCATCAGCAGGAACAGGCTTTTAAAGAGGTGATTCAAAGGCTACTTTCCACATGTTCTTTGTTGGGGTTGTAATTCACTTGTTAATTTGGGAAATAGTAATTTCTGAGATCTTCTGGTACCATCCCCAAAGTCTGGATTTTTTCATTTCTAAGGTGTGTTTGCAATCAAGGACCGATAAATCTATCTAAAATGAGGAAGAAAGGTAATCCTGTTTCCCTTGAGATTAAGAAGTGAGAGAGATTAGGGAGGAGCAGGAAGATCAGAAGAGAAAGAAGCATGTCCATTTTAAAAATAAGTTGCAGAGGCAGAGCAGCAAGTGCTATATTCAAAGAATAAAGTTTACCACTATTACAGTTCCCCACTGTCAATTTCTACATTCCACTTCTATGGTAAATGGGTGATGATATCTCTGAATTGCTTCCTGCTGAGGGGGATGAAGTTGGGGGAAGTAACCCAAAGTCTTATTCTCTATTAGGTGGGGCATGGACAATTAAGGGCACCAACTTGGCAAAATGCTCTTCTAAGTTTTACCTTTAACTAAGTTGAACTTTTAAAGTACAATTTAGAATCCAGAGTATATGGTAACAATAATCACAGGTCTGCATGGATTAACAAAAATGAAAGTATAGCCTTAAATCTCTTACATACTTAGCAAACAATGTTAATCATCAGAAATTGACTTAGTCAAAGCAAACAGATATAAGACAGGTCTTCAAAGGACAGTATGGCCCTTCTACATCAGATACAATGTATAAAAGAGAGCACTTATTGGTTATATTGCCTGTAAATTACATAAACTTTCATTTTATAAACTTTTACATAACACTTAGATGAGGCTTAGACAGATAGTTTTCAGATACATACACATACTTAGTCACATATATTTTGGGTTATTATAACCTAAATAACTATTGTTTGTTATAACCAGTTATAACCTAAATAACCATTATAACCTAAATAACTGTTGTTTGTTTAACCAGTTACAAAGCAGTCATTTAAGACTTTAAAACAGGTGCAGACCCCAATTCCTTTGAGATTTAGTTTTCCAAGTAATAAAACCTAACAAATACTAGAAAATATCAATAGATAAGAGCAGATCAATGTTTCTGACTTTGCTTCATATCAGTACATTAATGTCCAAGTAACTTTGACTAGGCTAATTGTAGCCAATTTAATCACAAACACAAATTCTTTTTTTTTTAAGAGAGAGAGAGAGAGAGAGAATTTTTTAATATTTATTTTTTAGTTTTCGGCGGACACAACATCTTTGTATGTGGTGCTGAGGATTGAACCCCCGGGCCACAGGCATGCAAAGCAACTGCTTGAGCCACATCCCCAGCCCCACAAACACAAATTCTTTAAGATTCACCTTCTACAAACCTTCTCTGGTTTGTAGAAGGCGAATTTGCAACTTAGACATTCACAACTTATATCCTTAGGTTTGTCCTCATTCATACTGGATTTTAACACAAGAATATCACTTTATCAGACAAAATATTTTCTTATCCAGAAGTATTTCTTTTACCTTCTAATTTTTCACACTAAAATATTTCCATGCATATTACTTTCTTTTCTAGTTTTAAACTCTTCCTTAAATTCATATTCTGAAATCAACCTTATGAATGTTATCTGTGCATTTTATTTACACAACAAATTTCATCCCAGGTGAGGGTTGCACAATCCAGCATATACAAAAAACTCTGCCTTAATCTTTTTTCTCCCATGTTACAATCAAGGTGTTAGAGCACAGAATATTTCTGAGCCTGACCTGTCTCCATTATCATTATCTCAATGCTATCAACTTTGAGTTCTTCACTGACAATTGTACCCAGGGGCTGCTTTGGGGCCATTTTCTTATACTATGCATATTGATATTCAATGGAGGAGGCCCTTTTCTTCCTTTTTAGGCTTCCTTGAAGATCCCTTTTCAGAGATTGCCTACAATACAGGGATTGGCCTTAGTTTCTGTCTTTATCTTTTCTGGGTGTAGTTATTTATTCTGTCTGTCTACCCAGGTATTTAGTTTGATGGGATACTATTATAGCAATAACTGCTTTGCCCCAGTGATGAATATCCCCTTGCAAAATGAGATGACCTGTCAGATCTTAAAAGGGGAGACTATTCCTTTCCCCAGGTCATAAACTAACAGTGCTGAAACCTACTGCCAGATCCTTTGTGGCTAGCACACTCTATCCTCCAAAGGCAAAAAGGGCTAGAGGGCAGGGCAGAAGCCAAGTTCTCTTTGGCCATTTTTCTACAGTCCAGGCAGGTTTTCTGGAATTTTCCCAGTTTAGGGCTGGTGTCCTTGGCCCACAGGGAGTTGATCTGTGGCTGCCTGGGACCAGGCTGGCAAATAGTGCTGTTAGTGCCAGCGCTGGGTTCAAAACATTGATATCTTTTTAAAACTCTTTCTTCTGGTGTTCTAATATCCTTAAACACAAGAGACAGTGCCTTTTGGCAACTTCAAATTAGTTCCTGCCTGTTCGGACCTCTTATTGTGAGACTGCATAAATGCCTGTACAGGCAGAATCTCTTTCATATACTTTACCCCTGACAGACCAAACTTCAACTTCAAGATTGTATAATAATTCATAAAAACCATTCAAAGCCCAGATTGTGTTACAGTAAATGACTTAGACTACTGGTAAGATCAGGGCAGCACGGGACTGGAGCTGAGGCTCAGTGGCAGAACACTGGGTTTGATCCTAAGCCCCACATAAAAATAAAGAAACAAAATAATGATATTATATCCATTTATAACTAAAAATATTAATTTAAAAAATCAATGCAGCATGGCCCATGTCTTAAAGGTCCAGTAGCAGACAAAAATATCAGACAAAAAAGATCATTAAAACCACAGCTGACAGACAGACCCGCATGTACAAATTTCTTCCACTTACTTTATGTTTGATAGATCGATTCCAACTGCAAGATTGTGCAATAATACAGAAACCTATTTAAAAGCCAGATCATTACAGTAAAAATTATCTTACATAGACTTATATCTATAGTTGGCCCTTTATTCAACTCACTTTACCTCTGACAGACCAACTCCAATTGCAAGATTGTACTAACAGAAACACAGAGAGACAATCAGAGAGAAGCCCCTAAACCATGGCCAACAGATGGGAACCTTTAAATTGACTAGCCAACATCTTTCCCAAAAGACTACCTACTGGCTGTGTCTTACAGTAACAGATACAACAAAACAGACAACCAGAGGGAAATCCCAAGCCCAAGGCCAGCAAACAGATGAAAAGGGAGAACAGACCAAAAGGGAGTAAATATCCCTAGGTTTTCAATTCCCATTGATTCCTATACCAGTGGCATCACAGATGTCCTCAGAAAGAGGGACCAGAAGTTCCCACAAAGAAGAATCAGATGTGTGGAATCAAGGGTCTTGACCCGCACACTTGAGGACTTACCAAATGGCCAAGGGAGTCATGACTTTACTGAGGTCAGTTTCCTTTTTCTCAAAGTGGACCATGATGGAGCAACCTGTACCATTTAGGGAGAGAAACGGGGAGTTCCCTGAAGCAAGGAGCTTCAGCATATGCTGGGAGGATCTCTCCATCTATCCCTTTACTCAGAGGAAGAGCTTTTCTGGTTCAACCTGAGGCAAACTCAACTATCTCCTAACTTTCCTACATTTGGCTCCTAACAGTTTCACCAGCACCTTGAATCCTCAGCATGGAATTGTGGTTCCTTGGAGATCCAGGCTTGCCCAAGTAAGCTGGAGCAGGGGCTGCTCTCAGGTCCTACCTTGGGTGCTAAAGTTCTTGACCTCAGTCCTTGTCCCTGATGCCAATCCCTCTCCCCACTAGTTGAAAATGAGAACAAAACAGAGATATCAATTATCACTATTTTTAGGCAGGATGATACTGGTGGCCTTAGTCAGTGCACTAAGGCAAGGGGGGGAAATATAATGCCTGCAGATTGGAAAGGACAGAATAGAACTATTTTTGTACATACACGATTAAGATTCATGAATATAGAATTTTAAATGGAATTATGAAGTACATAAAATGAATAAACAAATTATAGTCAACTTATAAATATGTATTATAAATTTTTGGCGCAAATATTAGAAAATCAAATTAATACAAAACACCATAGACAGTTGCATAAAACATGGTATTCTCATGTGTGTATTTAGAAAGATGTGTGCAAGAGGTACATACTAAAAGCCACAAAGCATTGCTGAAGGGAATTATTCACTTCTAAATAAATTAAGATATGTGTCATGTTTACATATGAAAAACTTAGTATTTCTAGAGATTTCAAATTACCCCAAATTAGTTGACATGATCAATAAAATCCAATATAATTTTTTGGTAGAATGTTTGTATGTTCAAATATACATATAGTTTGGTAGGTAGACAGATCAAATAATATCAAACAATTTTGCAAAAATGAAATAAGTTTAAAAAATTCAAAAAGCCTTGAGCTCTCAACCTGTAGTCCTGCCTTCTAGATTTTGAACAGATGGTCCTAATAATGGTTAAAGTGAGTTCCTTAAAATACCTCCCTTTTTTGTTTCCATTTTTCTAGAGAATTCTGAATGATACATAAGGGCAGTTGATTTTTCAGACACTACTAGTTTAATTCAATGAAAAAACAGATAGTATTTTCAATAAATACTACTAGAAAAACTGGCTAACTATATTGAAAAAATTAACTGCAACTCTTATTCATGATATACATATAAATAAATTGAAATAATCCTTAGAACTAAATGAAAGTAAAACACTAAAATATCTAGAAGAAAACACTAGATAAAATCTCTGCAACTATAGAGTATGTACAAATTTGTTAAATGAGATATATTTAATGACCATAAAATTTTGATATGTGGAAGTTCAATGAAATTGAAACATCTGTTTTTCAAATGACAACATTATGAATATAGTTATAATTAAACATTAAGTATGATGTCCGGATGTACTGTGATTAGCAATTCCACATTGATGCTGAAATAAAGGATTTGTTGGCTAACTTATACAACTAATCTTTTAAAATGTAGACATTAATTCTCAAGATGAAAAGATACTTTGGAAAACTGTCCTTAAATATCCCGGTTTATATAATACTTGTGGAAACAGATTAAATGGATGAAAAGTAGATTTACCTTTGAAAATTTTTCTTACACATTTGAATGCATCTACTCAACATCTACTAAATTTTCAAGTCATTCTTAATAATGGAAAAAAGGATGATAGATATGCCAATGTCCATTGCAGTTTTTGTACATATATCTTTATACCTCAAATATTACAGAAAAAACAGCATTAATAAGTATAAGTAATATGGACTATTTTTCTATTTCTTCCTCTGTATCTCAAGTCAGGACAGCTAAACTGTTTTTATTATGAGCTACTTAAATTGTCAATTCAAGCACTTAAACCATTACTTTCTTAGTATTGAGGGATATGATATGTCTACATATTAGGCTTTATTGCCCAGGATAAATAATTATAAGTTTAATTATAAGATGAACACCTTAATCCATTGAAATGTGTCCTACTAATACACATCCACTGATCCACAGCCCCTTACTTCAGTCACAGGATAATAAAGTCCAAACATTAACAAATAACTAGTATAGTCAAGATCCATTTCAAGCCATCAGATAAAATTGATAAGAAACTATATTTCCTTTATTCTGCTTATTGTATGTTTTCAATCCTTCATTCTTCATCCAAGATATTATCCTTGATCCTTGTCAAAATGCTATCTCTAAATCCTCTCAAATGTCCCCTTCCTTAACAACAGCTGTGACAGTCTGTGTTTTGGAGGCATTCCCTCTGCCTTCACAGCACTCTCCTCCCCCACCACTGCCACGCCCAATAAAATCTCCTTTGACTAAGTGTATATGACAAATGGAGGAGGAAATAAATATATACTTTAGCTGTTTGCCCTATTAAACAAATTCCTAGCCAACTAAAATATAGCAATTACCTTTTACTGTATTTAAAAAATTGTGACCTACCAACCCAGGAAAAAAAGGAGGGGAAATCTGTTTTTCTAACCTACCCCAAAAAATCTTCTATTGCTCAGTTGATTGTGATTCCCTATGTTTCAACTTAATAACCTTTAAATAAAAGGGAAATACAAGGTTTGACTCTACTGTCATTGAAACATGTTTACCAATTACTAAAGATTGACCTAAATTAACTCCTTGTTTAAATAAATAGCCAATTACAAGGCTATTGGATACTGGTACTGATATTACAGTACTATCTCTTATGGTAGGAAACAAAAATGCACAAGTGTCCAAAAGTTCCCTGTGGCTACCATACGCTACCCTTTCCAATCCACAACAAATCATCACTCATGTTTATCCATTCTCCAAAGTCAACTCTTAAATACATTTAAAAATTTATTTTAATAAATCCCTAGAAAGATATAAACATGGTGATGTTAAAAATAAATCTAATGACTATCAGGGACAAACATCCAGCTTTTTAAAACATTTAATTTCAGTGTCCATCATGACTATTAAATTTTATACCTGACATTTCCAATTATACAGGCCTGTCCTGTGTCTATATATTGTATACTTAATATCAAATTTACATTTAAACAAATAAACACTCATCAATTAACATTTAAATAAATATATAAATCCAATTCAAATCAACTAATATAAATGTCTTTAAAATTCTAACTCATATTTTTTTTCCACAAATTTTTCTAGGTGGCCAAAGTCTTAATTTCTAAAAAAAAAGAAAAGAAAAAATGTCTAAAATGTAATATGATATCCATTGCTTCTAAAATTTTTTAAACACAAAAAAATTAATGCTATCATTTACATTTTTCTAATATTTTTATTTTTTACAATTAAAATAAATTAATTAACATTAACAAAAATAAGATTGCTCTTCATAAACATGACTTCTTAAATAAATAAATTAAAAATTACAGCTGATGTCTAACTGCTTTCTCCTTTTTTTTTCCATTGTTAAAAAACTGATAGGTCCCTGCCTCCATTGTTTATTTAACTCCCTCCTTAAAACAGACATTACCAAAAAATTAAGAAAAGTTGTCAGCAATAATTATAAATCAACTTTCAATATCTAATATGCCATTACCATTAGTAGTTTTTGTTAAAAAAAAACTTATACTTTTACAACAATAATTATTATTTATAATCAAAATTATATGTATTAAAATACTTATATTCTTCTCACTTTCAGGCCATAATATTTTGCCTTTTGCTGATATGTACACTGAATTAATTATTAATGGTCATACTAAAATTTTTTCTTTAACAGACACAAACATTCATGTTTTATGCCTTACTTATTAAAAAAAAAAAAAAAAAAAACTTTACTTCTCCCATACTTAGAGTTTTTCTCCTACTATCAAACACATTAACAAATTTTTTTAGCACTAATTGCTTTTCACATGCCTCTTGATGGACAATTCTCTTTGTTATATCATGTTACACATTTTCCCTTTTCCTTGATTTCTACCATTTCTCTTATAAATCAATTAACAATATATAAAAATAAATATAAGCAAAAAAATACTTGTTTTTATTAATGATAAACAGACTACCTCAAATCTCTCCACAACAAACTAAATTAACTGCCATTATCTTGGCACTAAAATTATCATCTACTACTTTAAACATCATTACAGCATTACATATATTACAACATTTCACAGTACTATAACTCTGATTATCAAGCCTCCCAATCACAGTGGACCCTTGGGGAATCCTCAAACAACACCCAAGCCATAGTAACATGTACTGTGTTTCAGTTTCTATAACATCAGAAAACTTTCATCACCTCAAAGCAATTCAAGTTTGACCAGTCATACTTTGAATTTCCCTGCTGAAGTACTGCAGGCAGATTGTGAAATTTTCATTCTGCTGCCTTAACTAGAAGCCTCTTGTATACCTTTTTTACCTACTTTATTTTCCCAGTACCTTTGGATATATAAAACAGAAATAAATCAACAAATTAGAGTCTTTACAGGGAGGCAAGTACAATTGAATGAACTGCCAGGACTTTTCCACCTTCTAAATAATAAGTCACCACCATATTTTATATATAACTTCACCAATTTATTTCTCTTTCTTCCTAATTTTATTAGCCATAAGAAATTCCATATGTCTAGACCATACAGCTGGACTTTTTCTTTTTTTAATAGCACAGATCTTTTATTCCATCATTGAGACTCAGGGATATTAGATTATTAACAAGTTTGTCATGGCTGTCTATATAATGCTCTGTTCTTCTAAAAGGAAGACTATGTAATGCCTCCAAGAATGATGAGTTTACCTTGCCATTAAATTCATTATAGTTTATATTAGTCATTTACCATCAAGAATAATTCTATGTTTTATATATATTCAATCTAAAGTACCTTCATTTAGAACATTTCTACTACCTCTGCAGGGATTATTCATCAACCCTTAGATGAATCAACTAGGCAGGCACTCTTTTTAGTGTAGCCTGTTAAATTTCTACTTTAACCATTGCGTGTCATTATTTAGAATGGGAATACATACTAAAGTTCATAGTTTTCAGGCCATACAATTCCCTCCATTAGACTTAATTGACTCCCTATTACAATGTTACTCCATTGATCATGCAGTCTCAGTATCTAGGTTAGCAAAAACTCATCAAGTTTCCAGTGTTTGTCTGATGGCAAGATGCCCTAATTATTTATCTGAAATCTCTACTTTCTAGGTCATTGGGCCCTGTTCTCCCACCATTGGACAGCAAATATGTTGCCTTTCACTTAATTGATAAATATAATACCTGTCAGGTTCCCAGGAAATATCTCATGAGTCATATCCTACTTTATGCATTTTCTTCATCTTAGCTAAGTCAGATTTATTTATTTGGATTTTCCTAATAGGGTTCCTATTCTGATAATGCTATTATAAGAATTAAACAATGTTTTTAGCCATTTTTCCTGTTTGCCTTTATTAATTTACTTTGCTTAATCCTACAGGTTTGAAGCTATATTATCTAAATTTCATTCATAATATTTGCCCCCCATAATTTGCCTAAAAAAAAGTCTCAACTGAAACAAAGTCAAACCAGTATCAATCTTAGAGATTCTCTTTTCTTATCCTTTAGCACATTGGTTATTTCATAAGACCATAGTCATAGATTTAAAGTGTACTGTGACAACCAAACTCACAAGAAGTGATAGACTCACCCAATGTCTATTTAGCCAAGTACATTACCCAAGTATATGTAGCTTTGAGCAAGAACACCACATAGGAAAAGTAGCAGCACTGTAAGGCTTGGATACCCAAATATACCTTCCTATGCCCCATCACTAAATGCAATCTGATATCAGTACAAATCAAATTAGCACAGAGACATGAATGTCGAGGGTCTTTCAGTATGAGTTAACATAAGTAATTTGTTTATCACCTTGCATCTAGAGGGATATATGACTTACCTCCACTTTCAGTGCATCTATATTCAGTACATTATATCATATAAAATCTTGATAAGTGTAACAATATACCTATGATGATTTCAGATCAGCAATCAGTTCAGACCAATTCCAGCAAACTAAATGACTACTATGCATTGATATCAATCACTTAATTGGTAATATAATACCTGCCAGGTTCCCAGGAAATAAGAGTCATATCCTACTTTATGCATTTTCTTCATCTTAGCTAAGCCAGATTTATTTATTTATCATTTTGATGTTCCATACTTGATTCATTCCAGCTTCCAATTTTCTTCCGAAGATCCACCAATATTTTTTATTATCCAACTTTTCTTAATTTTTATAACTAAGCAATACATTTCTTCCTAAGAATGTATGCTAACAAAAATAGAATTCCATTTCAAGGTTGTCTAAATGTCAGTTCCTCAGGGGGAATTTCAATGTAGAGGAAAAAATTACAGTTAAATTGATAACAGTTTCCATACATGATAATATTTTATAATAGCTGAGATTTTGTTTAAAATAATCCTGATAAATTACATATTACATGTGTAATTTAAAATTTAAAGAAAGATTGAAAAAATATTTTGTTTCATGTACTCTGACTAAAAAATTTTGTACCATGTAAATGAAGAAAATTTAGCTTTTGACATAAATCACTGGAAGTATTTAAGAATTACCTTTAAAATACTAATAATAAATTATAAAAATAATATATTAAATAGAATAATGAATATGCTAAGAAAATTATGATTTAGTTACCTTTTGCAAAATGAATCATGTATACTATATGATATTGCTGAAACTTTCCTGCAAATACAGATCAAATTTTAAAGACAACAAATTAAATCATATGGATTATTTTTAAAGACATTTTTATTTTGTTTTATTATTGAAGACCTACTGGAACCAATCTGAAGACAATGTAGACAATTTGAGTTTTTCCAAGAAACATTTTTGATAGATGTATGATAGAAAATATTTATTGTATGTCTATTCTTTAGATAAATCTCATAGTATTTTTCTTGGAACTGTTGACTTATTAAAAGCTAAAGTGTTTTACAAATGCTCAAGCAAAAGCATACATTCATTCCTCAAAAAAATTAACCTAAATTTTCATTTGGTATTATTATTTTTTCAAAGTAAATATGCTGAAGAAAACACATTGCTCAAGAAATATGACTGTTTACTAAAAAGCTGAGATAACTATTTCTATATAATAATAGTAAAATATAATATTGTGCCAATGAAATCTCACTCATTAATTTACTTCCTATTCAGGAATATGATCATTTTAATAAAGAAAAAAAATCCCCCACCCCTTTCTCTTACATTCTCTCTCTCGCTCGCTCTACACACACACACACACACACACACACATAGAAATCATTCTCACATTTTTTATTCCCATATTTAATAGTAAATCTGTTTCTTATTTCTTAGCTAGTCTCCTTGCCTTCTGCCCAGTCAATTCCTACCTCAAATCATAGGAATAATAATGCAATCATAAGGCTGATCTCTGAAATCACCTTTATTACACAAAAATATTTTAATATTTATACATTAATAAATATAATGTCACATGTGATATTCTTGATAAAATACATTCAATTGTATAGATGAGCTATGAATCATTTTGATGTTCCATACTTGATTCATTCCAGCTTCCAATTTTCTTCTGAAGATCCACCAATATTTTTTTATTATCTAACTTTTCCTAATTTTTATAACTAAGCAATACATTTCTTCCTAAGAATGTATGCTAACAAAAAGAGAATTCCATTTTTATTGCTCAGCTAGAGTTTCTGTGCATGGCAGAGAAAAGCAAAGACTTATTAATTTGCAGATCCAGAAGAGTGGGCTATGCTCATTTAAATATGTAAGTAAATATATATGCCAACATCAGTTAAAACTATTTCTCAATAAAAATTTCTCACTGTTTCTCTATAAATTGCCAATTATTACTTGTAAATATGGAAGTTCCTAGGTAATCTAACTAATTGGCTAAAGCTAAAAGCTCAGATAAAATTGAGCACAATGTTTTCAAATAAGTTTCTTATGGGCAATATTACCAAACTTGCACTTGGGCCATATCCAAGGAAACATAATGTAAAGTTGGTTTCGTTCATGCAGAGTTTATGGACTGTGTGTTAAAATGGCAGAGTAGTGGTTAATTCATAGCACTGGGGTGTTTCCCTTAAGACTGGAAAGAAATAGTCTGAAAGCTCTGTGACAAACATTTATTTCTTCATTATTTTTCTTAAGGTACCTATAACCTCTTTGTTCCTCAGGCTATAAATAAAAGGATTTAGCAGGGGAATTATTATTGTGTAAAATAAAGAATAAATTTTTTCCTTGTCCTCAGTTGGTCCAGACCCATGGTGCACATACATCAGGAAGAGAGTGCCATAGAACAAAGAGACAGAGAGCAGATGGGCCCCACAGGTGGAGAAGGCTTTGCTTCTGCCCCTTTCATTCTTCTTTTTCAGGATGGCAAAGATGACATAGCAGTATGAAATGATAATAGTCATAAAAGTAAAGATTTGTATAATGGCTGAAAAGATTAAAACCAGACGTATATTAACTATAGGATCAGTACAAGATATTTTGAATAGTTGTAAAATTTCACAATAGAAATAATGTATGATATTGGACTTGCAGAAAGTTAATCTAACTAACAAACCCACATGAATTGCTGAATGCAGAAAACCAACGAAATATGAAGCACCTATAAACTGAGTACAGAGGCTGTTGGACATCACCACTGGATACAGCAAGGGATTGCATATGGCTACATAGCGGTCATAGGCCATCACTGACAGAAGGAAACATTCCGTGGTAGCACTGGAGCCAAAACAATAAAACTGTGTTAAGCACTCAGCTAGGGATATCTTATGATTCTTAGATAAAAAGTTGATAAGCATCTTGGGGGTCACAGAAGATGAAGTGCATGCATCAGCCAAGGCTAAACTGCTGAGAAATAAGTACATGGGGGTGTGAAGGTGGGGGTCCTTCCAGATGAGAGCAATCAGGCCAAGGTTGCCCAGCATGGTGATGAGGTAGATCACAAGAAACATCAGGAACAGGGGCACCTGCAACCCTGGATGGTCTGTAAGTCCCATGAGAACAAACTCAGTCGCCAGAGTCATATTTTCTTCTTCCATATTTGATCTGGACAATCACTAAAATGTAAGATCAAGTAACAGAACAGTCAAAAATTAATCATAACAACAGTGATTGTTTTTGTGATTATATGTTCCTAAGAGATATTTCTCATCTGATTAGTAGTTTTAAAATTTTACTTTTGTCTATTTTATATCTATTTTCATTTCTCTACAATGAATTATCAAACTGATAATTTAATACTTAGGGAACAAGAGATATTTTAATGTGTGAAAACATTAAAAATACTATTTATCTAAATGTAAAATAAAAATTTAGGATGTTTCTCTAAAAAATTAAAGATGAGCATTAGAAACAATTGTGACACGCTATTTTTTTTCACTGAAAATAAATGAGGAACTAATGTTTTAGAATTCTAACATTAAATACCCACAGAGAATCCTAATATACACAACAAAATAAATTGTTGAAAAATTAAGAAGCATAAAAGATTTTGCCCTGAATATACTGCTCCAATTTTCTTCATAAAGTCCAATTACCAAATTATTAATATTCCTGCTTTTAGTTCCTACAATGTATCATTCAACCAAGAACCAGTAAGCTTTATAGATTTTTTTCTCAAGAGTCATGTTATATACAAGGAGACACAAGGAATGACTTTAGTCAATATTCTTATGATTCCATGAAATTATGGCATTTTTATTGCACTCAGCTGTACAAACCTTAAGCCAGAATTTTCATTCTACAAGGATACAAATAAGTGAGATTCAATCAACACAACCTATATCTCATTAAGAAACTTTTCACATTATAAAATAAACTCTGAATATGTTGGATTTTTCTGATTACTATTAATTAATTTTCCATTTTTCATTTTTCTATCAGTTTATTTCAAAACTCCTAAACAATTTTGCAAACTACACACAGTAAAAAATTTAACTGCATCATAAATGTTCAAATGGTATTTACTTTCTTTAATCTATTCTGATTTGATTGCTGATTTTGAAAAAAAAATCTTGTTCACAATTTTAATTTTTTACTTAGATATTTTGTGTTCCAACAGACACATTGCAAAATTATAATGAAGAAAATTGTGAAAATCTATGTTCTCACCCAATTCCTGTAAAACACTGGAAAACTGGAAATGTGCTCATTTTCTGAAAGTAACAAAGGTATACACAGAAGCAGTATTATTTTTTCAGCAATATTCAGCAAAAACTCCAAACTGAAGGGACATAGCATTTCTTTCTTCTATTTTAAACTCATTCTTTAAAAATTTTTGAAATTCCCTGAATGTTTATAAGAGATTCCCAGTAGGATGAAGTTAAAGTTGTTCTACTGGGCATTGTGAGCTAATCAGCAGATCATCCACACAGCTAGCTATAACAATTAAAATTACAAATTATGTCCTGAGGGTTCACTGTAAGGGCTTTCTTATAATCACTCAACATAGTTTATTGTAAGCTTTTTTCACTTCTTTTATTTCTCTTAAAGTTATCACAAACTAAAGTGCCTGATAAACCAATTTCCATTTAGAAATCACAAATGTTCCTTAGAATTAACATTTTTAAATCTGAGATTAGGACCTTTTTTTACCTGATATTCTTTCAGCATTTCCTATCTCAGGGAATAGGAAACCCATCAATTCTTTATGCAAGCAATAAACTATGGAAACTTCCTAATATTAACTTCACCTCCACTTCATTGTTTCAACCAAGTCCTGTAAGTTCTATCTGCTAAAGATGTCTTAAATCCAGCCATTTTTTTAAAGAGAGAGTGAGAGAGGGAGAGAGAATTTTAATATTTATTTTTTAGTTATTGGCAGACACAACATCTTTGTTTTTTTGGGTTTTTTTTATTGGTTGTTCAAAACATTACAAAGCTCATGACATATCATCTTTCATACATTAGATTCAAGTGGGTTATGAACTCCCATTTTTACCCCAAATACAAATTGCAGAATCACATCGGTTACACATCCACATTTTTACATAATGCCATATTAGTGACTGCTGTATTCTGCTACCTTTCCTATCCTCTACTATGCCCCCTCCCCTCCCCTCCCATCTTCTCTCACTACCCCATCTACTACAATTCATTTCTCTCCCTTGTTTTTTTCCCCTTTCCCCTCACAACCTCTTATATGTAATTTTGTGTAACAATGAGGGTCTCCTTCCATTTCCATGCAATTTCCCTTCTCTCTCCCTTTCCCTCCCACCACTCGTCTCTGTTTAATATTAATCTTTTCCTCATGCTCTTCCTCCCTGCTCTGTTCTTAGTTTCTCTCCTTATATCAAAGAAGACATTTGGCATTTGTTTTTTAGGGATTGGCTAGCTTCACTTAGCATGATCTGCTCTAATGCCATCCATTTCCCTGCAAATTCCATGATTTTGTCATTTTTTAGTGCTGTGTAATACTCCATTGTGTATAAATGCCACATTTTTTTTATCCATTCATCTATTGAAGGGCATCTAGGTTGGTTCCACAGTCTTGCTATTGTGAATTGTGCTGCTATGATCACTGATGTGGCAATCTTTGTTTTTTTGTATGTGGTGCTGAGGATCGAACCCCGGGCCGCACGCATGCCAGGCGAGCGCGCTACAGCTTGAGTCACATCCCCAGCCCAAATCCAGCCATTTTTATGTCTCTTCAACTAACCTACCAATCCAATAGTTGTTCATCTCTTGCCTGGACTTATTAAATATGTTTCCAACCACACTATCTACATATGATGAGAGAACTATCCAATTCTGTTTTCCACACTGAAAACAGACTGCGTTGTTTTACGAACAATTTATAAGCATGCTCTTTTCACTTAAAATGTACGAATAATTTCTCATTCCACATGGGATAATGGTTAAAATTCTTAAGCCTTAATATCTTTGTCCCTATTCTTAAAAATATAACCAATAATTTCCCATTCATAGTTAGAGGGGTTTGGGTATTGTATTTGTAGACTATTTACTCTAATGCTAACTAATTAGAGAGATGATCACCTGCCCTGAGTGGAATCTTTCTTGTCCAATAAGAAGGTCCAGGGAACAGAGTAGAGAACAGTGTGGCTCCTAAGTTGCTATTCAAGACCTTGGGAGCCCAATCTGGAAGCAGGTCTCATTTTATTGCACATTTACTATGTATATATACTCGGGTAGCTGAGCAGATTATAGGCATCCACTAATACAATTTCTTGCCAACTATCTGTAGAGCAACAAATCGAGGAGTGGGCCATGAAGCAAGCACAGGAACTGCAACACATGCCTCATGCCCAGGGCTTTGCCTATGGGGTAAGTGATCTACCGATCATACACCTAGCATGAGGGGAGTGGCCTGCCACTCAAACACCCTTAACGTTTGCCATGTATGCAGTACTCCATGCACTTGTCCCCACATCTCCCCGCTATAACTGTGCTGCAAAGACTTAAGCCAGCATTGATGTTTTTTGTTTGGTGGTCTTCACATGATTACATAAGCATCTCACAAAACAAGAAAAAATTCTCACTATTATAAACAGTAGGACCAAGGCAATAGCCTTATAAGGATGTTAATTTGGCTATCAGGTTTTTCCAATGTTCAGTTAGTCTCTGGAAGAAGGAAGAGGTTGTCAAGATAGATACCTTAGTCTCATTGATCTTGACAATTGCCTTAGTAAGGTTACGCATAGTCATAACATAGTTTGCATCCCAAGTACCCTTAATAATCTGAGAAAAATTGGAGAAGTGTAAGATTACATTTTCAGATATAGCATATTGGGTTACACAAATACTACAAAATTCAGGGTCACAAGTGAACCTTTGCAACATAAACAGAATATCTAATTGTTCCTGGTAGAGGTCTAGTTCTTGCTGAATGACTAAAATAGTGGTTCGGGACATTTTATTTAAGTCATTTTGAATGGCAAAGTCTTCTGCCATGGCAGTAGACAAGTTGTTTACAGTCTGAGCAGTCTGGATACTCTGAGCGAAGCAGCAGCAATAACTGTGGCAGCGATGGTGGCTACCAGGGCAATAATCCCAGTGATGATGAGGCTAAGTGCACACCTGGTTTGGTGCAGGATCTCATTAAAAAGATTCTTTATCTCCATGTCCCATGGACTTCTCTACTCTTTGGACAAGTTCTCTGGAAACCAGATTTCTGGGGGCACTCTGAGGATAAATATATGTTTAGCTTTTATAGCAGGGGTTAGATAATTTATGAGCCAGCAGGATGTATTGACTGCACAACGGATCTCTGTATGAGTGATATTTATGCCATCAGTATTGTTGATTATTAGCATAGCAAAGAGTGGTGTAACACAAGCTTGGGTATAGTGGGTATGGGTATAATTCTGGATAAAGACAAATCCATTGTCAGCGTCTGGAATCAGTTTCAATCCATTCATCTAGCTGGCTGTTGCCCATTTGATGGGTTTAGTAGCCAGCAATATTGTTGTGATATTCATCATGCCATTACTGATTTCCTACATAACAGTTGGTAATGGCTTGTGCCATGTAACAGGTAGTGAAGTAGCCCATGTGGTTTTGGGCACATTCCTTACATTCCAGGGGGCTGCACCCACCCAGGTGCATAGACATTGTTCTCCCCCAGAGAAATTCCTCTTATCAAGGAGATAAGGTATGGCTGTGACACACTGATTCCACAGGATGCTATCATTATCTGAAGGGGGCTTTCCAAAAAGTGATGCTGGGCATGTTGGCAACAAGTGTTTCTTGCATTTGCCATTGGGGAGTCTATGTCTATAGGTGCCATTAACTATAACTCTAAGGTCAGTGAGAGATAGCCCAAGATATGAATTTTATATTTACTGACAATATTTTCATTGTCAGGAGCAAAATAGAGGGGACTGTCTGTATACTAGGTTTCTTTATCTACAACAGAGAAACTAATGAGCAGAGTAGGTATGGGGATGTCAGTATTCCAGGGTACTGTCACCTCCTGGAAGTATAACTCAGGATCAATAGGTTGGAGTTATTAGAGAAGAGCTTAGGTAAAGCCCTTTCCCAATTAGCTATGGCCAAAAGGGGTGATCTAGTGACAAGGGTCCAACTTACCTGATGGGGGGCTTCACTGTTAGCAGTGAGTGCTACACACAATAGGCCCAGGAATGAGGTTGCCACTAGGCAAAGGGGTCATTCTGGTGGCTTGGTCCACAAGACCTTTAATATCACCCCCGGTTATTTTACATGAGGTCCATTTGTATTGTTGAGTCCTTTGTGAGGTTTCTCCTCCAGAGTTAGTTCCTTCATCTTCTTGGTTGGTGGTTCTGGGGGTCTAGGGCTTGACATTTCTGGCAGCCACCCAAGTGGGGTGAGGCTCCTGTTAACATATGCAAACTCTCAACCCATGTTTAGGAGGGGCCCTGGACCATTCCATGCATGTTATGGGATCATTCCATGAGACCATAGGTAGATGGGAGGGCCCCGAGAGGGGGGCTCAGTGTTTATGGGCTGTTGTTTCCATAGAAAATTTTAAAATTGAAAGAAAATTTAAAGTAAATAAGATTTTGTTCAAGGCATCATGAGGAGACTTGGTATATTTTCCTCTCTCTGTTTTGTCACATGGTCTTTAATTCCTTGTGTGTTCTTTCTATGATGCCTTGAGTCTGAGGGAGATAGGGGATTCTAATTAAATGCTGTATAAGCCAATCATTGCAATCCACTTGAAATTTCTTGGGGATGTTGGCAACAAGTGTTTCTCACATTTGCCGTGGGGGAGTCTATGATTATAGGTGCCATTAACTATAACTCTAAGGTCAGTAAGAGACAGCCCAAGATATGAATTATTATATTTATTGATGATAGTTTCATTGGCAAGAGCAAAACAGTGGGGATTCTCTAGTTTCATTATCTGCTACAGAGAAACTAATGGGCAAAGTAGGTATGTCAGTTTTAATAGACATGGGAATATCTATAATTTCAAAACATTTATGTAGATGGGAGATGACCTTTTTTGTGGTTTCTCCTGTGGAGACTGTGGCCATTATATAGCCTGAATAGATATATATGATTACATGAACATATTTTAAATTTTGAAAAAATACATAATGAGTGACATCCATTTTCTGTAAAGCATTAGATTTTACCTCTCTGGGATTCACTCCAGTGTGTGGTAAAGGGTCATTGGGGAGAAAGAGTGTACATTTTTGCAGTCTCTGACTAGCTGTTTGCAAGCCTCCTTAGTCCTGATTTTATGCAACTGCCATGGCTAAAACCAGCAGAGATGCTTGAGCGGCTTGTGTTTCTATATCCTGTGTGGCCAAAATCCAGTCATCCAATGTGCCATTTCGTACTGGTGTCACTGCTGCTCTGTGCTCCTTATATAGACCGTCCCAGATCAACTCCTTGGCTAAGGCCACCCTGGCTTCTTCATGACAGACCTTTCCTTCTACTTCCTTTTTTACTCTGTCAATAAACTGCAGCAAGGCCTCAGTGGCTGTCTGCCTTAGGTCCTGTATAGAAACTGTACCTCCCCCAGCTAATAACTTCCTCCAGGCTCTGAGAGCACAGAGCTGCACCTGATCAAAATAATTTGGCAGCCCTGTGGCTTGTTCTGCAGGAGAACTGTAGATTCCCTTTCCCTGCAAGCATTCAGCTGGGCGGTTAACATTTGTGTGATACCCCTGCTGTTCACATTCATCATAGAAGAATGCCTTCCACTTCAAAAATTTTGTGGGCTCAAGAGCCACTCTAGCCAGGTCCTTCCAGTCTTGAGGGCAATTAAATTCAAGACTGAGTGATTTGAGCATTTGTTCTGTGAACGACCCCTGGGGTCCATCCTCTTTTACTGCCTTTTTCAACTCTTTCAGGGTACCCAAAATGTGTGGATACCAAATGGCAGGGCACTGTGGTGTGGGGACTGTGTTAACTGGGAAGGCTTACATTCCCTTACCCTACTTTTCATCTCTTATCTTACACAGATCTTCTAAAGGATCTCTGGCCTCTTGGAATGGGTTTTTGGGAGACCATGGCTTGGGCCTGTCCAGCTGCCTGATCTTTTCTAAGCTGTCATAGTCCCTTGCTGGCTTTGGCATTGCCTCATAAGGAGGCAGTTGCCATTGACTTAGGGAAGGATGTAGCCTTTGCCTGTCAGTAGAAGGCATATTTGCACCATTTGCGGTCACCTCTTCCTGCACCATGAAGGCTAGGGCTACTGTTTCCTGCCTCTCTCCCTCCTGCACCTGTCACTATTCAAGACCTCCAGAGACCAAGCAAGAAGCAGGTCTGATTTTCGCAGTTACCATGTATATATACTCAGGCAGTAGCTAAGCAGATTACAGACAGCCACCAATACAATTTCTTGCTAACTGTCCTTGCAGCAACCAATCAAGGAGTAGGCCATGGAGCGAGCACAGAAACTGCAATACATGGCCTCACACTCAGGGCTGTGCCTATGAGGTAAGTGGTCTGCCACTCATGCGCCTAGCACGAGGGGAGTGGCAATTCAGGCACCCTTAACATATGCCATGTCTGCAGTACTCCATGCCCTTGTCCCCACAATCATCCATATATTAGTGGATTGACACAGTAAAGGGTTAGTTCTCCTTCATGCACAGGTAAAGCATGTGTTCCTAATGGTAAGACAATTCTCCTCCACTCAGAGCTTCAGAGTGCTAGATGCCTTCCATCTTCTCACTCAGGCATCCTCCATACATGACTTCCTTCAGTGTCTCTGTTCTCATTTGAATCAAGCTAGAAATGAGATAGGACAGAAAGAAAGAAAAAAAAAGCAATGATTGATAGAAAAGAGATCAACAAGAAGTAAAAAAGGAACATGGAATTCAATTAATTAATGCCTATATGCATTGATAACTTGTACAATGTATCTTTGGGACAATTAAATCCAGGGAAATGTGTTGTTAGTGACCTATGATATGGGTATATTCCAAACATTGTTCTACTGACTACATAATATTATCTTAAATATCCTGAGAACAAGAAGACCATGGTGACACATCCTGTGCTCTGTTATCGAAAGAATTGAGTTCACCAAACTGCCACAATACCTTCCCCACATAGCCCTCATGCTCAAGATTTACAAAGTTTCCTTTAAAAGAAAAACCCGAAATCCCTAAAGCATGTATCACTCTCAACATAGCCCCCCAACACACACACACACTTTCCCTTCAGGTGTGTATCCCTTGCCTTCCAAAATAAATCTCTGCTTGTGCGTATTTCTGACAAATCCTGAAATTTTCTTTGAAGTCTGTGAAGGGTCTGCAAAGTCCATGTTGAAGTTCCCTTCTCACTTCTGGGAGACCTCCTCAGATCCTGTTTGGTGTCAGAAGGAGAAAGTCCCCAAGGGATTCTGACTATGACACGCTAATGAGTCAGAAATGCAGATGAAACACATTAATTTTCAATCCTAAATTCAATCACAGGACCACAGTTAGAAACAAAAAGAGTTTGTGTGTCTAGGAAGAAAATAAATTTTATTTAGTGATAAACTAAGAGTTTCTTCTACATTACTTGCTGTTTATCCTTTACTATTCTATCCTTCTTCCCACAAATAAGTAACTCTCAGCCTCTCTGTAAGGGTGTCAAATTTTATCTAGTCACTATCTGAACAAAAACTGATCTCCAGACTTTCCTACAATAAATCTAGCCATGGTTGGTTTTTTGTATAGGTACCCAGAATTTTTTTTAAAAAAATTTAGTTTTTAAAAGCTTATAATTTTTCCTCATGTTATAAATAAATATTCCCAAAGTATAATTTTGTAAGATTTATCTATCATCCTATGAATCTCAGAAATTTTACAAAGGGTTCCAGAGTACTTTTCAGGTCCAAATAACCTGACAAATATAATTGACAAGGATGAGGTTATTTTCTGAAGGCATAGCAGAAGAGTTTGCAAAGCCCTCTGCCAAGATCATCAGTGTTTGCTGTTGTCCATCCCAGATGAATGTAAAATGCTTCTGAATCTTTTTCATAATCAGAATTGAAAACAATAAATTTTCCAAATCAGTAGCCACATATCCCATATTAGATATTGTATTAATTCAATTGTTCTACTAAGGATGGGAGAGCTAGAAAAATACAATAATAGGCACGACAATGTGCTAGGTTTGTGGTTGTCTACCATGAACTTTTAGGAATGAAATAGTTTTTGCAGATACCAGAGTTGTAAAATAAATAGAGATGTAATAGAAATCACCATCATTCCATTCTGGGTGAAACTAATTCCTGGTATTGCATAAAAAATGAGATATAAACCACATCAGTGACAGAAGCTAGAGGCCCCACAGTTCTTGAGGTGAAGCCCCTATAGGACTGAACAGAACTACTCATTCTGAAAAAGTCTATGCTAAAGGACACAGGAGTCTGCAAGTCCTTTGAACAACAGAGGAAAATATGATCCAGCTCTGGCTTTATCTGTGGTATTTTTACTTGCCAAATCTATAAGAGTAGACTATTTTTTTAAAATATTGAATAAACTGCTTCTGAAAAAAATGTATGAATTTACACATTGTTTTTGAGTTGTAAAGACTACCTCTATAAAAAAAAAATTAGGATGTGGAAATCTTGCATCAGTTTCCCTTAGTAAATGGGCAAATTTATTTCTCTGTAGACATGTTCATAGATTGCTCATGCCTTTTTTCAAATGTAATGTCAAATTAAGTATAAAAAAAGTTTATTTTTATACAAAACATAAATACAAGTCCTGATCCAGAAAACAAACCAAAACAAGCAACAATCTCAAAGATGTCATTACAGGATAGCTTTTAAACTGACAATGAGGAAGTTATTTAACTTTTACAATGATATGTCATTGCATTAAGGATGATGATGATAGTGGGTTGGTTAAAATTGATTATCCTGTACAATTATTGGAAGGAATCTTAACTTTTCTTTATGATTATTTAGAGGCATTTCTAGGAAATCCTCTGCATTTTATTTATATTAAAAAGTCAAACTGGATCAAACTTCAGTTATGTGCCCTCATTTGTTTTGTTTGCTGGAAGAATTCATAGACCTGGTTTCCATGTTATTTTATTTATTTTATTTTAGTAATTTCTCTTTTTTGGTTATTTCTAATCAAACCAATGATGTGACCAAATAGTACAGCATTACTCTCATTTATTACCTCCTCTGTAGTCATGATTAGTCTAGTTTCTAGAATGGGAGGTCATTAGTCATTGTTACTGATGTTAGCATAGTTATCATACATGAGGACATTGAATTATTCATGATGGCTCTCATTTAATGTGTGAATTATGACTATTGGTGGCTCTCATTTGATGAATGAGCAGCTGCCGGAAGGCATTTATGACCTTAGGAAACAGTATGAAGTTTCCTTAAAAAAAAAAAAATAAAAATAGAACTACCATTAGACCTAATGGCAAATACCCAAAGGAGAATAAATCACCACCAGGCAAATATATCTCCATTCTCAAGTTCATTGCAGAATTATTCACAGTAGCCAAGAGAGGGAAATAAACTAAATGTCCATCAATGGATTAATGAATAAAGAAAATGTGTGTGTGTGTGTGTGTGTGAGAGAGAGACAGAGAGAGAGACAGAGAGAGAGAGAGACAGAGAGAGAGAGAGAAACAAGAATGTGATTTAGCTTTAAAAAAAGAACAAGAAGAGAGACCTTGGGTTATGGTTTGGATATGAGGTGTCCCCAAAAATCTCATTTTTGAGAAAATGCAGGAATATTCAGAAATGAAATGATTAGATTATGAGAATGGTAATCTAGTCAGTGGTCTAATGGAGTTAGAAAGGAATAGCTGGAGGGAGTAGGTCACAGGAGACATGCCCTTGGGCATTACATTACACTTGGCTACTTGAACTCAAGCTCTCTGCTTTCTGACTGTCATGAACTGAGCAGTTTCCTCTTCTGTTTTAATGTTCTGTCTTCCTTATGTTGGGCCAGAATGATGCAGAAGCCCACCATGAACAGAACTTCTGAAACTATGAGCTAAAATCAACCTTTCCTCCTTCAAGTTGTTCTAGTCAGGTATTTTGGTCACAACAATGGAAAGCAGACTAAAACACCCTGCCATTTGCCACAACATGGATGAAACTAGAGGACATTAATTGTGCTAAGTGAAATAATTAATTCAAACACTAAAAAAAATAGTGTGTTACCTCACCTACATGTAGAACTTAAAAATAAGGAAAAGCTCAAATACACATACATAAGTAGACTATATTAATTACCTTGGGGGCATGCATCAGGGGTGGGGAGGAAATGAAGAGATGTAGCTCAAAGGACAGAGAATAGTAGATATGCTGGGTGAGCAAGGAGAAGATCCCAACGTAACATATAAGAACTAAAGTTAATAAAATTGTGTTGTATTAGCAATCTCTGAGTATGTAGGTTTTACCTGCTCTTTTTATATACACACAGAAAAAAAATAGTAAGAAGCTACACGTTAATCTGCTTCACTCTACTTACCATTTTATTATTATATGTACCCCAAAACATGATGTTATAAACTTCATATATGCATAATAAAGTTTATTTTTAAAAAATAAATGAATAGAATTGGGGTTGTGCCTCAATGGTAGAGTGCTGGCCTAGCATGTGTGAGGCATTAAGTTCCATTCTCAGCACCACTTAAAAAATAATAAAGTTATTTTAAGAATAAAGGAATAAAATACAACCCTTGAGAGGATACAGGCACTAGGGAATTTAATATGATGAGAATGAGGAGAGTATTGAAAAAAATCAGATTTCCAGAATCCAAGATTCAACCGACTACATTAATCAAAGAAGTTTGATTAACTACATTAATCAAATTCATTGTCCCTAATGAAATCTTATATATTTTTTAAGATCTCTAAATTTGAGGGAAACAATTTCTAATTTAGTAACATGAAAAATTTTTCATCAATGACAGTAAATATTGCCTCTTTGTTTGGAGGCTAGGATATCTAAAACTTGTCTGTTTTGTATACCTACTCAGAAGTAATGCTTGAAGCCTCAGAATGGAAACTCAATGGCCTGGGTCCATAAGTTCAGTTTTCATCAGAGACATATCAGCCAGTGTTTTTACTTTTTGTTGTGTTTCCAAGGCACTGGAAGATATATACTTTAAAATATTATTTTTAACCAACACTCTAATGACATTTTAAACTAGATAACCTACAAACACATTTCATCAGCTCTAGAATAAAATTTTAATCTTAGACACTGTAATATCCTTTCAAAGTTGCACAAAGTGGGAGTTGTCCTTAGTTGTCCAGACTAGTTTGGTTCCAACTATAAATACCCTATTGATATTTCAATTTGTGTAATTAGGTGAAGAGTATTGTAGCATTTTGGATTTTTTCTAGATAGATACATACATAGAAACATAGATCAATCTCCATTTCTATCTCCCCCTTAATTTGGAAAGTTATCATTTATAATTTTAGCCAAACTTCTTATGATTCCATGAAAAAATAAAGGAAGTTTGAACAGCATTCCTTTGTTTTCCATGATTTAACAAAGAAGTTTTTCTATAGTATGAAAAAAAAACCTCTGAAACTTCTAAGTCATTTTAATTATTTTTTGTCCATTTGTTTCATTGTTCTATTAATTCGAGTTTAATATGAGTAAGAATTCTTAATATTCATGTCTCCTTAACAGTAAATCATCTAGTATTTGTAATGACCATCTACAACTGTCTGTCCTGAAATTTCACAGTTATCAGAATTATGCTTACCTGGATATTTCAATCTCAAGTAGGCAAAACTATAGCCATGAAAATTTGACATGCTCCCCATATTCTCACACAGTTTCTGTATATCTTTGGAATATTGAGGAGGTGGTAGCTTTCCTAAAGGAAAGCTGGCTGTTTTCTGAATATAAAATTGGAAAAGAAATGTATATTTCCTTCTGCCATATTCTTCACTAATGGCAGACTCATCTGCAGCAAAAGCCAAACTGATGAGGTCATCACTGTTCTGACATCCACCACTGCCTTCTCACTTAAATGAAGACTAGTGGAAGGAGACAGTGTAATTTGTGCAAAGATTTTCCTTGGACATAATAGTTATTGTACTATTTTTTTTAATAGATCTCCACCTGCCAACAACACAGAACCAGGAATTCCCTCAGTGAAAGTTACCAACAGATTCCCTGAAGCATAATTGCAAATTTGTTCAACTAGGCATTGGGGGTTTATCAGTGAATCACTCCACATACCCAAGTGTAACAATTAGAGTCCTACTTTGTGTCCTGAGGGTTCACTCTGAAGGAAACTTGACATAGTGCCCTGGAGCAATTTTTAGGACATGTTAATTCCCTTTTTCTTGTTGCTCCTGATGTTGCCAATTTCCAACCACATGAAAGTCCCTCATGAAGTCTCAATTATATCAAACCCAATATGTCCAAAGCTAAATTCAGAGTCTTTTCAAGACATCACCAAATATAATCCTAACCCTGTCTTCCAATTCTTTTTTTTTTTTAATTTTTTATTCTTGGTTGTTCAAAACATTACAAATTTCTTGACGTATCATATTCCTCACTTTGATTCAAGTGGGTTATGAACTCCCACCTTTACCCCATACACAGATTGCAGAATCACATCAGTTACACATCCATTGATTTACATATTGCCATACTAGTGTCTGTTGTGCTCCGCTGCCTTTCCCATCCTCCACCATCCCCCCTCTCCACCTCTCCCCTCCCCTCTCCTCCTCTCTCTCTACCCCCTCCACTGTATAACCCTGAGGGTCTCCTTCCATTTCCATGCAATTTCCCTTTTCTCTCCCTTTCCCTCCCACCTCTCATCCCTGTTAAATGTTAATATTCTTCTCCTACTCTGATCTTAGTTACTCTCCTTATATCAAAGAAGACATTTGGCATTTGTTTTTTAGGGATTGGCTAGCTTCACTTAGCATAATCTGCTCTAATGCCATCCATTTCCCTGCAAATTCTATGATTTTGTCATTTTTTAATGCAGAGTAATACTCCATTGTGTATAAATGCCACATTTTTTCATCCATTCGTCTATTGAAGGGCATCTAGGTTGGTTCCACAGTCTTGCTATTGTGAATTGTGCTGCTATGAACATCGATGTAGCAGTGTCCCTGTAGCATGCTCTTTTTAGGTCTTTAGGGAATAGACCAAGAAGGGGAATAGCTGGGTCAAATGGTGGCTCCATTCCCAGCTTTCCAAGAAATCTCCATACTGCTTTCCAAATTGGCTGCACCAATTTGCAGTCCCACCAGCAATGTACAAGTGTACCCTTTTCCCCACATCCTCGCCAGCACTTGTTGTTGTTTGACTTCATAATGGCTGCCAATCTTACTGGAGTGAGATGGTATCTTAGGGTGGTTTTGATTTGCATTTCTCTGACTGCTAGAGATGGTGAGCATTTTTTCATGTACTTGTTGATTGACTGTATGTCCTCCTCTGAGAAGTGTCTGTTCAGGTCCTTGGCCCATTTGTTGATTGGGTTGTTTGTTCTCTTATTGTCTAATTTTTTGAGTTCTTTGTATACTCTGGATATTAGGGCTCTATCTGAAGTGTGAGGAGTAAAGATTTGTTCCCAGGGTGTAGGCTCCCTATTTACCTCTCTTATTGTTTCTTTTGCTGAGAAAAAACTTTTCAGTTTGAGTAAGTCCCATTTGTTGATTCTAGTTATTAACTTTTGTGCTATGGGTGTCCTATTGAGGAATTTGGAGCCCGACCCCACCGAATGTAGATCGTATCCAACTTTTTCTTCTATAAGACGGCGTGTCTCTGATTTGATATCAAGCTCCTTGATCCATTTTGAATTCACTTTTGTGCATGGCGAGAGAAAGGGATTCAGTTTCATTTTGTTGCATATGGATTTCCAGTTTTCCCAGCACCATTTGTTGAAGATGCTATCCTTCCTCCATTGCATGCTTTTATCCCCTTTATCAAACATAAGATAGTTGTAGTTTTGTGGATTGGTTTCTGTGTCCTCTATTCTGTACCATTGGTCCACCCGCCTGTTTTGGTACCAGTACCATGCTGTTTTTGTTACTATTGCTCTGTAGTATAGTTTGAAGTCTGGTATCGCTATACCGCCTGATTCACACTTCCTGCTTAGCATTGTTTTTGCTATTCTGGGTCTTTTATTTTTCCATATGAATTTCATGATTGCTTTCTCTATTTCTACAAGAAATGCCGTTGGGATTTTGATTGGCATTGCATTAAACCTATAGAGAACTTTTGGTAATATCGCCGTTTTGATGATGTTAGTTCTGCCTATCCATGAACAGGGTATATTTTTCCATCTTCTAAGATCTTCTTCTATTTCTCTCTTTAGGGTTCTGTAGTTTTCATTGTATAAGTCTTTCACCTCTTTTGTTAGGTTGATTCCCAAGTATTTTATTTTTTTTTTTGAAGATATTGTGAATGGAGTGGTTGTCCTCATTTCCATTTCAGAGGATTTGTCGCTGATATACAGGAATGCCTTTGATTTATTCGTGTTGATTTTATATCCTGCCACTTTGCTGAATTCATTTATTAGCTCTAATAGTTTCTTTGTAGAACCTTTTGGGTCTGCTAGGTATAGAATCATATCATCTGCAAATAGTGATAATTTAAGTTCTTCTTTTCCTATTTTTATGCCTTTAATTTCTTTTGTCTAATTGCTCTGGCCAGTGTTTCAAGAACTATGTTGAACAGAAGTGGAGAGAGAGGGTATCCCTGTCTTGTTCCAGATTTTAGAGGGAATGCCTTCAGTTTTTCTCCATTCAGAATGATGCTATCCTAAGGCTTAGCATAGATTGCTTTTACAATATTGAGGTATGTTCCTGTTATCCCTAGTTTTTCTAGAGTTTTGAACATAAAGGGATGCTGTACTTTGTCGAATGCTTTTTACGCATCTATCGAGATGATCATATGGTTCTTATTTTTAAGTCTATTGATGTGGTGAATAACATTTATTGATTTCCGTATATTGAACCAGCCTTGCATCCCAGGGATGAATCCTACTTGATCATGGTGCACAATTTTTTAGATATGTTTTTGTATCCGATTCGCCAGAATTTTATTGAGGATTTTTGCATCTAGGTTCATTAGAGATATTGGTCGGTAGTTTTCTTTCTTTGAAGTGTCTTTGTCTGGTTTAGGTATCAGGGTAATGTTGGCCTCATAGAATGAATTTGGAAGTTCTCCCTCCTTTTCTATTTCCTGAAGTAGCTTGAAAAGTATTGGTATTAGTTCTTCTTTAAAGGTTTTGTAAAACTCTGCTGTATACCCATCCGGTCCTGGGCTTTTCTTAGTTGGTAGTCTTTTTATGGTTTCTTCTATTTCCTCAATTGATATTGGTCTGTTTAGGTTGTCTATATCCTCCTGACTCAATCTGGGCAGATCATATGACTTAAGAAATTTATCGATGCCTTCACTATCTTCTAATTTATTGGAGTATAAGGATTCAAAATAGTTTTTGATTATCTTCTGTATTTCTGAAGTGTCTGTTGTGATATTGCCTTTTTCATCCCGTATGCTAGTAATTTGAGTTCTCTCTCTTCTTCTCTTCGCTAGCATGGCTAAGGGTCTATCGATTTTGTTTATTTTTTCAAAGAACCAACTTTTAGTTTTGTCAATTTTTTCAATTGTTTCTTTTGTTTCGATTTCATTAATTTCAGCTCTGATTTTAATTATTTCTTGCCTTCTACTTCTTTTGCTGTTGTTTTGCTCTTCTTTTTCAAGGATTTTGAGATGAAGTATGAGATCATTTATTTGTTGTTTTTTTCTTTTTTTTAAGGAATGAACTCCAAGCAATGAATTTTCCTCTTAGGACTGCTTTCAATGTGTCCCATAGATTCCGATATGTTGTGTCTGTGTTTTCATTTATCTCTAAGAATTTTTTAATTTCCTCCTTGATGTCTTCAATAACCCATTGATCATTCAGTAACCTATTGTTCATTCTCCAAGTGATGTATTCTTTTTCCTTCCTTCTTTTATCGTTGATTTTCAGTTTCATTCCATTATGATCAGATAAGATGCATGGTATTATCTCTACTCCTTTATATTGTCTAAGAGTTGCCCTGTGACATAATATATGATCTATTTTTGAGAAGGATCCATGTGCTGCTGAGAAAAAAGTGAAACTGCTTGATGTTGGGTGGTATATTCTATATATGTCAATTAAGTCTAGGTTATTAATTGTGTTATTGAGTTCTATAGTTTCCTTATTCAACTTTTGTTTGGAAGATCTGTCCAGTGGCGAGAGAGGTGTGTTGAAGTCTCCCATGATTATTGTATGGTGGTCTATTAGACTCTTGAACTTGAGAAGAGTTTGTTTGACGAACATAGCTGCACCATTGTTTGGGGCATATATATTTATGATTGTTATGTCTTGTTGGTGTATGGTTCCCTTAAGCAGTATGTAGTGTCCCTCTTTATCCCTTTTGATTAACTTTGGCTTGAAATCTATTTTATTTGATATGAGTATGGACACTCCTGCTTGTTTCCGAAGTCCATATGAGTGATATGATTTTTCCCAACCTTTCACCTTCAGCCTATGTATGTCTTTTCCTATCAAATGCGTCTCCTGTAGGCAGCATATTGTTGGTTCTTGTTTTGTGATCCATTCTACTAGCCTGTGTCTCTTAATTGGTGAGTTTAAGCCATTAACATTTAGGGTTATTATTGAGATATGGGTTGTTCTTCCAGCCATATTTGTTTATTTATGTTACTAAACATGGTTTGTTTTCCTCTTTGATTATTTTCCCCCCCTTTACTGTCCTACCTCCCACTGTTGGTTTACATTGTTATTTTCCATTTCCTCTTCCTATAATGTTTTGCCGAGGATGTTTTGAAGAGATGGTTTTCTAGCTGTGAATTCTTTAAACTTTTGTTTATCGTGGAAGGTTTTAATTTCATCTTCCATCCTGAAGCTTAATTTTGCTGGAAACACAATTCTTGGTTGGAACCCATTTTCTTTTAGTGTTTGAAATATGTTATTCCAGGATCTTCTAGCTTTCAGAGTCTGTGTTGAAAGATCAGCTGTTATCCTGATTGGCTTACCCCTAAATGTAATCTGCTTCCTTTCTCTTGCAGCTTTTAAAATTCTCTCCTTATTCTGTATGTTGGGCATCTTCATTATAATGTGTCTAGGTGTGGATCTCTTATGATTTTGCACATTTGGCGTCCTGTAGGCTTCTAGGATTTGGGATTCTGTCTCATTCTTCAAGTCTGGGAAGTTTTCTCGAATTATTTCATTGAATAGACTGCTCATTCCTTTGGTTTGGAGCTCTGTACCTTCCTGTATCCCAATGACTCTTAAGTTTGGTCTCTTAATGTTATCCCATATTTCTTGGATGTTCTGCTCATGGTTTCTTAACAGTCTTGCTGAGCTGTCTATGTTCTTTTCCAGTTGAAATACTTTGTCTTCATTGTCTGATGTTCTATCTTCTAAGTGTTCTACTCTGCTGGTAGTATTCTCCATTGAGTTTTTAAGTTGGTTTATTTCTTCCTGCATTTCTAGGATTTCTGTTTGTTTGTTTTTTATAATCTCTATCTCCCTGTATAGTTGATCCTTTGCTTCCTGGATTTGTTTGCGTAATTCATTGTCGAAGTGATCTTTCATTGTCTGATTTTGCTGTCTAATGTCTTCCTTGATACTCCAGATCATCTGAAGCATGTATATCCTGAATTCTTTATCTGACATTCCATCTGCTGCTGCTGTTACCTCTTCTAAAGTTGCGTTGACCTGAATTGTTTGTGGTCCTTTCTTTCCTTGTCTTTTCATACTGCTTGCATTTCTTTCCTGCAGGCGCGGGCGGCGGCTCTGCTCTCTCCTTATTCCAATTGGGGTGTCGTGACTACCACGCCGGCAGGTCACTGGGCCTGTTCTGGGAGCTGGCGGCGGCTCTGTTCTGCCCCAACTCCAATTGGGGTGACGAGTGTACCACGCCGGCAGGCCACCGGGCCTGATCTGCTGGTCGGTTGCAGGTTTGCCTACCCTGCAGGCGCGGGCGGCTGCTCTACTCTGCCCCTACTCCAAATGGGGTGACGTGTCTGTCGTACCGGCAGGCCACTGGGCCTGTCCCGCTGGTCGGTCGCAGATCTGCCCACCTTTCGGGCACGGGTGGTGGCTCTGCTCTGCCCCTACTCCAATTGGGGTGTCGTGACTACCCCGCCGGCAGGTCGCTGTGCCTGTTCCTGTCACGGGCGGCGACTCTGCTCTGCCCCTACTCCAATTAGGGTGATGTGTGTACCACGCCGGCAGGCTCCTGGGCCTGATCTGCAGGTTGGTCACAGGTCTGCTCACCCTGCGGGCACGGGTGGCGGTTCCACTCCGCCCCCACTCCAATTGGGGTCACGTGACCACCACACTGGCAGGGCCTGATCTGGGTGTGGGCGAAGGATCTGCTCTGCCCCTACTCCAGTTGGTGTGACGTGTGTACCACGCTGGCAGGCCGCTGGGCCTGACCCGCCAGTCTGTCACAGGTCTGCTTACCTTGCAAGCGCGGGCGGCGGCTCTACCCTGCCCCTCCTACCACGCCCGTGTACCACTGGGTCGCGGGTCTGCCCACCTTGCAGGAGCCGGTGGCAGCTCCGCTCCGCCCCCTCTCCAATTGGGGACACGCGGTCACCACGCCGGCGAGCCACTGGGCCTGCTCCGGGCACTGGCGGCGGCCCGGCTCCTCCCCTCTGGCTCGACGACAAATCGAGAGAGACTCGGGTGTCTGTGCCTCACCCCCCCTACCAGGAGACCAACTGTTTCTGTCGCCACTGGTATTGATGAAGTTCTCTCCTCCGCCGCTTTCTGATGACATCAGATCTCTGCCATGTTGGTGTCCTATGCGAATGGCAGCATTTCGTTCCCCTGTTCTATGGCTGAATGAGCTGCGGTCAGTCGAAAACAGGGATGGTGACGTCAGCTTTCCAACATGGTGACCGCTGGCCTCCTCTGTGGTCTGACCGGTGTGGAGAACCGAGATGGACTGCTTCCTTCCCCGTCTCGAAACCAGAATTCAGCCCTGAGTACGGTGCTTGCACGGCTGGCAGAAACTGCAGCGCTGTATCCCTGCGTCGCTATCTCCTCGTTTCCCAGCGCACGCTGCAGACTCTAGCCGTGGGGCGATTTGCTGAATAAGCAGTGTTACCCTCCGTGCGACAAACCTCTTGTGTTTGAGTCCCCGTAGCCGATCCTCGTGCGATGGAAATCCTTCCTCCAGGTTCCGGAGCACCCCACTATTGCTGGAAATTCCTAACAAGATAGCCTTTAGCCGTCCTGACTTGTCATACTCCCACACAGTGAAGCAGCACACGGGGGCAATGCACTCCCCTTGCCGCCATCTTATCGAGCGAGCCCTATAGTTTCTCCAATTCTTAATTAATGGCATTTTATCTATCCCATTTTTATCATTTTATTTTTTTAATTGATCAAAGTTACATATAACTATCATATACCGCTTAATGCTTGGAAATATGTGCACAATGTGAAATGGTACAATCAAGCTAATTAAAGAAACAACACTAAGAATCATTTTGACACTGATCTCTCCCTCAAACCCATGTCTAAACAATTATTCATACCATTGTTTCTTTTTTTGATGTCTATTGAGCCAACTACTTCTCTTCAAATTCGAGAAAGCTCTATCTCCTGCTAAAGTATTAAAATAAGCTTTTGATAATCGGTGTGTGTTTTTCTAGCTTTTCTTCCTACCCTCCTCAAATTTGGGCCAATGTCATCTTGATAAAATGTCATACTGCTGAGGTCCCTAGTGTTCTCACACCTGCTACTTTTGAAGAGCTTCCAATGGCTCTTTTAAGAGAGATCAATATCCTTAACTCACTTATTACTTCCTATATTATTTATTATATCTTAAAAAATACTTAGTCTACATTTTTCCTAATGTGATTAAGAGGTTTAAGGTGAATGGTTCTGATATATCCATCACATTGTTTTTGGTTTTGTAACTTTGTTTCTCCTTTATTGCCTTTTTGACATTAAGTGGATATTTTCTACTCTAAGATTTTCATATTAATCATTATTTGAAAGTATTTTTCAGTTATGTTCCTAGTTGTTGTTCTAAGGTGTATAATACACACTACATTATAATCTCCTTCAGACTTGTACTAATTTAAGTCCAATAAATTTAGACTTATACTGCAATATAATGTTATATAACCTTATCACTTTTTTTGGTTTTTTTGTATTTATATATTTATTTGCATTACAATTCTTATTACAGATATATACCACAATTTTTCATATCTCTGTTTGTATATAAAGTCTGTTGACACCCAATTTATGTCTTCATGCATGTACTTTGGATAATGATGTCTATCACATTCTACCATCCTTGCTAACCCCTTGCCCCTCCCTTTTCCTCCCACCCCTCTTCCCTATCTAGAATCCATCTATTCCTCCCATGCTCCCCCTCCCTACCCCACTATGAGTCAGCCTCCTTATATCAGAGAAAACCTTCCACATTTGTTTTTTGGGGCTTGGCTAACTTTACTTAGCATTATCTTCTCTAGCACCATACATTTTCCTGTAAATGCCATGATGTTATTCTCTTTTATTGCTGAGTAAAATCCCATTGTGTATATATGCCACATTTTTAAATCCATTCATCTACTGAAAGGCATCTAGGTTGGCCCCACAGTTTAGCTATTGTGAATTGTGCTGCTACAAACGTTTATGTGGCTGTGTCCCTATAGTATGCTGTTTTTAAGTCCTTTGTAACCTATCAGGTTTAAATCTAATGACAATAAAGAAGAGGAAAATATGTACTTAGAGGTTGTGTTATATGAATATTCTTAATACAGACTTTCATCTTTAATATAGACTTTTATCTTTAAATCTTCAATTTACCATATAGTGTGATTTTCTTACCCAAGAAATTTTTAACCTACATGTATTTTTTTGTACTCTATTGTCAAATATATTACTTTTCTTTAGTAAGTATATATTGATATAAGTTGATATTTCCTCATATAACATTGATACTAAAATAAATGGTTTGTTGGCTCACTCATAGGATAAATTAAAAGAACCCTTTCTAGACTTTAATCTTTAGGATGAAAAGATACTTTGGCAAATTTTCTTTAAACTTTCCAGTTTGTGTAACAACTGTGAAAAAGAATCAATGAGGGGGAAAATTTACACAAACACATTTCAGTGCTTCTAGTCAACATAAACAAAAATTTCAATCCACAGTAAATAAGGTGAAAAAGGATGGCACACATACTGGTGTTTATTACAGGTTTGTTATATCTTAGTCACTAAGCTTTGTGGAGACTGCTGTATTCAAATGATAATAAATATCTCTGTGCTTCACTACTTTTATCAGTATCTTACAGACTTTACAAACATGCTTATACTTTCCTAAGCTCCATATTCAGATGCAGATAGTCACAGTCAACCCAGCTAAACCTGGCTTTATAATCAGTCATTTACATTGTCTTTTATAGCTCTTATTCAAATAATTAATTTCTGAGTGGGGAGGGATATGAAAGTCCATGTATTAAACATCTTTGCACGATATTGCATTAGCTACAGTAAAGTTCACACCTTATTGCAATGGAATGTTGATAACCATGTTAATATGCATCCATTGATCCAATCCCCAAGACTTTAGTCGCAGCATTGGTGAAGCTGAAAATTCAACACATAACCATTATAGTTAAGACACATTTTGAGTCACCATACAAGACTCACAAAGGTCCCATAGACTGCCCTTATCATACCTATTTACTTCTGTCTTTTTACAATATTTTTACTAGTATGTTGTATTTTATTTGTAATGTAAGTGGCTTCAGACTTCTAAAGTTGGATTATATGGATCTTCTATTGATGAACTATGCAGCCTGTTTTGCTTTAGCAGAGGAAGAATCTTAAGGTTTATATTATACATCAATAGAAGTTGATATTTCCTTGGAGTGTTTTATATTCAGTGGCAGTGGCAGGGGTGTTATTTGATCATGAAAACAAGGAGTTTTCCTAGAGCCACCATTAGTGAATACCCCTATATATGATCTTTTCACTTAATCAATGAGTTTTGTTGAATCGTCATATTTTAAACATATTTCTTGGCATTGCATGTAACACAATAACTATCTCAAATTTTAAAATTATTTGCCCTCTTACCATGGAGGGATCTAGTTCCACCAAGTCTTAACAACAATACTACATTTGTCTTTCAAATTTTCCTACCCACATACCAAGAAATTTTAAATTTCAAAATTCTGATGGATATCATTGTGTGGCAGAATTGATATTTTTCATAAGCTTCAATCTTCATGCAATGAAAGAGGAGACAACTTTGCAATGATGTATGCTTTAGGATAATATGGTTCCAAGGAGTCTGCTCAGAATATCACTTATAATTTTCTTAAAATTTAGGCTTTGTCCTAAAACTTATATTTCTATTTAATATCTCAGTAAAGGACTAAATCTATCCAAGTGCAGTCAGTACACTGACCAACATTCAGATAGCTGTCTTCTGATCTGTGAAGTCTGCAAAAACAGAAATTTGTATATATTATTGGTAAAATGTCTAGTATGGTCTCAATTTAAATTAATTTCCCCAAATCTTATGTTTTGCACAAGGCTGTGTGTTTTAGCTGAATTTATTGGGCATGTTGGTTTAGTCACATATGTCACTGCAGTTCTAAATTACTAGGTGTCTTTGTCCTCTGAGATATAAATTCTCATAATATCAATGAAAACTAATATTTTTACACAGGGATCAATTCTAGATATTGAACCAAGTTATATGTTTACACTGGAGGAATTAATTATCTCTGATATGTATTGGATGCTTTTATAAAATGAAAAAAAATTGGTTGACTTTATCATGATATTTTAATAAAATTATAGATCCTTGGGCAACTCTATTACATCATTCAGACACTATTATTTTGTCATACCTCTTAAGAGACCTGTTTTAAGTCACAGAGAAGACTTCCAGTAGAACCATTTCATTTAGTCCTCAGTAGATTCTTGCTAGCTATCATAAACTGTCTTTTTTCTACAGGCTATCAGAACTGCTCTATAATTAGTCAATATGAATTTATATCCTGCTTCTACAATCATTTTCATTAAGGCACAAACTTAGTGGTATCGTCCAGATATGTGGTTTTAATTAGTTCAAAATCAAATCATCATCACAGAGAAAACTTCACAATTTAAAAAGGTCTCATACATATGTCAAATCAGAATTGGTAGAGGTATACACAGCTAGTGTGTAATAAGAAATCATCAGGCAATATTTAATTCCTTCATTATCAAAAGTATCAAATTTAATAAGACACTCAGATAGAGGTGATATTTCTAGAGGTTATTTTTATACTTCCCATTGTGCCACAGACAATTTAATGTAACTGGTGTCTACCACCAAAGCATCAAATTGTCCTCAGAGTTGGAAATGTTTTCTATTTAGATTAATTCTATTGTTTGTTTATATTCAGTCTAAGATGGGTTCTTTTGGTACATTCATATGATCTCTGAAGGTATCTCTCATTTATCATTAGATGAAAAATTTGGGCAGGTATCCTTTTTAGCATAGAGACAATTTAATAACTGTGTTTCATTATCTGGAATGAGAAAACTATACTAAAGTTCAGAGTAACCAGGCTATATAAGTCCCTCCATTCAGCCTGAATGTGTTCCCTTCCATTAAAATATATGTCCATTGTTCATCAATCTCAGTATCCAGGTGAACAAATAAAATCTAGTATTTATCTGTTGCAAGTTTCTAGAATTTATCTGTTGCAAGATATCCCTACTTTAATAAGACTCTCTAGTTTCTACGGTCATCTGGACTTGTCCTCCTACACTTGGACAGTGAGTATAGTGACTTCTGGTTTCATGAGAGATTTATATCAGGTTCCAAGGAAACATTTTATGACTTATCACTTTGCTAAATCATAGGTCTATTTCTTGATGTCTTCTGATAAGATTTCCATTCACTAGTGCTATCATAAGAATCATGCAATGTTTCTGGTCATTTTTCCTATTTGCCTTTGTTTATTATCTCATTCTGTTTAATCCTACAGGTTTGACACTATATCATCTAGATCCCATTTATAAGGTTTTTGTCCTAATTTGCCTCAAAAAATAGCCTCAACCTAACGGCAATTATCCCTGGACCGGTCTCAAAAGATCCTCCTTTCTCATCCTATTGCATATTGGTCATTTCATCATAAGACGATGACTATTGACTTCATGCATACCATGACAATCAAACTCACAAGGTGCTATAGACTCTCCCAGTATTTATTTAGCCAAATGCATTTTCTAAGTTTATTTACCTTTAAGCAAGAATACCACATGCAGATTCCCAAGTCTCAATCACAGAATGCAAACTGATAGGTATAAATCAAATCCACCCAGGGAAGTTGCAAGGTTCATGGTCTCTCAGTTCAAGTAATTTGCTTGTCACCTAGCACTTTGAGGAATGTCTTCCTCAATTCTATTTTCAGTACAACTGCAGCATATAAAATACAGATAATATATAAAGAATCTTGACCAATGATATAATATACCCAGGAACATTACAAATTAGCAATCAATTCAGGACCAATTCCAGAAATTTATTCTGAATTGATGCATATCTTGAGTTGACATTGCAAGATTGTCTAAATGCCAATTACTCAAGAGACTCTTAAACAGGAAGAAAAACTACTAGTTAAAACTGTTAAGCCTTTCTTTCTAAAGTAATATAATGCTGAAATTTTTTAAAAAATAATCCTGATATGACTTCATGTTTCCTGGTATAATTTTAGGAATAATAAAAGATTATAAAAATAGTAACATTTTTTCTAACCAGCTCTTTAAATAAAGTATGACATACTGGGTATATGAAAAAATAAATTTATATAAATTTATATAATCTAAAAAGTATTTAGGAAATTGCTTTAAGAAGATATGCAGTCAATTTTAGAAATTTATTTTGCTAAATAAAAAAAGTGATTTTAAGAGACTGCATGATATTGCAAGAAATTACCTGCAAATACTGATAGTTTTTAAAACAATAAATTTAATCATGTGAGGCATTTTACAAGAAATTCTGTTATTGAGAAATCATACATCTTTGAATGTCCCTGATTAATTAACAAATTAATATAAATTAATCATAAACTTATTTGTATGGTCATAAGATTAATTTATGATTATACCAATAAGTTGTTTTCTAATAATCTACATATGACAAACAGATTTCAGTAACAAAAGATATCACACAGCTAAACCTTTGCAGAACACATTTAGTGTAATTGTTGGAGCTATTCACTTGACAAATGCAAAAGAGGTTTTAAAAATAGTAGAACAAAAATCATATTTTCATTTTTCAAAAATTTAAACTTAATTATTTTTCAATATGATTATATTTTCTAAAAAATATGCTAGGGGAAAAAGAGATTGCTAAAGAAATATAATTGTTTAAGAGTTGTATCATCTATGTCTATGTAAAAATGTAAAATATTGGGGTTGGGGTTTTGGCTCAGAGGAAGAGCACTTGCCCAGCCTGCATGAGGCACTGGGTTCAATCCTCAGCACCACATAAAAATAAAATAAAGGTATTAAAAAAATGTAAAATGTAAAATTCTCAACCATTAATTTACCTCACAGAGGCATGATCACTTAAAAATTATATATATGTATATATTATGTACATGTATATATGTAAAATTATATATATATATATATATATATATATATATATATATATATATATATATATATATATAATATATAAGAGAGAGAGAGTGTGTGTATATATAGAGGGATTTGCTGCCACAATTTATTGCGCCTATCTTTAAATATTAATCCAGTTTCTTTTCTCTGATCTTGTTTCCTTTCATTCTGCTCAGCAGCTCCTACTAAAACTAATAGGAACAGTATTTTCTTTGTAAGACTGTTGTGGGAAATTTCTTTTGATTGCACTAAAATATTCCTAAATTTCTGAATTATTAAGTATAATACGTATAGCAATATTCTTGATAAAAATAGCATGTGGAATTATAAATATAAATTGAAATAATTTTTTAGCTACACATTTTAATTTATGCTCCCATTTTTTTCCTAAATAAATCTAGATATATATTTATACAGATGGATCTAGAAATATATAGATGAATTTTTAAAAATTTTTTTTTTGGGGGGGATACTCAGGATTATACCCATGGGCAATTAACAATGAGCCATACCCCAGATCATTTTATTTTGACCAAAATAATTTTTTTTTTTTTTTTTTGGTGTTGGGGATTGAACCCAGGGCCTTGTGCATGCAAGGCAAGCACTGTACCAACTGAGCTATATCCCCAGCTCTTATTTTTTTATTTTGAGACAGGTCTTGCTAAGTTGCTTAAGGTCTCACTAAATTGTCAAGGCTGGCATTGAACTTGAATTTCTCCTACCTCAGCCTCCTAAGACACTGAGATCACAGGCATGCACCACCAAGCTCAACTATTTTTGAAATTCTACGTTTTGCTGCTTTGTATCACTAAATAGTACATTTCTTATCAGGAATGTATTCTACCAAGGAGCAGAATTTTACTTTTTTTTCATGGTCTAGGGGAGTTGTTTAGTATGCCAAAGAATCAGAAAGCCTTATTAACTCATAGGTTCAGAAGGGTAAACTAGACTCATTCAAGTAACTATACATGGGAATGTCAATTAGAGATTTTCTCGATATGTATTTTTCACCATTTCTCAGTAAGATTGTCAATTACTACCTATTATCTTGGAAGTCCCTAGCAAATAGGTAATTTGTAAAAGTTAAATGCTTAGCTAAAGTGTAGCACAATAATTCTAAATAAGGTAATGATGGGTAATGTTACCAAGTGTTCACTGAATCCATAAGAAAAGTAATTTAAATATGGCACTGGACCGCAAATATGGAGTTGGATTCATTCACCCATATCTCACCAATCTCACAGAATATTAGCCCTCTAGTGGCTAATATTTATGATTTTATTTTTATTATTTTTTCTTTTTTCTCCTAAAGAAGAAATAGTATGAAACTTGTCTGACAAATATTTATTTCTTCATTAGTCTTCTCAAGGCACCTATAACTTCTTTATTCCTCAGGCTATAAATAAAAGGATTTAACAGGGGAATTATTATTGTATAAAGTAAAGAAAACATGTTTTCCTTATCCTCAACTGGTCCAGACCCAGGACAAACATAAATAAGGAACAGAGTGCCATAGAACAAAGATACAGAGAGCAGATGGGCACTGCAGGTGGAGAAGGCTTTGCGTCTGCCTTTCTCAGACTTCTTTTTAAGAATAGCAAAGAGGACTTTGATATATGACACAATAATGTTTAAAAAGGTGAAGGCTTGTATAAAGACGGAAAAGTTTAAAAGCACGATCATGTTAACTGTAGAATCCGTGCAAGAAATTTTGAACAGCTGTAAAATTTCACAATAGTAATAACGTATGATATTGGACCTGCAGAAAGTTAACCTAACTAACAAACCCACATGAATTACTAAATGCAGAAAACCAACAAAATATGAAGCACTTATAAACTGAGTACAGAGGCTATTGGACATCACCACTGGATACAGCAAGGGATTGCATATGGCTACATAGCGGTCATAGGCCATCACTAACAGGAGGAAACATTCTGTAGTAGCACTGGAACCTAAAAAATAAAATTGAGTAAAGCACTCAGCTACGGATATTTTATGATTCTTAGATAAAAAATTGATAAGCATCTTGGGGGTCACAGAGGATGAAGTGCTTGCATCAGCCATGGCTAAACCACTGAGGAATAAGTACATGGGGGTGTGAAGGTGGGGGTCCTTCCAGATGAGAGCAATCAAGCCAAGGTTGCCCAGCATGGTGATGAGGTAGATCACAAGGAACACCAGGAACAGGGGCATCTTCAGCTTTGGATGATGTGTAAGTCCTGTGAGAACAAACTCAGTCACCAGAGTCATATTTTCTTCTGCCATGTTTGACCTGGATAATCACTAAAATGAAAGAACAAGTGAGAAAATGCTCAATGAGAAATATAAAATTGGTAACATTCTTGTGTGACTAATGTATTTGTGAGAGGTGTTTCTCATCTTTATAGTTTAAAATTTTTATCTTTGTCTACTTAACAAACTCAAAATTCTTCATAATCAAATATATTAACATAATTATTCACCTAAAGTGACATATAAATTTAATGCAAATCTTTTCAGTCTAACAAAGTTTTAGAACTGCATATGCTTATCTTGAAATTCATGTGAAGGGCTGAGGCTGTAGCTCAATGGTAGAGCACCTGCCTAGCTTGTGTGAGGTCCTGGATTCGATCCTCAGCACTGTATAAAAATAAAAGAATAAAAGTATTGTGAAAATAAATTCTTAAAAAAATTCATGCAAAAAACATTGTTTATTTTTTCCAGGAATATAAATAGTATTAATAGCCAAGATTACTTTAATTAATATAGAACTGTAATTTAAAGTTTTAATAGTCAAAACATTAAGATACTGCATAGAATAGACAAAAAAGTATAGATTCAATATGCATAGAAATTAATGTAAGCAATAATATTTCAAGGATAGACTGATTTGTTTAATCGAAAGTTCTAAGATTGTTGGCTCTGTCTCTAGAAATAAAGTTAGACTCTTATCTCACACCATAGATCTTTTCTAATAAAATTTACAGTATGATAATGTAACATATGAATTATAGAAATTTCTTCCACAATTAAGAAAGTCAGTAAAAAAAACTATCATTACCTAATTATAAGATATAAGAAAAAATATCTCATAGAGACAAAAGGCATAAAACAAATTAGGAAATTTGTTTTACTATAAATATGACAGCTAGAGATTTGTGTCTATATTATAAAAATTATTGGCACAAATAGAAAAAAAAGGAAAACAATCCAAAAGTAGAATAAGTAAAAAACAATGAAAACACATATATACAAGTGAACAAATTAAAAAATTAAAAAATTAAATTAAAGATGCCTAACTCTATATGTCATATGAATAAACACACATACACATAAATACACAGACACACACACCTTTTTTTATTTTAACATAAATTAAAATGTATAAAAATTTCCACTGCTGACTGATATGAGAAAATGATACCCTAGTATATCACTGTGGAAATAGTAATAGCCATGGCCTTTTTAAAGCAATTTTATAGGGTTCTGTTAATTAAAAAAGCAAAACTATATCTTTCAATCTACCATTTTCTTTTGTAAATTCCTTAGAAATAAGCACATCACTATGCAAACATAAATATACAAAGAATACACAATGCATTATTAGTCATGGTGATAAAGATCAGACTTTTCCACAGTGAAGTGGTTAAATCACATTACAATCATAATGTAGAATAAAAATTAGCCATTAAAAAGAAATGAACTAGACCAACTACATTGAGAATTACTACAATGTATTTTATCTGAGAAGAATAAGATACAGAAACAAGTAAATAATTATGATTTCACTATTATAAAATAAGTGATGCTTTTTAAAATATCTTTTACATGATGAAAAATATAAGAAATAAACAAAAGTTCAAACACTGACTTTTCTCATATGGAAGTAGAGGAAAGGGCAAGAGGAAGATATCAAGATAAGCATTCCATAAGTAAAGATCATATAATATGATTATTGTTCATGAAATTATGTAATATGCTTATATATGTCATATACATTATGAACATACATAAAGAAATTTGTGACAGTGTAGTCCCTAACACATTAACAGTAAAGGAGATGTTTTGACACTGAAAATTACAGTGTATAATTGGTAAGTAATCATGTTTAATTTTCTGTACCTAAAAAGCAGTTAAATTTGGAAATAACCTTCAGGGAAATGAGCATATTTCTTTGGATATGATCAATCAGTAAATGCTTTTGAGCATTAAGAGTAGACAGGATTTACTACTCTAATGTTAACCATAACTATATAAGTCAAGAATTCAAACACAATAAAATGTTTTTCAGAGTTGGTTTCTTTTCCGTTTGTTTCATTAATATTCTTATTAAATTTATTCCAGTGAACTTTATTTGTTGTCACTGCTCCAAATATTTAGCTAATGCTTGCATGAAGTATGGCAGTTTCTTTGATGATTTATAAATAATCTCTGAAAAAAATTTAAAACAAAGTTGTAAAATTGTTAATATATCTCCACACATTAAAAATTTATTATGTGAAAATATCAGAAAATTGGATTTCATCTAATATTAAAATATGAATGAAATTTTATTTTTCTAAGAATGAAAGAGCCATAAAAAGAACCATTAGGAGTTCTTATTCCATCTTCACTGAAACAAAAATGAATGGGTTTTAGAATCTTTGCTTTTAAGTATATATTCATGAAGAACCCTGGCATGCACAAGGTCAAAATATTAAAGAAAAATTAAAACCCATAATATACTTGACCTGAATTAACTTGCCCAGGTTTTTTAGTAATCTCAAGGAATCAATTTTTTTTATATTTCTAATTTTAGATTCTGCAATGTGTAATTTAGCCAAGATTTAGTAACTTTTGTAATTTTTTTTATCTCAGATGTTATATATAAAATCCAGGGAGACAAAAAAGGACATTATTGAAGTTATTTTCTATGACTATCTCATATTCTCATGATTCTATGACACTAAAACTTTTTAAGATATTTATTTCATAGTTATGGTTGTACACAATACATTCATTTAATTTATTTTTGTGTGGTGCTGAGAATTGAACCCAGGACCTCGCATATGCTAGGCGAGCACTCTATCGTTGAGCCATAACCCCAGCCCGAAATTAAAACATTTTTATTCTTCTCTATCACACACACCTCAGCCAGAATTTCTCATTCTGAAAACTACAAGTGAAATTGGAACAGCATAACTTATACTCAATTAAGAAAACTTTTCATATTATAAATTCTGAATATGTTGAATTTATTTTATCATTATTATTTAAATTTTTAATTCTTATGCTAATCAGTAGAAACTTCCCTAAAATTATGTTACTGCCACAGTAAAATACTAATTAAAATATACATATTCACATGAGCCTTACTTTTGTCTGCCAAGAGTTTGGGTCCCTGGGTTTTAAAACATTTTGTCTAGGATTTTAATTTTTTACACAGATAATTTGTTTTCTTATAAACAGATCACAAATCTATCATTATGAAAACTAGAAGCATCTCTGTACTCTCACCCAACTTGTATAAACCACTGGAAAACAGGAAATATGCTCATTTTCTGGAAGTAACATGAAAGGTATAGAAAGAAGCAGTATCATTTCTGTACCGATTTTCCTCAGAAACTACAAACTGGAGGAAAGTTTTTTTTTTTTCTTTATATTTCAAACTCGTATTTAAAATGTTTTGAAATCCCCTAATGTTTGTAAGAGATTCCCAGTAGGATAAAGTAAAACTTGTTCTACTGGGCATTGTGAGATAACGATCGGATCATTCACAGAGTAAGTAATAACCATTCAAACTGCATATTGTGTCCTAAGGGTTCCCTATAGGGGCTTGTTTATAAAAAATTACTAGGCAGAGCTGAGAATAAACTTGTTGTCATTCCTTTAATTTTTCTTAATGGATGCCAGGGTCCATCCCCCGTGGGGACCAGGGGTCCTGAAGGAGGAGTGGTATAGGCAAAAGAAGAGATGGGGCGACAGGTTGCAAGTTATGCGCAGCCTCCAGAAAAATCTGCTTCCCTTACAGGGGCCTTTATTTTTATACCTTTTTTATAGATGTTTTTCCAGGTACTTAATGGATAGCCTCAAAATACAAAACTTCTTTGATTGACATGATTTTCAAGAGTGACAATCTTTTCTCACATATATTGATTACCTAAGATATTGAGTACACTGTTTTTAATATTTTCCTATACCTTAGCCAATCATGATTAAGCTTTTACATTTTCATCTCAATCACTAGGTGCTAGGCTATGCAACTAGACTACATGTCTCCCGACCTACTCCAAAATTAATGGACCTGTTCCAAAATTAAATGATATCACCAGAGTTAACCACAAAGGGAAGTTATGTCTAGGAAGAAATAAAAATAGATTTGGTGATCAGCTCATAATGTTTTCTACTGTATTTCCTCTGATTGTAACTACTGTTTTGTTCTTCTCTTACACTTAAGATATCTCAATATGTCCTTAAAGGAATCAAATTTAATGTCCATCTAGTCCCTAACGTTTACCTAAAATCTCCAGGTAAAATTCTTTTATCTCCAATAATTCTGTGATGGTTTCTTGTCTATATACCAAAAGTTTATTGGTTTTTTGCCTCTTCTTATAATTGCACATTCTTACATGCAATTACTGTAGGGTTTATCTGTCTTCTTATGGAGGACATGAATTTTAACAAAAGTTTGCAAAGTATTTACCAGGTCAAAAAACATCAGTGGAAACTGAGCGAGGTGGCACACACCTGTAATCCCAGCAGTTCGGGAGGCTGAGGCAGGAGGATCACAAGTTCAAAGCCAGCCTCAGCAAAAGCAAGGTCCTAAGCAACTCAGTGAGACCCTGTCTCTAAATAAAATACAAAATAGGCTTGGGGATGTGGCTCAGTGGTTAAATGTCCCTGAGTTCAATCCCCAGTGGTAATGGATCATCTTACTATTTTACTAAATATCCAGAAAATAGCATTTTCTTATGTTACCGTAATCTTGGGACAAGACATCAGTGTATATTGTTGCCTATAAGAAAGGCACTAAGCAACTCAGTGAGACTCTGTATCTAAATAAAATACAAAATAGGGCTGGAGATGCATCTCAGTGGTTGAATGGCCCTGAAAAGAAGAGAAAAAAAAAAGAAATGAATAAAATATAACCCTTGAAAATAAATAAGACCCTAGGGAAGCTCCTATGGTGACTATGAAGAGAAGAGTAGTGAAAGACTGAAAAATAAATAGAAGATTTCCAGTAGCAGAAATTTAAGCAACTAATTAAATCAAAGGAAAAACCTTTGCCTATCTAATATTAGACTTATGTGTATCATAAACTCTTTCAACATTTGGGCAATATTTTCTGATTTATTAACATAGACACAACATTGTTTGAGACTTATCTATTTTATAAAATTATGGAAGCAATCTAGAGACATTAGTTTTTAAGGCTTAGAGGAAGTGGAAATGTCAGTAAAGCTTTTTTCTAAAGTCTTAGAGATAGTCATCATTTTTCTAACTTACAACTATGATGAATCAAAGCTCTGACAAATAAATTAAATCCAGAATTTCACATAGAAGAATGTTTATGGGTCATGGATTTCTTTCTCTTATAAGATGTTATAAGTAAATGACTCAAAAATCAGTGGTTTCATTTTCAGATAGTTCTTTTCTATATATATAGGAAAAATAATGGAAAGCAAATAGAAACTTGAGATTAAAAACAATAAAAGAACAAAAGATAAATATATGAATAAAGATTTTTTTTCAGTTTTATGTCATTATAAATGACTATTTGAAGCACAAATATTAGTATTGTAAAGTTTGTAATATATGTAGAAGTTACTATGTGACAAAAGTAGCTCAAAAGAAAAAAAAATTCATTTTTGTAAATTTCTTACTTTACGTATAAAGAGAAATCATTATTTGAAGACTGTGATAAATTCCAACTATATGTAATAAAGCAATTACAAAAAAATAGCAGAGGTTTAACTAATATGCTAATAGTAGAAATAAACTGAATCTTCAATAAGATGAATAATATAAAAATAACACATAGAAAATGTAAAATGACACAAAAACAATAAGAGACATAAAAAACAAAACATAAAAATTGCATGAAATATGTATTGATCTTCTAAAGTTGCATTCACAATCACCATAGGCTAGGTAGCTTAAATGACAACATTTATTTGCTCAATTCAAAGTCTAGAAATTCTAGGTAAAAGTGCCAACATACAGAGGGCTTTTTTTTTTTTTTTTCCGGTTTTGTATTCACAAGGCAGTGGGAAAGAGAACAAGTTCTCTGGAGAATTTAGTCTTAGGCGACTAATCCTACCATGAGGGCTGTAATCTCATGAACTCATCTGAAACTAATTACCTCCCAAAGACATTGTAAGATTGGCCTTAGGCCTTAACCTAAGTAAATTCATTTAAAAACTTCACTTTGGAATCTGCAGTCTCACCAGGAACACCTATGGAGCCCTCTAATATGATCATCAGGCATAGGCCTGACATAAACAAGTCACTTCTCCCCATCCTGACAAGCTCAGAGTGAATTCGCTGTCATGTTGTCCTCACCCCTTAAGGGGGAGAGGCAAGAAAATCAGGGTGGTGACCACCAGACCAGATGCTTTAACCCCAGGTCAAATGATGTCACTGAGAAATCTGGCAGCAGCTGATAGGGATTGAAAGGGTGATCAGAAGCCCCAATATTTAAATGATAAAGCAAATGAACAGAGATTCAACCAGCCAACACTGATGTCCTCATGCTGGAGAGACTTATGAAGACCTGGACTGACATCCCAACTCTTTTCATTGTTTGCGTGATCCTCTGCATCTTCCTCACTGCTCTCAAACTCTACAGCCATATCTTGACCCTGGTGAGAGCTGCAACTTCTCCCTATGACCCCATCCTCAACTGGCCATCAGCTTCACCCCAGGAGAAGCCTGCCTCAGTCCCTGACCTGATCACCGTAGTCGATGAGTGAGTGTGCATCTGCTATTGTAAAGTTTAGACTTAGAGACTAAGGTTTAGGACTTTAAATCTAGCACTTAAGCTCGGCATGTAATAGGTCTGTCATGATTAAGTGTGTTTGCAATGCTTAGAATTAACTTAGAATTGTTTGCTTTTAATTGATTATGTCTATTGCAATACTCAGCATTAAGGATTGTCATTCCTTGATTAAGAACCTATTGAGTAAAATTGTATTAAGTGATTTGAGTAAATAAAACATTATAAAGGGCAGAAGTGCATGGACATTTGTCGCGACCCCTTGCCCGCAAGGAAGACGCAACACTCAGGAATCTTCTCTCAGCAGTTTATTCAGGTCCCTTGATATTTATTATTCTTTCTTCTTCTCACCTTCCCGGATGCCCTCCCAGCCTTAATAAAGCATCCCAAGCCCCAATGCAAAGCTGCCGCGTGGAACTTTCTCACAGGGTGGTGAAAAATCATGTGCCAATTCTCTCAGATAAGGAGTTGTTTGTCACATACCACAGCGGAGCCAGCGCCATCTCGTAATGGCGACCATAGTCTGCAGAAACGGCAGAAGCGGCTCACCACAGTTCCCCCTTTCTGTTTTATTAAAACAATACAGGCGAGAGTAGAGGTCCTATCCCACTGTGCAGAAGTGGCTGCATAGTATGGCTCAGTCCTAAGGAGGGCCCTTCCCCAGATCCGAGGCCATATCAGCCGACGCCTTTTTTCGTGGGGCGGGGCGTGGACGCGTCTAACCCGCATGCAATAGGACATGCTCTCCTTGAGGTCCACGTCAAGGATCACTCAAGTGCAGTGCCTTGCCTCGCATCCTGTATCGTGACGATGGTGGACGAAGGGGGATAGCTGAGGCTGAACTGTGGCTGCATTAATGACAAACAAGTTGACAGCACCCTGAAAGAAAGGCACGGACTTTAAAGCGATAGAAAAGCACTAGTGTGAAAACCCATCTGCGTGCAATGGCAGCAAGACCGGCAGAGTGCAAGGGCTTTCCAACACTAAGAGAATAACAAGGAAAGTCATGTCGATCCCAGTGCAATGTTATAATAACTTGGGGTGCAACGACCATGACAAAGGTTTACTGTTTAAGATGCGCAAGCCAGACTTGAGGTGAGTTGCCATTTTCTAAAGCTGCAAGAGCTTGTATGATCATAGCCTTTTCTTGTGCATGGCGAGTTTTAAGGCGACAGAGAAACCACAAACAAAGTATAACACTGAAGCAGCACATTGCACCAAAAATGCCTACTCCCACCCACTCTTTGAAGAAGGAAAAAGCAGAAGATATCCAATCGGTGAATTGACCCAAAGTCACTGGTTCAACGCGGGTACTATTCAAAACAGCAATCTGAGTTAGTTGAGACTGGATCATGTCTTCCGCTGCCATGGACCAATTTCCGGCCAAATATTCACCAATGATGCGGGAGGCATTTCTGGAATCATTAAATCTGACAGAGGTTATGCATAAATGTGCACGTTGATCAACACAACCCAAAAGCACTAAGTCAGCCAATTCTTCTACCTGAGCTTGAAGTAAATCTATCCTTTGGTTGGCAGCTAAAATCCCTGACAAAATATGTTGATTAATTGAATTTTGGGATTCAAGTATGGTGGAAGTTTGTTGAACAACTTGATTAATAGTGGCAGCAGTTTGTACTTGACTGGCCATGGCTACTCCAGCTGTAACTGCTGCAGCAGCAGACACTGCCACAGCTGTCACTATAGCTGCCATAATTCCAAAATCTCTACGGACTCTAAGTAGTTCAACAATGGGGAATTTATCTGGGTCCGCAGTGACTGGGATTGGGACAAAGGTTGGAATTTTCATAACCACTGCTACAGTCCAAGAACCATTCCAACACTCAGATAAGAGACAGGTAACACTAGAACAATCCAGCATCCCCGATGAGGTATTATTAGCCAAAAGGAGCAAGAACGGGGATTGGACGCAGACCATTGCAGGAGGCAATGTGGCATTATATAGCAAAGAGTTGAGCGAAACAGATGTGAGCCTATTACCTCGTTCACTTTTCCTAACAGTGCCAGAAACATTAGCCAGCCAGGTTTTGGCTCCTAGCAATTGAGCCAATGCAGAAATATCAGCTGAAGCCCCCTTCTCATTGGAAATCAGCCATTGAAACCAGGACCAACCTACTCCTGTAGAGGAGTTGGCACTATGGTTAAAATTATAAACATACCTCTTAAGAGAGGGGGAAAAGGAGAAACCCTTAGCAACTTGAAGTTTCTCCCAAGAATGATCCTGACAAGGCGTAAATGTTGGGGGGAAACCAAGATTAGGGGTACAGTAAGGAGAGGCCTTGAAATGAGTGGCATTGTAAGTACTATTAAAAGAAGGAGGTACTGGGATTAGTACCTTGGAGATCATAGCCAAGGTAGTTATGTTTAAAGCAGAGCTATTTACAGGGGTCCCTGAACCTGATTGCTTCCCCGAAACTACTTGGCTCAGTACAGCATTAATAATACTCCCTGAGACCTGATTGGACCGCAATGGGTCCTCCCAGTTAGTCAAATTTTTGGTCTTAAGGCTAATGCAATTAGCGTTTCCAAGGCTGAAACAAAAAACTCCTGTGAGATTAACCTGAGATCGATTAAAAATGCTTTCCACGTCCCCTCTAGGAGAGGCACAGGGAGCAGACATCTCACATGAGGTAGAGAAAAGAGTGGGGAGGACACTAGAACTACCATGAACCGGCATCGGCATTGGCCAAGCCCGTGCCACTGCCCACCACTGCATTGGTGTCGTCTGTGCCATCGGCACCAGCACCAGAACCAGAGCACGTAGCAGAGTGAAGATCCTCATCACAGGGTTGCTGTGGTATCTCTTGTTGCTGGTCGGTTGATGTCAAGACTCTTCTTGTCAGGCGTTCAGGGACCCACAACGGCTCCGTGCGATCCTGGGGAAAAACACATACAGATCCTCGTGCCCATGTCAGCACGGGGTCGGGGCCGTTCCATTGGCCTGTGAGAACATCCTTCCACTTAACATAACCAATCACAGAGGGCTGAGGGGACACATGTCTATCAGCCACAGAGCGACCATGAATATCCAAATTTAAAAAATTAATGGTAAAGAGAGCTAAGGACAGGCGTTCTTTAGGAGTGTGTTCAGCTCCTATTCCCCCTTTTGCCATCCGAAGGACAGCAGCTGCAAGACCTGCATTAGTTAAAGGTCCTCCAATCTCTCAACACACTTTCATCCATGCTTCTATGCCCTTATTTTTATAAGGAGTGATTGCTGCTTTACATTCCTTGGTGCACTGCTCAAAGACCAATTGCTTGATAAGGGGCATGGCTCTATCAGGATCCCCAAAAATCTTTCCAGCGGCATCCACCATCCTTGCTACAAAATCTGAAAAGGGTTCTGTAGGGCCTTGTAGAATCTTGGTCAAATTACCAGACACCTCTCCTCTATTTGGAAGCGACTTCCATGCCCGAATGCAAATGTTGTTAATTTGATCATATGCCTCAAGAGGAAATCCTGTCTGTTGATTTGCAAATCTACCCTGCCCTAAGAGCATATCCTTGTCCCAATGGGGATGTCCCACCGCATGGTTTTGGGCGGCCTGCTCTATTGCGCCCTCTAGCACGAATGCTCTCCAGTCCAGATATTTACCCGGGGAAACGCAAGCCCGAACAAGGCTAGCCCAATCAGAAGGAGTCATACAGTATCTAGATAGATTCTCCACCTGAGTCAGTGTGAAGGCGGCATCCACCCCATAAGTGCGCACAGACTCCGCCAGGGTCTTTACAATTTTAAAATCTAAGGGTTCATGGACTCTTCCCCTGTTGTCATCCTGAAAAACTGGATAAGCAAGACCCATCTCAGCGTGAACAGCCCTCCATGTTTGGGCATGGAAAGCTCTCCCCGTAGTGCCCCCACCATACGGCGGTGGATCCGGGGGATCGTTCTTCCTGAGCCCTGGTTTCTTTTTATTCCCTTCTCCTATAGCTAAACTCCCTAGCTGACAAGACAGCCTCCCGAGCTCTTCCTCCTCATCCTCCTCCTCCTCTGACCCACTTTCGCATGGGGGTGTACGCAGCGTACTGAGATCTGGATACAACCGTCTCCTCCCCCGTGTCATGCTCCGCACACTCCCCTCTTCCCGAGTCACTTGGCTCTCTGCCGTCTCCGACTTTTCCTCATGTAATCGCTCTAAAACCTCCTGTCCTTTAGCAAGTGCTTCCTGGCATCTGCCATCCGTAAGGCAACCACGGACCATTTTCCAAAGGGGTATCACCCCACCCTCTAACATGCCGTGCTCAGATGCAAAATCAAGATCTTTGCCTAGTTTATCCCAACTAGGCACAGTAAGGCTGCCCAAAAATGCAAACCACGGTGCAGCGATATCTACCTTTTGTAAAAATCTCTGTAATGTACTATGCTTCACTTCCAGTCCCTTGGAACGTAACAGGCCATCTAGGGCCAGAAGAAGCGGACTTGAAGATGTGGCACCCATGACACAATGACAAAAAAGCACAAACAACAAAAGCACACTGACACAACGAAAAAAACACAGAAGACGGAAGCGAAAGTACACGGTGCAGCTGCAATAAAATGCAAGGCTTCCTCTTTCATTACAGAAGAGCTGCCCCGCTTTAGTCGCGGATCCCACTTACCTAGGGACTAACCCCGCTTTGAACGCGGATCCCCCTTACCTGGGGACTGACCCCGCTTTGAACGCGGATCCCACTTACCTGGGGACTGACCCCGCTTTGATCGCGGATCCCACTTACCTGGGGACTAACCGGTGCACCACCCCTGACTACTGAGAGTTCTGATTTCCCGGGTTTCGGCACCACTTGTCGCGACCCCTTGCCCGCAAGGAAGACGCAACACTCAGGAATCTTCTCTCAGCAGTTTATTCAGGTCCCTTGATATTTATTATTCTTTCTTCTTCTCACCTTCCCGGATGCCCTCCCAGCCTTAATAAAGCATCCCAAGCCCCAATGCAAAGCTGCCGCGTGGAACTTTCTCACAGGGTGGTGAAAAATCATGTGCCAATTCTCTCAGATAAGGAGTTGTTTGTCACATACCACAGCGGAGCCAGCGCCATCTCGTAATGGCGACCATAGTCTGCAGAAACGGCAGAAGCGGCTCACCACAGACATTCTTTATCTCTCCCCTCAACTGCAGATGTTGAACTTTTGCCCATCGCAACAGACCTCCAAAGTCTCTGAAAATGAGATTTTATGCTTCAATGTAAGAATTCATTGGAATAAAATTCAGTCCATACCAACATATAAATTATTTCTTTGCATTTTTCCTTTCACCTGGGGAGTATTTAGACATGTGTTCATTAGTTTCCAAATTTGTGAACGGTTTCCATGTATATTTACATTATTGCTTTCTGATTAAATTTCATTACAGGAGAATATACTTTTATTATTTCAATTCTTTTAAATTTAATGGAATTTTTCATGTAAAGATTATAATGATATTGATGGGTATACTACATGAGTTAGTCTAGGCATTGCTGTCACAGTATTTTGTGAATACAATTAATATTTAAAATCAGTTTACCTTCACTAAAGAAGATTATTCTCAATAAGGTGGATGACAATTACTGAAACCCTTCAGAGAAATACAGGTTTCACTGAGAACAGGAAATTTTGCTAGTGGCACTACACAGTGCAATATGGTTAAAAAAATTAACTTTATTATAAGAAGGAATTCTGTGCCAAGGCTGTAATATAGAAATCCAGTGTGAGCTCCTAGTGTGTAGTTATGACTAATAGATTTTAGACAGGCAGTCTTAACAATGTCTTAAGCAAGTTTCTTAAAATAAATCCCCTTTTTTATTCTGTTTCTCTGGAGAATTCTGAGTGGCACTTACGCTCAGCTGATTTTTTTCAGGGTGTGTGAGTTTAATTCAAATAAAAATAATCTTTTTAACAAATACTATAAGAAAAACTGGGTATACATATATTTTTTATAAAAGGGCTTTAACCATACATAAAAAGTGAATTGAAATGCCCTTTGGAACTAAATGTTGAAGAAGAAAAAAAGAAAACCTTTATATCTTCTAGAAGAGAACATAGGACAAAATCTATGTGATCTTAGGGTAGGTACAGATTTATTAAATGAGAAAATTTAATATACCCTAACCATGAAACAACTGATATACACAAATGATCAAAACTGAAAATTCTACTTTTCAAAGAAAAGCATTAAGGATGTTAATTGAAACTAACAATATTAACTGACATGTGGTATATTAAGTGTGAGATCAGGCAACAGACAGTGACCAAAGGAGGCGGATTTTAAAAGGCCACTGAACGTGGCTTTATTGAGACTTAACTCAGGGACAGAACTCTATCAGACGGACAGAGTGGACAGGAGAAGGGTCTGAGGGGAAACCACATGGGAGCTTGACAGGACTGTAATTTTATGGAGTTTACAGCAGGAAGGGAAGGGCTTGGGACAGAAAAAAGTGTTTTTAGAGTCTCTTGTCCCACTGGAGTTGGAGTTGAGATCCAGGATTGGTCAAGAGGTCCTGCTGATTGACAGGTGTTAGCCAGGAGATCCCGCTGATTGACAGGCATTTCCATCAGCACCTGATTGATGTTTCTTTACTGCACTCAGGCTGCTTGGTGCTTTGTTCCTAAGTCACTGCCACTGACCTGACATTAAGTATTATTTTAATCAATTTCCACATTGAAGTTGAAACAAAGCATTTGTAAAGTCGCTTATTGTTTTAGTCAGCTTTTTCACTGCTGTTGACTAAAAGACTGACCAAAACAATTTTAGAAGAGGAAAAGTTTATTTAGGGGCTCACAGTTTCAGAGGTCTCAGTCCAAGACAGCTGGCTCTACTTATTGGGGCTTGAGGTGAGGCAGAACCTCATGGCAGAAGTGTAATGGAGGAAAATAGCTCAAGACTGTTATGCTCGAATTCAGGACCCCCCAAAGACCACCAGAGACCAATATCAATGTAAGCAGCAAAGAGGTGTTTATTTCGAGCTAGCTCGGTCCTCCATGCTCACACAGCAACTGGTGATGCTGAGAGGCCCCAAGCCCAGGGTTTGCAGCAGTTTTATAAACTCTTTGGGGAAGGCAGGGACTTCACATACATCATAGCATCTCTTAGCAAATCATCACACACTTCGGGAAAATCAAACAACAACTCTTAACATTGATTAGCACATTCACTAGCAGGAACAAGTTGATAAGGGTGATTAGTTAGTACAAGAGGGGGATTCATTTGAACTGATTGGTTTAAGCCACGAGGGGAGTACGTGCTGAACTATATGGTTTCCCAACATGTTATCAACCATCATAAACTACTGGGAGGGTCATCTGACATCCCAGGTATTTTCCCTGTCTCATGCTGATTGGTGGTTGCTAGGGGGTTGCTATGGGTCCTCACCTAGCCTGACTGAGTCGGGGACACCTGGTGCAGCAGATCTCTCCTGTTATTTGTAGATAAACAACTCAGCAGGGTGGGTATGTGCCTAGGAGTGCTCTGTGGGTCTTTCCAAGGATAAGGGTCACGCCCCCTTCCTTGGACAGGCTTTACTGTGGGAAAGGCTGGTTTTTCACTCTTTTGTGCTCTCTCTCAACAGTGTCTCATTGTGTTGTCAAGGTGATAGATTTAAATTTCTAGGCTCAACTTATTTCCTGCCTTACCCTGCCAAGTAGCTGGGATTGCAGGTATATACCATTCAGAACATTCGTAATCATTCCTATTCTTTTGAATGGCACAGAATTTTCATCCATCATTGAGACCTAGTAATAGCAGTTTGTTAAGTTTATCATCACTGCACTGTTTAGGCAGATTATTTGAAGCAGCAACTGTCCTTATCACTGAATTTATCATAGTTTGGAGACATTTTCAACTAACAATAATTCTATGGTTAATACATATTCAACATAAGGTTATTTCTACTATATTTTCCAGGGTACTTTATCGACCAAGAAGTGAAAAAATTGGGCAGGTACTTTTTTACAGTATAAGCTACTTTAGCCATGGTGTACCATTATCTGCAATGAGAAATATACGCTGAAATTTATTGGAGCCAGGTCATACAATTTCTTGTACTCAGAAAGAATAGATTCCCAACTATGAAAATATTACTCATGATCATGCAGTCTGAGTATCCAGACTAACAAAAACTCAAGTTTCTAGTGTTTATATCAATTGATAAATTGCCCTGATTACTTCACAAATACCTCTAATTTCCATGGTCATAGGGCCTTGTCTTCCCACATCTGGGACAGTGAGCATATTGACTTCTAGTTATTTAATAAACAGAGTATCAGCCAGGTTCCCAGGAAACCTCTTATGATCCTCTGTTTTGCATATTTGCCTCCTCTCTGCAATGTCAAGTCTATTTCTTTGTGTTCTCCTGATAGTAGTTAATGCTAATGGAGCAATTTCAGGGACTGAGGCAGGAGGATCCCAAGTTCAAGGCCAGCCTCAGTAATTTAATGAGACCCTCAGCAACTTAGCAAGAACATGTCTTGAATTAAAAAGAATAAAAAGATGGGAACTGGAGCTCTGTGGTAAAGCATCCCAAAACAAATATAAATAAATAAACAATTAAGCAATGTTTGTAGCCATTTTTCCTACTTGCCTTTATTAATCCAGTTTGCTTAATCCTTGAGATTTGATTCTGTATCATCTAAATTCCATTCATAAAATTATTCCCCATATTTCTCCTCAGAAAAAAAAAGCTTCAATCTCAAACCTAGCCATTCCAGTAGCCATCTAGATCAGTCTCTCATCCTCCATACCCATCCTTCTGCTTGAGAATTTTTTTGTTGTAAAAATACCACTGTAGATTTCAAGTGTACCATGACAATCAAATTTCAAAATATAATGGACTTATACAATGTTTATTGGGCCAACTATTTTATCCATATTTATTTATCTTTAAAATAAGAATAACAAACAGGTAAAACAGCAGCAATGCAGAGGTCTTGGTAACCAGGTAGATTGCCAAATCTCAATCACTGAGTTCCAACTTTTGCAATATAGGTCATGCCAACACAGAGAAGGTGCAGGTCCAGGATCTGTCAGCATAAGTTACTTGCTTACCACCTAGCACCTAGAGGGATGTTTCCCTCATGTCCATTTTTAAGTACAAATGCATTCCATAAAACACAAATCTTATATAAAGAATCATACCAACTGATACAATATACCCCCAAACACTTCTGATGAACAATCAGTTAAGACCAAGTCCAGAAATTTATGCTGAATTAGTACATATCTGGAGTCACTTCAATATTGTCTAAATGTCACTTCTTCAGGAGGCTCTCAAACAAAAGACTACAGTTTAATTATTAAAACTTTCTTTCCAAGGTAATATAATAATATAACTGGAATTTTATTTTAATAAATTAGATTTGGCTATGTAATATTTGTACAATTTTAGGATTGGAAATGATTATAAAAAGTATAATATATAGTTATCTGTACAAAAACTCCAAATAAAACATGCGGTACCATGAACATGAAGAAATAAATTTACTTGTATGAACATAAGTAATGAAAAGTATAACAGAGGATTACTCGAAGAATAATAATAGTAAATTAGAGCATTTTACAAAAAATAAAAAATAAAGGATTTTTTAAAACCAGTATTTAGTATACTGTTACAAAGTGAATCTAAATGCAAATAGTTTTCAAAAGTTAATGAATGTAATCATATAGAATACTTTTAAATACATTTTGTTAATAAATTTTGTTATTGGGCATCTATTGTAATTAATCTTAAGGCCAAAGTAGATTTTTTTCCCAAAATGTGTTCATGACAAACAGATGAGTAATAAAAGATATCATACACATAAATCTTTTTTTGGGGGGTGAGGGGTACTAGGGATTGAACTCAGGGGTACTCGACCACTGAGCCACATTCCCAGCGCTGTTTTGTACTTTACTTAGAGTCAGGTTCTCACTGAGTTGCTTAGGGCCTCCCTTGTTGAGAGGCTGGCTTTGAACTCAAGATCTTCCTGTCTCAGCCTCCCAAGCCACTGGGATTATTGGCCTATGTCAACCCACGTGGCCCATATACCTAAATCTTTAGATAAAACTTTTGGTATACTTTTGAAAGTATTGGCTTGAAAAAAATATGAAGTGTTTCCTAAGTATGAGAAAAAAAAAGATATATTTTCAAACTTCAACAACTTCAAATTTAAATTCATTTCTTTATTTATATCATTTTTTCTAAGTAAATACACCGAGAAGAGATTGATCAAGGCATATAACTGTCTTACTAAAGAAGAGTTGAGTCATGTTTCTCTATAAGTATAAAATTAGCCCATGAGTTCTCAACCACTAATTTACATTCAATTCAGGAACATGATCATCATATATATATATATATATATTTATACTATGATTATATGCCATATAATTACATATTACTTTTATATAATTACATATCATATATTATATAATAGATATTTTATGCACTCATCTATTACATTTACTATATTAATATTTATATTAAGAATTCATTAGAACAATTTTTTGCTCCTGTTATTAAATAATAAACCGTTTTCTTATCTCTGATCTAGTTCCCTTGCATTCTGCCTGTGGGCATCTAGTAAAACTGATAAAAATAGTAATACATTCATACAGCTAGTAACTGAAATATCTTTCTACTAAAATAAATCATTCTTAAATTTAAATATTATCAAATATCTTGTTATATTCAATATCCTATATAAAAATAGTGCATGAAGTTATAAATATGACCAAAGTTTTATTTTAGTCAGTCTTGCAGCGTTACTGAGTATGGGAAAAAAGAAAAGAAAAAAAAAAAGAGAGAGAGCAAAACCTTATTATTTTGCAGGTTCATAGAGATAAACTAAGTTTATTCAAGTAAGTAACTGCCTATACAGGTCACCCTCAATTATAGCTATTTACTAGTAAATTTTTCTCACTGTTGCACCATAAAATTACTAATTACTACCTGTAATTTTACAAGGGTAAAGCAAATACCTAATTTGCAAAAGCAAATGCAAAGATAAAATGGAACACAATGTATCTAAATAAGCTCATATGGCTAATGTGACCACTCTTTCATTGAACCCATAGCTAAGAAAGCCCATTTAGCACTGGACCCCCCCCCAAAAAAAAAAACTGAATTTCTTCACACAGAGCTCGGCAATCACTCTGACCATTAGTCCTTGGGTAAAATGGCAGAATAGTGGCTAATCCAAAAGATTGCTTTTTTTGTTCGTGTGTTTTGGTTTTGTTTTTTTCCATAAAAGGTAAAGAAGAAAGAGTTTGAAACTTGTATGACAAATATTTATTTCTTTATTATTCTTCTCAAGGCACCTATAACCTCCTTGTTTCTCAGGCTGTAAATAAAAGGATTTAACAGGGGTATAATTATTGTGTAAAATAAAGAAAGCATTTTTTCCTTATCCTCATCTGGTCCAGACCCTGGACCAACATAAGTGAGGAAGAGAGTGCCATAGAACAAGGAGACGGAGAACAGATGGGCACTGCAGGTAGAGAAGGCTTTGTGTCTGCCTTTCTCAGACTTCTTTTTAAGAATGGTAAAGAGAACCTGAGCATACGAGACCATAATGGTTACAAAGGTGAAGGCTTGCATAAAGGCTGAAAAGATTAATATGACAAGCATATTAATTGTAGGATCAGTACAAGACATTTTGAATAGTTGTAAAATTTCACAATAGAAATAATGTATGATATTGGACTTGCAGAAAGTTAATCTAACAAACAAACCCACATGAATTGCTAAATGTAGAAAACCAACAAAATATGAAGCACCTATAAACTGAGTACAGAGGCTATTGGACATCATCACTGGATACAGCAAGGGATTGCATATGGCTACATAGCGGTCATAGGCCATCACTGACAAGAGGAAACATTCCGTGGTAGCACTGGAGCCAAAACAATAAAACTGTGTTAAGCACTCAGCTAGGGATATCTTATGATTCTTAGATAAAAAGTTGATAAGCATCTTGGGAGTCACAGAAGGAAGTGCATGCATCAGCCAAGGCTAAACTGCTGAGAAATAAATACATGGGGGTGTGAAGGTGGGGGTCCTTCCAGATAAGAGCAATCAGGCCAAGGTTGCCCATCATGGTGATGAGGTAGATCACAAGGAACACCAGGAACAGGGGCACCTGCAGCCCTGGATGGTCTGTAAGTCCCGTGAGAAGAAACTCAGTCACCAGAGTCATATTTCCTTCTGCCATATTTGATCTGGACAATCACCAAAATGAAAGAAAAGGTAAGGAACAGTCAAAATAGAATCACAAAATTGTTTATATTTTTATGTGACTAATATATGCCTAATCAATTCCTATCATCCAAATGATAGTTTTAAATTTCTACGTTTATTTGTCTAAAATTTATGTACATTCAAAATTCTTCATAATAAATAGTTTTAAAATGATAATTCATCTATTCATCTAAAGGGATATGTAAATTTAATGAAAATCTTTTTCAAACTAAGAACTAAGGAGGGGGGTTGGTTTGTTTTTGTTTTTTTTTTTGTTGTTGTTGTTGTTGTTTTTAGTACTCAGGGGCACTTGACTACTGAACCATCTCCCCAGCCTATTTTGTATTTTACTTAGAGACAGGGTCTCATTCAGTTGTTCAGTGCCTCGCTTTTGCTGAGTGTGGCTTTGAAATCTCATATTCCTGCCTCAGACTCCCCATGCCACTGGGATCACAGGCCTGGGCCATAGCACCTGCTCAATCTAAGATTTTAAAGCTACATAAAATCATCATAACAATTACGTGAAGAGAATTGTTTCCCAGAACTAACTGCCAGGAATATATAAGTAGTAGGAATTAATAAGATTAACTTACTTGATAGTGAACTATGAAGGCATCTATCAAAATATTAAGATAATTGCATAAAACTGCACAATAGGATCAGTGTAATAGAATACAGAGAGCTAAGAAATCAAATTCAATACATTCAGGACTGTGGCTTAAGTAAATAAAATATTTAGTTGGAAAAGGATGATGATTTAATGGATTGTGATATGTTGTTGGCTATTTGTCTGGAAGTAAATTAGACTCCTAACTCATACCATAGATATGAAATTTAGGAGACAATAATGTTACATAGATGTTAAGAAGTGTTTATCCAAATAAAGAAAGCCAGTGTTACATCACAAGTACAACATAATCTTACCGCAAAGCAAAGGAGTCAAAGGATATATAATAGGTCATGAAATATGTTTACCATGTATATAAACTATGTAGTTTTTTGCCTGTAACAAAATTGTCTATTAAAACAGATTAGAACAGGGTAAATAATCTAAAGGAAGATTTAAAAAGATCAAGGAGGTGAATAAACAAATTTACAAATGAACAAATCAAAATGACCAATAAATCAAATGCAAATAACCTCAACTTTCTACATGTCATGAATAAACACACACATGGACACACACATACAAAAAAACCCAGAAATCTCTTTTTTCTTGTTTAGGGTTAGCAAAAATTATTGTGTATAAAAATATCCAATGTTGAATGAGCTGAGAAAAGTAGTACTCTCATATACTACCTGTGGAAAATATTAATTGCAGCAAACTTTTTGAAAAGGAATTTTACATAATCTACATTAAATTTTTAAAAATAATATGTCCCTGGTTTTAACATTTTCCTTTATATATATACACTATAAATAAAGCACAGCTACATAGACATGACATATACAAGGACTATGTCATGCCTTATTAGTCAAGGAGGCACTGAACACACACCTCCAAATGCAATGGTTGGATAAAGCAGTGCATTCATATTATGCAACAAAATATATTAGCTATTAGAGAAAGAGTTATAACAAATTGAATTGAGAATTACCACAATGTAAAGAACTTACAAAGAGTAAGATACAGAGAATTACAAATTCTATACTCTCACTATTATAAAATAAGCAATGCATCTAGAAATCTCTCTTTCACCTAAAGAAAAACATGAATACTAACTCTTAAGTTTATGCCAGTTTTTTTCTGGTGTGAGAGTAGAGGTAGGAATAAGGGAATAGGAAAGAAAAAATCAAGAGGTCAAAATAAGAGTTCTACAAGAAGAGCATCATGCATATGTTATGATGCTTTTTTCATACAATCATGTATTTAGTTATATGTGTACATACATAAAATATTTGTGAAAGAGTCTCTAACATATTAATAGTGGAGATCAGAAACAGGAAAAGTAAAATCCTGTTCTGTTTTAAAGGAGAGACTTTGGAAACAGACATTCTAATGCAAAGTTAGAAGATTATAATTTTTAAAATGTGCATCTAAATATCAGTTAAACTTATAAATGGGCTTCAGTGAAGTTAGCATATTTTTTGGACATTTTCAATTGATAACAATTTTTTGAGTTTTGAAACTAGGTGTGAGTTTTTAACATCGTCAAGTTATCTGTAATTCTACACAATAGGAATTCAAATATAAAAACAAAGTTGCTTTGAGTTTTTATCTAATTTCAGTAACATTCTTATTAAATTTATTTTTATATATTTCATTTGTTTTCACCACTATAAATATAAAATTTAATGCTTGCATGAAATACATCTATTTGGTTTTTTCATGATTTATAAATAGTTTCTAGAAGAATTATAAAGAGAAGTTTTCTAGTTATTACAGACTGTTTTAGGTTACTGTGAAAAAAGAAATAAATACATTGAGTTTAAAGGATTTTAATGGTATTTCCTATCTGTTAAAACATTTCCATAATTTTATAATCAGACCATTATATATTTAGAATACATTAAGAATTTTATTATTGGAAAATATTAGGAAAACTGTGTTTGACAATTTTAAAATGTTAATAAAGTTTATTTTTTAAGAATTATAGTTAAAGCCAGATATGGTCTCATACCTGTAATCCCAGCAATTGGCAGAGTGAAGCAAGAAGACATCAAGTTCAAAGCCAGCCTGACCAATTTAGCCAGACTCTGTATGAAAATTAAAAATAAGGGGTGTAGAGGGGCTGGAGATGTAGCTCACATAGCTCAGAAAATTAATTTTAGCATGAGAAATGACTGCTCAATTATTCTCAACAAAAATAGATGAAGAATGAATGAGTTTTAAAATTCTTACTTACAAATATATAGTCATAAAAGAGCACCAGTATGAAAAAGAGCCAGTAAAAAATATTGATTAAAATGAAAACCAATCAGATATTTGACCTGAAAGAACTGTTCCAACATTTTTTAAAGCCAAATGACTAAATTATTGTTTTCCTGGTTTTAGATTCTGCAGTGTATAACTTAGCAAAAAAATAGTAAACAGTGAATTTTTCAAGAGCTATGAAGTGTAAAAGGAAACAAAAGAAGTATAATGAGGCTCTTTTCTGTACCTTTAGCCCAAAATCTCATGATTCCATGAAATTAGGGAATTTTTACTGTACTCAGTCATACAAATCTTAAATCACAATTTCTCATTCTGGAAAGTTACAGTGTGATATTTGAACATAATCACAAGAAAACTTCTCATATTACAAAACTGAATATATTTTTCTTATGATTAGTGCTGAATTTTTGGTTTTTTTCGTTAATGGAAAACTTCCCAGCAATTGTTACTGTAACAGCAAAATGATAACTGAAATACACATGTTCCGATGGACATTTATTTTTATCTGCCTAGATTTGGGTTGCTGCTTTAAAATATATGTCTAGGATTTTAATTTATTACCTAAAATTTTGATCTCTTTTGATAAAATGATAATTAAATTATAAAATCCCTGCACTCTCACCTAGTTCCTTTAAATATTGGAAAATTGGAAGTAGGCTCATTTTCTGAAAGTAATATAAAAATCACAGAAAGAAGCAATAGTACTTAAATACAATTGTCAAGAGAAACTCCAATGATAATATTTATTTTCTTATATTGCACATCCATTCTTTAATTTTTTTTTTAATTCTCTTAAGGTTTCCCAGAAATTCCCAGTAGATGACGTGAAAGTTGTCCTAACAGGCATTGTAACTAAGCATTAAATCATCCAAACAACTAGTTTTAACAATTAAAACTATACACTGTGTCCTCAGGGTTCACCATCATGGATTCTTTATAAAATAACACTAAATGGAGTTTAGAATAGACTAGTTTTCATTCCTTTTATTTCCTTTATTACTGTCATAACCCAACTACCAAATAAATTTGATCTCCATTTAAATATCCCTAAATTTCCTCAGAGTTGACATGTCCAAATCTGAAATTAAGTTCTTTTCTTAATCCACCCTCAAACCTGGTATTCCTCCAAGATTTCCTATCTCAGGGAACAATGCAACCAAACAAGCACAGATGAAAATGATAAAGCAGGGCCACATCCCTGACCTTAACCTCACCTCAACTCTGTTGTTTCAACTATTACCAAGTTTTCTAGATTTGATCTGCTAAAGATGTCTTAAATACAGAAATATCTTTCCATTTCCACAGTTCACCCCAAAGTCCAAGCTATATTCATCTCCTGGGATTTATTTAATTCTCTTTCCACAATGATACCAGACAGACTGATCTTAAGACACATTTTCACTACCACCCTATACATATAATCTCCTCACAATTTTTAGCTTCTCATTCCACATAAAAAAAAACAGTGAATATTCTTAAGCCTGATTATCTTGTCTCTATAATGAGAGACTCAGTAATTAACTGTACACAATTGAAAAGTCTTTTGCTATTCAGTTGTACATTATTTACTGTAAAACTAACTGCATTTACAGATAACCCCCAATACTTTAGTGAATAGACACAGTAGATGTTTACTTCTCCTTCATATAAAATATAAAATGCACATTCCTAATTAAAAGACTATTCAACTCCACTTGAGGATTCATAGTCCTAGACTCCTTCTGTCTTGGCACAAAAGCATTTTCCACACATGACTTTCTTCAATGTCGGTTTTCTTTTTCTTTTTTTAAAATATTTTATTAGTAATTGATGAACCTTTATTTATTTATATGTGGTGCTGAGAATCAATGCCAGTGCTTCACACATGCTAGGCAAGCACTCTACCACTGAGCCACAACCCCAGCCCCTCAATGTTGGTTTTCATCTGGATCAAGCTACATGAAAAAGTTCACAATGGATTCCAAGCGTGAAGTTTTTATTAGACAGAAATGTATGTGATGTTCATCACTCTCCAATCCTAAACTCAATCATATGAACACAGTTAGCTGCAATGAGAGATCATGTGTTCAGGAAGAGAAGAATGGATTTAGCAATAAGATTAGTTTCTTCGACTGTACTTTCTATGGTTATCTCTTACCTGTTTCCCCCTCCTGATCAAACATAAGACACCACCCTCCAAGGAATTGCCTTCTTTCAAAGGAGTCTCCACTTCAAAGAAATAAAATCCAATTTCCATAAAATCTCCATATGAAGAAAAAAATACAAAGATCTCTAGATGAACCCCCATTATCTCCATTAAATCTAAATTGTGACTGTACCTGATGTTTACCTAAAGCATATTATTTTATCATATATTTTAAGCATATTACTTTAATAATTATAGCATATTATTATAAATAGTATATTATTTTTATAATTATACACTTTAAAAATATTATCTATCATCCTTTTGTACACATGAACTTTACAATGGTGTCAAAAGTATTCATCAGGTCTAAGAACATGATATCATCAATACAATGCATAAGTCTACTGCACTTTAAATTTCCAAAGTATAAAGTTTCCTTCACATAAAGAGCAGAAGAATTAGTGTAAACCTAGGGCAATACCATTTATATACACTGTTGCCCATCCAGGGGGAATATAAAATACTTCATATCCTCATTAATTATCTGCACTTAAAATGATATATTTCTGACATCAATAAACTCATATCTCATACCAGGTATTTTATGGAAGCATACTAGTAGGTGTAGTACATCTGGCATAATAACAATACACACTACAACATGGCTAAGTGTGTGACTGTCTACCATCATCATCCATAACCTACATGGTTTTTGTAGAGAATATAATGGAAAAATAAATAAGGATATAATAAGAATCACTATCATTGCAACCTTTGAGGCTCTGAGAGTGACTCTATCACCAACATTGGAATCACTGACATTCCATTCACATGAAAATTCCTGATATATTTTTCTGAAATACAAATTCCTCCAGTGACTAAAGATATCAGACTTGATCATTATCATACAGAAGCTCCAAAGGACTATTTAGGGAGGTTCTTGTTCTGAAAAGGCTATGCTATTAAATGTCATCAGAGTATGCAAGTCCATTGAACACCAGGAAAAACCTAGTGCTACAGTTATCTAAAATGCTTTGGCTATATGAAAGAACTGGACTACACACACAAAAAAAATACCAAATGATACACCTGGGGAAAAATGTATTTTCCACAACAACTCTCTTAAACTTCAAATGTTGCCTCTGAGGGGGGCTTAGCAAGGTAAAATCAGGACATAGTCATCTAAGGGCTTCTGTATCCTATATATATCCTTATACTTCTTCTTCTCATCATTGAAGTTAAAAAAACACAGATTTATTTTTTTACTTCTATTATTCCATATCATTTTTGTATCATAAAGCAACCCTCAGCCTATCAAACATATTTACAATTTAGAAAATTCTGCATGAGTTCAGTCTTCCAGAATTAGTTCTTAATATTCTAAGAACAAATTAAAGGAATCTAGTAAATATTCTTTCCTTCATTCTCTTTGTACTGTTTATATAACAAATCCAAACATACCCATAAACGCATAGAAAATATTGGCTAACTATGAAATTAACTGTCTGAGAAGGAAGGAAATAGACAAAAATTTTAATATTTTCTATTCCTTTAGCCACATTACTCTCTCATCCTAGTAAAAAGTCCACACAAAGAGTCTGTGTTTTGTTAGCTTTTTCATCGCTGGGGCCAAAAAAGACCTGACAAAAACAATGTAGAGGAGGAAGAGTTTATTTTAACTCAAAATTTCAGAGGGTTACACTATGGTCAACCAACTCTATAGCTCTGGGCCTAAAGTGAAGCAGGACATCATGGCAGAAGGGTGTGGCATAGAACAGAAGATAGGACATGGCAACCAGGAGGCAGAAGGGGAGCTCCACTCAAAAGGGACAAAATATAAACCCCAAAGGCACACCACCAGTGACCTAATTCCTCTACCTGCCTATAGTTACAACCCAATTAATCCACATCCACGGACTAATCCACAGATTAGAGTGCAACTATCATAATCTAATCATTTCACCTCTTAAAAATTCTTGCATTGTCTTGCACAAGAGTCTCATTTTCAAACATAAATAAATAAATCATTATATATATAATCTCCTGTTGGTTCTATTCCTCTAAAGAACCCTGACTAGTACCAGATTTCTGAATAGATTCGCACATCTGATCAGGGGTATGGTTAGGGTTAGGAAATTAATATATATATCAAAGTATGTGAATATTTATGAATGTATGCATGAAAATATGTAATACATTATAAATGAATTAATTAAAATATGGAACAGTTTAAAGTAAGGCATAAGTTTGCAGTTTTTTTAAATATTGAGGATGCATATATAAATGATGTATTTAAGTATATATAAATATGTATACAAATATAAAGCTGAATACAAATATTTCGTGGGAGTATGCAATAATATTCATATAGTGTTTATATAAAAGTAGGTTTAGGTTTAGTGGTTATGTTAAGGTTACAAATAATTTTATGAGTATGGTTAGGTTTATGGTTAAAGAATAAATATATATATATATATATATATATATATGTCAAAATACACATTCATGTAAATGCATCATGAAAATATATATAAGAAGATATAAATACATACTTTTTCAATATCAATCAGTTTAAGTTTTTGGTATAATTATAGTTCTTTTAAATATTGGGGATGTATATATAAATGACATACATCTATATGTATAAATATATATACGAATACACTTGAGTATGTCAATATTTAAGTCAAAATATGTATTAATATTCTTATTGTCATATGAATCTATGAATTATACATCATTTATATGCATCCACAATGTTTTACAAAACTATACTTATATGAAAAACATTAAACTGATCCTAATCTGAAAAATATATATATTTATATAAGTTCTTAGGTATCATTTTACACATGCATTCATATAAATATTCATATGATATATATTCTGATATATATATTCATTACACATACCTCTAAAATTACCACTACCACTTTCATTACCCCTAAATCTAAATTTATAGAAACACTATAAAATTATATGAATATAAATGTATACTTTGACTAATATATTTATGTATTCAACTGTATATTTGTATAATACATTTATATATGTTCATATATATCACTCACTTATGCATCCCAATATTTTAAAAAATGTAATTATGTCTTACTTTAAACTGATCTATGTAATAAAACATGTAAAAAAGCATGTGTTTTCACACATATTTTAATGCATACATTCATATAAATATTCATATATACTAATATACATATTTATTACTTAACCCCAACCCTAAATTTTTTTAAATTTCATTTTATTTATGTATTTTTATTTTATTTATTTATTTTTTTGGTACTCAGGATTGATCTCAGGGGCACTCAACCACTGATCCATATGCCCAGCCCTATTTCATATTTTATTTAGAGACAGGGTCTCACTGAGTTGCTTAGCACCTCACTTTTCCTGAGGCTGGCTTTTAACTCGCAATCCTTCTGCCTCAGCCTTCTAAGCCACTGGGATTACAGGCATGCACCACTGTGCCTGGCTCTTAAACCTAAATTTAATACTAAACTAACCTTACCAATAAACCTAAACCTACATTCATAGAAAACCATATATGATTATATGGATATTAATACTTATTTGACTTACATATTTATATATTCAACTCTATGCAATGTATATACTCATATATATAATATGTCTTTGATGTTAGTCATATGAATACAAATTTCTTAATTTGGGGATATAATATATAATAATATATACAAATATACCATTATTAAGTAAATGTATGTCAAAATACACATAATATCCATATTATTATATATGCTTTTAAAAATGAAATGTATTGATATGACAAACATGAAACCATTCTCTATTTCAAAACATATATATTTATATATATTTCCATAAATATATTTATGCATACATTCTTGTAAATATTCATGTTACTTATTGATTTGCTAACCCTACCCTAACCCAGCCCAAAATTTAATACTACCCTGACTTTATCCCATCCCTAAGTGTAATTTCACATGAAAGCATATAATAATAACAAATATTTATGTGTATTTTGGCTTAAATATTCAATGATTAATGATATATTTGTATTTATAATCATATATTCATATATATAATTTATTCCCAAATTGAAAAATAGTACATTCATACAACTCACATTAAACCATTACCTATTTCAAAATATATATATTTATATGTTTTCATACATATTTTCATGAATACATTCTTATGAATACTCATTTCCAATATGCATATACATTCTCTAATCCTAATTAATCATAAACAAACCCAAAATTTAATACTAAACTTGACCTTACCCCTCTACCTAAACCTAATTTTACATAAAAACATATATACTGATATGGATATTTATGAGTACTTTGACTTATATATTGAAGTATTAATGGTATACTTGTATATATCTTTATGTCCTAATATATTCATACATATATAATTTATTCATGCACCCTGAAATTTTTTAAAAAATCTATTTATATGACTCCTATTAAACCCTTCTCTGTTTCAAAACACATATTTTTATATGCTTTTATACATATTTTCATGTTTCCTGATATACATATTTATCCTGTAATCCTAACCATAACCGACCCCAAATTTTATACTAACCCTGGAATTACACCTATACCTAAACCTAATTTTACATGAAAGCATATGTAATAATAAGAATAATTATGTGTATTTTGACTTATATATTCAATTATCAATGGCATTTTTCTATATATCTTATTACATATTCATTATCAAATTTATCCATGCATCCCCAAGTGACAAAAATGTTTATTCATATGACTCACATTATACCCTTCCCTATTTCAAATCCTGTATGTTGATATATGTGTTCATACATATTTTCACACATACATTCTTATGAATATTTATGTTTCCCAATGTACATATTTATTCCCTGACCTGGTGCTTACTTCCCTTTTCTTCCCTCAAAGGGATATTGTCTTTCTTAATAATGTATGTCTAGAATTGGGGAAATTCTGATACAGATAATGTAAAATTTATCCCACCCTTTTCAAAGTGTGGTTTCTTATTACTGTGCTATAACCAGGTATTCTTATCTCTCAGTTGGTTTCCTTAGCTCTTATGAAGTATTCATGTGTGAATAATTGAACCAGTTGATGTTGCTGCAGGGAAATGATCACTGAGTTGTATTTGACCAACAACTGCTTTACCTCCTGCATTAGTCGACTTTCCACTGCTGTAACCAGAATACATGAAAAGAACAACTTAGCAGGGCCAAAATTTGTTTGTGGTTCATGGTTTGAAAGCTTTCAGTCCATAGTTGAACAGCTGATTTTCTCTGCGCTAGAAAAGGTAGACCATCATGGCAAAACAGAGAGAGGAGGAAGCTGTTCAGCTCATAGCATGTGGGAAGCAGAGAGAAAAGAGTCAGGAATAAGAGACAGTCCAAGACCATGCCTCCAGTGATCTACTTCTCCAGCCATACACCATATCTGCCTACAGTTACCAACTAGTTCATTTAATTTTTTTAAGCCATCAAATGGATTAATACACTGGTTAGGTTACAGTTTTTATAAACTGATCATCTCACTTATGAACATTATTGCATTGGGGATCACACTTTCAAAATATGAACTTTATGAAGACATTTCTAGATACAAACCATAACACCCTCATTCAAATCTCAAGGATCTTTTAATGTCCTTGTTTGAAATCTATAGATCTTATGGAAAAGTGTCTACAAAGATTTTACCAGTTTTTAAATTCAATTGTTAGGTTTTCTTGTTATTGAATTTTATCTTTTTATTAATAGAATTAACTGGTAGGGTTTAGAGGGACATTTCTCTAAATGCATATGGCATTCAATTATCAATTTCAACCACCCTTTTTTTTCATTCTCTACCTCTCCCCCTATACACCATTTCTAGCCACCAGAAATTACTACTCTACATCTACATTCATTTCTATACTGTTAACTTTTAAGAGAACATAATGGTACTTGTCTTTCTGTGTCTGGCTTATTTCATTAAATAAAACATCCTCCAGTTTGATCCATTTTACTGTGAATGATGTAATTCTTTTTTCTTTATGGTCAAATAATACTTCATTGTGTATATATACTTAACATTTTTTTCTTTATCCATTCATCTCCTAATTGGTAATTAGGCTGATTCCATGTCTCAGGTATCGTGAACACTGATGAAATAAACAAGGGTATGCAGGTGTCTTTTTAAATGATGACTTCAAAACTTTTGAATATTTACCTGGAAGTAGGATAGATTTATCCTATGGTAGATCTTTTTTTTTTCTGGTTTTGGAGGAAACTACTTACTGTTCCCATGACTTTACATTCTCATGAGTAGTATAGGCATTGCCATTTTAATCACATCCTTCCAGCATGTTATTTTGTTGTTAATGATGATATTTTTTGGTAATAAACTTTATAAATGGGGTGAAAAGATCTCTTATTATAGTTTGCTTGTCATTTTCCTGATAAATAATGATACTGAGCATCTTTTCATATATTTGTTGGCCTTCTGTGTCTATTCAAGATGACTAATTTTTAGTTGAATTGTTTTATCGTTCATTTCATTCTGGCTATTAATCCTCTGTCAGATGAATAATTGGCAAATATTTTCTCCCATTTTGTTTGCTGACTTTTCACTATGTTGATTGTTTCCTTTGCTACACAGAAGTTCTGTAGTTTGATAAAATCCCATTTGTCAATTTTGCTTTTGTTTTAATGCTTCTGTGTTCATATCCAGAAAATATGGCTCAACATCTTGAAGTGTTTTCCCCATGCTTTGTTCAAATAGGATCCTACTTTCATTTCTCACATTTAAGTGTTTGATTCATCTTGAATTTGTTTTTAAATAGGGTAAGAGATAAAGTTCACATGGTCAAGTTTGAATCTTCTGCATGTAGATATCTAGTGTTCCAGCTCCATTTATTAAAGAGGCTATCTTCTCGTCAATGTATGAAGCCAGAGACTTTGTGGAGAATCGGCTAATTTATATACATATATATGTAAACATATATATAGTTTTACATCAGTGTCCCTTTCCTGTCTCATTATTCTATGTGTCTGGTTTTATGCCAGTAGAGTGCTATTTTCATTATTCTGAAGTTTAAAACTACCTTGAAATCAAGATAATTATGATACATCCATCTTTATTCTGTTTGGTCAGAATTGCTTTGGTTATTTGGTGTCTTTTGTGCTTCATACCAATTTGAAGATTATTATTTCTAGTTTGGGAAGAATGCCATTGGCATTTTTCCCTTGACAAGCATTTTTATTTATTTTTGCATAATTTTAAAAATTTTAAAATTTTTTCTTTTTACATATACATGACAGTAGAGTGTATTTTGACTACATATATATATGGTTTATAACATATTCTAATTAGTATTCCATTCTTGTGGATGTACATGATGTGGAACTGGCATTTTGATAGGCATTTATATATCTGTAGATGACTTTGGAAAGTATTGTCATCTTAACAACATTAATCTTTCCAATACATTAACATGTGTGGTGTGTGTGTGTGTGTGTGTGTGTTTGTGCCGCAGTCCGGCTGCAGCAAAATAGCCGGGGGGGGGTGGGGGGGTGACGAACAGCTTGTGTAGATTGATACAGCAGGAGTGGAAGCCGTTTATTGTAGGACAGGAGCGGTATTTATACATTCCACACAGCTTATCTTAATTAGCATAAACTAGATAAATCAGTCAACCAACAAGAAATCTCCACACTTAATGGCTCGCTGGTATTACTTCACAAACCACACTCCCTCTGGCATTTTGCCAGGCGCCATCCAGACTTGTTTACAGACTCTAACATTTCTCTGGCAAAATGCCAGGCGCCATCCTGACTTGTTTACAGACTCTAACATGTTTGCTTCTTCCATTTTTTTGTTTATTGGTTGTTTTTAGTTTTATACGACAGAGGAGTAGTCCATTTTTACATACTTACACAAGCATGGAATATATCTTGTTCTAATTCAGACTCCAGGACCTCTCCTTCCCTTTCTTTTTAAAATTAATTTCTTGTGGATATATGTGATGGTTGGATTCACTGTGACATATTCATATATGTACACAGTAACAAATGTCAGATTCATTTCACTGTCTTTCTTTTCTTTCATCAGTATTTTGTAACTTATATTTTAGAGGTCTTTCACTTCTTTAGTTAAATTTGTGCCTATATTTTTATTTGAAGATATTGTCAAAAAAAAGAGTCCATTTATGACTTCTATCTCAGAAAATTCATTATTTATTTGGAAATTTCTTAGATTTGGGGTTGGCTTTATATCCTGCTACTTTATAAAATCCTTTTATCAGTTCTAACACTATTTTACTAGTGGTTTTAGGATTTCCTATACATAAAATTATTTCTGCAAACAGGAATTGTTTGATATTTTTCCTTGCTATTTTTATGCTTGCTATGACTTTCTCTTGCTTAATTGCTCTGAATAAAACTCTTGGTACTATATTTAATAAAAGTAGTAAAGTGTAGGGAGGTAGAAACTGTGTCTCATTCTGCATCTTAGAGAAAATTCCTTCAGCTTTTCCCTATTCAATAGGACAATCACCATGGGTTTGTCATCTGTAGCCTTTATTATGTTTAAGTATGATCCTTCTGTATCAAGTTTGCTTATTTTCTTTGATCATGAAAGAATTTTGAATTTCATCAAATATTTTTCTACATCTGTTGAGTTGATTATATGACACTTGTCCTTTATTCTGTTGATGCAATACGTTAAGCTTGCAAATGTGTGTATTTTGAACCATCCTGACAAGCCTGGAATGAATCAAACTTGATCATGGTTAAGATGTTTTTGATATGTTATTGAATTTGATTTGTGTAGTATTTTGTTAACAATGTTTGTATTTATGTTCATCAGGATTATTGGGCTATATTTTTGTTGTAGTTCCTGTTGCTTACTTGAAGTGTCCTTTTGTGACTTTGATAACAGAATAGTTCTGGCCTCATATAATGAGTTTGGAAGTGTTTTCTCTCTTTCAATTCCTTGAGATCATTTAATAGGAATTGGTGTTAATTCTTCTTTAAAAGTTTGGGAAAATACAGCAGTGAAACTATTCATTCCTGGAATTTTATTTGTCGGAAGACTTTTATTACTAATTGAATCTCATTAATTATTTGATCTTTTAAGGTTTTTGTGTCCTCCTGGTTCACTTTAGCAAGTAAAATGTGTCCAGAAATTTCTTTTTCTTCTAGGTTTTCCAATTCATTAACATACAATTCATCTTAGCAATCCTCAATACATTTCTGTGGTTTTGGTTATCATGTGCCCTTTTTCATCTCTAATTTTACTTATTTCATTCTTCTCTCTCTTTTACTATTTAGTCTAGCTAAAGGCTGTTCAGTTTTGATTATCTTATCAATATCACTTTGTTGATCTTTCATACTGAATTTTTAGTCTCTATTTCAATTATTTCTGCTCTGATCTTTCTTATTTCTTTCCTTTTACTAACTTTGGGTTTGTTTTGTTTTTTTCCTCTTCTGAGTCTTTGAAATGAATCATTAGTTTTGTTGTTGTTGTTGTCTATTTGTTTTGGTCCTGGGAGTTAAACCAGGGGCTCTTTACTACTGAGCTACAGCTCCAAACATGTGTAAAATTTACTTTGAGTCATGGTCTCAGTCTTGCTAAGTTGCTTAAAGCCACACTATTTTAGAGGCTGTCCTTGAACTTGCACTCCTCCTATTTCAGCCTCCTGGGTTTCTGAGAATACAAGTGTGAGCCACTGTACCCTACACCAACTGTTGTTTATACCCTCAGAAGTACTTCAGGATTACATTGTATTAGACCCACTGCAATGTCATAACAAATTTAATATTTATTTCAGTGAGGGAGAATGAATACCAAAGGGAAAAATGAGGGTTCACAGTAAGAAGGTGTTAGTAAGAAATTGTAGAATTTGGGGAGTAATTGGGGAAAGAATACAATGAAGCAGAGGGATAATAATAAAACTGTTAGGAATGCTTTCAAAAAGGAATTAGTGTCTTTCAAATTCATTTCTCTCATATCATGATAAGGGAAGTAAACCAATCCCCAAAAATCAAAGGCTGAATTTCTCTCTGCTAAGTGGATGCTGATCCATAATGGAAGGGGGCATGGGAAAAATGGAGGAATTCTGTTTGGGAAAAGGGAAGGGAAGGGTGAGGAGGGGATATGGGGGCAGGAAAGAGGGTGGGAATGAGATGGACATCATTACCCTAGGTACAAGTATGAGTGGACATATGGTACAACACTACATCGTGTACAACCAGAGAAATGAAAAGTTGTGCTGCCACTGTGTACAATGAATCAAAATGCATTCTGCTGCCATAAATACCTAATTAAAATAAATCAATCAATAAATTTTTTAAAAAATTATTTCTCTCACTACCTGTGTTCAGACCCTCATTATCTCTTGCCTTGACCATTACATTACCAGAAAACTGATCTTCTTGAATGCAACTTTATATCCAAACATGTTTTTTTTCTTACTACTATCAAATCTTTTTTCCCAAATCATAAGTAGTGTCATGCTCTCTCTCTCTCTCTCTCTCCATTTTACAATCTTTAATGTCTCCATTTAGATATATTTTATTGTTAAAAAACTAAAATCTAGCCTCCAGTTTCTTGAAAATTCTGAATCTTAACATGACCATCTTAATTCATACAAATTCTACCAGTTCCCATATATGATCTATGCCCAATAATTCATTCAATAAATATTTGTTAAAAATATTGTATACATTCACTAAGCCACATCATTTCCCTTAAGTTTAAAATTATATGACATTAGTATACTTTTCAAATATTGGTCACCCCACTAAACTCAAAGTTCAGTGTCTGCAGGATTCATTACTATTCATTACTATTGCTCCCCACTTTATTCCCAGGACATAGCAGAATATCCAGGCTATTAACATATATACACCCCTATGTGACTTTTGTTCCTTAGATTTATATAATGGGGGAAGAGTTTGATTGAGTACCTTAATTTGAGGTTATTAGGCCAGAAGACTTGTCTACCTTTATCTAGATTTCCAAGTAAGCACCCAGACAGACAGATTTCAGGAAGAAATCTATCACAGGCCAAACAAAGCAGCTTGTCAAACATGCAGATTATTTTGATTTGTTGTTAGTTTCTGAGTCACAGTTAGTAATGTTATTGGTGGAAGAGCAAACTCAGAAGGCTGCTATTTACAAATAATCAGTGAAACAAAATTTGTACAATTCAGCATATTTAGAGAGCAGTACAAATGGAGTTCTATAAATCATATGTTCCTTATTCAATTGCATGCTGCAAATATTCTGAGGACTCCACATTTCCTTGTGGATTTGCCTCCCTGTTTCTGGAAGGTGGGGGCAGAATTCAACAATATATCTCTGTCTTTCACAAACTTAACTGGAAGCCATTAATGACTGGCATAATAATAACAACAACAAAAAAAAAAAACCTCATTTCCTCATTTCAATAAGCTTAATTGAAGCAACCTCTACTCCTTTGAAATAATTTCTTTTCAACTTAGATGTCCTCCAGATGAGGACAATCAGGCCGAGATTCCCCATCTCGAGATTCCCCATTCCCCATGATTAGGTAGAACACCAAGAACATCAGGATCAAAGGGATTTGCCACTCTGGAGGATGTGGGGATCCTGTGAGAACAAACTCTGTCAGCACTGTTGCATTTTCCATCCCCATGTCCTCACTGGGTATCATCTGAAAAGAAATTCAATAGATGCAAAAAGAACATACTTGAAGTATTTGTAAAGTGAAAATATCTGATGTGATTTGAAATAATACTCTACATTTATAAGCCTGCCCTTTCATTTATTTACTATGCAATGATTTACAGAAACCACTTGGATAGAATTGAAGGAATGAGCAAAAGAAATTATCTCAGTTCAGTTAATATTCAAAAATAAAGATATTTAGAAAAAAAGGAAACTTATTCTAAGTGTGTGCTAAATGTATATAGACACTATGGAGTGTGCTGGGAAAATCCCAATTCTCACACATGTATGCAAGGTCTAGGAAAATAATCATTGTAAGTTTGGGACTAGAAAATGCCTTCAAAACCATGTGGAAAACATTAAATTGTTCACCAGACTATACTCATACACTAAAAATTTATAGATTACCCAGTGGCATGTATGTTGCATTTTAAATAATTATTCTGAATGAAAATAGGCTACAAAGGGAACAAACTGGAGTCTGAGATATTGATTAAGAAGTTCTATTTTCCAGAGATGCCAATCAGATTACTTATCAGAATTATCTGGTGAGATTCATTCATTGTCAAAACATGGACTGTGAGCAACTACAGTACGTTTGGAAATTTTAGCTCAAAACTGAGGTCTAGGAATGCATATGTTTCAAGTACTGTTCAAGTGGTTCACATTGCAAGGAAAGAGGCTCATCCACATGTTGTAAGATTTTGATGAAGAGCAGAGGTAAATTAATTCAAAAAATAAATTCTGACTATGCAAGCAATTCATATTATTCTAAGAGATATTAGATATGAAGAAGTGACTTAAAATGAGATTAAGAGATCAGATTCTTTGGCAGATATGTGGAAGAAACAGCCACTGAAAATTCAGGTGACATGTAATTAGTAGTACTGCAATTTTATTGTTAAAAAATAGATAAAGGTGTAATTGGGGTAATGGTGTACTTATGAGTGTCTTATACCTTTAAGAGAGTGCCAAATATGAAAGTGGAGAGAGAATAAATAAACCCGAAAAAGTTAAATCAATTGGGTTTTAAAATATGCATGTGTCACTTATGAGATTGACCAGGGTTGATAAACTTTTGTATCCCATAAATCTTGGTGAAGGACTGGTACTCTGTCCCCCTAAATGAAGAAACTTACATTTCCAAAACTGTGGCTCTTAGAATAAGAGGCTTTTTCTAGGTATGACCTGTCAAATCAACCCACAATTCATTTGGAATTTGAAGAGTGAGAAACAAAAGAAGAGGGACCAAAGAACATTTTGCAGCTGCAGGAAAAGAGATTAAGGCTCCAACAAATGAGTTCAGCACTCAATAATGGAATTGATAGCATGAGCCATGACATTCAAAGGATCAACAGCAGCAACAGAAGGTTTCATTGAGCTCGTGTAGGGAAATGATTTTGGATTGGCTGGCTGCATTGCCTCATCCTGTTTCTACTTATTTTTATAGTTCATTCCTCCAGTCTCCCTATGTTTTCTATGTTAGAGACAATATCTATTCAATAAACTCATTTTGTGTTATACCCACAAGTCCTCGCTCAAACAAGAAAGAGACCAGAGAGAAACATCTAAAAAGTACTGAGCAGAGTGATCAGGGAAGCAGTAGGAAAACTGAAAAATTGAATGACTTGACCTGAACATAAAGAGAGAGAAGTGTGAGGAGAAAGTGAAGTAAAGTGCCAAATGTCAAAACAAAAGTTCCAGTGAGACATGGAGTAAACAGAGATTGCTAACTTTGAAAATGAAAGATCTGTAATGGCTTTAGTGAGATGACTAAATTTGGGTATATATACCCAAATAGCTAGAGAAAGGTCAAAAGTTTTGGGGAAGCAGGTAGCACTGCAGCAAGCACTCACACTTAGATGGCATTTCTCTATTGCCATGGTCAACTATAAAATGTTTTGGTAAAAAATTAGTAAAAGTATTCCAAAGTATAACAGAGAAAGGCAGGGAGAGGAGAAAAAGAACAGAAGCATTGGAAGGGAAATTTTGAGTTTTGAAAAGAAAGAAAAAATGGGAAAAATAGGAAGAGAATGCAAAGTATGTTCATAGACAAGTGTCAAAACAATAAGCCAAGGAAAGCCTCAGAGCTCAGAGGGTTTAGAATATGTATCTGTCTTAACCTTGCATTCCAAAGATGTGAATTCTCTCTCTTACTCAAAATTCGAAATTTAATTTCCTTGGGAATTTGTGTTTGAAAGAAAGATTCAACTTTAAATTTTATATGCAAGATTTCTGTTGTACATTAATATACTAACACTGTCTGAAAGTTTTTTTCTGTATTTAAATCTGCCTTTTCTTTGTTATTCCAGTGATTAGAACCAACTTACACTAGAAATGTTATTGGTTTTGTTAACACAAATGTCAAAATGGGTGTAAGGAAGTCAAAGGAGAAAATTATTGTTTTCAAGTCTTAAATATTTGTGGAAAAGTGTGCTGCCTTATAGACATCACACTGTGAACTGAAACAGCCAAGTGGAACAACTTTCCAATACCCTGCCAAGCTTAAAAGTTATCTGAGTAGCCAGTTTGCCTTTGACAAGGACATTTCAAAGGATTTGCAACGTTTATAACCACCCTAATCTGTACCAGTTTCCAAAGAGCTGTATTCATTTCATCCTGCTTACCTTCAAATAGTGTTGCAGCTATACATATGTCCTTTCTCCTTATAAAGTTATTAAAGATCTTGTTCTTTTGCCTCCAGTGGAACAGTGGATTGTTGTTTTTATTCTTGTTTTGTTTCGTTTTATTTAGTTGTACATGACAGTAGAATGCATTTATGCACTTTGACATATCATACATAAATGGGGTATAACTTCTCATTTTTCTGATTTTACGTGTTGTAGAATTACAATGGTCATGCAATTATATATTTACATAAGGTGATAATGTGTTTCATTCTACTATCCTTCCTATCAGCTGTCCCCTCCCCTCCCTTCACTCCCCTCTACCTAATCTAAAATTAATTGATCTTGCAACTCCTGATTTGGAAATCTGCACTGAAGAAAATCTCTACTTATATTTTAGCCTTCTTTGTATTTTTTTTTACTTAGCAGCTCTACTTGAAAGTGCTTTCATTCCCAATAAATAAAATTAGTTTTCTTTTAGCAAATAATATTGGGAGAAGACATTAAGCAGAAACAAGCTGTATAAGTAACTAACACCAATAATTCCAGTGATTAAATATATTTGTGGGGAGACAGGGATTGAACTCAGGGGTACTTGACCACTGAGCCACATCTCCAAGCCTGTTTTGTATTTTACTTACAGACAGGTTCTCACTCAGTTGCTTAGCACCTTGCTTTTTTTGAACCTGGCTTTGAACTCGCCATTCTTCTGCCTCAGCCTCCTGAGCCACTGGGATTACAGGTGTGTGCCACCATACCTGGCAATTAAATGTATTTTAATTTGATGTAGGCTTTAATGTAATCTCAAAACACAAAATACCTGAAAATTCTCAAGTTTTGTTTGTGCATATTTTTGAAGTAATTCATGCTGGAAAGAATACTGAAGGGGTAATTTATGCATTTTTTCCTATGAAAATGTGTGTGTATTGGATACATATATATAATGTACATAATTATGAAATATATGTGTGTATTCATATGTATATTAAATAAAAATATTTTGAAAGTCAGTGAAAGAATAGAGAAACTAATATTTGATAACTGAATATTTCAATCAGAATATATATTTAATTACAGAGTGAATCTTGTTATAAAAGTCAAGAGAGGTAATTTACATAAGAAATAATACGATCGACTTTTGAAGCTCAGTTTTAAATTAAATTTCTGGTCTATGTATCTCATCAAGTCATTATGGTTATGTTATGAAGATAATAAGCTAGTTATTTTGCTTATCCAGACTTTAGTCATGAAAATGTCATACACTGATTATTCAATTACAATTTTTTCATTTCCATTTGTCCATTTGAGCATCTTGAAAACCCAATCATAAATTATATTAAATTGAACAAAATTTTTAACTTTCCTCATAATAAACAATGAATACTATAGAAATTATTTAACTCATATCCATGCCTTGAAAGACATTGTAGAGATCATTTTTTAAGCTTTATAAGATTTTTTAAAAATGCAGTTAAGGGGAATTGCACAGAAGATGGAAGGAGATCCTCATTGTTATACAAAATACATGTATGATGATGTGAGGGGGAAGGAAAAAAAGAGAGAAATGTGTCACATTAGATTGGGTAGAGAGAGGTGATGGGAGGGGAGGGTGGGGAAGGGGGGATAGGAAGGGCAGCAGAATAAAATAGATCCTAGTATTGCTGTATGTATATATGTGGTCATATAACCAATGGGATTCTGCAACCTGTACACTTGGAAAAATGAGAAATTATACCCCATTTGATTCAAATGTATGATATATCAAGATCATTGTACTGTCATGAGCAACTAATAAAAAAGAATTATATTCTATAAAAAATGAAATTATAATACAGGAGTGACCAAAAAAATAGGGATAGAAATTGCTCACACAGATTCATTTTGAAGGTTTAATATCCCAAACTGAGGAATATCATGTATATAAATTTGCCTTCAGATAGAATCAGCCAATTATAGGACTAGGTGCTTTTGCCAAAGGGAGGAGTGGTGAACTAAATCCCTCAAGCAAGTCAGTAGATTCCCATTAGGACAATGTGAGAATTTTCTAATGGGCATTTTCTATTTGGACACTACAGAGAAGTTTATTTTTCCCACTGGATGTTTCAAACTTTGGGACCATAAATATTAAGTTATATTGGCAGTTCTAATTTTAACAATGGGGATTATAATATATGCCACTTTTTTGTACCACAGGTGACAATTCTGACATGATTTAGCAGACATTCATTTATACAAAAAATGTATTCTTCTGAATGTTTGATTCATCTGATCTAAAAATTCTGTTGTCATTCTGATGGGTTTGTCCTTGTAAGTAACTTTGGGTTTCTTTCTTGCAGCATTTAGTATCCTTTCTGTGTTTTGAATGTTGACATTTTAACTATAGTATGTCACTTAGAGGTTCTTTTCTGCTCATGTCTATTTGTCGATTTGGGAAATTTTCTGATTTAATTTCAGTAAATAGATTTGTTTTATGACACTGGCCTATATCTATACTCCTTGTTCAAGACTTATGAGTCTTAAGTTTGGTCTTTTACTATTGTCCAAGAACTCTTGCATATTGTGTTATTAGTTGTTGTTGTTGTTTTTTCTTTATTTTGGTCTAAGTATTCTAGCACATCCACCTTGTCTCCAGACAAGAAATTCTGTCTTCTTTTGGATCCAGTCTCTTGCTTATGCTTTCCACTTAGGTTTTTATTTAACATTATGAGGTTTTTATTTCCCAGGCTTCCTTTTGGTTCTTTTTCAAAATCTCTCCATATTATACTTCTCATTCATACCTTGTATTGCCTTCCTTAATTTGTTCAGTAGTTTGTTTGTTTGTTTTTTTGATCTCTTGGAATTCATTAATATTTTTATAATTATTTTTTAAATGCCTTCTCCAGTATTTCATCCTATGCAACATATTTGGAACACATTGCTAACAAATTATAAAATTTAGGAGGTATCAGGTTACTTGGTTTGTCATATTAGTTGGCATTCTATGTTGAAATCTCTGCTTCTCCTTCACTTTTATTTAAGGGCCTATTTAGAACACACCCTGTGTTGATGATGTGTCCTGCTTTATTGGATTATTACAAAATGTTGACTATATTTCCAAGTGGGTTTCATGGTACAGTTTCCGTCTTACTTCTTGGGTGATGTTTAGTGTGTTTTGAGAGTGGATGCTATGTCAGAACCTGATTTTCCCATATTCTCTGTATGTTTTATAGACTTGGGGATCTCTTTTTTTTTTTGCTCCTCTTTTTAGTTATAGATGACTATTGAGTCTATTTTGACATATGTGTACAAACATGGATTATATCTTATTTCAATTAGGGCCCCTATCTTGTGGATGAACACAATGTTGAGATTCATTGTGGTTTATTCATATGTGTATATAGGAAATTTATGTCAGGTTTATTTCACTGTTTTTCCTATCCCCCATCACTTCCCTTTACCTATCGCCTATCAACTTCTGTTCTTCTCCTCCCCCTTTGTTGTGTGTTAGCATCCACATATCAAAGAGACCAATTGAACTTTGGTTTTTTGTATTGTTTTATTTCACTTAGCATGATAGTCTCCAGATCCTTCAATTTACCAGCAAATGTTATAAAGTCATTCTTCTTTATGGCTGAATAATATTCTGTTGTGTATATATAATTCTTTTTCTTTAACCTTTCATCTGTTGAAGAGTACCTAGGTTGGTTTCATAGGTTAGCTGTTATGAATTGAGCTGCTATAAACATTGATGTGGCTGGGTTACTGTAGTATGCTGATTTAACTCCTTTGGATATATACTGAGGAGTGGTATAACTGGGTCAAATGGTGGTTCTATTCCTAGTTTTTTGAGCAATCTCCATACTTCATTCCAGAGTGTTTGCACCAATTTGCAGTCACCATCAATGTATAATTATACCCTTTTCCCCACACCCTCATTAATATTTATTGTTACTTGTGTTCTTGATAATCGCCATTCTGTCTTGAGTGAGGCGGACATGGACTACCTCTAGTGGATAAGGCATATATGTTATATACAGTAGAGTATATTGGCCCAACCTGTGTCACTATTTTTCTATTATGAAAAGTGCACAGTTCAGAACACATATGAGAGCCATCTGTCCTGAAGCCACTCATAGATATGCTCTACATAGACTATGTTGTTTCTCTCTGAAGTGAAAATGGGTGAATATCCAGGAGTGTGTCTACAGATTCTCAACAGTCATATCTTTTTGTAAACTGGTAACCATCTGGGGCTTTTATATCCCCTCCTTTTTGTATTATAGTATTCATTGAAGTTTAATTGTGTTTGGGCTGGAACAATGTGTACTGTACATAATCTGGGCTACATGCATAGCTGAGTAAGATAACATTTACCACACAAACTCAAAATTCCCATGGTGAATACCCTTTACCTTTCAGAAAAGGGGAGATGAATAACAATAATAACTAATAGCAGTGAAACACACACACAGCATTAAAGTAAAATTCAAGTATCAATTTTGACATCCACAATATTGATACATCAAACACAGGAATGGTGAGGGCAGAAATTACATGAGATAAAAAAGATTTACTAAAAATATTATTACTAAGGGAAAATAAAATGGGAGGATGAAGGCAAAAGGAAACATTACAGTACATAAAAAAATTAAAGGGAACGAAGAAGAAAGAATGGTAAAATGAAAAACAAAAGAATAAAGAAAGAGAGGCTAAGAGTCAAAGAATATTTGCTTCTAATTTTAATGGTGTATCTGGTTCATTGCTATTTGTTATTATTACTGTTATTTATCTCCCCCTCTTTACAAGGTACTCGTTATTGAGCATTTATCAGAAAGAGGAAAAAAAGAGAAACAGAAAGTAAAAAACAAACAAAAAAACACAATAGATCAGAAAAAGTAATAATAAAAGAAAAAAGAACACACACATACACACACACACACACACACACCAATCTGTAAATACAATTAAGGTCTTAAAGAAAAATGAAAGAATTTGTTTCGGGTAAGGGAGTTAAAATTGTGAACAAGTGTGGACATTCACTACTTTCACCAATCATTTCTTCTTTTTATGTCTTTTTGGGCTATACATCCTTTACAGAGAGCAAGAGCTATGTTTATTTCCTCCTTCCTCCTTTGGGTTGTTTTGTAGGCACCACTGGACTAGTTTGGGACCAGAGCTGGTAGAAATGATTCTCAGCTTCCCTGCTTATAAGTATATGGTAGCACAGAATAGGAAATTCCATCACCTGGAGTTTACTCTGGCAGATGAGATCAACACATTCCCAAGTGGGTTTTAGTAATATCCCCAAAACACCCTTTCAGGGTGAAACAATCAATCACCATGAGTGGAGCTGCACAGGAGGTACCAGAGAGTCCATTGCCCACAAATAGGGCTAAGGGAGTCCCAGTCCCCTGATGCGTACACTTACTCCTCATATTTCCTGGCAGCCTTCATCGGATCTCCTGAGCCTCCAGAAACAGAGGAAGAGGAAGCTACAATCTTTTACATCTTTGATTAAAATTTTGCCACATGCATTCTTCTCTGTGCCTCCTTCATTGGCATTCTGCTAGCACTATGCTGAGCCACAAGGTAGATTCTGGCAAGGACAAGATAGTAGTAATGTTTGCTATGATCTCCAGGGAAGAAAAATACAGAGACTTATATTTCCAAAACAGCAATCACAGGTATGACCTCAACCACTGTACCCCATTTGTTAATTGAGAAATGTGGAACATTTCTTAAGTACCAGTCTGCTATACAGCTTTTCTGAAGTACCAGATTAGCTAAGTTCAGATTTCCTTTTTGTTCTGCAGCTGTTTCCACACCCAACTTATCTTCTATGTCTTCCTCTCTTTCCCTTCAAGTAACCCCTCTGCCATGCTGTGGCTCTACTGCTGTAGTCTTAGCACTTATGCACTTTCTCAATCTCCGTTGCAAAGACCAGAATCTCTGGAGCTCTATAAATATCTAACTGCCAATATTGAACTTCACATTATCCCTCATATACCCACTTTGCTGACTAGCTTTTCTTTCTGTTTTAATTCCAAATCACAAAGAAGCTAGAAAGTTCTTATAATTCACTCTACTATTTTTTCCCTTAACAAATGATTTTAATAAGACCAAATGTCTATATTTCCTTCAGAAATTAACCCCAAATAAAGTTGTGTACATGAGACTGTACCTAAATCTCCAGCCTTAAATATAGCTCTACCAGTTTTTGCAGAAATCTACAGAGAAATTGTAATAGGGTAGGTTAGAGTGAGGACCAAAGAAGAAGAAAGACAATGGGGCAGCACATAACTCTGCTTCAAAAACTTCAATACCTATAAATTTCCTGGAGATCTTGTTTAAATGCAGATTCTGTTTCAGTAGTTATGGGCTAGGGCTTAGGAGTCTTTATTTCTAACCTGGTGATGTCTGTGGATTCCTGAAACAGGCAAGTGATATTGTAATCTGGATTGTGGATAAATAAAAAGTTGTGTGATTTACCTGCAAAAAGTGAGGCAGGGAGGGGACACAATTGACCAGAAAGGCAAGTAAGATTACACAGGATTTTAAAAAGCTAGTTCGGGGACTTCATTTTTTATTATTAGAGGAAAATTGTGAGGAGTTTTTAACATGATATCCACATGCTCACTCAGATGTTCTATTTGAGTATGAGCAGTATAATATAATAAATAACCACTCAGGAAAGAAGAATTTTCTTATGGTGGCATTTAGATTGGATTTCTAAACAGTGATATATAAATACCTACACTGTAAAATTTATTGTTGTTATTATATTGATAACCTCTAGTCTCAATAATGCAGCTCATATTTTCTATTGGAATATTCAATAATCAATTATCTGATTAGAATTTTGCTAGTGGAAAAGAAACAAGTAGTGATCACTGGCATATAAAAGCAAAGATGAAATGAATACTTTGCACAAAGGAAGAGTTTACAATATGAAGCATAGAGGTAGTTAAATAAAATTTGACTGAAATTGACTGTCCCTTTAAAAAGCATGTAATAATTTTATTTATTTATTCATTTAGGATACGGGGAATTGAACTCAGGGGCCCTAGGGAGCCACATCCCCAGCCCTATTTTGTATTTATTTAGAGACAGGGTATCACTGAGTTGCTTTCTGCCTCACGTTTGCTGAGTATGGCTTTGAACTTATCATCCTCTTGTTTCAGCCTCTGGAGCTGCTGGGATTACAGGAATGCACCACAGTGCCCAGAATGTAACCATTTTTTTAAGTGCATAGGAAGCAAGTAGAACAACAGTGAAGAAAATGAATCACTCATTCTAAGTGATTAGAGAACAGTTGGCATTTTTATCTTCATGAGAATATATTTTCCTGTAGACCACTTCTATAAAAGTTTAAAAAAGAGAGAAGAGAGGAAAATCAAGTAGAATGGGAATTTCAGGTGGATGAAAAGAAAACAAGAAGAAGGAAGAAAAAAGGCAGAAAATAACTGAGATACATGTGCATAACTCTTAAATCCCAATATTATGTAAAATTATAATGCCTCAATTAAGATGAAAAAATTTTCAAACTATCTATTTTAAAAAGTCAGAGGGGAAAGAGGAAGTATCCAACAAAGGCTCAACATGAAATAAAGGGAAAGGCTCAGAGATTTTTATGAGGGTGATTGTCTTTTCTCTGAAATTAATTAAAAGTTGTCAATCAACTTTTTCTTCTATGCAAAATGCAGTTGTTTTTTCCTTCAAGGAATTTGAGTACAAAAGAGATATTTGATTTAAAATGTTGCTAGAAAATTGTTTTTCATAATTAAACTAGTATTACCAAATTTAAAAATTGCTTTATCTTTAATATGAGCACAACATGAAAATTATAATTTAGTGATTAAAAATATTTAATTAAATACTGGTATTATGCCCAGAGAGTAGGTTTTAAGTGTTCTCACCACCAACAGCTACAAAAAAATGTAACTCTATGAATATGATTGAGTGCTAATTTGTTTGACTTGATCAATCACTTCACTACATACATGTATATCAAAACATCATGTGGTAAAAATCAAATAAAAACAATAAAAATTTTCAAGTTTCTTAATCTTTATTGTTACAGTGACTGAAGTAAACTGTCTCTAGAAATCTTGCTTCTTTAAATTGATAGCATTTTGATCCCCCACAAGCATTTTTAGTATAATACATGGTAATCAACTACAGGATCCTAGAAAAGGCAATATAAATAAAAAGTACCAATAATTACAGTATGATGTGCTCTATTTGGAGCAAAATACTCTCCACACAATTCCTTTTCACTTGATAATTCAAAATGTTCAAATTCAGTTTTTATGTAGTTATTTCTTAAATCACACACACTGAAAAGAGCAATGAAAGAACATTTTCATCATATTTCCAGATAAATACATATAAAGTGCTCAACAAAATATTTTTACATTCTGGTGATAGCATAGAACTCATATTAAAGTGATACCTTGAACATTTTAATCAGCATGCATGATGAACTAAACCCTATGGATCATTTTACTAGAATTTTTCAAAATATTTCTTATATAAGAATTAGTATGAATTATAACTCTAAACCCACATGTAAATTATTTAAAGTTCAAGATCTTGAAATAAAATCATTATATTTAGATTAACTAGATAATAAACGTATCACTACAGAGAAGAAATCAGTCTTACAGCATTTTTGCTTCTCCAAAGGTCAGCATGAATTTAAATATAAAAGAGAGCACACTGTTTTCCAATTTTGACCCTGCTTTTTGTTATTTTTCAAACCCAATCTAAATTGTTACAAGTTACACAGTTTTTTTTTTACCTTTCCTACAAAGAATTTTAAAACTACAGAAAATATTTCTGTCTTACCAATAAATTGAAAGAATGCAAAGGTCCTTTAAAAGTATTAGGTTTTATAAAACAGAAAAAAAAGACAATAGCACAAAATAGAAAATAATGAGCATACAATTCTTTGCCTACTCATTTGTTTCAGAGGTTTAATTTCCCAGCCTCAATAAAATTCTATTTATGTGAGTTTTCTTGTACACAGAGCCAACCAGTTATATAACTCTGTCATTTTTATCCATAAGTGCAAGGAGTAAAGATTTTTACGTCCCCTAAAAAGTACCTGAGAGTTCCCTATAGGACCAGTGAAGTTGTTCTACTGAGCCTGTGGATTTGGATATGTATAAGAAGTTCAGTTTGTTCCACAAGCATGAGAATGATGTAATTATAAACATCAGTCATTGTAACAGTTCTAATTTTAATTTAAAAATTCCACTTTATTTCTTTATTTTATCTCACAAAGGATACTTAAAACATGTTTATGGAAACTACAGTTTATTTACCAAAAATACCATTCTGAGTGTTTTGATTAGTATGTTGCAATCTGAGCTCATCAGCACATCATTTTAACAAGAGCAAGAATTAGATTCCCTTCAGGAGCTAACCTCAAATAAAGGGGTCATCCTCATGCAAACTGCAACTTAAATTCCAGACACACTAGCTTCCCCACTTCAATCTGAAACTTATTCGGCAATTGTTAGAATGAGTAGCTAAAGAAAACAAAAGATCAGTACTTTAATTGGATTTGATCCATGTCTTGCTTCCTAAACAGCAATGACAATAAATTTCATATAAATATTTTTAAAATGTATATTTATTTCAGAAGTTCTGGTTTGGGGCCCTGGAGTTTTTATTTCTAAAAAGTAATGACAGTGGATGCTTGTTAACTATATGGCCTACATCACTTTAGGATATGATTATGAGAGGGACTTGATCATTAGACAAACCAAAAACTCTATATGGGCTGATCTGCAAAGGGAAAAGTCAGAAAGTGGAAGGTGGTGCCAGGGAAGTCAGCATCCATCAGATCTCCAAGGCCCTGGGAAGATAGATGAGAGACTTTGTTCTTTTTCCAATTTTAAAGGAAAGCAATTCATGGATTATGAGCATGGTATTCCCTAAATGTATTGCATTATAAAAATTTTGTTTCATCAATTATTTTATTTTATTATTTTTTTAAGTTTGTTTTACTTAGTTGCACATGACAGTACAGTGATCTTGACATATCATACATTTGAACCAGATGGGATATAATATCTCATTTTTCTGAGTATGCAGGTTGCAGAATCACATTGGTCATGCAGTCACATATATACACAATCTACTTAATCTAGAGTGATGCTATTCTTTTTTTTCTCACATCTTCATACATGTATTACAATTATTTTAAACAAAGTGATCTCAAACCAAGAAAATTGACATCATTACTTTGGATAATAGATGCAGTTGGTGGTTTATCTGGTTGCACAAGCTCCCCAGGTGATTCTAATACCCAATAATTTGTGCAAACCACACTTTTTAATAGGGAGAGTAAAGTTATTTTATTAAATCATGCACATCAAATGTGTTAGTGCAAATAGTTTAATCTGTACTCAGAAATTCTATTGCACTTTATATCTTTACAAAATAAATGTCAAACAATAATTTATTTTAAAAATTTAATTCTGAAGTGAAGGATTTCAGAACAATATTTGTAATAACCTATATACAAGAGGTACTGGGTACCACTGGCATATTAGCATTTTGTGGTGAAGTGGCTTCCTGCAACAACAACAAAAAAAATGATGAAATGAATTATATGACAGTATTTTCTACAAGTCACTTGTGACTAATTCTTCCATAAATCTAGTGATTTTCACAACAATCACAAATAAATTAAAATATAATCTTTAAGTATAAACAATAACTGTCAAACATCACAAGGCAAATTATATCCTAAACTCCTATTTCAATATTTGGCTAGACCTGTGTATTCCCACAGAACATTCAAGTCAATTCACTAACTTTCCCTCCCAGTCTTTACTGACTGAAAATTTTAACTATGTGATATTTTAGGTATCCTATGACCCAAATAAACTTTACTGAAATAACTATGCTGTTGCACAAAACCATAGCGAAACTTTGACTTCTGTGTTTTAAATATATAAAATCAAGCAGCATTTAGGTATATCACTGTACATGGACACTATTAATCTTGAGAATAACGTTTCTAATTAACAGAACGTTCCAATTAATAACAATGAAAAGAAAATAACCACTTGCATTCACAACCAGGAAAGCTGATGTTCAGTAACAGTTCACCTTGAACATGAATTAGCTCTGAAACATCATAACCAAATTAAGTCAATAAAAGCTTATCTAAAGAAATATAATTCTTTCTTCAATGAAACATGCTTGGAGGAACAAATGATAGAAAAAAATCATGCTCTCTAAATTGTTGTATATGAGAAATTACCTTGACTTGAAAAGAAAATATCTCTTTAAACACATGAGGTTCAATAAAATTACATTCCAATTGACATAACAGTGTGGTTGACTGCACTGAAATTGTGTAATTACTATGTTTCATTCTCAGATATACTTCAGGTTGCTCAAGAAAATACACATTGTCATAGAAAGCTTTGCAGAGTTGTTGTCCTCCACATCTTCAATTCACATTAAAGCTGAACAAGCGTGCACACGTTCCCAAAATTATCATTAAAATGGAATATTTTTCAAAAGTATTTTCCTTAAAATAAAACCCACAGAAAGTTGTCTCTATGTCTTGTTCCCAATAGCTCAGTGGTTTTATAACAATTAAAAATAGTGTAAATATGTTAAAAAATACACACACACACATATACACACACCTCAAACCTATAGGTACTGAGCACACAGGGCCTCTCTGCCTATGCATGTTTGGTTTGGGTAGTTATCAAATCATAAAAGTAAATTATCTGGCCATCAGAATTCAAAGTAAAATATACATAATTTTTTTTCCTTATTTCTAATTTTAATGCTTCTTTCGCTTTCATTTTCTTTTTTAATACATGACAGCAGTAATACTCATAAATTTAATGGTATAAATAATTCGATGTACCAGGAAGCCTACATTTGGTCACCATAATATTAGGAATCTCAACATACTCATTTAAAAATTACACAAAAAATTGCAAACAAATTATTGCTTATGGTAGAATAAAGTAACAATTTTATATTTTCTCTATAAACAGATATATTTTACATAATTTAAAGAAATGACCCTACATTGTATACTTGCACTTCTTCTGTTTTAGGAGGTAAAAGAGGATTCTTCTGTTTGTCTCCAGCATGAGTGTGATGGTTCTATTTGTCTCCAGCATGAGTGTGATGCCAGCTTCTAAACGGAGGATGGTGTATGGATTCAAGAAACGCTCTCCTGAAGCTCTGAACAGACCTGGCACTTACAGCACGATGGCTGTCACCACAAACAGGGCAGCCAACTTGGGCATCCTTTTGTGATGGGCAAAAGGTGCAACTTATGCAGTCCGGGGGAAAAATAAATAATGTCCATGTGCTTCTGCCCTTTTCCATGCTTTATTCACTCAAATCACTCAATACAATCTCACTCTATAGGTTCTTAATCAAGAAAATGACAATTCTTAATGCTAGGCACTGCAATAGACATAATCAATTCTAGATTAATTCTAAGAATTGCAAACACACCTAATCATGACAGGCTCATAACAGACATTCCCTCTGCATGCTAAGTTCAAGTGCCAGATCAAAAGTCTCAAGCCTTAGACTCTAGGTCCAGCAGATGCACAATCACTCAGACCCTGGTGATCAGATCAGGAACCAAGGCAGGCTTCTCCTGGGATGGAGCTGATGGACAACTGATAAGGTGGTCCTAGGGAGAAGTTACGCCTCTCACCAGGATCAATATGTGGCTGCAGAATTTGAGAGTGGTGAGAACAACGCAGAGGTTCAAAGCAGATGAGAAGAGTTGGAATGTCAATCCAGGTCCTCATCAGGCTCTCAACCTTGTGTGAATCAGTGTCAGCTGGTTGAATATATGTTCATTTGCTCTATTATTTATACTAAATTTGGGGGCTTTTGACTGCCCCCCTTTCAATCCTCATCAGCTACCACCAGATTTATCAGTGACATCATTTACCCTGGGGTGGTCCCCACCCTGATCTTTTCATCTTTTCCTCTTATCAGGTGAGGACAACCTGACAGAGGCTTCTCAGGGTGGGGGGAAGTGACTTATTTATGTCTGAGGGCCATACTGGAGGGCTCCATTAGGTGAGACTGGTGAGACTGCAGGTTTCAAACTAGAGTTTTTAAAATGGAGTTGCTTAGGCTCAGGCCTAAGGCCACCCTCACACATCCAGAGCCAGGGTTTCTTTCTCTACCACAATGGACCAAAACAGGAAAGCCAGGAATAGGCCAATGAATATGGCTGGGAGGGGTTGTAATATGGAAGAATTATTTCCTTTCTCTCAGAGCAGCTTCAGGTTGTCTTTACGTTGTTTGAGTTCGTGTGTGATTGGTTGCTTTTCCTGCTCCATCATTTCAAACTTTCACTTCAGTTCTGAGGGTGCAGTCTGTGTCTCTTCAGACTTTCTGTACATCCTTTGCTTGGTTTTCAGCCTTACTGAGAAGAGTTTTTAAATCAGCTGAATCCTGAAGATGCTGCTCTTTCAAGGACCCCACTTGAAGAACTTCTCCAGTTCTTTCTTAGTCACCTGAAGGATGCTGTGATCACTGGTAAACTCTAAACTCTGTTTCTCAGAATTGAGTATTTCTTTTTCTTGCCACTGCAGTTCTGATGATAGCAAAACATTTTTCTTTTATAGAGAAGGACACTCTGTTTCCAATACATTCCCTTCCTTTTTCAACTTCTCCAGTTCACCTTGCAACCTTGTTGCTTCTGCTCTCTGCTGGTCTTCATACTGTTGACACCAAAGCTGAAAACTGTTCTGCAGACTTGTGAGTTTCCTTCTCATACTCAGGTGCCACTGTCCACCACCACCACCACCTACTTAAACTCATCTTGTAAAGAAGTAATGTCAGTGTCCTGCTTAGAAGCAGCCTGTGCAGCTGCCTCACGAAGCAGCAAAATTTCATCTGGGGAGCTAAGCAATTCATCTCTAGTGCTTGTGATTTTACAGTCTTTCTCTTCCTGGAGATTCTCTATGCCAATGTGTAATTTCTGCAGATAGGCTTGAAGAACTTGTATATGTTTAGCAGATTCCTCAACTTGATTTTTATAGGCTTTTTTCTTCTACTTCTTCTTCCAAAAGAGATTTAAATCAAAGCATTTTTGTTTACTTGCTGTAGCTAGTGATACCGCTGGCTATTGGTGACGAGTTCTGCTCCCTCACATGTTGAAGTTTGAACATTAGGCTTAAAAGAAGCAATAATACCAGGAAGCAGCTGGGAGTGGAAGAAGACACATTACTTTAGACATCAGGAGTGTTAAGGTCTGTAAACAAGTCTGGATGGCGCCTGGCATTTTGCCAGAGGGAGTGGTTTGTGAAGTAACGCCAGCGAGCCATTAAGTGTGGAGATTTCTTATTGGTTGGCTGCTGTATCTAGTTTATGTTAATTAAGATAAGCTGTGTGGAATGTATAAATACCCCTCCTGTCCTACAATAAAGGGCTCCTACTCCTGCTGTATCAATCTACACAAGTTGTTCGTCACCCCCCGGTTATTTTGCTGCAGCCAGACTGCGGCAAGGAGAAAGTCCAATGTCATAGGCAGACAAGATAGTCCACAGATGAGGCAGAAGAGGCAGACTTATTGGAGTAGGAAAGTGTCTAGAGAACAGAATGGTCACAGGGACATACAACCTATGAGAAAAGTTCTCAGAGTCAGCCATGGAAGTGGGAAGAGTTTGGGGGATCAGCCATAGAGACCTAGTGAGCCAAGAGGTATTTAAGAAGACTAGGGTAGGAGTGGGGGATAGGAACAGGGTGAGGTAGGAGCAGGGATGGAATAACCTAGATCTAGGAAGATCACAGACATGGGGAACAGGGCACGGGTGTGGATCATCAGGACAGGATATTCATGAGATGGCTCATTCATTTTCAGCATGTTGGACAAGATCTGGTCAAGTTCCTTTTGCCCGGATCAGCATTGCTCCTACAGTAATACACAGCCTTCTGACGGGGGTCAGCTATAAGGAGAGGCATAAGGGAACAGGTAAGCCCTGATGCAATCCATCATCAAGTGTTACCATTACTTTTCTCAGCTTCTTGGTCGCAAACAACAGCCCTAACTAACCCTAACTTCCTCACAAATGTCCTGGGATAAAAACAGCAATATTGACTTACTCTGAATCCTTCAGAGCACAAAGCAAATGCTCCATTAAGAGGATGGAGGTCCTGAGTTGGTTTATTGGCTAAGACAAAACAATAATAAAAATAATGGTCAATATGTGCAAGGCACAGCTCTTGGGCTTTCAACATATTTAAGCCTTTAATCTAGGTAGAAACTCTATCTATAAAAAGCTACCTTTATTACCCCAATATTACAGATTAAACACTGAGCAGTGGAGGCTTACTAAGTGACTTATCTAAGCAAGCAGTAAAAGCTGGAATTCAAAGAATTGACTCCAGAGTGGATGATCTTAGAAAGCCACATTGGATGAATGTTTTATGTGAACTTTTACTCACTTGGTGGATAAAGATGCACCCTGAAACTATCTCCCAGATACCTGATCTAAACTTTTGTTCTCAGAAAGCTGCCCTATGCTTGCACAATGAAAATTAAGTCACTCACCTTCAAGAAAACATTGACAGTTCCCTGATGTGGCCATAACTCTCAAAGAATGTAAGCTATCTGCACTGAAAAGTTTTGAAGTAAAATATGTCCTAAAGGATGATTGCAGAAAGTCAGGGCTAGAAGGAGCCTGGCTAGAGGAACAGTGATAATAGGGCTGAACTTCATAGGATTTATTTTTTAATTTATTCTAATTAGTTATTTGTGACAGTAGGACACATTGTACACAAATGGAGCACAATTTCTCCTTTCTCTGCTTGAACATGGTGTAGAGTCACACCAGTAGTGTAATCATACATGTATATGGACATAATGTCCATCTAATTCCACTGTCCTTCCAATCCCCACAACTCCTCCTCTCCCCTCATTCCCCTCTGCACAATCCAAAGTTCCTTCATTCTTCTCTTCATTCTTCCCTTCAATCCAAAGTTCCCTCATTTTTCATTCTTCCCTCAGATTTCTCAGGAATCTCCATATCACTTTCCATAATGGTTGCACCATTTTGCATTCCCACCACCAATTTGCATTCCCACCAGCAAGATATGAGTGTACGTTTTTCACCCCCAAACACAATCTTCTAGGAGTCTAGTATTATGTGAAACTAATTAAGAATTATATAGTCATTTCATCATCCACACGTCCTTCCATTCATCCATTTATGTGTCTGGTATTTAATAATTTGCTAAAATATTCACTCATTCCAAAATATCTAGGGAGCCAAAACTTATGCTAAATCCTAGGTGTTTCTAACCCTTTTAATCCGTATTTTTTGTTATACCTGATTTTTAGATTTTGATAAGCCTAAGCATCTGATCCCAATATATGCTAATAAACTTTATCTTAAATATGTTTAAGGAATCATAGTTAGAACATTAATATTGCACGTTCCTGCCACTAATCCAAAGTAAAGAATTCACTCTTTTAAAAAAACTTTTATTTGTTCTAATTAGTTATACATGACATTAGAATACACTTATGCACTTTGATATATCATACATAAATGGAGTATAATTTCTCATTTTTCTGATTGTACATTTTGTAGAATCCCATTGGTTATACTGTCATATATATACATAAAGTAATATCCTTCCTACCCTCAGACCCCCTCCCCTCCCTTCACTCCCCTTTATCTAATCTAAAATAACTCTATTCTTTCCTAGTCCCACCCTTATTGTGAATTAGCATCTGCATATCAGAAAAAGAATTTTGGCCTTTGGTTTTGTGGGATTGTCTTATTGCAAGTAGCATGATATTCTCCAGCTACATCCATTTACCTGCAAATGCCATAATTTCATTCTTCTTTAAGGCTGAATAATACTCTCTCTCTCTTTCTCTCTCTCTCTCTCTCTCTCTCTCTCTCTCTCTCTCTCTCTCTCACACACACACACACACACACACACACACACACACATTACATTTTTTTATCCATTCATCTGTTGAAGGGCACCTAGGCTGGTTCCACAGCTATTGTGAGTTGAATCACTATGAACATTGATGTGGCTATATCACTGTAGTATGCTGATTTTTAAGTCCTTTGGGTATAAACCTAGGAGTGAGATAGCTGGGTCAGATGGTGGCTCCATTCCAAGTTTTCTGAGGAATCTCCATATCGCTTTCCATATGGAGATGGCTGCACCAATTTGCATTCCCACCAGCAATGTATGAGTGTACCTTTTCCCCCATATCCTCTCCAACATTTATTGTTGTTTGTATTCTTGATAATTGCCATTCTGACTAGGGTGAGATGAAATCTTAGAATATTTTTGATTTGCATTTCTCTAATTGCTAAAGATGTTGAACATTTTTTCATATATTTCTTGATCAATTATATTTCTTCTCATATATATCTTTTACATTTGCATCCCTTATATTTAAAAAAATGTGTTCGTATGACCAACATTAAACCATTCACCATTGCAAAAAATGTACATTTTTATATCGTTTTAGTCAGCTTTTATGCTTCTGTGACTAAAGGTCCCAACAAGCACTAATTGTAGAAGAGAAAAATTATTTGGAGGCTCACAGTTTTCAGAGGTCTTAGTCTATAGAAGGCCAGCTCCATTCCTCAGGGCTCTATGTGAAGCAGAAAAGCATGGTGAAAAAGTGTGGCAGAGGGAACCAGTCCACATGATGATCAGAGAAAGTGAGAGTCTCCACTCACCAGATTCAAAATATATAGCCCAAACCCACGCCCAAATTCCCACCTCCTCCAGCCAGGCCCTACCACTTCAGTTACCACTCAGTTAATCCCTACCAGGGAATTAATTCACGGATTGGGTTAAGACTCTTAAAACCTAATCATTTCTCCTCTGTACCTTCTTGTCTCACACAGAGCTTTTGGGGGACACCAAACATCCAAATCATAAAATGTAAGTTTCCTACAGGTTTAAAGGCATCCATTCTTATGAATATTCATGTTTTCTGATATACCTATTTACTCTCTAACCCTAATCCCACCCAAACTTCAGAGAGAAACCTATTCACACCACAACAACTGCAGCTGATTTTACATGAAACCATAGGTACTTTTTTGTGAGGGCTGGGGGTACCAGGTTTTGAACTCAGGGATACTCAATCACTGAGCCACATCCCAAAATACAAAAATATTTTGTATTTTATTTAGAGACAGGGTCTCACTGAGTTATTGAGGCTGCTTTGAACTCGTAATCCTCCTGTCTTAGCCTCCTGAGCTGCTGGGATTACAGGCTTGTGCCATCAATCCCTGCTACCACAGATACGTAGGTAGATGTTTATGGGCATTTTTGCTTCCTTGACTCAATTTTCACTGTATAATCATAAATAAATTCACTTTTATGTGTGTAAATATAATTTACAGTTGTATCCCTCATATTAAAAAAGTGTTTGAACAACAAAGAACTATTCTCCATTGCAAAATTTGTACATTTTTATGTTTTCTTATGTTTTCAGACATATATACTTATGAATATTCAATTTCCTGATATACCTTTTCAATCTGTAATGCTAACCTTAGACCACCTGAAATTCAGTGCTAATCAAACTTTACCAAAACAACTACAGCTGATTTTATATAAAACCACAGATATTTAGATGAATGCTTAATGATGCCTGAATTTACACTGTATAATCATTAACAGATTCACATGCATACATAGATATCATTTACGTATGCATCCCTCATATTTTAAAATAGTGTTTGTATGTACAAAATTCAAATATTCCTGATTGCACACAATGTACATTTTTGTGTTTTCTTACATGTTTTAAAGTGAACATTCTTATGAACCTTCATGTTTCCTGTTATACCTTTTCATTCTCTACCCTAAACACAGACCAACCCAAAATTAAGTACTAAGCCTACCTTTACCCCAACACACGCAACTGAATGTACAAATGTACATGAAACCAAAGACACTTACATTGACATTTAGGGGAATTTTGGCTTCTATGCTCAAACTTTCACTGTGTATTTATACACAGATTCATATATATATATATATATATATATATATATATATATATATATATGAATTATATATTATATATAATTTTCATTTTTATACATTGTATTGAAAAAAATTTGTTAATAAGACAACCATTGAACCATTCCCCATTGCAAAAAAAAAAATACATTTCTATAGGTTTTCCTATATATTTGCACATGAACATTTTTATGAATATTCATGTTTTCTGATATAACTTTTTATACCCTAACCCCAATACTATCCCCACCCAAAATTCAGTGCTAAGCCTCCATTTACTCCAAGAACTGCAGCAAATTGTACATGAAGCCATACATATTTAGATGAATGTTCATCAGACTTTTGGCTTCCATGACTACATTTTCATTGTATAATCATAAACTGATTCACATTTACACATTTAAATATACTTTACAGTTGCATCCCTCATATATTAAAATATATTTGTTTGATGAGCATTGAACCATCCCCTATTGCAAAATATGTACATTTCTATGTTTTCCTACATAATTTCACATATATATATATATATATATATATATATATATATATATGTATACTTATGAATATTCATGTTTCTTCACATATCTTTTTAATCACTAATTCTAACCCTAACCCCACCCGAAATTCAATGCTAAGCCTATGGTTACCCCAATAACTGCAGCTGAATTTAAATGAAACATACATACATAGATGGAAGTCTTCAGGCATTCTGGCTTTTAAGCTTGAATTTTCACTGTATAGACAGAAACAGATTCATGTATTGAAAAAAAAATGTGTTTATACGACCAACATTGAACCATTCCCCAGTGCAAAAAAAAATGTACATTTCTAGTGTTTTCCTACATGTTTTCCCACATACATTCTTATGAATATTCATGTTTCCTGATATACATTTTCATTCCCTAACCCTAACCCTAGCCCTACACAAAATTCAATGTTAACCCTAACCATATCCAAACACCTGCCTCTGATTGTACCGGAGCCATACACGATTAGATGGATGTTGACAGTTTGGGCTTCCGTGACTCAATTTTCACTGTATAATTATAAACAGATTCACATTTATGCATTGAATACAATATACAGTAATATCTCTCGTATTTGCAAAATGTGTTTCTTCAACTAATATTTAACCATTTCCCATGGCAAAACATGTACATTATTATATGTTTTCCTTCATGGTTTCACACATACATTCTAATGAATATTATGTTTTCTGATATAACTGTGCAGTAACTAACCCTAACCCTACCCCCACCCAAAATTCATTGCTAAGAAAACGCTTACCAAACACCTGCAGCTGATTTTACATGAAACTCTAGATACATAGATGGATGTTTATAGGCCTTTTGGCTTCCATCCCAGAATTTTCACTGTAAAATAATTACTGATGCAAATGTGTTCACATATATCATTTATATATGCATCCCTCATATTTAAAAATATGTTCTTCAACCAACATTGAACCATTCCTCATGGCAAAAAAACTATATATCTCTATATTTTTCCTACATGTTTTCACTTGAACATACTTATGAATATTCATGTTTCCTAATATACCGTTTCAATCCCTACCCATAACCCTAGCCCCACCCAAAACTCAGCAGCTGAATTTACATAAAACCAGAGGTACTCTGATGGGTGTTTTTGGTCGTTTTGGCTTCCATGCTTGAATTTTCATTGTATAGTCATAAACAGATTCATGTGTATGCATATAGATCATTTACATTTGAATAACCTCTATTGAAAAAAAAATGTATTCATATGACCACATTGAACCATTCTGCATTGCAAAAAAATGTACATTTCTATATGTTTCCCCACATAGGTTCTTATGAATAGTTTTCCTAAATACCTTTTCATTCCCTAACCCTAACCCTTGCCCCACCTGAAACTTGATACTAAGACTACCCTTACCCCAACACCTGCAGCTGACTTTACATGAAAATATAGATACTTAGATGTTTTCTGGTGTTTTGGCTTCCATGATTTTTTACTGAATGGTCATAAACAGATTTACATTTATACATTTAAATATACTTCACAGTTGCATCTCTCATATATTAAAATGTGTTTGTTCAAACCAATATTGAACCATACCCCATTGCCAAATATGACGTTTCTATAAGTTTTCCTCCATGATTTCAGACATACTTATGAATATTTATATTTCCTGATATACCTTTCCAATCCCTAACTCTAACCCTAACCCTGTTATCCTCGAATTAGGGACCCCCAAAAGACCACCAGAGACCAAGATCGATGTAAACAGCAAAGAGTCCTTTATTGCGAGCTAGCTGGGTCCTCCACACACAGCAACTGGTGACGCTGAGAGGCCCAAGCCCAGGGTTTGCAGTAGTTTTATACACTCTTTGGGGAAGGCAGGGACTTCACAGACATCATAGCATCTCTTAGCAAATCATCACACACCACGGGAAAATCAAATAACAACTCTAAAACATGATTAGCACATTCATTGGCTGGAACAAGTTGGGTAGGGGTGATTGGTTACTACAAGAGGGGGATTCGTTTGAACTGATTGGTTTAAACCAAAAGGGGTGTTCCTGCTGAACTACATGGTTTCCCAACACGTTATCAACCACCATAAACTACTGGGAGGGTCATCTGGCATCCCAGGTATTTCCCTGTCTCATGCTGATTGGTGGCTGCTAGGGGGTTACTATGGGTCTCCACCTAGCCTGACTGAGTCAGGGACAGCTGGTGCAGCAGATCTCTCCTGTTATTTGTAGATAAACAACTTAGCAGGGTGGGAATGTGCCTAGGAGTGCTCTGTGGGGTCTTTTCAAGAACAAAGGTCATGTCCCTTCCTTGGACAGGCTTTGCTCTGAGGTAGAGGCTGGTTTTTCAACCCCACCCAAAATTTGGTGCTAAGCCTACATTACCCCAACAACTGCAGCTGAATTTAAATGAAACCATACATACATAGATGGTAGTTTTCAGGCATTTTGGCTTCCAAGCTTGAATTCTCACTGTATAGTCATGAACAGATCTATGTGTATGCATATGTGCTATTTACATTCTCATACCTCCTATTGGAAAAAAATGTGTTCATATGACCAATGTTCACCCATTCCCCATTGCATCATGGTTCCCATGATTCAATTTTCACTATACATTTCTATGTGTTTTCCTACATGTTTTCACACACACTCTTATGAATACTCATGTATTTTGGTATACCTTTTCATTCCCTAACCCTGACCTTAATTCCATTTGAAATTCAGTGCTAAGCAAACCCTTACCCAAACATCTGTAGTGGATTTTATATGAAACCTTAGATACATAGATGTATAGATATGTATAGATACACAGATGGATGTTTACAGGTGTTTGGGCTTCCATCCCTGAATTTTTACTGTGTAATCATTAACTGATTCACAAGTATGCACCTAGATCATTTATATATTTATTCCTCGTATTTTTTAAAAAAATGTGTTCTTAAAACCAAATTTAACCATTCCCTATTGCAAAAAAATGTATATTCCTATATGTTTTCCTGCATTTTTTCACTTGAACATACTTTTGAACATTAATGTTCCTAATATACCTTTTCATTTTCTAACCCCAATCCTAGCCCCACAAGAAATTCAGTGCTCACCCTAAACTTACTCCAATACCTGCAGTTGATTTTACATGAAACCATACATACTTAGATGGATGTTTATGGGCACTTTCCTTCCATGACTCAATTTTCACTATATAATATGAACAGATTCACTTTTAGGCATGTAAATATAATTGATGCATCCCTCATATAAAAAATATGTTCATGAAACCAGCAATGAACCAATCCCCATTGTAAAAAATGTACATTTATATAAGTTTTTCTACATTATTTTTCACAGATGGATGTTTACAGGTGTTTGGGCTGAATATTCATTATGAATATTCACTATTCCTGGTATACTTTTTATTCCCTAAAAATATCGTCAGCCCCACAGTAAATTTGGTGCTACCCAAATGCTTACACAAATGCCTACAGCTTATTTAGGTGAATGTTAGTGTTTTGGCTCCCATGATTCAATTTTCACTATATAACCATAAACAGATTCAGATTTATTCATGTAAATATAACACATAGTTGCATGCCTCATATTTAAAATATGTTCATACAAATAACATTGAACCAATTTCCGTTGCAAAAAATGTATTTTTCTATAAGTTTTCCTATATAATTTCATGAAAATATTTTTATGAATATTCATTTTTCCTAATATAACTTTTTATTCTCTAATCATAACTAGCTCCATCCAAGTTTTGGTGCTGAGCCCTACCTTTACCTGAATATATGTAGCTGAATTTACATGACCCATGACACTTAGAAGGATGTTTCCAGACATTTTGGTTTCCATGCTTGAATTTTCACTGTGGAACCATAAACTGATTCACATGTATACATATATATTTTTTACATTTGCATACCTCCTATTGAAAAAAATGAACACATTCAACCATTTCACATTGCAAAAAAAAATGTACATTTTATGTGTTTTCCTACATGTTTTTACACATAGATTCACATTAACATGAATATTCATGTTTCCCGGTATTATTTTAATTCCTTTACCCTATCCCTTCCCCACTTATAATTTGGTGCTAAGCAGAACCTTACACCTTCAGGTGATTTTACATGAAATCATATATACATAGATAGATGTTTACTGGTGCTTTGACTCCCATTCCTGAATTTTCACTGTTTAAACATTAACTGATTCACAAGTATGCACATATATGATTTACATATGCATCGCTCATATTAAAAAAAAAAAAAAAAACGTGTTTTGAAGACCAAATTTAACCATTCCCTATTGCAAAAAAAAAATGGATATTTTCATGTGTTTTCCTACAGGCTTTCACTTGAACATACTTATGTAATTCATGTTTCCTCATATATCTTTTCATTCTGTAACTCAAATCCTAGCTCCATAAGACAGTTGGTGCTAATCCTCCTGTTACAACACCTACAGACAATTTTACATGAAACCATAGATACTTAGATGGATGTTTTTGTGCATTTTTATATCCATGATTGAATTTTCATTGTATAGTCATAAACAGATTCATATGTGTACATATAGGTCATTTACATTTTCATAACAAGTCTTGAAAATATGTGTACATATGACCAACAATTCCCCATTGCAAAAATGTACATTTCGATAGGTTATCCTACTTGTTGTCATGTGAACATTCTTATAGACATTCATGTTTCCTGATATACGTTTTTATTCCATGTCCCTAACCCTAGCCCCACCCAAAATTCAGTGCTAAGTCTACCTTTACCGCAACAACTACAGCTGAATTTACATGAAACTATACATACTGACATGGATGTTTTCAAGCGTTTTGATTTCCATGTTTGAATTTTCACTACATAATAAAAAGAGATTCAGATGATGCATATATGGCAGTTACATTTGCATACGTACTATTTTTAAAAATGTGTTAGTGTGACCAACATTGGACCATTTCCCATTGCCAAAAATGTACATTTCTATATGTTTTCGTACATTTTTTCACATGTACTTTCTAATGAATATTCATGTTTCCTGATATAATTTTTCATTTCCTAACCCTAACTCTAGCCCCTCCCAAAATTTGGTGCTAAGCCTACACTTACCCCAAAGACTGCAGCTGACTTTAGGTGAAACCAAGGTTATTTAGATGGATATTTATTGGGATTTTGGCTTCCATAACTCAATTTTCACTGTATAATCATAAACTGATTCACATTTATGCATATGCATATAATTTACAGTTGTTTAAAAAATGTATTGGTACAAACAACATTGAACCATTCTTCATTGTAAAAAATCTACTTATCTGTTTGTTTTCCTTGATGTTTTCACACGTACATTCTTATGAATATTCATGTTTCCTGGTATAAGCTTTTTTCCCTAACTCTTACCCTATCTCCTCCTGAAACTTGCTGCTAAGCTACATTTATCTTAACACCTGCAGCTGATTTACATAAAACCTTAGATACTTAGATAGATATTTTCAGATGTTTTGGCTTCATGCTTGAATTTTCACTGTATACTCATAAAGAGATTCGCATTAATGCATATATATTATTTACATTTTCATACCTCATATTGAGAAATGTGTTTGTAAAACAACATTGAATTATTCCTCATTCCAAAAAACGTACATTCCTATATGTTTCCCTAAATGATTTCACACATACATTCTTATAAATATTCATGTTTCCTGATAATACCTTTTTATTACCTAACCCTAACTCTAGCCCCACCCAAAATTTTGTGCTAAGCCTACACTCACCCAACTCCTACAGCTGATTTTACATCAAACCATAGATACTTAGATGGATGTTTTCAGGTGTTTTGGCTTCCATGCTTAAATTTTCACTGTATAATCATTAACAGATTCACATTTATGCATATAAATATAATATACAATTATATCCCTCATATTTTAAAAATTTGCTCATTAATAGATATTGAATCATTCCCCATTGCAAAAAAATGTAAATATCTATGTTTTCCTGCATACATTTTTATGGACATTAGGCTTTTGTGTATCATGTTAGTCACCTTTTCACCACTGTGACCTAAATAACTGACAAAAACAATTGAGAAGTGGAAAGGCTTATTTTGGCTTAAGGTTTTAGAGGTTTCAGTCTATGATCAGCTGGCTACACCGCTTTAGGCCTGAGTAGAAGTATCACATGGAAGACGATGCAGAGCTCACAGCAGCCAGGAAACAGAGAGAAAGATAAGGAAGAACCAGGGAGATATATTCCCCAAGGCCACACCTCCAGTGACCTAATTCCTCCAGCCATGCCAACTTGCTGGGAGATTTTACCACCACCCAGAAATCTAACCAAATAATTGATCCATTGAATTATATTAATCCACTGATGAAATCGGAGTTCCCATAATTCAGTCTTTTCACCTCTAAATATTTCTGCCTAAGACACAAGTTTTTTGGAGACATTCTAAATGTCTAAACACCCACACACATATATGTATATGTGTACCTACTTATATTCATATTCATATTTAGTGGGCACTTGGAACACAGTAACCTTAAGACTTTGGTTTTCTGTGTATCTCCATATTCTCCTCTCAGCACTCAGTAAAATACTATAGTCCAATCTTTTTTTCTACCCTATTAACGCTCTTTGACTCCTATGGACTGGGCATGCTGCTCAATTTTCCAACAAAAGTCAGTCATGTTGGAACTTGTGATCTGGCCTTTCTTGATTGGGATAAGTCCTGGCTGCCATCCAAGACTCTTCCGTCTCTCTGTCCTCATTCCTCTAGTCCATTTTCCAGGGTCTCTAATATGTCCGCCACCTACATGATCTAACCCACCCACTATGATGCAGTCTTCTCATTCTTTGAACAAGTGGGTCTCATGGCTGCTTTTCATCTTGAGGTATTTCCAGGGTTTTATCATGCAATGTGAAGGGGAACAGCTCCAAAGCTAAATCCAACGATCTCCCCCTACACATTCTGTGAAACCAAGTTTATTTTTAGGTAGTCAGGAAAGGAAGGAGCATAGACAGAAATTATTTCTCTCTGGTCCAGTAATTTGGAATCTAGAAAATACTGTTCTTTTCTACCTATGATGGTCAGACTAACTGACCACCCACAGATGTACACATCCTAAGTCTCGATAACCTGGGAATACATTAGGCTGCATGGAAAGGGGGAATTAATATTTGCAGTGCCATTAATATTGTTAGCTAGTAAACTTAAAATTCACAGATTATTCTTAAGTATCTAGGAAGGTTCAGTGTTAGCACATGGAGCCATAGAGAGGAAGAGGATGGTAGAAGAGTCAGGATCAAATGGAGATGTGACAGAAGACAGGCACAAGGAGATGCACCAGTGCTGGTTTTGAGGACAGATTAAGAGGTTCAGGAGTTAAAATGTGTACTTGGCCACTAGAATCTTGAAAAGAAAATAAATTCTTTCCTAGAACTTACAGAGAAGAATACGTCCCTACCAATGCTAATTTGAGCCCAGTGAAATCCAGTTCAAAACTAAGCACTTCAGAAATGTAATATAATAAATTTGTGATGTTTAAGTCAATAAATATTTGATAATTTATAACAGTAGCAACAGAAAACACACTACCTTATACCTATCTAATTTGCCTCTTCCAATTCAGAATCTCCAAAGTGAAATTAAAACCCACAACCCTGTTCCTCCCAACTACTGCCATCATAATCTCTCTACCACCAGAGATAAACATTTCCCACCAATGCTATAGTATCAAATCCTGTTTCTAACAGAGTGACCAGTTTAAAGCCAAGAAAGGCATAACTAGAAAGACCAGATGTCAGTCCCCCAAACTCAGTGAAAGATATAACTAGGAAGACATAAATAAATTTAGAAAGTCACTCCTAAGACTGTCTTTGTTAAAAAAAAAATCAAGAGATAGTTTTTTCCCACCCAAGAAACCATGAAAACAAGCTTGTTTAAACAGGAAATTAAATTTCCATTGTTGAACATATGCATAGATATTTTCCCCATTAACTATAGAACTATATGTAGCTATCTTACTCAGGGAGGATATGAGGTTGACAGCTTGCTTTATATGATCCTGGCTGCGGAAGACATATAGCATGTAATACTATGATCTTCAGGTCACACCATAAATAAACAGAAATTATTATTGAAATAATGAAGGTATAGAGGTCACAGAGGGTTTATATGCTGATACATAATAATTGTATATCCAAGATGAAACTGTCTGTATGGCACATTAAAAAATATTAGTAGCCTCTGCAATGGAGCTTGACTAGTAAGAAGAGAAGACAGGAGCTTCTAGAGAGATTCTGTAACCACAAGGAGTGAACCGCTGGGATTGGATACCATACAGCCCAAGGCACAGTACAGATGTAGTGATATCCCTGTTCTGAAGAAATAATCCCCAAAGGAATTGTGTCTGAAGCCAGCCTGCCCCACTTTGGGCACTGGTTAAAGCAATAAACAAATAGCTATTCCTTCTGATAATTTTTTTTAAAACTCCAGGGATTAAAAGAATGTGTCATATATGAGGCAAAACATTCCCTTTTATTATACATATTGAAAAGGTCACATAAAATAAAGTCAGGAGATTAAAGAATGTTCAAGAAGACTGGAAAAAAACAAAGCTTTTCTAAGGGAAAAATATCAATTTCACTTATTTAACTGACAGATGATCAAATATAGCTGGTATTTTAGACAACTGACAATTCTAACAAAAAAAAATAACTGAATTCAGGAACAGATTTCTAAGCAAGTTTACTAAGTAAAATACAGGTAGAAGTATTGAAAGAACTCAAACCTATTTATATGAATAATGTCAAATATAACTAAATTATCATAAGTATCTTAGTTATTTTTATATATTTTAATGACTGTCATAAAATACAAGTTGCTTTTCAATATCATACTTAAATCACATAAAAATATTCATTCTAAATTATTCAAAGGGATATTTTTTGGTATCTTTACTCAACAAATTTACTTATGTATTGTCTTTGCAATGACGATGATCTATTAAAGTAAGAACTGGAAAAATACTTTGTTCAAGAATTAGGAGAACATAAGTACTCTATAAATGAAAGACATAAACAGGCTGAGTATCAAATATGTATATCTAGAAACAAAATAGTTCATTCATCTTACAAAGACTTGTGATGCAGTGATCTCAGTTTCATCTTTGAGTATGGATTTAAAACAACCACAATTCAGATCTATTCTTAAAGTACAATGATCATAATGTTTTATAATTAAGACAAACATATCTAGCCTAACTTTTTCATTCATTCATTGAACAATACATTTTAAGTTCTTACTGTGAGCCAAAAAATTACAATATATTGGGATTTATTTTTTAAAAATTGTAAAATAGAAAGAATAAGGAAAGTTTCCTGAACAATATTTATTTCTTCATCACCTTCCTCAATGCACCTAAAACTTCCTTGTTTCTCAGGCTATAAATGAAAGGATTTAGCAGGGGAATTATAATGGTGTAGAACAGTGAATACATTTTATTTTGATATTTATCTGGACCTGACCCAGGGCGCACATACATGAAGAAGAGAGTGCCATAGAACAAAGACACAGAACGAAGATGGGCCCCACAGGTAGAGAAGGCTTTGCTTCTGCCCCTCTCAGACTTCTTTTTCAGGATGGCAAAGAGGACACGGGCATAAGAGACTATGATACTCAGAAGGGAAAATTCTTGTATGCATTAGTAGATGGGTCAGTGCAAGAAATTGTAAACAGTGGCAAGATTTCACAGTAGAAATGGTCTATTACGTTGGACCTACAGAAAGTCAATCTATGTAATAATCCTACGTGAATTATGGGGTGCAGAAAACCAATTACATATGACATACTTATCAGCCAAGTGCAGAGTCTGTTCGACATCACCACTGGGTAAAGCAAGGGATTGCATATGGCTACATAGCGATCATAGGCCATCACTGACAGGAGAAAAATTTCTGTGGTTGCACTGTAACAAAAAAAATAATACTGGATGAAGCACTCAACCAAGGATATCTTATGATTCTTAGATAAAATGTTGATAAGCATCTTGGGGGTCACAGAGGATGAAGTACATGCATCAGCCATGGCTAAACTACTGAGGAATAAGTACATGGGGGTGTGAAGGTGGGGATCCTTCCAGATGAGAGCAATCAGGCCAAGGTTGCCCACCATGGTGATGAGGTAGATCACAAGGAAGACCAGGAACAGGGGCACCTGCAGCCCTGGATGGTCTGTGAGTCCTGTGAGAACGAACTCAGTCACCTGTGTCTCATTTGTCTCCATCATATCTACTCAGGCTAATCACTGCAATGAGAGAGGTTAAAAACATTAATCAAGCCTTATACAAAATGATATGGAGTGCAAATGGAATTACTTTGTTTCCACTATAATTTGCTCATGAAAATGAATATAATGAAATATAAAGTTTCAATGCTTCTTTTAAGAGCACATCGAAAGCTCTTATGTACTTTATAAATAACTTTTGAAATAAGGTGTTTTAAATGCATATAGTTACTTAAAACAATTGTGGAAAAAGCTATAAACACTAAGGGATTTGGTCTGAAAACTTGTCATTCACAAATACATTAAAATTGAATGTATTAACGAGGAAATGTTTTACGGAATTAAGACTAAAAAAAAAACAGTTGCTGGGCACAGTGGCACATGCCTGTAATCTCAGCCAGGCTTGGCAACAGTGAAGCAGTAAGCAACTCAGTGAGATCCTGTCTCTAAATAAAATACAAAAAAGCGTTTGGGGTGTGGCTTAGTGAGTGCCCCTTAGTTCATTCCTAGTATCCCTCCCCAAAAAAGAGAGAATAAAAAAGACAATTTACTTTTTATGTTAAAATCTATGAAAACAAGACTCTGGTTCAAAGTGTGAATGTTATCTCTCTTTCCAGGAACTCTTTCATGTCTTTCCTAATCAATAAAACAAGGGTTCTCCTTTGGTAATAAGGGTATGTCATTCTTTTCTCCAAGATATGAATGAGCCAAACAATAGACACTGAGTTAAGTTTCTATTTTCATGCTTTTCAGTCTGTTAACTTTATGTTACTTGATTATATGTTCCCCAAAAACCATCCCAGAAGGTTAATTAAACCATATAAATTAACCTTATAAATTCCTCAAAACTTGCCATATTCCTAACACAATTTTTAGTAGTTTTCTCCAAATACCTTCATAGGTGAACACAATTACTTACTCATTTGGTTAACAAATATCTATTTAGTAGTTTTAAGTTAGAGCACTGTCATTCTTAGGTCAGGCTCACAGACTTGTAACTCTGATGTTAACCTTGCAATACTAGAATAAGTGCTATTTTAAGAAAAACAAAAAATAAAAACTCTAGCCAATTTATTTGTAGACTTTGGATCCTTCTATGAGTATCATTAAAGATCAGTGTAGACAGTATTCAGCCCTTTACTAAGAATGTCTTAATATTTCAAAGGAACAAAATACTAAAGCAATTGTAAGAATTTTTTATTCCCTCTTTTTTTAACATTGTGAATGAGACTATCACATTCAAATTAGAATGAAGCATTACAGAAGACACCCTAGTAGAAACAACATCCATCTTTTTCAATCTAAATGTCAAAATTATAACTTTTATTTAAATACCAAATCAAAAATGGAGGAAAGATTAAACCAGAATGATTAAACCAAAGGACAATAATGAACATAAAGATAGGAAAGGCAGAAAAAAAGAAAAAAAAAAACACAAAAGCTGAAACATATCCATAAGTTAAATAAATGAGGGAAATATATGAGAAGAAAAGATCCCACAGAAACACTGGGGTGGGGAGGTGGGGGGTCTAAGTCAACATACCAAGGATTTTTTAATTGTTGTTGTTTTGCTTTTTGTACTGGGGATTGAGCCCAGGATGTTTAATCACTGAGATATACCTGTAACCTCCCCCCACAACACATATACTTTTTTAAAAAATATTTTGAGACAGATTCTCACTAATTTTCCCATGCTGTACTTGAACTTGTAATTCTCAAACCTCCTGCCTCAGCCTCCAGAGTAGCTGAGATTACAGAAGTACATTTTCTTAATGAAAAATTATGCATGATTCTAGAAATATGTGTTTTATATGCCCAATCTCTATCTTGATGACCTAAAATAGGAGCAACCTATGAAAAATAGAAAGTCTAAGTTTACAACTATTTAAAATATTATTTACAATGCTTGGATTCACAACTCCCAGGTTCATAGTACAGATCCAACTAATGTGTATAATACTGAAAAATATTTTCACTTCTATGGCTTAGTCACCAGCTCTGTATAAATGTAGCCTAACACTTCATTCCTTGAGTTTGTGATTGCATAAAACTAATATCTTACAGGACCCTCCTTGTAACTCAAAAAGGCACAAAAAGAAGGTAGCTGAAAACCCAGTTCTGAGAATAATAATCTCAGAATAGTAAAAATATACAAAAGTGAGATATTTCATACAGAAAAGTACCTGCCCCCATCCCATCCTTAGGAAGAGGACCTATTCTGTGGAAACCAGTTCTTCATAGTCAATGGGAGTACAACAAGAAATCTCATTTGAGGTTTTTATTAGTAAAATGTACCAACAGAGGAGCCAGGAATGTTTGCAGTGATCATGGAGAAAATGTGCTTCTCTTGAATCTTCAGCAGTATTAGATTATCCTTATTTTATATCTACAAAGAATACAATGATGATGTTTGCTGCAGATGTGGAGAATTCTTCCTTTCTGAATATTTCTAGGATATCTAGAAACAAGAACCATATGAGGAGGAAAATAAAGAACTCTCTCCTTTTCTACCAAAAATCCTTGTCATTGCCAGTTTCTAGAAAATCTTGATTCTGTGAGGTTTCTAAAGCTAAATTCAGAGTGAAATTCATTTTTTAAAGACAAAAATAAAATAATCAGTGTTTCAGTGTATAACTTACAATTATCATGAACAAGAACACTGTCAAACAAAATTTTAAAAATTTTAGATTTTAAGTCTCAATTTCAACTCCAACCTGGCTTTAAGGTTTGCATCTGGAATTCCGGATTTCCCAAAGTTCTTTTCTACCCATCATTTGTGAGACAGTGATTCTTCATTGCTATTAAGTAAACAACATAAAATAGTGTTTAAACATACAGATTCAGAAACTCAATCACAAATTCAAATTTTTATTACACAAATATAGAGCTGTATTTTTATCAGGATTCAGAGGAATTTGATTAAAATATTTATTTAGTATTTGAGTTCAGAGCTGTTCTCTGTTCCATGAGATAGGTAAATTATTTGGAATAGTTTTTAATTTAATATTTTAATAGTTCATTAGAAACCCTGAAGCTGAAATTATATAACTTTAAAAGAAATAAAGTGACAATGAATAAAGCATTTTACACTCACCCAATTCCAACAAGAAGATACATGAATTCGAGAAGATTTAAATTTTCATGAAGAACTCTTAAGGTTCAAGAACAAAGATATCAAATATAATTGCTCCTCCCACATTTATTTTTTTTGTTTTATTTTGTTTTTACAAATGCCATTTGGAGTAACTGGTATTTATTTCTCTCCATCTTCAACCCTGATTGTGATTTTAATGCTGAAAGTCCCTCAATGCCACCTAAAATTTCCCTGTAGGATAAGGTCAATCTATTGGGCATTGTAGACTAATCAACAAATGACTTCTGATACCCATTACCTACTTTCAACTATTAATTTATAACTCTTTTTCTTTCTTCTGAAAACAAAAGCACTACAGATTAATTGTAGAAAATTTGAAAATTTAGAAGAGTGCAAACATAATAAAAGGAAATGATCTCACAAATCCCTGGTAAATAGATAATTTTTCATGTTTATTTATTCCACTTTTACTTATGTATGTATTTGTACTGTTTTTACATAGCGTTTAAAAAACACAATTTTTATATCACTGTTCATAATTTTTCATAAAGTATCTTTACTTGCTAATACAGGTTTTACACATTTAAATCTTTTGTTTGCAAATGTGATTCTTTTTTCCAATCTGGTGATTTGGGGTGGGGGAGTTACCAGGGATTGAATTGAGGGGAAATCAACCACTGAACCACATCCCCAGCCCTATTTTGTATTTTATCTAGAGACAGGGTCTTATTGAGTTGCTTAGCACAGCAATGTCGCTGAGGTTGGCTTTGAACTCACAATCCTCCTGTCTCAGTCTCCCAAGCCGCTGGGATTACAGGCATGCGCCACCACACCAACCCAATCTGGTGGTTTTTCTTAAAAATATGCAAATTCTTAAATTTGCACATGATTTGTCAAAGTATGTGCACCTTATTGAGGTATTTGTTACAAATTTGCAGTGTACGCTCTGGGGAAATTGTACCAATTTACATTGCATATATCCCAAACTTTACATTAACAAAAAGAAATGAAAATATGTATCTATGTGAATGGGCAAGTGTATAAGGAACTGGAAGAGAGAGAGAGAGAGGTACCTATACATCTACACATATATGTGTATATAAAGATAATATACTCTGATACGAAAAGAAGTTAAGAAAATAGCCCTATTGGCAATCATATCAGAAAAAATTTAAGAATAAATGTAACCAAGTGGTAAAGTCTGAACACTGAAAAACATAAAACATTTGAGAAATTGAGAGGACATGAATAAATGAAAAATATTCTATGTTTATATATGAGAGAATTAATTATTCAGGTACTAATATGTTTATATCTGTATCTATGCAGAGATGCTATGATTCAACTGTGCAAGAAATATGACAGATTGTTTTAAAAACTATAAAACCCTACTCAGAGGTATCATATGTGAAAATTCTTAATTTTACCATTTAGAATAGCTTGATCTCATAAAGTGTTTTTAACAAATTAATATATAAATTTGATACAATTTCAAACAAAATGATATGGAGATAATTTAACGAGAAAATTTGAATTTATGTGGAAGGAAGATGAACTAAAATAAATAAATAAAACCCAACATTGTTTAGAAATAAACAAAGCAGAGGTTTTATGCAAGATTTTTTAATGTCATAAAGTTAGCTTTAATAATTGCAACTACACTTCAACTCATCAAGGAATGCTTTGGGTATCAATTCACTAAAATTTGAGCACCTGCTTCTAGACATTATGAAGTTGAATGAGAGCACACACTTTTGAAAGTGTTAGGTGCATTGCCTCTAATACTTCAGTCAAACAGAACACATTTGAGTTTTGGTTATTTTTCTCTATCTAATACTAGACAAAGACACAAAAACATTCATTGGAGAAAAGATAGCCTATTCAACAAATGGTATTGGGAGAACTGGAAATCTACATGGAACAAAATGAAATTAAAACCCCTACCTCTAACCCTACACAAAACATAAGTCAAAGTGACTTTGGCACTAAAACAGAAACACTGTGCATAATAGAAGAAAATGTAGGCCCAAATCTTCAACATGTTGATCCTTCTTTAACAAAACTCCTAAAGTGCAAGAAATAAAATCAAGAATCAATAAATGGGATGGACTAAAGAGTTTCTTCTCATCAAGGAAACAATAAATAACATGAAGAGAAAACCTATAGAATGGGAGAACACATTTACCACATGCATCTCATATAGAACATTAATCTCAAGGATATATTAAACTCTCAAAACACACACACACACACACACAATCCAATCAACAAATGGGCTAAGGAACTCAACAGACACTTCACAGAAGAAGAAATACAATAGATCAACAAATACATGAAAAAAAGTTCAACATCTCTAGCAATTAGAGAACTGCAAATCAAAACTAAGACTTCATCTCACTCCAGTCAGAATGGCAGCTATTAATAATACAAACAATGATAAGTGTTGGTGAGGATGTTGGGGAAAGGCACACTCATACATTGCTTGTGGGATTGCAAATTGGTTCAACCACTCTGGAAAGCAGTTTGGAAATTCCTCAGAAACTTGGAATGGAACCACCATTTGACTTAGCTATCTCACTCATTGGTTTGTACTCAAAGGACTTAAAATCAGCCTACTACAGTGATGCAACTACATCAATATTTATAGCAGCTCAACTCATATTAGACAAACTAAGGAACCAACCTAGGCATACTTCAGCATATGAATGGATAAAGAAAATGTGGTATATATACACAATGGAATATTACTCAGCCTTAAATAAGAATGAAATGCTGGCATTTGCTGGTGAATTGATGGAACTGGAGAATATCATGCTAAGTGAAATAAGCTGATCCCCAAAAACCCAAAGGTTAAATGCTTTTTCTAATATGCAGATGCTAATTCACACTAAGAGGGGGAGGGGTGTCTAGGAAGAATAGAATTACTTTGGATTAGGTAGAGGAGAGTGAAGGGAGAGGAGGGGGTATGGGGGTAGTAAAGGTACTAGAATGAATCAGACATTGTTACCCTATGTACATATATGATTACATGACTGGTGTGATTCTGCATCATGTACAACCAAAAGAATGACAAATTTTAATTAATTTATGTATGATATGTCAAAGTGCATTCTACTGTCATGTATAATTAATTAGAACAAATTTAAAAAGCCAAAAAAGAAAGAGCCAAAGCAATTATAAGCCAAGAAATGTATTCTAGAGACATCACAATACCTGTTTTCAAATTATACTACAAAACTATAGTAAAAATTGTATGATACTGGCATAAAAACAGACACAAAAATCAATGGTATAGAATAGAAGACACAGAGATAAAATCACTCATCTATAGTCATTTGATTCTTGACAAAGGTACCAAAAACATACATTGGAGAAAAGACAGCCTTTTTAACAAACAGTGCTAGGGAAACTGGTTATCCATATGTAAAAAAATGAAACTAGTCATCATACCACAGTGATACCTGCATATCCATGTTTATAGACACACAATTCAAAATAGCAAAACTATAGAACCAGTAGAGGTATCCATCAATGGATGAATGAATAAAGAAAATGTAGTATATATACAATAGTGTTTTATTCAGCCATAAAGAAAAATGAAATCATGTTATTTGCAGGAAAATGGATGGAACTAGAAACCATAATGTTCAGTGAAATAAGTCAAAATCAGAAGGTCAAGGGGCATATGTTTTCTTTCATATATGAAAGTTAGAGAGGGAAAATCAAAACTCCCTAAAAATCAAAGGGAGATCAGTAGAGGAAAGGGACTAAGGGAGAGGAGGTGGGAAGGGAGGAGGGAAGTTCTGGGGAGTGATACTAACAAAATTCTATTTTTATATTGTGTGCATGTACAAATACATGGCAACAAATTCCATCATTATGTACAAATATAATGCTCCAGTAAAAAACTGTGACAAAAATAAATAAAAGGAATACATATAGGAAAGAAAGAAGTGATACTATCTCTGTTAGCTAATATGATTTTATAAGGAGAAAATACTAAATATCCTAATAAAAAACTATTAGAACTCATAGAGCAATTCAGTAAACTTGCAGGGTACAAAATCAACCAATGAAAATGAGTAGCACTTCTATATACTAACAATAAACTAGCTGAAAAAAGAAATAAGAAAATAACTCCATTTTCAATCACAGCAGAAAATATTTAGGAATAATTTAACCAGGAGTAAAAAGTCTTAATACTATAAAATATAAAACATTTATGAAAGAAATTGAAAAATACAGAAGTAAAAGAAAGATACTATATGGTCATGAATGAGAAGAATTAATATTATGGCAATGATCTTGCTATAAAAAATAATCTAAAGATTCAGTGCAATCTCTAAAATAACTTCAATCAGTTTTCAGGAAGATAGAAAAACTATCCAGAAATTTGTATGGAATCCAACAAGACCTCAGAGTGAAAGCACTTTTGAGAAAAAAAAAAAAAAAAAGAATAAAGTTGAAGTAACCACACTCCCAGAATTTGAAACATTTAATAAAGCTATGGTAATCAAAGCAGAATGGTACTGCCAGAAAAACACATACATCAATCAATGGAAGAAAAAGAAGTCCCAGAAATACACTCAAATGCCTGGGCTCTCTCTCGTCCAGTGAGGAGGTCCACGGAACTGGGTAGAGGAGAGTGTGGCTGTGGAGTTGCTATTCAAGACCTCCAGAGACCAAGCAGGAAGCAGATCTAATTTTATTGCTGCAGTTACCATGTATGTCTACTCAGGCAGTAGCTAAGCAGATTACAAGCAGCCACCAATACAATTTCTGGCCAACTGTCCCTGTAGTAACCAATTAAGGAGTGGGCCATGGAGCAAGTGCAGGGACTGCAACATGCAGCCTCTCACCCAGTGATGTGCCTGCGGGGTAAGGGGTTTGCTGCTTACACACCTAGCATGAGGGAGTGGTTTACCACTCAGATTCCCTTAACGTATGCCATGTATGCAGTACACCATGTACTTGTCCCCACACCCAAGTATTTATAACAATTAGTTTTTCAACAATGGTGCCAAGAACATACAATGGGAAAAGATCAGTCTCTTCCCAAAAAGTTTTAGGGAAACTGAATATACACATGCGAAAGAATGAAATTGAACCATTATTTCATACCATATAAAAAACAAACTCAATATGGTTTAAAGACTAAATATGAATTTTTAAAAACATTAAAATATTAGAAGAAAACAATAGTGAAAACCTTTTTGACGTCGTTTACAAAGGCTTTATGGACCTGAGCTACAGCATAGACAGCAACAACCAAACTAGATGAGTGGGATTGCTTCAACATACAAAGCTCTGAACAACGAAGCAAACAGTCAGAAGTGGGGAAAAGGTGACCCACAAATAAGAGAAGATATTTATGTATCATAGGATGTTAATATACAAAATATATAAGGAACCAAATGGCAAGAATACAAATAATCTGATTTTAAAATGGGCAAAGGATTTATACAGACATTTCCCAAAGACACTTTAGCATTAATATGTCCAAATCTCAAGCCTGGTCCTCTCCCAGTGTTCCCTTTCTCTGGGAATAGGATAACCAAAGAAGTACTTATATAATAATGAGACACATCTGCATTCTTGATATTACCTTTATTATCAACCCTATTATTTCAACTACTGCCAACTCCTCTAGATTTTATCTCCTAAAGATTTACTAAAAACCACTAATCTTTTCCATTTTTACATGTTCTTTCAAAATCAAATAAACAGTGGGGTATGGTGGCACACGACTGTAATCCCAGCAGCGTGGGAGGCTGAGGCAGAAGGATCACGAGTTCAAAGCCAGCCTCAGTGAAAAGGGGACACTGTTTCTAAATAAAAATACAAAATAGGGCTAGGGTTGTGGCTTAGTGGCCAAGTGTCCCTGGGCTCAACCCCTGGTATTCCTCCACAAAAATAATCAAAGAAACATTAATCTCTTACCCGGACCTAATAGATAGTCTCTGAAGTACAGCATCTGCATTTGCACACCATCATTAAATTTATTTCCCACACTGATACTATGCTTATCTTTAAATAATGGGCATCTTTTCACCACCACTCCATGCACATAGAATAATATTTTTAAAATATTTAGACTTTATATCCATGTTCCTATACTGAAAAACAAGCCCAATAATTGGCTGTAAACAGTTAATCCACAATATCTTAGTGAATGGATGCAATAGAAATTTAGTTCATGTAAAGTATAAAGCAAATGTTCATAAATAAAAGAATATTCAAATTATTTAGGGATTCCAAATCCTAGATTCTTTCTATCTTGTTACTTAAGAATTTTCCACTAAACATCTATCAATGTCTGTGCTTTCTTTGGGATCAAGCTTTAAAGGGAAAAGTTCTCAGAGGATTTTGAAAGTTAAGTACTTATGACCCAGAAATGTTGGTGATGCTCATCATTTTCAATCTGAAACTCATACGACCACAATTAAATCAAAGGGTGACTGTGTTTCTATAAAGAAAGTTGATTTGGTGAACAGATAATAGTTTCTTCTCCTGTCTGGTTAACATCTGTTAGCCCTCCTTCCCACATACAAGACACTTTTACATCTTCCCTAGAGAATCAAATCCAATTCTCATCTAGTCCCTATCTTAATTAAAACTAGAATCTCCAGGTGACAGTCTCCTACAGTGAAATCCTACTGTGGTTGGTCAATGCCTAGGTACCAAAATTTTCTTTTAAATATGTTACTACTTGTCTCAAAATAAAAAAAAACAAAAGGAAGCTGGAAGCAGTGGCACATACCTGTAATACCAGCAGCTCAGGAGGCTGAGGCAGGAGGATCCCAAGTTCAAAGCCAGCCTCAACAAAAAGAAAGGTGCTAAACAATTCATTGAGATCTTGTCTCTATATAAAATACAAAATGGGGATGAGGATGTGATTCAGTGGTCAAGTAAGTGCTCCTGAGTTCAATCCTCTGGACCCCAAAAAAATAAAAATAAAAAAATAAAAAAGGCTAGGGATGTGGCTCCACGGTTAAGTGCATTTTTTGGTTTAATCCCTGAAATAAAAAAAAATAATAATAATGTTACTTTTGCCACTTGCTCCCCTTACGCAATTTTGATAGTATTTATATCACCTTATGGAGTTCAAAAACTTTACAAAGTTATTCAGAATACTTATCAAGTCCCAATAGTATGATGTGATATCAATATAAAATGGATCAGCATGCTGCTCTGCAACATATAAAGAGTATAAGGATTCTTTCATTCACAAAGCAAAACAGCCTGAGGCGAGATCACAAACATGCATATTTGCCCATCCCAGGTGAATTTAAAATGTTTCTCATCCTCATTCATGATCTGAACTGAAAAATCAGTTATTTCCTAGGCAATAACCACATATCTCATACCAGATATGTGTCCTAGTAACGTTTGGAAAAAAAATAGTAATGACTAAGTATGTGGTTGTCTATCATTACTGAACATGACCACATAACCAAGAGTGAATATACTAAAAGTTATGTGCTCTAAGACACAAACATCTCCAGGGATTAAAGACTCCATAGCTCTCATACAGAAGACCCCAAAGGACAATTTGGTGAAAGTTGTTTCTTCTAAAGAAGGTTATTTTATTAAAGGTCACCAGAGTTTTCAAATCCTCTGAATACCAGGGCAAACTATGACCCAGTGCTTTGAAAATGCTTTGATTATCTTGAAAGAACTGGACTACTTTAAAAATATTAAATCACACCATCTGTGGTAAAATAAAAAAAAGACAGTGTTATTTACACAACAGATGTTCATGAGTAGCAAAGTTTGCCTCTGATAAAGATTTAACATACAGAAATCTTATATGAGCCTCTCTCAGTGAAGGAATGAAATTTGTTCCCCATGGATTTTCACAGTTTGTTTGTGCTTTCAAGGCCAGGGATTGTCCTGCTCTTTAGCATAGCAGCACCTTGAAAATCAAATCCAAAGATATCACTCAAGGGTAAGAAGGAAATGTTACATAGTATTAAGTGTTTGTTTGTTTGTTTCATTAATTTTGGTGGTTTTGTTCTTGTTTTTTTACAAGTAGTGAGAACAAACATGATGATTTTTCTATTAAACTTTTTCTCCCAAGAAATGTTAACAGTCTGATGTTTTGCAAAAGAAATAAATATCTAAATTCAATGAGAGATATGCAAGAAAAAATTAAATTTTGTGAAAATTCAAGGACTTCAGTAAATCAACCCAGTAAAAAGTCACACACAGCCTGGAACCACCCTTCATTGATAAGGCAGAGATGTTCGATCCCTTAACCATACATGGGAATGGAGAGGGCTGAACACCATCTCTGACTGTCTATGCTGCTAGTCATGCCCAAGAGTTACAGAGAAAACATGTTGGTGGCTCTTTCCACTCTCAAACAATACCCTGAACAGAAGACTCTTCTCAGGCTCCAGCAGAATTATCCACACACATCCTAACAGCAGATTGGAGCCTGGCAAGGCCAACATAGGACAGTCACCTATGCTCTTCAGTTTCCTATCTATCTCCATATTCTTTTCATCTCACCATAGTTAAAAAAATACTTCTCAATTCATATGCTCCTTATACTATAGAGAAAGATCCTTAGCCTAGCAAGCAGAACCACATGTAAAGGTATATAAAATTCTGTAAGCTAAGTCCTCCAGTTTAGTTCTTAACCTATTAAGGAGCTCGTAAAAGAATTCAATACATATTCTTTGAACAATAATTTTTTTTATTTTGAAGTCAGAAGTTGGATTATTTCTTTATCTTTTTACTGATTCCATAAAAAATTTAAACATAAATCCTGACCAATATAAAACTAATACCAATAGTGGAGCCAACTCCATAGTCAGAGAATCAAGAGAGAAAATTCATATCCTCTTTCGTCTTTGCCTCATTACATTTCTCCTTAGTAACCTGAATCCACTCAGGAGATGTCATCTTTTTCTAGGGTCCACCCACTTTCAAGAGCACCTATGTTCCAAATCTAATTTTCTGTCCTATATTTCATTAAAAATTGACTATGTAAAATAGGAAGTTGAATGAAAGTCTTTCTCATAGTAGGAAACTGACTTCTTCACCCACAGTTCAGTACACCCAGTCCCAGGGAACCCAACCACACAGTCAGCAAGATGTCCCTACTGTAGATGTAAATAAAGGGTGGTTCTCAACTAAAGGTTGCTTAGTTAATATTTGTAAGGGTATCAGAAAGTGTAGACTTTCATCCCATCCCAATGATTCTCTTGCTCCTCTCCCACACACCCACACCCACTGTCTATGTGTAGCTCTATCTCTGACTTATCTATCTGACTTGAGGAGGAGTCGATGCTGCATAAACTCATTCCTCAAAGATTGAGTGATTTTATTCTCCCATCTTCCAGAATCTCTCATGCTGCAGTTTGTTCCAGTATGAAATTTTTCAGGTTCTCATTCAAACTTCCCTAGAACTTCTAAAAATATGTTCCTGTATCTGGTCTCTTTAGTATGTCCAGGATCACCTCTCATGACCTGATTCATCCCTAGTGAACTTGAGCTGTTCTCAATGAAAAGTGATTCTTCCAAAAATTTAGAGTCCAAGAAGAGGAATGAACCGATTTCTTATCGTCTACTTCTCCTCCTTTCTTTCATGAGGTTATAACTTAGCCTGCAGATGACCTGGATCTCTAATACTAGTCAGTGAGTTTGTTAACATCATGGAATATTTTGGTATGGTCTAGCACATTCTAGATGACAGAAGAGAATTATTAGTTTCAATCATTTCATGTAACTCTTTGAGAAAAATATGAGAACATAGGACAAGAAGTGGCATGTGGTCTGTTGGGAGCAGAGTGAAGATCCCTAATACTAATTTTTTCCCATTTGCATTATCTGATTCCTATGAACTGGGCATGCTACCCAATTTTCCAGCCAGTAAGGACCTGTTAGAATTTGCAAACAGGCCTCTCTTAATCGGGATCTACCTGATTTGACTTCCCTCCAAAGCTCTTTGTCCTCTCTCAGTTCCTTTTCATGAAGTCACCCCTCAGGATCTCTAATATGGAGGAACCCACATGTTCTAACTCATCCACTATGATGCAGTTTCCTCCTTTCTTGCGCAAGTGATTCTCCAGGGAGCTTTCCATCACTGAAGGAATTTCCAGGATTTAGCATGTAATGTGAATATGGAGAGCAGCCCCCAAAGCTAAATACAAGGGTCTTTTGCCTAAGTACCATGTGGGAACAAGCTTATTTCAAGATAGGAAAGGAAGGTGCATGGCAGAAATTATTACTCTGGAAAGGACAGAAATTATTCCTCTCCAGCCCAGTAATTTGGTATCTAGACAATGACACTCTTTACTAAGTCTACCTATGACTCATCCTAATCCCCCCAATCTGGGAATACATGAGGTGACATGTTAGAAAAGAGAATTAGTTTTTCTGGATTCCACTAAAATTAGTAACAAGTTGACCTTAAACTACACAGAGTACCTTCAATTATCAAGGTAGGCCCAACGTCAGCTCAAGGAGCCCTTGAATAGAAGAGGGTAGCAGAAGACTCACAAAGGAAGATGTGGTGACAAAAGGCCAGCACAGAGAGAGGCTGCCTTTGAAAATGGAGAAATGTGCTTATGAGTCAAAAGTGCATGCTCAGCCAATCTAGAAAAGGAAGAAAGCAAATTCTTCTCTACAGAAATGACTGCAGCCCTGCCACCACTAATGCAATCCCAGAGAGACCCACATTAGAATTCTGCACTCCAGAACTGCAATATGATAAATTTGTGTTACATGACCTGAAAAATTTGTACTAATTGGTAACATTAATAACTGAAAAAAAAAACTGCCTCACAATAATCATATTTGCCTCTCCCATTTCAAAATCCCCATCTTCTTCAAGGCAAAATTTGAAAATCCATGTGTCTGATTCTCCCAATTACTGTCATCTCCTGTCTTCTTCTCACAATCTCTCCAGAATCTGAGAAGTGAACATTTCCTCCTACTACTGCAGTATCAAATTCTGCTTCTAACAGAGTGACAATTTTAAAGTCTGCTAAGCATGCATAGACCAGAAAAGGCAGTCCCCCAAAACTCAAGATATAATTAAGAAGACATTAAAAAAAATTAGGTCTACTTCTCACCGTTTTGAAAAAAGTGAAGTACCAGCTTTTTCACAACCAATACAACATAAAAATAAACTTGTTAAAACTGGAAATTACATTTCCATTGTTGAATACATGCAAAGATATTTTCCCCATTGACTAAGGAACTACCTGTGTTCCATCTGGGAGACAGGAGGATGAAAGCCCTGCCTCATACAATTATGGTTGAAGAAGGCATATAGCAGGTAATACTTCTCTATCTCCAGCTCATGCCATAAATTAGTAGAGGGTGAAGGAGAAGATGCTGAGTGGAGAAAGGAAGCAAGTCCTAGCACTTCTTTAGCACCAGACTTATGAAGCAGGAAGACTGACTCTCAAGGAGGTGAGTAACTAACAACTTAATACTAAACTGGTTTTTAAAAATCATAGAGATACAGGAAGTCAGTAACTTCAGTATAAGAAATAATACCTTAGAGACACACCAGCTCCAGTCGCCAGCAGTGGCAGCAGAGAAAGCAGAGAGAGCAGACAAAAGAGATGCATGGCCAGCAAATAAACAAATTTTAAAATAAGGAAAAATTGTGGAGCACTGGGGCACACACCTGTAATCCCAGCAGTACAGGAGGCTGAGGTAGGAGAATCACAAGTTCAAAATCAACCTTAGTAACAGCGAGGCGTTAAGCAATTCAGTGAAACCTTGTCTCTAAATAAAATACAAAATAGGGTTGGGAATGTGGCTCAGTGGCCAAGTGTCCCTGATTTGAATCCCTGATAGCCCTTCTCCAAAAAAAAAAAAAAGAAAGAGAGAGAGAGAGAGAAAGAAAGAAAGAAAGAAAGAAAGAAAAATTGACTTAGGAAAATCTTTGGTATGGAGGAAGGCTGATTTTAATGAACACAGAGTTAGTAGGGGAAACACCACAGTGGAAACAAATTCAAAGCCTTCCATGGGGGCAGCATGGAAAGCCCTCCAAGGGCACAATGCAGAAGACCTTTTTTGGGATAGGCCCCAAATGGCTATAGTTAGGCTCCCTTGCCAAGGCTTCCTGCAGGCTATGTTTTGGTCTTAGTGTGTGACTGAGGCCATGAATCAGCTATGTTATGGTCAGCGTGTAGTCAAAGTCAGAAACGTATATACTCAAGATCATAAACATTTGCTTGTAAGCATGTGTCCACTTTTGTAACCTGTTGACAGTGTGCCTTCTTTGTTTGGCCTGCATTTTAAAAAGGCTATAGAAATGTCTCAAGGGCTAGCTAAGATCTATTGCCACATCCAAATAAAAGATGACCAATATTCCCATAATGATTCACATCTTCTTTCAACTGCCCAATCCCTGGAATCCCTAAACCTTGCTTCCCAAGCCTGAGCCTCACCCTCAGTCTCACAGCCTTCCACAGGCACATTAGGGAAAGCTCTCTGCAGTGTGGAAGACAGTGGCAAGTGTGGAAAACACTCCCAGGTGCGGAAAGCTGTCCCCCATGCAGCTTACACAGCTGCAAACAGAGGCAGGATTGGGAACTCATGAAGAAAGTTACCAGCATCCAGCAGAATAAAATAAACATTATTATTGCTGTATGTATATAGGTGACTGTATGACCAATGTGATTCTGCAACCTGTACAATCAGAAAAAAGAGAAATTATACCCCATTTGATTCAAATGTAAAAAATAAAATAATATCAATTAAATAAAAAAAGGAAGTTACCAGCATCCAATAAAAAAAAAAAAAATTCCCCAAGTGTTTCTGAACTAAAGAGACTGAAATAAGCACAAAGAACATTTTACCTAGACCATTCAGCCTCTGGATCCCAAAGGAGAAAAATCCCATAATTGCTTGCCTCCTGTAAAGCTATTGTAAAGACTCTGACAGCAGCCACACAAGCACATTTGCATTCCAGGGCATGCATATACACAATGCAATGAAGAGTTCATTCTTTGAAAAGATAAGTAAAATTGGCCAAAATAACCTTTGGCCAAAATAACCAAAAAAAGAGAACGTCCAAATCAATAAAATTAAAGATGAAAAAGGTGATATTACCACAGACCCTTCTGAAATCTAGAGGATCATCAGAAACGATTTTGAAAATTGATACTCCAATAAACTGGAAAATTTAGAAGATATTGACAAATTTCTAGACACATGTGACCTGCTCAAATTTAACCAAGAAGATGTAGAAAACTTAAATAAACCAATAGCAAGTAAAGGGCTTTTCATTGAAATACCAATTAAAAGGCTTCCAACAGAGAAAATCCTAGGACCAGATAGATTCTCAGCTAAGTTCTGCCAGACCTTTAAAGAACTAAGACCAGTCTGTCCAAAGTTATTCCATAAAAGTGAAAGGAAGGGAAAAGTCCCAAATACATTCTGTGAATTCAAAAAAATCAGTAGAGATTATTATTGAAATAATGAGATATAAATGTCAAAAAGTCTGTATATTGACATATTGACCTTGCTACATGCAATATAGATGTATATTTCTATATTACATGTAGTAATCATATGTCCAAGCCTAATCTGCCTGTATTGCACCTAGAAAAAAATTAGAAAGTTTTGCACTGGGCTTCACTTGTGAGAAAAGGAGACACAAAGTTCTACAGAGATTCTGCAACTAAAAGGAATGGCCTTCTAGGATTGGAGCCCACATAGTTCAAGGTACAGAACACAGTGAGATCTGTGTTCTGAGAACACTAGACTCTAAAGAAACTATGCCTGAATCAGGTTGCCCCACCTTGGGTTTTGGTTAAAGGAATCAACAAATTGCTATTTCTTCAGATAAGGTGTTTAAACAAATGCTGGGGATGAAAAGAATATGAAGTATTTTTTATAATTGTACATGTTGACAAGGCCACAATATAATAGGAGATGCAAGAGTATACACCAGCAAGAAGGCAACACATCGGGCTGGGGATGTGGCTCAAGCGGTAGCGCGCTCGCCTGGCATGCGTGTGGCCCGGGTTCGATCCTCAACACCACATACAAACAAAGATGTTGTGTCCGCCGATAACTAAAAAATAAATATTAAAAAAAAAAGAAGGCAACACATAAAACACACAACTTTTCTAGGGGAAAAATATTAATTTCATTTATTTAACTGACAGGTGATTGAACATAATTGCTATTTTAGGTAATTAATTCCACAGAAAACTGTATTCAGGAATAGAGTGCTAAGCAAGTTCATCAATAAATCCAAAAATATAAGTTTTGAAAGACTCAGAAATCTTTATAAATATGATACAGAATCATTAAATGATTTTAAAATATTAATAAATTTATATATTTAACCATCACAATAAAATGAAAATTGCTTTTAAGTATTACTTTTAAACTACATAGAATTAGTCACTTAAAATTTCTCAGGAAAATATGTTTCTATATTTAACAATATTATTTTAATTTATAGATTGTTTTCTGTATTGATAGGCAATTACAAAAGGGAGAATTTGAAAAATACATTGCTCAACAAGTATTTAGGAAGGTATAAATGTATTTTAAGCTGAGAATTTACACAGGCTGAGTCTTAAAAGAATGTTAAGCTCAAAGAGTAAAAAAATATATATATCTGGAAACAAAAGATTACATTTATCTTAGACTTCATGTAATGATTTCAGTTTTATCTTTGAGTTTGGATTTAAAACAACCAACAATTTGGAATCTTCTCTTAAAGTGCTCATTATTAGCCTTTGGTGGTCATAATAATTTATAACTGAGACAAGCATACCTAGCTAAAGAATTTATCCATTCATTGAGCAAGATGTATTAAGTTCATACAATGTTAAATACAAAGCGCAATACATTGCAATTTATTTTTTTAATTGTAAAACAGAAAGAATAAGCAAAGTTTCCTGAGCAATATTTATTTCTTCATGACTTTTCTCAGTGCACCTAAAACTTCCTTGTTTCTCAGGCTATAAATAAAAGGATTTAGCAGGGGAATTATGATGGTGTAGAATAGTGAATACATTTTATTTTGATATTTATCTGGACCTGACCCAGGGCGCACATACATGAAGAAGAGAGTGCCATAGAACAAAGACACAGAGAGCAGATGGGCCCCACAGGTGGAAAAGGCTTTGCTTCTGCCCCTCTCAGACTTCTTTTTCAGGATGGCAAAGAGGACACGGGCATAAGAGACTATGATACTCAGAAGGGAAAACTCTTGTATGGAAGCGGCAAATATAAAAGCCACTAATGCATTAATAGATGGGTCAGTGCAAGAAATTGTAAACAGTGGCAAGATTTCACAGTAGAAATGGTCTATTATGTTGGACCTACAGAAAGTCAATCTATGTAATAATCCTACGTGAATTATGGGGTGCAGAAAACCAATTACATATGACATACTTATCAGCCAAGTGCAGAGTCTGTTCGACATCACCACTGGGTAAAGCAAGGGATTGCATATGGCTACATAGCGATCATAGGCCATCACTGACAGGAGAAAAATTTCTGTGGTTGCACTGTAACAAAAAAAAATAATACTGGATGAAGCACTCAACCAAGGATATCTTATGATTCTTAGATAAAATGTTGATAAGCATCTTGGGGGTCAGAGAGGATGAAGTACACGCATCAGCCATGGCTAAACTACTGAGGAATAAGTACATGGGGGTGTGAAGGTGGGGGTCCTTCCAGATGAGAGCAATCAGGCCAAGGTTGCCCACCATGGTGATGAGGTAGATCACAAGGAAGACCAGGAACAGGGGCACCTGCAGCCCTAGATGGTCTGTGAGTCCTGTGAGAACGAACTCAGTCACCTGTGTCTCATTTGTCTCCATCATATCTACTCAGGCTAATCACTGCAATGAGAGAGGTTAAAAACATTAATCAAGCCTTATACAAAATGATATGGAGTGCAAATGGAATTACTTTGTTTCCACTATAATTTGCTCATGAAAATGAATATAATGAAATATAAAGTTTCAATGCTTCTTTTAAGAGCACATCGAAAGCTCTTATGTACTTTATAAATAACTTTTGAAATAAGGTGTTTTAAATGCATATGGTTACTTAAACAATTGTGAAAGAGGCTGTAAACACTAAAGGATTTGGTCTGACAACTTATCATTCATAAATACCTTAAAATTGAATATATTAACAATTGAAATGTTTTATGGAATTAAGAATAAAACCAAATTTTATATTTTATGATAAAGTCTGTGAAAACATAACTTTGGTTCAGGATCCATAGGGCTTTATCTCTTTCAAGAAACTCTTTCATGTCTTCCTATTGAAGAAAACAAGGGTTTTGTTTTTGGTTTTACTAATACATTCCATTCTGTCTTCTAAAACATTAATGGGCTGCAAATAAGAGAGTAATTCAAATTCCTTTTTTCTACTGTTTTCTGTTAACTTTATGTTAATTAATTTCATATACATGTATATGCATATGATATATATATATCAAAATCATCCAAAAGTTAATAAGTATGTTATTATAAATACCTCAAAATTTGCCATATTTCTATTACACTCCTTTTCATAGTTTTCTGCTAATATTTTTCATATGTGAACACCATAATTCATTTATTTGTTCAACAAATGTATATATAGTAGCTCTTATGTTGGAGCTTGTCATCTTAGCTTGGGTACACATAGACCTGTAACTCTGGTGTTAACCTGGTAATACTAAAAGAAGCCCTGTTCCCCACAACTGCCATGTCCAGGTATCCTATAAAGAAATTCTGGAGCCCACAAGCGGGAAGGTGTCTTGGATTCAAGTATTATTCTGTCACTATTATTCTGAAAAAAAAAAAAGTTTAACCAAAATTTTAGAAGTTTCTCAGTCTTGATTCCAACCTGGCTTTAAGGTTTACATCTATAATTCTTCAGATTTTCCAAGGTAAATTTCCACCCACACAGTCTGTGAAACATGATTCTTCATTGCTATTCAGTAGACAACAGAGAAAAATTGGTAAAAAGTACAGACTCAAAAATCCAATCATAAGTTCTGATTTTCATTCCTTAAATATATACCTGTTTATGAGAAATTCTTGGTACTGAAATGATACAACTTTATGTAGGGAAAAATAACAATGAAATAAAGCAGTGCATCTTACCTAATTCCTATGAGATGTATGGATTCCATAAGATTTAAATTTTCATGAAGAACATTTAAGGTACAAGAACAAAGATATCAAAGACAGGTGTTCCTCCTTTGTTACTCTATTTCAGAAATGACACTTGTATGGTCTGATATTTATTTCTTTCTATCGTCAACCATGTTTGTGATTTTAATGCAGAAATCCCTCAATGCCACCAAAAGATTCCCTGTAGGATAAGGTCAATCTATCTGGCATTGTAGACTAATCAACAAACGACTTCTGAGATACACATTACCCATTTCCAAATATAACTTTTACAGCTGTATTTCTCTCTTCTGAAAACAAAGGCATTACAGATTAATTGTAGATAAAATCGAAAATTAGAAAAGCAAAAAGAAAGCAAAATGCTATAATCTCACTAATCACCAATAAATACAGCTAATTTTGGGGTATATATATATATATTTTACCCATGTATGTATTTGTATTGATGTACATTTACATATACTTTTCAAAACAATGACACTTCTGTAGATAATTTTTCGTAACTATTTCAAGTTACTAATATAGAATTTATATATTTATGTCATTAGTTTTTAAAACGTGTTTTTTCATCTTATAATTTTTTTTAAAAAAAATCTGTAATTCTAAAGTGCGAATATTGAAACTAAAATGTCCAGGTAGGTACACAATTAAAGAATATTTTGTTCTGCAATATTCCCTCTTGGAAAATGGTACCAATTTGCATAGCATATTTCTCAAAATTTACACTAGCAAAAATAATGCATATGTACACACTTGTGCATGGGGGCATGGAGAGAAAAATCTATATATCTACACATATACAGATATCTCTATATCTGTGTATACAATTCAACTTGGTAAGAAATACCACTTCTTTTTCAAAGCAGCTAACTTTTACTTAGTGGTATAAAAAATGGCATAATATATGAAAATCCATAATTTTACCATTGGGGAAGGCTTGCTCAAGTATTAGTTTTCACAACTTACTATATAAATTTGATGCAATTTCAAACAAAATGATAAAGTGATAATTCACCAAAAATATATATAAATTTATCTGAAAGAGCAGATGGATTCAAAAGCAGCCAAATGATTTCTTAGAAATAAAAGGAGCATTTGTTCCATGCAAGACAGTGCGCTATATCATAAAGCCAGCTTTAATGATTACAACTGTGCTTTATGTCTCAAAGAACACTACAGCTATAAATTCATTAATATTTGATTGTCTGTTTCTAGACATTGCAAAGTTGAGTAAAAGTATAGACTTTGGAATGGACAGGCTTGAAGGCTTTGCTTTAAAAATTAGGAAATAACTTTAATTCTCTAAAACTTGCTTTTCTGATTTGTGGAATAAATAATAATAAGTTAATAGTGTACACTTTCAAGGTTGTTGCAAGAGTCACATGAAAAGATGAATGTCCAGCCCTTATCACTTATTTGACAGATGACAAGGGTCATAAAAGGGGTGAATTTAATTACTCTTTTAGTTGTTTTAGATATTCATAAGGAAATCTGTTAAGCTCCTTTGTAAGAAAATAGAGTATTGAGTGAGGAAAATTGACAAAAGTGCAGTTCTGCTGCCAATTCATGACAATAGTGATTTAACCCTATCATAAATGACTTACGTCCAGCTGATAGTGACTTAGGTGTATCACATTGTCCCACCTTCCAGAAGGAAAAAAAAGTACATATACAGTATGTTTTAAAAATAAGTATTTTTATATTTTAATAAAAATTACATTGTACATTTCATAACTAAACACTTAAGGTGCATTTTTAAAACTCGGGACATTTTTCTTCCTAACCAAATATCATTTTGACACCTGACCAAATTAACTGTAATCTCTAAATACCATCTTTAAAGTACTCTATATTCCTGTTTCTTTCTGCCAAACTATCTTTTAGAGCATTGCATCTGTTTGCATTTTCTGTCAAGATGATTTTCATTCCAGAATAGTTTTATCTATTTACCCTTCTTTCCTTTTCTTCTTTTTTTCTTTTCTTTTTTTCTTTTTTATGGCAATGACTTTTTGGAGACTGGGTCAATTGTCCAATTAATTGTCTTGTGGAATGTTCCATATATTCTGAATTCACCTAATTGGCATTATTTAGCTTGTTTTGCTATTTTCTGAACTTTGTGTTCCCAGTGGAAATTACACCCAAACCCTTGATTAAACATTTTTGGCAATAACACTCCAGAGATGACGCATTTCTTCATATATTCATCACATCTGGAAGCACATACAGCCTGCTAGTCCTAGGGTCAGTGAAGCTCAATACGATCTCTGGGTTAAAGTGGAATCAGATCTCACAACTCTAAAGTTGCACTTTTTTCCCTTACATTTAGAAAATAGTAAATGATGTGATGCTTGAGTACCTTGTGAATATTCAGGATGCCATCAACTTTTTAATTGAGTTAGGAACCTCAGATCATCCTTGCCAGAATCAAATACAGCATTAAGGATTTTAAAATAGTAATCTCTTTAATTCTTTTTTTCCTACATGATGCTTAGACATCTTGTGAGTATCCAGAAGTCTATCAAACTTTTAGCTAAACTTTTTAGTGTCCTTTTCTGAATTATGTCGTTAGATATTTAACAATTGTAACTTTTTAAATTCTACCATTTATTCTATTTGTGTTAGCTGCGGTACTTCTACACAGAAAAAAATGTTTTTAAAAATGACAAAATCTTGAAGCTTTACACATTTTTTCCTTCTTTGATCTTGCTAGAAGTTCCCAGTTGCTTCCCCAAATGACTGGAAGCTCAACTCCCTTTTAATATGCAGTCGGAATGTAAATGATTAAGGAAAGGCTTTTTCAGAAAAGCTTAGTCATTCAGTAACAAGTATTTTTGAGTGTCTGTTCTATAGTATAATCCAGTCTGGAAACTCCTTTTAAGGAAAGAAAAGTGTTCTATCTGGCTTATAATTCCTGTTTCTCACACTTTGGAAGAAATGGATTTTTCTATCTGATAGATAGAATTATTTCTTTCCAGAAAAATTCCATTTAAACCAAGTTCATCAAAACTATTTAATTTGATCCAAACTATTTTGAATAGTTTCTGCCAATGAGGGGTTTTAGAGATCATATGCATTCTACATAGCCTAGTTTTAAAAAACATATATTTATAAAAAATAATAGTTATTAAAAATATATTTTATTTTGTTTTTGCACTTAACTTGAAGCAAAATTTATTCATATAAAATAATTTTTCAATAGAGGATCTAACCTTACTCATATACAATGATACAATGAGAATAATTCTAGTGTGTTCATATTGACAATCTGTGACAATGTAGTTTTAGATTGGCTCATTGGTTTGTCCCTTCATAGGTTATTTAACATTAGGAAAATCATATCTTAGTGTCTTAAAAATAAAAACTTATATTTGTATAGTAATTTATATTCTGAAATATACTTCCACATGTATTGAGCCCCCTGATCAACTGAACATAAGGACAAATGTATATTATCATCCTCAATTTACATGAAAGAAATTAAGATACTGTCCTTTTAAATTAGCATAAAACATTCATTTTTTTTCTTATTATTGTACTAGAAGATTTACTGAAAGATACTGTGGTATCTTTCAACTGCAAATGAAATTTTAGAAAATAACAGTTCTTTCAAAAGAATAATGTAAATGAATCTGATGTCCTGTGCTCTTTATCAGGCTGCCTCCCTTAGAAATAATATATATATAAATTATGTATAAAATCATATATGTAAATTATATATAAAAATTATATATATAATTATATAATTATATATAGTTAATATAATTTTATATTTCATATTTTAATATAACATAATTTATATTATACATATAATATACTTTATATTATATAAGGATATATAATTTATATTATATGAATGTAAGTTTTATATACATTTATAATATATGAATAAAAGTTTTATATACATTTATATATACATATATATATCCTTCCTTTCATTCTTCCAAACCTGCTAATATGAATAAATGAGATAATTCAGATGAACAAACTCTAAAATCTTTGAAATAACACTAAATATGAGCAATCTTTCTTATTTTAATTCAAAATCTAAAGAAATAGTGATGAATGCATGAATAATTTCAGTAGTTTAGCTTTCAAAATGAGGGCCAGGACTTCTTGCCTCAGAATCACTTAGGATGCTTTTTGAAAAATGCAGAATCTCTGTCCCATCCATAATCTGCTATATTCAATGCACATAGGCTCATATTTAAAGAAGCTTGAGAATGACAGAGTCATATGAAACCAACTCCATATCACTGACTTCTCTCCTACTTAACATACTAGTTGTAAATTTTGCCTAGACAATTTACTCAAAGTATGTGAGTTAACATAACAGACACTTGTAAGAACTCAAGATGTATTCAATGGATTGCTTTTACAAGACTGTAGTAGAGATAAAATGCAGAACTGTTCAACATAAATAAAATACCTGCCACAGTCTTGAACCCCAAGAAGGGAAGAGAAATATTTTTTAGAAAAGAATTTGATATAGTTTTGTTAATTATTTGAATATTCTTAGCCAATTTCCCTAGACTTGCATCTGGTGATGAATTGGAAGAATTTGATATACTTCCAATTTTTTCATGAATATATTTGTTTTCAGACCTCAAACTCTAGGATTTTTTTGTAGTACCACTTTAGACATTTTTTAATACCTTTATTTTATTTGTTTATTTTTATGTGGTGCTGAGGATTGAACCCAGCATCTCAAATATGCTAGGTGAGCGCTCTACCGCTGAGCCTTTACCCCAGCTCCTAGACAGTTGTTTTTAACCTCCAAAAACAATAAATAATCAAGAATCATCTAAAACTTCTACTTTCCTTTTCAACCAGTATTTTTAAGACAGGAAGGAAGGAAGAAAACTATAGGTCAATATCCTCATAAGCATAAACGCTGAAATCTTCAAGAAAATACAAGCAAACTGAATCCAAGAACACATCAAAAAGATTATTCACCATGTTCAAGTGGGAATCATCCCAGGGATTCAAGTTGGCACAATATACATAAATCAATAAATATGAGACATCATATCAACAGATTGAAGGATAAAAACTATGTCTTCTCAATACACAAGAAAAGAATTTGACAAAATTCAATATTTCTTTAGGATAAAAGCTCTTAATAAATTAAGTGTGGAAGAAATGTTACTCAACACAATAAAAACTAAATATAAAAAAATCCATCTTACTGAACTGGGAAAAGCTGAAAGTTTTCTCTATAAAATTTGGAATAAAATGATGTTCACTTCCACCACTTTTATTTAACATACTACTAGAAGCTTGAACCAGAGCAGTCAGGTGAGAGAAAGAAATACAGGTATCCAAATTGAAAAGGCAAATCTTACATTGTGAAAGTTTTCATAAGCATGATCTTAAACAGAGAAAACATCAAAAAGTCCATCAAGATCTAATAAGAACTAATAATTTGTCAAAGAATTAAAGTATAAATTAAATTTGTCTTTCTTTGTAGTGAATTTTCTGAAAAACAAATCAAGAAAGCAAGCACATTTATAATAACTACCAAGAAAATAAAATACCTAGGAATATATTTACTAAAAGAGGTAAAAATTTTCTACAATAAAACTATAAAGTATTGATTAAACATGTTGAAGAGAACACACACACACACACACACATATAAGATATCCCATCTTCATGAATTGGAAGAATCAACATTATTAAATGTCCATACTACCCTAAATGATCTACAGACTCAGTGCAATAACTATCAAAATAACAATGACATTGATCATAAACCAGAAAAGCAATTCTGAAATTTATATTTTGTGAAATATAGTCAATGCCATCTTGGTAAAAAGAACAAAGCAAGTGAAATTGCTCTACTTTACTTCAAAGTATACTAAAAAGCTATAGTGATCAAAACAATGTGGTATTGGCATAAAATCAGACACATAAGAGCGGTGGAACAAAAAAGATAGCCCTATAAGTGAACTCACTCGTCTGCAGTCAAGCAAGCTAAGAACATGTGCTGGGGAAAGGAGAGTATCTTCAACAGATGCTTCTGGGAAAATTAGACATCCACATGCAGTAGAATAAAACTAAACCATTGTCTCTCACCATAAGCAAAGTCAACAAAAATGATTTAAGCTTTTAAATTAAGACCTGAATCTATGAAAGTACCAGAAGAAAATGAAAGGGAAATACTTTAAGACTTTGAAAAGGCAAAGACTTTTTTATTATTATTTAAATAGGACCCTGAAAGCACAGAAAACAAAAGCAAAAATTAGCAAATGGAATAACATAAAACTAAAAAAGTTATATTCTGGCAAAGAACTTGGCTATATTTTGCCCAGAGCAAAGAGAAAGCCTATAGAATGTGAAAAGACTTTTGCAAACTATAGATTTGACTAGGGGTCAATAACCAGAATATATAAGAAACACAATCAATATTTTAAAAAATCTGATTTTTTAAATGGGCAATAAATCTAATTAGACATTTCTCAAAAGAACAGTTACATGAAAAAAGCTGTCAACATCACGAATCATTGTCTAAATAGAAATCAAAACTGCAATTTAACCTCACTCTAATTAGGATGGCTATGATCAAAAAAGGCTCCCCCAAAATACAAATTCTGATGAGAATGTAGATAAAGGGGAAAACATATGCACTGTTAGTTAATATGTAAATTAGTTGTGTCATTATGGAGCACAGTATGGAGGGTAATATGGTTTGGATATGAGGTGACCCCAAAACCTCCTGTTAATGCAGGAATAGTCAGAGATGAAATTCTCGGATTACAAGAGCTCTAATCAAATCAGTCCATCCTAGTTAGAATGGACTGACAGGGTGGTAACTCTAGACAGGTACTTGTAGCTGGAAGAGGTGGGTCACTGTAGGCATGCCCTGAGAGGGTTGTTCTTCCTATGGAATATCTCCTCCACCCCTGCCCCCCTTTCTTTCTCCTTCCTGGTTACACCATGAGCTAAGCATCTTTCTTCTGCTGGGTTCTTCCCTCATGATGTGCTGCCTCATCTTGGGCCCAGAGCAATGGAGTTGTTCATCTATGGACTGAAACCTCTGATACCATGAGCCCCAAATGAATTCTTCCTCCTGTAAGTTGTTCCTATCAGGTGTTTTGGTCACAGTGATGCAAAAGTTAATTGAAACAGAAATTGGTACCCAGAGCAAGGTCATTCCTGTGAGTAACATGACCATGTGGTTCAGAAGCCTTTGGAATTTTTGGCAAGTTGGAAAAGTTTTAGAATGTTGTAAGCAGAACTTAATGGGTGATTCTTATGGGAGCTCAAGAGACCAGATGCTGTAGTTACATCGACTGTGTTCATGAGGTTTTCAGAAGGAAATGAGCACTCTATTTGGAACCAGACTGTAGACCACTTGTGTTATATTCTGGCAAAGAACTTGGCTACATTTTGCCCAGGTCTTGAGATTTTATGTAAAGCTGAATTTAAAAGTAATGGACTAATTAAGCTGGCAGAGAAAATTTCAAGGCAGCACTCAGACCGTGAAATGAATATTGCTGGCAGGTTCTAAACAAATTTGTTATAGGAAATGGGAGCAGAAAACAGAATGAACTAAAGGATTTTAAAAACCTTCAGTTTGGCTGAGAAAGTCCATGTAAAGGTGGAGCCAAGCCAAAGCTTGTTGAAAAGATTACAGCCCCAAAAGAGATACTCTGTACTTTTCACAGAGACAACAGGAAAGATGGCTTGAGGGCATCTCAGGAATTTGCCAGACCACATCCACCACAGGATCAAAAGTGCAGAATGAAAGCTCTTTTGAGACAAGATCATAGGGGTGCTCTTCTTGTATGGGGTTGGGGATTAGGAAGTTGTTTCACCATGCTGAACTGTGCAGGACCTCAGGCTGCTGTAGCCATGATTTCAGAGGGACAAGTATTGTGCAAGCTGAAAGGAGAATTGGTGACAATCATATGGTGCTTATTCTGCAAGAATGCAGGATGCTTGGATGAAGGGGTCTTGGAGGCGTTCACCAAGATTTAAAGGAAGGCCTTTTAAAGGAAGTCAAAGTGTAGCAATGCTGGGGTTCCTGGAGGCTGCCTAAGAGGACAATGTATGGAATCATGAAGATGAAGCCAAAGCTTGTTCAGGCTTTCTATTTCTCCCGACTTAGTCTTGGTCAGTTGAGTGTATGTGCTTTCATTTCAATTTGATCTTAAGTGCAGGTCTACACATGATAAATTCCTTTAGGTTTTGTTGGGGAAAGTTTTTGTCTTCCATTCACTTTTAAAGGATAATTTTTTCTGGTTATAGTATCATTTCTTGGTAGTTTGCTTATTTCAGTCCTTTCATTATGTCATTTCACTGTCCTGGCCCGCAAATTTTCTGCTGAGAAATCCACTGATAATATTACAGTTTTCCTTATATGGAGTAAGTTGTTTTTCTACTGATGCTTTAAGTATTTTTGTCCTTAAACTTTGACACTTTGACTATAATTTCCTTTAAGTTGATCTTTTTTTTTTTTTGACCATGAATCTGGATTTATTTTCACAATACCAAAATATTTGAGAAGTTTCAGCCATTATTTCTTCAAATAAGCTTTCTGCCCCTTTATTTGTATGTTCTCCTTAAAATCCATAATAAGTATATTTTTTCATGGTGTTCTATATTTCAAAGAAGGGGGAGGAGGAGGAGGAAAGGAGAAGGAGGAAAGGAGGAGGAGGAGGAGAAGTAGTAGTAGTAGTAGTAGTAGTAGTAGTAGTCGTCGTCGTCGTCGTTTTGAAACAGAAAAACACAAAAGCAACCAGACATGGTGGCACACAGACTATAATCTCAGACTTGGGAGGCTGAGGCAGGAGGGTCTCAAATTCAAGGCCAGCCTTAGCAACTTAGCAAGGCCCTGAATAACTTACTGAGACCCTGTCTCAAAATAAAACAGCTAGGGAATTTAATCGGCAGTATAACACACACACACACACACAAGCAAGACTTGAAAAGCAAGGGATTAAAGATGACTTTAAATTTTAAAGATGAATGACATTGGTAGGTAAAATTGATCATAATTATTGTATTTTCAATGTACCAGACTTATAGTCACATTAATTCTGACAATAATTGTGAGGTAAATCCTCATATTATCAATCTGATTGATGTATTAAGTAACAGACTCACAGAAAAATATTAGGTCATCATCAATATTCACACAACTGATAAATGTAAGAATAAGAATTTTTCCCAGGATATTTAATATCAAAGATCAGATTCTTGACTAGTATGTTTTACTGCCTCCTCAAAGTTCTCAAAAATGACCTAAGTCTACCTGCTTAATTAATCAGAAAAGCAAGTTTAAAAAGCTTTCTAAAAATCCTACAGAAAGTGACACATCCTCTCTCAGAGCCAAGTTTCCTAGAGCCTTACCTAATGCCATTAAAATATTACTTATACAGGTACTTTATTTGGATAGAAAGCTTATTTTTCCTATGTTTTCATCTCTATCTCTTAGTATTCCAAGAAATAAAGGACATCTCTTAGGTCTAAGTAAGAAACGAAAATTAAATATATACTTAATGTTCAGAGAAACCGATAAACATCATTAGTCAGTCAAGATAAAGTTGCATTTTCCTCATAACAGCTGAAATTGTAGAGTCATAGATTATCAATATGGAAGGAGCTTTGGGTATCATTTAGACTAAACCCACTCCCATCCTTCTCTCTTTTATATACCATAATTTTTATTTCTTTCCTGGGTCCTTTGGAATTACATCACTAATTTTTTCATTTCATGTTGCTTGTGTTGTTAATTACAAACAATTCATCATTCAATTTTTTCCTTTCATAAGGAAGACAGTACTTTGACAACACTGAGATCTGTATGGAACTATGTAGCCTCTTCTTCCATCTAGTGGTGATAGTGTACTATTACACTTTAAGTGGCCTCTGCTTCCATCTAGTGGTCATACTGCACTATTACACCATGAAATTGCTGGGCTTCAGTGCCATGCACTCAGTTTCCTCTAAAAGGGAGCAAGATTCTTCCATGTACCCATGCCTATCACAGCAGATTCTCTATCTCAGGAATTGTGTGAAGGGAATGAAAATAGAATGATGGAAAGGAGTGCTGCTCTACTGGAGTTCCAGGAATGCTAGGAACCAGAAGAGAAAACAGGATTACTGTGTAAGGCAGTCTTTTGGGTGAATAGAGAATGACCCCTACTGTATGTACTTGTCACATTCGATTATATTTCCAACATAGCAAAGCAAGTAAATTTTTTTTAAAAAAATCAAAGCAAATTGACTGATCACTTAATGTCTCTAAAGTCTTAGTTCATTCACACAGTTGGCCCTTCGTATCCATAGCTTCCTTTCTATGGATTCAACCAACCCTAGATCCAAAATTTTCAGAAAACAATTGCATCTGTACTGAACATGTACAGACATTTTTTTCATCATTATTTCCTAAACATTACAGTATAACAACTATTTACATGTATACTTTACAGTGTATGTACATTGTACTGGGCCTTATAAGTAATCTAGGAATGATTTAAAGTATGTTGTTAGGCTATGGGTGCAGATTATATGCAATTGCTATGAGGAGGAGAAGTAGTAGTAGTAGTTTTGAAGCAAAAAAAAAAAAAAAACACAAAAGCACCCAGACATGGTGGCACACAGCCTATAATGTGTGTTGTGTAGGCATCCTTGGATTTTAGCATCCTCAGTTGTCCTAGAAACTATCCTCCACTAATACCACGGATAGTAGATAAAAGGTAGAAGGATGGGGGAAGGGTTAGTCTAAATGATTTCCAAAGTCCCTTCTATTTCAATATTTTATGACTACAATTTCAGCTCAATATATTTTGCCTACGTGACATCCTGAAGCCACATTGGGAAACTTCTGGGAGCTTGGGATTTGTTTAGATTAGACATATTTAAGAAAGGTTAAATAAAACTTCAGTTGTTTTGTTTCTTTCACTTCCCCTTTTTAGGGAGAATAATAACTACATATTCTGAGATGAATATCAGGAATAAAGCCATGCTACTCCGAGTTTTCTCTTCGGCTCCTTGCCAAAAAAAATTCAAACTGCCTGACATCACCAGAGTGGAAGAAGAGTGAACAGGAGGCAATTTATGCAAGGGAGAGTGTAAGCTATTACAAAATCCTCCAGGGATCCTATGATTCATTTTGTTTCCTGGTAGTTACCACTTTCTAATTTTGACAGATGTGGTTTTCTGCTTTTTTCCTTAAGAAGCTTACTGGGCTTGCAAAGGAGAGTACTAACGGGATAAGGTTAAGGAGCCAACTCAGCAGCAACAGAGACAGATGCTTTATTATAATTGAACTGAAACCCTAAGACCATCCATGAGCCAACTCTGTCTAATTTAAGACATTGCCTTATTTTATTGTTACACAAATCATTTTCCACATAAAATTAATCACTAAAAACTTAAACTGCTTTTGTTTCTTCCTTAATGCTAATATTCATATAAGTAGTTGGCACAGAAAATATTATTCAATAAAGAGGTCAGACAAATCCTCATTGCTGATTTGTCTCTACTATGCATAAGGAGACATCCAGGACATCCTAACAAGATTGAAGTGAAGAGGCATATGATCTGTTGGATATTTCTGAAAACAATTGCCCTCAAAGCTCCACTGAGTTCTGTAATGCAGACAGCTACTACTTTAGAGGTTCGTTCTTATGGTGAAGCTGTTGCTTCAAGGAGTTCCTTCTTAATGTCTTGCTTATTCTTTATCAACTACTAACGTTTCGTCAAAGATAGTTTTAAGATGGTAGGTTGTAGAATTTTGATGAGAAAGATATGTTAAGCATGGATTGACCTGTCAGTCAGAATTTCCCCAACTGGGTATTCTGAAGGAGCACTTCTGTAAAAATATTAGTAACTATTGTGAATTTTTTTCAAGGGGGATTTGAGGTAATTAAGTTAGAGAAACAGAATTAGACAGGGTTTTTCCTATAGTCTTTACTATATTAACATTAATTCATTATTAAACATATTTATTAAACACTGACTTTATGCCAAAGATGGTTATAAGTTCTTGGGATACCCCAGAGAATAAAACAGATAAATATCATTTCCTTACAGAACTCACATTCTAGCAAGATGAGACAGACTGAACAATAAACCCTATATTTTATTGTATACATATACATATATTTAATTGTATATGTATACATATATTTTACTGTATATGTATACATATATTTTACTGTATATGTATACATATATTTTATTATATATGTTATATAGTAATATAATATAAATGCATATATTATATATATGTATTATATAAATCATGCTAAGTGAGGTCTAAGAGAGTGGTAACACATGTTTGAGAAGGAAAAGGAGTATATTGATTTTTTCAAAGCGTGACCAGGATATGTTTCAAATAAATAAATGGCATTTGAGCAAAGCTTCAAATTTGTTAGGGGAATTTATAATACAGATAATCTGGATGATAAGAGTTGGAATTTTGAGAGAAAAGCCAAGACTAATGATATAAATTTGGGAACATTTGGTATTTAGATGATTTGGGTTTCGATTTTAGTTTGGGTTTTCTAAGATGTGATTTCTTTACAGTTCTTTTTCATTTGGATTTTATATTTAATTGGCCAAGAATTGTATGTGTGGCCTGCAAAGTGATGTTTTGATAATTGCATCTATTGCAGAATGATTACAGGAAGCTAATATATATATCACCTCATGTTCTTAACCATTTTTGTAGTGAAAATATTTAAAATCTGCTCTTTTAGCAATTTTGAAATATGCAATACACTATAATTAACTATGGTCACTGTGATGTGCAATATACTTTGTAAGCTTAATGTTCCTAACTGAAACTTTTAAGTCTGGAGACTTGGTGATCACTAAGGGATTGAGTTGCTAGACAAGACAAGTACCCAAGAGCTTACGGCCACTCCAGTGTTATAAGGTCTGACATAAAAGGGAGAATTTGATAATAAGACTGAGCGAAAATGATCAGAGAGGGAGGAAAACAAGAGTAGAGCATCCCAGAAGTCAGATGAAGAAAGCATTTCAAGATGTGGGGAGAGACTAGGTGTGTCATTGGCCCCAAAAGATGGAACAAGATAGGGATGGAGAATAGGTTTGTGAACTTACATCCTCCTTGTTACTAAAAAAACAAGAGCATTTTCACTGTACCACATAATGAGAACTGTGCCTCCCTGATAGGGAAATAAAATGTACAGCACTCCACTAATTCATTTAGCGCAGAACATTTTCCACACAACATCTCCAGGATAGCCAAGAACTTCTCTGGGAAGTGCTGGTACAGATCGTGGGTACTCAGGGCAGACAGAAGACCTAAGTAACAGCACTGGGGCCAAGGAGCCAGAGCCCCAGATCCCATCAGAGTACTGAAGTGGAAGATATTGAAAACAAACTCTGAATGAGATGTTACCACAGTGTAATTCTCTATCCTCCAAAATGATAGTAGCTAAGACCAGCAACTGTTCTTATTGTCCTTCTATTGACCCAACAAAGAAGAACGCTTACTGACAGAGAAACACATGAAAAATTGTCCAAAACTCTCTAGCTATTGAGGAAATTAAAATTAAAACTACAACAACCATTGGGTTGGTTAACATTTAAAAACCTGATAATGCCAATGTGGAAAAAAAGGGTTTTAAGAAATTTCATTTAGGCTGGGGTTGTGGCTCAGCGGTAGAGTGCTCGCCTTGCACGTTCGAGACCCTGGGTTTGATCCTCAGCACCACATAAAAATAAATAAGTGAAATAAAGGTATTGTGTCCAACTACAACTAAAAAAAACAAATATTTTTTAAAAATTTGAGAAATTCCTTCACAACACTGTATTCTGGGAAGAAAATGACATTCTTCCTAAATCCTAGTGAACAGGTCACTTATTACTTACACTGCTCACCTTTTGGTATTCCAGTTGGAGAAATTTAATTTTACTGACATAGGCTTTCACTGGTACTTTGCATTACATGCAGGGAATATTTCCAGAGAATATTTCTGCTTGATGTGGGCAAGTATCTTTAGGAATGCATATGTACATAAATTAATAGTAATAGTATGTGCTTTGCACACTGCTCAGGACTAAGTCATTTCTTATTTATTAGGTTGCTTACTATGCTGAACCTTAAATTGAACCACTTTTTTGGGGGTAGGGTGCTGGGGATTAACTCAGGGGTACTTACTCAACCACTGAGCCACATCCCCAGTCCCATTTTATATTTTATTTAGAGACAGGGTCTCACTGAGTTGCTTAGCCCCTAGCTTTTGCTGAGGCTGGCTTTGAACTCCCGATCTTCCTGCCTCAGCCTTCTGAGCCACTGGGATTACAGATGTTCCCCTCCATGCCTGGCTAAATTGAACCACTTTTGTTCTCAACTATTGAATAGGCCATCATCTTAAAATATGATTGTTTACCTGACAAAAGTAATAATTTAATATTTTGTTTGTGCTACAGCAGTTTGTGCTTTGGGGGAGAAAAGGATTCCTTTCTGGATTAAAATGAGTCATAGGGTTAAAAAAAACAGTCTTGAAATGTGTAATTAAGATTAATGATCATATTTTTCTCATATTAAGCATATTACTTTACAGAGTCATTAAATATATTCAAATGATATTGCTTTGGATTAAGAGGATTAATGCCTAACCTCACTTCTTTGTCTGCCCAGGACTGCAGCCCAGAGTTTATTGAATAGGGAAGGGATAAAGCATCTCACTAAGAACCCTCACTGCAAAGAGGGACTAAAGGTTGTAAACCGAAAATGAAAACTCTGCCTTGTTTTCTTTAAATTTCAGATGATCTAGACAGACATGAGCCTGTAAATGATGTGACTCTACCTAATCTACTGAAACTAGGACAGTATTGAAGGCAGTGTCTCTCTTTTTTTTTTTTTTAACTTGGCATGCTATTTATTTTTTTTAAAGACACATGAAGAAGAAATCTCAATAACAATACTAGCTGCATCCACCTGCATTCCTTTCTTCTGGAAGAGATGGTCCTCGCTTCCCAGTTGGTCTTCTTCACCTACGCCTGGATCACATTGATATCAAATGCTTTTGCTGCTTCTCACACCAAGAAGACCTCCCACCGGTGCTCCACTTCAGTGAAACACACCCGGTAAGACTCCATAGTTTAGTCCATGCAAATATTTTCTGGTTTTTCTTATCAGCTGCTTCAGACCTATTGGAAATCCAGAAACATATCTTTAATGGAAATACATCTTTGTGGCAGTGTCTATCTCTGAAATAGCATTCACTCATCAAAATAAATCCCCCCCTGGTGGACATCAGAAAGAGAAAAATCCTGCATCTCTGCTGGAGTTTGTATGCTTATTTATAACCAATTTTTGGAGAATATCATTAAATGGTTCATGTAGGGATCCTCTTTCAGAAACCGTATTTCTTCCATGAGTAATACATTTATTATTAATAATGACATTTAATGTTTCTTCAGATTTTTTTTTAGTAGAAAATAGTCTAAGTGGCAACTTCTTTTAATGTCAAGTACTATCATATAGAATCATATATTGAGATAGTATCAAAAGGCATTAAGGCCATGTGTTGTCTTTGGAGAATAGTTTCCACACATTTAAAATACCCTCCAAAATATCAACACATCACCATTGTTATTTTGCCATAAATAACCAAGAGTTTTCTAGATATGTGGTGAGGAAGGTACTTATCTGTTCCGGTGACCAACCCATCACTCACTACTTGCTGGGACTTTGCAGATTTTAGCACTACAGTTCCAAGAATCCCTTCAGACTGGCACCTGAAAATATCAGTCACTCTATTACCCATACATGCTTTAAAACCAAGGAATGTCTTTGAAAAGGTCTTTATACAAAATTTTGAAAAAAAAAAAAAAAAGACCCACAAGGAGAAAGTGAGGGAAGAAGAGGAGTAATATCCTCCAGTCAATTCTGGCAGTCAATGAAGTGACAAAGGTTTCAGTCAGATTGCCCTCACACCTTGAATATTTATAAAAATATTCACCAGAAGATTAAGAAAGAGAATACAGGATTGTAGTACTTGTCTTCTGAAATTTTAATGGACCAACATTGAAAGGGAAGATTGACTAGAGTCCTGACTTCCTGCTCTGCTCTTAAAAATCAAGGCCTTCCTCCCACATTTTCCTTCCATTCTCCCAGACTCCCGATTTGAAATGAGGTAAGGTCTTGTACAGTTTAACCACTTCAGAGCCTTCTCCGGGGCAATTAGGAAAGAAAATATTTGGGAAATATAGTATTCTACCACCAAACTATGCTGGTTTTTTTCCAGATTACTTATACAACTCATGTAGTATATTTTATCTAATTTTAAAATAAATGAAGACTGCTTAAATATCATGCGCCATTTAAACTGTGGGGGATTTGTCCAATCTGCAGAGTAAATGTTTAGACGAGAAGAAAGATTGTTATAGAAGCTAATCCACTGTCGTGGCCCACTGTCAATGGCAGAAACTAAGGAAGTATTGAAGACAGTATCTCTGCAGAAAAATCTGCCCACTGTCCTTTTTAGGTGTCTTTTAAGGACAGTAAGGGAACATAAATTCTCTGTGGCATGGTGGAAATTTTTCTCTTCTGTTAAGTGCCTCGTTTTAGATCCCATTAAAAGGAAGAGGAAATTTTACAGACCTATGCAAGCCAGATTTCCTCCAGAGGAAACCCCCCGCCACCAGGTTTCTGCTACAAGAGGTCTAACATGTTTGTTTTCGCTTCTTTATATCCTGAATGAAATGCCCCTGTGAGCCACAAACTAGAATACAATTCATTAAAATTTATATCTGCTTCTTTTGTTCTTCAAAGAAAAATCCTGTAGGGCACTGGGGACTTAGTAAACCAGAAGTAGCCACTTAGAATGAAACCAGGCACTTTCCCTGAGTGAATAATACAGCCAGCCAATTTCTGAGCTGTCACTCAGGATCTCTTGTGCAGATTCTAAAGCATTTGACAAAAAATACATGAATTACTATACAGGGTAGTTTCTAGAGAAAAAAGCCCAAGATTTATTATGTGAGGGTTTTTCCCCAACATCCAACCTGATTACCAACAAATAAGAAATGAATGAATTAATAATCTACCCCTTCATAATGCAAAAGAACTAACAGAGTGAACATGAAAAGAAGTCATGGTCTTCCTTTGAAAATTATGTAGTGCATTTTTATCCCTCACTTTGAATTTATACATATCATCTTGAACCTACTCTTTCATGCAATCTAGCCCTTAAGTGCTTTGTTATTAACTATTTTCATTCAGAATGTAACCTTATTTGTTATATGAACATTCACTTTTCTTAATTTAAAGATTTCTTTTAAAATCTTTGCTTCAAAAATGTCTTTTATTTCTTAAAAACAAAGCAGGGAAGAACGTGAACAAAGAAAGTTTTGGCAAATGAAAATGTCCCTCTTTTGCCTGAGGAGAAAATCTGGCTCCCTAGTAATGCAGAAAGGAGGAGATATATAGACTCATTGAATACGTAGTCTTTCTTTCAACAATCTTATTGAGTGACATTCACATGAAGTGCTGCGTTGGGGGTTGAGGATACCATGGGAATGACACACTGACCCTGGCCTTAAGAATAATCAGCAGAGCACTAGAATCTGTGCCACCAAGCTTGATAAATTTTCATAAAATTTGTATGCTGTTAAAAAAATTATTAAAAATTAAGTTGTATAAATTTATAATTAAATAAGTTATTTATAATTCAAAGGCAATAAATATTTAACTCACCACTTCCTAATTACTTTACTAAATTTTGCTATCATCTAAGGTCTTGAGATTATTTAGGCTTAGTATATCTCTATGGTAGAATTACTTCAATATGCCATACCATATCATCTTATGCCATACTGTATTAGTCTATAATATGCTAGTCCATAGTATTCCATGCCATATTGTTATCTATGTACTATAATAGGGACAATCTCTGTCTTAAAGTTCAGTAACTTGTGGAAGTATTCTACTTCATGAAAATAAAACAAAATTCACTTGACATAAATAAACAGTAAAAATTAAGGCTTTTTTAAACGTGGAGAGCCATTTGTTAAACAACTATCAACATCTCCCTAAACTCACTGTAAAAGTCAGTAAGGACCTAGAGATTGCAAATTCAAGTGCAACTGCAAGTAAGACTGAAGAGAGAAGCAGAAACTCTAATTGCAGGATATATGCTCTTCTGAGGTGTGTCTCATCAGGTTCAGGCTTCTCTTTTTATAAGAGAATTTGAGCACAGTGTTACCAGATATTCTGATTTTTTCAAAGGAAACAGGAGTCTAGGTTTTCATATGAGATTTTCCAATTTAATATATCGTAGGAGATATCCAAAATATGTCTGCAGACTAGCTCTTAATCTGGTCCAATTTTCTCATTTTGCAAATAAGGAAGCTGAGGCATCACCACTGAACTTGTGAGCTGACAGAGACCCAAGGGAGATATAGGAACTGCTGTGTTTCAACTGGAACATTTTCCCTGGTTGGCTCTTTCACAGAAACGTTCATCTGCATAGGTTTTTCCTTTATATAAGATGGGCTATTGACTAAAGTCAAGTAAGCATTCCCAGAGTTCAGGTGTTCAGAGCCCTTACATAAGGCCACAAGAGTCACTCTATTTAATGTGTCATGTCCTCTCTAAGGCACCTCACGAGCATCAGGGACCTGGAAATAAACATTGGATCCATAATTATGAAGATTTTCTTAATCAAACATTGAACCAACTGATTTTCCCACTACTTTTACTTTATTCCTTGGATTTGCATCTATCACTCTAATAAACTTTTTTGTTATATTTTGTATTTTTCTAAAGAAAACTAATGTCTATAAAATTATTTTAAAGTTTGCCTATATGCTTGGAACAATAAACTGCACTTCAGTGTGCACTGGTTCATATCAAAGTGAGAAAAAATAACCATGTTAACAATAGGACATGCTTCTAGAATGACAAGAAGAGTGATAAGGTAAGCAATCCTAGAGACAAGGTCCAACTTGGTCTAGATCATTTATAAATCACTACACAAATAGCACTATAACAATAATGGGTTTTTGCATGGAAAAGTACCAAAATAATCTCCATTATGCTTCTCTTTTCTAAATTGACTTTCAATCCTAATTCATATACCTGGTTAAAGTTACAGCATAGAAAGTATTTTATATTTTCTTAAATTAAGCATTTTCCTCATTGCTTCATAGATACTCTAATATTTTTCATCACTTCATATTACTAATTGGAATTAAAGAATGAGAATTAACTCCTTCAATATTGAGCATTTATTTTCAGCTTTGCACTGCTATAAGTAACAGCAATAAATATTTGCACTCATGTATTTATTTCCTCTACTAATAAAAATTATAATTTTTCTGGATTGAATTACTGAGTCAAAACATATAAAATATCTTTATGGCTCCTGAGATTAAATTCTAAAATAGTTTTCCAATAATTATTCTCCTACTTGTAAGGTTTAAATACTCCCATTTCATCATATCCTTATCAGTATAGGGAACTATACTAACATTATTTTTTGTCTTCTATGCATTTAATAGGTATAAAATAGTAGTTGTAGTTTTAATTGGTATCCCACTGTTAACTCTTTCAATTAAACTTTTAAATATACTTGTTAATTACAACCTCCCTTGGGTAAATAGTCTATTCACGTGAGGCCTAGTTGTTTTTAAGTTCTGATTCTAGTGGACTAATCAAATATACAGGTCTCCAAACTCTTGGGAAAACAGTTCTGTAAAGCATCCAACAAAGTGTGACTCAATTAATATGAGATTTTTTTCCTTTCATTAATGAGAGTCTAAATCAACAGAATGAGTTAGGTGTTTTTGTTTTCTGTCAACCAATTCCAGTACTTTAAAAATCTTTCCCTAGTATGTCTTCTTCAAAGACCTTCTTAGTTCCCCTGAGACTTAAGACTAAGTCCTAAGTCAGAGGAAAACCTCAACTATTACCAAGATGTACACCTCTGTCTCTCTAACAATGTTCACAGCACTTTGTGGGCTAAGGCAAAGTTTAAGAATGCTGATGCACCCGTCTTCCATCAATTGAGATTTCTTTGTTTGATCCCATCAGGACTTCTGGAAGAGCCTTTCCTCAGACAGAAGTTATTCAATAGCTTTCTCTCAGTAACTATGAAAACTGAAGTCATTTCTTCTAGAATGGGGAAGAGACCAGAAGGTACACAGAATGGTTTAAAATATTGCATACCTGGAATAAGACTAGAAAGTTCTGGGCTGAACCTGATGTTCTTCACATATAAGTAACAGCAATAAATATTTGCTGTTCAGTAAACGTATTTGCTTCTTTTCTCTTTTGTTTCTGTCTTTATTTCATTAACTTTTTAATGTATTTTGATAAGACAGAGGCCTTTAAACAAACAAGCATCTATATTCCTGAGGTTTATATCTATGGGGACATGCAAAGTTTTTAAACAGTTTAACTTTCTTTTGACCTTTTTGCTAAAACTCCACCTGAAAACTCAGCTGTCTTTAGTGATTACTCTGTCCAACTTGAAAAAGTTAAAGTGTACCTTTCTCTCTTCCTAGATCCTACTCTGTGCATTGCCCCAGTGTGTAATAACTTCCTGGGTACAAAGAGACATTACCCCCACCCAAAAAGTAAAGGGATGACTGTATGATGCATCCTTTTCCAAACTAGATGATTTACTATTTTTTTGCTTTCAACAAAACTAGAGAGAAAGAACCTAATTAATTTGTTAGTTAAAACCCATTAAAAATGACTGTTGATATATAATACAATGTGAATTTGAAAAACATGTCAGAAGAAATTTAAATAATTGTTATGTTGCTAAGACAACATTTAAAATATTAAATTCCACATAATTACATATATCTGAACAAATGTTTTCAACATTTCATCTATTAAAAATAAAAAATAGAAACAAAACTTTTGATAAACTCAGTTTCATTCTAGCAATAAGTAACATCCATTTACTTATACATAAAATAATTAGGAAAAATATACCATCATTTCATAAACAAATGTACTTCCACTAAAATTTCATTCTTAATTTTAATAAGAATCGATATTTACTTCAGCCATGCTTTACTTCATTTGTAATGGTTATAGAAAACAAAACAAAACAAAAAGTTAATTTCAATCTACACACATTTTTCTTGAGAAGACACATTATGGTGTGGTTAAAATTCTATGGAGAAGCCGGGTACAATGACACATACCTATAATCCCCGAAGATAGAAGGCAGAGGCAGAAGGATCTCAAGTTTAAAGCCATCCTCATCAATTTAGGGAGGCTCTAAGCAACTTAGTGAGACCCTGTCTCAAAAAGGGGGACTAGGGGCTGAGGGTGTTACTCAGTGATAAAGTGCCCTGGGTTTCATAAAGTCCCCTGGGTTCAATCTCTGGTACATACATACATACATACATAAATTTCTATGGGGGAAATAAGATGGAAAGTCAAGTTTGAAGAAAAGAAAGAGTAATCACTAAACATAGAAACACTATAAAATTTCTAATATTTTAAAGAAGAGTTTGCTTATATATTTTTAAATAGTTCAAATTCATTGGCTACATTTAAATGATGAATATAAGTTTTCTCTTAGTCATAAATATTTAAGTAATTTTAAAACTTATGATGGAAAAACTGAAGAGGTCTATTTATGTATATGTGAAGAAGCAGGTAATCTCCAAAATTCCTTTAGAGGGTAAGTATACAAGCACCAAATTCCTTTTTGGGAAATAGATGAGATTTTAAAAATGGTAAAAATAGATAAATATGGAACGTCCCATCCTGTAACAGAAGAGCCCTTAGGTCAAAAATAGATGCATGTGTTTTCAAGTATTGCCAAGAGAGCATTTCACAACAGTCTCTGTGTTCAGTGTTCTTGAAATTCTTAATTAAAATTTATCCTTTTCAATCTCATGGAGAGATAAGTTTTATAAAGGATACATCAGTGACATGTCATTTAATAGTATTATTAAAATATTATTAGCAAAGGAGTAATTTTCTTAAGTTTACAAAGTTACATTTCCATTTTTCTTAAAATAATAGCAAATAACTAGCTTTTATTAAATGTCTACTATTTTCTAGGGCAGTGGCTCTCCTGAGAAATTGTTATAATGCAAATTCTCATATTCAAAAGCTATTGAATCAGAAACTCTGGGCATCAGGCCCAGGAAACCAGATGTTTTGGATGCATGCCAAAGAAGATAATATTTACAAAACATCTGCCATGACGCCTTAAACATAGTAGGCATTTAATAAAACCAGCTGCTATTACTTTTTTAATAAATAGTTCATTTTAGCTCCCTAGAAGATTTTTTCTAGTTTAGCTTCTTGAAAGAAATAGTTCTATGTGTTCCATTATTCATAAGATAAAATGTCTTAACATATTTAGAGTCAAACTTAATGCCTTCTACCAACATCAGATTTTTTTCCTCCCAGTTTCTTTATTCCTATCATTAGAAAAAGTATGTCTGTAGACCTCAGAGATTTCCAGAAATTGCCCCGTTGAAAGACCACACTGGATGATCTCAGGAGACCACATGCCCAGACACATCTCTTCAACTGCTCACAAACTGAAATTCTCCCCCATCAAAGTAATTTTACTGAGTTAGAAAATTGTCTCCAGCTGGGCATAGTGGCCCAGGCCTGGAATTCCAGCCTCTCAGGAAGCTGAGGCAGGAGGATTCTAAGTTTGAGGCCAGCCTCAACAACTTAGCAAGACCTTGTCTGTAAATAAAAATAAAAAGGGCTGGGGGTATAGCTCAGTGGTTGAACACCGTGGTTTCAATTACAGGCACGAAAAAAAAATTTTTAAATCCCCAGTACCCCCCAAAATAAATAAATAAATAAATTGCCTCCAGCAGTCTAGAGTTACAATTGACCTCGATTGCTTAAAGAAGATATTTGTTTATCCAGATGGATATTGGGAATTCAGAGTAACTAGATTCACCCAGAAGTCCCATGAGAGTCTTGCCTTACTGTGGCTGCAGACCACCAGGATATTTTTCTAGAAGGGGAGTCTGAGGAGGGTCTCCTGCACAAGAAGACTGCAGCTCACAGAGGAGCTGGGCTCTCCAAGACACTGCCCCTACACTCACAGTGTCACTGGGAAGCAGGTATCTCAGGGAAAAAGTGAGTCTGAGAATCCAGCAATGTGCCCAAGTTCACAGACCCAGGGAGACAGGACTTTGTTCCCACATCAGGACACTTACAGAGAGGCCATCGTCACCTTGCCTTTGCCCTAGAGAACTATGGTTAAAAATACACTTTACATCCTTCACAGTTTGGCTTGCGTGGGTCCAGGCATTGCCATCCCTGTGTCCTAGAACCTCTGCAAGTCATTCTGCCAGGATTTCAGCCTGCTCCCAAATTTTATTTTTATTTTGTCTTTGTAAATCATTTTTCTCATCAGTTTACAATTTTGCAACGCTTTTATTTTTTTCACTGTTTTAATACAGAGACTGTTCAACTTCGGTAATCCCAAAAATTATGTAGTGACTCGGTTGATTCCATGAAAGCTGATTTAGTTGTTCTGGGATGGGGGTCCATGAATATGTGAATGTGAATTTTGACCACCTTCACTCAAGTAATTGAGATATCCCAAGACTATCAACCATATTGTGAGAAATGTTGCCTATTTGGACATTAAATCTATACTCACGATATCATTTCGAGTGCTCCAAAATTTGGTTTATCATACCTGCTCCATCCTTACATAATAAAGAGTAAATATTGGCATTTGCATAATATGAACTGAGGAAATGAGATTTTATGTGATTATTTCAGAACAGACTATGTTGAGCACAGATGGATAACATAAACAAAAATATCCAGAAGTTACCCAGACACTGTGGTACACCATTATGATCCCAGTGACTTGGGAGGTAGAGGCAAGAGCATCTCAAGTTCCAGGCCAGCCTCATAAATTTATTGAGAACCTCTGTAACTTAGCAAGACCCTGTCTCAAGAGAAAAAAAATAAAAAGGACTAGGGGATGTAGCTCAGCAGTAAAGCACCCCTGAGTTCAAGCTCTAGTACCCCCACCAAATTCAAAAGCATATATATCTCAAAAGTATTCTTTTTCTTTTGGGGTGGGACAGCAAACAAGAAGCTAGAATGAGGAAGGATGACAGTACCAAAGTGAGGCCCCTGAAATATAAGCAACTCCTCCACATAGAGGACCATGATTTTGCAATAAGACCTGGATTTGGAGGTGAGTATTACCTTTATAAAACTCATGTTAAAACTCATTGTACTGCTAAAATGGAGTTAAAAAATAGAAGCAATTAAGATCAAACATAAGGCCATCAGTTAAAAAAAAAACTTACAATAACTTCTTTTGAAGGAGAACAATTAGAAACGTATCCATTTTCACTTGAATGAAATCGACACAGGTCATTAAAATGGGTTGGAAATCATAGTCTAGAACTTACTGTGTAATTTATTATCATTAATAACATTAATGATAGTAATAATGAGAATTACTAATCATACATTTATTACTTTTCTCAAAATAATAGGATTATAAAAAATATTTCAAAGTTACCATAAATGGTATATTTGTTGTTCGGTTTCAGTTTTGGGGGGTGGGGTGAGAAGGGTACTGGGGATTGAAACCAGGAGCTTTACCACTGAGCTATACACCTAGCCCTTTTTCTTTATTTCTTTATTTTTATTTTGAGACAGGTTCTCACTAAGTTGCTTAAGGCCTTGCTGAGATGATGAGGCTGGCCTTGAACTTGCAATGCCCCTGTCTCAGTCGCCCAAGTGGCTGAGATTACAGTCACATGCCACCATGCCTGGCTCAATTTCAGTTCTCTAGATGTGTCATAAGCAGGACCTAATGGGGTAACTCAATCCCCATATGTGCTTTCTACTGTGCACACCATTGTAAATAAAATTTGTTTAGTAAACAGTGAATAAATACATCTTGCCTACACACCAACTTACTTCTTTATGCACAATGTATAAATTCAATAACATGATGTTCATTATGAAATCTTGTTCATGAGCTAGAATGCCTGACTTTCCTGGAAGAACTATAGTATATCAAATGCCATGGCTCCCTGTGAACCAATTTTTGCTGAACTATTGTTGCTGTTTGTCACTTTTAATAATTAAAATTGATAACCAAGAAAAAAAATAGGTAGTATGTTAAGCCCTGAAATGCACTGTTACTTCACTGTCACAGTAATCCTATGGAATAGGCACTATCATAACTCTTAATAATCCAGTGTGGAAACTGTGGCTTAGAGAGTTTGGGAGATTTGCTCAAGACCATGGAAGTAGTAAGTGGTGGAAAAGATGCAATGACCAGTCAGGGGAATGGGAGGAGGCCATGGAAGAGGAGTGTGCTTGGATCAAAGTGTATTCCCTTCAGATTCTTCCACATCACTGAGGGCACCAAGTTTTCCAGTAATGTGCAGGGTGTGGTGAAATCAACCAGTTAAAATGAACTCTCTGAACCCAACTGAGTCCCTTTTTATTGACCCAAAGTCTCCACTCCAAAAATTCCTAAACTGACAACTTTCCAGACTCCTGGAAATCTGCAGCTAGAGCAGTGTAGATGAGGGGGAGAAGCAAGGTCCTCTGGCTGTAGAACAGAATAACTTTTTGATGAATAACTAATAACTCACCATTCAAGTGGGCTGGAGGACACTTCATCCTTCTGTCATATTGTGTTTATGGCCAACAGGCATGTATATGCCCCTGATACATAATTTGTTAACAGGAATTTTTTTGTAAAAGTATGTTAGGTAGTTGTATGTTGAGGGCTATTTTGTCATGTTTTGATTTTTTTTTAATTTTCTGGAATCCATTGGGTTGCAACACTAAGGACTTGATCTTAACTCCTTACATTGGAGACTCAAACTTTCCTGAACATCAGAATCACATGAAGGGTCCTTATCATGCCCCACCCAAAGCACTTCTGAAGCACTGGAACTGGGTGACTCCAACAATTTGCATTTCTAAAAAGTTCTAAAAAGTTGCTTGATGAGGCTGGTATGTGAATCACATTTTGAGAACCACTGTGTCAGATTATCAGCATCACATTAAATGTTAGTGAGTTTAATTTCTTTTGTTTTTTGTTTTCTGGCCGTTTCTGACACTTATTAAATCCTAATTTAAGATTGTATAGGACTTGAAATTCACAAACTTAGAACTGTGTTCATTTTCTTTCCTCTTAGTATCTCTCTATCTCTATCTCTATCTCTATCTCTATCTAAATCTCTTCCCCCTCCCTTCCTCCCTCTTTCCCTTATCCATCTCCCTCTCCCTCTCTTTCTCTCCTTCACTATTTTTTAAATATATCATCTTTACCAAATTCCAAAGATATTTGAATTTTCCACTGTTCTCAATGGACTGTTTCTCATCCCATCAAATTTTCCCAAAGTTTGTATACTATGCCCGATAACCACCATTCAGGTGTTCTCTTCCTTGGTCTATATTTGTAAAATATTTCTTCTATCATCACCTCTTAGAGGCCAGAAATCCAGTTAAACTTGCCGGCTACTGGTCTCATTAGCCACTAGAGGGCGCCAGTGGAACGGGAATGGTTGCAACTGTCTCAGGCGCCACAGCTGGAAGCTCGACAAGGTGGAAACGCCAATTCCAAAAGCTGCCCTAATTCCTAACAGGTTAAGTTCCTCAGTCAAATTACTTTCTATTCTAGAGGAAAGAGTTTCTGAAGGGATTACTTTAGGCCGCTGAAAGTCAGAGTCAGTGACAGAATCACTGTCCTTGAATGTGAACCTTGAAATAAGCAAGCCACAAACACCTGTCTCTTAAACTGGTACAAGGACCAGCTGTAGAATCACCCGGGAGTTCTCATAAGTGCAGAAGCTCAGGCCCCAGTTCAGGACTCCTGAATCAAAACTTGCATTGTAACAGGATCCCCTGGTGATTCACCTATGCTTGACAGTTTGAGACCTGCTGCTAAAGATTATTAAATGCCTACCACCACTTTTATCTCAAAACATATGCCTTTACTCTCCATCCCCTGTATCATCCCCAGCCCACAGAACAACATAAAATTAACCCTAAATTTCCCCTTTGTTTGATCTGTTAAGATGTTTTTAAGTGATAATGTATTTTTGAAATATTCTTTTCCTAAGGCTACTTTGCAAGGTTATTAAAAATGCAATTGAAATCTGCTACTTAGGGACAGGTGGCAAATCATCTGACAATTAAGAAATTTTTCTGACAATCATAGACTGGGGCTAAATGATGCTCAAATGGCTTATGTATTCAGTCAGTTCAGGCATTAAAAAAATCCATAATTTTGGTCAGAAACGTCAGTCTAGAAGCTCTATGAAATATAGTTCTTAACCTTCTCTTGCCTCTGTTCATCTTAACAGCTCCTTATACCAGTGACCATTTCCATGTTCCCACATGATTTCCTTCCATGGGGAAATCAGACTGCAGGATATAAAAGATGAGCTTTAATTTCTCTTCTCTTTCTTTATACTTGTCCATAACACGAACACATGAACATACTTCTTCCCTCTTGATCTAAATGTAACTTCAGCACTTCCCTTGCCTTAATGTGTTTTCCTAATTAGCTTTAACATTAAAACCAGCTGCTGCTGCAGTGTTTTTTTACTTTTATAAAGCATTAGAAGATTAATTGACTCATTATGTGGAAACAGGAGGATATAAATTTAGGGGAGCTTTTTGTTTAACTTGGGTTATAAATTGCAGCTCATTTTCTTTATTTATGTTTTCCCTACCCAGTACATCTCCCATAACTAAGGGTTTCTGTTTTAGTCTTATAGATGAGGATTTCTTTGTTTCCTCAAAGTGAAATCAATGCAGTCTCTAGATATTGGCTACTGAGTTAAAACAAAAGCAAACATTAAAAGCTGCTTGTACGGTCTCTGCTTGTCACATAAGAGGACTGAGAGTCAGAAGGACTTGGTAATATCCCTGTCATTAACCAGCTTTGGTTTCAGTCAGGGTTGTAGGTGGCCTCTTAGTATAAGGTCCCTCATATGCCAAGTGGAGCTAAAAATGTTGCTATAATAACATGAGATAATACGTGACATAATGTATTTTAAATGAACCATGCAAATGAGATGTATTTAACCTGCGTTATTCCAGCCTGCATAAAAAGAAACAGATTGATTTTATAGCTTTATGTATATAAAAAGGTTTATAAATGTGTGTGTGTACCTAGTTAGTGATCCCAGGCAAGCAACATCAGAATCAGAAAACTTGATATTTTTAATTTTTATTATATTTTACATATAGGCTTAATAAAACTGCTTATAAAATTATCATTATTAATGCTGTTACATTTATCACTGATCTAAGAGTGAAAAGTTGTTTAAGCCATTTGGATGGAGATGCTAAGGAATTGACATGTATTTCTTTATGGAGTCTCACAACAATAGGCATATAAGGTATATATTTTTCCCTATTTTACAGGTTAGTAAACTGATATATGCGGTATTAAGGGAATCACAGAAGTTTTGTTTAGCTTAGGCTCATTTGGCTACAAACCTCATTTTAATACATCTTTTACTGCCACTTTCTCTCTTTACTCAGCTGCATACCTGTAAAAGGAAGGATCTTGGGAATTTTATGTGGAACCAAAGTTCTGTGTTTCTGCCTCTAGCCTTCACATCCCCCAACCCTCCATTTGGTCCTCAGGGAGCCAGAGCATAGATCTTAGACCAAGAAGTGAGTTGTCACTGGACATGGAGCTCTTGGGAGATAGAAATGAGGGCAGGCAGTTCTGAGGACATGCATTTGCCTCAGAATTCTTCCCCAGAAGAACAGTGTAAATCTGGAGGGAGGAAAGAATAAACTATTTAGGAACTCATCTCTAATGGACAAGCCATGCCTTAGCTCCACTGTCAAACCAGCCTTCCAACAACCCCAAAGACCCAGTGCTTCACCCACACAGGCTTGTCTGTGTCCTTGAAGGCAGCTCAAACATTGTTCCCCGGTTTGCATAAATAGTCATCAGCAGTGCTTTCATCATCTTTCTTGTGGCTGTGACCAAAGCATCTGACAAGAAAAACTTAGAGGATGAAAAGATTATTTGGAGCTCATGATTTCAGAGGTCTCAGGTCATAGAGGGCCAACTCCTTACTCTGGGCCAGAGGTTCGGCAACTCATACTGGGGGAGGGGCTCGGTAAAGGAAAGCTACTCAGCTCATGGCAGGGTGGAGAAGCACAGAGAGAGGCTGCAGATGAGATTCTACAGTGAGCATTACTCCTCAGGTTTTTTAGGTGAGGAAACCAAGCTTTGAGATGTCACTTACTATATATCACATAACAATAGTGGAGCTAGGTTCAAATTCAAGTCTATGTGGCTCCAGTGCTGGATCTTTATCTAGGACATGCTGCCGCCTATCTAAGACCTTTCCAAATATTTCATTCCCTTGGAGTATTAGAATTAGTGAGAAGATTTACTTACCATGAAATACCATGCAGAGCCAGAGGCAAGATATTTTTATGAATTTTTATTCTGATACTCTACTAATTTGATAAAAAAGGTAAAAAAAAAAAAAAAAAAGCCACCAAATCTGAATCCTATAAAGGAATAATATTCAGCTGTTTCCAAGTTAATACTCAATCCAAACTGACAAGTAAACAACATTATTTAGAGTTACCATTAGCATTATAAGAAATGATTGATTCAATATAGCAGGAAGAAGTTGGCGGTTAAGATGCAAGTAAGGTATTCCTGAAGGTAGAGGCAAGAAGAGATTTGAGTGGCAGAGAAGTGCCTGGCATGCTGAAACCCTTCTAACTGAGGAATGATAGTGGTTTTATGGATATATAAAACAAAAAAGCAAATATAGTGTTCATATAGTGAAGGTAACATCAGTCAATTACTAGGGAGTCACAGAAGAGTGACATAAACTAGCAAGACAGCTTGTTTTACACAGTGGTATGTATTTAAAAGGCCATTGAATTTATGCATTCATACGTCACATGTAGCACTTCCAAGTATTATTTAGCCTAGTAAGAAAGTTTCTTAGGCCTGATTTCTATTTTTTTTATTATTTATATATGAGAGCAAACTGCATTACAATTCTTATTACACATATAGAGCACAATTTTTCATATCTCTGGTTGTATACAAAGTATATTCACACCAATTTGTGTCTTCATACATGTACTTTGGATAATAATGATCATCACATTCGGCCATCATTTATAACCCCATGCCCCCTCCCTTCCCCTCCAACCCCTCTGCCTGATTTCTCCAAATCCCAGAACCTTGACTAAAACAGCTAGCTGGGATTTCTCTATGCAGGATTTGTATTTTTTCATCAATTATTTAAAGTGTTTTTTAACTCAAGACTAAATAGATAATAAGGTTGACAGTAGGTCATTACGAAAACAAAGCATATGAAGATTATATGTTTAAGTATAAAAATTGTGTTAACATATATATGCATCAAATTTCATACTTAAACCTAAATAATAAAGCTATTAGCATCAATGTTCCCTCACACAGAAAGTTAATTAATGCCATAGTATCACCCAGTCTGGACTGTGTTATCCTTCAGTCTTTCTGGGCCCATGAACCTGACGCTAGGTGATCCCACTGCAACCAAGTCTCAGCAGTTCCCTGTACATAACTGCTGCAGTTCTGACTTTTGGTATAGTCTCTTCAAATGCATTCCAAGGATGTCTTCTTCTCCCCAGGTGCAGCCTTTTGTTGCTGATGATCTACGAAGGGATCGTTGTGTCTGAACCCATGGTGTCCATGCATAGCTTGGCACTGCCATCTGTGTGCTTCTAGTCTGCCAACCACTATACAAGTAAAAGAGGCTGGGTTTTTCAGAAGGAGAGAAAACACTTCAACACTGCCCAGAGTCAGTTACTCTATGATACTCCCTGGTTGTAAGATATGACCATGACCTTATAAAATGCATAATTTTTCATATGTTTTCAAAACATTAACCTTTCCACTACTAGCTAAAAATAAATAAATAAATAAAACTGGGGACATCAGTTCTATACTACAAAAGAAAAATATTAAGAGGTCCCCAAGCAAATCACAAAGGATTATTGGAATAACATTTGTTTACACGTGTGCTTTTATTGTTATAATCCAATGTATAGCAACTCATTCAATAGAAAATGGGAAAAATTTTTGTTTCAAGAAACTCAAAAAATAATTCATTTGCAACATATAAACAATGCACCCTCTCTGTTTTGAAGGTTTCCAAAATGATTGGCATGCATTGCATTTCTCAACATTTTACCCCTTGTTTTTTCTGTAGGGTCCCCAGTGCCAGTAGGTATAGATGTCCAGGTTGAAAGCATTGACAGCATTTCAGAGGTTAACATGGTAAGTTTCTGAAAGTATGAGATCAATAGTAGCAAAATCATTGGTGTTTTAATAAATCATTTGAGTTATACATATCATTAATCTTTCCTACCCTGCTCAATAATAATAGGGTTGTAGTTATTTTGTCTGCTTCTACTCAGTTCTTTCTGCCTTTGATTACAATTCCCATTCCTTTCCTACTCTTCTTTTTCCTTCTAGTAGATTTTCAGCAGTGGGGCACTACAGAACATCATGATGTATTTAGTTATATAATGTGAACTAGGAGCAATATATTAGAAGGATAACCACGATGGATGTGCACTATGTCATCATAAAGATGTGAGTTTACCCTTAGAAAGACTACTGAACCAAGACTACTTCATAGGCTGCTTCCAGAAGTTTCAACTGATATTAATTTTGCTTATCTGTAAACAACAAAAGATTTTTTGACTCAGAAAACTAAAAATTAAGAAAAGTGCTTCTATTTCCTTATTTTTCCTAGAAATACAAAAGAGATTATCACTATTTTATTTTGGAATGAAACAACCATATTATTTTCATGGAATACTCTCTACCCACCTCTGTCTTGAAACAGATCACTTGCTAATCTCAACTACCTTCCCTGTAGCCTCTCTCTCTGTCTGCTACACCACTTTGCAGGCTTACTTTTTAAATTTTTGCCTCCCTTACTCCTGGTTTTCTCATTTTAGCCATTTTTAATGTTTTAATATCCTCTACCGTAATTTTTCCATTTTATTTTCCCTATTTCCAACTTAGAATTACCTTCTTTGCTACGTAATGACAAGAGTCATTTTTTTGTTTACATAGTTTTCAGAGTTTTACTCCAAGAACCCTCGTGCCTTGGCGGCTAACTTCCATGTACAGGCCTACAGTACTCCTTTTCACCTACCCCTCTTCTGTTTATGTGTTAATGTAGTCTCAGGGTTTTGTTTAGCCCCTTTTTGTTTACTTATCTATGCTAAATGAAGAAATATTTATAGTTGTAAATCTTCAGTGTCCATTTCTCTCTTCTCACCTAATTGCTGGTCTTCCTTATATCTGAATCATACTTTCCATTTCATTTATTTCTCCTCAGTTCCACTGCCTTTTCCACCATCCCCTATAGGCGCATTTCTTTTGTTTCTAGCACGTGCAAGTGTATGACAAGGTCTCCACCAGGTACCCTAATATGTAGTAAGATGCAGCTTCTAGCTATGTTTTGCACATAGTTTACATTTTAATATTGATCCTCCTGGACCTAAAGTATTAAGAAATTTCATTTTAAATGTCTTTAGATGGAGACTGTTCCCTCTCAACCAGGAAACCAGGCCATGCTTTTCCCTGAATTTAGCCCGTCTTTGTCCCAGGACCTCTGACAACTTGCTTTCCACTAGCTCTAATACAGACTGTAACCAGGTTTTTGCACAACTATAGTTTATTCAATTTGGGAGATCTGCTTTATCAGAAATAACACAAAATTAGGAATACTAAAACAATTTGAAAAGTGGATATTTAGAAAAGCAATAAAATAATAAACAAAATAAGAAATCACGATAAAATAATAGACAAAATATTGAAGTTTCAGGTCCCTTTCATCTTCAGTCTATTCAGGGGATTAGTCAGAACGCTCACATAAAATCGCTTCCCATTGATAACATGGTTTCCCTTCCTAGCATGAATACTCTATCATCCCAGGAACTCTCAGCATTCATTGAAGTCCATGTGAAGGAGAAGCTCACAACATAAGCTCATTAGCTTCAACCTAAACCTACCTGAAAATACAATATAGGACAGTCGCCTACAAGTCATCAACACCCATGGCAATCACTCCTGGAACCAAGAGTATTGATCCTGAGCCCCGTTTCTGCTGGTTTTGATTGGTCTCCTTTTCTCTCTGCCTAGGACTTTACAATGACTTTTTACCTCAGGCATTACTGGAAAGATGAGAGGCTCTCCTTTCCTAGCAAAACAAATAAAAGCATGACCTTTGACCACAGATTGATCAAAAAGATTTGGGTGCCTGACATCTTTTTCATCCATTCTAAAAGATCCTTCATCCATGATACGACTGTGGAGAACTTCATGCTGCGCGTCGACCCTGATGGAAACGTCCTCTTCAGTGTCAGGTAAGGAGGGCTCTCAGTTGCTTTGCTTCCCTGGACCACAGGCATCTACACGGAAGCTGGTGGGCCTCACTTCAGACTACACTGACAACCCTGCTGTCGGTTTAATGGTGCTGAGGCACAAGAGAAGGTGCCATGTTCTCTGGTTCTAACACCCAGATTTTAAAAGATCAGTTTCCTATTCTAACTATAGCCATTCCAGGTATATGGGTATATGTTGATTGTACAAATAGACTGAAACTGACCTTTAGAAATACTTAAAAATCTGGTTTACAATTTTCTAGGTATGCAAATCTGCTATTCCTCTTCACCAGCTTCACCCCACCTCTCTACATCAAATGGTGTTTGAATCTCGGGCTAGCTAAATAATTGACTGTGTTCTTCATTTTTCACGAGAAGGCATAGTCATCATCCAAGTTAGTATTAATTTGTTTATTTCCTTTTCCTCTTTTTTATTTACTTTAGTTTCCTCTTTTTTGTTCTAATACTATGTAGTCATAGCCCTCCACCTTTAATGTTCCATATGTTTTTTAACCAAATGAGTCCTCTACATACTGAGTGACATATTCTAAAAATGTTTAGTAAACCTGTGCCATTCAACTTTTTTAAAAGTCCTAGAAGTCTCAGAAGTTTCTGTAGTAGCCTGGAAAAGTGACATCCTAAAAGATATCCATCTCTTTATTTCTGGAACCTGTAAAGGTTACCTTTTATGGCAAAACAAACAAACAAACAAACAAACAAAAAACCTTGTAGATGTGATTAAATTAAAAATCTTAAAACAGGAAGATTATCCTGGATTGTCTGGTTGGCACTTGAATGCAGCCATAAGTATCTTTAAAATAGAAAGGCGGAGAAAAGTTGATAGACTCAGGAAAGCCGCAAACAAAGTGACCACAGCCAGGGAATACAGATGGCTCCCAGAAGTTGTTAGATGAATGGATTTCTCCCCAGAACTTCTAAGGGAACAAGAATTTTCTGACACCTTAATTTTGGCATAGTGGTACTGACCTCAGGCTTCTGGCCTTAAGAAGTGTGACAGAATAAATTTCCATTGTTTTAAACCACCAAGTGTGTTTTAATTTCATACAGTAGCAACAGAAAACTATTATAGGTTCTCTTGCCTATTAAAAAATCTTGTACAAAGGAACTGTTGCTTGCCATTTTATAAAGGATGTCAATGTTTTTCTAAGTGAAATTAATGAAAAGTACTATTTTCAATAGGACTTTTAAATCAGGAGTAACAGAAGACTTAAAAAATCCGGGCACAGCGGCTCATGCCTATGATCACATGCCTGTGATCCCAGCCATTTGGGAGGCTGAGGCAGGAACATCACAAGTTCAAACCTAGCCTCAGCAACTTAATGAAGGGCTAAGCAATGCACTGAGACCTTGTCTCAAAATAAAACAAAAAGGGCTGGGAATATGGCTCAGTGGTAAAGCACCTCTGGGTTCAATCCCTAGAACCCAAAAAGGCTCAAAAAATATTAAAGCCAGTTCTCACTAGGCAAAACAACAATATTTGGTCTAAGAATCAAGTGTTTTAATTTGTTTTGATGAGGGGACAACTGGTAAATGATTAACTCACTGGATTTTTCTTACCTTTCATATTCTAAAAAAAATTTGGCTCTTGACCATCTCCTGAAAGGTAATCTCTAATCCCTTGGAATATTCTACCGGATAAAAGTATTTTTTTTTTTTTTGTTTAGCTGTAGTCTGTGGCTCAATTCAGATAATCCTACACTCACAATGTGACTTGTGGGGGTTCTGAGGGATATATGGTATCTGTGTATCCTCTGGAGGGCTAGAGACTAAAGTCAGCCATGTAGGTAGTCAACCATGGCTCTATGACCAACTCTCAATTAAAACTATGGACACTGTATTAGACATTTAGCATCACTGTGACCAAAATACCACACAAGAATGACTTAGAGGAGGAAAAGGCTATTTGGCTCAGTTCAGTCCATGGTGAGCCGACTCCATTGCTCTGGGCCCAAGGTGAGGCAGAACATTATATAGAGGAAGGGCCTGGCTGAGGAGGGCTGCTCCAGGCATAGTGTCCAGGAAGCAGAAAGAGCAGGGGAAAAGGGCTGCAGGAAAGATGATTCCTTCCAGTGTACATCCCCTGTGACCCTTCCCCTCCATTCTACAGTTCCCCAGCTGCCTACAGTTACCACCCAGTTAGTCCATTCAAACTAGGATGGATTGATTAGGTTACAGCTCTCACAATTCAATCTTTTCACCTCTGAACTTTACTACATTAACATAAGGGCTTTAGGGAAACACCTAGTATCCAAACCATAATAGACACAGGCTCAGATGACCTTCCCTGGTTTGTCACACACCATTGCTGAGGGAATGAAGACCTGTCTACGTGACTCCACTAGGAGAGAACAACTGGAAACTTGCTCCTGATTTCCCCTGGACCCTGCCCTGTGCTCATTTCCTGTTGTTTATTCTAATTCTTTGATTGTAGTAAAGGGAACCATGAGTAAAAGGACTTTGCTGAGTTCTGTGAGTCTAATGAGTGGTTGACCTTGAGGGTGGTCTTGGATATCCCCAAACTCAGGAAGATTCAAAATTGTTGTTGGCACAGCTCTTCTAGCCAAAAACAGAGCCAATATAAGCTCAGAGTCTGATTACCTGGTTCCAGGCTTGGTTCTGACATTGCCTGGCCACCTTAAATCCTTGCTCATTAATTTCTTTATGTGTACTATGTAGGAGATGGACGAGAAGACCTCAGAGGTGCCTTCCAGCTTTAAAACACTGGGAATGCACCAGAATGAATGTATTTCACTTACATAAAGCTAACCAGACTCTTCCCTAGCTTGGTGTTTTGGTGTATGACTAATGACAGTAGAATTCAGCCACAGAAGATAAAATAATATTACTCCTATGATTATCTCAGGAGCACCCTGGGTGGGAGCATCTGTTGCCCTTTGTTTTTTTTGTTGTTGTTGTTGGTGGTGGTTTTTTTTTTTTTTTTTTGCAGACTTGCTTGGAGGCCTTTATGAACCTCTGATCTGCTATTCTGGGTAGCAAAATTTCTACTTTGAGGCAAGATCATAGTACAGCAGCCTCTGCCTGAAGCCAGGAAAATCTAGGAGGATACAAAAATTGAAAAAAATAAACCTCATCAGCATGCAAGCCTTTTTGCTTAATAGCACCTGAATTATGCATTGTGCATATAGATCTATGACTAAACATGCTCCGGGCTTTTCCCCTCACTGCTGGAAAGAGAATGTCCTCGACTACATTTGCTTTGTGAAGGAAACCTTTACCTGTAGATTTTTTATTACTACTATCCCAACCCTTTATGACTAAAGACTACTTAAGTTTTGGTCTTTCAAAGAGCAGAAAATATTTAAATCTATTTAGAAATGTCTCACTTTGAAATGTATTTTTCTGAAAACATCAGCACCAGAAAACACTGAGGGGGATGACCAGGAGATGATGAAATCAGAAGCAATTGTGAGAGCGGGAACACACTCATCAATCCGTGTCTTAAGCAATTATCATCCATCCTCCTGGTTTGCTTCCTTGTGCATTATTTGGACAAAAGATAGTAACGCCCATTTTCCATTATTCTTGAAAGGCACACAAAACAGGCGAACAATAAGGGAGCTTCAATGTTGCGTGCTAATTTGACCATATGGTTAAATGATCTGCAGTTCTCTTTTTCTCATTCTTTTTATAGGATAACAGTTTCGGCCATGTGCTTAATGGATTTCAGCAGGTTTCCTCTTGACACTCAAAATTGTTCTCTTGAACTGGAAAGCTGTAAGTTTTATTTCCTGATACAGTGGGTCCATATCATCTGAACACAACATCACATGCTTGCACAGAAATAAGTATGGTCTTAGCAAGCGTTTAAACATCTTGATGTGTTTTTCCAAAGTGGGGGGAATTTTGTTTTGTTTTGCTTTTGCTTTTACTAGCAATGATGGCAGTTTATCTTTCAAATGAGAAGATTCAGAGGAAAAAAATGCTTTCATCATTACTTGTTTATTGCAGTTTCCACAATTGTTATAAAGCTTCCTAAAAAGGTATATTCTTCTAACATTATTATATAGGATGACACACACTTTCCACATCTGGAAAGCTCTGGAATTTTATTCTTAAATCTAGTCACAATCCTCCATTAAGTGTATGGGATTCCCCAGGAAAACCCCACTCTAGAAGTAGACCTCTAATCAAAGTTCTGTAAAAGGAATGCTTATCCCGCTCTTTGTCTTTTACTTTGACCAACAGCTATTTTTGATAAGACATCTTAAAAATTGACTGCAATTTTTCATAATGCGACCAAAATGCTGGGATAGACAATGCATGTCTCCTACATATACATTCTTTCCAAGATCTATTAGAAACTTTCTATAACACAATGTAATTCTAGAAGAAAATTTCTTATAGGCTATGTTTATTTTTTAATTTTTTTTAATGGTACCAGGAATTGAACCTAGGGGTGCTTAATCACTGAGCCACATCTTCAACCCTTTTTTATATTTTTCTAGAGACAGGGTCTCACAGAGTTTCTTAGGGCCAAGTTGCTGAGGCTGGCTTTGAACTTGCAATTCTCCTGCCTCAGCTTCCTGAGCCGCTGGTGTTACAGGCGTGTACCACTGGGCCCTGCTCATTTTAGAATTTCATCCATGAGAGGTGCAGAATTAAAAAATCATGAGATCCTGGAGTCAACCCTGACACTGTGAAGCAATGCTATGGTGTCTCTCTGAGGTGACACCTGGCTTCATTTTGTGAGAGAAGGCACCTAATGGGGGAGCAGCTATTTGGAGAGTTTTAACCAGACAAGTTTGTGGGCATCAGACGAGCTTCCACACACTACTATTCATCAAGTTCTAATTTTTCAAGGATTTTTTTTTCTTTTTAGAGGAGTGGATATGATCAGTCTATTAGCAAATGCTTGTCTACACGTAAAATATATATGTCATTGGACCAGGCACTCATGTAACAAAACATGATTATAGGCCTCATGTAACTTCTAAGAGCTTTTTGCAGTTACAGGAATGGTATTGTCTTGTTTCAGATGCCTACAGTGAGGAGGATCTAATGCTCTACTGGAGATATGGGAACAAGTCCTTAAATACTGAAGGGCATATTTCCCTTTCTCAATTCTTCATTGAGGAGTTCAGCGCATCCAGTGGATTAGCTTTCTATAGCAGCACAGGTACAGCATTTTATGTGACCAATTCATCAGCATTTATAGAGCCCCTGTTCTTTGCTAAGTACCACAACATATGAAGAAACCTGAATCCAAGCAAATGTCCTATTTGGCCAAAAATATCACCCAGCTGACTGCCTCTACTGTTCTAATACACCATTTCTCACCCCTCATTCAGACACCTCTAACCTCATGCCTTGCTTCCTCTCTGCCACCTCCATTCTAGTCTCAGTACGGCAGAGTGATCTTTTGAAACATAAAGATCATAGTTCTTTCCTGCTTAAAAACTTCAGTGTTTTTCATCACATTTAAAACCGGATTCAAGCTTCTCAACATGGTCTACCTCCTGCCTGCTGCTCTGATCTCACCCAATGTCAAAACAGTGAATAGAATATTGCAATATTTCATGCTAAAAATGTGATATATATAAAGCATAAAAGTCCATTCATATTATTTCCTGCACTGTGTAGATAGATATAGATATAACATATATAACAATGGTAATGATATTTCTTAAGATTTGAAGCAAAAGTATCCACAAATATAATCCAGCTCTTAATCCGCCCCACCAAGTTACTCCATTGACTCTACTGTCCCTCTATTTGTACTTGTCAACCTTTTGAGCCTTGCCAGGCAGACTCAACACTAGTTGATTTATTTTTTCCTTCTGGTCATGTTTTGGAATCTGTCAAAATTCAGACAAACTACTTACACTGGAAATTTTATTTCTTACAAAGATGCTTTGAAGTGTTTTAAAATAAATTAAAAATTCTTAACATTTAAGAAATAGAAAAATTTTGGTTCCTCAGAAAATTGAGAAACAATAGAATTAGGGTTGAATGTACAGTTGTACGTGGCATGAGATGGTGAATTATTCATAATCAATTTTTAAAAATTCAAAAAGCATTTTACAAAAGACTATATACATGTAATGCATTCTCATGTTTGTTATTGAAGAAAGTATTAAGCACATGTGTGTGCTTGTATATGTGTGCATTTTAAATGTCTACAGATTTAACCAAAGATATATCTGAGGAGTGGGTATAGATTGGGGAGATTTTTTAATTTTATTTTAGCACTTTGTATTTTTTCATTTTGTTAATATGTACACATTTTAATGAGAAGAATTAAAAAGGATTCTACAGGTCAGAAAAGATACAAGAGTAAAGCATTTTGGAAGTTGTATTCAAATATGAAATTAATAATCATAACTGAGTTCCCTTCATCAAAACTATTCCCAAGGTTTCAGAAATATCATATTTAGACATTTATTTCAGTTCACAAATATGTGATAATTCTGGCTCACATTATCTATGAATTTTTTAACACGGTCTCCTGAAAGTCAAACTCAAGTGTCTTTCCCAGATTAGTATCCTGTCTAAATATATAAGCTTCATCAAAAATATTTTTGACACTTTTTTTTCATTCCTATCATTTACAACCATCAACTGTACCCACTACTCTCAAATCATCTATACAGAAAAACTCTGGTTAGAAGAGCTAGAAATATAATTTACATTTTACAGCTGAACCACAGGGTCCTCACTTTTTTCCTTGGCTTCACTTTCAATGCTCTCATTGCCACTATACAAAAAAAAAAAAAATACTATCTGGCAACATTAACAAGTGGGTGAGGGCTTCTGCCCCTCAGCCCTTTTGATGTGCCTCAAGATCATGTACTCTGGATAGACAAGGAAAAAAGAAATGGCACCTGCCCCAATGGATTAGTTTTCATAGCATAATGCACTTGCTGAAAGTGTCTGTACTGAGCAGAGGCTGCCCAAGCTCAAACCCCAATCACTTATTAGCAATGTGGCCTTGGATGAGTTGTTTCATCTCTCTAACCCTCAATTTCCTCATCTCTAAATGGGTTTCATAATACTCTCTACCTCATAAGGTTGTGAGGATACGTGAATTTATATACCGAAACAACTTGGAGTACTAGTTATTTCTGAGATGGTAAATTCTCAATAAATATTAGTCAGCAGGCAACATCACCTCACCATCTTCATTAACATCATGATCTTTTGAATACAGTCTATGGCTTTAGTGTCAAAGGCCATTGAAGGTAACAATTTTCTGGGTATAAAAACTTGCTTTGTCTTGGTATTTACTTACTCCTCCAATACTGCCTCTCTGTTTCATTGTCCTGGCTGCCAATTCTCCAGCCATTTTCTCTTTTTCTCTAATTTCTTTCTTTTTCTACAGTGTGGCGGTTGAATGGAGGTAGATGGACCCCCACACACAATCCAAAATTTGGTTCAGATGTCAAACTGATGATGCCATGCGTGTGATAAATGATATGAAAAGAATTCTTATTCACATAATGGATTTTCTAGAAAGAGCAGCACAGGCTCCCAAGCAGGTCTAAAAATGTGTTGAGAGAACAGAGAGGCATGGCTGGGTTTTATGGAGGTTTGGGAGTGGAGCTAAGCAGGGGTTCCCTTTCATGTGTCAGGACTGCGTGTTTGACCTTCTCAAAGATACACACAAAGAGTGCACTTGGGCTTTTTTTTTTTTTTTTTTTTTTCATTAGGAAGTAGAAGTAGGGCTTCAGAGCTCTCAGCACTCCCACGTCAACCTGGAGTCAGACTCTATTATGTTACTCAAAATAATGGCTCCACACTGTTTCAAGGTAGCACTACTTTTCCTTGTAGGTAAAGGAATTTTTACTGGTCTAGATTTAACCACAATACCATTTCCAGTCTTCTCTTTCCCTAAGAACCACAAGACAAAGTAGCATTTCTCCTTTCTGGTTACCCCCACCCCAATCTCAGAAACTAGATAATCATTCTCCAGAAAAGTATGAATAAAGGAATGACACAAGATGGGGATATAGCTCAGTGGTAGAGCACTTCCTCTGCATGCACAAGGCCCTGGGTTCAGTCCATAACTTAAGAAAGATTGCAGTTTCCTAAATTTATTTCAAGACTTAATAATAAACTGCCAACCACTTAGTTGGTCTCTGTGTCTGTGGGTTCTATCTTCATGGATTTAACCCACCCTAGGCAGCAAATATTTTATAAAGGACTTCTATGCTGAACCTATACAGAATTTTTGTCATTATTATTCTATAAACAATACAATATAACAACTATTTATATAGTACTTAAATTATTAGGCATCACAAATAATTTAGATATGATTTAAAGCACACTGGATCATGTGCATAGGTTATCACAATTTTATGTGAGAGACTTGAGCTTCCATAGATTTTTATGTCCCAGAGGGTCTTGGAACCAAGGACAGATGATTGCAGATGTTTATATTCCCAAGGAATGATTATGCAATTATTATGACTTTCTTTATGAATTACTTTAATAGGTATTCCTTATTGCTTTTAACCTCACAGTAATTATATGAAGTTATCAGGGTAAATGTGGTGTTATTGTACTCTACAGTTACAATTTAAACTCTCAATTGCACACAATAATAAAGTGAGGGACACATATGAGATAATGTATAGCTCCAAAAAATGTATATTTTAACCTTATAATGAACTGAGAGTATCTTTCATTACCCCTGGAAATGAAGTTGTTTGGTGTTCTTGAATCGTATGTTCCTTCTTTTTTTCCAAAAAAGGAACTCTATTAGGTTGGCACCTTCTAGAATATCAGGCTTATTTCTCTTTTCTATAATCAAAGACAAACTCAATCAAATATCCATCTTTAGGTTACAGATATTTTAAATAAAAAGTATTGATAATCATATGTTTCTTAAAGCATATATATCAACTGACAATGAAAGTGAAAATTAGAATGTGGTTGAGAGAGAGAGAGAGAGAGAGAGAGAGAGAGAGAGAGAGAGAGAAAGTTAGAGAGAAAAGGATAATGAGCACTTAAGGATAGGAGACTAGGAGAAGAGCCTGCCAATTCCGTGTGGGTTAATCTGGTCTATATTTTAGGCCTCATACCTAAATGTTTGTCAGATCTGTCCAAAAGGTGCCATCTTGAGTTTTCTACAAAAATCATTACTAAAACGAGTAGAAAGGTTCTCTTAACTTTGTAATACCTCTGATTTTGTTTTATAATTTATAACCTATAGCCTCTGTTTTTAATAATTTCAATGAAAATAAACTGCATTTATCATAGAAAAACTAATCTTACCGCTTATTCATAGCAAGTGTATTTTCATGCTTATTCACTTCATCATTCATTGCTTTGTTTTTAGTAAAGATTAAAAGGTTGGCATCACAGTTATTGTGAAATAAAGCAAGGTAATATAAGCTGGAAACATGTGAGTGAGAAAGAAAAAAGCAAAGCAAGGTAAAGAATTGAATAAAATCTGATGTGTGGTCATTTAAGAATGGTGCTCAAAGAAGTCGTACATATGATCCCCCCCCACACACAAAAAAATGGCTCTATACTTCCTTCTAATCTGTGTGAAAAAGGAAACCTGAACAAAATATTTGTGTGGATATGACCACAATTTGTGCTTTTAATCAGACCAATAACAAATACTACCAATAAGAGTCTATAACTCCAACAACATGAAAAGAACATTATCTTTTGTTTTATTTTTGGCAGATTTATCACAGTCACATTATGGTGTCCATGAGTCTTTAAAGTAATGAAAATAACTTAGGGATGGCCTTCTCTCTCCTGTTTGAATTTCTAGATGTCTAGATTCCAAGTTAGAATGCAATGACCTAGTACCTACTGTGAACTTTTTCTTTTAGATAAAATGTTCTCTTCATTTGTTATAGCTAATGAAGGGTTTGTTGACTATTACATGCAAGCATCAATCATGCGTTGAAGACTGTCCTTCTTGTAAAAACACAGCAAGTATAATATATTATCTTTAAAGGCCACCTCACATAATATAATTACCATTCATCCCTGAACTGCAGAGTCAAATAATTAAGCATGCTGGGACTGGGATTGTGACTCTGGTAGAGTGCTCATCTAGTACGTGTGAGGCACTGGGTTCGATCCTCAGCACCACATAAAAATAAATAAAATAAAGGTATTGTGCCCATTTACAAATAAAAAATAATAATTAAGCATGCTGAAGTTTAGGTCATGGAACAAACATTAGTGGAGTGCTACGCTCACTCGGGTTCCAGCTAGGGCTGGAAAAAGAGTTGCATTTATCCAGCTTCATATCCTCTAAGAGCTTTGAGTTTCAAGAAGCAGATCACATCACCAAGTGTAGTATGGCCAGAGGAAGCCTGTTCTAATGGAAACTTTGGCTCTTTTTTGTAGGTTGGTACTATAGACTTTTCATCAACTTTGTGCTAAGGAGGCACATTTTCTTCTTTGTGCTAAAAACCTATTTTCCGGCCATGTTGATGGTGATGCTTTCATGGGTTTCATTCTGGATTGACCGAAGAGCTGTTCCTGCAAGAGTGTCCCTGGGTAAATAAATCTTTCCACATCTTGTAAAATGCTAGTAAGGGAGAAAGGCCAGGAGGTAAATATAAACAGTATTACATGGAGGGGGAAGAGAATGGTGGTTTAGTGGGGATGCTTAGCTATGCACATTAAGATTACAGTATTTACTTTGCCAGCGTCTAGTGCAAATTGAAATTATAATTGGGCTCCTTTCTTGGGAACAGAGACTTTAGGGATGAAGCCTGTGCTGTTGATCCGTCTCTGAATAATGGTAAGGAAAGAAGGTGAATTATGAATCATAAACAGTCTTACTTCAAAAGGCTCTCTTTTCCTTTCAAAGAATCCCTCTCCCTTACCTGTGGTCATTTAGCTTTGCATGAAAAACCCTTATATCATAAAAGAAAGAAACTTTAAGCTAATTCACAGTATGTTGTTAGTATCTTAATAATTTTCTGGGGGAGGTGCAGAGAATGCTTGAAGTTGGGAATGTGAGTGCTGATTAGAAATATGGGCTTAACTCAAAGGCCAAAGTCAGAAGCATCCACAGTGGAATGATAGGTGCTGCAGCACATTAGTTGGCATGAGATCTCAGGTGGAGAGACAGTGCCAGCCTCATTAAGTCACCACACAGGGTGATTATCTACTCCATCTAGTATTTTCTATGCCCCTGTCACACACACTGATTTATGGGAACCATTTCAGACCCACTTAGCGGTTATAGAGTCCTTACAAAGTAGAAGGTGCCAAGCTAAGCACTTAGATGACATGTTACTTAATGAGAACTGGAGTGAATCCCACTTGCTTTCTTGACTGGTTCAGGGCAGAGCTCCCTCATTTCATCTAATTTTGTTCTTTCACCTGTAATGCTCTATCTAGAGGGAAGACTGTGGTAAGTACTTCACAATCATTGCAATTATCACACAATTCATTCCAGAAAGGATGGTTTTGAAGTTAATGTTCACAAATTATATGCATACTTCCAAAGATCATTTGAAAGACATAAATTATTAATATTAATAATTTGTTCACCTCTTTCCCTTATTAAAAGCTTCAATCTGCAAGCATTTGAGGTTTGCATATCTGCAAGGAAAACATACCATCTGAATGAGTAATTGAATTATTTTGACTCTGTCTTCACATCAGAGCATCAGTGTCCTGACCTCAGTACTGCAGCAGGGCAGCATAAACCCAAACAGGAGATGAGGGGCACATTTCTAGCCCTAAGGACAGGATGGAAAAGGCACTCTGAAAGGTTATGAACATGATTTTCAGTGAGATTCCTCAAGTTGACTCCTGATCTTAACACTATGAGAATGACAGCTATAAGAGCCAGTTCTGGGGCAGGTTGAAATGAATAGAGAACATGGACACACTACTTTTAAGTTGTTCTAGGAATTCTATGCTTCTTACATCCACATCTGACCACTTAGAATTAGAAAATTCTATGCAGATTTATGTAAAATAGTATACAAATAAAAATGTACCCCGTCCTTATTAAAATAGAACAGGCATTCCTATAATACTGCATCTTCTCCAGGCTTAAGATTTCTACCACCCTAAAGTTTTTCTCAGAGATATTTTGCCCTGTGTTTTACTCTGTCTTCCAATGCTCTGCCACTCAATGCCCTGAAAGTCCCGAGACTACTCTACCCACTCAACTTGCCTTTTCTCAGCTGGTTCACCTTCTCTGCAGAATTTGACTTTATTAAACATCCTCTCCAAGTCAAGAACCAAGGACAGTGGTCAAGAGTTCAGCCTCATCTTCCTCACCTGCAAAATGAGATTATTAGTAATACTTCCAAAGGTCACTCAGATAATTTAAATGGGAGAATTAGTATCAACTGTCTATCTTGATGTCTGGTCCTTTGTATTGGATGAAAACAATACATTTGTTTTCCGTGCTCTGGTTTTTCTCCGCCTGCAGATATATTTCTCTTTCCTGATTTTTACTTCTTCCTTTTACTCCTTAAGTGTGAGTAACTCTCTCTCAAAGATTTGCTCATTTTGGAGTTTCCTATCAAATCCTTTTGGTCCCCAGTTACTACCCTTATGAATGTAAATTACAAATCTGTGTCCTTGTGTCAGATCTTTCTCTCAAGTTCCAGATGAGTATTTCCAAGTTCCTGCTGGATGTCACCTTCAGGTTCTAAGGGAGCTCAGCATCTTCAGAAATGAACAAACTACTGCCTCTTCCCACCTCATTTTCATTTACTTTCTTTACTTTTCATTCTTTTAAGGGGCCCACAATTCACTGAGTCTTTTATCTTTGAAGCCTCAATTTCCTTCTTAGTCTTCAGCAATGGTTCTCAAACTCTGGTGTTAGGACTTAATTTATACTCTTAAAAATTCTTGAGGACCCAAGAGAATTATATCTAACATTCTTAGCCATAATAGATTTTAAAACAGAAATATATATATATATATATATATATATATATATATATATACACACACACACATATACATATATGTATAAATTTATACATGTGTATGTATAAATTTAAGGATAGCAATAATAAAGTCATTACAAGTTAACATGATAAAATATTGTATAAAATAATTTTTTAAATAAAAAAATTAGTGTAGCATTGTTTTATATTTTTGCAAACATTTAACATCTTGCTCTAGGGCAACTGAATTCTTATCCTTGCTTCTGTTGCAGGACTGGAGCCTTCAGGAAACTGAGTTAGTACAAAAGCCCCCTCTTCGAACTTTGATTCTTGTGATCATGTCAGAAAGATTTTAGATGTGTCACTCAGAGTAACAGGCAATGAGTTTATTGAAGTGATAGAAAAAGGAAAAGGGATACTCTGAAGGAAGAGAATGGGTCCTCTCAGAGAAGAGACAACAGTGTACCTCTCCTGCTCTCCAGTTTTATTGTGGATCTCAGAGAAATTTCCAGAAAGTCTCACCCAGGTTGTTGACTGACAGCAGAATGACATCAGACTTTCAAGTCCCTACAACCCTGACAACTCTCAGTGACTTTAGCTCATGCTGACTGGTTCTAATTGGATTCTTAGCCATACATTCCTACAGATTTTATGGTTAGAAGAAATTATCTTTATCTCCCTGAATTACAGGATCTAATCTCTGAAAAGGATCACAAACTCACATATATTTCCCCTTCATGTTAACTTGGATTTTTGTTTTTGTTTGTTTTTATAGTAACAGGCATGAGTTTATTAGAAGGAACAGGAAAGGGGAAAAGAGGACACTCTCAAGTGAGAGGAGTGGGTCCTCTCAGAGTGGCAAACTCCACCGCACCTCTCCTGTCCTCCAGTTTTATTGGGATTCCTAGGGAAGTTTCCAAAGAGTACCACCAAGTTTCACCTCTTGACTTAACTGACAGAAATAGAAATTGCATGGATCACCTCAAAGAGAGGATGGCATGGTGCTCAGAGTTGGGAGGTTTAAGGATATTGGGTCTCCTGTTTTGTTTTATACTTTGAACAGCCCTCAGCAAGTTTTCTTTGTGAGAATTTAGACATTTTGATTGTCAGAATGATTGAGGGTTGTGATAACTTTGGTGATAAAGGAGGGTCCAGGCCACCTGGTAGAGTGTGACATGATCCTGAAACAATATTTTTCTTAAGTGGATGTAATTTTGGCTAAGGGAGATTTTAACACCCCTGGGCCCATCTTCCAGGTGTTTGCCTTATTTTTAAGGCTCCCATGGATTTTTGTCACCCTTCATTGTCCTTTCCTTTCTTACCTACTCATGGCTAATGAGCTACTTAACATTACTCCCCTAGAGGACTCAAATTCCTAAATTCTTTTACAGTGTTTATATGTTGATTAGATCAGGGTACTTCCTGCTGAGACAGGGTAAAGTTGGGAGGGAAGTGACCCTAAGTTCTAGTTCTCTATCAGTGGGGCATAAACATTAAGAGTATTTAGCACTAGGGCAGTCCAAAAGTCCAAGCTGGTGGCAGGTGAGTAACTGGACAAAAAGCATACATAAGGCAGGGCTCATGCTTAGAGGTGAATTAGAGCTCCCACCAATATAAGTCTTGAGTGAGGTCCTAGGATGTTCTACTGGTCTGGAGATAAAGAAGAGAGACTAAGAGGACGAAAAAAATGTCTCCTCACCCTAATGGGTATTGAGGTTCAAAATCTTATAATTGCTGGCCTTCATATTCCACAAAGGCATTCCCTAAGGCCAAGAACCTTTACAGTTGCCAGTGGGCAAGCTTTGCCCGCCTCCCTCCCCAAAAGACCAAGGGTAAAAGCCTCAATTCTTAAACCTAAGGGCTATGACATCTAGTTTCAATCAAGAGATCTTTTGGTCCTCACTAGAGTGTGCTGTAGCCAAAAATAAATAAATAAATAATGTCAAGATGTTTCCGCTAGTCGCCAAGAATCTGAAGTGGAGAATAGAGGTTCAGAAGAGACTAATAAAGAAAGTAGCCAGGAAATAATCAGGGTAATACGCAATAACCAGGCAGCAAACACCAAACATTACACCAGTGCAAACACCAAATGCACAAAGCTGAGACAGGTGAGGAGGGCCCCTCTTCACCCTGATTCTTGCTATCATGCCAGAAAGATTTCAGGCCTGCCTTTCAGAGTAGAGGCATGAGTTTATTAGAAGGGATGAGGAAGGGGAAAGGGGGACATTCTCAAGAGAGAGAGTGGGTCCTCTCAGGAGAAGGAACCAGCTTTTATTTTAGTATAAAGAATTATTTCATATATATTTCTTGTTTCATCAACCAGACTGTTTTACAGTGTGCATTCAAGAGTCATAATTTAATAAAATTAACAGTTTTTGCTGTGAGTGCTGGGAGGTGGAAAATACAGTGACAACTAGGTCAGCTTGGTGCTGCAGACTTGGTTCACACTGAGGCAACAGCAGTGTTACCCCCACAGATCCAGCACCATCAGTGCAAATGTCAACCCAGGGAAAACAGCAAACAATGTCTTGGCGATATTGTCATATTCATTTTTACTAACCAGAGCCCCTGAAAAAGTCTTGGAAACCCCAAGGGGTCAACAGAACTGTAGTTCTGAAGTATCTAAACCTTTGTGGTTTTCAAATCAGCTTAGCATCTGTTTTCTGTTTATCCTGTTTTAACCAGTGCTGTGACCTTTGCTGACTTCCCCCTGGAATGTCCCAGCAGAGGACTTCCTGCCTAGGGTCATCTTTCAAGAGAATAAGGAGGAGGAGAAATCCAGCCCTTGCTCTTTGAGACACATGGGGGGTAGTGTGCTCCGGAGGAAAGGACACCTTTTACTAATTTACACTAAGCTGTAGCATAGGCCTCCTAATTGCCTATATTATTTCACCTCCTGTTCTTCTTGATCCAGGTCAAACCTTCTACCAGAATAATATCTCCAAAATGCAAATGTGATCACACTAAGCACCCCCATTCCAAAGTGCTAATGAGGTAAAGACTCTCAGCTTGGAATCCAAGGTGCCCTGAGAGTTTCCAGATTCAAAACACTTGGTTTAATTTGAATTTTAGATAAGTACCAAATAGTGTTGCTAAATCGGAAGCCCTCTCCTTTCCCAATATGCTTAAACTAAAGCTTTAGCCAGTTGGGATATTGAGTGTTCTCAAACAGGTGTCATTTCTTAGTGCATTTGTTATGGCTATCTCTCCACCTAGAATGTACTCCCTACTTCTGTCCGTCCATCAAAATCCTGTCATCTCCGTGCAGCCAGAAGTGTTTGACGATGGCTTCAAGCACACATGCTCATTCTCATTTTTGAACAACTTGGCATTTTGTGTTTTCCCCTATCTGTGGGCAGGGGTAACTGTCTTGTCTCCTCCATTAGTAGAGCTTCTGAGGGACAGGGATCACTGTGCCATTCTTTTATCCCTGCAGTGACTAGCACAGAGTCTATACATAATTTACATTAATATATAGCTGTTATGTCACCAGCATTTACCCCATAGTGATTTTAATAATTGTTTTTAGTTACTAACTGGAAACAATGAAGGATGATTCATTTTCTGGAGAAGATCCACATTTGTCAAGTTTCAGGTATAGAACAATAGAAGCTGGACCACTTGGAAGTATCAATTGTGATTAGGCAATTCTCATGAGAGAATAGCTATCATAATTTGGAATGTGTGATGAGTCAGAAATATTATGCTTCTCAAGTTGTTGTGGTGAAGAGAGAACGTGAGGTGATTATAAAGTTATTCAAGGCTATTTTCAGACTCATCAAGGAGGAGCAGGACTATTATATATCTTCTTATTCCACCTCCCTACTCCTTGCCTCATTTCCATCACTCTTGCTTGCCCCTGCACAAAGTTATTATGCCATTTTCTATACTATGTATTACATAATGGGGCCTTTACTGGGAAACAGATGTGGTAGACAAAGACAATTGATGTTTTCAGGCATGTAGTCCCTTGTAGAGAAAAATGTTTTCTAACAGAGGATATGCCATTTACTTAGAAAAGTGAATATTTTGGGAATGGGACAAGACCAATTCATTTAACCATCATGGAGATGGCCAGAACTTCTGATAGTCACTGGATTCTGGTACTGCCTTTGAAGGCAAATGGTTATTAGTGTCTAGCCATAGAGTGTTTGAATATCCTGTCTGTCTTCCTTTCTCTTCTTTGTATTTTCTTTCACCCTAGACCTGTAAGGAACATGTTTTCACTTGTTTGAAGGTAAATGGAGATAATCTCTCCCTTCAAAATAACTACCCACAATATAGCTGCTAAAGGGGTACACAACCTCAGTAGTTCTAGGAGAGAAGCCTGTCTGCTTTACTGCTCTCACACTGGTCAACAAACCTCTCCACGACACATGACTAAAAATGGCCAGTGAAACACAAAGATGAATAATTCTCCTGGACTGTCCTTAATTCACCCCATGCATATCCTTAAAAGTTAATATGATGAAGCTGTAAGGGCTCAGGGGAGATAAATGACCAGACTAAATATTTTCTCATAACACCTTCCTAACTATGCATAGCAATATCAGTAGATGGGAAGATAATTTTCTAATCTCAACACATGACCTTTCTTTGACTAAATGGTCACTTCATATAATTCAAAACTCCTTTATTGGGATGTTAACTTTAATGGATCTGTAAGGAATACTGTTTGTCAAGATTAATGTATTTCCAGGGGGTGTTTCAAGACATAATAGGTGTGCTTAATGTAGCTTTATAGTCCTGACTTCAAGTTCTATTGCTTTAGGAATTTATATATGAGTTTTCACATCATTCAACCCCTTACCCAACAATCACTTCCCTCTACTTTCTTATTCTTTTTTTTAATTCACTTGTTCATTTTAAACAAGGAAAACCTAGTACGCTGGGTTTGAAATGAATAAAGCTATCGTGAATTAGTTAGACTCAACACCCTATTAAAGAAAACTATGGATAGTTTATTGCTCTCTGGCCAACATAAATAATGCAACTCTTTTTTATGAGCCCAGTACTCATCAAATCCAAATACATGGCAAGCATTTTTGCCATGTACATGTGTGTCTTTGTTCCAAACCATTATTTTATCTACACCCATATTTTTGTCTATTGAAAAAAAAATTGAAGCTGAGTATGGTGACTCAGGCCTGTAATCCTAGTCACACAGGAGGGAGGACAGCAAGCTTAAGACCAGCCTGAGCAACATAGGGAGACCCTGTCTCAAAATTTAAAAAATAAATAGAAAGGGCTGGGGATATGACTCAGTGAGAGTGCTTGACTAACATGCACAAGACAAGACCCTGGGTTTGATCCTCAGTACTGAAGGAAAAAAAAAATTGAAGCTTTATCTTCCATATCTTAGAAAATCAGAGCAGATATTTAAAGTTGCTTTGTATGTAAAAAAAGTATAGGTTCACAGTGGCTTGGGGAGCTGAGGCAGGAAGATGGCAAGTTCAAAGCCAGCCTTAGCAACTTAGTGAGGCCCTAAACAACCTAGCAAGACTTTGTCTCTAAATAAAGAAATATAAGAAAGGGCTGTGGATGTGTCTCAGTGGTTAAGCATTCTTAGGTTTAATCCCCAGTACAAAAAAAAAAAGAAAGAAAGAAAAACTTAGGTTCAGCACTCAGAGGGAAAGATCTGAATTCTGAATTCTTCTTACAAAATTTGAGCTACTTAACTACTCTTAGCTCATATTCCTTTTTTTAATAAAAATATTTTTAGTTGCAGATGGACATAATACCTTTAATGTGTTTATTTAGTTTTTTTTTTTTTAATGTGGTGCTGGGGATCAAGCCCAATGCCTCATGTATAAAGCAAGTGCTTTACCACTGAGCCACAATCCTAGCCCTCATATTTCTTTCTGCAACATGTGGCTACTTAATACTTACCTCGGTGTGTGGTAGGTAAACATTTAATTAAAGCAAACAGTTTTCAGGCAATAATCTTGGCTTCAGTTATCCCTGTAATGTTAATAAAAAATTTTCACATCTCTACATTTCTATAACAAACATTTTTTAAGCCAGAGAATGCAAACAATATACACTCATGTAAAGATTGTTGATTTTACCATTGTTGATGGGAAACCTGGAACTCAGTGAGACAGTGGCCTGACTTTAATGTTAAGAGCTAGAATAACACTTAGGTTTCTTATTCTGGAGTTCAGATCAATGTCAAGGTGAGATTCTGGGTCCTTCCATGGTGGCTGTCAAATTACAGGATTGTACTGATCTTGATTATACAAACTAAAAACTTCATTTGAAATTGAATGGCTCTATAGAGTTTTCATTGTGTTTAATATGGGCTCACTCAGATGGGAACCTCACAGAAGTACTGTAGAAAGGACAGAGGTGTGTTGGTGAAACCTGTCCACACGCTGTGTCTATACATTTAGGAATAAATCATGGTGCTCTTCCTGCTGTTCGGGACTCTTCACAACTTTGAAAAATCATTAAGGATTCCATTTGCACCTCCCTAGTGGGAAGTTAAGAAATAAAATCATACCAGCCAGTGTACATTTCAAATATTTACAATACTACGCTTTTTCTCTAGGCAGTACTCTTGCAATAACATTCTGAGAAATTAGGGTAGACATAGAAGGGCCCTTCTCAAAGCCAGGATTTTGTTAAAGAAGTCTCAGAGTCACTTCTTCCTCCATCGCCCTCCAAAACTCTGGTCTCTTCACCTCTGATTCTCATGCAAGAGAACAAAGAGGGGAACAGAAAGGGGATCCCTCAAAAAAGGAGAGGAAGAGAAGAGAAGGAAGGTGGAGAATGCAGAAGAGGGAAATAATTGGACTGGCACTTAACAGTTTCTCAGTAAATGTTTACAGTGGGCTGAATCCCCACTAGCACAGGTATACTCAGTTGAACTGTAGTTTCATTAATAATGAAAAAAGAAAATCATGATGTATTTTGAGTATTTTCTATGAAAGAACAGTAATCCTTAATGCTACCAAACATCATTCGAAAAGAAATGAATTCAGAGCTCGGGTTGTGGCTCAGCAGTAGAATGCTTGCCTAGCATGTGCGAGGTACTGGGTTCAATCCTCAGCACCACATAAAAATAAATAAATAAATGTCCAACTACAACCAAAAAAATAATAATAATAATAACAAAAAGAAATAAATAAAAAGAAATGAGCTCCCCTGTAGCATGAAAGAGTAAAGGTGGGCATGAAGACAATTTCTTTAATAGGAAAAGTTGTGAAATAATGGGAAAGGTTAGTGGAAATGACTTTGGGATTTCTTTCTCAGAGCACATTTTTAGCTATCTGGGATGATTAGAAGTAGTCCATCTGAGGGCAGGAGAAAGATAGGCCTGGCTCTGTGTTTCTAGATGAAAGAAAGGACACATTGTGGGCAATAGGGGTGAGGGCAAGGAAAAGATGTGGAAATAGCCAATGAGAGCTTTTTCAGCTAGCAGATTAAAATGCAGAGATCCATCCCTCCCATTGCTAATCTCCAGACTGATATTGTTCTAGAAAGGCACCAGCTGGGTGGAGCCAGCACCAAATCCAGGAAATGAATGTCACTAAGCTCGTCCTTATTCTTGAATGGCAGGAATCACCACAGTGCTGACCATGTCCACCATCATCACTGGCGTGAGTGCCTCCATGCCCCAGGTGTCCTACATCAAGGCTGTGGATGTGTACTTGTGGGTCAGCTCCCTCTTTGTGTTTCTGTCAGTCATTGAGTATGCAGCTGTGAATTACCTCACCACTATGGAAGAGCGAAAGCAATTCAAGAACAGAAGGAAGGTACTGCCTTGCTTTGACTATCAGATCCCTTTGCCATGTGGGAAACCCTATCCCCTTCTATAACCCTCTCCCAATAGAACTACAAGCCCTTGTATTAAGTCTATATGCCTTGGCAAGTTGTCAGATTTACAGGAGATGACAATTTAATTTTGAACTTTAATCTCTCTTCTACTTTGGCTGGTTTCCTCAGCATCCTCATTCACTTTATGGGGAGTTTTTGTGCACAAAGGATTTCTCTGAGTGTGCCCCTCTCCCCTGACTGTACCCTTTGAAAAAAAGAGATTGTTGCACAAACCACAGCCTCTGAAGTGGATGATGATGATGATGATGATAGCTAACATAGCATAAATGGTCATAATATATCGACATAATGCCAACTTTCTAACACATATTATGTAATTTAATTCTACTAGTAACCCCAAGAGGTCAGTATTTTATAACCCTCATTTCAGAGAGGCAGAATAAGTGCAGGCAAGGTCACCCATATAAAGGGGAATCAGGGTTTGCTTCTGAATCTGTTTGGTTTGCTTCTGAATCTGTTTGACTCCATATGCTATCCTTTCAAACAATGAATGGTATTTCTCTCCACCAAGAGCTGGAATTTATTTTTCTCTTCCTTTCAATCAGAAAAGTGCTAGAGCAAAGATGGAAGTTCCTCCCCCACCAAATTCTAGGAATAAGGTGCCTTGTGGGCTGTATGTATTATTGTGTGTGTGTGTGTTTGTGTGTGTGAGTTGGGGGGGGGCGAGGGAGGGAGATTGCTTTATAAATGTGGATAGATTTCTCTCTGCTTCATTTCACAAGGATTTGGACATCAGTTCCCTGTTCTTGTGAGAACTAACATAAAATATTGTATTTCGAATCCTAACTAGTAAGATTCATTCCTTTGCTAGCCTATTTAAGAGACTGTGTGTATGTGTACATTCATATATATGTTATTATTTTTACTTCAGAATATTATTTAATAACTTTTGGATTTCTTACTGAGCATTTTGTACTTTCAGAGTGCTTTTACCTCATATTCCTTATCTGAAAGTTCATATCCATTCCCCAATGTGGGTCTCACAGGGATTATTATCTCTATTTTATAAATGAAGAAGAAGAGTTTCAGTGAAGTAAAGTGATTTGCCAGAAGGCTCAGGGTAAACAGAGCTGCCATTGCAATTCAAGATTTCCTGGGCTGCTGACTTCATTCTTTCATTTTATATCTCTTGAGTCAAAGTTCTAATAAGAGCTGATTTTGTTTTATTGCAGATTTCTTTTGTTGACAGCATGGGGCCATGTGTCACACACACATACGCATAGTGAGGTGTTATGCAGGTGTGAGGAAACTGGGAGCTTTTAGATTAACCATGTGCCACAGTGGTGTGTACACATCACCTGCAGCATTCTTGTCAAGACTCTGACCCAACAGGTCTGGGCATAACCTGAGAGTCTGCATTTTTAACAAGTTCCAGGTGATACTGATGCTGTTAGTCCATTAGCCACACCCAGAATAGCAAAGATTTGGATAATCTGTGAAGTAAGTAATGATGGGGAAAAAATGTGTAAAGAGGGAAAGAATTTTTTGTTGTTGTTTCAATTTGGAAAGTTGTAAACCCAAGAAATAGACATGGAAGTAATTTTGGCCAACCTCCATCTAGTCCTTTGACTCCAAAATATCCATGTTTCCCTGTTGTCACCTGCCATACAATGTGCATTTTCATGCTACCTGGCTTTTTTTTTTTCATTTAAAAATATCATACAGAATTTTCTTAAGTATGAAAATGAAGAGATTCTTTTGAGTTAATAAGCGTTTTAATGCTTTAATTATTTTTAATGTTTTTTAAACATTTTTTAATTATGGTAAAATACAAATAATTTACAATTTCCCATCTCTTTTTGAATAGGGTTGCACTAAGTTACTCAAGCTGGACTTGAGCTTGTGATCTTCCTGCCTCAGTCTACCAAGTAGCTGGGGTTACAGTACATGCACTACCATGCCCAACCTGGAATTTCCCATCTTAATTATTTTAAAATGTATAGTTTGGTATTTAAATTCCTGTTGTTGCGTAATCAATCTCCAGAGATTTTTCTAATGAACTGAAACTTCCCTTAAACAAATCCTCATTTCTTCCTCCCTAAACCCCCTGGAAACCACCATTCTAAGCATTCTCCCTTTAAAGGTACAGTTATCCCAAAGAAATTTTCTTACTTACCATCATAGACCCATGGGAGGAAATGAAGAAGTGATCTAGACTTAGAAGAAAGGATGCCAGACAGAATTCTATCCGTTCCCAGCTTTGTGTTCTAGGCTGACTCATTTATCTCACAGAGCTGTTGTGAAGGTCAAATGATATAATGAATGGGTATGAAATTTTGGTAAACTATAAAGTGCACATGTATGTTCTTACTACAATTGGTGTTAAGAGCATACAGTTTAAAGGAGCAGGAGTTTTCATAGGGATAGAAGACAAAGGTTGCTTGAGATGAGAGGCTTTTGAAGGAGTAGGATGTCCTAGAGAGGAGGTAAAAGCATATGTCTACAGGTTTAGGGGCTAAACCTCTAAAGTTGAATTGAAACCAGCTTCAAAGAAAGAGCAAGATGTGAGAGTCATACATTTGACTACTACTATTTGACTACTACTACTAGTTTTTGATAACATAGTTTGTTGAATGTTGCTTAGATCAGAGAGCAGGGCTCACTAATATTTATTTCATCACTGAATTAAAAGTACTTACTCTTTTCATCACTAGCAAAACTAAATAATTTAGGGTTCCCCCTGTTAGGTCTGTCTCCTTTTACATCATTTCAGAAAACAGTCCTGGAACAAATGTGGATCCCAAAGTGCAGACTCAAAAGGGTCTGAGTCACACATGCCAGCTCCTTTCCCCAGACACCTATGGTGAGAAAGGCCTAGAATGTTGGGCCAGTGGAGATCCTCCCTATGAAATCATGAAGTCAGGCAAAACTCCTTCTTACCACCACCATCACCACCACCACCACCTCTGCTGCTCTCACACCCGTTAGATATCAAGAGCTGAGAGTACAGCAAGGACCGTGGAAAAATTATCTCTAGTATTGGCCTTTGTCCGGTAAGGAGAAAGGAAGGCACTTTTTTCTTATCCCTTACCAAAGGTTCTCCTAATTCCAGGACCTAGAACTCAGTCTAAAATAGTCAGATATAGATATACTATAGCTTATATGAAATATGCCTTAGCTATGTGCTTATCTATAGCCTGAAATGAAAAATGAGAGACCAGTTCTAAAACTCCTTCTATTGGACAAGTGACTTATAAACTTGTGAAAAAATAGCAGCCTGTTGGAAAGTTGGTAAAGACTACAAGCTTTAATCAATTACATGTTAGATTATCATAATAGTGAAAGAAAATGACACCCTTATTCTTCCAAGATTTGTCTTTTTTTAATCACACTAATGACAATTTTGTTCAGCTAAAAAAGCAATCTGCTAGTATGATGACTCAGCAGTATTCTGGATGGCTAGGGAAACCACTGACGAAGCTGTTCATAGTTTTTCCATGCTCAGATCAATAGTTGAATATATTATTAATATTATTGACTACCTAAGGTTATATTCAGTCTTGATCTCATTGCATGGTTATTTGGTCCATTTTCATTTAATTATGGAAAATATTTACAATTAAAACAAAAAAGGACAACCCCACTCAAAGTATGGGTCTCTGATTAGTTCACTGACTACACAACATAGCCTTTGTGTCTTTTGAATTCCGTAAAATGTTAGGTTTTTATAAACCAAATACACATCTTGAAATAACTTATTCTGCAGCCTTTGATATCAAGTCTGAATGATTTTGTCTAGAGTAGCCTCTCCATATTTGCTCATTTTTCAACTTTCCTATAGATCAAGAAGTGATTTTTGTCTTCTCAAAAAATTACTAACCGTTGCTTCCTAGATACTACCCTATACTAGTGAGCACAACTATATCCCTCAGAGTTAAACCTTAAAGAAAAATTTCAGTTCAGATCCAACCAGATACAAAAGCCAGATGCACTCATAATTTGTTCCTTCAAAAAAAAGTCAATTTCATGTTTATTGGACTGTATTAGCATCATTTATAGGTGCTTTTAAGAAAAAAATAGAAGACCAGACTAATTTGCATTTTAAAGGAGTAGCAAATATCATTCCTGATTTAAGATAAATGGATCACCGAATGATATGTTCTGTTTGGGGACAAAAATCACACTGACTGGGCATACTGCTGTATTCTCTCTCAAGAGGAAAAATAAGTTGAAAAGCAAATCCAATCGCCTTACATTGATGTTCTGATAAATCATATTCAACTTTAACTCACAAACTTATGTTAAATGATTCATACTATTCAAAGGAAAAGAAAGAAAAATAAAGAGGAAAATATGCACAAGGAGTAATATAATCTAGCAGGCCAGGACTACATTAGAAAACATTGGCATTATGGTAGTGTGACATTTACTTGTATGATGCTCAACTACCTCTATGGGAATAAATTTAAATTTCCTTACTAAATCAGTATGTGCAAGTCTGCAAGACAGTGTTTTCCATTTATTATTAAAATGACTGTAGTCAGATGCAAGAAGCAAAGGTAGAATTCTATTCTTTATTACAGGCAAAGCATTCTTAACTATAGAAACTATTTTAAAAATCTCATTTACATTTTTACTATAATTCCTATTCATAAAACTATATTCCTGACCTACTAAAAAAAAAAAGTCTTTTCTGACAGATTTCTGGAATATATAATATTGATGCAGTTGAAGCCATGGCCTTCGATGGTTGTTACCATGACAGTGAGACTGACATGGATCAGACTTCCTTTTCTTTACACTCAGAAGAGGGCTCCTTGAAAGGACGATCCACAGGCAGCCCCAGCACAGATTCATCTCGCATAAAGAGAAGAAAATCCCTGGGAGGTAACATCGGTAGAATCATCCTGGACAACAACCATGCCATTGACACCTATTCTAGAATTTTATTTCCCATTGTATATATAATATTTAATTTGATTTACTGGGGTGTATATGTATAAAGAGAAGCCTTGCTTTTTATTTTTCTCTCCCTTTTTGGGGGGTTGGGGTAGGGATTGGGGGTCAAAGCCAGGGTACTGCACATAAGAGGCAAGTGCCACACCACTGAGCCACATCCCCAGTGCAAAGAGGAATTTCTAATGTACAAAATCTGTATTGGAATCAGAATATGTTTAAAAAGCAAACCTGTTGAACATGAATTGGACCATACTAACTTGACCTAGGAGGGAGTCAGTTATGTCTCCTGGCCTAAAGAAGATTTAAAAACGGACTGATTTACGTCTAGGAAAGAGTTCAAAGTCCTAGGAGAATTTTGAAACAGCAATGAGAGTGAAAGGCAATTGTATTTTGGAAAAAAAACATTTCCATAGGGAAGGGCTTTGTAACTATTTCATCTGGACCATTCTTCTCTCTCAATGAGAATGTCCTTTATTCAACCGGAGAATAAAGTTGGCCTGTGACATTAATTCAAGGATAAATTTTTATTTCTTACTATCCACCAAGTGACAGATTACCTAACAAAGCTATATTCTCCTAGGGAAGGACATCCACATCAAGCCAGGGGTCCTGTGAAAGACTTCCTTCTCTTACCTCTAACTACTGAGATTCATATATTATTGAGTCCAAAATGTGGAAAAAATATAAACTTCACTCAGTCTTCACTCCTCATATCAAATTAATACTTCCATCACCAATAACAGGTCTAACGTTTTTTAGATAAGGTATAGCTTTTATAGCTTTTTTGAGGTCTTTGATTGATGACTCTTTTAAAATATATACTTTTTTTACTTGTAGTTGGACACAATACCTTCATTTTATTTATTTATTTATTTTTATGCAGTGTTGAGGATCGAACCCAGCACCTTGCATGTACTAGGTGAGCGCTCTGCCATTGAGCTACAATCCCAGCCCCTGATGACTCTTTTTAAATCAAATGTTTATTGACGACCAACATGTGACAGACACTTTATTCAATGTTATATTCATCAAATATGAAATTACCTATTCTTTCCATCCCTGAGCACTCAGACTAGCAGGAATAACAATGAATTGGCATAGTAGATGCTGATATGGTGGGAGGTACACTGTGCTTGGTCTGCAAAGTGAAGGCTGAAAGAAGAAAAGAACATCTATGAAGGAATGTGGATCTCAAGTTATCAACAACAGCAGATGCTTTCAGATATCACATTGAGGGAGAAGACTGAATGGAATGTATGTATCCATTAGTAATCTTCAGTAACTTGGTTGAGCCAAGTAAATCAGGTCAAGTGAGTATTAAAGAAATGTTAAGTAGAAAAACCTCCTATAATCAGTGTTTTGCAGATGGGAGGTATCATGCTTCTGTATTGAGCATTTTGTGGAGAAGACATGGTTTAGAGAAGAGCTCTTGGCAAGAAATGCGACTATGTCCCCTTCCTATTTTGGCTGCTGGAATTGAACTTGGAGAAATAAACTACTGTATTACTTTCAGTAATACTGAAATACTGGAGTTTATTTCTCCATAAAGTAAAACAAAATTATTTGAATTATTTTATGCCAGGTGAGGAAACAAACAACTTCCTGCTTGTTGATCAACAACATTGGTTTGGGGTCTCTATTGTTACAAGGGGAGGATTTTTTAAAAAATTGGCTTCCTCCTGGTGCAAAAGATTAAAGGGAAAATTCTCTCTTTCCTCATGGGCAGGATAATTCTTAGATACTTCATTCTACTTTCTTAATACAATGTTTCCATTATCAAAATTTCCTAAGCATTATATGTTTCTAGGCTGTCATCCAAAATTAAACTAATATAATTTATTTAAACCCTTCTCCATTTAATTGTAGACTGTAAATAAATTTTAAGAACTATTTAATTGCTTTTAAGCTTGATTTAATAGGGATAGTATTGTTGTAGGATTATATTTTCATAATACAGCACAGATTAATATCCTGGGTGGTTGGCAATTTGTAGGTATTTTTCAACAGAGTGCTGAGTTGGATTATGTTTCTTATTTTGACAAGTTCTGTATATAATTGATGAGAGAGAGAGAGAGAGAGAGAGAGAGAGAGAGAGAGAGAGAGAGAGAGAATATGAATCAACAAATGAGTAGAAAAATCTATACTGTTCTCTTCCTCTAATTTCCTGGTTCTTCAAACATTGCTGGTGTTCATCTATTTTGAAGTATAACATTTAAAATGTTTAATGCAGTCCCCAGGCATATTCATTTTACTATTTTACACCAAATGCATCACTGCATACATTTGGCAGTCCAGGCTAGAGAAGGGCTCCATCAGAATACATGTGCATTCTTCTTGAGAAGCACTGATAAATAATTGTTGGCCAATCAAATGTAACTTTTGTTAATATCTAGTAATACAGGCATTGCATTTTCCAGTAATAAATATGTTGACTGCTCCAGAGAACCCTTACAGCATTCAGAATGAGATTCCAGGATTTTACCTGCTTTCTTCTTCTCCTCAAATTGGTGGTTTGTGAAGACAGAACTGTTTCTATTTGCCTCCTCTCTCCTAGGAAGCAGCAAGATTTCTGCTTTCATTTCTATTGTAGGAATGAAACCACAGTTACCTGGAAAATATATAAATGATCGAAATCATACAATAGATACCTCCTGTTAATTTTCACTTCATATACTGAACACAATCCTGAACAGACTGTACATGATTGTTCACTGATGGATAATCCTGGATAAAATGTGAGGATTTGGGAAAATAAGCTGCTTTCTAAGATTAAGAAAAAGCCAGCCAGCTTGTAAACTACCTAAATATAGAAATGGGCTATTTTATAAAGACTGCTCTAGAAAACCTACACTTTTAACTTAGTTTTGTTGCTTTTATTCTGATTAGAATAACCAATAGTATCATTATTTTAAAAATTAAAAATGCCAGTTGACAAAAAATAATAAAATCCACCCAGAGTTAAAGTTAATATTTTAAAGTATATTCTTAAGAGGTTTCCCTTGCATAACTTAAGATTTTTTCCAAAGGAATAATTTTGTACATATATTTCAATTTACTAATTTAAACACTTGCTTTGTAATAAACCCTGCATTGTCTGTTGGGGATGCTGTAACAAAATATGGACATGGTCCCTGCATACACAATTTAAATCCTATTGAAGAATATGTCTAAATTATGCAATTTGAAGCCAAACATTCTACCCTGGATTATAAACAACTTTCTTTGCCTTCGTTCCTACAAACTAATTTTCATATACTGAGTAGTAGTTTGGTGAATGGATACACCAGAATTTACTTAACCCATCTCCACCTGTGGACATGAGTGTTATTTCCTATTTTGCTTTATAATGTGCTGCAATTTTGTAACATAAAGATTATTCAAAAGCAAAATTATTTGATCAACAAATGAAATGTCTAACCATATTCAAATTTCAGCACTTATTTGTAAGAATTCCTATGTGCCCCTAGAACCTGATTCTCCCTTGTCTACCCAGAAGTTCTGGAGTATAGATTTCTGCAAGAAGAAACCTTTCCTATTTTTAGTTCTTTTTTGTCTCCAAGCAGAGCTGGAATTCCCTCAACCCGACCCTACTTAATTCCCACCCTCCCAAGAAAACTGGCATTCCCTTTTTATAATGAAAGTTTTGGCATTGTATAAAATGCTTATATTAAAGCAGCCTTCTTCCTTCCTTAACAGATGCTGCCTCTATAAAGCCCTTGCCATGTTTCAAATAGAAGACTAAGTGGGAATACAAATATTTACATATAAGTTGCCACAAAAATCATAATTTGTGAACTTGCAGATAGGTTAGCCTTCATATCTACTTTTTCTTATGATGCCACTCATAAGCTTGTTCAGATCACACACACACAAACACATTCACATACCCTGTACATGTTTAATTTTTTTAACATGGAGATTAATGAGGAAAGAAATTATAGATAATTCTTTAATCATTCTTAAGGTAAACATTCCAATGAAATCAAATAATACTCTCAAAGAAGCAATAGGAAGGTGCTATTTCAACTACAGTTCTGTACCTGGGGCAGCTGTTAATTCCTAGCAGGGCCTTAGGCAAAGCCCTCAATGTTTTAGTCCAATTATCTCACTTATGGAACGGAGCCACCTTCTCTTTCCCTTTCCCTGTAAGCATTGCATTAAAACACTCTCTCATTCTATAAAGTTGTGCTTAATTTCAAAGTCATATCACCTTCCAACTGCAATTTGATTTCCCTAAATTTAACAAGGCACTTAGACACTTTTCTCTCTTTTAATGAAATTTAAAGACAAAACACTCCAGTTATTTAAGGAGAAGATTTTTCTTCAGGATGTTGCAATGGGAAGGACATATGTTAATGAGTAAATCTCAGAGAAAAGGAAGGGATCCAGGAGTTTCAAAGAGGCAGGAAAAAGTGCCACCTTCTCTCTGAGAAAGCAGAGAAGTAGTCTTATCTTAGAATATATAAGAGCAGGGTGTTCATTTCTCAGAATACAAAATTGTGTGGCACTTCTTGACCTCTGCTACATTCCAGACACATAGGGGTCATGTGAAATTCAACATATGCCAAAGGTAGTTTTTCTTGAAAACATAATGATTTTTTTGGTTTACAATGAGGCCAAGGATAAAAGAGATATTTCACAAAGCAGAGAAAAACTATAATACTATTCTTTTCAATATATTGACACTTAATTTGTTGTCTCAAACATTGAACTAAATTTTATTATCAGATCATTTTCAGGATGTGATAGCACTTTTAATCCTAGGACCAATGCAATTCATTATATAAATTATTTTCTATAAGAATGCTTCAGGCTGGGTATGGTGGTGCACGCCTGTAATCCCAGTGGTTTAGGAGCCTAGGCAGGAGGATCTCGAGTCAAAGCCAGCTTCAGCAAAAGTAAGACTCTAAGCAACTCAGTGAGACCCTGTCTCTAAATAAAATTACAAAATAGGGGTCAGTGATTGAATGCTCCTGAGTTCATTCCCTGGAACCCAAAAAATGAAGCAGCAGAAGAAAAAAAAGAATGCTTTGCTGTTAGTTGACCACCCCTTGCCTTAGGCAATCAAAAGTAGATGAATTTATAATGTAATTAACAACTATTTTAAAACACATTTTCTATTTTGAAATAAAGACTTTCTAGAGTTTAATGAACAAGTTTCACTTCTTTAAAAGTGACTTATAGGTTCCAACAGTTCCAAAATTAACTAACTCAAGAAGTCATCCCAAGAAAGGAAGGAAGAGTCTTTACTCATTCTTCTTATTTCATCAGAAAACATTAATGCAGGTGTTTCAAGTGTTTTGCACTTCACAGAGGCGCTATAAACACAAAACCACACATCAAATAAAATTTTAGAGCAATCACACTACTCCAAAATAACTTAAAATATAATTTGTTAATTAGGTTGTGCCTCGAGTGAGATCATATTTAAATTAAATCATGGACAAATGAGGAAGGAGCCTCAGAACCTACTGAATAATTTGAAAATAAATGTTCAGTTCAGGTTGACAGAAGCGAAAGAGAAGGTTTTTTGAAAATGAACTCTAATATTTTAATATGATTTATAAAGATAATATGAATTAGAAGTAGGAAGACCCATAAGGCAAAGAAAGATAGGAATAGAAACTAGAAAAGTGATTGGTTCACAAAATGAACTCCTTAAAGTCCTATAGTGTATATCTTGGAAGAAGACTTAGATTTGAATGTAAAATGAATTTTATGTGATTATTTTGGATAATGTCCTGATCTAGACTAGTGTAATCTCATGATTATTGTTCATTTGTGTGAAGGATGGTGGTGTGTGCATCTGGGAAATCAAAGAATTATTTGCATGTTGATCATTAAATAATTGATACAACATTCCATGTTGACTGAAATTCAAGATATTCTCATTACTTGGTTCAGTATTACCATTTACTCTTTTTATGTAATGAGTTATACTGATGGAATTCCTGGTAGGTTCTGTTTGATTAATGTGGGCTATATAGTTATTATATTGCTGAACAATGTTTTATATGAAATAATCTGAACATAATAAGGGTATACTCAGAAAATGGCTTTATTTTTCACTAATCACTGTCAAATGTGCTCTGTTGGCTCTTTGTCCTCAGCTTCTTGCTGACATCTTAGGCAGATCCCATTTCTTTTGTTATTGAATATTGATCGCTTAAACAATCACATACATAAATGCAATCACACGTATAAATACACATTTATAAATACATAAATACATGTTATCGTTCCATCACCTCAACAAAATATCAAACATGTATAAGATTAAAAGAAGGAAGAGTTTATTTTGGATCACAATTTCAGAGGTTTCAGTCCATGGTCATTTAGTTCTGTTTTTCCTGGGTCTTGATGAGGCGGACCACCAAGGTGTGACAGCCCAGTACAGGAAAAGTGCTCAACCCCTGGTAGCCAGGAAGGAAGAAGAAGGAGAAGAAGAGGTAGAGGTGGAGAGAGGAAGGGAAAGGAAGAGATGAGGAGGCACAAACAAAGGTCTGCCCCTAGTGACCTACTTCCTCCAACTAGGTCCCACAGCCTAAAGGTTGCACCACCATTTAATAGCCAGTAGGCCAGCAACCAAGCTTTAACATATGAACTTTGGGGTGCATTTCAGATTCGAAACACTATAATCCTTACATACAAAATACTTTGATAAAAGGGATTTGTTTTCAGGTATAAAGCCTAGTCTGATTCAAATTTATTTTCCCTTAAGTTCAGGTCTCAACTTTGGACTGAGGAATTGTCATTGGGACAATGTAGAATCTGCACTTGATACATACTTCTCCTTCCTCCTTCTCAATGTATGAAGCAGATTAGAGAAAAAAAAAAAAGGCAAAGTTTTTTTTTTTTTCTTCAGTATTTTAGCTCCCAGTTTGCTGATGCCCTTTGAGTGGCAGACAGGGAAAATTTCACCAGCATGCAACAACAAGTGTGGTGACATAGGATCCAACTTTTGGGGTTTAATGCTCTGCAGCCACCATCCTGAAATTCTTAATCTTTAAATTTGTTTTGTAAGTGAATGAACAGGGAGTATGTACAGGGCATGGCACATGCAGTTCTACCTACAGTTCCATTATAGGATTGTTCCAGTTTTTGCTTCATTGCCTGCCCCTATCATACATTTACTCAATGCCAATGCTGCCCTCTGTGTCTGGTGGGACCAGGGCATAGATGTAGGGAGGGTTAAGATTGTACACATATTGTGCACTCCTGGGGCTGGTCATAGTAGTGGCCAACTCTCTCCTGGGCTGGCAGCACCAAAGTGTTTTGGGAGAGAGACCTACTGGAGCAAACTCTTTCCTACCCTATACTCAGGTAATTTGTGTACCCTGACTAGGAGGTTGCCATCTCTTGAAGAATTTGCTGTGGGTTGGCATGTGGCTAGTTGGTCAAGAAGACTGATTTTCCCATCCCTGGAAAGTACACAGCAGTATAGTGTCAGTGGTCAGCAGCAGGACATTTCCATAGCCCACCGGGTCAATAGTTCAGGAGCACTATGCACCAAGTGGCACTGCAAGGCCCTGGGGGCCTGTAGATGTCTGCACTCACCTTTAGAACATGAGGAATAGAGTATTACATTTAATAGCAATAAAAAACACCACCACAAAAGAATAGGTTATATTTAGTATAAAAAATGCAAATATTATCACTTTGCACAGGATCCCACAAATTTTGTTGGCCCTGATGACCCTGATGCAGGTGAAAATTCTTTTGGAGGTCTACATGGGTTCATTAAAATTAACCTTGGAATCTCTGATAGATCTTGTGTGACCCCATTTCTCCTTTCCTGTCCAGGCCATGGCCTCCTAAAGCTTGGCTTTCTTCACCTGCTATACCATTCTCTTTGGTCAGGTAATTTCCTAATGGTCCAAGCCCAACTATTTTCCACACTCAAGGATCTTCGATAATATCCGTGTTAGAGCAGCCTGCTGCTTTCTGCCTTTCTCTTCTGAATGCAGTTTGTGAGGGTAATCTCTCAAGGGCTCAAGATGTGTGCTTAGCAGAGGATACTCACCTAGCATGCAAGTGCACAAGGCTTTCAATTTGAGCCCCAACATTGAGGGGGGTAGGGAAACCAAAAGACAAAAACCCTGCTTCAAAGCCAGGCTGCCTGGATTAAGTTTGTTCTTCTACCCCCATGACTGTGACTTTTGGTTGACTAGTGAGTGTCTTGGTGTCTCCATTTCCTCAAATGCAGAAAAAATATACTTATAAATCCTCCACACAGGCTTTTGTGTGGATTAATCTTGGAATACAAGATGTTTTTAAAGGTCCTGTGAAATAATTTATTATATTTTAATATTAAATATTACTGTCTTCAGTTTTGAGGCTTCAACAGACATTTTCAAGCAAACATCTCAATTGGCATACTCTTCAACAAGTTATCTCATTCAAGTTTATGCATCAATTTTTCATGGATAATGTGATCATACAATTTTTTTCAGGGTTGTTTTTCTTCTATATTCAGAAGCCATAATTAAGGTATATTTTTCACTTCTTTAAAACTTGAAATGAAATTATTGATAGATCTATCAGTTCATAAGTGTTATCGATTTGGAGATTGATTAGTTGGTCATTTTTGGTTCATTAAGATAAAATTCTAAAGGAAAATAAGTCAACTAATCTATCATTATTGAAGGGTATGGAAAATGACAATCTCCAGAAAGGGAAATGACACTTCCCACCCCAAAAATGACCTGGAGGAAGAGGAAAACGGAAGACAATCATTAATCCTCTCCTAGGATTAATGGGCCCAAGGGGAAAAAACGGCAAACTTTCATTCCTTCCCAACAACAACTATGGAACCTGAAGGGAGAAGGCAAATACTGAAATTCTGGGCCCTGGACTTTTACCCTTTCACCTTGCCAATGAGGAAAAAAGCAAATAGTGAAGGTCTGGGAAACAATGAATTCCGGAGAAAGAGGATGAGCAGTGAACACTGAGTTCTGAGCTTTTCCCAGTGATAATGAGTTTAGGGCTTTTTACAATTTCTTTCCCGACTGTCCAAACTAATACGTCCTGCTTCAGTCTCTAATAGTTAAGCCACCCACATTGTAAACTATAAAACTCAAAATCCTGTAACCGGTGGCCATTTTTCTACCCAGAAAATGAGTCCCTCCAGTACCTGATGGATTGACTCCACTGCAGAATAAAGGAAAGCTTGCTGATCCATTTGAGGTCTGCTTCCATCCTGGTTATTGTGCTTCCATAATGGTGCTGAAATTGTGTTGGTTATTTTGCTTACAATCATGATGTTTGTTTCTCTCATCCATCTACACATTTTGCTAGTCTCCTAAGAAACATTTTTCAATAGGAGCTTGTTTACTCTTCAAGAAAGCAACCCCCAAATATATCTTATTCTTATAACAGTCATGAACACATCTGTTTCAGTGTGTTTTTTTTTGTTTGTTTTGTTTTGTTTTTTGTTTTGTTTTGTTTTTGTGACATGTTAAGTTACAAAACATCTCTGTAAGGAATAGTCATTGGAAATCCTAATGCATACTTTCACTCACTAGTTCTGGGTTGTTTGAGAAAGAAGATCTGAAGTATCACTTAATAAAGAAATGTCATGCAACCTAACATTCATCGACTTTTCCATAGGCACAGGCTCTACAAGAAATTAAGACTGTAAGCAAGAAAATGACAATATTAATTCAATTCACTTTTGTAAACACTGGGTACTCCAAACAGTGATAGTATGCTTTAATCAAATCAAATATATTGAGTCCCACATGTATCACAAGTATAATCTTGGAAGATCTTGACTAGATCATTCTTAAAAGTGGCTTTTCTGAAGTTACTAAAACCCCAAGATTATCTCATGGTCGACTACATTCATTTGAAGCTGCCTTGCTTGATGAGTTTTGTAAATGAAGTGAAGCAAACATGTGTCACAGACTCAATTACACTTAATTCATTCTATAGAACCATGTTCAAGATGCTGAATGGGCTGTAACAAACGCCTTTCAAGTGAATTCATTTTACAGTTTAAGACTCTTGCTTACTCTCTCTCACCTGACACTAACTGCAGCTTTATAAGGACAAAATTAATCACTTTTACAGATGAAAAACAGAGGTCAGAAGAGAATACTGGTAGCAGCATGAGTGTTATGTTATGGTCTGAATGTTTGCCCCCCAAAATCTATTCACATGTTCAAACTGAATGAAGTAGGAGGGGCATTTTGGGAAAAGATTATGTCATGAGGGTGGAGCCCTCCTGATTTAGGTTAAAAGGACCCAAAGAGCTACTTTGCCCCTTCTATCACATGAGGGTGTACCTAGGAGGCCTCATCTGTGAAACAGGATTCAGATACACCGAATTCCAGAATTAGCCAGTGCCTTGAACCTTGGAATCCATATCCCTCAGAACCGTGAGAAATAAGCTACTCAAACAAAATTAGCAACCCAAACAAAAATGATGGGGAAGGGGAGGGTGTTTAAGTCCCAGTTATGCTATTCAATGGTTGTATAATTTTGAGCAAGTTACATAATCTCATTATGCCTCAGTTTTCTTATATTAGAAGTTAGGCTTGTAATGGTTTAAATATTAGAGTCATATTTAAAGAAAAAAAAAAAAAAAAAAAACCACTGCCTAGGTCTTTTATGGACCAAAGTGAATATAAATATACAACAGATGGCATTCACACCATTTAAAACAATGTGTGTGCTTCCCACAGTTTTACAATATAGTAGTACTATAAAGTTTTGAAACAAAAATACAAATAGTTATTTTAAAAGTCCTTTGATGTTTATAGATGAATGATTCCAGTAGGACTGATTTTTCTCCCAATATCCTGTGGAAATTGGTGCGCAGATGCTCAGAGGCCAATAGGAGGATCACAGTACATCTGATGCAAACTCAGCATTAGCATTAGCTAAGTTCATGCATTGGCCTCTCTCCCCTCAACTTTGTGATTTATGTGTATCAATCATAAAAAGGACATTCACACACTGATTTTCCCATTGCTGCTTTGCCGGCTTCCCCAGGAGCACCCTCAGCCAGCAGCCGGGCTCGCCCAGGAGGCGGGCGCGGGAGCAGGAGCGCACCGCCCCAGACGTGCCCACGCCGCCCCGCCCAGCCAGCTCGCGGCCGCGCGCAACAGGCCGTGCCGGGTGAGTGGGGCGATGACGGCGGGAGGGCGGGTTCCTCCAGGAGCTCGCTCCCCTGCTCCCGGCTGGGTCTATGGGACCTCGGGGTTGGGCCCGAGAGCTCTGTGGCGCTGGTGGCAGCGGGGCCGGGGACGCGTCTGAACCGCTCTGGGCCCCCGGAGCTCCGGGCCCTGTGGACACGCCGGGACCAGCGGGGCCCGGAGCTCTGGGGTGCAGAATGTCTCTAACACTTGAACAAGCTCACGTGCTCTGTCCCGGGGCCGGAGACCCGGGACGAACGCGGAAAGTTTGTAGGCTTGGCAGGGAGGGTAGGAGCGCGGCCGCCACGTGGGTTTCCAGGGCCTGGGCGACAGGTCGGGCCTAAGAGCCACGCTGAGGAAAGCTCGTGCATGCGGAGACGGGAGCTGAGGCTGTCCCTCACCCCACTCCTGACTTTAGCAGCCTTTGCTTCCAGTTCATTCATTTGTCAGTGAATGCTTGGGTTGTCCAACAGGTTAAAAAGACCAAGTTTCTCACTGTGTTTCTAGGAAGTGCAGGCCTGGGAGTCTGGAGGCTCTAATTTCACCACTAATTAGTTGTGTGCCATCATCAGGAGTTTCTTTCAGTGGTCTCATCTTTTAAGTGGAAGAGCCTGATCTACCCAGCTCTTACACCATCAAGTGGATGGGTCTGACTCCCTTCTCTTCCTTTGTGACCTCATGGTCACCAAAATACATTAATGAGGTACAATTCATTTTCCTTCTAAAATAAAACTAAAAACATAAATGCCAGTCACAACTCAAGGTCAATAGGAGAACTTCTTTGCATTAATGATAATTCTTTATGCGGAAAAGAAATCATTTAGGTTAGCTTGGGCGACCTTGTTACAGGCAATACATTATTTTTATCAGGCGTGCGTGTTTTATTGAGCTGAGTTCAACTATCGTCTAATATATTACTGGATCTATAATTTGCCTGGAGAATTTAATAATGTTGATGTAGATTTCTGGGCCCTGGTCATCAGAAATGGCCATCCAGTAGGTTTGTTGCAGGTCCAGAAATTTGCGTGTTAACAAAACTGATTATGCCCACGGACTACTAGCTGTGCCCAGGTTAAACCCAGTCACACTGCCCTCCTTGGGTTGATAATTACTGGTATCTATTTGCCAGTTAGCCCTTGGAATACTGTTGAATACCAAAGCCACAGCTGCCTTCAAAGTAGCAGTCATACTGCAGGAGGTCTCTGTTTTCTCCAACTCTGGTTTTTGTAAGGCCTTGCAGATTTTTTTCTCTAAAACTGTATATAGATTAAAGATGAAAAAGTGAAAGTTAATTTAGCAAGCATTTCTTGAGAATCTCCTATGTGCTATATGCTCTGCTGGGTTCCAGAATGTACAGATAGCTGTCCCTTCAAGAAGCTGTTATGACTTCTTGTCCTTCATATTACTTTGGAAAAGGAAGGACACTTTCAAAATATAAATCTTTTTTGGCTATAGTATGAGCATCAATATTGATTTTCTTGTACAGTTTATCTGCAGGGCACTTAAAGTATGAAATGTGAATCTTTTTTTTTTTTGCCCTTTTTATTTTATTTTAATTTTTATTATTGGTTGTTCAAAACATTACATAGTTCTTGACATATCATATTTCACACATTTGATTCAAGTGGGTTATGAACTCCCATTTTTACCCCGTATACAGATTGCAGAATCACATCGGTTACACATCCACTGTTTTACATATTGCCATACTAGTGTATGTTGTATTCTGCTGCCTTTCCTATCCTCTACTATCCCCCATCCCCTCCCCTCCCATCTTCTCTCTCTACCCCATCTACTGTAATTCATTTCTCCCCCCTTTTTCCCCTTTCCCCTCACTTCCTCTTGTATGTAATTTTGTATAACAATGAGGGTCTCCTTCCATTTCCATGCAGATACCCTTCTCTCTCCCTTTCCCTCCCACCTCTCGTCCCTGTTTAATGTTAATCTTCTTCTCATGCTCTTCCTCCCTACTCTGTTCTTAGTTTCTCTCCTTATATCAAAGAAGACATTTGGCATTTGTTTTTTAGGGATTGGCTAGCTTCACTTAGCATAATCTGCTCTAATGCCATCCATTTTCCACTGTGAATCTTTTTACTTAATCTTTTAATGCTTATAGTCAACTCATTGAAAACACTTATTTTTCAAAAACTTTTTTTTTTCCTGTAATATTATAACTTCTTTCTGGGTGGTCTGTGAGGTTATAGGCAAAATTGTATTGGCTGAACTTTTGTATTCAAAGCATTCTTTTGTCTATATTTCTTGGATTTGAAGTTTTTTTTTGCTTTTTTTAAAAATATCTTTTTTAGTTGTAGATGGACAGAATACCTTTATTTATTTATTTTTTTTAATGTGGAGCTGAGGATCAAACCCAGTGCCTTCCACATGTGAGGCAAGCACTCTTATCACTGAGCTACAACCCCAGCCTCCCCCTCCCCCCCCCCTTTTTTTTTTTTACTTTTTACTGCGACTGAAATTGGATGCATCTTAGGACTTTTTTGTGTTTAATGGAATAGGGTGTGTCATCTATTCTCCCTTCCACCTTCTGAAAGCTGTTAAAAGGAATGGTTGTCTTACAGCATGAGTAGTGTGAGCATCGAATAATACATTTGCCTAGTAACATCTGAGCTAGGTTCCAAGTAACTAAGCCTCCAATCATTTCAGCATGTACACAGAGAAATAATAAATGTTGTAACTTTTGGCAATATAAATAGTGAAATTTATATTCTATCAAAAGCATATATTTTACAGTATTACAATTTAATTTTATGCTTGTAAGTGGAGAAAATTACGTGATTTTATTTTGGTTTAAGTATTTTGTGCATTTTATTTAGCCACACTTTCTGATAGGTGTGCTTATACTGTATTCATATTTTATGTTTAAGGAAAACAAGCCTTTCACTAGCATCTTCCTGCTTATTCCTTTAAATATCAAAGAGACTAATTCTGAGTAATAAGAAATATGTGACTGAATATAAAATTGTAGGGTACCTTTAGCGAAACAAACCTAATAAACCACTCTAACATTTAGTTTAAAAATTTAGATTTGAGCAATATATTGGGATCCCAAAGACCATTTGTAGGTTCTGTGATTTTTTTGCGAGAACATGCTGATTCATTACAGCAAAAACATACTAAGCACATTAGTAAAGGGGAAAAGGCATATGGAAATAAAGTCCTGTGGTGACCAGGTACAAGATTCCAAGTTTCTTTTTGTGGAGTGCTTAATTGCTCTGGGCCCTAATTTTGTCACCAGGTGTGAGATGTTGCCATCCAGGGAAGCTCATTAGAGACTCAGTGCTCAGGGTTGTTACTGGGACTAGTCACATAGGATCTGTCTTCCTGGCACATACCAAATGTCTAGACCCAGAGAAGGCAAACAGGTATTCAGTTATTATAAACTTTATTGTTTTACACTTCAGGCATCGTGAGCCACTCATTAATTAATGGTGTTGGGAACCTCCCTAAATCTTAAGTTCTGAGATATCATCCACAAGCTAACCTCTCAAAGGATTGCAGTCAGTCAAGCTATGGTGACTCTATTTTGTACAAATAGTTTTTATTGACTCTCTTTTCATATCTCCTGTACATCACTTTAGAATTCCAAGTACTGCCAATGCTTTTTCTCAGTAAAACCTTGATTCTTTGGTTTGTCCATTTGATTTAAAAGGTATAGGAAACATTTTCAGAAAATATATCTCATTGGCCATATATCCTAAAATACTAGTTTATTTTTTCCAAGCTTAATTAAGCTCTTACCCCTCTACTGTAGGTTTTTAGTATCAATTTGTATTAGTTTCCCACCATGATCGTGAATGTCTTTTGAAAGAACTGAGCTGTTCATTGGTTTGAAATTTAGGCGCTAAAATGAGGCCATTATAGACTTTTGTATTTTGACTTTCCCATATCCTCATTTGTTCAGTTTACATATGGGTTGCATTTTAAAAATTCTTTGGTAAATTAGTTGCAGTACATAGCAAATTATTCTAGAGTGTTTACTTCTCAGGCCAGAATACTAATTGTACTTAGTCTGTTGTGTAGCTGAAATACTTAGTTACAATGAAGAGAAGAGAAAACAACATTCTTGTTTTTCTGATAATTCAACAAAATAGGAAACCATAACACTTATAAATTACTGTTCTTGGGGAAAAATTGGCATTTATAAACATAAGTGCTTCTTAACTTTTTGTTTGTTTGTTTGTTTTCCTCCCCAAACAGAAAGGACTTCTAAGAATCTGGTGAAAAACAACCCCTTTCTTGGGGTAGGGTGAGTACAGGTTGAGTGCCACTAATCCCAAAGTCTGAAATGCTCCAAAATCCAAAACGTTTTGAGTGCCAGAATGATGCCACAAGTGGAAAATTCCACCTGACGTCTTAGTAAGATGCCCTGATGATCTGTGCACATTGAAATCGGAGAGTGCTGTGTTAGAAGTTAATGATTTTGGTATTTCAGTTATGATGTTTTATTGTTTGTTTAAAAGTTAGTGTTTTAAAAAACTTGGCATGTAATTATTTTTGGCCTTCACTTTTCAGCCCTTTGTTTTTTTTGTTTTGTTTTGTTTTTTGTTGTTGTTGTTGTTGTGTTTTGTTTTAATGGGGTGGGGGGATGATAAAGTGGGAGTTTTCAAGAAAGGCTCAAGTTTGGGAGTGAAGAGTTTCAGGAGGTTGGTGGAGTCTTGGGAGCAAGCAGCATCTCACTTCAGCCACCAGGTGACACCACTGGTCCAGGCCATCATGATTTCCACCTGAACAACAATTGAGCATGTACTGTGCTGAAAGCACCTGGCAGTGGACAGCTATTGATTGTTTGCCATCAAATGTTTGTAACTCAGAGTTCATCTAATTAGATTCAGGGCCTTGTGCTGATAGAAGCTGAATTAAAAAATTTTGGCTTTGCTGTATCAGTGGCCACAGGCTAAACCTATGACTAAGAATTGCTGAGACAGTTGAATGGTTTAATTTGGGATAATTATACCTCCTAATAAATAATGAATTCCAGGACTTGAGTTAATACACAAAAACATGTTTTCCTTTAAATGAATGTGTAATCTAAGTAGTGTGGGAAGCTGAATCATATCTTGGAAGAAATGGAATTGATTTAAGCCTGTCTCATTTCTAGAGGAAGCAGTGTTGACTTAGGAATAGTTCTCATAAAGACATAGTGTTCAGCCATGGTTTGTGTGTACAGGCCACTAACACCAGCAATAGCACTTCCAGTAGATCTAACCATGTATGTTTTTGTTCTTTGGATAGGTTTGCATTCCCTTCTTGCTTGAAGACAGACAATGCCAAAGAAAGTGAAGCCTGCAGGGAATGGGAAGGAAGAGAGTCCTGTTCCCTGTAAGCAGGTGAAAGTGGAGGCAGGTGGTGGACCTTCCACCTTAAACTTTGAGAGCCCCAGTGGTCTCTTTGAAAGTCTGATTTCACCCACCAACATAGAGACATTTTTCAAGGAATTCTGGGAGCAGAAGCCACTTCTCATTCAGAGGGATGACCCTGCAGTGGCAGCATACTACCAGTCCCTATTCAGGCTGACAGATTTGAAGAGTCTGTGCAGCCAGGGTATATACTATGGAAGAGATGTGAATGTCTGTCGGTGTGTCAATGGGAAGAAGAAGGTTTTAAATAAAGATGGAAAAGCACACTTCCTTCAGCTGAGAAAAGATTTTGATCAGAAAAGGGCAACAATTCAATTTCACCAACCTCAGAGATTTAAGGTAACAAGTTTTCCTATTACAGGTCTTCATACTTGCCCCAAATGCTAACACTTGACCAACATCAGCTCACAAGTGAATATGGTGAGCCTCCTGCCATTTTTGGAAGGCATAGCACCTAGTTGGTCTTTAAAGAGTCTGAGAGTCTGTATTATCTTTTGGCTCTGTTATTAGGAACTCCAGTAACTAAGGGTGGACATTGTTGAGTATCTTTGAGCTGCAAAAACTAAATTACATTGATAGTTTATAAAGTTATTAAAGTAGTATTACACCTTCAGGATCATGTTCTATGGACTGATTTATGATTTTGTATATTGTAGAAATTTCTGTTTGGTTTGTCCTATTACTATAATTTAAGGCATGATAGCATCAAAGTGATATATATTTTTTGAAATTGCCTCCCTTTACTGCCTACATCTTTCTAAGAAGAGGCTTCAGAGCTGGGACCAGATCACATACCAGATGTATGTCTAAGAAAGTGACCTCTCTTCCTATTGACAGTTGAACTGGTGACATTAAAGGTTGGGCTCCTGAAACTTTTCCTGGGGAGGCAGTCATAAGTGCAGGATAACTTTGATTAAAATTATCCTGTAATCAGTGACTGACATTTGGGAAATAATTTGCCACCTCTGTACTCATTAAATGCAGATTTAGGATGAGGTAATCTGCTTTTTTAGAGATCTTTATGTGTCAGCTCCAGATTGTTGAGGGTCTCATCTGAGTTTTAGATACTGTTATTCTCATTGTTGTAACCAATGATAGAATCAAAATGGCAGCATGGTAGAAGAAAGTGGAGTTTGAGGAGATTCCATATTGAGGAGAGTAGGATTCTGCCTGTATTGGTGGTTTCTGAGACTCTGCCATCAGTTACCAATAATATTTCTTACAATTTAACTCAGAAGTTGGTTTGTTAGATCCCATTAGGCTTCAACTGGTTAGTGCCATTCCTTTTCTTGTCTAAAGGTCTTGAACCTATTTATACTCTAGATGAAATATAAGTACTCAGGTGTTTTCAGGACAAGTCCTGATTCCAATTATTACATCTCAGGCAATCTTAAAATGTTGAAATGTCCCTGTAACGCCAGCCTTTTGGCACTAACCCCCCAGAAGGAATTTATAAATGATTTCCAAAACCAACTCATGATTTGAATTTAGAAAATATGGACCATATATAAAATGCTTCTCTTTAAGCTAGTTGACTCTTTACCGGACTAGAAGTAGCATTTTTTAAAAATATATTTTTTTTAGTTTTAGGTGGACACAGTACCTTTATTTGATTTTTATGTGGTGCTGAGGATCAAACCCAGTGCCTCACGTGTGCCAAGCAAGTGCTCTACCACTAAGCCACAGCCTCAGCCCCTAAAAGTAGCATTTTTAAACATATATTTTTAGCTGTAGATGGATACAATATCTTTATTTTATTTATTTATTTTCGTGTAGTGCTGAGGCTCACACCCAGTGCCTCACACATGCTAGACAAGTGCTCTACCACTGAGCCACAACCCCAGCCCAGAAGTAGCATTTTTTGAGTAATTTTTAGAAACCTAAGAACTAAGAATATAAATCAGTGAAATTTATTACACATAATTTGGTCAAAAACCAGAAATTTATTATTTGGCCCGTGTGTGGTATCCTCTGTGGCTGCCATTTCTGTATTTCAGAACCATCTCCCCCAAGGCTTTTCTCTGTTTGTCTGTTTAAGCCTTGCACACCCTTCTAGGATTCCAAGTGGCCAAAAAACTGTTTCCTTTGCACTATTTACTCTTCTCTTTGGTTGGGTTTAATAATAGAAAGGATGACCTTCCTCAGCCAAAATTCAGCCCTCATGTTAGACTAGGATTTTTTTTTTTTCCTCTTTCCACCACCAGCACCTGAGAGACCTATAAGCTATAGGAACTCACCTTCTTACATAGAAGCTGAGTTCAAAATTCTGTGTTCTGGGGAGGATTAGTGGTGAGTGTGTGTGTGTGTGTGTGTGTGTTTAGGAATGAGTCTGTGACATCAGAATAAGAAAGTTTAGAGGTGGTTTACACTGGTCAGGTCAAGAGGGTGTTAGCCTGAACAGTTAGCCCATTGTTTATTGAGTCTCATACTAAGTCTTATTAATCTAGATATTCTGCATACTTTCCCATAGCTATTCTAAACTGGTCTGGTGTTTTTGACTCCACATTTAAGTCATTTTCCTATCAAACTTTGAAAGATGATTATTGAAAGTAGCCGAACTTATGAATATTAAGCCTTTCTTTAGGTATGAGTAGAATTCTGGTCTTAGCCATGGCATTCTGTTTTGTTTCTGTGGAGACTGACATTTGGGAATTGGAGAAAGGTCAGTGGAGGAGGTTGTACCCAACCAGGAGAGAAATCTTCACCACCCTTGTCTTTCATTTTTCTGGTTCTCAGCCTCTTTGTGCACAGTAGGAGTTTGTGGTAACAGGAGACTGGAGCCTTCCTTGTACTCCAGTCAGTGTTGTAGTGTAATACTTATATACTGCTTTGCAGTTTAAATAGGTTTTGAGATAAGTTAAGTTTTGCTCCTCCCCAGTGTTGGGGTGGGGTGTTAGTAGCTTTGCTTTATAAAGAAATCTGTCGGGGCTGGGGATGTGGCTCAAGCGGTAACGTGCTCGCCTGGCATGTGCGGGGCGGTGGGTTTGATCCTCAGCACCACATAAAATAAAATAAAGATGTTGTGTTCACCGAAAACTGAAAAATAAATATTAAAAAATTCTCTCTCCTCTCTCTCTCTCTTAAAAAAAAAAAAAAGAAATCTGTTGCCTAGCTTGTAACTACAGTTAGACTCATCTCTTTTCAGTAGATCACAGTTGGCAGATTCAGAAGCTAAAGGTCTAAGAAAAACAGAAAAAACTGTACAACTGATAGCATTTGCAGTAACCTTTAAGAAGAAGAGACATGTTTACATCAATTGCACACCTTGAATGATCTTGAATGATGCTTGGGCTGGGAAACAAAGTCAACCATTTTGTCCTGAAAGACCTCTAAGGACATCGGGAGAAAAAGAAAAGCTCTGGTTTCTTAGTGGTTCCACTTACTGTACAAATATAATTACAAAGCCAGGTCCTGTTGGTCTCTCTCCTGAAGTAAATTAGGTTCTTTGGGAGCTCTGAAATTTTCTGAGGTATTCAGAGTCCATTAAGTTATTTTTTCTGTGTCAAGGAGAACCTTCGAGATCTAAAAGAAAGAAGCCCAGTGGTCCATATAAAGATATCTTCCAAAGCTTTTGATTTTTATGCTGACCCATTTTATCCCACTTTGTAATTTTAATACTGTAGATCTCTTTTAGTCCAGTGGTAGAATTGACTCTCAAGTTATAATTGATTTGCTCAGCAAATATTTGAAAATGTCGTAATGTCTTCTATGAGCCAGGCACTGAACATTCATATGCTTAAAACTTTGGTCTCTCTCTTGACAGCTGGGCTTGTAGCTCAGCGGTAGCATATTTGCCTAGCACGTGTGAGGTTTGATCCTCAGCAGCACATAAAAATACGTAAATAAAATTAAGGCATTGTGACCATCTACAACTCAAAACAAAATAAAACAAAGCAAAAAAAAAAAAAAAAACCTTTTGGTCTCTTTAGTGTAAGTGAGTCACCTTTTCTTCAGTTATCTTAAAGGCATGGACTCAGGAACTGATTTGCCCAAATTTGAATCCTAACTCCATCATTTAATAATTGTGTGTTCTGGTGCCTCAGTTTTCTCATTTGTAAACTGGAGATAATGGTAGTAACCACCTTATGAGACAGGGTTGTTGTGAGGGCTGTAGAATGAATAAAAAAGCACTTTGAGGCTGTGCCCTGTCTTGGGGAAAAACTAACACATTCTCTCTCTCTCATCCACACACACACACACACACACACACACACACAAATATAGTTCCTGTCTAGGCACTTCAGTGGGCCTTATACCTAACAATTGATTAGTGACTAGAGAGAGAACATTGCTCACCCTTGTTCTTAACTCATTTGTCTATAAGCTTTTTCCTAGGTTTCATTTCTGCTTCCATTGCTTTAATTACCCATTTTGTGTAGGTGGCTCCCAAATGTAAATCTCTAGCCCATACTTCCTGCTAAAACTTCAAACTTACTTAAAAACATTTCCACATTGTGGGGAGGGGAGTGGTCTTAGCATCCCAAATTTAAACTTTCTTGTGTGACGCTCATGGTTCCCCGCCTCCCCCGCCTCTTGAAAACTTATTTTTTAGCAAACCTTTCTTGTTTCAGTCAATGGAACTGGGAGCTAATTGCCCAAGTCAGAAACCCAGGTGTCTTTTTTTTTTTTTTTTTAATTCCTTTCATTTCCATGCCCCTTTATCCATCAGCATGTCCTATCAGTTCTACTTCCAGAGTACCCCTGGGCTTTTCAAATTCTGATATCCCTCTTCCACCATCCTGCTCATATTTTACCTAGACTGCTATCTCAGTAGCTTCTAGACTGGTGTCTTACATTTGTACAATCTGATTTCCACCCAGGAGCCAGAGCGAGCTTTTAAAAATGTTAATTGGTTCATGTCATGTTCATGTCAAAATCCTTCATGACTCCATGACTCCCCATTGCTGCCTTGCCAGTCTATCATTTGCTTACTTCTTTGCAGTAGTGTCTATGCTAGAAGGGAAGATTCTTGAGGGCCCTTTACTGGTTAATTGTCTGATCTATGATAATTGTGAAAGGAAGGCTTCCTAAGTAAACAAAAACATTTGTTTTATTTCTAATTTATTTTTATCCCTCCCCCCTTTTCTTTAAAGGATGAGCTTTGGCGGATCCAGGAGAAGCTGGAATGTTACTTTGGCTCTTTGGTTGGCTCCAATGTGTATATAACCCCTGGAGGATCTCAGGGCCTACCTCCCCACTATGATGATGTTGAGGTGAGAGAAGAAGCATATTTCCCAGTGTGGAGAACAATGAGTTATTGAGAGCATGGTTATGAAGTTGCTCTGGGAGTCCTTGGGGTTCTTTTCATGTTACACTCTAAAGCTCCAAGACCAAGTCTGTGGCTGTTCTTTATGTGCACTCTCTGGAGATCTTGAACTCATCTAAATGTTGGGCCAAAACAAATCTCTCCAAATTGATTTCCTGCTCCTTTTCAAAGGGAGAGATTGTTTCCAAACTTACTAATAAAAGAACATCACATTCATTCTTTTGAAACAGGAATTTACTGAACTCTATAGAAAAGTCATTAGCTTTTCCTTTAATTTCACAAGGTATGGTCTTTGATATAATGAGATCACACATAATCCTGGCTTCTGCTCTCATTTTCTTTTTTATTCCAATAACTGCCAAAAATATATATATTTTTTCCATTCATAGAAAACTTGGGACAGCTTGAATGAAGGTCATGATTTAATTTAAGCACTGGCACTTTAACAGATGTTGATTTCATTGTCATATGGTTTCCAAAAAGTTAACTGACTTTTTATTTTTGTAAAAATATGAGGTATGTGATCACAGAGATATTAGTAAAAAGTTCTTTTTTTTTCCCCCTTCTGAGACCAAGTTGATAGTAGTACATTTTCCAAAAGAGTTTTTATTTCTATTTTTAATAGACCATTAAAGTATCTTTGGCTGAATAAAAAAATAAAAACTTAAAAAGTTTTCCTGTTTACCAAGCCCCTTTTCAATATTTTAAGACTTTAGGCATTCCATTTAGCTGAAACTTGCCTTTTCCAACTGAGATTATGGGCTTTCAGAGGTCTGTAAGATGATTTCAAGAGTAAGACTGTTAATATAAAGAACTTGGCAATGCTCTAACAAAGTGAAAAAAAAAATGAGTATCTGTTCAGTATCAGGATTCATGGTTACCTGTTTTAAAAAAATAAAACCAGTAGTAGCCACTTTTATTGCACGGAGTGACATGCATTTCAGATTCTCTCATTTTTAATTTTTATCTGAAACTTAGGATTTGTCTAAACCCCCTCAAAGAACTAATATTCTGAAAGATTTTGCACGTGAATTGTCAGGAAACTCTCTGACCTCCCAGGTCTGTGGCTTTTTATAGGTTTTCATCTTGCAGCTGGAGGGAGAGAAGCACTGGCGCCTTTACAAACCCACAGTGGCCCTGGCACGTGAGTACAGCGTGGAGGCTGAGGCCAGGATTGGCACTCCAACACATGAGTTCACATTAAAGGTATGGAGTGACCATATGGGCACCTCTTTGAGCTGGCCTGTCTCTGTTGCTAAGATAAGTTCAGGTTTGAGGTTTAGAGTTTGTGTAACCGTCCCTGTGGGAATGTATCCTTGGGACTCTGAGGTAGGATGGCTCTCCTTGCAACTAGCCAGCACAGGCAAGTTCTGAAGGAGTCTTGGGGATTTGTACTTGGAGAAGTGAGCTAAGGAAGTATTACATTGATTTCTCAAATAATCTATAACCATATATGATCCAGTTCAACAGAAATAAAGTTAATTCAGTGTACCATGAACTTCTCCAGAAAAAAAGTGAAAGATTTGGCCTTGGGCAGTTTTTCTACATCTAAGACAGCAGGTGTCATGGGTTGTAGGTTGCTTAGGCAAAGCCTGGCCAGGAATTTCTTCATTTTTTTGGTTGCAAAAACTCTAGTATAACCCACATTCCTCCTGATTATGCAGCAGACTATTTTCTGAACTCCTTCTTTCTCCCTGCATATAGTTACTAGAAGAATAGTAATTAATGAAAGCTCTTTAGGATTCTTCCTCCAGGGAGCCAGGTGGCTTTATCATGTGCATTGGCATCTTTTTGCTGAGAAAATCTGTCTTTGAGCCGTTAGCATGGATGGGAACATAGCCAGTCCCCAGCAGGAGAGGTTATTGAGAAAAAAACTTAAAGTATAAAAAAAGCTTCATAATTAAACTTTATACTCTACTTTAATGCTACTTTAATTTCCTTTAGTGGCAATTAAACAATGGTTAATTCAAGCTATTCCAGAGATGCTTGTAATAGAATATATTGCAATGGAATTACTTACATACAGTTATTGTTTTTGTACTTATTTCATCTTCAAGTTGTAATTAGTATAGAATTCTTGTCAATGCCTATATCTGTTTCTGGATTTTTAAGATCTTTGCCTGTTTATCTGCCAAGAACTAGGGGAAAGCAATCTCCTTTTTTAGGATTGGGCCTAATTATAGTGTAGTTAAGTAAATAAACAACAATAAAGGTAACCTTGGTTTTATATGCCTTTGGTGAGCAGTCACTAAACTATGGTCCATGGGTCAAACACCTGGCCTACTGCCTGTTGTTATGAATAGAATTTATTGGTACAAAGCCATACCTATTCCTAAAGTATGTCTGTGACTGCTTGCATTACATAGTTTACTAGTTGCCATAGAGAACACATGGCCTCAAGCGAAAAATACTATATTTGACCCTTTAGAGAAAGAGTTTGCCCAAGCCTCCCTTGTACATTTACCAGACTCTTGGTTGATTGTGTTTAAGCTAGAGACTAAGCCATCTGGGGTCTTTGAGGCCAGGGCTGAGTTGCTCAGGTGGACAGCCTGGCTATTTGTCATGCTGAAGAAAGTCAGGTTTCATAGTGGTCTTCAAGTGTGGAGGGTGTGAATTCTCTGTACTGTCGCCATGGGACTTAGAGGATGAGATGGAACAGATGCCCATTAAACATTCAATGAACACTGTTTATTAACAGAAGCTCTGAGTCTCCTGGAAGGAGAAAAACAGCATTGTGAGGTACACTGCTTTTCAAGTGTGTATATGCACATACATGTGAAATTTTAATCAGTATACCTCTTCAAATGAAATTGCCCAGTATATGAAACAAAAGCTGAGTCACTCTGGTTGGGAGAAGTGTGTGGAAGATACTATGGGAGTGCTGAAGCCCTTGTCACCCGTTTTCCCACTATTGCAGTGCTAGTCAATGCAGTATATCTGCCAAACCAGGAGTGTTAGGGTGAAGACAGCCCCCATAGCAAAAATAACAACCCTCTGCTTGGGGATCTGACAGAGCTAGTTTGAATTCAGATGTTATCACTTAGCTCCTGTACTTGGACAAATTACTTAAGTATGTTCTTCTTCATTAAAATAGAGATCATAATATTTACCTTGTAGGATATAAGAATTGAAGGATATTATTTTGATGCCCCCTTTACAATGAAATTACTTTGATGAGGTATAAAAGTATGTACTAGTGTTAATGATTTTTTAAAAAAAATATGTATTTTTTAGTTGTAGTTGGATACAATACCTTTATTTTATTTATTTTTATGTGGTGCTGAGGATCGAACCAGGGCCTTGAAAGTGTTAGGCAAGCGCTCTACTGTTGAGCTACAACCCCAGCCCGTAATGATTATTTTAGTAACAAAAAATTTATTATAGTTCTGGAGGCTGGAGTCCAAAAGTGGTCTCCACTGTGTTGGCAGAATCACATTCCTTCTGGAGGGAAACTCTCAGGGAGATCTTCCTTGCCTTTTCCAGTGAGGGCTGGAAAGCATTGATCAAATGTTTGTGCAATGAATGAAATGTGTATGTGAGGCTCTCACCTACACAGGAGCCAGCAGAGAGACACTCAGTAAATGGTTCTTTTAAGTATCAGTAAAGCATTTATTTACCTGCAGTACTGTCAGTTTGGTAAAATCTAAAGCAAATCAGCAGCCAAAAATATAAATAAATGTATATTGCTTTTGCTTTGAGGGAAATCTTTAAAATTCTTTTAAAGGTGGTATTTCTTGAGTTCTGTCTCTAGGGCTCTTTTACTTAACTATTGAGCTAGACTGCTTCCCTTACTTCAGAGAGGAGATGAATGGCTCTCAAGATTCCTTCTCTCTTTAGGCAGTTACAGAATGTTGGTCTCAGTGGGATTAGGGAGGAGGTAGCTCAGGGCAGGAGTAATTTGGGAAGAATTTTTTCATCTGTTTATTTGGGAGAGAGTAAAAGGGTAAAAGGGAGTAGGCTTATCTGCCCAAGAAGATAATCTTTCGTTATATCTAGTTTGTAGGTTCAAATAAGAGTAATATAGTTTTTCATCCATTTATCTAACATTTTTTGAACATATGTTGTGTGTTGGGTGCTTTGCTAGGTTGCGCTCTGGGGAATATAAAATGGGTAATTGACCCTTCCTGGATGAGCTCAAATATTATTAGGGTGGTAGTGTGGCAGCCAAGATATGTAATATAAGCACATAGCACATACCCATCTTTGCCCTGGGATCTTTGAAAACTACATGTCCCTAATCCTATGGGGTATGGGGCTGTTACCCCATTCTAGTAAAAGAGAAACTGAGGCTTAGGGAAGATAAATGAATTGCCCTGGTCAGCAGTCCATAAATGGCAGCATCAGTATGACAAGCTTCACTCTTAACCAGGAGGGAGAGAAGATGCTCCCCAGGAACACCTTCCTGGATCCCAGAATCAGGCAGGGTAGTTTCAGGTGTATCTGGTGTCAGCTTGCGTATAAAGACAGTGACTCTAGGCCTGGAAGTTTCTGGTGGATTGTGGTTCACAGTGACAGGCTCATGGACACAGTGAAGCTGGATGGAGATTGTCCCATGAAGCAGTGGGTTTGAGTAGAGATCTGAAGCTCAATACCTATATTTATCTCATTAAAACAAAGAGGACTATCTGGGCACAATGGTGCACGCCTATAATCCCAGCAGCTCACGAGTTCAAAGCCAGCCTCAGCAATTTAGTGAGACCCTAAGCAACTCTGCAAGACCCTGTCTCTAAATAAAATACAGAAAAGCACTGGGGATATGGCTCAGGGGTTAAGTGCCCCTGGGCTAAATCCCAGTATCAAAACAAACAAAAAAAAGAGGACTGAGAAGTATAGCTCTTGTTAACTCTACCTTTTCTTTCTCCTTTAGCCAGGTGATTTATTGTACTTCCCCAGAGGGACCATTCATCAGGCGGACACTCCTTCAGGGCTGGCCCACTCTACTCATGTGACCATCAGCACCTACCAGAACAAGTAAATGCTCTGCCCTCAGCCTAGCATCCCAGGACAGCTCTGAGTTATGGCCCAAGCAGCCACATTCAGCAGGGACCTGAGAGAGTTGGCCACCTTCTCTTGTTTCTGTCTCCTTGCTGACTTCCCTATTTCTTTGATGTCTCATGTGTATGATTGGCCCATTGGACTTGCTCCTGGGAGCATCATGGATCTCACTCTATATAGAATACTGGGAAATTGCCTGAATAAAGGGTTTCATAGTTTGAAAAGAAAAAAAAAAAAAAAAAACTGTAGCTATGGGTGTGTCAGTGTGTTAGTGATGCCAGGCTGGGCTTGTAATCTCTGTGTCTCTCTCCTTCTCCCTGTCTATCCCTACCTCTTTTTATTTTTAAAAATTATTGTGGCAAAATATATATGTAGCATAAAATATGTCATTTTGAATTATGTTTAAATGTAGAGTCTGTTGGCATTAGATTCGAACAGCCATTACCACTGTTTTCAAAACACTTCCAAAGTCCCCAACAAAATTCTGGAACCTTTGAAACCTCTTGATCTCTTAAGAGTTCCAGTTTTTACAGTCCATGAAATTTAAGTAGGAAAGGGAGCCTGGAACAGGGGGAACTAAAAGCACATGAGATAAAAATAGATCCACTTAAAATCATGACAGGAATTAGTTCATTTTTTCAGTAGGCATGCACTATTCCTGCTAGTTGTCAGGAATGCAAAGGTTACATTTTGATGGACTTTGAGAAAACTGACACTTTGGAAGTGGTGGCAGGATCAAGGGATGGATATGTAAATAGTTGCCAAACAGTGTAATAAATTCTGTCTGAGGTTTGCACAGATACCCGTAGAACATAGAGGAATTACTTAGTTGAGTGCCAGGGAAAGTTTCAGAAATGAATTGACATTATCCCTGAGTGAGTCCTAAAGTGTGCATAAGTGGGGATGAGTCAGAAGGTTGGGGTAGGAGAGAACATTCTAGGTCCAGGGGATAATATGACCCTTTCCTACTTCCGAAGCCATGATTTACAAAATGAGTAAGCATGCCTCTGCTTCCTTACCTGATTTTTTCAGTATGAGATTTACCCCTATGCTTAAGAGCCTTACTGAAGGAACTGGCTAAAATTGGGCCTGACGTCAGTTCTGTCTTTGCCCACAAGTAGAAGGCCCAAGCTTTATTAGGCTTTAATTCTGAAAAAAAAAAAAGTCTTTGTCACTGTGGCTATTTGGGTTTCTTAAAGTGTGAGGAATAGAAAATCTGAGTCCAGCTCAAGAGCAGAACAACTGAGGGAGTAAGTCATAAGACCTGTAGAAGGGCCCTGCCACAGAATCTGGAAACAGAAGTTCATTCTGGGTCTAGAGTAGCTCTGGACTTTGCCAGCCAAGTTGTTTTGCCCCATGTGCATCTTCTGGTATCCCCTCATTAATGTTGCTCTGCTACCCCCTTGCTCCTGAATTTTCTCTGCGTCTGTTTCATTTCTGTTATTGTCACCATCTGGTTTTCTGGTCATTGCTTTTTGCTCCCTCCTTTTCTTTCTTCAGCTTTGTGTACTCATCATATTGGCTTATCCCATGCTGTCATCAGTTACTTGTGACCTCCCTCTGTATCACTGAACCTATTTGTTTCTGCTGTTAAATATTTGACTCTCACTCTGCTTCCCGATCCTGAGATTGAAGCTCTGGTAGGCTGCCCCTGGATCCCATCTCATCCTTATCCAGTCACCTGTAAGTGGGAGGAACTTTATAAGTTACAGAGGTTGCTGCCCATGTCTGTGGGTGGGCACCATAAATGATGTGTCTAGACTGGACTCTGACTTGTGTCTTGTGTAATTTGAGGACCGTTGCTCCTTGGAGGTCTTCTGCTCTGAGCCTGGGCTCTGTAAGCTCCTGCAGGAAGGTGAAGATTTGGGGCTTCTCCCCAACACCTTCTCATGGCAACATTATTGGAACATTTGGGGCCTGCTCTGTGGGGCAACAGCAGGTTGAATTGGCTGTTTTATCAAAGTGAACCCCTTAAGAGGTATTATTCCTGAATTTTGGAAAGTCCCGAGGTCTGTCCTAACTCTGTTTAGAGAACAGAGCACTGTTTTTTAACTGCTGTTGAACTCCTCTCAGTTGTTGCCATATGAGTTTCACCTATTAACGGTGCAAAGGAAGTAGGTATTTTATGCTGCTGCATGTGTCCTACAGTTGAAGCTCAATTAAAAGATGTGGCATTAAGTCACAAAGCAGAGAGGCCACCAGGTAGTGGATACCTTGGGGAAAGTACATCTCAAGTGGATTTTGTCCTAATTTGCCACTTCATCAGAAAGGGAACATAAAAGTGTTAATTTTCCTTACTGAGTGAGAAGCAAAAGTCATACTGTGAATTTCCATTTTGCACATAGCCAGCAATTTGATATCTGCTGGTAACACAGGAAAATTTTAAACAAGCTAAGAAATGTTTAAAGAGGGCAACCCCACAGAGAGTGTTTCTTACAGTGGCACTTGGTTAAGAATGAGCCAATTTTACTACCCCAGAGAAAGCAAAAGTAATTGAACACTGAGCTTATCCTTAGATGTTATTTTTGGCCACTGGCTTCTCCCTCTACCCCAGTAAAACCATTGCTAGAAATCAATTCTTTTGAAATAGTTGTTGGTGGATATTTTACTAAAGAGCAGCTTCCCTCTTTTAAAGTGCAGTGGAAAATGTAACATTTCACTGTTCAGGTAATTACATAGTCTGGAGATCTTGCTGTTTCCCTAAATGTATTCCTCTTGGATTTATTGCATAAAAGATACTTTTTCTAGATCACCTGAGTGTTAAATTTCCTACAAAGCTCCTCAGAGATACTTGTGTTAAAGCTTTGGTCCCTTGGACTTCCTATTTTATGACAGTATCTGATTATTTTTCTGATATCTTTAAGAAAAATCGTGAATGAAATTTAACTTTCCACTTTTAATTTTCCAAGTGAGTGCCTGCAGAGAAAGAAGCAGTGTGATCAATGAAGATCTTAGGTTTTCATGTTGAGTAACATCAAATTAATTGAATTCAGAAAGCTTGGGCTGGGAGGTTGAAACCCCACTTGTAGTTTTTGGTTTTATTAGTAATAGGCATTTTGCATATATTTGTGTGTATTCACTGGTTTTTATTCTTTCTTTTTCATGGTATATGTTCTAGTTCATGGGGAGATTTCCTTTTGGACACCATTTCAGGGCTTGTGTTTGATACTGCAAAGGAAGATATAACATTACGGACTGGAATACCCCGGCAGCTGCTCATGGTAAGAGTAAAGAAAGGCATGTGGAGATGAAAGTGGCAGCCTCAGCCCAGGCCAGTCGAAGCCCTACCTTCTGGGGATCTAGGATTCTTTACTCAGCTGAGCCAAGTTCTTCTGCTGTGTTGCCTGCTGAGCTATATGATTTGCAAAATGAATGGATGCCATCCAGAGATCGTGGGTGTTGCATAAACAGCTCTCTTACTTTATTTCACAGTGATAGTAGCAGGCATTGTGGAGTGCTTGTTGAATAAATTGGCCAGGAGAAATACACATGATGGGAAATGAGGAGGAAATAGAGGTTTGTTCCAATGATGACTTAGAGAAGAAACCCACTGGAGACCCAGGCCTTTGTGTATTCGCTGGTGCTCCTGCATATTTTTGCATTTTGAAATATGAGTACTGTTTGGTTAGTTTTGAGAAGATCATTAAATGAGGACTGGGTGGAGCAAAAGTGAAGCAGGACCTTAGAATAGTGACTTGCTTTCCAAAGGCAGAGCCAGACTGCACTATATGTGTAAGGATCCCTCTTTCTAGGAAAAATCCTGAAAATTGTTCTTTTTTTATTAACAATAGGCAGCATAACATGAATGGGTTATGAAGAAGTAATAGGATAAGGTTCTTAAGAGCTCTGGTTATTCCTGTCCTCTCTTGAAATGACACAGAATTTTGTCTGTAGTATGTGGTTGGTGTTAGGCTCAGCATACTACTGTGGAGACTGGGACCTCTGTAGTAAATTCTGCTTGAGTCCCCACCAAGGCTCACTTCTGTGTTTTTAGCAGGTGGAAACCACAACAGTTGCAACAAGATTAAGTGGCTTTTTGAGGACTCTTGCAGACCGGCTGGAAAGCACCAAAGAACTGCTTTCATCAGACATGAAGAAAGATTTTGTTATGCACAGACTCCCCCCTTACTACACGGGAGATGGAACAGAGCTGTCGACACCAGGTGAAGCTTTCTGTTTTCTTCTAGGTGGTTGGGGCTGGGGCGGGGGGTACATTTGCGGCTTTCCTGGGTAGGCCCCTCTTTGAGCAGATGGAAATTAAGAAGCAATTTAATATTAATGTGGGCATAAATCCATTCTTAGCACATAGAATTAAACTAGATGGACTGCACTCATTAGCATCCTGTACCTCACAAGTCATTTGCAAAGAACTTATAGCATGCTGGGAAACAAGAGCCCTGTCTTTGGGTTAGGAATATAGATATATATACTTATGTGTACTCTGCTAGTCAAAATCTTCAAGAAATTTTAAGAACTTAAACACTGAAATAATCTTGTTGGAATTAAGGCAAAGGTGGGTAAAATGTTATTGTCAGATGAAATGCAAGAAAACTGAAGTCACCGCATAAATTAGGTGACTAATTTATGACAGGTTTAGGCTGCAACTGACATAATGCCTCTGGATAGAGGATGTCAGTGTCTTTTAGGAGAGGCTACAAGAGAACAACCTCTTGAACCCAAAGTTGTATTTATTGATTTGTTGCAATGGAGAAGACTGCACACCATTGGAAGGGCATGAGAAAGGACTTAGGGATGTGGGCCTGAACTAAGTGATTTTGGAGAAGGTTCGAGGAAGTAGAGCATTGCTCTGGATTGATGCTGTCAGGATGAAGGATTTAGAAGAGACCCGGTCAGAATCCTTCTTATCCAATGGGTAGGAGGAACACATAAGGCAATGTTACGATGGGTCAGCAGCAGCAGTCATTCCTTAGCCAGGTGGGAGTGTGGTCACTGGCGGTTTGGACAGTGTTCTTGTTTTTGTCTGAGTTCAGATATGGGTCTAGAATGTTTTTATCTTGACCTGTCATGGTTAGGGTGGTCCTATCTGACACTGTTGCTTCATAAAAGGCCCTACCAGCTGCCAGGCCAGCTCACTGGCTGCTTCTCTTTTTCAGAGTTGAGTGAGGGGTGTATTTTACTAATCACCAGGTTAGAACCACTGAAATAAACAGTACTTTGAAGGGAGTTGAGATTTTTATTGCATCCACGCAAATCAAGTATTTTACCAGCAGTGTTTTAATCTTTAACAGAATAGAATTTGCTAAGTTCCATCTAAGTTCCATCTTATGACCCAGAATGTTTTCCCTAATGGTTTCCTTGTCGTAGCTCTTCTAGTCAATAAAGTTATACCTCCCTAAGAGTCTCCCCAGCCAGAGGACCTTGTAAGGCCTGCCAGTAATAGTGACTGCGTTTTTACTAAGTTAAGTTCACTTTAGAAAAGAGTGACTATTTTTTTTTTTTTTTTCGTGAACTTTATCAGATAGCTTTTATCCGACACTATACTTGACCTACATAGACTTCCAGGGCCACACAGTTAAGAATAGTTAAGAATTGATGGAGTGGTACAGTTTGAACTCAGATAGTCCCTTGTGTCGGAAAAGCTGTTGGAGGATAGATACTGGAGAAATAAGTGCTCAGGCCAGATGGCAATATGTCCCAGTCTACTGCAGTAGCTACCACGTTTTGATGGCATTATTTTTACCTGTTGGATGTACTCATGAACTTTTATCTAATTGTGTATCTGTCTTAACAATAAAGATAGCTCCATAAGCATAAGGATGCAAACTCATATTTGGATTCACCTGCAGACTATTAGTTTCCTAACCATTTGTACTGCAAGCAAGTTTGAATGGCTGGTTTCCTTTTTTGAAGGGTTGGATTTTTCTTTGGTGTTTTCTAGGTGGAAAATTACCAAGGTTGGACAGCATAGTGAGTCTGCAGTTTAAGGACCACATCATCCTCACAGTAGGGCCAGATCAGGATCGATCTGTGAGTATTCCAAGAGGGATTTCCTCTCTTCCCAGGGTCTTTCCACTATAGGCCTCAGTTTATTATTCAAAAGGAGTATTGGTCCTTACCCTTCTCCTTCAGGAATCCATTTGTGTTCAGTTTACCATCACTCTGGTCAGATAATGCCAAAATCTTACTGTTCCAAATTTTCCTTTGTGTTGGATACTTGAGGGCTTCCCCTCATCCCCTCAGAGTCTCCTCCTTCATTTCTAGTTATGTAAATATGTCTGCTCTTGGCTTCCCATCCTACTGCAGGCCATGTTTTTGAGAATCCCTGCTTCAGTCCCTCTCTGATTATTTGCATCAATTTCTGTGTGGTTTTGCTGATATTTCTTCTCAACTTCTAATCCCATAGATCAAAAATAATAGTCTACACTCTGTAACCCTGCTATCTATCTAGCCCATGATTCTCAAAACTAGCTGACTGTGGAATCAGCAAGAAAGCTTTTAAAAAATTAAATTCCTGGGGCTGGGGTTGTGTCTCAGTGGCAGAGCACTTGCCTAGCATGTGTGAGGCATTGGGTTCAGTTCTCAGAATTGCATATAAATAAATAAGGTCCATTGACAACTAAAAAAAGAATTAAATTCCAAGTCTCCTGTGGTCTGGGTTAGAACCTCTGCATTTATGGTTTTTTAAAGCTCCCTATACTAAGGACCTTGAGGACTGTTCCATACCCTGTTTCTTCCTCATCAGCTCATTTGGAAGGTGCCCCATGAATGACTGAGGAGGAATTCACACGTCTTCTATGTTGTACCAGCCATCAGGGCCAGACCTGGAAGGGTTGACATATATAAAACCTCAAAAGTACACTATTAAAAAAATTCTAGTTATTTTGACAACCAATTAGTTTGAGACAATGTGTAACAAAGAATGACAAAAGGTTCTAGAAAGAAGTAGGGGTCATTTGGGATGCTATCACAATTCAAGTGTCATTCTTCTATAAATTACACAGCTGTTTTTTTTTAATTTATTGGCTGCAAAGTGTGCAGATATGATTAATATAAATCAAGTTCCTGAAGATGCCATCTTTTAAAATAATGACTTTTAAGTTCCCATTGATGAATTATACAATGTGTATATGTCCATACATATAACTTTTTGCCCAAAGGATTCCTTAAAGATTAGATATAATTTCATTTGAGCAACATGACTTTAAGATTTTTCTTAGTGTTCACTTACTGGAAAACCCTCTTAGTACTGAAGCCCTCAATATTTGTTGATGACTTAACATTCTTTTCTTTAAAGGATGAAGCTCAAGAAAAGATGGTTTACATCTATCATTCTCTAAAGAATAGGAGAGAAATACACATGATGGGAAATGAGGAGGAAATAGAGGTTTGTTCTAATGGAAACAGATGTCATTGCTGAGATTTGGGTGGTGGCTGGGAAGAATCAATTATTTTTTTATTTATATGTAATATGCCTTTTATGGCTGCATTATGGACTTACCTCTTGATATCACTGTGATACAGACCAGTTTTAAAAAGATACTAGCTGGAACCTGTAGCTTTATAGGAAAAGTAAAATAAATGTAAATGTAAGGCATTTCAAATGACTAATAATACCACTACTTAAATTAGAATGATTTTCATCTGATTTAAATGGGCATCAGCAAGTTTTGTGACTTCTCTAATTTTATAGTTGATGAAAAGAGCTTATCTGAAGTTTCTAAAGGGTATCAAAAACAACAATGTAAGGTTTATGTGAAAATGCCACTTCAGCAAACTAAGTTTTTAAAAATTAAACTTATCCTTTTTCAGTCTCATGGACTTCGTTTCCCTTTTTCACATGTGGATGCACTGAAGCAAATTTGGAATAGTTCAGCAATTTCTGTCAAGGACCTGAAGCTTACTACAGATGAGGAAAAGGAAAGCCTGGTATTATCCCTCTGGACAGAATGTTTGATCCAAGTAATCTAGTGATGTTATAGAATCAAATAACTGCTATTATACATGCTCATTTTTTAAATTTTTTTTAATGGGAAGTTGGGTAGGAGAAAATTGTCAACCGTCCTTACTTATCAATATATGGGAACATGGAAGGGGAAAAAAAAACAAAACAGGAAATTACAAGGTGTCCCAGAATGTGACAAAACCATATTTTTGACAAATTTCTTTAATCCAGTGTGGTAGAAAAGGCACAACTCCAAAAATGTATGATGTAGAACTAAAATGTCATTAATCTTTGTTCTTTGGAAATAACTTCTTTAATGCGCCTTCTTGGCTCTAGAACAATTTTAAAAATATTAACATGAAATTTTTTTTTTTTACAATGAAAATATACATACCTTGGTGTATACACAAGCTTCCCTGTTAAAATAAAGTTATCCCTATAACATTAGTCTCATTAAATAATACAGCCACACCCATGGGAGGCACTCAACATCTATGGACTTGAGAAAGTTTTTAGATTCTGCTTAAAAGATGACAAGAGCCTGAGATTTCAGGGGGAAAAAATATTTACATGGAAACACCAAGTCTATAAAAAATACTCAAAATAATGGGACTTGAGTTTAAAATATTGTTATTTTTACATTCTAAAGTGCATATAGGTTGATATTTTTAAAAATATCATTAGAGAATTTAATCTTTCTATATAAAAATAAAGTATTTTTCTGCATTCTGGCAAAAGTTGGGAATGAAAGAAACAGTTGTCTCAAGGTACATTTAAATCCAACTCAGGAAGGAAAATGCTTTTGAATTGTGCTGTTAAAGGTGGTAATGATTATTGGAAACTAAGTAAAAAATTATTTCCTGATTTTGCTTTAATATAAGCTATTTAAAATGGGAGTGAAAACTAGTAGAGAAATCAACTGCACCTTTACTTGAAAAGTAAATTTGGACAGAGTTTTATTTCAGGCAGACAAAAATTTGACTCTTATATAGGAGTGACATACTTTTTATGAACATTTCTCCTTAACGGCAAATCAAGCAAAATCTAGGGCAAGGTCTCAGCACCAGGACAGGTGACCCAATGCTAAAATGTGAGGTTGGCACTCCAAGGTAACATGCATTTTCAGTTTGAAAGACTGAGCAAAGAATGGCCACAGAAAATATTCCAGTCCTGGTGCCTTTTGCCTAATAAAGCTGAGGTCCCTCCATGGAGTCAGTTAAAAGTATTTAAATACTCATGGGATACTTCTATTATAAAAGCTTCAATATAGAAATTTGAAGACTTATTTACACACAGCAGCAGCTTAAGAGGAAGTCTTTTTAAATACATTTTCAGATGTTTCTAAAATTATTTTTTTTTACAAAAGTATGATATAGTTTATTTTCCTGTGCTTTGCAGTCATACAGGTGTCTGGTGGGATATTAATAGCTAATACAGGTGACAGCATCACCAACATCCTATAGTGGGCCATCAGGAATAGCATTCATGTTTGGTAGATAGGAAAGAAAACACAGACTTTCGGAAACTTGCTCACCATAACTGGAATCCATCAGGAATAAAACTTTTCCCAGAAATCATACCATTTTCTTCATAGATACACTGAATAACTGGCAAGAATATGGTGCAAGAGCAGCAGCCTTAGCTCCTGAAGGAAAAGTTGATTCTGTGCAGCGATTCAGTAGAGGGCACAGTAGCTTCCTTTCCACATGCATACATCAGTGAGGGAGGTGAGGTTCCTTTGCTCCTTCTAGGGATGGTGTTGATTCTCACAGTATTTCAATGTCCCATTTCTGTGTTTCTTTTCCCTCCACGGGCTGATTTACAATGACATGAGTCTTGTCACAATAGTTTCCTCCTGAAATAGAAATTCCAAAAGAAAAGATTATTTGTTCACACCGGTGCTAAGCAATTTCACCATTTTCACAAGCTTTTGTTCAGCCCACTGCTTAAGTAGATGAATATGTCATTTACATAGTGGTCTGAAGTGAAAAATAGAGTTTGAACAGGCATAGCCATTATTCACCTCAAATTGGACCTTATTATGACTCACATTGAAAAATTAAGAGGTATAATACGTGATTGTAGAAGCAGTGTGCCCTAACAATGCCATGCTTCAGAACAAACTGCTTTGAGAGAACTCTGGCTGGATGTCAGGTACTGTGTTTTTGTTTCTACATCAGCAGAGGCCGTGTGACTAAAGCCAATTAAAGCAAAAGCCATGAGTAATATGGCCATGACCTTGCTGAATTAAAAAACAAGGTTAACTGACATCTACCTAAATTTTAACTGAAGACTGAAGGACCTTGATGACTCAGGAGAAGAAGATAGAGATATTCCTTTTCAAGAAACAGATGACATTATGGTTTATGATGCTTCAGTTGAGAATTGTTCCCAGGGTTTACAAATATTACAGTTGCAAATGAAAATTTTACAAGTTTACTAATGAACAAAAACCTTTTTAAAGACTTTGTTGTTGAGCTTTTCCTGCTTGATGCATATAGTGTATTGGTTTGTAAAAATAACTTTTTTCAAGCATAAAAGCATAAAGGATCATTTCCCTCATATATCAGAATGTCCTTTACTCAGAAGAAAGAGGTTTAGAATTTAAGCTGATATCCAGGGATACAAACATTTGCATATTATCAAAGGCCCACCTTTAACATCAAGGACAAGTTGCTCACTGAGATAAGAACTGATGGTGCCATTTTTATTCAGTCTCCATTTTTGCCTGAACTGTCCATGTTCAGTCCATAGGGCTACCTTAGCTCCAGGTGTGTCCCGGCCACCAATCACATCAAGACATGTATCACTGGCCTAGAAGCATGAAGAAATAGAATGGCAGTACCACATTATATTTGCTAACATCAATTTAATTAGGGCCCCTTTTCTTTCAGATGAAGAAGTCATAGACATCTAAGTACCATGTCTTAAAAGAATAGCCTATAGTATAATTTGAGTAAACATCTTAAATCTTTATGGCTGAAGGGAGGAGTTGGTACAGAAACTGAAACAGAGGTCCTGTACTTATTTTTAAGAGGGCATGCACATTTGACAACAGTGTTCAGTAAAGTTTTATTGACTTGGAATTAAATGTTAAGTTACTGTTAGCTTAAAATGTATTATGTTGATCTTGTTTTTCTTCTAAAAATACTGGATGTGCTGAAGATAATCCAGACAATAATTGTTTTTAGATGCTTTTCATTTTTGAAGCATGAGATGTATATAAGTCATTAGTGATACAATGAAACATGTTTTTATTTTTTTTTAACCTAATGTTCTACGCTCCACAGTATGAATAATGAAGGGTTACAAAATAAATGAAATTAGTTTTCATTTTCTTAACATCCTCTAATAACAGCTGCTTCTACTACCACTTCATTATGTATTTTGAAAACAAAGGAGTTTTAACATGTTTAGATTCACATAGCTGATTTTTATTTCACAAAAGCACGTTGTCCATTTTTGATCCAGTGACTTACATCACTGGTTTAAAAAAATAATTTAGGCATATCTATAGCATGTGGTAACCATGGTTTTTCTCAAAACCTAAAATTTCTAGATCAAAAATTCTTAGTTGATTTTACTTATAAAAGTGTTTTTATGATCACACAGTGAACTGTCTCTAGGAAGCTGCAGTTTCATTTATGCCAGTTAATTTAACTAGATTCCAGTTTCCAAAGCCAAACACCAAAAAGTAGGGTACTATATCAGTGGGGATGTTTACCTTGGATTTAAAAAGTCCTCGACAGTAATACCAGATCTGAGTATTCTTTCCACTGTAGGGAGAGATGCACACCGACATCGCCCTTGTGTCAGCTAAATTTCCAGTGACTGTCAGATATTCATCTTGGGCTTGGTTCTTTATTCTGATGTACACTGCAGGCTGTGATGGGAGAAAAAGCCATTTAAAAATAACTTTTCCAAGCTGGAAATTAATCCTTCCAAAGAAGGAAAACTGTGAGGCAAAGTGAGAAGTGATTAGATAATTACATCACTTTCACTCTTATTTCCTTTAGCTAATATGTATAAATTTATGTTTTATATTGCTCCTGAGACTATTCAGCACAAAGCTGAAATTATACAATCTAATACTTCCTGGAAAAAAAGGGTAAAAGGTAATATTTTCATTCACTACAACTATGTGTGTGGCAAGAGGTAGGGCAGTGAAGAATTCAGGACTTGGTGGACTTTGCTCAATAATGTGTCTCAGCTGCACTAGGGGAGTAGGAATACAGGCAAGAAACAACCTACTAGACAAGAACAGTAATCAAACATTCTGTCTCCCGCTGTGATTAAATGTCAAATGACTACTGTGGAAAGTCTTAAAAAACCCAGGTAGGCAGAAAACTAGAAGCTCTGGTAATCTCTCTTTACCTAGGACTTTTATATGTCTTCAAAGGAAGACACCACGTATGTTTAATCACTACTTTGGTATTCAAAAATCGCATAACAAAGGAATTATCTCCTTGGCCTGGAACATACAAAGGAATTTTTAAAAATATACTAAATCTGGGAATACCACTAAGAATAATAGCAAATATTTATTGCACCTTCAGTATCTTGTCAAGCAATATATGTTAAATGCTTTCTGTGTCATTATGCTAAGACATACAGAATTCTTACTGTAAGAATTAAGGGTAAGAGTTAATTATATCTGTAAGGATTGTAATCAATACAACCCTTTCTGAATGTATGGTTACTGACCTAAGTTTTAAAATAAAGTTAATGTAGATGTGGACCCAGATGTATCCGCACGAAAACCCTTCCTGCTAACCAGCATGCTCCAAAGCCTATGCAGAAATGCAGTAATTATTCTTAAAGACAAAGGGAATAAGACGAGTTTCAAGGGTGGCAGGGTAGGTAAGATGAAGGAATAGGGCATGTGATGGAAGCTCAAGAAAAACCATTCTTTCCAGGTCATGATTTAGGCCTCCAGCCTCAGTAAAAATATAGGATATCAACATTTCCTCCTGTGGTCAAGTGTTGGTATCTCAGTCAGAACCTTGGCTAAGTAATAATAAATGGTTTGGTAGTTAATAAGAGAGCACTTTCACTCTAAGAAATTTAAGTGCTAGGTAAGTGCAACATGGTATTAGGGTTAAGACCACAAGTGACTATTCTGCTTTTGAAACTTGTGATACATCAACATGAAGGTAGTTGAATTTTGGTAAATTGCTATCATGTTTAGCATTCCTCAAGAAATAAATATTCTGAGCATTTAAATTGGCAAACACAAGGATAAATTATCCCCTCATTGTTATACAAATTTACATATAAGATGTGAGGGGAAAGGGAAAAAAAATCAAGGGAGAGAAATGAATTACAGTAGATGGGGTAGAGAGAGAAGATGGGAGGGGAGGGGAGGTGGGATAGTAGAGGATAGGAAAGAGGAGAATACAACAGTCACTAGTATGGCAATATGTAAAAACATGGATGTGTAACCGATGTGATTCTGCAATCTGTATACGGGGTAAAAATGGGAGTTCATAACCCACTTGAATCAAATGTATGAAATATGATATGTCAAGAGCTTTGTAATGTTTTGAACAACCAATAAAAAAAAAAAGGATAAATTATCTGGTCACTTAGATCAAGTGAAAATGACCTCTGCTTAGCAAAACATTTCAAATGTTTCAGACCACTACTTGCACATTCATGCTGCAGCCAGATGTAGTTAAATTTCTATAATTCAGCCTGGTCTCCCAATGCAGCTATTATTAATTCTAGAAGCTTAAGTATATCTTTATTACAGTTTCATTACCTTGTACATGTAAGAAAACAGGTATGACCTTCACAGATGATAGAATTCCAATTACTTTAGGACTAAGCATCACAGTTTTAATCAATTAAATCAAGCAAAGTACTAATTACCCTTATTAACATATGTGTAGTCTGACTCCTCTGTAATTATACTTAAAAACACTGATATGCATTATAAGTACCTTAGTGACTTCCTAATTCCCAACTTCAAAGAGGATCACATTTTAATTATTCCTGAGTTTCTAAATATGCACTAGAGCCACACCAATATCCTTGCCAAAAAGTTAAATATAGCCCCCAAATTACTATTTTAGAAAGCCAGAATTCTCTTGCTGGGTTTTAAAGCTATGGCCTAAATAAACAGGGAAAATAATCTATTAAAATTTTTTGAAATTAAATGTTTAATCAGAACTTGACCAGGAAGTGCCTAAAACACAATGCAGGAGAAATATACTTATTGTCAAATAACTTTCATGTAAAATTAGAGGCTATTATTCTTTTTTTTTTTTGGTGTGGTACTGGGGATTAAACCCATGGCCTTGTGCATGCAAGGCAAGCACTACCAACTGAGCTATATCCCCAGCCCTAGAGGCTATTATTCTAATTATTCTTTATCTCAGGACCTTGAGGATCCACCTTCCCCAGCATAGAACCACCATTCAAAAATGAGGACAATATTCTGTATTAAACTTGCCTACTAACATATTTAAAACAGGATCCACATGATTATGCAGCTGGTAAAGTAAACAATTTCCACGTGTATCTTGCATTTTCCTTTAGCTTTCCAATGGGATTACCCATCTGTGGTTGTGAGGGGAATCAGCAAGGTGCAAAGGTCCTGGGGTCCTGTACCACAGTGCTGTGCCAGGAAAGTCATTAGTGTTTCAGTAACCTCAGAAAGGCACCTCTGGCTTGCTCCATGGCCATTGTGAATAATAAACTTAGAAATGAATGTTTTATCATAGCAATATGAGCCAGGTGTTGTATCAGGGCCTTTGTGTTATTTAATCCTCACAACATTGAGGTATAAGCAATGTGATCACTGTTGAACCAAGAGAACCCAAGGGCAGTGGAATCAGGAATGGTGTGTATGGCAAGAGAAAATCAAGTAGGTTAACTTTTATACTTAACATTGTGTCAGATCCTCACCTGAGAGCCTCCACACTTTGGACTATAAGGTGTCATTGCAAATGCTGATCTTATTGGAGGAAAGTATAGTTGCTTAAGAACACTAATTTTAAAATATCACAGACTTGGTGTCAAATCTTGGTTCTGACACTTGGATTACTAGTTTTCACTTCTCTGAGTCTTACTTTGCCATGTAGAAAATGGGGGTGACTGAACTGTTATCAGAATCAATTGAACAAGTGTTTCTAAGAGATTAGAGAGAGTTGTGGCATATCTACTCACCATTGTACCCCTGACGGTTTCACTTGGGCTTTCTACCTTCCCTGAGACTAACCCCCATCAGGCCCTCACATATTGATACTTCTCTGATCAAAGTACTACCTGTGGCTTTTGATGATCATACACTGTCATAAATATTATTGCTTTGCGTTGGACACGTTTTACCCAACAAAAATGTAAATGTAAAATGCAAAAATGAAAACCGTACCAAGGCAGAAACCATGTTATATATAACAGAAGACATCCTTATATCTTCCATTATATATAACATGATTTCTAACATTCACTAATCCAGATATACAGCCCTTGAGCTCTACATACAAGGTATTATATGTGGTGATAGGCACTAGAGATGGAGTAATAAGCAAAATATGAATAAATATGCAAAGCCACTGCCTTGACTGGGTTTCCAGTAGAGTGGTAAGAGCCCAGTCCAGCTGTACCATGTGGTCATAAATGACACACAGTGTCCTATAAAGACAGAACTAGGCCTTTTAGGATTCTCATTTAGATTAGGAGAAGGGGGGAGTGACATTGGTGAGGACCTGACACACTGAATTCAGAGGGGTGATTAAGAATTAGCCAGGCAAAAAATGAAGAACATTCTACACAAAGAGTATAGCTTTGTTACAGATTGAGTGGGACAGCATTCTGCATTCTGGTGCATGTGGCACAGCTATGTGAGGAGGAGATCCTCAGAGCTGAGGCTGGGGAAGCAGGAGGTAGTCAGATCACAAAGGCCACACTGAAAAGCAAAGATTATATCCTAAGTGGGAAGCTTTTGAATAGGAGACTGACAAGCAGTAGGTGTGCAATAAATACTATTTTAATTAAATTGCCAGGATCCAACCCGAGTATTATGTAAGTGGGAAAAGAATCCACATACTAAGAAAGTAAAACTGGTATAGTAACAAAGTTCATTGTTGTGTCCACTGTTTGCTACAGAACTTACAGTATCTTCTTTTTCCATGAAATGTGAATATGGCCAATAAAATTTTATCTTTTTTGTCTTTTTTTTCCTTATGAAAGAAAATTTTACATGAATCAATGCTTAGATGAAATTCCTTTAAAAACAAATGAGTCAAAAAGAAACAGAAAATCTGAATAGTTCTGTGGTAATTAAATAAAATTAATTTATAATTTATGGACTTTAATCAAAGAAAATTTAAGGACCTGAATGTTTCACTAGAGAATTTTTATCAAATATTTAAAGGGGGAAATAATACCAATCCCACACAAAGTCTTTCAAAAAATTAAAAAAGAAGGAACATTTTTCAACTAGTTGTAAGATGCTAGTATTATCCTAATACACAAACTAGGTAGATGTACAAGAAAATAAAACCAAAAAAATCTATAGGTTAATATTCCTCATAATGGTAGACACCAAAATAAAATTCACTGTGGACCTTAGATAAAATTCTACAAGTTGGATAAAATATACAAAATCCTTGCCTACTAGTCCATTCTCCTTTCTACATAAATGAAAAACTAAGTACTTCTGATACTGTGTTTATGATATGTCCTGGCAGAAAATCAAGCTATTCCAGGTCTTAGGTTTCTCTGCACTTTACCTGCTTCATGGGACGAAGGGAACCTATGGTTTTCCATCTACTAAATGCTGTCCAATTTGGGATCTCAGTAGGATCAAGTAGAATTTGTCTTCCCAGGAAGTTGGGACCTTCATAAGCTATCCATCTGCAAGAAAGAAGCAAAGAAAATGGGGCACTACACAACAAAAGGCTATCTGTTAGTCAAAAATCTGCTATGATTCATATGAGCTCATTCTTTATAACTTCTAGGTTTTTTTTTTTTTTTTTTTTAATAGACTATCAAAAAAAGCAGGGAGGTCTAGGAGAAAGCCCACTGGAATGGAGGCTGCTCTGGTTTCCAATTAGGATGCTGGGCTCCTTACTTCCAAAATAAATATATGGCTACCTCCAGCTCTGAAATTCTGTATTCCTTTAATAACACCAATACATTTTTCATAGCATTAACATCCAAGACAGACCAGACCATAACCTCCCACTATAGAAAAACATGTTCCCACCTTTTGGTCATCCTCTCATGGTGGCTTCTCAGGCTGGCTGAAACCTATCTAGACATCTTTTTCCCCAATTTCAAAGACCACCAAGGACTACTTACAATTATTTGCAGATGTCACTCTTCTCACTCTTGCTTCAAGGATGGCTCTTCTGCAAATCTTCCCCAGTATTTCCCTGCCTTCAAACCTGACTGCATTCAAGCATGCCAAAGTGCATGAGGCCTTCAGGTGAATGCCTGGTGTCCCAAGAGTTATTGAATGGAACAGAGCCATGCCTATTCCCTTTCAGTTGGCCATGGCAGGTTGAAAAGCTGTGTGAGAGATATGACCCACAAACTGAAAAGACTATCTGACCCTTGACTTAGGTAATTACCATGCTGGATGGTTACGGAGAAAAGGCTGGAATGGCCAAGAGGATGTGAAATCCTCAGCAGGACTCAAGGTCACTGTAAACTGCTTTAAGACAGTGTGTGATGAGGGGGTGGCTGCCTTGCTTGGTTCATATATGGTACCTCGAGTTACAGTGGGGCTGTCTTGCCTCAACCAAGGGATGTGTAACCTAGAAGATGAGGTGCACAGCGTCAGCAGCAGGAAAGACAGCCAGCTGATTTCAGAGGCTCATTCTCAGGAATAGGTTCATCCAGGGTTCAGGGCTTTGATGAGTGTTCCCAAAGAAGGTTCACATGCTAATGTTTTGGTCCGCAGGGTGGTTCTGTTGGAACTTTCAGGGGGTGAAACTTAATGGGAGGTTCTCAGGTCATTGAGGATGTACCCACAAAGGGGACTGTGGGGCTCTAGGCCCCCTACTCTTCCTCCTTTTTCTGGGACCATGATACAAGTGATTTTCCTCCATGTTGTGCTCCATGATTCGCATATCTTATGTGCCTCACTGGAGGCCCAGAAAAATAGGGTTGCTAATCTTGGGCTGGAACCGCCAGAACTATAAGCCAAACTAAATTTTTTTCATTACAGTGACAGAAAGCTTTCAGGTGAAAAAGTTTTCAACTTACAAAGGGCAGTATTCTTTAGGGACATGTGCCTGGGTTAGTTCACGAAGAGACTTCAATTTGTAACTAAAGTTGTGGGCAGAAGGGAGGAACTGAGGAAAGCTTGATCTATTAAAACTATGAAAGCTTGCATGGAGACTTAAACTGACCATTATTAGGAAAAGTCTACCCTATTTCCCAAAACTAGGGTCAGACTTAGTCAAATTATAGATAGATGAACAAGATGCATCACCCTCCTTCAAACCCTTCTTACCTACACAAATCTAAATCGCCAGACTGGGGCAAAGGCAAGTTAATACGGCCACAGAGAGGCTTAGCCTCTGCGCCTCACAGATTCTTTTTTTTTTTTTAATATTTATATTTTGGTTGTAACTGGACATAATATCTTTATTTATTTATTTATTGTTATATGGTGCTGAGGATCAAATCCAGGGCCTCCCACATGCTAGGTGAGTTCTCTACCACTGAGCCACAATCCCAGCCCCTCACAGATTCTTTAAATGGGCAGAACAGTTTCAGTTATAGAATTTAAGCAAGATTTTAAGGAACTGTAACTAATTATATCTTGATATTAATGAATTGCACAGGTGGAAAGGCTGTGTGGGATGATGCATTAAAACATGATCTTCATTACCATCCTAGATCAAAGATATGACATAACATGGGGTTTAAAAAAGTAGAAGTCACTGAGGGTAGGTGGCTGTGCATTAAATGGTATCCTGTAAGCCATTTGTAGCCTAGGTAAACCTTTAGCTAGCCCTCACTATTTAATTTATATATACTAATTTCTCTTCTAGAGAATTTGGAATAGTAGGTAGATAATAATTCAAAAAGAACAAATAATAATAAGGTAAAACAACAGTTTTTCAGAAAAGAGTAAAAATATAAGGTGAGAAAATTTCAGTGGTGAATTAAATATCTATTTCATTTAGGAGTAGAAAAAAAATAGAAAAATATTATGAAAGTCCTAAATTGTAGTAATGCAAAATTCAGTTCAAATGCACTTTGTTAATTGGTAAATGATATTGTGGAATCTTAAGCTTAGATACAATAAATCAATTTATTTTAATAGACATTAAACCTTGGGAAATGACCCAGAGAAGAAATTAAAACTGTTCTACATGTGACTAATATAAAAACCATTTACTGCAATAGTTGACTTAATTTTCAGTTTATTCTCTGGTCTGTCTTGTTGACTAACCCCAGATATTTAAACAGTTGATTATTACACAATTTAAAAGCCATAAGAAATTTAAAATGGCCATTTTTATATTAGCCATCAAGAGTTGTATGTTTTTAGTTGATGTCTAGTATGAAAATATTAGCAGTGCTGATAGGAGGCAGACTTAAATGCCACACTCTTCAGCAATGGCCTAAGAATCAGATTATCTTGGAAGCAAAGGAATCTTCACTTTCAGAGCTGTTCACGTGCAGACCTCTCACAATTTTTGATTTTAAATATACAAGTTCATACCTAATTTTTGTATGAATAATTTTTAGTTTAATTTTCTAAAGGCAGCTTCCCAAATTGTAAAAGTGCAGGCCTTTATCATCTTGGATCCACCTAATAACCTAAGTGAACTAAAACACTGGTAGGCAGGCTAGGTCATTCCACATGTGTTATTGTCCATCTTATAAAAGGTGTCCTCCCAAAGTTCCTGTTAATGCAGGAATATTCAGAGGTAAATGACCAGATTATGAGAGCTGTAACGTAATCAGTACACCTTAGTTTGAACAGACTGACTGGGTGGTAGCTGTAGCAGCTGGGGCATGGCTGCACAAAGTGGGTCATTGGGGGCATGCCCTGGAAGAGTTGTTCTTCCTTTGGCTCCTCCTTTGTCTCTCTGCTTCCAGAACCCCCCATGAGCTGAACAGTTTTCCTCTGCTGGGTCCTTCTCCCATGAAGTGCTGCCTCACCTTTGGTTCAGAGAAATGGAGTCAACTGTGTAGGCAGGCTGAGACCTCTGAAACTGAGCCCCAGGTAAACTTTTCCTCCTCTAAGTTGTTCTTTTGGGGTATTTTGGTCACAGCAGTGAAAAAGCTAACTAAAACAATATGCAAATGAGTAACCTGGAGGGAAGTACTCTAGAATAAACATGCTGTCAAGTCAAAATGAAATAAAACAATCTTAGTCTTGCAAACAGTCATTTGCCGGATGCAGGCAATGGTATTCACAGTGAAAGTTGTTAGTTAAATGAAATTTCTCATGAGAAGAAAGCAAGTTCAATCAGGGAAATCTGATCGACCTGCTCCATGACACATGCTCTGACAAAGTGGTGCCCTTTGTCTCCCAAAGGGCTCTTCCCCCAGACTACTGCATGCTGCTACTTATGGGACAACACAGTCAGTCTTCTCTTATTTAGACAGAAACTACTATTACCATATTAAGAAATAAAAGGAGTAAGAATATCATCAGACCAATACTGTAACAGGGAAAACCAACCATGCAACACTGTCCTAAAACAGTGACCAAATTCTTCTCTCATACTTACAGTCCACTTTTTACCCATACAGACTGGGTATAGAAGTGCAGGTCCTTGTTCAAAACAGAGTTCACAGCCTCTTCAAGGTGTAACTCTCTTCCCTCACAATGTTCCAGAGCAAAAAGGCTGATTGAGGGTTCTTCAAAAATCTAACAGCCCAAAAAAGAGAAAGCATTACCATATGGAATATAGCCACACCTCAGTAACACCCCACTCTGAAGGCAAGGCACCTTGCATCCGTCAGTCTCAAATGGATGAAATTTACTGCTCTACCCAATGAAGATATTACAGTGAAGGCCACACTGGAGAGATTTGCTTCTATTAGTAATTTTTACTATTTTAAAGTTGAAGTTATCAGAAAAGTAATCTTCATAACTCAAAAGGGACACAATAAAAAGTCACACCTGGTTCCAAATTGCATATTAAGGTCTTGTGGTAGTGTAACAGGTACCACATAACACTGTTGATGCCAGTGCTTTTAGTTGGCAATAGAATAAATATCAAATGGAACAGTACCTTCATTTCCCAAAATACAATAGAAGCAGTCACTGAGAATGGAGGACTTTATGGCCCTATCCTCTTACATTCTTAGGAGGGCGATAAAAGGCAATTTAATTTAAAAAATAGCTAGGAGGCACAGGAAGAAAGGAGATTTCTCCATTAAAATTAAGTATTCCCTCAATTCATCATGTCAGACAATAACAGAACCACTATTGTTCCTTTTCCTTCATTAGTATATGCAAGTCACCATGCTAAGAAACTTAGGGGATGAAAAATAAAAACAAGTCAACATCCTTGTATTTGGGGCATTACTACCTAATAGGTAAATTAGGAGAATTACAGATATCATTAATATAATCCAGTGTCAAAACACACACACACACATACACACACACACCCTGTAAGAGTAGTCATAAGAAATCTATGTTACTTTTAGCAGAAGGGAGAAGAAATCAAGGAAGCTTTAAGGATGTGGTGGTATGTGAGCTCAGTTTCAAAGGATGCAATGGATTTAGAAGGCTGAGAGAGAACAGAGGGAAGGCACACTGTGCAAAGCAAGGGAGACAGATGCATGGATACATCAGATGAGCTGCAAGCAGAACCATTTAGTTAAAATACAGAGTCTGACGAGAAATAGTGTGAAGTACTTAGGCTCTCTTATTGTGTACTGAGTTGCCTGCTTCCCCCCTACAGCAACAGAGCAGGTGCAGATTGTTGCCAGGGAAAGTCCTTGAAGGCTTTTGATATAAGGACTATGATTGCCCTGAAGTATCTTTAACTTAGTAAAGGAGAAGCAGTACACTTAGCAGAGGGACTATGGTTGGGTCAAATAACATTAAATAAACCCTCAAAAAGCATCTTGCACTCAAAAGTGACCTGAAGATACACTTGCAACTGGAGCAAAATGAATTATCAGTGTTACTCTTTGCAGCATTGTTTGGGATATCAAAGGATGGGGAATCATTTAAATGCCCACTAAGAGGAAACTGGTTGAATAAATTATGGTACATTCATAGAGGAATCCTGTGTAGCTGTAAAAAGGAATCAGGATCTCATTACAGAAAGATAACCAAGATATATTCTTCAGAGACAAGTGAGGAATAGTGTAGAATAATATATTTTATGTGCTAAAATTTTGTAGTAAAGAAAAACTTATACACATGTGAGCGTGCGCACACACACATGTATATATACTTGTATATACATTAAAATATTTGTAAAAAATAAATACAAAACCAGTATCCATGACCACTCTTTGGGAGGACAGCAACAGGGAAGACAAAGGGCACCAGTGGAATGAGTGGGAACAGTTTTTCACTGAATGCCTTTTGGTATACTTTTTGGTTTCTGAATCATGGGAATATATTATTTACTTGGAGGTTTAAATTGTCAATTATTATGCATATGTTGCACTGTGTGTGTGTTTATGGGTTTTTCTTAAAATGGACCTTAGGAAACTTATCTGGCACCAACATAAATGAAGAATAAAGACAGAAATTCTGTTATAGCACCAGTAGACTGCTAGAATATTGGAGACCAAAGAAAAAGAGAACTGGACCTGAAATTCAGACCTGTATTGGGGGACAGAAGGGAGGTTTGGAGAAGGGTATTGGAGAACAGAATGAAAGTTAGGAACAGGGGATGGCCAGGAAAACCCCTGAACAATAGAGTAGACTTGCAAAGAAATGCAAGGAGTAAGTGAATAAAAAGAGGTAGAATGCTGTGGCTGGGAACATGGTGGTATTTTGACCTTTATGAGGAAACCAGGAGCAAAAACTTGTCTAGCAACTAAGAACTTATGTTTAGAGCTGAGTGTCTTCATTGTAAGATAAGAGGCAGGCTAAGCTTAACAGAGACATTCAACCATACACTGGACCTTTGGTATGGAGTTCAGAGGGAAAAGACCAGGTCGAGTGAAGTTCAGAAACTCTCAGAAGCTGGATAACCACTGAAGCCTTGGGTGTAGGAAAAGGAGAACCCAAAGAGAGCCCTCTACATTACATCAGTACATCAGTAAAGGGGAAAGAAAGTAATAGGGAAGAGTGGTCCCACAACACACAACCTCCAGCAATGCTGAGAAGGGGGTGACTGCAATAAAGCTGTCTGGGTTTGGCAAGTAGAGGCCACTGGAGAGCTTTATGAGAGCCACCTTGGTGGCGTATCTGTACTGAGGGGGAAACCTGGGCTGTCAGGACTGAGGAGTAAATGGTGAGAAATTGCAGATAGGGTATACAGACAATTTTTAAAAGAAAGTTGATGAAGAGAAGAGAAATAGGGCAGTGACCTCCGAACTTGCTCATGGGTATAGTGGAAAGTCACAATGAACAGAAAGAAAGACGGTTCCAGAGAAGGAATGAGAAGTCAAATTTACTGCTTCTTTAGAACTACTTGTTGGAATAGGTCAATAAGGGAAAGGACCACACTGGAAGGGATGAAATAAAAGCCAAGACAGGAAAAGGAAAAGGATGCTGAGAAACTGCCATTTAAAAATAGGAGAACATCTTAGTAATTTTCTCTTTATGTGGCCAAGGCTACCCTCTGACCAGAGGTCTTAATAAGCACTGTCCACTACAACTTTCTGCACCCTGAGAAATGGTATCTGCACTCTCCACTATGGCTGTCACTGGTCACTCGTGAGCATGAGCACGAGTGGCCAAGGGACTGAATTCAAGTCATTTAATTGAAACTTAAAAATTCATGTATGGCTAGTGCCATGGTTCTAGATAGTGTCCTACAGATTGGGTGACACTGGGAAATAATGTAAGAGTCACCTTGAAGTGAGACAGTAAGCCTGGGGTGAAAAAGCTGCCCAAGAGCACTTCTCTTTCTCACAGTAACCATTACTGACTGGGCAGGAGCAGAAACGCATTACTAGTCACTGAGATACTGAGTGATCACAGGCAAGATTAGGCACCTCGACTGCTACCTGTGAAATAAAAACTGGAAGCATCCCATCAGTTCATAGAATAAATTGGAAGTGATTGAAAATGAGGAGACAATCAGAATTCACAGGATAAGCCTTTGACTTAATGTTGGATTTTTTCCAACATCCTCACCCTCAGGCTTTTAAAAAAGCATTTCAGCTGACCTCTATACACACATTTACCTGTGGTGATGTTTGTGGCCACTGCCTGTCCAGATACCTTGCCTTTCTTCCCTTCCTCCAAAAGTCTCTAAAACTTTTTTTTTTTTTTCCTAATTCACTTGACAACAAAATCTGACCTGAAAAAATAGACGGCTGTTTAAATATTTAATCCAATCTGTGTAGTTATGCATTTAGTTATGGAGTTTGTGCCAGAACTCGGCTCAGGGTGTTTTCTTATATACTACATTACCATGTAATATTTAAAAGTTCCATATCTCAAAATACATTCAGACTAGGGATGGTAGAACTGTCTTCACTCATTTACTCTTTACAATTTACTTTTAACGTAGCCACTACTGCTCTCCAACTTTGCAGATGAAGCATCAAGACATGGGTCACATAGTTAGTGGAAGAGCTGGTGTTTCAGTCTAGACACTGTGGCCTTAGAGGCTGTTCTTAACCCCATGCTACTGTCCTGAAGTGTTCTAGGTACCAATAATGTTATAATGCATAATATTTCCAATTGGCAGGTTTGATGAGCACTTGACCTCATTGTGCTCAGCTGGTAAATATCCAGGATCCATTTTATTTACCTTGCTCATTGGCTAAACAAATGTATCTGCCATCTCAATTTGAAGCTCTGAGACCCTTGTACAAGTCCTCTGCTAGATAGACTACATTTATATCAACACATCTTCAATATAACTGGATAAAAATTTTAAATCTAAGTTACTTCCAAGACTTTAAACTAGGCTGGAATTGTGGCTCAGTGGTAGAACACTTGCCTAGCATGTGTGAGGCACTGGGTTCGACTCTCAGCACCACATACCAATAAATAAATAAAATTTAAAAATCATCAACAACTAATAAAAAATGTTAAAAAAATACTTTGAATACTGTTCAATTCCAAAGAATTACCAAACTGTGCTGCCAAAAAGTTATTTAAAATGATAATAATTTAATAGAAGGCTCAAAAATCTCTAAGACCCCAATCTTAAGTTGTCAAGGTCTGTTATATTAAAACAAAATCCTACAAATGCCTACAGGCTATCAAAAATCTTAAGCGTTGCACAAAAATATGAATTAATCATTGTCTGTGAGCTGTTACAATATTATTAAGCACTTATATGCTAAAGGTTTCATAGGCACTGGCTCATTTAATCCCCACATTTTGGAAACTTGCCCAGGGTCACTCAGGTAATAATTATTAATGGTGGAGTCAGGACTTGACCCAAAGTCTGTCAGACACCAAAGCAAACTCTTTACAAGGAACTATAATTCTTCTTACAAAACCTTTCATTTGGTTTAGAAAATCAGTTTCAAAATAGAACTATCTTTCTTAACTTAATTTTATTCTTTTTAAGAAATATTGTAATACATTTTAAAAAGAATAAGTAGCACAGTATATGACCATGTGCTCTAGATCCTGAAATATTACATTTTAATTTTACTTCATTTGTATTTCATATTTATTTTTAATTGATGCATAATATGTACCTATTAATGGGTTACACTGGTAATTCAATATATATATATACATACATACATATATATATATATATATATATATATATATATATATATATATATATATGATGTGCAATGAGCAAATCAGGGTTATTAGTATTTCCATCTCCTTAAACATTTATTACTTGTGTTGGGAGCCATTGAACTCTTCTCTTCTAGTTCTTCATAAAACATATAATAAATTACTGTAAACCAGTCAAACATATATGAAATTTTGTATCCAAAAAAGTTTTTGGTACCAGAGATTGAACCCAGAGGTACTTTAACCACTGAGCCACATTCCCTGCCCTTTCTTGTATTTTATTTAGAGACTTAGCGCTTGTTGAGGCTGGCTTTGAACTTGAGATTCTCCCACTTCAGCCTCCCTAGCTGCTGGGGTTATAGGTGTGGGCCACTGTGCCTGGTTGTATCAAAATTTTAAATAAATAAAACATACCAAATATAGTAAAAAATAAGTCCCCTCTTTGCCCTTCCCTCCTCCTTTGCCTTTCCCTAGAGGTACCCACTATATTGAAGTTGCTGTGGCTTCTTCCAGCTCATATTTTTATACTTCTAGTTATGCATCCTTTGTTTTTAAAATTTCCAGAAACATGTTACTCAAACAACCTTTAGCAACCTTTTTTTTCCAATTGTGTTTGAAATTTACCTGTTCATGTAACTAGCTTTCCGTTCCCTGCTAATCATATGTTGTACTGCTTTCTCTTGCATGAATGTGCTGTGGCTTGTTTCACCCATCAATGCTGCAAATGCTGCCCTCATTTCCCCCCTATCATAACTGATGCTTCTTTCACTAGCTGTACAGGAATAATCCCACTTCTCTGCAACTAAATCAGATTTTGTTATTTTTAAATGTTTGTATGTAAAATAAGGTAATGTTACCTTGTTACTGATTTAATTTATATTTCCGTGATTGTTAGTGAGGTTGACCATCTTTTGTATGAACCAAGCCATCTTCTTCTATGAACTATTTATATTCTGTCAAATTTCTGTCAATTTAAAAATGGATTTTTAAATTGAAAATCCACAGATTTTTTGAAAGACTGCTTGAAAGAGCTCATTTTAAATTTGGTACAGTAAACTTTTGTGAATTATCTGTACTACAAAGATATTCTCTCGGTTTGTATGGCTTATTATACGTAGCAGGCTGAATAATCCCTCCCTACTCCCTCTTCAGAATCCTAATTCTACAAATACGGTATTTTATCTAACACAGTAAATGGAACTTCAAAGAAAGATAAAGAATTAAGGATCTTAAGACAGGGACATCAGTCTGGATTATTCAGGTAAATACATATAGCGACAGGTATCCCTGTAACAGAGAGACAGGAGGGTCCATAAGAGTGAGTTTGGAGGGATGCACTTTGAAGATGGAGAAGGCATACAGTCAAGAAAAGCAGCTGACCTCTGGAAGCTGGAAAAGGTAAACCAATGCATTAGCCCCTAAATATTCCTAGGAAGAACTTGGCCCTGTCAATACCTTCAATTTACCTGCAGGAAGATCCATTTCTGGCTTTTGACAACCATAACTATAAGGTATTATATTTCTGGTGTTTTAAGCTAGTAAATCTGTAGTAATTTTGTTACATCAGTGCTATGCTTTGAATGTCCCCACTAAAACTCATGTTGAAATTTGATTCTCAACATCAGGCCCTCAAAGGCTTGAACCTCAATCCAACTATGGTATTTGGAGGTGATTAAAGTGAAATAAAACCATAAGGGTGCAGCCCTAAACCAACAGGACTGTGGCTTTATAAGAGGAGGAGGAGAGACCTGAGCTAGGGAGCTCAGTTCCTCTCCCCATGCAATGCTGTGCTCTGTCTTGGGGCTCTGCAGAGTCCGAACCAGCAAAGACAACTTACCAGATGTGGCTGTATCTTGAGCTTTCCAACTTTCAGAAGAACCATAAGCCAAGTAAACTTTTTTATATATAAATTACCATGTCTGGGGTGTTCAGTTATAGCAACAGAAAATAAATTGGGACAAACAGCAACAAGAAACCGCTATGCTTTTTCTTACTAACCAATGCTTTTGGTGTTTAAAAGAAATTGATCCTATTTCAAGATCATTAGAATAGTTTCCTATGTTTTCCTTTAAGTTGTAAGGTTTACTTCCCACTTTTAGGTTGTGTTTCAAGTTCAGTAATGTTCTAACTATCGTTTTCCATGTAAAGAGCCAACTATACTAACACCATTTATTTAACAGTTCATAATAGCTACATTGTAAGGCTCTCTGTGTCATCTTCCATGTTTTGGTATTATGTAAGGCAGTTTCTATGCTACTTACCCTATTCCACTGTTTCACAGGTCTTTCCTTGCACTAGTATCCAAAACCTTAATTATTACTGCTGCATAATGACTATGCATTTGCTAAGATAATTAATCCTACCTGTTATCCTAAAAATTATTGTCATGATTCTGGACCCATTCTTTTACAAATTAATTTTAGGATAATTAGCTACTAATTGTGTGTGTGTGTGTGTGTGTGTGTGTGTGTTGTCATACTTTATCCACCCCCACCACCAAAATAGACAAAAAGTTGTAAACACTTTGGAAGTGTATTGATTTGGGGGGAACCATACCTTTGAAATTATTGTCTTTTCATCTAAAACACAATCTTACTCCACCTTTTATGTACTTTTGATACAGCTTTTATAATTTGCTTCAGAAAGGGCTTACTGTCTTATATTAGGTTTATTCCTATGTACCCTATAGTTTAATTGCTACTTTTCTTGTATCTATCTACTTTAAGTATGCACATTAATCCCAATAACTTATTTGTAGATGCTCTTGACAGTCTTGTTTTTTTCCACTATACTTTTCTTTTTGTTTTTTGTTTGTTTTAATCTTATAAATTGGCCAGGACTACAGAGTACTGTGGAGTACAGGTGGTGATAGCAAAGACCTTTGTCTTCTGCCTGAATTTAAAGGAACTGCTTCAAATGTCTCACTAGCAGGGGGATGTTTACTGTAGATTTATGCTGGTGTTCATGTTCACAATGTATAAAATCGTACTTTTGATGATATATGGGTTCAGTTTAATATCAACCAAATTCTTCTACTCTTTATAAACTCATAGCATCCTTTTGCTCTAGGGCTGGATTTTAAAATCTTCCTATATTTGGGGCTGTGTCTCTTATTCAGTACTCTTGCAGAGAATGAATCACTCTTGTTAACTCTTATTACACCTCTTAAGATCATTTATGTCATCAGTCATAATTTCATATTCAGGTTTTCAACAGTCTCTTGTTATGTTTCTTTGACTCTGTCTGCTTATAGCTGCCAAGACAGGATTATTACTTCAAAGAAGGCCAAACTTCTATGCCAAACCACCATAGAGACATCAGAGAAGCAATGTGCAGACTATTGCTCCCATGGCAACACAATAAAAGCAGGTTACCCAACACACTATTGGGCCAATATTTATTATGCCTTACACTGTAGTTTGAAGCATTCACTTCCTTCTTGGATCAATCAAGAGCTGCTTAGGTTTCCTGCTCTCATTTATTATGTACCCATTATTCTTTTAATATCCAGTTTGACTTTAAAGCATTTCATTAGTAGCTGGCAGCTGTAAATTATGTTTTTTGAAAAAACAAACAAACAAACAAAACACTTTTCCACCCTCCTGTGACTTCCAAATCTACCAGTAGAACATTGTAAGTAGATAAGATACAAGTCCACTGCAAGTTCAAAGTACAACCCCTCTTATGGAAAGAACTGAAGTAGACCAACAAATTGTATACAAGTACTGCTTACATAATTTTAGGCAAGAATAAATTAGCTTACTTAGTGTATTTATTAATGGATTCTTGACATCTTTATGGGCCATGTGCTAAGCAGAGGTGACCAAAATGTGAAAGAATTTAAGCTACAAATAAATACAGAACTTGCCTTAAATGACTTTACATGTTCCATAGTTGTGATAAAAGTAGAAAGTGAAAAGCATCTTGAGATTCAGTGAAAGAATATTCAGGGCAGATAAATATCACTTCAAGAAACTGTCTCAGGAGGCTGAGACAGGAGGATCACAAGTTCAAAGCCAGCCTCAGCAAAAGCAAGTTGCTAAGCAACTCAGTGAGACCCTGTCTCTAAATAAAATACAAAATAGGGCTAGGGATGTGGCTCAGTGGTTGAGTGCCCCTGAGTTCAATCCCCAATTACCACCTCCCTCACCCCAAAAAATAAGAGAGAGAGAAAGAAATGTGGATCACTGAAAGGTTCTTAGAACTGGGGGTCCTTTGAATTAGGTCTTAAATGATTAAAAGAGGAGAAAGAAAAAAAGGTGTTTTATATTTCCACATAAGCGATACAAAATAAGACATAGTTGAAGCAAGGCATTGGGAGGGGGCAGTGGTAGCTTTGTAAACAGGACACATGAAGGAGAATGAGAAATAATACTGGGAATAGTAGGTCGGACTTGACCTTAGAGTCTAGACTTTATTAGAAGGTTATATGTCCAAAGCTGCAAACAGGAAGAACTGAAGAAGAAAGGGCCCAAAGGAATAAAATTAGTGAAGTGACCATAACAATCGTTTGTAAAAGACAGAATAAAGCTCTATACTTAAGATAATGGAAAAAAAAAAACATTACATAGATACACACACCCACACCCACACCCACACCCCTCCATCTCTATCCAATGCTTAGCTACTAATTGTGTGTTAGAAATCATGAAAAAGGTAGAATCAAAGGTGAATACTAGTTTTATGAGCAGATGATGGAGTAATAGCAAATGTATTCAACAGAAATAGGGAATAAAAGATGAATAAATCTAAAAGGGAAAATGGGATACTGCTAGAACTTACTGAGAAAGACCCACTTGGAATCTAGGAATGGGACTCAGGAAATAGTAGACTTCCTGCTTACTCTATAGATCTGGGAATCATGTGCATTGACAGAGGAACAGAGGTGAGAGCCAAAGTTATGATAATGGGAATTTTCAGGTACAAGAAAGAAAAGGCCAAGAACAGATCTTTGGAAATTTCTATACTTTGAGGGTCCAGGAGGAAGAAGACATTTGAATTTGATGATAGTGGGCTCACTGTGCTATATAATTCTCCTTTAATTTTGTATTAAGTAGTTAGCACAGATTTGGTACCCGGTAGTGGTTAATACTTTCGGTTGAATAAACAGATATGAAATGCATATTCAGTATTGTTCTCATTGTGCAGCATTAATAATATCTTTGGTCAAGTAGAAAACCCTTAAACTTCCTTTTCCTCAGTTACTAATCAGTTCTCTTTTTCTTTCCTGCAATTTGTACTCATAGTCCAATTTTCACCTTTGGCCTTTTGTCATCTTGTTGCTCTTTTACACACAGCATGATTAATGCTAAATATAGAAGTCTTTGGTTTCAGACCCAACAAAACACTTAAGCTTCAGTATTCACTCCCTTTCATCTTAAAAGATCTTTTTGTAACCGGTGTTAAGCACAGTTAGTTACCAAAACAAGGCTGGTTGAAAACCTTAAAGAGAAATAAACCAATAGAAACCCACTCCCCAATGGTTTGAAATTCATACTTAATTGTATAATCCAATGCATAATTTTCTAGAAATATAATCATGTCTTATAAAGATCCTGATGAAAACCTTGTTGATTTCATTATTAGGCCATTATTAATTTGATTTTACTTTTCTCAAACATAGCTCCATTGAGTTTCTCAAAATAAAATTAACCAATAATTTTATAATTCCAAATGAATTCCAAGAAGGGATTATGGACCATATTCTGGGGTAAGTTCCTCTACTGGTCTACTATATACTTCATCTGACAGCCACCAAACTATCCTCATGCTTTCACTAAAATTAATCTCAACAATCTTTTTCTTTTTCTTTTTAAAGGAAGTTAGTGCTTTCACAAAGGCAGAAGGAAGAATATGCAAAAATTATTAAAATTTCATTATCTCTGATAATCTCCAAAATCTGGTAATAGAGAACATGTTATGAGTTCAATACATCTAAGGTAGATCACATTTTTCTTTGAATATATTTACTCTGTCAACTTCCCCCACTGCCCAAGGAGTAGGGAGGAAGAATCTGTTCCCCTGTCCCATTAATATTGGGGCATGATCTTATGACTTGCTTTTGAGAACATAATGTAAGTAGGCAAATAATACTGTAACTGAGCAGAAGTTTCTGAATTTGAGATTCTCTCTTCCTCTAACTGCCATAAAAATAGGTATGTCCCTAATCAGTGACGCTCCCATCACCTGGTCCCAAAAATATATAACAAATGTACCTAAAGACAACTGATATCCTTGAATGGAAGCCAAGCCAACTCTCCAGCAAGTCACTGAGACAAAGAATGGAAAATAAAAATGCTGCTACAAACCACTGATATACTGGAGAGTAATGTGAAAGCTAATATACAATATTATTTCTTTGGAACATGAGAAACCTAGGCTAGATAGATTCTTTCTCATGTCCAATCAGAAATATGACTACGATACTTACTTGCAGCAGAAGTAGAAGCTGTAGAGGTTTTAAAATACGTATTATAGCTTTTTTTTTTTTTTTTTCAGATACACAGAGGCCCAGATAAATTGAGAGATTTTCCCAAGGTCACATTAGTAAGAAACAGAGCTATAAACAAGGCCTCCAGCTCTTTTCACTGTGAAATTTTCACAACACTGCAAATTATGCATCCAGGGACCTCTAGAACAGTAACATCTATCTGCAGCTATAGAAGTTAGCCTGGAACAAACTCTCATTTGTAAAACATACTGATCTTGTATGAAAATGAAGTCTTAAGATTCCTTAATATTATATATTATGACACTAAATGGAAAGTCATAGCATGCTGACAGCAGGCCACATCCTCAGAATATTCAGTTTTAACTATCTAAAGCAAAATCAATGAATAAACTTATACATACTCAACCAGACAGAAACATTTCTCAAAATGAATTCAAAATCACACTGGGTCATGGCATAGACATTGGTGTTAACAATGTATAGAAAAAGGTGTATGAATCCCTAAGTAAAAATACAGAGGGCAGAGGATGTAGAAGAGACCAGAGAAGCAGAAGAAGCAAAGAATGTCTAATACCAAGGGAAAGGAGATACAGAAGCTAGAGAATGTAAGCAACTAAGACCTGGGAAGCATACATCTCTTTGGTAGGGAATGTAAGCTTATTTCGAGATATGGAATTAGAATTCACCCAAATCTTATGCTCAATAAGCTTCTGATGACTATTTCAGTTTCCCATGTTTTTCTATAGAGGAAGAGAAATCCATAGATGAGACTTCTCAAGCTTTCCAGTCATTAGAATCCATTTAATACAAATTATTAAATTAGCCTTCTGTTTTACACATCTGTCTCCCTGGCTCTGGTCAACTCTTCAGGGCCTTCCAGGTAAAGGATAGTTATTTTGCCAGGGTAATATAAACTGGTGAAGCCACTTTGAGGTCAATCTTCAGGTCTTTGCTGTGACGCCCAACCTTACTTTATACTCCTTCAACCCCAAACCCATTGCCCTAACTTATCTTCAACAAAAACCTTTCAAAGACTTAAAATATGCCAGGAAAAAGCATTAGGAAATATGCTGCCCTTTCATAATTGAATGTCCTTCGCAACAGGCAGACCTTTACCTGCACTGCCTAGATTCCAGAGGACCAAATCCAGGGGTATGCAATTGTACACAACTTACATGTAAGCATTCCTCTCTGTAGTTTTCACTCCAGATTTAATTACTCATTTTACACTTTCTGAATATAAAATAATTTTAACTCTTCAAAGGAAAACAGTAGTGCTCATTAATTTTGACCCTGTTTCTAAGTTGCCTTTCCTAGAAATTTAATTCAGTTCACTTAATTAAGAATCCTACAAAATCCTTTCAAGAAGGTACTTTATATTTAGAGCTATATCTTTTGCTTTTAGAGTTAATAAAAAGTAAAGATCTGTCTATTGATCCAGCTATTGTAAGTTACTTTCCCAGAAAATCTGGACTATGCCTTTTTCAACTTTATTGAAATCTACAGACACTGACCAGATCACATTTTTTTTTTTTTATGTTAGTCTTCCTCTGATAGGAAACAGAGTTATTCTTTCCAACGTGGTAGCTATTGGGCCAACGAGAAAGACTAAGGACTCTATTTTTATTCTTCTTCCACAGCTAAGTGGCTATACTTAGCCTGATACCAAAAATATTCTATCCAGGAATTCCTCATGAAATAGGATGAGATTGCTTTGGTTGAGATCAAAGAACCAGAGTATGGCCATTCTCCCTGGAATCAGCTCTGGCCAAAAGGTCTGAGTCATACCCACTATTATTTAGTGCTTACAGTCGGCTCTGTGTGAATTGCAAGTTTGGACCAGACATGCCCCAAGATCATCATTATATTTAGCTTGAAAATGCCCTGGATCTTCCCTGCTTCCTCTGGAAATACACCTTGGAACCAGGAGTATTAGAGTAGTGGTTCTGTTTTTCTCACATTCTGAATAAATTTTTTGAAAAGGAGACTCTATTTGCTCTCTAAATGTGGGCCTCCAAGATAAATAGATAATTCTGCATGCACTGGGCAGAAAAGCCCTGGTTCCCCCAAAGGCTCAATCAATAACAGTGGTAGCCCATGCATTAATGTAATTGGAAAGCTGAATAGCAAGTTGCATGTGACTTATCTAATAGAATAATAAGGTAGTTGGTTATTATTTTTATATTTAAGTAGCTAAAACAACTATGGTACTAATAGCTAAGGTTGAACTGACTGAATTTAGTGTTCACTTATGTACCAGGCATTTTAAAAACATATTTAATATTTAATGGTCTTTTGAACTATTATTTGCTATAGATAAGAAAATAAGAAACTTTGTGAAATTATTAACCTGGGATTTATATTATTCTATAAGTTTTAAGTTTTACACTCCCGCTTAAAGAAAAGGAAAATACCAATCACATTTTGCTTAGATTTCATGAGTGAACCTCAATTTTATAACCAACGAGTAAATTATTCATATTTTATTATTTCTTCCTATAACATTTCCTCCAACTTCACATTATCATTTATTATTCAAGGAATTAAGCCCTTCATGTACACTATTTTATTTAGTTCTTATAATAATCCTTTGAGGTAGGTATTATTACTGTCTTTCCTTTACAGATGAGGAAGCTGTGGTTCAGAGAGATGAAGCAATTTGCCTAAGGTTTACATACATGGGTACTGATAGAACTCGGCTCAAATCTAGGTCTCTCAAGTGCCCTAAATACTTACACAATTAAATTGGACAAGAAGGACAGTCTCATAATTATGCATTCAGCAAAACACTTACATAGTCAATGGGTTTGAGGGATTTGACTGTAGATGTTGGGCAGCCACAGGAAGTAAGGTCAGCATATAGGCCTTCTTCTAATACACACTGGTTATAAAAAACGCCCTCTTGGTAATACAGGAGCCAGCTATAAAACAAGCAGTAAGACATTCTATTAAATTATATTCAGTCAGCACTGTGGACTCATCTTCATGTTGTGGAAACTGGGGTAGAGCCAGGACACAGAAGTCGTGGTGTTAATTAGCACAAGCTAATAAAACTTCTGCCACTATTATTTATGGATTGCTTACCTCATGCCAGACATGAGACTAGGAACTTTACATACATTTTTTGACTGTGTCCTTATTCTTTGAGTTAGAACATATCCTAATTTTTATAGGCAAAAAAACTAAGTATTAGAAAAGGTTATATGATTTACCCAAATCCACCCATCTATTACTTGATAGAGTTAAAATTTGAAATGAGATATTTGCTTTGCACTAAAGAGAGTCTTCATTTAGTACTTTCAGGTACAAATCCCTAGGATCAAATTAATGGGATGATTAAGTACTTGAATAAACTATAACTTCTTTTGGGTAAAATAATTTTCTGTATTTTACTGAGGGGCTTAAATGAATAAGCCTGGATGAATGCAGGGAAAAACTAATTGTTTCTTAATAATTCAGTTTTGGTATGTAAGTTCTAGCCTGTATCTTAAGATCACCAACTGTACTAAATCTAGACCTTTTTTTTTTTTTTTTTTTTTTTTTTAGAGAGAGAGAGAGAATTTTTAAAATATATATATTTATTTATTTATTTTTAGTTTTCGGTGGACACAACATCTTTGTATGTGGTGCCGAGGATCGAACCCAGGCCGCACGCATGCCAGGCAAGCACGCTACAGCTTGAGCCACATCCCAAGCCCCCTAAATCTAGACCTTTAAATGTTCACAGAAATGTTCTGACATTAAAACTTATTGTCATGGCTTCTATGTATTAAACATTTCTATAAAATTTATCATCATGTGTCACAGGTTTGCAGTGTGCTAAGCATGATGGAGCTACATCCTTCATGAATATTCCTTTAGTCTTTAAAAATCTTCTGGGATAGGTACTATCATTATCCCTCCTTTACAGATGAGGAAACTGAGGTTCAGAGAAATGACCCAATTTGCCCAACATTACAAAGCTGGGAAATAGTAGAGCTGGGGGCTTAAATCCAGGTCTGAAAAAGCTAGGTGCTCACACAATCTCCATGGTTCTTAATTTCTTTTATTAAGTTATAGTTGTATATTTCCTATATTGATAGAGACATGTGGGCTAATCTGTCCTAGATTTTAGTACCAGGAGAAAAAGATCTTCCTCCAAAACAAACTTCAAAGCTTCTTTTCATGAGAAAATGAAAATAAATATCTCTTCTAAGATATTCTTTTTCATCTTAATAGAAAAGTAACTCAAGTCAACTAATGATAACAAAATTATTTCAGTTCCTTAGTGCTTATTTTTCTTTCTTATTGAAGAGTTGCAGATAATCTATATATATATAAGCATTAATTACTTTATGTGTTTTAATAATGTAAAACATTTTCTGTTTGGAAGTATAAAAACTAACAAATATAGGGAGGTTCAGAGCAGAAGAGATATAGGAAATATGAAAGGGAAAACACTACTCAAATTAGGGTAAATTTTTTTTTTTTTTTTTTTTTTTTGGCAGTGGGGTAGAGGGGACCGGGGATTGGATTCAGGGACAATCCACCACTGAGCTACATCCCCATCCCTATTTTTTTCTATTTAGAGTCAGGGTCTCACTGAGTTGCTTAGTGCCTAGCTTTGGCTGAGGCTGGCTCTGAACATCGTGATCCTCCAATCTCAGCCTCCTGAGCTGCTGGGATTACAGTCATGTGCCACTGTGTCTGGCCCAGGGTGGATCTTTAGCAAGGATTATGGTTTGGGTTGAACCTTAAATGATACATTTGGAATAGTATTGAGCAGAAGTCACAAAGTTATATACCTTCAAGAAAGCAGGCAGGTAATGCAAATAAGTAGTGTACCGAGTAGAAAAAACAGTAGGAAATAAGGATAGATATGGTACACTGGGAAGCACACACATCCCTCCCCACTTGATATCAGCAACAGCCAAAGGTGAAAGCTTTCTCAAAGTCTTGGAATCTGCTGTTTTTAAAAAAGGGACACTGGAAAAAAAGCTCTTCTGAGATAATATATCCTATACCTAAATACTGTTAGTAAGAAGCTTTTATTAATGTACAGACTGAACAAATAACATTGGCTGGCTACATTCACCAGAAACCTACAATCTTTGCTATAGAGCAGGGGTCAGCAAACTGTAGCCTGTGGACCAAACCTGCCCTGGGATCTGTTTTCATATAGTCCATAAGATGAGAGTAGTATTTACATTTTTAAGTGGTTTGAAAATTTAAAGAAGACTATTTCATGACATGTAAATATTACATACAATTCAAATTTCTGTGCATAAGCACTGTTTCACCAGAGCACAGCTGGGCCTACCCACTTGTGTCTTCTCCATGGTTGCACCTGTGTGACAGTGTTACGGTGGCATTACTAAGTAATCTGGGGCAGAGACTACTCAGCACACAAAGCTGAGAACATTTACTATCTGGCCCTTTACCAAAAAAAAAAAAAAAAAAGAAAGAAAGAAAAATTGCCAACTGCTGGTACAGAGGGTAAGGAGGAATACAAATAGCCAACTAAATATTGGAAGAGGGGAAGACAAGAAAAAAATATAAGAACAGAATGGAGAATGAACAGGAAAAATGAAACTAGTTGATGGCAAATCCTGGAAAAGGTATGATCTGACTGGTATTAGAGAGTGACTGGGAATTAAAAATCAGAAAAATATTAAACTGGATTTTGGGACAATAAATGGGCTAAAATTGGTTTGTGATAAATACTAGAGACAAGACAATAGAACAGGGGATGACTGGGAGACTCAGTCTCTACTGGATCAGGAAAGAAGGAAGTAAGAATAGAGATATTTTAACAGGTTACTCAGCAGATAATTTGACAGAGATGCTGCTGAACTGTATACTTTGGTTAAAAATGATAAGCTTTATGTTGTATATTTTACTATAATAAAAAAATTGAGAGACTATATTTCAGCCTTGAGTATGACAACAGTTTCATATATATGTGAGAAGATTTAATATGTTACTGCAGCTGGGAGAATATAGGATTCAAAAGGGGGAAAAAACTCTCATAAACTATTTATTTGGTGTGACTTTGGCAAACCCTAACTTTGAATGTGGTTTCTTCATCTGTAAAATGCAAATGATAAATACTTCAAACAACAAAGTGAAAGAAAAAAAAGGAGTAATATGTCTTACATGGACAAAATCAGCTATTTTTGGTAGCATTCTATTATGCTATAATAAAAAGATAACAATATAAACAAAAATATTAAGAAAATAGTGAGTAACAAAATCATCAAGATGTTCCCACAGCTGGTTACTTGTAACATTCTTTCTTGGTTTCCATAATAACTCAAAATGTAAATTTGGCAAAATTAACATAAGCCAGTTAGTAGTTGACCAATCTTTAAAAAAGAAAAAAAATTAATCTCACTATGTATGCAAAAAAGTCAGCTCTCTGTAAATTTAAAACAAATTTAGTCATTATGTAACACCAGAAAATACTCAACAAGAATACTTACCAACCTCGAAGAACTTTAAAAGAACATGGTGTAAATGAAGTCAAATCAGAACTTTGTTTTGTAAAATCTATACATTCACCTTGGAACCCTGGTTTACTGAATGCTTTGAGCTGCAAGAACAAGCACAACAGAAAATAATTGTTTGACATCATCATAATAAAAACCTTAAATATACTTATAAAAAATCAGCAAAATATTGACTTGTTTTATCTATTACCAGTGAGTGAATTTAGGTTAAGGATGATAGCATTCTCCTTAAAGTCTCCTTCTGACAAGTTTCCAGAAATACAATTTCAAAATCTATTTACCATTTTCATTCATCTTTTGCATCAAATAGTGGGCACAGATGCCTAGAAAATAATTCTACCTGTAAATCATAAGGGATTTACAATGTGATTTTGTTCATCTTATTGAAAAATATTATCCTGTATGGTGTGACTAGAAGTGGAAAATAAGAAGCAATTTAGTGCTCAACACAAAAGAGGTTCAGATGGGTGTGTGGGAGATTTGGTATGCCTTTTCTTTCCCAAAGTCTTCCTGATCCACAGTTAATAAAAGTGAGAAGAAGAGAGCATGAGGGTGCCCTGAGAGCACAGGAGCAGATGGCAGAGAAGATAATAATGGTGGGATTAGTGGAAGATTTATGGTGAAGAAAGAAAGGCATCTGTGTCATGTATTTCAGCTTACAGGCTTCATTTTTTTCTGATAAGAACATCTTTAACATACAGCTTCAGCCATATACCACTACATTTCTACTTTAGTTCTTTTTGTCAAGAAACATCCATGAAATCCCAACTATAATTCCCCTTAGGAGCAGAGAAATAATAATCTGAAACTCTAGTGGCCTTGGAACACAAATAAGAAAAAATTAATGAGCACTATAAATACTTCATAATACACTAGAGACTTGAAACAACATGGCCCACGGTCCACCCTGCACTGACAGGCCAGCATTGTAGCAAAGCATGCATCATCACGGGTGATCCTCAGCAGCACTTCTCCTGCTGTCACCCAGGTCAATGCTTCTTTGAGCAGCTGGTGTTCACTGCCTTCATCTTCCCAAGGGTCCCTTGAGAGGAACTGTTTCTTGGCTGTCTTATTCTGCTCTGACCTTGCTAGGTCTCCTATCAAAGGTCAACCAAAACCAGGGAGGTAAGAGACCCAATTCCCCCCTAACCAACTGTGGCTTGCACAACATGACTTCCCATTGTGAAGCCACACTATACTTGGAAATTAAAATGCCAAGTAGCTCCTCGCCTCAAAGAGATGAGATCCAGCAAGTTTCTGTCAGGGTCCTTACAGTGCATACAAAGGATGGCAATAAAAAGTAAGACAAAACAAGACCTGATTTTGAGGTAAAGGTTTATAAACCTGAGGCTAAAACAAAAATCACTTTTAACCTCCAAGAGTTCATGTGTCTACAGCTTACAAATATTATCTAAATACACAGTAGAAATTAGAAAAAAACATATGCAAGTAAGATTAGCTATGTTATTAACTGCTTGTATTTCTAGATTGTTGAATTAATTTTATACTGCTGAGTTCAAGATCTATATTTCAATATTTCACTATGAAACCATGAAATGTCAAATCCTTTACTGTTAACAATGCATGTTAAGGCATGGTTCAGATGGCATATTTAGTAGTTATCTCTGGTTTTTAGTCTGTCTTCCTATCCAGAAGAATAAATAAAAACTCATACACATACACAAATAATATCATAAAGTCATAATTTATGACATCTTTCAGTGAACTTTAAAAACTAGTTTTAATGCTTACATAAGTTTATTTTTACCCTCAAAATGAGATTATATGGTTTACTTAAAATTAGACCGACACCACAGGAGTAACACATCATTTTGACCATCTTATAAATGCCTCAGAGTACAACAATTTTCATAATAATATTCTGAGGCTGGTCCAAACAGAATATAATTCTACTTACTAATTATTGAATTGTGGTTTCTACTCTTGGTGAAATTCAGTGACAGTGCCTCAGCGAAATTAAGTTCTGGGAAAACTAATATAATCACACAGCAAAACAGATTTCTGCAAAATCTTCATCATAACTAATAAAGAGAAGTATATCATATGTGATAATTGCATAGCAGAAAGATACCTGGATAAATTACTATGGTGTTTTCCTTTCCAGTTGAATGGCAAATACACATACAAAGTGACTCAGATAGGTTGCTTAAAACTCAGGCAAACAGATGAACAACAGATGAGTTGTTTTCAAATGACGCCTATCCCTCTGCACCATGTGAGCATGTCTCAGTCCCTGCCAGCTCCCCACTTCATTTAAGTGTATGGAAGCAAAAACAAGAACATCACAAAACCCAGCCTACCACTGACTGGCAGGGTGTCTTTTCACATATATTGTGGCATTTCTTCCTTAAAACTGTCCTCAGGCAGAAAATATCACCACTTTATGCTGAAGATTTTGCTTTTGCACTGTGTCATTATCACTTATGATACACATGAATAAAATGTGGTATTGTCTAAACTGAAAACTCAAGAACTTAATTTCTAACCAAATACAGATGCTGTGCTCAATTTATTTCACAATATCAGAGCCATCTTTTGATATAATTTTATTATTCCCAAATTAGATTAATTTCTAAGAGAAACTTTCTTCACTGTCTGAATATGACTTTCCCTAAGAATCTGGACCTCCCTCATACACATTAGGAGACTGTTAAACAAACAAAAAAAAAATCTTGTTTCCATTCTTCAATTATATCACACCTATCTTGTATTATGGTGTTATGTATTTCTCATGTCAATTACATAGTCTATCATAATTTTATTTCCCTGAGCACTCACAGAAGACTTTCTTTACTTAAATAGTTCTTCCTATTTTTGGACTTTGGAGTCTACAAAAACTGTCTAGATGCAGTGTAACAAAGAAGAGTTTTTCTCTGTACTGTTCTTAAGTCTTACTGATATTTGCCTAAAACTGCAACTGCCATTTTCCTATTCCCATTCATGACAACAGTAACCATAACTAATACAGATACTGGGATCACGTTAAAATTCAATGAAACTAAGTTATCTAATAGAATAAAACATCCAGTTGTTTTTTTCAGTTAGCATTATGTACAAAAATGAATCAAAGGCTTCAGTATTTTTTAAAAATCCAAAATTTTGATTTTATTTATAGATGAACTTTAAAAATACCTGAGGGACACACGGTATTATTTGGTTGGGTCTATGAGGGCAATTGGTGAGAATTTCTAATAGAACAATGCAACTAAACTAAAATTGAAAAATTAATTCATTTTTATGAGATTTAATCTAGTGAGATTTCTGAAATTCAGGACTTGCTAAGACAAACAACAATATAAAGATAATTCATATTATATTTAAGGTTTGTTTTTTTGGGAGGAAACAAAATAAAATGCCACCTGTTAATAATGAGAACTCTATATAATGATAGTGATGCTATGTATCTTGATTTGATAATTAAATTTAGTGACTGATCTTCAGCCTTAGGTGAAAAACAATCTACTCAATAAAAGGCGGGGTTCTAATAGTATCCCAAATAAAATGTGTCATAATATGTTAACAGAACAAGCAGCAATATTTTTATTATCCTAAGTCTCATGATATATGTTAACCATTAAATACATTTTCTAGTGACTTGAGGTTTTCCTTAAAATCACCATCGTAAAAAAAAAAAAAAAAAAAAAAAAAAAAAAAATCCCTCTCTGAGTAAAACTCTGGAATGTAGCTGCCTTCTTACTCCTCAGACAGGGAAAATAAGTAGCCCCCTGCACACAGCACATGCATGGCCAATGTGCATATTAGAGCTACCTGTGAAGGAGACAAGACTTTCTGGTTAGTGAACAGAAACCATGTGTCAGCCAAGACTTGTCTATTTGGGTTTAGGCAATTATAAATAAGAGAAACACTTGAAAATGTGGCCAAGAGAAAATAATAAGAGCTCTGATACTGAGTAAACAAAAGAAGCTTTGTACATGTGTTACCAAATATGCAGTTATCATCTGCCTTCAGAAACGTGTACTGTATAAGGCAATTACTGAGCTATCTCCAGAAAACACAAAGTGCAGCTGACTTCACTGGGCATTTTCTGCTACTTCCTCTCTTTTCAAGTTTGACCAGAAATACTATAAAGAAAACCTCCCAGCAATGGGCCCCACACAAGGAAGTGCTCTCTCTCTCTCTCTCTCTCTCTCACACACACACACACACACACACACAAACCCGCCACCAAGGAGGGAGAGAAACAGCTTAAAAGAATGAGATTTTTAAACTGTACGTACTTTAAGCTCAGAAAATGTGCAGTTTGAAATGATCCCTGTGTAACTCCCTTATCTACTTGGTTATTTTGATTCATGTGAAAAAAATATTTTAATAATCTACAGTTGGGAGTTTTCAAAAATTCAAAATAAAGATCTGGCAGCAAAAGTCTTTAAATACAACTACTCAATTATATTCAAAAAGGAAATGTTCCCAATAGGCCTGAGCTAATCAGAAAATAACACAAACTAAAAGGACTGTGAGTGAAACACTGTGAAACCACGCTCATCTGAAACATATGAATATTAGCAGGAATATGACAAAACATACGCACCCAGAGGAAAAGCATCATGTAAGGTAGCCAGTGCTATTTAAAACCACTCATTACACCTGGCTTTTGGATAGCAATTTTTCTGAATAGAGGTATTTAAAATGAAACAAAGGAAGCAGTTGCTCATCCCTTCCTTTTATGGCTGTGCTACTTGTCCCGTGATGTGTCTTCCCTTCATGCCCAACTTTGAAAATGTGGCTTTGTTAGTGGAGTCAGGAAACTAGAAAATGTCAATTTTGTTACTTCTGGCTGTGTGTGTGATTAATGGCACTTAAATTCTGAATCTTAGTTTTCTTAACAATAACTGGGATTAACATTGACCTCACAAATTATTAGAAGTATGAAATGGGCACGATTTCTTGCCCACAACAGATAATAAACATGAGGCTCCAGAGTATTACACAATCCACTTCAAACCACAAACACACCAGAAATGACCAAGTAGGGTTTCAGCTTCATGAGTGCTTTAGAGCAGCATTTGATGTAGGCATTAGAAATCCAGGGAACTGATAAGCATGTTAAGACAAAGACTGCTCCATGCTGTTTGCTCCTCCAGAGACAGAATAATACACTGTCCTGAAAAAGATGGTGATATGAAGAAAGAATAGGAAGACGGGAAAGAAAGAATGACACATGTTCAAATGACCCTAACCGGGTGAGAGCAGCAGCCCTGAAAAAAAAAAAATAACAATGAAAGATAAGGTGACAAATCTAGGCCCATATGTCCACTAACAAGGACGGGCACTCCCCTGCTTACCAACAATAATATAAATTGTCCTGCCACACAGAAAAGTTATTTGAGAGGAAGATTTGAGGAAAGGGCACAAATGTTCTTGGTAAACAATCTAACAAGTACAAGTCGAGAATATTTTTAAACATACCAAATGCGGAGGCTCATTTATCCCAAGTGGTTCCTGAAAAATACATTAAAACAAAAAGGAAAACTGTAATCAAATAATCTTAGTCATCTTTTTTAATGTTTTGAAAATATCCTTTGAAAAGAAATTTAATGGTCTGATCAATTTACTAGATTCTTTGAACTGGCTATGACCCTCAAATAACCTATGAAATTCTCTGATAACAACTTTAGTATTTATAACTAAGTCATTTTGATTAACATTGTGGCTGGGAGAAAAATGGGCTCCAATGCCCACTAGAAAGAAAGTAAGTCTGAATTTCTGACCACAATCTCATGGGTACTCTTATTATTCTACAGTGTTTGTTATATACAAACTGGCCATAATCATTTACAACTTCATGATTTTGGACACCAGGAATATTTCCTCTTTGTGAAATGCCTTTCTGCCTGGAAAATTTCCTTCCATCCCTTAAGATACTACTCAATATACCTTTCTTGCAGCGAGGTCTCCAACTCCCCTGTGCTGGGAAGCCCCTCCCAGGCTCCCTCCCCACTGCCTACACACTTCATTTTCTCACTAATCACACATAATTAGTTGCTTGTACATCTACATCTCTCCCCTCAGGGACCAGAAAGCCACCAGGGCAGTCTCATTCATCTTTATCTACAGTAATCATCACAATGCCTGACATATTAGAGGCACTACATAAATGCTGCTGAATGAATGATCAAATTACAGAATCATCTCATTCCTGTACTTAACAGCTATATATGGAATCTACAGAAAATCGTATAATGTTTTATTTTCTGCATACATACATACAGAAAATAATTCAACAATTTCACTTTTAAAAAAATTATTCCACATATTCCACTGGAACTTGCCATCTTCATACTCACCAGCTGGATAGGTCTGATTGACATGATTATATTATTTGATCCTCCCCAGTCAAAAAAGCATTTGTATTTCCCTTTCTCTAAAATGTACTGCTCTCCACAGAAGCACTTCTGCTGGTAGGCAACCCATCTAGTGAGGGAAAAGGAAGAAGAGAACAGAGGTGATGTGTAATCAAGCAGCCAACAATTCCAAACACCAAAGACTCTCTCAAGGTTCTCCGGGTAGGAGACCACTTACACTCCGCTTTTGACATGAATGGATCTTGTTTCACTGCCAAAGCCAATTTCTTCCAAGTCAGAAATTTCCTGATTTGTAATGTCAATAAACTTCCCACTTTCTAGGTCAGATTCAAACAGTGTGATGGAAGATTCTATAAAATTCTATAAAGAGGAAGAGGAAAGTTTAAGAAAACATGTACATTTTGTTTTATGGACTGCTACAGCTAAGCACAATTTCACATACTCATGGGATAATATTCCCATAAATAACTTCAGTAAGAATTTTAAAAGGGTCAGGAAACAATTTTATAATTGCTACTCTGATACAGTTTAAAGGGAAAAAAAAATAAGCCTGAATTTACTTCAATCAAAAAAAATATATATAAATGGAAATAGTCAACAACTGGTAAATTGCTAGAATTTATAAGCTAAACTATGTGTTACTAATTGTAAAGCAAACTAAAGTCTCACTTTTGCCTAAAGAATGTAAATCATGTGAGAAAAAAGTGAATATAAACTATACTGTAGACAATGCTGTAGATGGTTTTATGAGTTTACACATAACTAAAGAAACAGATGAAATTTACTTAACAAAAAAATGGCTTATCAAAAAATCGAGATGAAGAAATTTATTAAAAGTTATCATAGATCAATATAATCAAAGTAAATGTATTTTAGAAAAACTCTAAGTCCTAAACAGATAAATCAGTAAAAGACAAACAGTTCACAGAAGAGTAACACAAATATATAATGTCTTAATTTCAATATACAAATGATATAAAAATATCAGATATACAAATGTCTTAATTTCACCAGTAAATTAAAGAAATTCAAATTAAAACATTTAGATACAAATTTTTTAAAATTAAAAGTCTAAAAATTTAATTTTATCAGAGAATATTTCTGTTGGAAATATAACCAACTATTTTAGAAAATAATTTAGAAATCAATTAAAAAAGACTATTAAACTTTCTGAAATTCCTTTTTAATCAAGTTTTCCTAAAGGAAGAAGTGGTATGGTACATATATGCAAAGATGCATTCTTTAAAATAGTGAAAAACTGTGAACAATGTAAATGGACAAAAGATGGTTTGATAAATCTTATTACATTCTTCACTTGATGAAACATTAAATATAAAGAAGAACTGTAGACAAACTAAGTTAAATTATATACATTATTTTATATACATTATTTTTATATACATTATTTTCAAAAAGCCACTATATGAGTATACTACTACCATTCCCATTTCTCAGTTAAGGAAGTGGAATGAATAATTTGCCTGAGGTCTTACGGCTAGCAGGAGCTGAGACTGAATTTCAGTGGAAGTACGTCTGATATAAATGTGAAGATGGAAAGCAGGATAAAAACGCAAACTTGCAAACACTAGTAAGATTAGAAATAAACCCCCCTCAAAAAAAAAAAAAAAGACTAAAACTTTTTTTTTTTCTTTTAAATCATGAGTTACCTTTGGGTACACAGACATTTAAAAATTTTACTCTACATTTTTTTTTTCAAATTTCTATAAAATGTTATCATTTTTTAATTGGAAAAATATAGTATATATTTTTAAAAACCTCTCTCTTCCTATTATTTCATGGTCTGTTAATCAAGTCTAGACCCATAGAAATGTATCAACTTTTGTAAGTTCCAACAATGTCAGTTTTCTCCCTTATAAGTAAAATTCATGAACAAAAGATTTCTAGGTATACATTCATTTTACATGAACAAGTAAAACAGGGTTCAAAAACAACAAGGCATCTATAATGAGTGGAGAAAATACATTTAAAAAAAATCCTCTTGAATGTTCTACTTATCCAGCTTTGAAGGACTTTTAGACTGCTGACCTAGCTGGATCAAATATCACTTGAAACTTTAGGGTAAAAGATAAAGGCTTTTTACTTGAAATTTGTATCATTAAATAACATGTATCCCAAAACTGTGTTCTCAGTTCCTTGAGAGTAAACCTTGGAGAGAACCTGCCACCTTCATTATTTCTAAACAGTTGTTAAAAATATGGGAGCTTGGAGCTGGGGTTGTGGATCAGTGGTACAGAGCTTACCTTGCATGTGTGAGGCACTGAGTTCAATTCTTAGCACCACATAAAAATAAATATTAAATAAAGGCATTTTATCCATCTACAACTAAAAAAAAATATTTAAAAAATATGGGAGCTGGGTGGATCTATGCTTCATCACTACCATGACTCCTGCTTTTATTTAACATTAAGACTATTTTCAAAGCACTTTCACATTTATCTTTTTGAGCTCTCTTACTCCCTGGTTTTATATACATTCACAAACACATACATTCACATGTAAAGGCAATGCCATCTTCCTGATGGGAAAAGGAATAACAACAGCCTGGAGGTGATCTCTCCTAAAATCCCCAGGACAAGCTTCCAACTGACTATGACAAGCCTACCAAATACACCATATCAATAAAACCCACACCCTAGATGCCATACAAACCAACCTAATTATACTGACAAATAAGCCTCCCTCACCTGAGGATCATTTGCTTTTTGCAACCTGAAAGTGTCTTAACAACCTCAAGGTGACTATGGGAAATTGATGTAATAATGATGATGATGGTGATGGCTAAAGGTGGTCCAGTCTGGTCCTGGTAGGAAGCACTACCAACAGTCACCAACAAATCCGACCCAACCGTAAAAGAAAAGTTCTTGGCAGCTCCTAATTATTGGCATCTCTGTTCTCCCACTCAGATGACTCCAAAACCTCCTCATCGCTGCTTCTACAATTACCTGTTCTCTACCTCCTGCTAGGGTTTTAGCAATGGAGAGCAGGAAATGTGTCATGGATCACTGTGTTACACTGGAGTAGAACAGCACAAGGACACAGATGCAGATATATGCCTGTGTGTTGTGTTTGTGCCTTAGCATTCAGAAATATCTGTGTTATACCAGGGTATACTTGACTTCAGCTATGATTTACACACATGTGGTGTGGGTTGTGGGGACTTATGGCAGTGAAGAGAGTGAGCTGGGTAATGAGGTAGAGATACATGCCACATGCAACAATGCAGCCTGGGCTGAGCTGAGCAGAGCAGAGCAGAGCAACTCACTGTCACAAAGTCCACTGACAAATATAAGGCTGGCAGCATTTGGGCTCACAAACAAAAATACTCATATAGTTTGCATGTGTATCCATCTTGAACTGCTTATCATTCCCAGAAGGATATAGGAGTCTCCTAGATGACATAACTCTCCACTTTCCATCTTCTACACTTATTTGTGACTTTTATTTTTTTTTAAACAGTACTAGGGATTGAATCCAGGGGTGCTCTACCACTGAGCTACATCTCTAGCTCTTTTTTAAAAATTTTGAGACAGTGTCTTGCTAAGTTGCTGAGGCTGGCCTCAGTCTCCCAAATTGCTGGGATTATAGGTGTGCATCACCAAGCCCCACTTTCTGCCTTATAGCTTTTGCCTTCCATTTTTTTTTTTCTAAATTCTTTCCCCATCTGAGCAACTCTCCATGTTTTGTCCCTGTCTGCATTTTTCTCTCAAGCCTACCAAATACACCATATCTGATCTAATTGATTAGTTGCCATTAATATGGTATCCTTGCTGTGCACAGCCCTTGGTGTAATTATAAGGCAACAACTAATATTTAACTTTTAAAAAATCATGTGCTCGCAAGGGTCTTATGTCAGCTCTGGGCCCAATCGCCAAGATATAAACCTCCAGGGGTCACAAGTACAAAGCAAAAAAGAAAAAAAGAAAGAAAGAAATGAAAAGTGAATTTTAAAAAAATGTTCTAACTTTCCTTGTTCAGGACATGAGCAGAACAGGCACTCACGGTCATACCCAGGGCAAGCGCAATGAGGTTGCTTGATTACTACCATCACTATTTTTTTAGGAACAGGTAAACAACTTTGAAAATCCCCAGATTATAATGTAATCACTCACTCAAGAAGAATGAATGATAGAGCAGCTTTAAAAACTGTATTCCATTTTATATTACTCTAGTTGGATTGAACCTAGGGCCTTTCACCTGCTAGGTAAATGCTCTACCATAGAGCTAAATCCCCAATGTCTTTGGACAAAGCTTCAACTATAGACTTTCCTGTTATCAAAATAATATTTTTCTCATCCTTTAGCATTTGCAGAGATCCTATTTGGTACAGGGACTAAGAATATATCAAAGATACCAGCTCTGCTCTCATTCCCAACTATGCCTCCATTTTATATTTTTAAAGCACTTGGATAACGTAATAGTTCATCCCTCCCGGATTTATTAGAGAGAACTAATCAGTAGTTGCTTCAGGCTCAGAGATAAGTTGTAAGGATCAGTAATTTGATTGCTTTTAAATTCCACAAACTTCCTCAGCTGAGCTCTTGTGCTATAACCGCCCATGGGCAATGTGATAGAGACACCCATGGAGATCTGGCATATCCATTAGCAAAAGAGAAATCATGGTTCCTGCTGCATACCACCTGGTTTCTGAGATCTGGAAAAAAGGCCCAAAGTCTGAAAATCATAGAAAAAGCAAATATAAAACTTAAGTTAGTACAAAATTGAGAAAAGGCAACCTCACTAAAAAAGTTTTATTGAGAAAGTCAAGAAATAAAAATTTACTAAATCCCTGGAGTCTCAATTCTCCTATATTCCTTCTGGTGCTTTCCATTCTTAAAAAGTAATCCCTTCCAAGTCAATAACATATTTGAATGACTCATCTGGAACTGGGAACATGTTTCTGGTCTTTTTCTCCAAAGTACTCCATGACATAGATCACATTATCCCCAAGGAACATGTCTGTTATTTGACCTTAGAAAATTCACAGTGTTCCATGTACTGGAGCCAGGACATTGAAACTGCATTGCATCATGCAGCTTTTCTACCTGTCCTCTTGTTTATTTTATATTTCTGCAAGTGAGATTGTAAAAGTCATGCTTCATTCTTTCCCATGTTAGAGACATCTGAATTTCTTTATGGGGAAAAGATGCCTCATATCATTTCTGTCTTTTAATTCACTAGGGCTGCCACAATCACAAGGGCTTTTCGTACTCCTTCCCAGGCGGACAGGCATGTTGTTCAGTGAGAGTGCGCTTGCCTAGCATGCAAGAGGCCCTGGATCTGATCCCCAACACTTCAAAAAATAATAATCACAAAAGAGTTCCTTCCCAACTATATGCTACATCTAAGAAAGACACATCTTTCAAACTATAACTTGATAAATTTTCAAAGCATTTTCACTACATAAAAATGATATGTTGTCTAAATAAATATGTTTAGATTATTTAGTACATTTATATTTAAAGTGAACATAAATTTAAATTATAAAAAAGTATTTGAAAATCCTGCAGATATTTTTTATTACATAGGTATATTGGTCTGCAATGTGACCCTTTATTAACAGTTATAAATGAAATGCTAATAAGCCTTTAACTAAAGGAAATTTCCTTTCCCATTGAGGTGCTTTTTAAAATCTAAGCATTTGGAATGATGGAAATGGACAGTATGACAGGGCCTCTAGAGTAGACAGAACTTTACTACAACCACGGCTCTGTGCTTGGACACAGTAACTAATCTCTTACATTCTGCTTCCATATCTGCAAGATGGGAAACGCAAAGACTACTTCAGAGTCTTTGTGACAATTGGTGCAAGTATTTAAGTAAAGCCATTAAAAAGTAACTGACAAATACTAGGATTATTGTGATGACATCTTTAATTATAAGGTAACAATTAATATCTTAACTTTTAAAAAATCTAATAGAGAACAAAAAGAAGGTTTTGGAGGAAGGACATTTTCATTTATTTATATTAAAACTGTGTAATCCTTTCCGTATATGCGCAAAACCTCTGTGCATAGCAGAAATTAACATGCTTTTTAATGCTGATTTTTCTAATGTATATTACCATGGACCTTGTCTAAATCAAGTATATCTTCATTATTTAACTACATAGTTAACACTATTTCTTTCTTTTCTCACTTCCAACCAATGACTTGGGGTTCTGGTTTGTTTGGTTTTGGTTGCTTTACTCATAAGCCCTCTATATTGCTAAAAATTTATATCATCAGTAATGTTCCCACCCAGCTCTTTTTTTAAATAAGTGGAGAACATTTTTAGTATTATGCAATACTAATATGATGATTTGAATCATGGCCCATAGTTTCTTAAAAAGCAAGAAGTTTCTGTCTTATTTTGTCTTGCTCACCTTTTAGTTGTCAGGTAGAACGTGGATGAGTGGAGAAAAACTGTGGCCCTTGTATGTTAGACTTGTACACCATGCTATTGCTTATTGCTCATGCTATCCCAGAACTCAACCTCCAGTGGACTATCCTATACTTCTTTCAGGTTCAACTTGTTTCTGACTCACTTTCTTACTGAGAAGGATCATTTATGGGGGGAAAAAATGCTCCCTTGTTCCCTGGGCTGCTTCTTTCCTTCCAGTTTCTCCTGCTTAACAAGGTGTAAATGGGCTGCTGTTACCTCCAACAGACGGAAACCTGAAGGGCCAGAGGACACAATCCCTGCATTGATCTTAAGTCTACATGAACCCAGTGATCACCTTTCACTTCACTATCAAATCCCTCAGGGAGAAAATTGTTCTCCAAAGAATATTCCAGATTCACACTCACCAGACCTAAATTCTACCAGTGGCTCATTGTCAACTCAAGAAAAATAATCTGTATCCTTCAACATGGTACTACATTTTTCATTAACCGGCTCTGGGTTCATCTTCCCAAAGTTCTCCCTAATATTCTAACTCAACTGCATTTCCCCAAACATACCACAGTTTTACTTACATGAGGGTTTCTCAACCTCAGCACTATTAATATTTCAGGACTTGTGATTCTTTTCTTTTAGGAACTGTTCTTCACATAGTAGAGGTGTAGCAGGATCCTTAGTTTCTACCAACCAGATGTTAGCAGCACCCAAACCCCCAGGCACAACAACCTAAAATGTCTCTACAGACATTGCCAAATGCCCTCCATGAGCTAACATCACCCCAGCTGAGAACCAGTGCTTTACAACCTTGACTTTATACATTAAAAGTATTAGTCTCTTTCTAAATAGGACCTATCCTAGCCTTACCCTGTCATGGAAATTCTCCACTTGGGCAACTCATGTGTGTGTGTGTGTGTGTGTGTGTGTGTGTGTGTGTGTGTGTGTGTTACTGGGGATTGAATCCAGGGGTGCTATACCAAGCTACATCTCCAACCCTTTTTAATTTTGAGACAAGGTCTTGCTAAGTTGCCAGGCCAGCCTTGAGGGATCTTCCTGCCTAAAGTCTCTAGAGTCACTGGGATTATAGGTATGCACCACCATGCCCCGCAGATAAATGTACATGAATTTCAGCTCAGTCATCATGTTTTCCATGCTGCCCTCTCTACTCTTAAGTGGAAATAACTGAACAAATAACCTTTTCCTGAGTACCTTGAGTACATCATTCCATCACAGGCAAATAGTATCAAATATTTATGTAAGTGCTACCTTCCCTACCAGACTGCCACTCTGGGATAACAGGACTGAGTCTCTGTCCACTATATGTCCAGCATCTAGCATAATACATCTACAAAGTAAGGGCTCCAGAAAATAATTACAGAATTAGTGGATGGAAAGTAAAAAATAAATACTCTATAATCACTATGGCAGTTAAAAAAAAATAAGCTAGTCACTTTCAGTTCAGTTTCATGCTCCTAGCTGCTGGATACATTTTATAATCTCATGTTTTATCAGCGGTCATGTCTAATATTCATGAAAAGAGAAAACAGGTAGAAAGTTTAAATTAAGGAGGCAAACTCACAGCTTGTAAGTACCGGAAAGATAATATGGGACCACCTAATGCCCCCAAAGCATTAGTATCTTCAAAGTGTCCTTCTTCAAGCAGAAATTGCTGGCCTTTAAAATGTTCTTTAGCATAGGCGACCCACCTAGAAATACAGAGGACGATCAACTGAGCCATTAATAAAACTAGTCGAGAAAGCAAAAGAGAGAAACTCATGATAAAGCAAATAGGTGTTCATCTCCATATTCTAAAAAAAAAAAAAAAAAAACCGACACATCTGCTTTGTTTCCATTTACAAAGACAAATGGTGAACGCTTCATAGATCAAAAATTTTTATAGTTTGGAGGCTTTTCCCAACGAAAGGTTAATTGTAGAACTACAACAGAGCAAGCTTATTAAATTTTTGTGGCATGACTTTTTACCACATCTCAACATGCTTAGAGAATACTTTGCCAAGTAAAAATTATAGAAGGCACACACAGCTGACAAGAAAAGTTACAAACTCACATTGAGATTCAAAGATAATCATTCTTATTTTACTGAGTAAGCCCTTCTGAACCACAGAATGACTACTGTATTACACATATACTCAGGGTTTCAGTCAAAGGACCTCTCACCAGGCCGTAGATCAAAAACACAATACAGAAGGGTTTATTAAAGAAGAACTGGGCAATGCAACTGAGCTGGAGAACACCAGGAGTGCTGGTGCCCTACATGTATACCAAAACTTCTGTAAATACTTACGGGTGGAAACTGTTGATCCCATCATTTTATCAGAGATTATGGTGGAAACAGGAAGCACTGTGGCTGAGTACTTTCCAGGTACTTTCCTGACTTCTAATCTAAAAGTATCAGTACAGGACACTGAGAAGCTTCTCCATGAAACTTATCTTTTTATTGGGTAATCCACATTATACAGTCTGGGCATCAATGGTTCGTGAAACATGAAGATCTGCTTAAATCAGACTTTAAATGATCTATACAATTAGAGAAGGACCCTCCAAGTAGGCAGATTCTAAGGATGACTATTCTAAGCTTTGGAGACTTTTGAATTCAGAAGCTTATCAAAAGAAAGCACAGGAGGATTGCCTACCATTGTTTTTCTTTTCTCCCTGCCCCCCCAAATTGTTTTCATAAGACACTCTATAATAGTGTCCATTCAGCAATAATTAATCTCTTCTTGCTCTCTGTATGTATACGTATGGTGTGGTACAGAGGAGGGGGTTCACATGAATTAGAATAAACTTATAACTTATATTAAACTACTTAAAACACCTTAGTATATTAATAGTATGTAGAGAGACTAATATTATTGTATTCTTAAACTATCCTGTAATAACAAAATTTCACAGAAAACTTACAAATTCTAAATTCCTTTTATAATAATGTGGCTATTCAAAACATGTTTTTAATCATACCAGAATGAGAAAAAAAAGTGTATGAGGTATAGAAGACTTTAATGTTAAAGGATAGATGAAGTTTAATAAATCTATTACATAATGAGAGTGCAGAAAGCTTCTGCCTAGTTTTAATAACAGATTGTTGTGATTAAAATTCCATTCTATTTAAATGTCTACTTGGGATATCTAACTATGAATATTATCTGAGAAAAAGTAAGAATGTCAGTCTCACCAGATCACCAGGTGAACTGGTGTCCACCTGAAATTCTAGCTATCAGAGGACTGAGGTAGAAGAATTTCAAATCTGAGGCCAGTCTGGGCAACTTAGTAAGACCCTGATTCAAAATAAAACAAAAAGGGCCAGGGATATAGTTACCACAAGGATGGATCTATCATATGCAAAGCTTTGGGTTTAATCTCCAATACTTAAAAAAAAAAAAAAAGAACATCAGTGTTACTTTCCCTAGATCTCTCAAGATGGGATAGGGATAAAGAAGAGTCTATAATATCTACACATAAACTAAACAGCTAACAAACAGCAAACAATGGCGAAAACAAATGAAGCCAGATGGCCATTTTTAAGTGGGAACATCACATTTTTCTCCTGCAAGTGCCATATAAAAATGGAAGTGTGTATGCTATATAGAGCCATACTTTCTTGAGATTGTTCTTATTAAACCGTTGTAAGAAAACTTAGAGAATAACACTGTTCATCACACCAAATTTTAGCAGATAATATTCTGTAAAGCAGAATAAAGCAGAAAACTAGTTTTAAGTCTGCCTAGTTAATGGAGAAAACATTTAGATTCCAAAGACAGGAAGAGGCAAAAATATTTTAGAGCAGGATTAATAAGAAGCAGATGTGTTCACAAACCAAAGGCTACAGAGAAATACAACATAGAAATATGTATTTAGCCAAACTGTATCTGTTCTTTTCAGTCCCAAGCACTTTTTGAAATTTAAAGATAAGTAATTAAATAACTACCAACTTGTCAGAGCAATTATCAATATGACCCATATATCTAGTATGTTAAGGTCTCTGACATTTTCATTTTGGCTGGTATGGCCATCACTTAATTTGTTGTCATAAATTGTAAAATCTAAGCCCTTATATGTTAAACACTCAAGTGCCCTTAGATAAGCTATTTAATGCCTGTGAATAAAAATATTTTAGTAGCATCATTTGCTAGAAGAGGATAAACAAGTTATATGATATTACAGCAAATATTAAGAGACACTAATGCTTAACATTCAAATGAACCAATATTCAAAATAACCAATGTTTTGCTAGAGACAAGAGAATGTTTCTAAGGGATTCTGGCACTGGGTTGACAACAGTAAATAAGCTTTGTGGGGAGTTTCTTCTTTATGGTTTTACCTTTATGCATGTACATGTATTTATACCCAGGTGTTCTTTAAGAATTTCCTTAAAAACAGTTCAGAGACGAGGGCCATCAGTGTAAAAAACTCTCAGCTTTACAAATACACAACCCAAGCTATTTCTTTAATGAGAGGGGGTTCACTGGCAAAGTCAACACATCAGTCTACAAACATCAACACACCACTAGAACAGAAGATAAGACTGGGTTCTCACTCATGTTCATTACCAGTGAGAAGATAACTTAGTTTACAACTCTTTTATCTTCTATGCTGTGTCTAGAAATGTTAAGCGGTGACGTTTTACATTAAATGTAGAAAATATCTTCTATCTCAAAATCTTTAATACCAACATAGAAAACCATTAGTAAGTATTGTTGTTACTTTGCATACTACAGAAAGGATGTATATTTTTAGAATAAGGCTGGCTGTGTTTGCCCTGTTGAGCACTTATTATGTAGACTTCAAAAGAAGGATACTAAGTCAAATATTGAAAAGATGACACTCACACTCCACCAATGACACGAATTGATCCAATTCCTTGAAAGTCCCCATCATTTTTTAAAAAATTAGGGACGGAATCGATATGTTCACTAAAGTCTTTGGCCTGTCCATGGAAGTGAGGTTTTTCATAAATAATGACCTGAAAAACAAAAAAATTATTTACCATGATCATACTTTAGAAAATGTGTATATATATATATATATATAATGTAAATAAGGACTGCTTTTTTTTTATTAATAGTCTTATAACACAGCAGTGTCTGATACTCACATGAAATGTTATTCCTTATCATCATAAAGGTAAAACATGTTAACAATATATCTCTCTCATATTAATATACCTGGACTTGATTATATTATTCTGTTTACCCAAATTCTTGGATCATTTCATACACTGTCTTATAACTGATAAAACTGTCTTATAACTCATCCTTCATTTTTTTTCATCCTTATACATTCACTCCTGTGTTTTGAATTTTATATTGACCTAGCTTCATATTTAAATATGAATTTAAGTATAGAATTTCATATTTAAATATACTTCATATTTAAGTTAGAATTTTTCCTATAGGAAATAAAACTCTGGAGTTTCCAGTGTATAGCAATAAATTACTGAATTCAGAAAACATATTTCATTTCTTATAAAACTTAACTGCTTCTATCGTCATTAATATTTGTTGAAAAGAAATATTTAAATATTTTTAAGTTCAAAATTTCTAGAAATAAATGATTAAAAATTATGGACTTTTTGAATTGGATATTCGATTCAAATTTGGGAGTAGTGGGACAAGTACAGTAGAAAAACAAATTTATAATATTTCATTTGTATCAAATTTGGCCTGATACAGTATCTATTTTTCTATTTTAACTCCTCAAGTACCAGTTATCCTAATTATGTTAAAATAATAACAGTGGTTCTAGCATTAATCTGTCCACACTTTATCACTGACTCCTATTTATGGTCAATGGGACAATTTGTGCACAGCTACCAACCCAAGATCATAGCTAAAAAGACCTAATACTGAAATATACTAAACAAAAATGTTACATTTTCCTTATTTCTAAATGCTAATAACATTATATAGACTATATATATATATATATATATATATATATATATACACACACATATATATAAATGGCTCTATTTTGCACGTTAGATTTTTATAGAAAGGTCTATTGGAAGTGATATATTTGCTTGCTTGTTTTGTGGTACTTGGGATCAAATCCAGGGCTTCCTATATACTAGACAAGTGTTATACCACTGCCCCAAGTCCTTTTTCAAAATTTTATTTTGACACAGGGTCTTGCTAAGTTGCAGAGGTTTGTTATTGAACTTGAGATCCTTCTGCCTTAGCCTCCTGAGTAGGTGTGATTATAGGCATGTGCCACTGGGATATAACATGTAACATGTGATGACAATATTCAAGCCAAATAAAAAGCAGTAATTCTTTAATGAGTAAGGTACTGTGACATTATCAATGTTATCTAAGAGCTTGCAAACTGTGATTATTTATGATGATCAATCCAGTCATTTATGCTTACAACCTGTAAAACTGCAAAGCCCAAGGAAGACTCAGCCTATCAGATTTGTCATGTCACCAGGTAGGAGATTCATATGAGTCACTCAGTGTTACAGCTAAATGTACATTTATTAGATTAGTAGTTTGCAATTTTCACGGCATTTTCAAATCATCTGGGACTCTGAAAATTTTTGACCACATACCAATTCAAAAGTCTAAAAGTGAAACCCAGGCATAAATATTTTTTTTAAAACTCAGATATATAAAATTGCAACATGTAGAGTCAATGTGCATTAGATATAAAGAAGTTTTTAAAGTCTTCATATATGTTATTGAGAAATGGTAGTCAATTCCACAAATTAGGAAGTCCAGAAATGGTAGGGTTGGAGGAATTGTGCCTTGTTTCCAAGGACAGGAGAAGGATGAATGAACTCCTATTTCCATGCCTGCCTCTGCTACAGATACTACAACTTACCTATAAGGAGGGGTGTTTGCATATTTGATCACTGCACTAAGTTTCTTTCTCTCTCCTTATATACATTTTGTAACCCTGTCTCCTTTTTCCCCTCATATGTGTTTAATCCTAGCACCCCTGCCTCCAGTTTTCATTGTCTCTATTCCTCCTTTCAGGTATTTATACTTACAAACTGATGATTATGTGATAAGAGCTATGTATACCTCCTTCTCATCAGTCTTGATCTCCGCATCATCCTCAAATACATGCTAACTATTTCCATTTAAGTATATACTCACCTCCCTAACAAAAACCAGACCAATCACCTTGACATCAGTAGATACTTGATGGGTTTGAGCTCCAACTTTGCATACTGATTCCACTCCTCATTCACAGCCATGCATGAGCAGTCTGTATAGTCACTTCCCACCTCCTCAACATCACTTATTATCATATGTTCTGGGAACTGTTTCATTCTAGTAATTTCAAATACTTAAAGATTAATACTCAGAGGCCGGGTGCCATGGCACACGCTGGTAATCACAGCGGCTAGGGAGGCTGAGACAAGAGGATCTTGAGTTCAAAGCCAGCCTCATCAAAAGCAAGGTGCTAAGCAACTCAGTGAGACCCTGTCTCTAAATAAAGTACAAAAAAGTAGGGCTGGGGATATGGCTCAGTGGTTGAGTGTCCCTGCATTCAATCCCGGTACCCACTCCCCAAAAGAAAAAAAAAAAAGATTAGTATTCAGTATTTGGGGCCTACCGCAAAAGTCATTTTCAACACTTACCTTTAAGTTCATAGGCATTTCCACTTTCAGTCCACCCTAAAGATAACAAGATACTCTTATTTAGTATTAGGTATGCAGATATTAAAATTTCTCAAAATATCTAAGTGACATATGTAGGTTATATAAAATCTAACTTGGTAAAACTACATAGCAAATTTAAGTTCATTTAAGTACTACTCTGTAGTAGTCAAAACAGTCTCCGATTGCTCTACAATTTTAAAAGATTCCAAATTATAACTACAAGGAAGACAATTGAGGTTTAGTCCTTGAGCACACATGAGCAATTAAGATTGAATCCCTGCTCAGAATGTCCCAAACAGAAAGTTGAATTGCTAGTAGATTTAGCAGTCATATTTGGCAGAGTAGATTTCTAAACCAAATATCCAAATGTTTACCCTACAATTAATTGAGCTTTCTAAATAAGAGCATTGAGCTATCCACACTTAACCCTTCCAGGTTCTACCAACACTTTCTAATCACACTTGATGTCTTCATGATGCCAAAATTGTACAGCAGAAAAAGTAAACCCTTCCTCACAAAACCCTAATTCTGTAATTTCTTGTTTCAAAATGCTACTTCACATTGTGATATTTCTTAAAATTTCTTAATATTCACAGTATTCTAAAAAAGGCACAGAAGAACTAAAAATGTTCTATTACACAGTCAACATTTAGTTGAATAGTTTTCTCCTCAAAAAACAAAAGTTTGCAACAGAAAGAAATAAATACTACAGATATTTTATTATCTTTAAGAAAGTAAACATTGACAGAACTATATATACATTTATTATTAATGCTGAGCTTACCATTCATTACAGAAGTAGAAGAATGTAATTTACTACAACCAATTTTCTAAGGAGTATCAAGAAAAGAAACTCACAAAAAATACTTATATAGGAAACTTGCAGGTATTGTGATACTTGTGGCACAACACAAGGTAAATTCAGACCTCTCTACGATATAAACAGAAAAACAATATGCAGTATGCGAATTCAGTAGTACACATATTCATGTCATATTGAGATATATGAGTAATCATCATAGCTATTTAATTTTGGATTCATGAGTATTTGAGGAAAGGAGCACTTCTTTCTAAATTTGCTTACCATTTGAAGTGGAAGCAATGATTTCATTTCTGTTGCAGAAATCTCAAAGAGCCCATGATCTTCCTCCAACACTGTAGCTTGACCTTTAAAATTAATATCTGGGTAGGCAAGCCACCTAAACAAGAAGTGAATGATTGGTTAAAGTATAATAGTAATAATTTCATCTGAATCTGTAACAGTAAAATGGCTTGCCCAAAACAAAACAAAAAAATCCTCCGTCACAGAATTACACAAGTAAAACACACCCTAAGTGACTGGCCAGACTGCACATAGTGTTAACATGTTATGAAAAACTCACATCCTTCTAGCCTCTAAGTCTAATGTTTTCCAAGTTTTACTTTTCTTAGAATTTTCTAATACTCAAAGCCCGTGCACTTTTAACTCAAGAAGACTATAACTGAAAAGTCATAATCATTCCCGTATATCCATTCTTTTTCAAACTAGGACAATCAGAGGAAGGGGTTCACTAAGCATTTTACATTTTGACTTGCAATTTTAGAATCAGTATCAGTTCTACTAGCTGCCATAGAAATAGTATTTGAAATAAGATTCTGAAAAGATGCATCTATCTCCTAGCCAAGCTTGATAATTATAGATCCTTCCAAAGCACTGGACTAATTACTAGGTCTGCCCAAGAGTTTTAATTCATGGTTGGAGGAAACAAAGAAAGATGTCCTATACTGACCCCAAAATTGTATACCAACTGTTATCAGAGCAGACAAAAATAATGGGAGACAGAAGAGGAATCCATGCTGCGCTAGGCATGAACTGGTTTTTGTGACAGGAGCCAATCAGGAACTAAACAATGACTGAGCTGAGATGCATGGTCCTACAGATACCTTTAGAAACCCAGAGGCCTAGAACCAAATCTATCCTCAGCATCTAGTAGCCTTGGAAAAGCATTTACCTAAAATGTGAGGGCAATACCATCTGCCTTTCAGGAAAAGAGGGGTGATAAACAACACAGTGCCTCCCTGTTGTCAGGAATTAGCACCTAAGAAACCCCAGACTTCTAGACCAGGGACATGTTTTTATTTTTCAGCCTCAAAATGTGGGAGACAAAGGATCCATCCACCAAGAACTATGTCTAAGGATTCTATACATAAAAGCCTTAATTGGATCCACAGAAAGATTGAATATGTTTTAAAACCTGCATTTGTCTTTCCAGGAGCATAAATAAAGTAAATTAACTAAAACTTCAGAAATTTATATGTCACCTACTAAAATATAAAACAAAAAATTAACTTTGGTGGCCATCAGTCATTATAATAAAGAGGAACTGATACATACACTCCCGAATTCACAGTGAAAGACACAGATTTGGGGATACTCAGTTCTTCTAAATTGGGGACTGCTCGCTGTATGTAGATAGGGCAATAAGCTGAGTCAGACTGTGGGCAAAGTTCTATCTCTGGAATGCTGCAATCCTGAAAAACAGTAAATAAGTAATTTTACTTTGAAATCATCTAAAGACACACAGGCTAGCATTCTCAAACCCCCTGGACATTGTTATAATTATTCTCATTGTTCAGCTGAATTTCTTCACAAAAAAACGTAAAGGAAATATTTTTGCTCCTTAATTACTTTCTACATGAATTTTTCTGAAGAATCATGTTAATAACCAGAAAATGATCAAATTTATGGAAAAACTATTGTACCAGTTTTTTCTGCTTTGTTTTTTAAACACTTGTTCCATTAAGTAATGCTCAGAGTTACTAAAGGCTTTGAGTGCCAAAGGTCTGTAAGCCTTCCTTCTTAGAAGCATAACAAAGCCATAAGGGAGGAAGGGAGTTAAATAAAAGTTGATCTCATGGGGGACATAAAAAATAAAGAATAGAGAGGCACTACGCCTTCAGAGTGTTTATCTAATTTACACTGACAAAAGAAGTCGGAATTAGAGGTGAGGGGAAAGGAAATCTGTTTTCCTACTTGTGGAACCTTTTTTTTTTTTAGTGTAAACTGGCATGATAAAGAAAGGCTTAAGAAACTTAAGAAATTTGATGCTACACTGGATCAGTCATAAGAATTAGGTACCCACTGTTAACATGTTCCTTCAGATCTTCTCTTTAAAGTTACACTCCCATATATCTCCTTATCTAATCCCATTGCCATGGTCCACTCTTCAATAATGCCCCCCTCCCCCCCACCCCCCACTCCCGGCTTCCAATCACAACCACCAATCAAGTAGAAGCTACTCTTAATGTAGCTTGGATTGTGAGAACACCACTTTCTACATTTAGCACCTTGGGTGAAGATGCAATCACACTCAGTCCACACTTCGGTTCACTGTTCCATAGCACCATGACCCCACTCACACCCCACAGCTCTGCAGTCAGGCTAGCCTTACTAGGCCTTTGTAAACTCTGAAGATGCTTCCCTCATCTTAGCTAAAGAGACAACTCTCTGCATTATTTATAAAAATCTCTCATAACAGTCAACTCATAACTCAAAAGAGAGATCTCATTCTTCTTTAGGGAAGTAATATCACAATTATTTCCCCCCTTCTCCAAAATTACAGATAACCTTCTGTCTGAACACACAATCTATCTCATTACGCATGAGTGTGTAATTATACAACTCAGGTTGCAGGAGCAGAATTCTTACCTAGGAAAATGTGAAATTCAAATGAATACACTTTACTAAAATAGGTAACTGCAGTAACAGAGGTGGTATATATTAAAGACTGAAACTATGTGTTTTGCAATTTTGTAATTCTTTAACCTTTCCCCAAACTGAGTTTTGATCATTCTCATTAAAATGTGAAATAATTTAGATTGTTACATGTAATATTAAAGTACTTTTCAGTGTTCATATAGAAGACATTTAGAACCATATTAGGGAATTTAGTATCTCAAACTCAAATTTTATTAGTTAAAATACAATGTCACAATTATCCTTTCAAAGTGAAGCTGTTTAGTTCAAAAAAGGTGAATATAAACATTAAAATAATAAAAGCTACAATTGTTATGTATTATTATTAAGCCCTACAAACTGTTCTACTTTTCTTAAAAAATACATAAAGGCAAGAATATTTATTCGTCTCAATTCAGAAAATTAGTTTCAAAATTTAACATATTAAAGAAGCATAACCTAGAATCTCCTTTGAAATATAAAAGATTTCCTTCTAAATTTTCATTTCAAAAATAGCCAGAAATGTCCAGAACAGTCAACTGTCAATCTTCAATAGTCTTTTGTATGCTATTCATAATAGAGTTCTAGTAACATTATTTCAAATGCTGCTTATTAATGTTCCTCCAGGGATCTGAGGTACAGTAACAGAATACATAACTAAGTGTCTCACACAAACAAGTTTCCTCTGCATTGTGTTATACAAACAATGTTTGGGTGGTGTACTTCAAAAGGGAAAAAGCAAAGAGGAATTCTTGTCTACAACACAGAAGGAAACAGCACAGCAGCAAAAACATAAAAGTGAATATAAACAAAAATAAGAAGGCATATGTTCTCAGCTATCTTTATTAGAAGCCCAATTTTTGCTCCAGTTGATTGAAAAAGATTTCACTATGTTCTGTATTCTACAGTAGCTATTCACAGAAATAGCATCTTTTGGAAGAGCTATTATAATCCTTGATGGACAAAGGCAGTCAAACACTAGCAACTGAAGGGTACTTTATAGTAATCTAGCGACAATTAATAGCTTACTCTAACAGTTTACTGGCTTCCTCCTGGACATTTCTAACTGTACTATACTTTGCAAGTGTATCCTGGTAAACTCTGTGAGCTTAGACTATTACAATAATTAGTAGAAACAGAAACAAGGTTATAAAAGAGAAATAGAGTGGGAATGTATGTTTGTTAACGAAAACAGTATGAAAATCTACTTGTTTCTATTTTCTATGAGCTGCCTCAGTCCCTGATCTAACAACGGATCTCTCTCTTGTAGATGCATTAATGAAGTGTGCACAAACTAAGTAACTTCTGGCCATAAGAAAAATGCCATACCATTAAAAAGAATATTAAATGCACAGTAAACATAGTAATTTGCAATACTCATTTATTCTAATTTGAGAAAGTTAAGCACCTGAGTCAAAATTTGCTGCACTGCTACCCCCACTCTCAATTATTCTCACAAAGATAAGCCCTGAGTATACAAAATATACAAATTGCTGAAGACTAAGGGTATCTGGTGTATCTGTTCTCAGTTGAGTGAAGACACTGTGAAAGCATCATCTTTAATCCATTATTCCCCATAGTCCCATATATTGGTCACTTATGGAAACTTAAAACTGAGCAGTTTTTTAAGTGTCCTATAAAATTTTGTGTCCCATATACAGGATAATACCACATAAAGGGTTAAATGACATTAAAGTTTTGACTACTACTAATACCAAACCAACTTTAAGGTAATTAAACAATATAAAGTTGGCATAGGCCTCCATGAATCTGGCACGGCAACAGCCACCATGAAAATGAAGCTATCCACAGGCAGAATCTTGACAAGATTAGAGAAAAAGGGAACAGCTTAATGTCTGATGCTTACTTCATAAAATGTTTAGAACAATGTGAGTGCTTTCTCTGTTCAAAGAGTATTTTCTTTCCTCATCTAAAGTTATGAGCCAATCAAGACATTAGCATTGCAACTAAAAATCCAAAAATTTTAGTTCTAAAACTAACAACAATGGAAGGAGGGGAAAAAATGAAAGCAAATGGTGGATGTGTAAATATTCATTCAAATATCTAAGATCAACAAACTGATCTGTTCCATTTTATTCGTTTGATTTCACGGGGGTTTTGAGGGTGGCTGAATGCCTCATTTCATTCACTTTTGCCCCTAAGCTTTACATGGTGTCTGATATTCTCAAGGAAAGCATAAAACTATAAATAATACAAATCCCCAAAGATTCCACCTACAAACTAATTATTCATTTCAAGGAATTTCTAGTGAGTTAGCTAAATTAAGTGAGCATTCAGATGCTCTTTGCAGAACTGAACTGGTCACTTGGATCCTTCCATCCAAGTGGACACTTCCCTCTCTGCCTTAGCCATTTTAATCTCCTTGAGTACCACCAGGCCACCAATGCTCACCTCTTCATCTGGACAAAAGTGGCTCTACCAGGAGCTCCCTTACATCTCCCATACTGCCTAACTCCTGTTTGATCTTTTCTAAATTTAGATCAGGTGCTACCTCCTCCAGGGGAGATGCCTCTTCCCAAAAGGTGAGGTACTTCTTCCTGGTGTACCCTCAGGGCCCTGCAGAGCACTTCCTGAGTTACATGGTCATGTGATTCAGCAGCTTCTCCCCAGACTTTAAGCAACATGAAATAAGGGACTATATCTCACTTGCATTTCTATTCCCAGAACCCCAAATGGTATTAGATCCAAAAGCAGACACAAATATTTGTCAGACACACATTGGTGTAGTTCTGATTCATTCAAATATACGCAGACACACCTTATGGTAAGTTGAGTTTTTCTATGTGCCAGCTTTAGTTTTTTCACATATTTTTTCTGCAACTATCAACAGTTTAATAACTTAAGCAAATCATAGCAGGATTCACTTCAATTTCTATTTTGAAGTATATAAATGATTTCTGGAAAACATATATACCCATGATGACTGTCACATGAATAACTGCACTACCTCATATATGACGTTACTGCTGAAGGAAAAGTTTTAAATATGTGAGAGGATATTCTGTCCTTATATGACATCTTCCCTTATCACTAATTAACCCTTCCTCTAATCTATCATTGAATGTCTCACAAAATGTTTAATTACCTTGGAAGACCTTCCTCATCTTCATTAATCTAGACAGAAAAAAAAAAAAAAAACGCCTTTTGCTTCCTCTCCTCATCTCTCCTTTTCTGATGTATCCTAACACATACACAAACATGAATGCACACATATGGCCATACTTAGTAGTAGCAGAATATATTATAAAGAGATACATTTGAAAATATTGGCTTTTCCCCTAAAAATTCCTAGATAATATAGTCCTAATGTTATATATAAATATGCACACATGTGTATGGGTATGCATGAACACAGTACATGTACCACTTTAATAGCCAGAATACAGTTAAAATTTTACGTTTTCATTCACTTCAATGGTTTATATATGTAAATTCAAAAATTATCAATATGATAATAAAGATTAATAAAGTTAGAACAAATATTAGTAACTATACTTAAGTACTGCTAGGCCACAACATAGTTTTACTATGTGATAAATGAAATAAAAAAATAAGGGAAAATCTACAGCTTTGTTACCTTTAAGACACGTTTGATAGAACCCAATACAAATTTTCTTTGTGGATGTTTTCTGTTCTGAAGAATCCAGTCACGATTTAACACCGTTTCCCCTTCTTCTAACACACATTTCTGACCTTGGAAATGTGGTTTCTCATATAATAGCCAGCTAAACAAATATGAACACAGTGATGAGTTATATCTAATCTTATAAGTAATGATGCATATGACAAATAATAATAAGTAACAGATCATTTTATCTACTTATAGTTTTTTTAAACTGGCCTCTTCCTACTATTAGAATATAAGACTCTTTTTTTAAAAATAAAATATCTTAACTTAATTATTGACAAGTAGTATAAGAAAGAAGTGTACACCCTTGGAAATAAAGATACTGAACACCATACCACACAGTATATGTCTGTCTATATTTATGTACCCATGTACTTCATTATATACACAAAGCTATACATTCATATCAGAAATAATTTATATACAATGGAATTATTTAGCATTAAGAGAGAATAAAATCATGGCATTTGCAGGTAAATGGATGGAGTTGGAGAATATGATGCTAAGTGAAGTTAGCCAATCCCAAAAAGCTAAATGCTAAATGTTTTCTCTGAAATAAAGATGCTGATTCAAAATGGGTTTGGGGTGGGAAGTATGGGTGGATTAGATGAACTTTAGATAGAGCAAAGGGGGGGTGGGGAGGGGAGGGGACATGGGGGTAGAAAAGACAGTGGAATGAGATGGACATCATTACCCTAAGTACATGTATGAAGACATGAATGGTGTGATTCTACTCTGTGTACAACCAGAGATATGAAAAATTTGCACTCTATATGTGTGATATGAATTGTAATGAATTCTGCTGTCATATATAATTTAAAAAATTTAAAAAATAAAAAGAAAAGATAATTTAACAATTTCAAGTTACATTTCTAGTCTAATTTTTCTTTTGATGGATAATCACGAGATGGGTTACATTTTGTTAAGTAAAGACAACAATACACTATACTTCTTAAAACATGAATACCAACCCAAACTCTGGACAAAGAAATTCTGACTCCAGCATGTCTATGGGACATGGTTCATAATAACAAATTGAGGTTTTCCACCAGTTTTGGACCATATAAGGAATTCCTCACTTCTTGAGCATTTCAGCTATACTAATAACTCTAACTATGTGACCTTCGCATTCCTTAGCATCCCACAAATTCTGAACTCATTTTCAAAACTCTGCTTCATTCGACTGAAGCATTCAACTCACTGTGCCAATTCTATCCTACTAATACTCCCAATACTGTATTAAGTATTGGTGACTGCTGGCTTTAAGTACTAAAAGCACCCTGTATTTTCTGCCATAGCAAATAAATAGAACTATGTCTAATACTAGAGGAAAAGGAATATAACTTTTACAAAAAGTACAAATACAAGAAGGCATGCTTAATTTCAGAAAATATGCTATAAATCACTGAGATTTCTTACCAGCCTCTTACAACTTTTATCAATACCCCATTGGGAAAAGACCATGCTGTAGCATCAGGAACATTACAGTAGATCTCGTGTTTATATTCACTTCCATGGAGATCATAGATAACCATCTGTAACATAAAGTAGACAGGCCCAATGACCCATTTTAAGAATGTATTTAAATTTTCAGAATGTCCTAGAATATACAAAATAAAATATCCTAAATAGATAAAAACAAATATTACTTCAAATGTAAAATCCTCGAGTAGAAAAATCATTTTCTAAATCAAGCAAAAGTATTTATCTTAAACTCTCCAAACCTGATTTTCACTTTTTTTCTTCATCTACTTGCAAAAACTATCCTTACCTTCCCAGGCCTTGGGTTACATCTCAGAATTTGTCTGTCAACATTCTGAAATAGCAAAAATTGAAAAAGTAAGACTTAAGTTAACACTAGTAGAAACACATGTGGTTCATATTCTTAGCCATCATATACCCAATATGTACTAGTCACCATTATGAGCAAAGGGGTTCTTTACACAGAAGGAACAGAGTGCAAACATGCAGTATAATAGCGTGGTGTCACTGCCTTCAAACAGCCTCCTGCTTAGAAGGGGCAAACAGACATCCACACTTCTAAGGAGGGACCAAGTTAAATGCAAAGGTAAAACACAAAGAAAAAGGCCAGGTTGTGGAAATGGCACCGGTAAGGAGGTGAGGCAATGGGACAGGGAGTTCTAGAAGAGGCTTCTTGGAGGAAGTGGAATTGAGGAATTGAGAGGATCTTAGAAAACAGGATTTCCATGAGCTTAAAAAAAGGGATGGGGACGATAGGGAAAAATATTCCAGGAAGAGAACCATTTTCAGAAAAAGAACAGAGGCAGGAAACACGGAGTGTATAGCTAGAGAATTGGGGAGGAAAGACTGGACAAAACAGAACTTATAATCAGAGTGAAGAGGTTCCATTTAATTTGGTTGGCAATGGGGACCCATAAAAGACATATTTCTTCAAATTCTGTCATTTCTTTCAAAATGACTTTCTCTTGCAAGGTACTGATTGGTATACTATTTGCTAAGGGTGCTCTAGGTTAAGATACAGGCCTTGAGAGTCTTCAAGAAAGTTCCATAATCCTCGGAATGCCGGAAAGGGAAAGGCCCATGTTCTGTAAATATTCTACATTAGATATTTAAATATTACTAAACCAATGAAAGACATAACTGAATTTCAACACATTTTCTAGCTCTTTTTCTCCAAATTGGGCTACTCACTGTCTTGCTTTGTATGAATATGAGCAACTCCACTGGGAAGTTGTTGTCAAGCAAATATATAAAAATTTTACTTGAAAGAAATATTTTCATGATATGTATGAGCTAAATGGAAAGTGATAACTTTCCCACATATAATACCTTGAGAAATCCAAAATGTCATCACTTAATTTAGTTTGAAAAGTATTAACTAAGGATTGTGTAATAAGTGGCTCCTCTGTTAGGCATTTTAAATTCTGATCAGGCAACTGTGTTTTCTCAGCATAACAATTCAGTTAAAATACACAAATTTTGACCCAATTCAACCAAAGAGTAAATCCAATATTTAAAAAAAAAAAATTTTATACAAAGCCAATATACTGATTTTTTTTAGTATGCTTTTAGATAATTTCACAACCCAAGGTTTTATTTCACTAGTTAAATAATCAAAAGAACTTACCACAGTGTAGGGGCCCAATCTGCCTGGGTTGTCTTGAACACGGAAATATTTTGACACTGGTTCCTGAAAACACCCACCAAATCTGGTTCCTTTTTCCAAGGAATGAGTTTTAGAAGTCTGTAAATACTGATGATAAGCACTCTTTAAAGAAGAATGCAATTTAGAAGTAAGGTCAGATTTTTGTAAAAATAAAGTCTTTTCTGGCCACAGACCAATCTGCAGATTGGAAGGAGCAGGGTCACTTGACATTACATGCAAATTCTTAGAAAGTCCAGTGCTTTCCTGGTCATTGTCAGGGTAGCTTGTGATGGAAGGATCTGGCAACTGGAAGGTAACATGATCCTTTCTTTGAGCTCTCAGATCTCCTCTCTGCAATGCTTCTTCCTCCTCATCTTCTTCCTCAGCCACTTCTCTGTCATCTTCATCAAAATTCATCTTTAAACGCTCTGATACTGACTGGAGAAGTGACAAAACCGAAGAAGATTGGTTTGCACTCTCTCTGGATTTAGTGGAGCCATGATGACCAGGAGACACCTCACTGGACAGAATGTCCTCCTGTGAGCTGTCATCCTCATAAATGGGGCTCAAAGCCAAGGGATAAATTTTGTACCTTTTGGCCTCTACTGATAAGAACGTTTCTGAACTATCACCATCAAATGTCTCACCTGATTTTGTATCTTTTTCAAGATGATGGACGAGGTCAGTTCTACTCTCAGACCTTTCACATGCCAAAACAGGCATGCAGGAAGAGGCCACATTGGGAAATAAGACGGAGCTGGTTTCTCTAACTTCTGCAGAAGCATACTTGTCTTCCTCTTGAAGGGGCTCTTCATATAATATAGTAAAGGAAGAATTTTCTTGTTCGTCCTGAGAAACGAAGGCCAAATTAGATTCTTCCTTCCCATCACTAAAATCCAGAACTCTTCTTGCGTCATATACCGTAGTGATGGACACTCTTTTGTTGAGTCTTACTACGGTGTCCTCAGGTTGAAAATCTGGCATTGCTAAGGCCGGGTAACCCTCATAATCCTTACTTAATGTAGGTGATTGATATCCCCTGAAGTGTGAGGCAAGTCTGCTATCATGCAATATCAAGCTTTCCTTGATTTCAGTAGGCTCTTCCTCCACTTCTCCAACACTGCTTTCAGCATACTCTTGAGATGATTTTTCAGCTTCAAATACAGTGGGCATGCCTTCCACTTGGGTAATGGTCAATTCTGTTTCATGTATTTTCTCTATATCTATGGCTGTGGGTATTGCTTCATGTTTCCTAAGAGTCCCACTAGGATCCTCACGGGATGTTATTTTCATTTCCAGTTTAGAAGGCATAAACATATTTCTTCCTTTAGTCTCTTCAGCATCTCCCTTGGATTTTTTCCCCATTTCTAAGGAGGCAGGTGCTGCCTTCTTATGTGCTTCTTTCACAGAAGATACCACTCTAGTATTCCCCAAAACCCCTAGAGCATCCTTTTGGTGAGTAGTTTCCAATTTCAACACAGGCCTCTCAGTCTTTCTAATAACTCCTTCAGCATCCTTTTGGTAAATAGCTTCCATTTCTAAGGTAACAGGTGCTGCCTTGGCCTCTTGGGTAATCTCCTCCCCACCTCTTTGGCAGGTATTTTCCACTTCTGACACAACAGATGTCACTCCACTCTTGCCAACATCCCCTTCTGCAAGCTTTTGATAATCATTTTCCACTTCTCTTGCAACAGGTGTCATTTCAGTCTTTACTATATCCCCTTCAGCATCTTTTTGGTGGATATTTTTCACTTCTGATATAAGAGGCATCACCTCAGTTTTGCCAATGTCCCCTTCAGTATTCCTCATCTTGCAAGCTGTTTCTATTCCTAAAGTGACAGGTAATCCTTCAGGTTTTTCAGCATACTTCTCAGCACCCACTGAGTACACCTTTTCCATTTTAAAGATGTCAGCATCTGACTCAATTTTTGTAATATTTAATTCAGCTTCCATTTTATGTGCTCTTTCTGCATCTAACACAGGAGGGACTGCCTCACATTTCATAATATTGAATTCGGTATCCCTTTTGTTTGTTTTCCCCATTTCTAACATGGAAGGTATATGCTTAATTTTTCCCATATTTACTTCATCCTTTTTGTGTACTTTCCCTATTCCTGACGTTGCAAGGGGTGTGCTTTTACTATGTTCTGGCAAGCTTTTTTCAGATATACATACAAGACTATCAGACAAACTGCTTTTGGATGTGCCAGGTGTGAGAATGTTATCACTCACAGATGGAGGACATTTGAAATTCAGTACAAGAGTTCTTGTGTCTTCTGTCACAGTTTTGTGAATATCCACATGCTCTCTTTCTCTTGTCTCTCTACAGTCCTCATTGACAAATAAATGTGCTTTTACTCTGTCATCTAACCCTTTATGGGGCATGTCTTCAGGGAGTAAAACAGTATCTGATTCTTGCAAATTTATACTATCAGACTGTCCAATTTCATTTCCAGAAAGTGAAGATTTTTGGTAAAGAGAAATATCTCTTCCTTTAATTGACTCTGTGCCACTAAGTAAGTTACTTATGGAGAAGAATCTACTTAATTTTTTGTTTTCACTAATTTCACACGTGCTTTGATTTACTGCCTGTTCTGATAACAAGAACTCCCTAACTATGTCACTTGGCTTAACACTATCACTGTTCAGAATTTTTGAAGTATGAGCCTGAGGCTCAGAATCCCAGGTAGCCTCAGTATTTTCAAAAGCATCATTTTTCAAATTTTCTTGGGCTGAATAAATAACCTCATTGACTAATTTCCTAGCTTGATCTTCTAACACACAAGACACATTCATTCTATCAGAATCAAAAAGAAGATGTGTCTCACCAACTGTAGTTGAAACACAGGCTTTCTCTTCCTCTTTGACTTCTGACATGTTTTCCATGCCCTGCTCTTCCAAACACTCTTTTAGTTGGATCCCTGTTAATGCCACTTCTGATTCTTTTTTCTCAGGGATATCGTCCTTCAGAGTACCGGGATTCATTACACCATCTATGGATATATGCTCCTGGCAGGTACCAACTGTGTGTTTGGATTTTAGTTCTTCTCTGACAGAATTAAAAATCTCCTCAATCAATGTGTCAGCCTTTCTGAGTAAACCACTTTTGAGGTCCAAAAGTTGGTCATGTGCTCTTCTCCTCGCTTCTACATGCTCAGCAGAGGCTTCAGAACACTGCTGGCTTGAGCTGTTAACTGACGCTGGAGCCCCAGCAACTGCTCCAGGCTTTGCTTCCATGGTATCGTCAAAATGGGCAGTGGCTGGGAAATCAAGAGATACCTTTCCAGTATGAATCCCCAAATGGTCCTGAAATGGGGTTGCATCTGCCCCTGTTGGGATAGGTGTCTCCAATTCCAAGGAAAAGCTACTAGGGTCCAGCAGATCAGTTATGGAGGCATTTTCGCCTGAGAGATCTTTAGTAACATTCACAGAATCATAAATATTTGAGGGATCATATGAATTTATAACCATGCTAATTTCCTCTGGCTGACCAGAGAAAAAGGATGCACTATCAGTACCACCACTCAGAAAACAAGGTTCCTCTCTCTTTGTGTGAGATGAGGCTTTCCTTTCTGATCTCAGCACAGAAGGTACATTAAGCAAGCTTGAACACTCTAATGAAAACATGTTTTTTTTCACACTAACATCAGAACTCAAAAAAGGTGAATTTACTTTTGTGCTGTCAGTTTCTTGGAACTTTGGGGAGATACTAGTTAAACTGAGTTCTGCCATTTCTGAGAGACCAGAACTCTGTTTAGTCCCACAAATATCCAAAGATTCATGAATCATACAAGTGTTGGATTCACAATTCTGTGCCATATGCCTAGTGACTTTTTTGTCTTGACCAAGAGGTGAAATCACAGGTAGATTACTTTGGGGAAGAGAAGGAAGATCACCCAAGGTGTCCACCTCTGTTTCTTCTATGCCTTGATGTTTGGAGGTAGAAGAAACCTGAACCTGGTGACTGTCCTTACGGCTGGCATCTGAACATTTGTCTTTAATCTCCCTATGTTCCACTGATTGAAAACTTTTGTCCTGCTCAACTTCTAGAGAAGTTAACTCTGATAAAATAGGCTTTGCTGGCTCCTCTGGAATTTCTAATGAAGAAGAAATTACACCCTGAGAAATGCTGCTGGGCTCTGTTTGGCAAACAGATAACTTGGGCAAGGCTATAGATTTTCCTTTTCCAGAATGTGACTTAACAGGAACACTGTTCTGACCACCAACCTCAGACGTTGATAAAGTTTTAGCAATGTTATTAATTTTGGTTTCCAAGGGAAGAGAATCAGACTCCTCTACTGTGCTTTTAATTGTTTTGGTCTTTGCAGGCATTAACTCTGTTTTATTAAGGTCTGGAGATGAAACAAAATTATAATCCTTGGGGAGGCTTCCGGGCTCAGAGTTCAATGGGTCCACCATAGTGCCACTCATTTCAGGACCTGGATGAAACTGGCATTTTTCACTATCAGCAAAAGCTTCCTTGGATTCAAGAACTGCAGATTCATGTTCAAGGTGAAGGGAAGGAGGACTCTTTCCATCTACAGCCTCAACATGAATTGCCACATTTTTTTCTGGACATTTAGTTGGCTGATGAGAAATACCAACAATGTTGGAATCTCCAGTTTCTATGGGTACATCCTTTAAAACAGAGATATCAAATTTACTCGGAATGTCCTTTCCAGAAACAAAGGTAGAAGGTGAAGCATCAAAATGTGATTTCTTACAGTCAAGGGTAAGTGGTGTTTCATCATCAAGTGATACTTTGGCTTGCTGAGGTTTCTTGGCATGAAGAAGAGATTCTGAAAGGTGATTTTTATTAAGTTTGAAATTCATTTCAGGTTCTAGTCTGTTTTCTAAGCATGCTACAACTTCTGATTCACTGATGTACTGTGCAAAGGCACAGTCCTTTTGTTTTATACTCATAGTGTAAGCTTTGTCATGTGGCCCCAAATCAAGCTTTTTGGCTTCTGTTTCAAACAATTGGTCGGTATCTTTGGGTAATGATTCGATTCTGTTTTCTAGAGCTTTTACATGACTTGAAGTTGTGGGTTGGCCAGCCAAGACACTTGCTGTTTCTTGCCTGATTTCTGTAACAGCCAAATTTTTCTGTGAGTCTTGGGCAAACAACCTCTTTCCTTCATTTACAAGTTCTGTGTCTGTCACAGCATGTCCCTGGACAGCAATGGTGCTGGTGTGATGGGCAGCCTGCTTTGATGAGTTATCTACAGTTTGCTTGTTAGAACACATTCTCTCTGGCAACTGCAGGTTTTCATGCCTAAGTGATTTACTGGGACTTGGCAAATTTGTACTTTCCAGTTTGGTAGTGTCACTCCCATTAGATTTACTACAAGAGAAATCAGAAACAGCAGGTCCCTGAAGTTCAACATGCTCTTCTCTTTGCTCCAATGTCCCATCATTCATCACAGAGCTGTTTTCTCTCCTTGTATTTTCTGTTGGAGTTTTCCTCTGAAATTCTGGACTGCAAGGAACTTTGCTACTCTTACTTCCTGTAAACAATGCTGAACATACCAAATTTCTGTCAGTTTGAGAAAGTGGCACACAGCCTAAATGGTTCCATGAGTCAGATTCTCGAACAGTAGAGCTGGAGTTAGTCTCAGAAGAAGAGAATAACCAATTTCTCTCAGGTCCTCTAGGATCATTTTTATTTAAAACATCCTTAGAAGGAGTGGTGTTCTGAAGTCCCGGAGTGTTGGTCAGATGGCTTTCTGTGTTGGGATTAATTTTGCTACAGTCAGAGTCGTCTAATGGGCCCCCAAGCAGACATCGTTTCAAGTGGACATCTGTACTAGCTGACGACAGCGGTGCTCTCTCAGCCTCCATTTCACTTCCAGGGCCAGAGTGTGTGTTTGTACTAGAATCAGAACCGTCATTTTCTCTGTCTGAGGTATTCAGAGTTTCCAACATGGGTTGTTGCTTTAGGTATTTCATAATTTGTCTGGGGCCTCGATATGTTGCATATGTTACTGCAGGCCTCTCTGGCTTACCATCAATTTTTCTGTGAAAAGAAACAGTTCGAGGATATCAGGAAATATAATTAGTATCACTTTACAGTAATCCCAGCAATCACATTGCAGCAAACTGTACCTTTCAAATACCATTTCTCTTCATATGTACTCAATTGGAGAGGAAATCCTAGGAAGTTTTAGTTAAAATTATCTGCATTAAAAATAATGCAGATTTGGCAAGCAGCACATGAATGTCAAGGCAGCCTGAATGCATTGAGTTTCTCAGAACTGTTCCTTCGTAGGATACAGTGATTAAGGATTAGGATACAGTGATCAGATGGAGATATGTATGATTACATATTCTTCTGTGGCTAACAGAAGAGTCTAGGCTGACAAGTCCAAGGCTTAGGTTCTGGTTCTTATCTCAAAGCATTTGACATTAATGAACCACAATGATTTTTGTGCCTCGTGTTAGTACCATAAGTTCATGGAATCATCACTGTGATTTCTCCACCACATCAAACGTCATAGCAAGTTTCTATTCCTTTACTTTTACGTGTGAACTTAAACAGCATCTTTAAGCACATAAGTTGGATAAGTGTTAAAGAAAAATGCCTGACAAGATGTTCAGCCCATAGTAAGCACTCAGTATTTATTCATTAAATCAATTAGTAATAGAATTGCCTTTAAGATGTTTTCCTGTGTTCAGAAAAAGTATTTTTCCACGTACTCCACTGGTGCGATGAGTATTAAATTGCTTGGATAAATGCAGATATCAAAAAGATTTCCAAAAAGAGTGGAGAACCAATTCCTGCATAAGTTCCTGATGCGCTCAGCAACCAGCTTCCCTTGAAGATTCTGTGGGAGTTCTCATGCAAGCCACGCTGCTTTGTAGACTTTTATCAGCTCCATTCCCTGTCCTTTCATTTCAGCACCAGAGAGAAACTGACCTCACTCCTAACCTCTATGACTCAGCTCACAAATTATCTCTATCACAAACCTATGCTTTCTACCAAGATGGACATTTACCCTCTGGTCTGTGGGTACACAAAACACAACATTAATCACATTAAACTATAAAGATCTAGGTTATTTATTCTTCCCCACTCACCTAGTGGCTGAGAGAAGGTACTATGTCTGAATCATCTTTATATATTTAAGTGCACCATGCACGATCTGGAAAATGGTATATGTTTAATACCTTTCTGTGAATCAATAAATAAGTAAAGCAATGATACTAAATGCTAAGTAATCTATTTCAGACTAATGTCATAATTCTTATATATGATATCAAAATGTTTTCTGAACTAAAGCAACATTTTAGTGTCCCGACTATAATAATTCACAGTAGAAAGTCTGGATGTGTGTTCTACTCAATTGTTTCAGATTGAACATATCAGTAACCAAACATTACTCTCCATATTGAATAACTAAGAAATTCAGTTATTAGTATTCCAACATCTAAAAGAATAAATTTTATTTCCACCTTTAAAGTAATAAATTAAGAATGCTAGATTTGTCTAAATGAAAAAGCAAAGGAAATTTCCTTTGATAACAATTTCATCAACTGTGCCTGTTACATACATCTTGAAATTTAGCTGAAATAACTCATTTCATACCATATAATTTGCTGGCCTTTAAAATCCTATCAAACCATTATTGTAAAACATTGTTCTTATTACATCCATTTATTTTTACTGTCCACTATGAAGTAGCTAAAGGAGATATGGTGAGAAAAGCTTTGCCTTGCAAAAGGGATTTTAATTGCTGCACAAGTTTCAGGCTGAATCTAATGCTTATGAAACAAAGTCAAAAGCTGGATATGGCAACCTTCCTATGAAATATTCAAGAGAAAAATACATACAGGCACATTAACATTATTGGTGAAATACCATATCAAAATACACATATCATTCAGAAAATAAAAAAGGCTTTTGAAACAACATATTAAGATCTAGGGCTGGGGTTGTGGCTCAGTGGAAGAGCGCTTGCTTGCTTGCCTTGCATGTGTGAGGCACTGGGTTCGATCCTCAGCACCACGTAAAATAAATAAAGGTATTGTGTTTATGTACAACTAAAAAGTTTTTTAAAAAAATGATCTAGAAGTGTAAATAAATGACAAAAAATTGCTTTGTTTCTATCAAAATTTTAACATTGTATAATTATAACCTATTATGCATAGGCTACAATTTTTCCCTAAAAGATCACCAAAATAATCCTTAAGAAATATATACCCAAAGAAATGCACATGGTGTCAACTAAAATAGGAAATGAGAGAGAAGGATCAGAATTTAGGTCCTCTTACTACCAACTCCCTTGAAACTAGATCACAAAGCATTTTATCCTGCATCAATACAACATTGCAACTTTTATCTAAAAGGACTCTAATAAACCACACAGAAAAGTCCACTAAACTTTAGCTTACTATAATAAGTGTTTTGTAGTTTTGGAGTCTGCAAAGGAGGATTCGTGTTTTATATTTTTTATGATTTTCTTAATGCTTTTAACTAAAAAGTGATTAAATTAAATATATATTATATATAAATATATAATTATTATATATATATATATATAAAAATATATATATATATATATAAAAATATAGATATACTAGTTTAAATTGCTAACCACATCTTCTGCAGCAGCCTGTAAGAATATGTTACATATTTGTAAATATGCATTCTTTATATTTAACAATTATCATGTTTAAAGCACTAGACATCAAAGTTGTAAGCTTAACTTCATTCATTTTAATTGGTCCCTTCAGGCACTGGTGAGCTACACAACGACTTTTTAACAGGTTAGTCATGCCAACATTATCTATTTTCTGCATCATTCTTTCACAGGTTGAAATAGAGTCAACATAATTGAATATTAAGTCCATAAAATTGGCCAGGTACAGTGGTGCACACCAGTAATCCTAGTGCTCGGGAAGCTAAGGCAGGAACATAGCAAGTTCAAAGCCAGCCTCAGTAAAAGCGAGGTGCTAAGCAACTCAGTGAGACTCTGTCTCTAAATAAAAATTACAAAATAGGGTTGGGGATGTGGCTCAGTGTTTGAGTACCTCTGAGTTCAATCCCCAGTACCAAAAACTTAAATTAAATTTTGCCCTTTAATTTGCGAACTTTTAAATAAACTAAAATATCCCAAAATAAATAATTTTAAAATAAGGTAAAGATGGGAAATTAAAAAGGTGCATTTTTCACAAGCTGAATGAAGAAATGGGAGTATTAATTTCATATATTATGTAATTATACATGGGATCTATAGCTTATTCTTTGTATGAAAGGTATGTGATGTAACTCAAACAGTAGGAAGAAAAAAATAAAACACACTGAAAGTTCAAATATTTAAGAAAATAGGCAAATGGATTTAAAATTTGAAAAGCTTTTATGGATGCTGTCCAAATTTAGCTTTCATGTGAAGGTTTATTAAGCCTCCAGATATTACATATGATGTGGTCTAATCTGAATAAATTTTATACACCTGTTAACCAAAGACCTATCATTCTGCAAAGAAAATTCTATAATAGCAGCCTGCAAATAGTAACTAGTCTTATAGCAAAAGAACTATAGGAATTCACTTTAAGGAAAATATGAAGCTTAAGCTACTTTTTGGCAATAGGATTTATTTCCTTTCAAATTACATAGGTAAACATGCATCCTCTCACAATAAGGAAGTCTTTTAACAGCTGTAGGTAAAGAAAAGCTGCAAAACCAACAATTTTTTTAAAAATCCCAGGATAGTTTTGATAGAAGAGATTCTCATTATAATGGATATAAACCTGTGAAAATATAAAAATTATAACATAGAAAAATTTTTAAAACCACAACAATAAAATAGCTTTCTATATAAATTACACAGAAGCCGAGTTAATGTATGGAAAATAATTTTTAAAATGTCACCAAACAGATTTTTTAAAAAAGTTTTATGCATATTAAAAATAAAATCTGCATAGTCAACTATAAATAAAAACAATGGCAAAGCTTATGACTATTTTTAAGTAAGCTAAGATGAAATCATTCAATTCGATTTTAGTGATGATTTTTTAAATCCACTTTGAATGAATAGGTAAATGATTTAAATTTTGAAAATGATATTAATGGCAGTCACAAAATATGTTTGATTGTATGATAATGAACACTGTTATATACCACAGGTTATATTAACTCATCTAAAGCCATAGACTTGTTTAAATACACCCTGATTATGAAGACCTCTAAAGAAAAAAAGGGCACTTTCCATAAAAGGCAATGTAAAACCTTCAGTTAACTCATTCTTCCTTGTATTATTATTTTTTTAATTTATGGGAAACAAATCCCCTATAATTTATTATAAATTTCACTTTAAATAACATTTTACATTTGATATAATCTCATGATCTGAAAAAGAAACTTAAATATACCCTTGTTTTTAGTACAGTCATACCACAGAACAAAAACAACTTTACTCCTTAAAATGCAAATACTCAGAATTATTATTTTTTTTCGAGAGAGAGAGAGAGAGGAGAGAGGAGAGAGGAGAGAGAGAGAGAGAGAGAGAGAGAGAATTTTTTTTAATATTTATTTTTCAGTTTTCGGTGGACACAACATCTTTATTTTATTTTTATGTGGTGCTGAGGATCGAACCCAGTGCCTCACACATGCCAGGCGAGCGCACTACCACTTGAGCCACATCCCAAGCCCCTCAGAATTATTTTAAAATAATTTTCTAGGTGTATTACTTAAATAACATCTAAAATTAGTTGTGAGCAGTCCTTCACTATAATGTCAAAACAAACTTATAAAAATAGGATTCAACTTTTAAATCACAATTCTTAAACTGATAATTGTTAATAATAACTATTGATAGAAACTGACAAATTATCAATTGTAGTTCTTAGCCTGATAAACAGTGGCATTTCCAAAGCTAGGCCTAGAGGAAGACTGTTTCTTAGTTGGGAGTTCAGGCATCATTTCCTTTCCACCTAAATTAATAAAAGACTTTCTTTGCTGAGTTGGTTCTAGAGAATCGCCTTAAGTGATTATTCCATTATCAAAGAAGGTTTACCAACAAGAAATAAGAAACCTGGTATCCACTGTCATTTTCTATTGTCCATTGCCAAAGAAATAAGCTTAACCAAACTAATCAGAACCAAAGAAGAAAAAAATGTGAACTTTCCATTCTATTCAATTCTCCATCATTTTAAATTACTTCACAATACTGGATCTCCAATATCAGCGTGCAAAAAAGTCACCTGGAGAAGTTGTTAGAAGCTTGCTGGACCCTGCTCCCAGAGATGTCAACTGAGTTTAAATCAGGACCTGGGCTCCATCCACAGAGCCAGGGGGATGGGGCGAAGGGGTTAGAGACATGGTCAACAAATATGCTTCTCTAATGATTCTTGAGTGATGCTGATGCTACTTTTCCAGGAACCACACTTTCCATAGTGTTACTTTAAACAATCCCATATAATGGATTTACAATTGAGCCACTTTGTTGGACATTTATTTTCAATGAAAAATAATGTTTAAATGAACACCTTTGTATATTATCAGAAAAAATTATAAAGTTCTTATACATTTTAAAGTTCTTGATACATAGTGCCAACTGAATTCCTAAAACATGCTATCAAATTACATCCTCCATTCCCAGCAGAGTATATGAGCACTGGCTTTATCTACTTTGACTCATGAAAAATAGTTATTAATATTATCAATTTAAAGGAGAAAAAAATTCTCATTTTAGTTTTCATTTCCTTGATTGCTAGTGAAAACAAACTTTTTCAATTGTTAGTGGTTTATATTTCTATTTAAATTCTTTATATTGTTTGCCATTTTTAATCTTCTATTATATTAGTATCTAAATTGCTGACCAATTAAAGTATTCTCTGTCATTGTTGTATATGATTTTTCTCATTTTCCATTTAAATTATCATTGGTTATGTTTTTTGACATACAGGAATTTGAAAATTGGGAGTAATCTTTATCTTGATCTCTTTCCTAACACCTTCTATTGCTATTATGCTTATAAAGTGATTTTTATCAAAAGTAAAATAATAATTCATATATTGCTTCTCTTAGTTTACTTTGTAAACATTTATTTGTAACTATTTTAATATAAAAATTAGAAATAACTTTTTCCCTCCAAATTGTTAAGCAGTTTTTCCAATGAATCCACATTTCAAAGAGAATGCAAATGTCCTCACCACAGGTTTAGATTTTAAATTTTATGAGAGTCTACTTCCAGACTCTCATAAATTCTGCTCCATTTAAATTTATAGCAAATATTACACCTGCTTGGCACAGCTGCAGATACTATATCTTTATCAGTATATTTCAACATCTGGTAGAACAAGCTCCGCCACATCACTTGATGAGCAAACTCTCATCTATTTGGGTCTCTGTTCTTAGAACTGTGATTTGGGTCTGATCTTATAAATTTGCTATGAGGAATTAGCTTGCAGGACACTTTGAAACTACCAAAAAAAAAAAAAGTACACAATAAGTTATCATCTTTACATGACTACAGTATTATTGATGACCAATTCTCAAGTGAGGACAAAATAAAAGTCAATGAAACAGATCCCTGATAGTTATGAATTAACACTCTTGCATTACCCATGATGCCTAATGTACTCAACACCATTAAAAACATTTTTTGGCTCATTTGAGTAAAAAGAGAAACAAGTTGCTTCCTATTCATAATCAAACAAAGGAAAAACGGGTGGTAAAATGCTGCCCAAATTCACGTAAGACTGGCTTCTAAGAGCTTGGTAAAAGGTTCATAAAGCTAGTTTCATGAATAGAGTCAATTAATTTTCTTAAATGATTTACCTAGATTTCACACACACACAAAAAGAATACTGAAAGAATGAAAATACAAATGTTAGGTCCATTATGGTTCCTAAAGTAGACATACTGAACCCTTGCCTGTTCAGTATGTCTAATGCAGGAGGAATTCAGACAATCAAAAACACTCCCATTCAAAGAAGGCTTAAATTAAAAAAAAATAAAAAAATCTTCTACTGTGACAATTAATTACCTAAAAGGCACTAGTAGTCTTGCCCCCAAAATAGCTGAAAAGGTGTTAGATTTCCAGGATGGTCCAAAAGAATCTTACTGTCTTTTACATAGCAGTAAAGATATTACCAAATACTTTTTCTTCCAATTAATGAGAATTAGAACTTACGTTTAAAAGCTAGGTCCAAAAGCTTGACTTTTTGACTTAATTAAATTCTACTTACTTTGGCAAATCGGTGGTTTCCTGTTCACTGTCCTGAGTTGTATCCAAAGAAAAGGTATCTGAGAGTTCAGCTGAGATGGACTCTTGTTCTTCTGTTGGAACTGCCTGGGGTCCCAGTGTATCACTGAAAATCTCCCTCTCACTTTGGATCCCTTCATGACTGTCACCATGAGTTTGAGAGTCTCTTTCAGTTTTATCATGGCCATCTTTGAAAGAAGACTGCTTAGCTTCACCAAGAGATGATTTTCCTGAGATATTGAACAAGTTACCAAGAAACTGAAAAAAGCTCTCTTTTGGTTGTTTATCAGTTTCCCCTGTTTTGGCATCTGAAGTGGAACCGGCAAGATCATTTGCCTTTTTGGGATCTTCCTGTGTTGGAAGAGTGATCAGCTTCTCAGCATGGTTTATTTTCTCCTCACTTTGATGAATCTGAAAAAAAAAAAAAAAACATACAGAATAAATAAGAAGCATTATGATTTAAAAAACAACACAGATTAACTGATAAGAAATTTTAGGACAGACTGTGCCAGACACCAGGGAAACTTTGTGAATCAGAACGATGGCTTCTCAGACTTCAGGCAGATTACAATCCACTTAAGCATAGTAAGTGCCAATCGAACAAAGCCATAAAGTAGATATGGAAAAGAGAGAAGTACAGCATATGTGGGGACCCAGAGTAGCGTAACCAGTCCACATTTGATGGAGGCAAGGGCAGACGAGGTAACTGTAGGAAGTGTCCCATCTGAAGGGGATCTAAAAAGTGACTAGGTGATGCTAGTGAATTTGAGTGAGTGAGTGGTGTGTGAAAGTTCAGTGAGGCATCAGCTTCTAAGAGGTTCACTGTGCGTGGGGCCATGGTGCAAAAGTGAGAGGTAAGTAGAGAGACAAGTAAAGGGACAGTTCGTGGCAAAGCTTGTGTGTATTTAAATTTGTCATAGCACGTGGTATGTTAGACAAATAACACCTGAGCAAACCTTATCATCTCAGCATTACATTAGTCCATGAAGCTGTCACAATTATGTAAAACTGTTCTTCAAGAATAACAGGAGAGACAGTAAGATGGTGCAATAATTCAGAGAAAAGGCCCACTGTGACCCCTTCACAGTAAAACATAAAGTCCTGATAATGTGTTAATGCAAAACAGGTAGCCCAGGGCATTCTTTGCAGACATTAAACACTTCCAGAGGTTTATTCTGCTTATAATTAAGTTACTGGTAAAGCAAACACACATTAATATGTGTTCTGCACACGGGAAAGTCAAGCTGTTCCAGCAAAGACCACGCTGGCATTCCACCTCACACTCTTCCCAGATTCCAAAAAGCTTTAGGCCATTGTGCCAACTCACCCTGCCTTCCAAACATGCTTGCTCACATACTTGTAAATGGAATGCACATCCGACAGTATCTGTCACCTGTCAGGCTCACGAGTCCTTACAAAAGGAAAGCTCAAGTGTGAGTCAGAAAAAAGATCAGAACACCAAGGTAAAACCACCTTAGGGCACTGTAAGGTTCACATGACAAAGTTTTGCAAGAAGCTGATCTTCAAGAAAGCAAGAACACCATAATTATAATGTCATTTGTTCATTCACCTCGTTCCACATTTGAATCCAAGTTTCCAACCGCTGAAAGAAGCATTCCACTCACCACAAATCACATTTAGCCTACGAAAGGTTGAGAAAGTGTTCAGAACCTATTAACCCAGCGAACTGATTTCAAGTAAACCATATTTTAAGTCTGTGCCCACCTTAGGTGTCAGAGGGTAGTTCTAAGTCAACATGGAGCATTTTTCTGTCAGGACCTTAATGTACTTGTAAGGTTCTACATTGAAAAAAAATATCACCAGCCTTGCAGTCTACAAGTCTCAACTTCTACAGTTTCAACTGCAATTTGACCCTATTTGTCTCCTCTTAACCCATTCAACCTTCTGCTCTTGTGAGAGCCCACACTGTAAACAGGCAGCCTCTTCCCCTCAGCTGACAGAAAGGCCCAGAGTGTGGCAGAAGACAGGCTCACCACATTTTAAAAGTGCTCACACAGGAAAGACACTATTTCTTTTGTCCTTTGACTATTCTATTTAATTTGCTTAATTTCCAGCCACAATAGTTCTCCCTAAGTCAAAATGAACTAATGTGGAACATCAATCAAACCGATTAATTCTTTCCTATAACTAATAGCCTGCACAGCCACCTGAAGAAAGTAAACTATGAACTGTTCACTAAAATATCATCAATATTCTTAAAATTATTTAGATTCAAAGGTGAAGTCCTGCAAAACTAGAGCAATGTTCTTAAAAAGTAAGAGAATGTGGAAATTAGCTTTAGACATTATTTAAAAACAAATTATTTCTGTCAAAAATAGTTTTTGGCTCACTTAATTATTATTTTCACTTGACTATTCCTTTCAAAGCATAATATTCTATTTTCTAAAGGAGGAAGACACATTTTGCTAATGAACACCTTCACATTTAACCTTCTCAGAGTTATGTACAAATTTTTAAAAATCATTTGTTTCTTCTTAGCCTCAATTTTCAGCTTTACTCTTCTAGAATGTCGATAATGTAAGTTTGCCAAAGAGCATTTTTTCATTTTCTAAAATGTCTGAACTGCTTCATTTTCCCTTCACAATCTTAGGAGAAATTTCTAATTAAAATAACCTCAACAAAGTTATTAAATTTAGGGGAAAAAAAGAGAACTGTGCTATTCAATGTAAAAACCTACAATAAAATCTGTATTTGTATAACTAAAATCTTAAGTTTGATCTAAAGCAGCTGTTCTTTGCCCTAAGCCTAGACAGCAATGCAGTTCAGCCTGCCACAGGCCCTTATTAGGTGGGGCCTATGTCCCTCTGCCAACAGGACTGTGTCTGCCATTGTTCTAAAAAGTCAGTAGAATGAAAAGCACTCAGGATTTAAGAAACCACAAACAAAATATAAATTCCAGTTTCTTGTAATGATGTTAATATTCTGCATATAATACATGAATGCTAACATGAAGGCATCTGTATCTTTGGGAAATTTTCCCTTCATATGCAGTATGTAATCTTGAAGCAAATTCATCTCTCCGCTCTTTTTGCTACATGCCTTATACAAGGAAATATAGAAAAGCATTAGAAGCACTGATTAATATGTCTTAGCTGTGGCCTTCGGGGAGCTTACAGTCTAACAAGAAATTTAGTCATCACTGCATCACTTTATGGAGTTCAGAAGAAAGACGTAACGAAGGACATAATTAATTTGACTAGAGATAGGGAGAAATCGCATAAAGAAGGTAACATCTGAGCTTACTCCTGAAGGACAAAAAAACATTTTAGACACACAGTATACATACACAGATATCTGAAGGATGTTCATTATGGCAGCAGTGTGGCCAAAGAAGACAGAGGAGAGAGAATGAGGTTTGACAGGGTGACCAGTGAGGGATAACAGAAAGGGAGAGTGAGGGATAACAGAAAGTCTGGTAGGCAGTCAGAAATACAGCTTAGGAATGCAACTTGGCAACACACTGTGTACAGGGGAGTGGAGACCAATGAAAGGGCTGTAGAGGGAAAGAAAAGAGTAAAAGGCAGATGCAGACACACACACACACACACACACACACACACACAAAGAAATGAAAAATGCAAAAATAAGGCCAGGTTACTCCCTCCAAAAGAGTGGTGTCCAAAGTAAAGGGGAAAAGAATACTTTCAAATGCACTAGGGAGGAAAGAATGTTTTCACTACTGTCAGATTGAAAAAAAAAAAAAAAAGAGGGGCTATCTTCCTCACTGATCTTCAGAAACATTAGGTACGCTCTCTTGCCTAGAAATTTTGCCCTTACTCTCTCTGCTTAGAATGTTCTTGCCCCAGATAATTACATGATTTGCACCTCCTTATCTCCTTCAGACCTCATTTAAAGGTCCTACTTAGCAAACCCCTGCATTCCAAAACTGCCCATCTCCTTTCTGTTTTATTTTCCTCCTTGTACTTGCCAAGAGTACACATGTACACCTTTGAACATCTGTGTTTGTTTGGTTTCCACCCCCACTAGAAAATAAAATCCACTAAGGTAGACATCTTTTGTCTATGTTATTCGCTGCAGTATCTCCAGCACATTGAAACGTGCCTGACAATAAGAGATGCTCAAATACTTTTTGGGATAAAGGAATGAGAACCATGGACAATCCCTATGAATGGAGGAAAAACAGTCATAATGCCTCAGAAATCCATGAGCCCAGTCCTAAACTCAAGGATCTACGAAGTGAGCAGGTTACAAAGAGATCAGAAAGCTCACTAATTAGAAGGGAGCCTTTGGAGAGATTTATAACCAGAAAGAAAAATGACAACATTTAAAGTTCCAAGAATGAAGAAGTGGCTTTTTGTTCCTGTTTTAAAGGAAGGGATACACAGGTTGGAAGGGAAGGGATGATAGATGCCAGAAGAACAGAGAACATGATAGCCAAAGAGACCAACATAGTCTCTAATATCACTAATATGGGAGAGGTTTAGCCTTGGGGAGAAGGAGGGACATTTCCTTTTTCTCCTAAAGTAACAAGCACATGGCTAAACCCTGGGCAATTCTATAAGAGTGGAGACAATGGGGAAGATCCAACAAGTGGCTGTGATCTCATGAAAGTGGAAGGGGAAATAAAGCAGACCTCAGAGGCAGAGCTGGCATCTGGACTCACGAAATCAAGACTTGTGAGAATGTTTCTCACAAACTTGGAAGAATATTTCTGAGGAATGCAACCCCAAGTCAGCAATACACTAAAACAGGGTGAGCCAAGGAGCAGTTAGGGGTAGTACAAACTTTAAAGGGTTTATTCATTCAATAAACAATGAGTAAGACACTGTTATAAGTGTTTCGATACAACAGTGAAAAAATATACCCAAGTCCCTGCTTCCATGGAGCCTACACTCTGGTAATGTAATAAACTTTCTACAGGTCTTATTGGAATTATTTTGTCACCTCCTTGAGCAGTCTATAGCAGGTCACAGATGTGCACCACCATGGTGACTGGTAGAGTGAGCATGGTCAAGGTATAGGGAGAGTCGACAAGTCTGAGTGAAAGAGAAGGGCTCTTCCTCGACTGCCTCTACCACCTGACTTGGGAATTGTGCACAACAAGGACAACCCTTCGGTTCACCCTGGCCAGTTCCTTGGCACCCTTAATTCTAGTGACTTTTGCTTCCACCTGACCTACTACTCCTCTGGCTAACCCAGTCACTGTCTTTACCATCTTGACCCACCTCTGACCCTCAACTTCAGGCAACCACCAGTGTCCAAACCTTCTCATCTTCCCAGCTCCTATCCCACTGTCCCAGGTATGCCCATCACACCATGTCCCCTGCCTCACCACAGCTTCTGCCCTCTGATTCTTATTCTCTTTCAGCTCTCACAAATATGTGTATCTTCTCTGTCCAGCTATCCAATACTGTCAATAACCTCAAAGCCTCTTTCCCTTGATCTTTGGTCATCTCCACCCAGCAAAAATCCAGTCTTTCTCCTCCACATCCATGAAGGAATCTTACTTTAAAACTCAGTGGGTGAACACACAGCTTTGCAGATGCAGGACACCTACAATTCATGATTTACAGCCTTAGCTAGAAACCAGTCTCAAACCTTCCCCCATTTCTACAGCAGTAATTTCAAAACTTTTCTATATCCCTTAAGTTCCCCACTTCTCTCTCCCTGGTTTAAAACTGTCTATTTCGTAGAGTCACTTCCTCATAGTCCTGAGTGTGCCTCTCCTCTACCTGCATTTTGGCAGCAGCCTCTGGGCTGCTTCCTTCACTAAGCTGTGCATGACAGAATAGAAGAACTCCACCCTGGTGTCTCCTCAGAAACCTCAGTTGCTCATTTGCTAGTCTAATATACAGAGATAGCCTTCTCTCTTCTCACTACCAACCTCCTCACAAAGGAGGTATTAACCCTCACCACCATTCCTTTACCTCCAAATCACTTCCTAAATCCCTATTGCCTGGTTTTTCTCCCGGTCATGCTGTGACCACAATCTCTGGGAGACACTGTCCTACTTACTAGTTCTATTTTTTTTCCCTGTGTTGGCATTATATTATGCATCGAAAGAATGTGAGACGGAATCTCTTCCTGAAAACTATTCTTTCTTTGGCTTCCCTGACATTCAGACTCCAAGGTGTCCCATCTTCCTATCTGAATATTCTCTCAATCTCCTCCAAGATGAACACATTGTAATCATCCCTTTTAAACCATATTCCTCCTGTTTCCAGCTTGTGCTCACTTTCTCATGAGATCTCATGGTTCCCACAGATGCAGTGGTCCAGATTACCCCCCAATTTGTATTCTCAGTTTGAACTCCTAAGCTATGGACCTGCACATCTCACCATCAAACAGACATTAATCTGCATCGGGATGCTTCACTGGAACCTCAAGGCCAATACATCCTAAACTAAACCTGACCACCCTGTATTTCCATTCTTCCATTTTCTAGAAATTATAAAATCCTCACTTCTTGTTACAGTCAGCCATCAGGACACTATAACCCCCTACCCTAGAATAGTGTTGGCAGTGTCCTAACCAGTTTCCTTGATATCATTCTTGTTGTCCTTCAATCTACTGTCCATTCAGAAGGCAAAGCACTCTTGTACAAGTCAAATACAATATGTTAAAGTTTTTCAGTGGTTGTGCATTGCTGTCAAACTCCCTACCATGGCCTTTGGGTTTTTGATGAATCTAGCCCCTGAAGCATTCTCCAATTTCATCTCTTGCTGCTCATGCTTGGAATGTTCAATGTCAGCATAAGCATTCTCACTCTTTTATTCTGCCTCCCTTCTTTCCTCCCTTCCTTCCTTTCATTGTCTCTTACTGTATTATCTTTTGGAATATTGCTATTCCAATGGCTGAGACCACTTATCCCTTCCTCTCTTTGGAAATTCCTACCACAACTCAAGGTTTTTTTTTGGTTTTGTTTTGTTTTCTGGTACCTAACCACTGAGATATATTCCCAGCCCTTTTTGTATTTTATTTAGAGACAGGGTCTCACTGAGTTGCTTAAGGGCTCGCTAAATTGTTGAGGCTGGCTTTAAATTGGCAATCCTTCTGCCTTAGCCTCGCAGGCCACTGGGATTACAGGTGTGAGCCACTGTGCCCTGCCATAACTCAAGGTTTTTAGTGTGAAGACCGTGTATATGTTCTTCCCATGGATATCCCTATCATCCTATGTCTTCTCTGCCACCACAGAGGGAAAGCAAACAACTTCTTATGTTGTTGTCATAAGTAGGACTATTACCTTAGTCATTAAAAGGTACTAAAATTTGGCATTTGTAAACTGAAACAAGCTGCTTTCTAGAGAATTCTAGTTAAGATTCCATTAAGACATCTGGCTGCCTCATATTACTTGGCAAATTTGCCAATTGTTGCCAGTTGTTGAAATTGTACCACTAATAGTTGAAATTCCCTCAATTTTGAAAAAAAAAAAATATTTCAGCATCAAATTATTATTACCACTACCTTGAGTTAAAGTCTAAGTGATACTAAAGTTTTAAATAAAAATCACCACTGACTGTCATAATCGGTTTAGTTGTGGTGAACTGTTTGATTTACTCCATAGTCACTACTGATACACATTTGCCTTAACAATATATGGATTTTACAGATAATATTAAGATGTAAAGATAAACTGTTTATACTTCTTTTATTAAAGTAATTTTGCTTGAAAGGTAACTTTACGTCTTTATCACAGAATAAATTATTCAATAGAAAATAAGAACAGACAAAGTAGATAGGCCATAAATTATTTTGCCCTACCTGATTTGGTTATGGCTTAATACAAAAACAACTAAGCTATATGCAACTTCTACATCATAACACACCGTTGCTAATAATTATTTCTGAGCTGTCATAAATAACTCTACCAATATTAATTAAAAACCTGGAATTTCACTTTTAAAAACTGCAATGGAATGGAATCAAGGTTTTATCAATGGTATTACTTTCACTGTTTTTCATCTCCACATAAGTTTTAACACAGGAATACATATCTCCAGATAAATGCCCTTAACCAGAGTTATCCCCAAGCAGTCATCATTATATGAATCAGAACCAAAAGAAAAGTTGGGGTGGGGGGTGGAAATTGCTGATCTAAATAAAAAACATCAGTTCTAATCTAAATAAAAAATCAGGGCTGGGGTTGTGGCTCAGCAGTAGAGTGCTCGTCTAGCACATGTGAGGCCCAGGGTTCAATTCTCAGCAACACATAAAAATAAATAAAATAAATAGTGTGTGACTACAACTAAAAAATATATTTTAAAAAAATCAGTTAGATAGTAGCAAGAGGTAAGGACAGGAAAGATGAGTTGTTCGTGCGCATTGATACAATGAGAAAGAAAACAAAATGAGAGAATCACTCCCAGGTGCCAAGTTTGGGAAATATAATAGTACCTTTTACTAGGACCAAATATACAAAAATAGAAGGAAGTTAGAACAAAATAAGTTAAAACAAATCTTTTACCTGGTGATATCTCAAAGGAAAGGCTCAAAGAATTGGCTTTCTCACTCTGAATGTCAGGAATACATGTTGAGATGGAGACAGAGATGTGGGCTTTGTCCTACATAACCTACGATGTAGTCAGAAATCAAATCAAGCTGGGCAGGAGTACAAAGCAAGAAGAGAAAGAAAGAAGAAGCTATGACATGAAGGGAAAGCCATTCCTTCCTATTGTGGTAAAAGGACTTATTCAGTAAAAACAAATGAGCCAGAAAGATCAATGTTTTTGATCCTCTGAGAGGTTTTTGGAGTCGCCTCTACTATTCCAGATTCCATACCTGGAACCTATGGAGACAAAGTTTCTCAAATTAAAAAAAAAAAAAAATCAATAAATTAGAAGATCCTTCCCAGTTTCCTTATGTAAGGTATTCACTTATACCAGAGTGAAGGATCATTCCAGGTCTATAACAGGCTGAAATGCTGCAAATCAAACCAAATAATTTAAAATACATTTGACATCCAAGAACTTTGACCAGCACCACCTTTGGTCACTTGGACAGTATAGCAATGCACACTGCAATCTCCATTTTAAGTACCTTGATGGCACTCTATAAAAGCAATCAAGAGATAAGGATTTTGATTTCTGGACAAAGTTCAATATATTCTTGTATGCCTTCGTTCCAAAATGTTTCTTTCTAATAGCTGATTTCTACACTGTTCACCCAGAATAAATCACCACCATTCTCAAACAAAGATATATTTCCAAGTTTTGGCCAGATGTTTTATCCCAAGAACTATTTTTCCTGAGTTATGGTTAAAGTTAGGGTTAGGGTAAAGGCACCATTTCACTGATATGGGACACAGGTACAGGCTGCTGGGAACTTAGCCTTGGAAGGAACAAAGGGATACCCATTCCTCTGAAATAGGCAGAAGGGGACAGGGCTTAAGAACATGCCTTCCCCCACTTAAATAAAAGTGATGTGAATGCATCAAGAGGCTAAGGCTACAAGATAATGGTAAAATGAGAACTAAATATCCGAAAGTTTCTCCAGGTAGATACAAAACGTGATTAATATAAAAGAAAAACATTCCAGTAGATGAACAGATTCAAGTATTAGATAACAATGTTATCAAAACAGCATAAGCTGTGCAGCATGTAAGTGGTATTTTAAAAATCATAGTGTCCTAAGATAATTATAAAATTATCTTGTATTATATTATAAAACTGCAATTAATTTTTGTAGCTCAAACTTGTCCCCTAGCCAACAATTTCTGACATCTTGAGTCAGCATCTTAAAGGCCAAACACTCATAATAAGATATATATAAGAATATATTCATCATATATAAATGTTATTTATGACTCAGACTTGGGAAAAAAAATGCACATTTTTTTTCCTTCTTATTACAGAAGGCATTATCAAATCCAGGCTAACAAGATGGAAGCACACAGTGAAAAATGCCAAACTACAGTGGAGTGCTGTTTCAGGAACTATTCATTAGAAAGAAAACAAAAGGCATGTTTTATGCCACTTGCTAAATGAAAAATCTTCAACTGAAAATGTTCCAAATGGCAAGAGACTAAATGTTATCGCAAACAGTTTTTAACCTGTTTTGCTCCCCCTAAGGCCTGAGGCTGAGTGCTGGCGTCTGTGTGGTTAGGCTGAAGAAATTTTACTGGTAGTTTTCAGAAGAATGAGAAAAACAAAAGGTTACACAGGCCAAAATGCTACCCCAGAGAATGCCATGTGCTCTTTTTATTATGAGCTAATCCAGGTTCCCATGTACAAGTAACCTTGAAGGCTTCAAGTCATCAGTAAAACAGCCTGTGACTGTGAGTGGTATTTACTTAGGGACCTAGATCCCAGAATGAAATGATCCTGGACACTCAAACTAAGATATTAAGAGCGTATCAAAAAGATTGTAGGGACTAAGATATTAACAAAAATAGGAAAAGGCTGTTAGCATAGACGTCCAGCCATTATTTTTGCCACCATAAATATTTACTAAATCCACAAAGCTGGAACTTCCTGGAGCAAATCTCTGAAGGTGGAAAACAGAAATACTGGGAATAAAAGAGTTTTAAGACTGAAGACTTTTTTTTTTTTTTAAAGGAAAATTGTAGCTGAAAGAACAGGACCACAGAAAGAGCCTGAATAGGGAAACAGGAAAAGACCAAGAGAAGAGGAGAGAGCAAAGAAAGCAGGAAGGTTTAGTGTAGGTCAAGAATTCAGAGGCCATGAGAAATTAAGATGAACAGGCAGGAGTTGGTATCCAAAGAAAATTCCAAGTTTGAGATCTCAGAAGCACAGCCTTTCTGTGAAACAACATGGGTGAAGTTTCCTATTTAAGTACTAGAAGTGAAAATCTTGCGTAGGGCAACTTCATGGCATATAACAACTATAAAGCTTGTCCAATGGTAAAGTGACAGAATGGCTAACTGTTGGCTGCAGAAGAGAAGTAGGGGAAAGATATTATAGAACCCAAGAACAGGATTTAGTAGCCAAACTCACAAAGGAGTGAAGAAATGGAAGCAGGGTGATCCAGGATTTTTTTCTCTTTCAATAAATATTTAATTTTCCACTGGCATGAAGAAGGCAGGAGGAATAAAGAATGCAAACTTGATCCTTGCCATATTCAATGTCCTTGGATTTTATATAGGTTTCAAAAATGTTAAAAAGTATCCATATTAGTACTTAAAAAATTCACATAACTGTTTAACCAAGCTAATTTGCCCTGAAATCCTTAGAAAGTGCAAACTGTCCCTCTGACTGACTGTTACAAATCATGTAAAAAGAAATCAACTGGGACCAAAACCCAAGATTGTAGAAGAGCATATCTGGCCAAAGAACACAAACATCCGGTTCCTAGAAAATCACTTATGAAAAGAAAGACTGAAACATTTATTAATTTTCAACCACTTACCAATAACTGGGTAGCTAGGTATAAGGCTTATATGTTTTTTGTGCTTGTCCTATATAAGCAAAGAAGACCAATTTATATGTAAGCCTACCAAACTCATGCATCACAGAGCGATGGCATGTGGGGACATGTAATTAATTTCTACTTCCCCCAAACTGATTAATAGTTGTCTACAGCATTTCAGAAATGCAACCTACATCTAAGAACTTTCTAGGGAAAACAGACCGTGGAGATCATGTAATATGATATACAGATTAGAAGAGTAAGGCACAAAAAAATTAAGTTTCTCTGTTGAAGGCCATGCAGCTGATTAGTGGCAAAACTGAGACCATCACTCTCTAAACTGCCTTCTCAGGGTTCTTCTTTCTGTCCCAAAGCTGCCCCATCTCATGATGCTAATGTTCAACAGAGCTGGATTGAATTTCCACATAAAGTAATAATATGAGTCTCTTTTTGAAAAGTACAATAAGATACAGAATCTAAAAGAAAAAAATGTGCAGTAATTTAAAATATGCGCTTGGGATTAACATTAACAATATATCATTGTGATTAAATTGATAACATTAATTTAAAACTATACCTTTACTGCGTCTGATGAAAGTACATTTTCCTTTTTCTGACTTGTGCTCATGGGCTCATTTTCAGCACTGAAAAATAAAAAAAAGTTTCTTTTGAAATTAAAAGAGAATAATTCGACTCATACATTTTCTATATTTAAGCCAAAAATTGAATGTTACTTTATCTGCAGTGCTCAAAGTATTCATACACAAAATATTTGAGGAATATGCTTATTTGAGGCCGGGCGCAGTGGTGCATACCTGCAACCCCAGCGGCTCAGGAAGCTGATAGAGAAGAATCTCAAATTGAAAGCCAGCCTCAGCAACGGCAAGGTGCTAAGCAACTCTGTGAGACCCTGTCTCTAAATCTCTAAATAAAATACAAAAGAGGGCTGGAGATGTGGCTCAGTGGTTGAGTGCCCCTGAATTCAATACCAATACCAAAAAAAAAAAAAAAAAAAAAAAAAAAAAAATATATATATATATATATATATATATATATATATATGTGTGTGTGTGTGTGTGTGTATGTATATATATGTATATATATATGTATATATATATATGTGTGTATGTATATATATGTATGTATATATGTATATATATGTATATATATGCTTATTTGAATATCAACACTTGAAAAAACATACAAATATGTCCATTCAGGTTTCAGTAACTTTTGTGAGTCCAGTATGCTTCCTATCTTCTGATTTTGGTAATCAAGATCACAGTAATGATGTACCGGAACAACATAGGTCTATTATAACAAGGGAAAGTGCTAGCACATGAAGATTTATTTATCTTCAGGTTCTCCACAGTTATATCCCTTTTTAATGTCTGTGCTGAGAGATATTTCTATTCAGCAAATCATTATACACATAGAGGTTCAGCTAGCAAACTCTGGGAATACTCAAAACTGGATGCAGGTTGATCTTGCCCCAAATGTATCCCAGATGGCAACTCTGGAATCCAATTTTCTGGATAGTCACTTCTAATTATTATTTGTCTTCACAGATGCCAAAAGGAATGACATAAGAAACTACTCTGCCTACAGGCACCTATACATTTGAGACCTAAATATTCTTATCTCTGTGTTTATACATTATCTTGTTTTCATACTTTCCTAATCCTAGACAAAACCAGTAGCTCCACTCTATTATCATGACTATCTACCATAAGCCAAAGTCTACACTTGGTTTTTAGCACATAAAAACATGTAGGTTTGGCACTTTGTAAAACTCAGTCTAGTTGGGGACACTGATGTAGAAATTTCAATAATACAATTTATAAAAATTAAAACTGCTGAAATCACAAAGTGCTGTGAAGCACAGAGGAAACAATCCATTCTGCCTGGCCCAAAAGTGCCCCAGAGGAAGTACAAAAACAGAGGATCTAGAGAATATGGCATTTTCAGGAACCCATGTTTGTTTTTAATATAAGACAAAAACATAGAACGTGTGTCAGGCAGAGGTCCTATAAGAGATAAGAAGGAGACCAAAGGTTAATGGATGCTTTACTATGAAAAACTGGCTCAACCCGTTGCAGAACATGATCTTTGTCCTACAGGCATGCAGTGGGGAAACTTCAGGGCTCTGAGGCAGGTACAAGAATAAGCAGGAAGGTGCCTGCCTGCCGACAAATCTTGGGGTCATGGTCACTGGCAACAGAGCAACAGCTCAGACCACATAAAGGTCAGTCCCAAAGCAAATGGAGTAGAAAGAGAAGATGCAATGTCTGATGCTTAGATTTTCTAGCCTAAAATCCAGTGATTGTGTACAGTATCCAAGGAACAAATGGTGGCAGTCAAAAGACAGAAATGTCAGAAAGGTCACAAATACCTGGAAAATATACTAGATTAAAAATTCATTAAGTCTCAGATTCTTTGCAGGAATACATAGACCTAGCTCTAATATCTTTTAAATGTAAATAGGAAACACAAGCCTGTACAAAAGACAAATATGTAAGTTGTATGTTAAATACACAGAAGATTCTACAGGGAAAATCAGGGCACAGATGTACAAATTAATAATGAACAATATAGAAATTTAACCTGTATACATATACATATGTATTAAAAATATGTATATGTATAATACATATACATTTGTATTAAAAATATGTATATGTATAATATACATGTTATACATGTCTCAGTGGTTGCTATTTTAAAAATTAACATCTATTTTCTGTTGCCACAAGGTTAATTACAATTCAGTTGTTATTTTTTTGTTGTTTTAATTTATTTATTCATTCTAATTTGTTATACATAATAGCAGAATGCATTTCAATTCATAGTACACATACACAGCACAAATTTTCATGTCTCTGGTTGTACACAAAGTGGAGTCACACCATTTGTGTCTTCATACAGGTACTTCGGGTGATGATGTCTGTCTCATTCCACCATCTTTCCTACCCTCCGGCTCCCTCCCTTCCCTTTGCCTTATCTAAAGTTCCTCCATTCCTCCCATGCCCCCGCCCCAAACCCCATTATGGATCAGCTTCCATATATCAGAGAAAATATTTTTCCTTTGGTTTTTTGGGTTTGGCTTACTTCACTTAGCATGATATTCTCCAATTCTATCCATTTACCTGCAAATGCCATGATTTCATTCTCTTTTATTCCTGAGTAACATTCCATTGTGTATATATACCACAGTTTCTTTTTCCATTCATCTACTGAAGGGTATCTAGGTTGGTTCCACAATTTAGCTATTGTGAATTGTGCTTCTATAAACATTGATGTGGCTGAGTCACTTATTATGCTGTTTTTAAGTCCTTTGAGTATAGACCAAGGAGTACAATAGCTGGGTCAAATGGTGACTCCATTCCTAGTTTTCCAAGGAATCTCCATACTGCTTTCCATAATGGCTGCACCAATTTGCAGTTCTACCAGCAATGTATGAGTGTTCTTTTTTCCCCACATCCCTGCCAACACTTATTGTTGTTTGTCTTCATAATAGCTGCCATTCTAACTGAAATGAGATGAAATCTTAGAGTAGTTTTGATTTGCATTTATCTAATTGCTAGAGATGTTGAATATTTTTTCATATATTTGTTGTTGATTGTATATCATCTTCTAAGAAGTGTCTGTTCAGTTCCTTGGCTCATTTATTGATTGAGATATTTGGGTGTTTTCTTTGGGGGGGGTGTTGTTTTTTGAGTTCTTCGTATATCCTAGAGATTAGTGCTCTGATATGTGTGTGGTAAAAATTTGCTCCCATTCTGTAGGCCCTCTATTCACCTCACTATTGTTTCTTTTGCTGAGAAGAAGCTTTTCAGTTTGAATCCATCCCACTCATTGATTCTTGACTTTTATTTCTTGTGCTATAGGAGTCTTGTTAAGGAAATCGGGGCCTAATCCCACATGATGAAGATTTGGGCCTTCTTTTTCTTCTATTACGTGCAGGGTCTCTGGTGTAATTCCTAGGTCCTTGCTCCACTTTGAGTTTTGTACATGGTGAGAGATAGGGGCTTAATTACATTTTGCTGCATATGGATTTCCAGTTCTCCCAGCACCATTTGTTGAAGAGGCTATGTTTTCTTCAATATATTTTTGGCACCTTTGTCTAGTATGAGACAAAAAGAGGAATCTAACTGTATTTAGGTGGGTTTGTCTCTGTGTCTTTTATTCTGTACCATTGGTCTACAAGTCTAATCTGTTGGTGATACTTTCTATTGAGTTTTTAATTTGATTTATTGTTTCCTTCATTTCAAGGATATCTGTTTTTTTTTTCAGAACTCTATCTTCCTATTGAAGTAATCTTTTGCTTCTTGTATTTGCTTATGTAGCTCTTTATCAAAATGATCTTTTGCTATCTGTATTTGCTCTATTATATCATTCTTTAATTCACAGAACATTTTAATTATGTATATCCTGAACTCCTTATTCATCATTTCTTCTGTTGTGCTGGCCATGGATTCTAATATGTAGTATCTTGCTTTGTTTGGGGCACTTTCTTCCTTTGTTTTTTCATGTTCATGTATCTTCCCTTCTAAACTGCGGAACTGAGGTGTTACAGTTTTTAGTGTTCCTGCAGGGTTCCAGTACCTCTCCTTTAAGGAGCAGAATAATATTAACAGATCCTAATACAAACAATATGCAGCCTTAAACCAAATAGTTGCTATTAAGATGTTTACGGTTTTGTCACAATATACAGAAATGTTGAGTTCAATTATTATCTACAATATAAACTGTAGATAATAAAAACATAGGTTTGCAAAAGGGTCTATAGTTTCTGTTGGTGGACAAAGAGAGAACCAGGGGTGAGGTGTAGGAAGAGGTGTTAAGGAGGTAAGGGGTGAGGATATAGAGTTATTAGATCTTAGGACACTTGAGAGAGGAATCTAAATAAGTTGGCTAGTAGCAGAAGATAAGAGAGAAAGTGATTTTGGGGAGACAAGTAAGTGGGAAGACAATAGAGAGAGTACAAAAAACAAACATAAAAATTAAGAAAAATAAAAAATGTAAAAATTGGAGATACATGAATATATAACACAACCTACTATTCAGACATTGCAGTCTTCAGTAGCCTAATTCATGAAAAGTACTTGGTTTCACAAATGTTGGGGATGTGAGGGCAGGAAAAGAGAGAGAGGAAAAAAAGAAGAAAGAAAAAGAAAAAAATCTCCAAGGAAAATATAAGGATTGGTTTTGTTGCAGTTCAATATCTTTCCTGCTTCCCTTCTCATCCAATAGGTGGGGTTGTCTGTTGTTAGCTGGTATCTCCACCCTCGGGATGGTGAAGGTTATTAGAGTGGGAGGATTGGTCTTGGGGTGGAGCTCCTGGAGGTGGGGTATAGCACTTGCTGGTCCCCAATGGGAGACTACACCTCAAGGATCTCCTTTGAGGCCTGCTTGTGTGATGTGGGCGGCTAGTCTTGTCTCCTTATATCACCTATAGACCTCACAATTCTTGGTCTCTAATTTAGTCTCTAAACTGGATCTCACTCGCCCCCTCCCTTTCTACTTCCCAATCAGAAACCTCTCTCCCCAGAAGTCATGTGGGGCTGCATTCTGGGGGCTGAGCAACTGCCACAAAGCTGTTCTGTACTGAGCAGTTCAGGGGAAGGTTTTGTGAGCTATGGGCTGTGCTGGGTTAGTGGCTGTGGGGGAGAGGGGGGAGTAGGGGACTATAGGCACTTAAAGGAAAGCAAGGAACTGGGAGATGGGTGAGTGAGAAATGAAAGACAGTGACTAGGCAGAGATACATACAAGAGTTTGTCAGAGCTGACAAATAAAGGTACATCTCTCCATAGACGGAGAGAGGCAAAACAGGCTTGGGTTCAGGACTTTCACAGGGCAGATTCAAGGATTAGAGCCAGGCAGGTCCTCATGCAGCAGTTAAGGATGGGGTTGGTATGAGGGAGTGTTGAGCCTTTCTCAGAAACAATCTTGGGCAGGAAAGTAAAATTTTTTCTTAAAATGGTGACTGTCACTTAAGATGGCTATCCAGATGCTAAGCAAGGACCATACAGGTACCTTGATACTGCTTCTAGGCCACAGCAGGTGTCCCAAGCTGGGAGTTGCCCCAACTAAAGATGGTGACCAAGGTGTCATAAGATGGAAGCGGCTGCTTTCAGAGATGGGGTGTCATGTCCGGCCCGGTTGGGCCATGTATAGTGTTGAGCGGTATGTCAGAGATACAGCTCTGTGGCATACAGTGTTGTGGCTGGCGGCTGTCTCCAGTCCCTGCCCTGTGTCCCCAGGTGCTGGTTACCATGTGTAGGGGACTATGACAGTGGTTGCAGTATCTCAAGATGGAGGGGACCAGGGGATCCCCATGTTAGTAGATGGGAGTCCACACAGAAACAGTGTGGTCCTGCTTGTGGGTAGCCAGGTGTTCCACTCAGATGCTGATGCTGGTGGTCCTGCTTGGGATCAGCTGTCAAGGTCCTCTAATAACTCCCAGAGAAACAACATTCCCACTACTAGAATCCCAGGTCATGGAGCAATACAGAATGCAGCCTTCCTGTAGCCTGCCATCTTGGATCCCTGTTGTCGTTTTTTAATAACACATAAGTTGATACTAGTCTAAATTCAAATCAAAGACAAGTACCAACTGTCAAAATAAATGTAATAAGAGAATGTTACAAAGATTTGGTATATCATTTACAATAACACTGATTACATTTTTTAATATCTTTTTAAAATTTTTTAGTTATAGATGGACACAATATCTTCATTTTGTTCATTTATTTTTATGTGGTACTGAGGATCAAACACAGTGTTTCATGTGGGCGAGGCAAGTGCTCTGCCACTGAGCTACAACCCCAGCCCTGACCTTAGCATTTTTATAAGTGAATTCTGTAACATTTCAAATGACTTACCTAAAAACTATCTAAACATATAAGCACTTAATTTTAATCTCCTAGTTCTTGCTTCATGATTCCTGGAATTCTACTTATTTAGAGTGTTTACAGAACTTTCAGTAAATATACTGTCTTAATGAGACTAAATCAAACTGGTAAATTTCTCTTCCAAAACAAAAGCTCTGCAGAAAATGCAGCTGAGTTCATGGGATTAAGGCAAAATGTTTTTTTCAAGTAGCTACAATTAGTTCTATGTACACACTATGAATACACCCAAAAATGCCAGAAAAACCTAACAGTAAATCAGCACACAAGTATGGTGCAAACACGAAGTGATTTAATGCTCAAATCATGATAAAAAATATTTCTGGATACTACTTGTAAGTTTATGAAACTTATTTGCTATATAATTCCCATGATTTTTATTGCTAAATGAAAATTTTAAAATGTATTGAGTTTTAAAGCAAACAACACATTTAAAATTTTTAATTTAGTGATAAAAATCATTTAATTAAATGTTTCCCACTTCTTTTCCAGATTAAAAGGTCTCCTATCTTTTTTTATTTTTATTTTTTTTAGTTGTCAATGGATATTTTATTTTATTTATTTATTTATATGTGGTGCTGAGGATCGAACCCAGGGCCTCACACATGCCAGGCAAGTGTGCTCTACCACTGAGCTGCAACTTCAGCCTGGTCTTCTGTATCTTTAGGATTGCTCTGCTTTAATCCATTCTTTCCAAATGATAGTCAAAGTGACAGTTAATGTCTTATCATGACATCCTCCTGTTCAAAAAATACTTTAATAAATTTCTATTGGCTGATCAATAAAACAAGAGTCCTTGGCATAGACAGATAAAGTTATTCACAACCTGGCTCCAGATACAGTTGTCACACAAAACCACTTCACATACTAGAATAGGCCAAGTTCACAGGCCAGCAAACCACTTTCTTCTCCTGCCAGCAATATCCTTCCCCACCCAAAACAATCCTAATCCTTTATAGTTTAATTCTAGTTTTGACTGTACTTTTTGTGTTCCCACTGTCCCACGGTATCCTACAATACTCTCACACATTTACTGCTCTTTATTATCATACAGCTGGTTTTCCATTTGCCAGAATATGCATTTATTAAATTCAGTAAGTGTAGCATTCATGTATGTATCCCAGAGCCTAGCATCATGATTGGAATTGTGAAGATAATAGAATATTATACATTATATGAATTTTATAAGTCTGTTACAAGTTTGTACCTGCTGCTATGATTTGGATGAAGTGTTCCCCCAAATGTCCTATGTGAGTGCAGGAATAGTCAGAAGTGAAATGATCACATTATGACAGTTGTAACCTAATCAGTCTATGCTAGTTTGAATGGAATAACTTAGTGGTAATTGTGGATGGGTGGGCTGAGGCAGTAGATCACTAGAGGCATACCCTGGAAGGGGGTCCTCTTCCCTCCTCTTTCTCTCTTCCCTGGATTTGCTCCTCAACCACACTCTCCTGCCATTATGTTCTAACTCATCTGGGGCCCAGAGCAATGGGGTCAGGCCACCATGAACTGACCCTCCAATACTGTGAGCCAAAATAAACTTTCCCTCCTCTAAGTTGTTCAGAGAAACAGGTCAACTAACACACCTGCTTACTTTCATCAGAAAATCCCATTCCACTGAGAACAATAATAAATATTATTCTGCATTTTCTTAATGAGACAGTATATAGATTTCTTGAAAGACTATACCAGCCCATTCTATATCATCTTTCTCTAAAGTCATAAAGAAGGAAGTGGGGCTGGTGGGGAAAAAAATGACTAAACAGGAACAAATTCATTTTCAGTTGTTTTAAAAATACACACACACATCCCCAAAACTGGACTATAGTAGCTAAAGATACTAGTAACAGTGGATAGTAAGATGTCTGCTCAGTGAAAAAAAAAAGAAAAAAAAACACAGAAAGACTCAAAAGAATAGTACTTTCAGACACAGAACTAAAAGGAAAAGAAAAACATGTTCTAATCCAGACAATCTCAAACTATATGAAAGACAACAATCTGTTTCTATTGTTTGCTCACAATTTAACCCCCTTTGGGACCTGGGAGTATTTCAATAGAAATATTTTTAGAAAGCACACACTTTCCTCATGACAGGGAGTGAGATACAAAAATCATAACCACACATAGGCAGAAATGAAACTACCCTGAAATTCTAAAAAGCCTCGCCTTATTTATTAATAGAAATTTGGGAATGAATATGGCCAAACAGCCCAAGTATGAAAGTCAGTGTAACACAGAAGCTGTTCATTTTTAAGCAATATTATTTATACCATAGCTGAAAAACAGGAATCCTTACTCTCTGTCAGACATAAAACAAAATTCTGGACCATGAAAGTAAAGTGGACACATCAACATTCTAAAGTTCAAATAATTTACAGATAGTCCCTGGATCTATCACTTAGCTCTCTTATGTTTTGTTAAACTCTAACAAGAGTCTCTAACTCCTAGCCAGTAAGAAGCATAAGATTGGACTCGATTACTCACACATTCAACAGGTATACAATACATACTTGTATGTGCCAGGCACTATTCTTGGGAACTGAGCAACAAATAGACCAAGTCCTTACCCTCTGTACTCCTCAGAGCCTCTATCCAACAACATCAGAATCATCTGAAGAACTGGGTTTACGAAATACATTTGGGGCCTGATTGCCAAGGAAGCCACCTGGAGTTGGGCTGAGGAACCACATGTTCTACAACTAACACCTCCTCTAGGTTTTTCAGCTGTAGGTCACATTCTGACCAGATTCTTGATAAACAATGATCTGGGAGCCTCTCTGGATTCAGCAGGAACCAACATCTCATAGCTGCACAGGAGAGAGAAATCTAGTCAAGAAGATCTCCCCTCAATAATACTTAAGTATGTTAAGTGCTGATACAGAAAGACTACTACGTAACAATTATTTAGCAAACTCACTCATGTGGAACACTACTCATTTTCCAACACAACTGCTCACCTGCAGCCAAAAGCTGTTACTCAAAGGTGTACTAGGAGCATTACAAGTACCGAGTGGAACCAACAAGGACATATCCTCTGTTTTCTCCATACCACTGACAGTTTTGTCATGGAATAAGAGTGCAGCTTCCTGGGTAGCTAGAAGACAGTGAGGTATGGTCAGTGGAGAGGGGTGAAGGCAAGGGGAGGAAGAGAAGTTCTTTACTCTGCCCTGCTTATAACACACATGCAGGCACATCTTCCTACTCCCATTCTTTTCTCTCATATATCCTGACTGTGGCTGCATCAGAAAAATCTGGAAACATTAAAGACCTGAAAATACTTTCCTTAACTGTATTAGGGAGACTTGTCCACTTCTCTATAGATGCTGGAGTTGATAATGTCTTGCCATTTCCAGAGAGGAGGTGATCTTTGGTGATGACATCAATGGCAATAATTCTGAGCATCTTTAAACACAAGATCACTAACATAACATAGTCCCCAACTTGGGAATGTCCTTACATCTAAACAGGACTACCAACCTGCTCTCCTTTGAGGATGGTTCATCATCCTCAGGGTCTTCTAAGGATTTGCCTTTTCTCCTCCTTCTCCATTCTACTCAGCCTGATGCTGCCTGAAATTATGTCCCCATTCTAGATTTTCCACTGCACAAGATATAGTCTTCAACAGAGGGACTAGTAATATTTTTGAGGACAGGAAAAAGGAATCAGGACAAATCTTTTGTTTTCTCTTCTCTTCAATAACATAAAACTGCTGATTCCAGCAGTCTGGTTGACTAAGCAGCATTTCTCCCACTGCAACTTCACTAGGTCTGTCCTTCCTGGCACGTTGTTCCTTACCTAGAGCCCACCTCATCTGATCCTGTGATGAAACTCTAGAAGAAGCCAGAAACTGACCCCCTCTTGTCATGTGATGAATCATACTTCAGTCTCCCAGATGACTTTCCATTGGACTAAATGCAAATATAATACAGAACACAAACAGGTCTTTTCTCTACTCAGTCTCTCTTCCACTGTCATTAGTAGTAAAATGCTTTGAAAAAACTCAAAATGGACATATGTCTGTTTCTGGGATAATACCTTACGGACAAAAGGCACTTCAGTCAAAATGCACTTTTCTGGATCTGATGTGAACTGAAAAGACAGAGCAGCTGATGTGAGATCTCTGTCAGATATACAATCCTATGTTGCTTTGTTTCTATAATCACATGGTGAGTCAAAAAAAAGAAAAAAAATAAATAAAAAACAGAGAAAAAAATAGGTAGACTGTTTCTGTTTAAAAAAAAAAGAGAAAGATTATAACCAAGAAACCAACGGAGAATCAAAACACCAGGGCATTATAATAAAGAGGCAGAAATGTCTACTGTCCCTCTTTTCAGAATGACTGAGGCTACTTATCTCCAGGCTGGTCCTCTATTTCCTTAGACTCTCTAAGCTCTCATTTAAGCCACAACCTCCTGAACCGTCTGCTTATGCCATAGGGGTCATCTACATGATCCCAGAGGTTTTGTTCACAGAAATACCGATTTACAGGACAAGCTCTATAGTTCTCTTTGTTCAATATTATATTGCAGATATGTTATGAATTAAATTGACTTTCAAGCATTGGCTTAGAACACCATTCAGCAGGTCCAATACCACTTCTATAGGGAAAAAGATTTCCACATCAATGCTTTACAAACAACCATCTGGAAAACTGTCCATTCATAAATGGTGACTGTCAGCAGTGGAGTGGTACTTGTGTTTTTTAAATGACCATTAACAGAATATAAAACAGGTGGTTATGGCACTATTTCTGGGCTTCAAATTAAAAGGTAACTAGAAGCTGCAATTTTAAGGCAGTCAAACAGCGTGTATTTTAGCTCAAACATCTGGTGTTTGAATGATTCAAAATCTTTGGAGAAAAGTCGGGAGAAGGGAAGAAAAGTAATAGATGTGATTATGAGGCACTGCTGCTTTGCAATACCAGACTCTTCTGACACTGCTTTTCTCTATAATGTCAACTCACTCCTATAATTTATGTCTTTACCTTAAAGGGGCTTTATTTCCTGTCCCTCTTCCCATGTTCCCCAAACAAGACCATAATTACAGTTCAGTCAGACTGTGGAGTGAGAATCTTGGTGTGTCTGGCATGTACCTCAACTATCTACCACAAACACACAAGTGTCTCTACTACATCCTCCCCAAAGTCTTTCATTGATCTCATGCCCTTCAGATTCCACACATCTGTGACCAACCTCACAAGAATCAACACCCTGAGGGCTGGAGTTGTGGCTCAGCGGCCACAACCCCAGCACGTGCAAGGCCCTGAGTTTGATTCTCAGCACCACATAAAAATAAACAAATAAAGGTATTGTGTCCAACTACAACTAAAAAATATAAATATTAAAGAAAAGAATCAACACACTGAATCTTTTGCTATGACATGAACTCAGAACAGTATTCCAGCTCCTTTCTAACATAGAGCATTCAGGGTTGGGGATGTAGCCCAGCAGCAGAGCACTTGCCTGGCATATGCAAGGCTCTGGATTCAATCTCTATCCCCATGAAAAGATAAATTAAAATTACAAAATGAAATGGGTCATTTATTCATGTATAGTTCAAAAAACTGTCCTGAGGGAGGGGGCACTGGGGAACTGAGGATGGGCAAAACTGTGCCTTCCCAGAGATGGATTATGGCTGACCTCAGCTCCCACAAAAATCCTTTCTCCTCTGTAGATTCTTCTAGACATATATGAGCAGACAATACATGTAACAATCAATAAACAGACACACACATATAAGCCTATGCCTAAATTATCATTTCAAAAAGTAAATCTCATCACTTTAACTCCTAGCTACGGCCTATCAAGTCCTATCTCATCAGGCCGCAGCCCTGGGCCCCTCCTTATGTCACTGACACTCATTATTATATTTGCCCCCACAGGCATCTATATCACATGATCCAGGACTAGGTTCTAGTCTCTGTCTGAACTGGTCTTTTCTTGGATTTGTTCATTTCCACTCTCACTTATCATCCAGGTCTTTGCTCAACTCTTATCAATAGAGCACACTCTGTGAACACACTGCCCACCCTTTACCCTAGACTCACCACCTCCATCCTCCCCTATTTTCTCACACTGCTTCAAAACACATGCATATTAATTTACATGAGGGCTGGGGATATAGCTCAGTTGGTAGAGTGCTTGTCTTGCATGCACAAGGCCCAGGTTCAATCCTCAGCACCACAAAAAAAAAAAAAAAAATTACATGATTTGTTTTCTGCCCTCCCCCACTAGAAATCCAAACCCTATGTAAGCAGAGGCACAATTAAATACTTAAAGCAGATTCTAATAAATAATGACACAACTAAGATTTTCATAGGGATTAAAATTTTTAGTTTTGTAACTTGTATAAATATATGCACTATTATAGAAAATGTTAAAGCACTATTGTTAAGTGAATATATTCATGTTTCAATCCTGAAGAGAACTTTTACTTTTTGTAAAAATACTTAGACATCTAGACACACACACTGGAAATGAGTTAGAAGAATGGTACTTATCTCTGAATGGGTAAAGTAATGAATGTGTTTTTTTAAAATTTTTCTTATAATTTCATTATTTGTCTTGCAAAAGTTTACATTACTATTAAAAAGATAAGAAAACTACAAAGTATCATAGTTGATTTTTTTAAATAGCAAAAAAGTGAAAATGAATTCAGAATAGACAAATAACAAAATACTAATCCTACAAATATTACACAATTGTAATTTCTTTTGTTTTATAGTATACACAACATTGTCAAATAAGATCCTTATCTGTCTTAAAACAATGAAACAATCAATCAAAATTATTACTATTCACATCTTCCGTTTTAAGATATAGCACAATGCCACCCTTTCAGGCAGGGTATGCTCCTTGGTGCTTTACAAGCAAGACAAAAAACATACTTAACATCTTACCTAATCAGTTGGCACTTATTAAAATCTAAAATTCAAAATATTTCATTTGTTGTCATAAGAAACATGGTAGTTACAAGAAAATCACTACCAGCCATTGAGGTAGTATCCACTTTTTGTATAAATATTAATGCAAATAATCAAGAAGAAATTTCTAAAATATCTTTTAGAAATCACATAAAACTAGTATTTGTAAGAGCAATGAAAAAAAACATTTTCACATCATTTCTGAGACTTCTATTTATACCATTGTCATAAAAAATATAAAAGATAAGTTCCTTAAAAGTTTGCCATACTTGTATCAAAATTGTATTTTGTAAATACCTTAAAATTTTGCTAGACAATGGGTTATACTCTTGGTCCAACACCTTATTTGAAATTAGCACTGAAAGTCTAGTATATGATTTTGTAAGTATGTTGGAAACCTTTGATTTGTCACCCTTCAGCAATTATTTCCCATTACACACTTAACTTAAAGTTCAGTTTATACTCAAGCAATAAAAAAAAAAAAATGGCAACAATGATATCTGCAAAGATTTTCTAGCTATTCTCAACAAAACAGGAGAGCTGAGTTCATGTTTAACTTTGTTCCACAGAAAAGCTCTGCTAAATGACAGTGAAGAAATAAAAGGAAATAAGCTATTAGGTAACAAAAGAAAAAAGCAACCACATTTAGGAGATAACAGATTTCTGAGGGAGAAAAGCAGGCAGAATTATTTAGAGTAGATACAAATGCAATATAAATTGATACAGAAGGAAAAAACTATAGTTTCAACTTATCCTGACACAACTCCAGAAAATCTCAGCTGCAGGCCCAAGACAGAACATGAGGTACATGGCTGAAAGTGTTAACCCTGCCCCAACTCACACCCCCCAATTTACAGACATTTGGTAGGAGACTGAAAGCGAAGAAAAAAAAAAAAAAAACTTTTTAAAAGAGAAGTCTCCAAGCAATGGAGCACCAAGAATAGTAGAAGTATACAAAGCGCTGACCACAAACAAGGGAGCCTGAGCAAACCTCTTTATTTTGAATGGTAAGGCATAAATCTCTCAAGAGAAAGACCCTGCCAACCACCCAGCACTATGTAAGATTTATTATATGCATGTGTAGAGACCAGATTAAAACAAAAATTGCAAAATTCTCAAAATTGCAAAGAGAAAAATGAATCACAGAAACAGATCTGAAAGCTGAGCTCAGTGGTACACACTTGTAACCCAGTGACTGAGGGGCTGAGGCGGGAGCATCACAAGTTCAAGATCATCCTCTACAACTTCGCAAGACCTATCTCAATTAAAAAAAAAAAAAAAGACTGGGAATATAGCTCAGTGGTGAAGTGAAGTGCCTCTAGGTTCAATTCCCTAAATTAAAAAAAAAAAAAAAAAAAAAGGTCTGGAAACCAGATTGGCATCTGGTTTCATGCTATTAACAATTCTGACATGACTTCAGAATTCTGAATAATTTCTATTTTATCAATTTATACCCAGAAAAACTATCATTTAAACAAATACAAAAATATATATTATGAAATTGAAAGACAAAAAATTCATCTCACATGCAGTTTTTCTTGGAAACACTCCACAAAACTGGGAAGTTAACCAGGAGAAAGAAATGCTTGAGATCCAAAAATAGGGGGCTCTATTATAGGGCTGAATAGAAAAGATCAATGTAGCCAACCCAGAAGCTACTAGATTATACAAATTAGAAGAAGACTCAGTGGCCGAGAGAAAGGTTTTGGAGGACAAAGGGGTGAGAGGTGTTTATCTATCACTGTGGAAAAGAAAGCAGTGAAAGTTTTACAAATGTGTTTGAGTACCCTACAAGTAGCAGTAAGAAAATGAAAAAATAAAGTAACTTACTCTAGGAAAAATAAAGACCATACAAAGGAACATAATCATAGTATAGAACCTGGTTGAGCAGTAAATAATATTTATACAGTCATAAAAATGTGAATATTGGAACTGGAGTTGTAGCTCAGTGGTAGAGCACTTGCTTAGCACACGTGAGGCACTGGGTTTGATCCTCGGCACCACATAAAAATCAAATAAATAAAGGTATTGTGTCCATCTACTGGAAAAAAATATTTTTAAAAATGTGAATATTGCCTTTTTATTTAATTCCCAAATTATAACAATTATTTTGGCAGGATGAGTATAGGGACACAGAAGAATGTAACAATGAAGTCCTCGCCTACCATACCAGAGGTCAATATATATTTCCTAAAGTTTATAAAATTAAGAAAGAACAATAAAGCATTATTTACACATATGGCTAGAAATATAAGAAACAGCTTAAATGTGATTAAAAGAGTTTCCTCTAAGAAGAAATTCTCAAGAATGGGTTCACACATGTTAAATGCTCCTACAGGCCCTATTCGTTTGTTCCTTATTTTGAGAGAGAGAGACTTGTGCAATGTATGCCTTCTCCAAAAGACTGCATGAGTGCTTTAGGTAAAGATGTCATTGTAACACCTTCACTGCTGGATTCCAGTGTATAGCAAACTGCCAGGCATAAGTGACACTAAATTAATTCTTGCTAAATAGGTGAAGTTTTCACATCAATTGATCACAATGTTACCATTACTTGAAGAAGATAGCAAATGCATTTTCAATGTGACTTTTCTAATAAAACATACATCTTCCTAATCTCAGACATATTGTGCACACAACTACCACCCCCCAAAAGTTTTAGCTGGTATGCAAAAGCTGGAAGGGACCTTAGCAATAAAAGCTAACCCCCTCACTTGAAAAGGTTAATGCCACTACCTGGTCAAGGTGGATGATAAGTGACCTCAAAAATAAGTTGATACTTTTGTGGCTTTAAATGTTAATTCCACTTGGTTTCACAATATATATTAGGTATAAATCATATGTGTATAAAATGTAAAATATCAAAGTTCCCTGCATTATACACACTACTTCTACTTATTTATAGCCTTCATCCGAGTTTTTCTCACTTGAACAAGTTAATGCAGTTCATTCTTTCTTTGGAGAAAATTTTGTCAACTCAAGTTCATAAATTCTCATTTTCTCTTCTTCTTCTTTATACATTCAAGATCATAAATTCTTTTTTCCTCTCCTGCTTTATACACAAATATTCACCAGACCTTAAATCAAAAAATAGTTAATCCATATAATCTTTTAAGTGTGAAAAGGTATAAGATGAAAAGTGTCCCTCTTGTTTCCAATACTTTCCCTTTCTCCCCATGCACCAAAAATAGGAATACAAGGACAGTAATAGATTAATTTCATACCCCTACTGTTTTCTTTTTAAGTTAGATATACTATACATAATAGTTTATAACTTTTTAAATGTACCTTCGAGATATCTCCTTATCACAATAAAATTTTTCTCTTTTAAAAATTTTTTGGTAGTTCTAGATAGACAGAATGCCTTTATTTGTTTATCTTTATGTGGTGCTGAGGATTGAACCCAGTGCCTCACACATGCTAGGCAAGTGCTCTGCCACTGAGCTATAGCCCCAACCAAAGTTTTCTCCTTTTTGATGGCTATGTAATATTACATTATATGAATGTGCAGTTTATCAACTGATGGAAATCTATTCTACTCTTCTTATTTGCTATTAAAACAGTACTAAACTTGCATAGATGACTTTTGGCACATTTTCAAACTTGATGCTTAATGGAATTCCTAGAGGGAACTGCTGAGTATGTGAATTTGTAACATTGATAGAACTTCTCAAATGTCCCTCCAAGGTAGTATGTATCAATTACATCCTCATCAAAAGTGTATTAAGAGTTCCAGTTTCCACACATTAAATTGGAGTTTTGGTTATCAAATAATGTGGCATATCTTGCTATAGTTTCAACTTATCTTTCTCACTTTTAAGGGACTCTTAATATTTTGAACACATTTTTAATTTGTATACATTTATTTTCCTCTCTCTCAATGACAGGACTATAAATTCTTCATTGTACAGAACACTGACCTAGTCCATCTGGGCAAACGTCCAGCTGCAAGCCATTGTCTTTTACTCCTATTCAAAACCATTTTCTAAGGCCAGTCTTCTTTTATGGGTCTTCTCAAGTTAAGCAAAGGAAACATACATAATGATGTAAGCTTTGAATTCAGAAAGGAGAAGCTGACTCCTGACTCTACCACTGGAGTAGTGAGACTTGATCAGTCACTGAATCTCTCAAAGCATTAAATTATATATCTGTAAAATAAAGATTTTGCTTTAAGAACTAAATAAATTCATGTTTATTTTTATATGTGTGAGTATAGACACCTATGTATTTATATTTGAATCCCTAAGCACAAGTCTTGAATCTCAATAGGGACTTAATAAGGGTGGTTTCATTTTGTAATCAATAAACTGCCAGGCCAAAAAAAAAAAAAAAAAAACTTTGTCTAAGCAAATAGCTATTTCAGTGCTTTGGGATACTTCCAATTAAATACTTCCCAGAGTTAAACACTGAGGGATCGTCCCACTGGAGTTGTATCATTACTTGACCAGTCATAACTGCCAAGGAAACATTAAGAATGAATTATTTCTGGTTGCAAAACTTTAACTTGTTCTCCATTAGCATCAACCCATTTTGTGTAAGAGTTGGCACTCCCTGAGAACATTGCTTCCTGAAAGAATGCACTTCTCTGCCTCCATCTAGAACTTGCAGAGCCTGCAGAATCCAAGAGGAGCCAGGGGAATAGAGGGAAAGCAGTTGTACCCACCTCACTGCTGCTGTCACTACCACATTTCCCCCATTATTCTGACTTGGCAAATCATGCTGATCAAACTAGGGGCAAAGTTAATAATGGGACAAGATATTTTGAAAGCCCAATTAAAATTCGTACACAATACACGACATACAACAAAACATTATGTGTGCTAAACCAAATGAATCACACCTATACACCGAAAACATGCTTAGCTCATAATGAGCTTCTCTTAGGAATAGAAGTACATAGGTTTACCTCAACCACTAATTTATGAACTCTTCTATGCAGTTTTGGTCATTCACTCATCTTCGTATCACCACTGTTTAGCACCATATTGTATACAGAGCAGCCACTCTTACTTGTGCACTGAACAGAGTCAAATTAAGAAGTGTTTCTTTAACTGTTATTTTATGTTGATTCTCTCTTTTCTGCATATAATTAGATGGACTATTTCCCTTACTTTAAATTTAATGTCAACCTATAGTTTCCCGATACTACAGTTTTATTTAGCATCTCTGGTATAACTGGGTTCCAGTGTATTTCATTTTAACTTAGGAGATGAAATATTTCACTTTGAAGGATTATAATTTTCCTCTTACTTTACAAAATTAGCTATTATCCTTTTTATGTATTATTCACCGTGATGAATTTTTTTGTTTGTTTGTTTTGTACTGGGCACTTTACCACTGAGCCACATCCCCAGCCCTTTTCATATTTTATTTTGAGACACGGTCTCACTAAATTGCTTTGGGCATTGCTAAGTTGCTGAGGCTGGCCTTGAACTTGATATTCTACTGCCTCAGCCTCCCCAGTCACTGGGATTACAGGTGTATGCCACTGGACCTAACACTGTAATGAATTTTACATGCTAAAAATATAATTGGTTCAGTGAAGTCAGAAGTCCTGATGACACAAGTTCCTTGCAGGCCAATTTATGGAACAACTGTAACTCTAACACTCAGGTTTTACAACTGAGTTAGTTTCTGAAGAATCCCCAGGACAAGAAATAATCTCCCAATGAGCCATCTGATAGGCACTCTGTTAAACACAAGAGATAAAAATCTCACTTGTAAAAAGTAGGGGGTCTGACACCCTAAAACAGTCCATATTTCTATTCCACTGCCAAGAGCTAATTTTGAGGCTTGAATTAACCTGGGAGCCCAGTAAACTGGAAATATTCACACCCCTGATATTTGTGGAGTTTGCCAGTTACTTTTACTGCTCCAGGTATGAGCTGCTGATGTGGCACAGATATCTTCTATTCAACTAGATACCAGCTGTTTTCAATAGTGCTTTCAAATCAACAAACATACAATTGTCATGAAAATGCAAAGAAAGAAAGCTCCCTTTCCTCAAACAATTGATGGTGTGGTCAACATTGACAGTTTAACCTGTAGGCCAACAATTCTGAAGTTGGTCAGAGGAGCAATATTTATGTTTGTTGTTGGTTTCTACAAAAATGTCTTCTACAATATAGCCAATTAGCATTCTGGTCCCATTTATTCAACACCCTCAGGCCATGGTGACAAGCAAAAATCTCTCTCCATGTTTCTGAATGCCCACTTTAAGGATAGGGAAAGTACAGCCCCTGGCTGAAAACCATTAGTGAACACTTTAATGCTCCAATTAACAGATTCACTCCTTATTTGAGATAGGTAAAAGAGACTCCAAGAAGACTAAGACACAGCCCTGCCCTTGAATCTAGGAGTCCTGACTTACCTTCTTCTTATCAGTGACATTATATCAGGTCCCTCAAAGTAACATTCAAAAGAATATACTGTACCTACAATGGGCCACTTTGTAGCCCATTCCAGAAGAATGGAGGAAGATCCAATTGACTTATATATTCAAATATGTTTTGAAGTTCTAAAGGATGGTGGAGAGCATGGTATGACAAAAAGAAAGATTTGTGGAGCCAAAAGGACCTAAATTCAACCCACACCCTTGAAACATACTCCTCTCAGGTTTTGGAGTAAATCATTCTCCACTGGGAGTGGTACCACTCTCCTGCCCGCCCACCTGGGTGGAGGCATTTTGAGTTATTCCAATCACCAGAGGATGTTACTGGCAATTAGTGGGCAAGGCCATGGATGGCAAATGTGCTGCAAAGGACAGGAGAGTCCAGTTTAAAGAACTGTCACAACGCAAATATGGACAGTATCTACCACTAAGTATTCTCCTACCCTCAGTTTCTTTAGTTGCCAGAGAGTGTTAACCTTTCAGTCTGAGTGTTTGGCTTAAATGAGATGCTACAAGAAAAGTACCCAGGCCAGGGTTAAGTGTCAGTCAGTCCCTGTTAAAAGTTATTCTCCCACACCTCTCTTCCTTCTGGAGTTACAAACATTGCATGGAGTTCATCATACAGATTCCTCATATATGACACAGCAAAGAAATTCAAGCAATTATTTTCTCAAAGCAGTTAAAATTAGGTGGCAGGTATTTATACAAATTTCACATCTTAGCAGTATCTGTTTAAGAGGCTTTTCGCAAAAAGTCTCTGAATTCTAAATCAAGAGCCAAACACTCTGTCTAGAGATCCTGACAACTCAGGATCTAAATTTCTGGCTGCTTTTTCACTTTGTTCACTAATGTGCACAGCCCCTAACAGGTCATAAAACCCTGCAGGCCTTTTCTCAACCTGTAATACCTGTTACCTATTTATATCTTCCTAGCTAAGTTCTCCATCTATATAAACCTCACCAATTTCTTGAAGACCATTTAAATAAAAATCAGTTCTACCATGATGTCCCCATTGGTCCCCCATCACTTCTAATGAGTCCTATCCTTGTGTACTCATAAACTGAGCTTAACACTGCAGTGATGGTTCTCAATCCACTATCCATAGAACATCAGGAGTTCTAAAGTTTCCTGTGAAAATATGAATTGCAGTTTTCATTTCTAAAAAGTCTAAAAGAAACATAAGCACTTCTTAGACTTGGTCAACCACCCAAGATGAGTAGAGTCAAGCAATCTGAGTACCCAAATTTGAATTCAAGTTCACCAGTGTTGATGCTAATGCATTGTAACTGTTGGAACTTTACTAAAAACAAAAGAGCAAACTCAAATATACAAATAATGTGTTCACACCAAGTAAATCCCAAATGAACACCTCATAAAAACAAGTCTTCCTATGGCTCAAATAGGGAAAGACCGGAGACTTACATCAGGGTGTGGTGCAAAACAGTTGTCATGGCAACTTCCCAAAGACCTTATGTTTGTCTCAATGTGTAACATATTTATGTTTTGGGTAGCCAAAAAAGAGCTGTAAGGTTAATATTGTAAATTTGATCTTTATGGTAATGCTTAGTTTTTATTTCTATTCTTAAGACGGTATTAAAGAATTCTGTTCTTGAGAAATTTATGCCTTGTTTTGTATTTGTACATGGGTAAGCTATATAATAAAATTCATGTGGGAGTGGAGAAAAGGAGACTGTGTACACAGTTTGAAAGAATGCATTTCATCCCAAGTACAATGAAAAGCCAAAATGCAGACATTTGATCCTTAATGTCTATTAAGGGACCTTAGAGTTGCAGGTTCTATACAGGATTTGATATATGTCCACTGAACAAAAAGTACTTAAGTGATTTGGGGCAACTCTCTTTAACCCTGTTGTGACACATACATACATACACATACACACACAGTAAAATGAAGATTCTCATAATACAGGTTTGTCAAAAGTCATGTTCAGTAATATTACTGAAAGTACTTTAAAAATTGTAAAGCGCTAGCACATTATAGATTGGTATTACTATTTTCCAGTGGTATTAGCTTTTCACATGTCCTTGAGAAAAAAGACCCATTTTCTCAGTCATCCTTATATCTAACACATGGTGTCTATTGAACTGATTCCTCTATGTGTAAAACCACCACTACAAAAGGGAAACGCAGGGACTGGAGGTAGTGCTCAGTGGTTGAGTGCTTATCCAGAATGCAGAAGACCCTGGGTTTAATCTCCAGCACTGTGTGTGGGGTAGGGTGGAGTGGGGGGAGTGAGCCCAGCTCTCATAAACATTAAAAGTTTTTACTACCACAAAAAAAAAAAAAAAAAAAAAAACAGCCCAAATTCCCTTTCAGAACATCACAGTGACAAATTGCAATTCCTTTCCAATCTTGTTAACACCAGGGTGTTGTGTTACTGGGACATTGGGTACTACTAAGCATTTCCATTTGTTTCATTAAACTTTCAATAAAGGCTTTGTGTTTGTTTATATCCTTGAAAAGAAAGGTTTAAGCTCATTTAAAACAGTAAAACACCCACACAAGGGATTATCTATTATCCCCTTAACATCTGGCGAGTTCTAAAAAAGATGAGGACAAAATTAATGTTCACATAAGCACAATTAAAGATCTCATTGTCAAAAAGCCACTGTCTGTGCCTATCTGGTGCTGATGAAAACAGAGAGGTTGTAAGTAGATAAGAAACTAGCTGCTGGAGTGGTCAACTCCAGGCAGAAAATAGTGGAGAATGGAGAAAGGCCCAGTAAAGACACAAAGGCCAGGGAGGCAGGCAGGATTTCAGGACAAACTGATATGAACCTGGAACTGGCCTGCTTACCTCCTTTCCAACACTGACTCTCGAGTTTCCAACTTTTGCTGAGTCCACTTGGGACATCTTTTAAAGACTGCTTTCCTATCATCCAAAAGAGTTGTTCACTATCATCCAAGATAGTTGCCATTAGTGTTCCAGTGATGGCAGCACCACTCTATCTGCCTGGCTGACATCCTGGCCAGGACCTATCAGGCTTCAAAACTATTTTTAACCACTGTGTAACTTTGAATTTTAAATCCCCAAGGGTCAGGGCAATTGTAGCTGAAACTTCCCATGAGAATAACCAGTCGCTTATAGTTGGCACTTTCTTAGAATGGTGTATTTGAATAATAAATGATCAGAATAAAAAATGTTTCACAAGTAGAGGAACTGAGGAAAGCAAAGGACAAAAATCACAGCACAATACCTAAAGACTAATGGAACTAGCTCAGCCTCAGTTGTTTCCATCCATTTTTCTTTGAAGCCCAACACTTTAAAGTCTGGAGTAAATACAGGTCTCTGAAGTTGGACCTTCTAAGAACTTGGATAACCAGCTGTCTTAGAGTAAGGGGGAAGCAGGGTGCACCTCTCAAAAAAAAAAAAAAAAAAAAAGTTTATAACAATGAGTTATATCTCCTTTATCTCCCCTTCTTTCTTCAGGATGGATGAAAAGACTCAGGAACAGACATTTTAATAAGACATCTTAAAAAATTAAATTTTACAGCAGGTAAAAAAAAAAAATAAAAGATTACAGGGAATGGGCACGTTTTAATTGCTGGAAACTATTTAGCTCCAGTCCTGGTTTCTGGAATCTATTTAGGAACTCAAGGCAGATGTTTCCGAACTGAGATTGAAAGAAGGAAGGGCGGCATCATTTAAATATCCAGTCCACGGTAAACAAAACTAGCAAGGATTTTCTATTTCGAGAACGTCTTGGGAACTCATCACTACGATTCTTTAAAAAATCATTTTGAGAAAATTTAAATACAATGGAAAAATTGCCAGTTGAGAGGGTGACGCCTCCAAAGCTTTACCTTTTCCACTTTTGTCCCATCAACTCCCACACAAGAGGTTTTCGCATCGCGCCCTCGTTCCCCGGGCTGAACGCTCAGCGCGGCTCACAAGTGTTTCCCATTACTGCCGGCAGGACGCCGGGGAAATCGCTTGTGCCACAGAACTTGGAGAGCAGACGCGTGTGTGGAACCGGAACAGAATCACGTACCAGGAGGGGGAGGTGGGAAAGGAACAGCGCGCAGTGAGGCTGGGCCCGCTGGGAATGCGCCGGGTCGCGGGACTTCACCCAGCTTTAACAAACCCAGGAAAGGGGAGCAGTGAGGCACTGGGAACGGGACGAGAAGGAGGAAACTTTAGCAATGGAGGAAGAAGAACAGAAAGTACAGAACGAACTGCAACCCGGTCCGAGATCGACTAGCTGCGGGCGGTCAGGCCAGGAGCCCCATCCCGCGAGTCCGCGCAGAACTCCCGACGCCCCCGGCAGCTCCCACCTGGCAGCGCCCGGGGCGGGCGGCTGGCTTGTCCCAGGCTTCTCCTCCTCTTCCTCTTCCTTGTCCCGGGAAGGGTTTCGGGGAGCGAAGAACCGGGAGAAGCTGTGCCAGGGGGCGCTGCCCCTCCTCCGGCCACTGGACATCTCCCCAGATCGTCCGCAGGTCGGGGGCCGTCTGTTGGGAATGGACGAGGCGGTGCCGGGAGCCCTGCGCCTGGAGCCCAGATCGGCGCTTTGGGACCCGGCGAGGGCAAGACTGACTCTGCTCTAGTCGCCAGCGCGGCTCAGTCCATCCCTGGCTGGAGAAGCGCGGGCGCGACGCGCTCCCCGCGTAGCAGCTCCTCGCGCTGCTGCTGCTGCTCCTCCTCCTGCCCTCTCCCAGTGCACCCCGCCCCCCGGGAGGGGCCAGCTGCCGCGGCACCGCCCAGAGCCCGGGCTCAGCGGTCACCCGCCACGGCTTGGGGGAGTCCCGGGTGAATGCGCCCTCCTGAGAGCCCAAGGCAGTCCATCCATCTAGGCTCTTGCTTCCCGCCTGAACGAATTCAGCCTGCAACCTATTTGGCTTTGCTTCAATTACTGTTAACGAATTTGTTTTCTATCCTATAGCCAGAGCAGTTTCCGTACTTTTCAAAGATAGTTTTATAAATTGAGGTATTTGAAAACACTTAGATGAAGTACCAGACGGTCCTGGTCTGCCCTTGAGTTAATTCATAGCCAATCCAAACACACAGGTTTATCCTGGAGTACAAACTATGCGTGCCTGTGGTCACCCGGTCCTATTCTCAGAGGGAAAAGGGGGGGGCGGGAAGGTCCCTGTCAAGCAGTCAACAACTTGTTTCTGGTTCTTCTGACTTACAAGTTCAGGAAATTGTCCTACCCCAGATGTGCTTTGTAAATCACATTCTGCCTTACAGGATACCTAACTCCACGAAACCTTTTTCAAAGACAACACTGATCAAAGACAAGGATGATTCAAACTTGTAAATGCTGAAGCAAACATGCTGCTATCATTACACAGATGCCATTGGAATCTGGAAACCAAAAGATCCTTAAGACTTACTTTAAAATAAGGGTCCTGGTAGTGTGACAGCTTTTTATAGTCTAGCACTTAGTATAGAAAACATGGCCCATTTAACTCGTAAAATTTTATTTTGTTGAAAGCTACACTGACACTGGTACAGAATTCAAGGAAGTGATACCTTTGTTCACCAAAATAACTTATGGAAGTTAATCAGATAAAAATGAAATGTCCATGGCAGCTTTGACAGGGGTAGGAGAACTACGGGATAGTTCTCTCTGTCTTTGGAGTAGTGCCCCTCACCCCCATCTTTGGGATGCTGGTGGAGGAAAAGTTTTCTTATGATTAGGTTGAACATCCATAAGCCTCAGGTCATTTCAGCACCAGCTGGCGGCTATTGAACCTTGTGCTGCCCCACAGCTGCCACTTAGAAGCATTCCAGCTCCTACTCACTACAGTTTGTTTTGGCAGGTTAACCTACCAAAGTTCGGTCTGCTCCAATTCTTTCAACGGAGTTCAGAAAATAGGAGTCTAAGAAAATAGGAAAGGCTAGTATAATATGCTAGAATAAGACTAGAATAAGTTCCCAATTGGAACATATTATTTTAGGGGAGAATCTTCATTAAAGGTCCACTTACCAGAAAGTCCAAAGAGAATTTAAAAGCAAAAGGAACTGAAGCAAACTGTTCTCTCCAGGTAGAAGACCTAAAGAATAATTTATCTCCCCCAACAAATCTTAAAAAAACTATCAGATGTGTCCCACACTTGTCCTGTGACTAACGCAGGCCCTGCCTATTCATTGTTCAGAAAGTCTTTTTGGAGATAAAAATGGTGGGAGTCAGTAAGATTTACCAATTAATTATGGTTTTAACTAACATTTCTCTTAAAAATAGCTCTCAAGAAAAATACTGATAGACCACATATTTGTTCAATAACCACTCTCCTCCATAAGTGAGGTGGTATCGGAATCACAATATGTAAAGTCCTTAATATTGAACTTTTCTAGTGTTGTAGAAATATTGCTAATGTTAATCCAGGTAAAATTCTGTTAATGGACAACTTGCAAGGCATTAGATAATCTAGACATTATACAGTGATGCTGACCCATGACTCTATTTTTTTCCTCAAGAGCAGCTTTTTTTTTTTTTTTTTTTTAGTTGTAGATGGACAAAATACCTTTATTTATTTTTTTGTATATTGTTGGGGATTGAACCTATTGCCTCATGCATGCTAGGCAAGTGCTCTCCACTGAGCCACAACCCCAGCTCTGAGGAGCAGTTTCTTCATGAAGGAAAAGAATAAACTCCTAATAATGTGCTGATTTCCATCTGTAGCAGAGTAAAGCACCTGAGTGAATCTGAAGTTCAAGAGTTTTTTGTTTGTTTGTTTGTTTTGTGTGTGTGTGTGTGTGTGTGTGTGTGTGTTATTGGGGATAGAACCCAGGGCCTTGGCATATAAGGCAAGTACTCTACCAGGTGAGCTATATCCCCAGCCCTAAACTTCAAGTTTTATGGATATTCACTGACATAGATTCTTCCAGTGTGAACTTAGCAATGTGATTACATTTTGTAAAATTTACACATACATAAATTTTATAAAATGTATTTATATAAAACTTACAAATTTAACTATTTTAACTTGATTAAATTGATTAAGACACAGTCTTTTTCTAGTTGGATTTTTTTTTTCCATTACATTTCTCCTAGAGTTATTTGGAGCATTTTGAAATCTGTTGGGGAATTTGAGAGGGGAATTACCTTCAGTTTGGGTTTACTGAGATAAACTTATATGACTTTCAATCTTTCCAAAATAAAGTACAGTTATTGCTTCATCTCTAATTTGCTCATTGTGCAACTCACCAAGCATTACACCTGAGGTGCAGGACCACATGTTCTTTCAAGACATGTGAATATAGCACATGGCCCCAGACACTAAAAGGTGAAATAAGATTTGAAATGTATAGCAGCAACAGTGATATGTAGAAAATTATTTCAGGCACTGGAAGACAAAGTTGTAAAGTTACTTTTAAAGTTGAAAGAGTTACTTATAGTTGACGTAATTTCTATCATAACAGTGATATGTTCAATAATGCCACATATATAATTTTATAATCATAAATACACCAAATTTTTTTTTTTCTTTTGGCTGCAAACCATGTAACATAGAATCTATCAGAATTCTTATTTGTAAGGATATAAACCTTTGGCAGTAATATGTGTTCTGTGTATCAGAGAAAGAGAGAGGGAGAGTATAGTGTTGCATGTTTGTACTAAATAAAAATAATAAGATCCCCTGAACTAGAGGAAAATCTAAATTATATTTCCATTATTTTATACAGAAAATTATATTTAAAACTTTTTGTTATATGAAAGGCCATCAAAGAGTATGCTATCAAGACTACTTTTACAATATAGAAGTTTGCCAGGCAGTTAATAGAAAAATATATTATTTTTATAGATTTTTGTTAAGTTTTTAAGATTAGTCAATATTTTAAAATTGGTAATTTGCATGATTTATTTTAAATCCTATGAAATTCTATATCATTTTTATATCTAATTTTTATTCTTAATTTTAAATCCTTTTTCTTTAAAGATAACCCCTGAAAATGTAGAAAGAGCAGAACCCACAAGTGTCCAGGATGTATCAGACACATGCTTATTCTTAGCTATAAAAAAGTATAGTGAAGGAAAAAAGCAAGTGCTTTCCCTCAATTTGGTGGGGAAACAGACTCATAAAAAGGGTGAGAAAGAAGAAATCTTTCCATGGGTGGAAAGATGGCAGGACAGATCTCCAGCATAGTCTAGAGGGTTCTTAGAAGGCTCACTAGAGGAAATAACCATCAATGTTCTTTCTTCTTCTTCACCCTCTGTGACCACATCACATCCACAAAAGGACTACAGTTTAATAGCTTATGTGATCTACAAGAAAACCAGAACTAACATCACAAGTAACTGATTTGCCATTTCTAGAGCATACATACTACAGTCTTCAAAATTATGAGAATAGACACAGGAAGTGCTGACCCCTGAAGCATTTAAACTGATGCAAGAGTTATTTAGAAATGCTAAGATTTTTTGTTCTGAAAACTTTACCAGAGGAATACACTACTGAACATATCTTAGAGCACAATATTTACTATGTGGCAGGTGGCCCAGGAATATTAAGACAGCTGTCAACATCAAGGAAAGCACCAGCCCATGAAAAAGCAAGCAGATGGATTGGGCCACTTCACTCGCTGCTCCTAGAATAATAGCTGTGCTAGCCAAATGAGGCAATGTCATGCTGCCCAGGGCAGCAAAAAAGCCATTACTGAATATAAGCTCTCAATTAGGAGATGTGGCAAGGGGAAGATATTCCCCTTTCCTTTGTTTGTATACTCAAGTTTTCAATGAAAACCATCACAGCAAATAAGAAAGGGGTGGTCGGGGTGGGAGTGTAGCATTTCTCATTGCTACATTCTGATTATGCTGGTTTGTAACACAGAGAAATGTCTCAGTCTAAGCTGCTTCAATGAGAGCAGATGGTTAAATTTTTAAGTAACTGGTTATTCAGATTTCTATGGGATACATAATGTTATGTTGTATTGTTTGGTTTTTTATTTGCAATACACATGGAGATTGAGATCTTTCCAACACACATCTCTTAATGCTTAAATTAAGTAAAATGTATTGGTTTGACCTAAATTACATTTACTATTTTATTCCTTTGATATGATACAAAGAGAAATAAGTTCTTTAAAAATAGAATGCCATTAAAAATTAAATATATAATTTGCAAACAGTGCAAAATTTGCTAATATTTATGCTAAAAAGTATATAAACATAGGCGTATATGTTTGGCAAATGTTGATTATAAAACATTCCAAAATAGTTGCTGACACCAATTCAGTTTGATGTGTCTTTTGTCTGAATCAAAAGCTATCAAAAATATATAGTCACATTAGGATATTAACTTTTATTAATGTACTTTCATAAACATGACCTAGATTATGGTTCAGAAAAATAATTCACTATTAGATGAGAAACTCAGCCTGTATATTCTGTTTCCCCAACACACTTCGTCTGTGTTCATAAGCTATACTCCACATTAGGCATTTACGATATATAGTTTTAATGCATTTACAATATATAGTTTTAATGCATTTTATCCTGCAAAGAATTATTTATAAATTTCTGAATTATACTATATTTGTGTGATTATGCATTCTGCTTATTAGGGTTTTATGAAACAAAGCTTTAGTGTTAAAAAATTGCCTTGTGAATTGACTTCCTTTGTTTCTTATTTTGAAGTTGTATAACATGCAAGTCCCAGAAGCCTGAGCAATTACTATGGATACTTTGTTTCTTCTTTGATTTGTTGCAAATTGTTTAAAAAAAACAAGGCATAGAGGCAGCTGCCATTGAAAGCAAATGTTTTGATTAGAGAGAAAGCAGCTGGAAATGCTGCACGCTATCATATAAAATGAACCAGTTTTCACATAGGGATTTGACCTAATCTAAAATGGAGATTAACATTATTTCCCTAACATGAATTTTTATTGCATAGAGTAGAAATCTATTCACTTTAATTTTAATCCAGAGTAATGAAATAGAGAGTATAGTAATTAATATAAACTTGACAAACTTACCTATGTAGATCTTAATCTCTTCTGAATTAATAATATCATTAACAAACTTCTGGAAATTTCATTTTTAAATATTGCTAAATTTAGTAGCCAAAATCTATATGGAGCTCATAAAACCAAGTGTTACTGTAGATGATGTAATTTTTTATTGGAAATGTAATGAATATATTTCTTAATAACCCCACTTTGATTTTGAAAGATTTATTTTAAAAATTATCTATAATTTAATAAGTTTTATAAATAATGAACAAAAGCACCAGATATCAAATATTTTTATTGGTCTATTCTACAAACTGAATTCCCTTCTGATGTCTTACAGTCAATCTTTTTGTCATTAAAAAAAAAAAGTTACTCGCAAAAAGAGTTAAAACAGAAGTTAGATTCTGTACATAGATTTGCTCCATACTACTCTAGAAATTATTTTATACTATTAAACTTTTTAAATGAGGCTGTAGATACTGAAGCATGTTTCTTTTGTCTTTTCTTCTTTTTTGCATATTATTAAATATGAAAATATGTAATAAATATTAACTATTTGACTATTAGAAGACAGTAATTCCTACCCGCTACCCTTTTATGATGGAGTTTTATTAGATACTTCTAAAGCATCCTGTTTGGCAAAAGACAATAAGCAAAAGAAATGATATTTTTCAGAAGCCTTCTGTAGAAATATTTTGACTCAAAAAATCAAAGTAAAAGATAAATATAATTATTGATTTCATATTAATAAACATTCTTTTTTAATATTTTGTTTTAGTTGGACACAATACCTTTATTTTTATTTTTATGTGGTGCTGAGGATCAAAACCTGTGTGCCCTGCACATGCTAGGCGAGTGCTCTACAGCTGAGCCACAACCTCAACCCCATATTAATAAACATTCTTAAGTTTTTGTTCACTTCTATGTTTTATCTTCTATTTTATTTTTCTTTCTTTCTGCTCCCCCAAATTAGCACTTCTAGGTATTCACTCAGTTTCCAAATAAGTCATTTGGTTTACTCTCATACTGGTAAATATATTGACATAATGCTTTGAATAATCATGTCTAAAAGACAATTAAAGGAACAAATCATATTTCATAAATCTCGGAGTTGGTATTAATTTTTAGTAACTAAAAAAAATAGGATGATGATATACTGCCATCTGGTTCAAATGATCAGGCGTGTATGCTGTCAAATGAAGTAGTTGACCACATCAGGATATAAAAGCTTTATCTCTAAAAGCTACAGCCACATGCAGCCTGAGGGTAAAGGAATGAATGTATTTATTTTAAGTCCTGCCAGTCTTATTCAAGTTCTGCCAAGCATTTACAGATACTCTGTAGTATATTTGGTTGTTGTAGTTTAAATAAAACACAATTTTAGAACAAGATGTATCAGTAAATAAAATCTAACAAATAGTGACTGTGAAAACTTTCCCTTAGTAGCTTAGTAGTAAGAAAATTATAATAACTACATATTTACAGAATGCTATTTATTAATCACTCTGCATTTCAGACAGACAAAATGGAATCTTCTGGGATAAAGATATGCATAAAATCTAAAGGTAGTTGACCATAAAATGCCCATATTCATATTCATTCTTCTAGTGGTAGCTGCTTTAAATTTGATTAGAAAAGTTGGTGAGATGAATGTATATTAAAGATAAAACAATGCATTCCCAATATCATGTCTATAAAGTTAATTTTTAGTCAACCACTCATTCAATAAATGCTTATTCAATACTTTCAAGATAAGTGTTTGGTGATTAGAATACACATTTGTTATCTACCCTCAAGAAGCTGTCTAAAAAGGAAACAAACTAAGCAAGTTACAAAATTACAAAACAGTGTGATAAATATGAGCAGTGGGAAACATAACCATGGGAAAAAGGAGAAAGTACCTAACTGTATGGCTTGGGTAGGCTGTGAGATTTAATTTTTACAAATTAAAGCTCCAGAAGCACCTACTGAAACACTTAAATTAGGAATATCACGCTTATCAAGAAGTCAATACAAGGCCAACAATACACATATAATTTATATCTGCTTGCTGGGTGATTTGATGAGGAAATATGGCAATAACTGGGTGCCAATGAATTGTGAATCATCACATACTGTGTAATAGACAAGGATATACAAGAGTTTGGTATGTTAATATGAAACTTCCTTTAAGTGACTCTTTGCTACGTTCCCTTGACCTTAAAATAGTTTCATAATTAAAAAGTAAATGACAATGATAAGGTATGAAAAATATGCAGGCGGAGAAACTTCTGCACTGATCCTAATGTGACCTACATAATTTGAGTGTACAGCTGCCAATTACTGCCTAAAACAAGTTAGACCAGTAAATCGGGCTGAAGTCTTGAAGTCTTACTACTGACAAAATATTCAATTTGGGACTAAAATCAAGTGCATACAAGAATCAATTTAACAGTTGGTTGGCATTCTTATATGAATTTCCTCTCTCTCAGCTATTATCTGGAATTCACTCTAAAAGTTGTTAGGTTGATAGTGTTGCTATTGTGAAATCCATATAAGCACCTAGACCAACTTTATGTACCTGTCAATTAAAGTGTTCTTTTTTCTTCTTCTAAAAATTGGCAGCAGCAATCATTTTTAAACATTATATCTACAGATTTCAAGAATTCTTCAGTTAATAAATATTCTCACATTCCTCATATAGATTGAAATTACCAACATATTCATTCAGGTAGTTGATTTTTATGGTGAGTGATGCTATTTCAGACATTGTTTTTCAAAAGTACTCATCTGCTGCCCTTGATTCTAGTTATTCAGTATATAAAATGCCATGTCCTATATACTATCTCATGTAAAATTAGTTCTTATAAACATTTTTATTTTAAAATAATTTTAAACTTATTGAAAAACTACAAGAGTAGAACAAAAAGCCACTTTTATTCCTTGTGAAAGTATGTTGTTAAAATGATGTCCCATCTCACTTGCACACTTGAATGAATAACTCGGATGTGTAAATTTAAAATCAAGGAAATTAATGTTGATTTTTTTTTTGTCAGCTTTTTTGCTGCTGTGACTAAAATACCTGACAAGAACAATTTTTTTAGGAGGAAATATTTACTTGGGGCTTATGGTTTCAGAGTGCTCAGTCCATAGAAGGCTGATTCTATTCTTCCAGGATCAAGCTAAGGCTAAATATTAGGGCAGAAGAGTGTGACAGAGAGAACTGGCTCAAGACATCACACCACGGAGCAGAGAGAGAGATTGCGCTTCACTCTTCAGGGACAAAATATATACCCCAAAGGCACTCCCCCAGGGACCCACCTCCTCCAGATACATCCTACCTGTCTATAGTTACTACTTAGTTCATTCCTATCTGGGGATTAATGCACTTGTTGGGCTAAGGCTTTCATAACCCAATCGTTTCACCCTTGAACTTTCTTACAATGCCTCACACATGAGCTTTTGCAGCATACCTCACAACTAATCCGTAACAGTTACGTATTCTGTCATCTTATCCTTAGACCCTGTTCAAGTTTTGCCACTTGCCTTATTATTATTATTTTTTTGCAAAGTGATCAGTCCAGAGTTTTGTATCACATGTAGTTGCCATGTTACTTTAGTTTTTGTTTGTTTTAGAAATGTTCCTCAGTTTTTCCTTGACTTTCATGATTGTGATACTTTTGAACATTATAGGTCACATTTTTGAAGATGTAGGATATCCCTTAATTTGAGAATGTCGTGTGTTTCTTGTAGTTAGATTCAACCTATGCATTTTTGGCAAAAATAATACTATGTTATTCTCACTGTTATTCTCTCACAAAAGTAATGCTATGTTCTTCTCACTGTTCCAGCTGGCACATGATTTCAGTTTGTCTCATTATGGATTCTATTAATTCAAACCATTTGATTAAAACTGGAGTCTACATGTTTTCTCTATTATAAAGTTATTTTTTGCCTCCCTATAATTCGCAGGCATTTTTTGGGAGGTAGTTTGAAGGTACATAAAACCTATTTCTTGACAATATTTCAATATTATTTTGAATATCCATTGGATATTTCAAGACAGCATTAATTATTATGTGATATCATGGTTTTCTCATTCCATAATTCTTTCTACATTTATTGGTAGGTATTCTCTTATCTTTCTATTTATTTATGCATTTACTTATGTCATGTGGATACATGAATTCCTATTTTATTCAATGAGTAATCCATTACAATCATTATAATTCATTACAAATCATTAAAATCCATTACATTTTGATGTTCAAAATATTTCAAGTATAGACAGTTAAAGCCCATTAAAACTGTTTTCTGACATTTTATCATATCTGTATCATCCCTTGAGTGCTTCTTACTTCCTAGATCAAGTTCCAGGTTCATTTTGTATTTTTTCTAGGCAGCTCTGGAATTAGTTATTTCCCCAAAGAACTTTGGTTCTTTTTAGTAGAGAATAAAACCAAGAAATTAACATGTGCACCAGTGGTGCTCATCACTATTGGGGTTATTACTCCTAGGCACATATACACATATATTCACACAAACTGCTTCTCTATCTACCATCTATCATCTGTCTATTTATCAATCATCTAATTATCGTCTGTCATCTTTCTTGAAAACTATGAGCTTACACTGATATCTCCAATTGTAATCTGACAATAATCCAACAAACTAAGATTCCTTCTAGTTTTCATTTCCATGAATGTAACTCCCCTCTAAAACAGTAAGAAGTTCGGCTTTCATCATTCCAAATATACTTACTTATTAGACGTTATTAATGTGTTTCTAATCTCCTGTTACCATCACCACCTCTGTATGACTCTGGTGCAGAAGTCTTCCTCATCATTCTAGACTTCTACATACCACACTTGGGTAATGTATGTGCCCTGGTCATCCTATTTCAATGACAACTGGTGCTAGACATTTCCTGCTATTCTCCCATTGCTTCCTTACAATGGTGCTTATTCTATAGGCCCCTAAATAATGTCTTTTCAACTGAATTATTCAGGAAGGAAAGTCAAAAGGCAGGCAAAACTAAATTTAATAATAAAAAAGAAACTAAGGAATACCAACCATCCACCACCTCCAACGGTTTTCTCATACTGTTTTACAGTTCATCTGTCTATCCATCTATCCACTTCAGGCAACTATTGATCTGCTTTCTGACATTATACATATTTGTGTTTTTCTTAACTTTATGCATCTCTAGATGTTTTGATATTTTCTTTGGTTTTCAGTAATTTGCTAATATGATTATGTTTGATTTTTATTTTATTTGGGTTTATTGAGTTTTTTAATCTATAATTTATGTCTTTCACTTAAGAAGTATTCAGTCATTATTTCTTTGGGATATATTTTTAAATAGTTTTCTTTTCTTTACCTGTGAGTCTCTAATCACATACTTAAAAAGAACTTTTTATATCAAGCAGGACTCCAAGGCTCTGTTCATTTTTCAACACTTTCTTCTCTCTTTCATCTTCAGATGAGTAAATTTCTATTGATCATACTCCAAACTTACTGCTCCTTTCCTCTGTCATTTTTCATTTTGTTAGTTCAGTGATATTTTTAATGTTAGACATTGTATTTTTTGGTTCCATAATTGCACTTTTTCCTTTTTATATGTTCTTTTTCTGCTAAGAATTCCCATCTTTTCATTTATTATAGATATATATTTCCTTTACTTCTTTGAGTTGAGGTATATTAGCTGCCTTAAAGTCCTAATCTGGCTATTCATTTGAATCATCTCATTATTGGTCTTTGTTGATGATCTTTTCCCTTGAAAATGGGTCACACTTTTGTGGTTCTTAATATGTCAGGTATTTGGGGATTTATTTTAGATATTTTGGGTGTTAAATTGTGGAGATTGTGGATTCTATTATGTAATTCCAAAGAATGTTACCATTCTTGTTTTATACAGCAATTAAATTTGTTAAACTGAAATTGAAAACCTTTCCTTGCTTTCAACAGCAGTTGAAATCTCAGTTCCTTAGGTGTAGGCATCTACCTTGTTCCTTTGACCTTAAGTGAAGGTAACTTCGAGCCTGCCTTGTTCATGCCTCAGATGCAAACCATCCAGAAACTTGGGAAAGTTTATACTTAAGAATTTTAGACTTCCATTCTCTGAATTGCTCCATTACTGTATCTTCCTTCTTTTACTTTCCAGTGTCTTTGATTGTCCCAGGCTGTGTTCTTTTTCTTGAAGACAGAGAAAGACAGGTTTTCTATAAGACTTTTACCCAGAGATTTAGTTTATTGTGACTGTAGCCTGTGCTCAGACTAACTCACCCAAACAGAAACTCACCGTATGTCAGTGACTCTTTTCCAATTTCATCCCTGTTTCAAAATATAGCTTCTTCTGTTCATTCTCAAATCCTTCATGTAGTTGGATTTTTTCTTATTGTATAGAGTACACAGTATCATCTGTGGAAGAGTTTGTCTTTTGGAACTAATTTTACCATAACAGAAATAGAATTCTAACTGATTTTAAATTTATTTTTAGGATAGTAAAAAAAGATCATACTACAGCCTAATACATCATGGTTATTAGCTTAAGAATACAGGCTAAAATAAATAAAATAAAAAATACATAATGGAATATTACTCAGCAATAAAAGAGAATAAAATCATGGCATTTGCAGGTAAATGAATGGAGTTAGAGAAGATAATGCTAAGTGAAGTTAGCCAATCCCAAAAAACCAAATGCCAAATGTTTTCTCTGATATAAGGAGGCTGATTCATAGTGGGGTAAGGAGGGGGAATGTGGGAGGAATAGAGGAACTCTAGATAGGGCAGAGGGGTGGGAGGGGTTAGAAACGATGGTAGAATGTGATGGACATTATTATCCAAAATAAAACTTAAAAAAATAAAAGTAGTTAATAACTAAATAATTTAATATTTCATTTAGATTAACACAAAATATTAACTTTCACTTATATTCCAACTTTATTTCTTTAATTAGCATAAAAATATCCCTGGTCTATAGCAAATTTACAAGTACTGTTAACTTATTTCTTATTAATTAATTCATTTGAGGAGATATATGGGCCTACAATATCGCTGATGAACAGATGCAAAATACAGCAAGCCAAATCTATTTTTATTTATTTATATTATTTTTTATTTATATAGGACAGCGGAATGCATTACATTTCTTATACATATATAGCACAATTTTTCATATCTCTGTATACAAAGTATATTCACACCAATTCTTTTCTTCATACATGTATTTTGGATAATAATGTCCATCACATTCTACCATCGTTTCTAACTCCCTCCCTTCCCCTCCCACCCCTCTGCCCTATCTTGGGGTTCTTTTATTCCTCCCACACTCCCCCTCCTTACCCCACTATGAATCAGCCTCCTTATATCAGAGAAAACATTTGGCATTTATTTTTTTGGGATTGGCTAACTTCACTTAGCATTATCTTCTCTAACTCCATCCATTTACCTGCAAATGCCATGATTTTATTCTCTTTTATTGCTGAGTAATATTCCATTATGTATATATGCCTCATTTCTTAATCCATTCATCAATTGAAGGGCATCTAGGTTGGTTCCATAGTTTAGCTATTGTGAATTGTGCTACTATAAACATTGATGTGGCTGAGTCCCTGTAGTGAGCTGTTTTTTTAAGTCCTTTGGATATATAAGTCCTTTGGGTATAAACTGAGGAGCGGGATAGCTGGGTCAAATGGTGGTTCCATTCCCAATTTTCCAAGAAATCTCCACACTGATTTCTGCACCAATTTGCAGTCCCACCAGCAATGTATGTACCTTTTCCCTCACATCCTCGCCAATGCTTATTGTTATTTGTATTCATAATAGCTCCCATTCTGACTGAAGTGAGATGAAATCTTAGTTTTGATTTGCATTTCTCTAATTTCTAACAATGATGAACACTTTTTCATACATTTGTTGGTTGATTGTATATCATCTTTGGAGAATTGTCTATGTCCTTGGCCCATTTATTCACTGGGTTATTTGTTTTTTTGGTGCTTAGCTTTTTGAGTTCATTATGTAACCTAGAGATTAATGCTCTATTTGATGTGTGAGGGGTAAAGATTTGCTCCCAAGATGCAGGCTCTCTATTCACCTCATAGATTGTTTCTTTTGCTGAGAAGAAACTTTTTAGTTTGCATCCACCCCATTTATTCTTCTTGTGCCAAATTAGTCTTATTAAGGAAGTTGGGGCCTAATCCCACATATGGAGATTAGGGCCTACTTTTTCTCCTATTTGATACAGGGTCTCTAGTTGTATTCCTGGGTCCTTGATCCATTTTGAGTTGAGTTTCATGCATGGTGAGAGACAGGGGTTTAATTTCATTTTGTTGCATATGGATTTCCAGTTATCCCAGCACCATTTGTTGAAGAGGCTATCTTTTCTCCAATGCAATTTTTTGGCGCCTTTGTCTAATGTAATTATAATTCTGTGGGTTAATCTCTGTGTCCTCTATTATGTACCATTGGTCTACCAGTCTATTTCATGCCAATACCACAGTAAGCCAAACTTAATAGCACATTAAGAGGATCAAACACCATGATCAAGTGGGATTTATCCATGCGATGTTTCACCATATAAAATCAATAAATGTGATACACAACTTTAACAAAATAAAGACTAAAAACCACGCAATTACCTCAAAACACACACACACACACACACACACACACACACAGACACACACACAGCATTTGGCAAAATTCAATTTCCTCTTATGATTAAAAATCTCTCAAAAAGTAGGTACAGAAGTATACTGCAGTATAATAAAGGCACCATATCATAAACTCATAGCTAATATACTCAGTGGTGAAGCTGAAAGCTATTCCTGTAAGGGACCAAACAAAGGTGCCCACATTTGCCATTTTAATTTTATATAGTATTGGAAGTAGTAGCTAAGCAATTAGTAAAATAAGTAAATAAATAAAAAGGCATCTAAATAGGAAAGGAAGAAGTAAAATTTTTCCTTTTTGGAGATGACATGATCTTATATTTAAAAAAAAAAACAAAAAAAAAAACCCTTAAGAATCCACCAAAAAAAGGAATAAAAAGCCAGTTAAAACTAATACATAAATTTAGTAAAGCTGAAGGATAAAAAATCAATGTATAGAATTTGTGAGTGTTTCTATACACTAACAATTAACTATCCAAAAATGAAATTTTAAAAATCTTATTTACAACAGCATCGATAAGAATAAAATCCTTAGGATTGAATTTAATCAAGGGAGTAAAAGACCTGTATGCTGAAAGTTATAAAACATGGATGAAAGAAATTAAAGATGACACAAATACATGGAAGAACTTCATGTTCATGGATTTGAAGAATTCATATTGTAAAATGTCTATACTACTCCAATACTGTACAGATTCAATGTAATCCCTATTAAAACTCCAACTGTATGTTTTTTATAGATAGGCAGAAAATCCTAAAATTTGTTTGGAAACATTAAAAAAATATGAATAGCTAAAGGCATTCTAAGCAAAAATAACTGAGCTGGAGGCATCACCCTTCCTGGTTTCAATTATTCTACAAAGCTATAGTAATTAAAACAGACTCACAGGTCAATGGTAGAGGAATAAGAGCTGAAAATAAACCTATAGATACACAGTTAACTAATGTTTAACAAAGTGCCACTAATACATACTGGGAGAAATGTGGTCTCTTAAAATATATAGTGTTGAGGAAATTGGATATACATATTCAAAAGAACAAGGCTAGATCCTTATCTTAAATCATGCACAAAAAATCAATTTGTAATGTAATAAATACTTAAACATTTGACTTAACATGATAAAGCCCCTAAAAGAAAAAAATAGGAGAAATGCTCTTTGTTATCAGTCTGGTCAATGTTTCTTTGTTTTTTGTTTTTGTTTTTTGATTTGACACCAAAAACACAAGTAACAAGAGCAAAACTAAGTGACTACATCAAACTAGAAAGTTTCTATAAGGCAGAGACAACAAACAAAATGAAAAGTAAGTTAGAAACTGGAGAAAATATTTGCAAACCATTTATTTGTCAAGGGGTTAACAGCTAAAATACCAAAGAAAGTAATGAAACTCAGTAGCAATAAATAAACAAAAAAATAAATAAACCCTGGTTAACAGATTGATAAAGAAGGAGGACTTGATTCAAGTCCTATAAAGAGGGAAATATTAGCTCAGTAGTAGAGCACATGCCTAGCATGCTTGAAGCCCTGAGTTCAATCTCTAGTACTGGGGGGGAATAAATACATTTTACCTGATTTTATTTAAATTTGTGATTGTTGCATAAGGGGAACACAGTTGGTGAGGAAGGCAACAAACAGATTCATTAAGGACTGCGGAGTTCTAGAAGAGTTTACAGCATTATAGATCAGAGAAATATTATTGGAAAGCATGTTAAGTCCAATACCAAGACTTGTAGATGGATTGGAAGCAGGACAAGAGAAATTATATACCTTTTTCATATTTTTAATTACCAATCTGGTTATTTTGTGGAATGAGTTATAACATATATTCACTATCACTTTTCCCCCCCCAAGTGCTAGGGATCAAATCCAGGGCTTCAAGCAAGCTAGGCAAGAGTTCTACCACTGAGCTATACCTCTAGCCCCTCTACCATTTTCATTATTTTTCTTTATCATCAAGGAAAACCTATTTCAATCACTGTATCTTATTTAGATGGATAAATGAACAAATATAAGTTGATACATGTAAAGATGGAACTTTTAATACATTCATTTGAGAAGTGAATGGAATTTTGATTTTTGCTTGCCTTTATTCTGTGCATACTGTTTAATAGTCCCACTTTGATTTATATTATTTATTGTAAAATATAAATCAGAATGGGATACAGCATAATGCCATTTTACCTTCTTTTTAAGAAATATTTTTGTTGATGGACCTTTATTTATTTATTTTATTTATTTGTATGTGGTGCTGAGAATTGAACCCATTGCTTCATACATGCTAGGTAAGCGCTCTTCTACTGAGCTAAAACCCCTGCCCTTTACCTTTATTTTACAGGAAGAAATGAAATTATGAGTACTATTGAAATGTAGGAACCCAAATTTCCAAAATTTCCATGTACAACAAAAAAGCATAAATTAAAAAAAATTTGCAGACTTCATTAATGGTTGAAAACATATTATTCTCAGAATCAAAGAATGAAAGTTTGTGAAACTTCAGGGTATCACCTTTACTGATTAATTTCAAAGTACAAATATAAATTCACATTTTAAGTACAAAATTATCTAAATTTCACCTTTATTCAGTCTCAATTTTGCAATGATTTAGACAATTCAACCATACATACATGTTTACATAGTATCTCCCATACACCAAGTTGTCAGAAACAATGGAACAATACTTCAGTGTTCTTGTTTATGATGTCTTCAATGCTCTCTACCACTCACTTCTAACTTCAAAAGTTAATTTTAGCATGATCAATCATGGACCCAGAAAATATTCCTCAGACTCCCAAATACAGACTGGGTTGTCTCAGCAAGCTATGTTTACCATATAAAGTATCTTCTATTTCTGGTAGTGAGAATTACCTAGCAATTAAATAAGGATAAGACATGTGAGCCAAAAACAAGGTTCAACTAAGGCCTAGAACCACTTTTGGAACACAGGTAATTTTTTCTAACAACCAGACTTTTGTTTGTTTCTGAATTCTCTGTATCACGTGTCCATGTTATCTTTGTTTTTAGTTCAGTGGCTTCTGCTGTGTGCCTTAGGTTTAACTTACTCTTCTTTTTCTAGTTTAACACACAAGCATAAGCTATTGAATTTAGTTTTCCTTCCTAATGTTATTTCCCTTCAAGCGTTACTGATTTCATCCTACAAATTTTATGTTGCATTTTCATTTTGTTTAGTTACACATTTCTTATTTCTCTTGAATCATCCTCCTTGATTTATGGATTATTTGTGTTTAATGTCTAAACATTTGGAGATGTTAACACAGTATTGATTACCAGTTTAATTCAAGGCCTAAGTATATATTCTGCATGATTCTAGTTATTTAAATCTAATCAGATTTGTTTTATGACTGAATATATGGTCTATCTTGTAAATATTCCATATGCATTTGAAAAGAGTACTAATTTGTTGGTTTTGGAATATTCCACAGATGTAAATTATATCTAGCTGTTTGATGATATTTGAATTATTTTATATCTTTGCTGATCATCTGTCCACAAGTTATACTGACTATCAAAAGAAGTATTGAAGTACTTAGCTTTAGTCATTGATCTTTTTCTTTCAGGTCTGTGAATTTTTCTTTTGAGTATTTTGAAGCTGCTTTTAGTTGTGTACACATTTAAATAGTTTTGTTTTTGGTGCCTATATTCTTTTATTATTGTGTTTTTGCTTTATTTCCCCAAATATTCCATGTTCTGAAATATTATTTGTCTGATATTAATATACCCACTCCAATATTCTTTTGATAGTAGATATTTTATCCAACTTTTTACATTATTATATCATATTTGACATGACTTACTTGTAGACAGCATAAACAAGTAAGAATGTTTGGGTAATGTTTTAAAATTTTAAATGTTTTAATTAGTTATACATGACAGTAGAATACATTTTGACACATCATACATAAATGGAGTATAACTTCTCATTCTTCTAGTTGTACATAATGTAGAGTTACACAGGTTATGTAATCATATATGCACATAGGGTAATAATATCTGTCTCATTCTACTGTCATTCCTACCTCCATACCCCCTACCCTCCCTTCACTCCCCTCTGTCTAATACAAAGTACCTCTATTCCACCCACCTTTATTGTGAATTAGCACCTGTGTATCAGAGAAAACATTCAGCCCTTGGTTCTTTGGGACTGGCATATTTCACTTAGCATAATATTCTCTGGTTCCATCCATTTACCAGCAAGTTCCATAATTTCATTCTTTAAGGCTGAGTAATATTCCATTGTGTGTATATACCACAATTTCTTTATCCATTCCTCTGTTGAAGGGCACCTAAGTTGGTTCCATAGTTTAGCTATAGTGAATTGAGTGGGTCCCTCACTGTACTATGCTTATTTTAAGTTTTTTTTGGTATATATACCAAGAAGTGGGATAACTGGGCCAAATGAAAGTTCTATTCCAAGTTTTCTGAGAAATCTCCATAATGCTTTCCATAATGATTGCACCAATTTGCGGTCCCATCAGCAATGTAAGAGTGTACCTTTTCCCCACATCCTTGCCAACATTTATTGTTGCTTGTGTTCTTGATAATTGCCATTCTGACTGGAGAGAGATGAAATCTTAGAGTAGTTTTGATTTGCATTTCTCTAATTGCTAGAGATGTTGAGATGTTGAACATTTTTTCACATATTTGTTGATCAATTGGGTTAAAAAGAAAAAGCATTATCCAGAAAAACAATCTTTTCATTGATATGTTTAAATTAATTAATAAATTATTAGTATGTTTGGATTTATTATTTTATGTTTTTATTCAGGTTTACTATTTAATTTTCTTTTATTTTCAATTTATCATTTCCCCTTTTTTTTTCCTTTTTTGGATCAGGTTTTTATTTTAAAAATTTTATTTTAAAAATTTAAAAAATTTTAAAAATTTAAAAATTTGGATCAGGTTTTTATTTTAAAAATTTGAATTTAAATTTTTAGTTTTTTCTATATTTCTTTGTATAGCTTCCTTTTTGTGGGTTCTTCAGATGCTACAATAAATATACTTTTCAAAGTGTATATAGAAAAAATATTTTTCCAGTACATTATATAGAAAGCACAATATTGGACCTTTTACTTTCCCTGTTTATTTTCAGTTGTCTTTTTTTAAAAAAATATTTTTTCAAGTTGTGATGGATACAATAACTTTATTTTTATGTGGTGCTGAGGGTCGAGCCCAGTGCTTCACAGGAGTGAGGCAAGCGCTCCACCACTGAGCTACAACCCCAGCCCTATTTTCAGTTGTCTTATTGGTCACATTTACATACACTGAAGTCCCATACCACAATGTTTTCAACTGTCAAACACATTTTAAGAATACAAGAAGTTAGCAGCATGTAGTATTGCATACCTACAATCCCAGAGAATGGTGAGGCGGAGGGATCCCAAATTCAAGGCCTACCTGGGTGACATAGATCCTGCATAAATATAAAAAATAAAAAGGGCTGAGGATGTAGGTCCGTGGTAGAACTCCCTGGGTTCAATCCCCAGTTTCAATCCCCTGGGTGGGGGGACAGAATACCAAATGTTCTTTACCTTCTGGTGCTTTTTCTTTTTAAAGAACTTCCTTTAGCAATTAGTTTAGAGCAGGTTTGAAAGCAATGAATGCTCTTGGATTTTCTTAATTTCATCTTAATTCCTGAAGGATTTTTTTATTGGATATAGAATTCTGAGTTGACAGTTAAAAAAATTTAAAATGGTGTGTCACTTCCTTCTGGCCTCAACAATTTCTGATAAATCAAGTAATTTGAATCAGTGTTCCCTTAAAAGTAATATGTCATTTTTATGTCACTGCTTTCAAGTTGACCACCTAAATAAAATCTATAATCTATGCTCTTAACCATAAGTGGAGAGTTTTTTGCTACAATTATTTCAAATCCTTTTCATGTACTGTGCCTTTTCTCCTTTTCTTCTGGGACTCTGCATAAATGTAGACTTGTCTCCTAAGTCCCTAAGAATCTGCTCATCCTTTTTTTCCCCCTGATATTCAGATTAAATGATTTCTAATTTATCTTCAAGTTCAAGGAGTCCTTCCTCTGTCATTTCTATTCTGCATTTGAACTCATGCAGTGAGGCTTATTCCAAGAATATTTTTTCAGTTCTAAACTTTTCATTCATTTCTTCTAGTTTTATGCTGAGACTTTTTACCTCTCCATATGTTTACACTTTGAGCATTTTTATAATACCTGTTTTAAAGTCTTTGTCAGATATTTCTAAGATCTGTGTTACCCTGACATTGCCTTTTCTTTGCCTATGTCATTTTTCCCCTCTGATTTTTGTATACTTAGATATTTTGGATTTTCTTCTTGATCTCTGGAATATTATTTTGAGTCTAAATCTTGTTTAAATTCTATAGAGATGTTGATGATTTTAGTAGGAGTTCAACCTGGTTGGGTTTAGGCCTAAAGTTACAAGTCTTGTTAAGGATTTGTTTCAATTTTATGCTTTCAAACTTTTGCATTTTTGTTCCTATCTAGCCCATATGTATGCCGCCCAGGGGGCCAATCTTGAACTTGAGTCATAGTCTATTTTGTAGCTTAGTTTTCAAAGTTTGAGACACAGGTTTATATTGAGGATCTCCCCTTTCTGATCCTCTGGCAAGAAAGTTGGCATTTTGTGTACTCTACTCTGCTGCATGTTTCCTGAGAAAGAATTCTCATGTCTGGGGCCAAGCAGTGTATAGAGTGAACAAAAGCATAACTATGTTTGTAATTAAGAAAATATTTTTAGTTATAGTTGTTACTTATTATCACATAACTTAAAAATATGTACAAACTGAATTATAAATGTTTCCACATTCTACTATACATATTTCAAGACCATCAACACTAGTTATCATTTATCTCAAAATAAGATTCATGGGGAAACCTGGAAATCTAAGCCAGATCCTTGGGGACAATCTGAAGCTTCACAATCCGTCAATCTCTTGCCACCCATTTAAAGAAAAGGAAGGAAAATGACTGTACAGAGCAAAGACTTGCCTATGAATCTTATGGGGAAGGGGGAAAGGGGGTTTCAAAGAATTACTTTCAAGCCATTGGTACCTAATGTTTCATTTTTAATAATTATTTAATAAGTAATTTCAAATTACCCTATTACATTTTAGGTTAGTCTTTAGCTGTTTTGAGAAATCATATAGAGATTAAGAACACATAAATTTGGTGCCAGATCTTCTAGACTATAAACCCAGGTTTTCCAATATGTTTGCAGCATGAACTTAAGCATGTTACTTAACCTATCTTGCCTCATTTTCAATATTAAGAGTTCAGCAAAGTTTTTGTGCAAAAGATCTGTACAGTAAACATTTTAGGCTTTATGGGCCATACACACTCTCTGATGCTCCTTCTCCTTTTTTTAATACATCCTTTACACATATGAAATCATGATTAGCTCAAAGACCATGCAAAAATAGGTTAACAGTTTGCTGACCCCTGATCCATATAAGAGAGATAATAAGAGCATTTACCTTAACAGGATTGATATGATGATTAAATAAATTAATTGAATTAATATATGTAAGGTGTTTACAAAGTACAAATAGTAAAAATTATAAAGATATTTATCATTATTATATTTCTAAAAAAATTTATTTTAAGATAACTACTATTCCTGGATACCTTCTCATATTGCTTGGTGACTTGAAATTTGAAGAAGGAATTTGTCTTTTCTGATTTATTCCAAATGCCAGAAAGCTTGACATTCTATATTGATGAAGCCCCTAAATGTGGCATTAAAACTAAGTGATCAAAACAAAGTAATGATTCTGAAGTAACCCTTACAAACCTGAGCAGAAACATCCATACTAAGAAAGATTCACTGTAAAAATGCAATAACTATATTACCTAAAACATCCAATTAAACACAGAATAATTTCTCAGTCATTACTGTATTGCTCTCCAGCCAAAGTTTACACACCTATTCATTTAGGTGAATTTCTAGAATCAGTCATTTATTTTTTAAAACTCAGAAATGAGAGAATAATCAGAAAACAGAAAATATGCACAATGTCAACTGATGAATTTGCCTTAAGTATTAAAACAGACTGAATGTTTGTATTCTTCCAAATTTCCTGTTTTGAAATCCCAACCTCAAATGTGATATTAGGAGGTAGGGCCTTTGGGAGGTAATTAGGTTATAGGGTGGAGTCACATAAGGATATAATAGAGTTAATGCCCTGATAAAAGGGACCCAAAGAGTTCTCTTGCCTTTTTCCACCACATGAGAAGAACTCTGTAATGGGAAGAGGGCTCTCACCAAGACTTTATAATGTTGGCACTCTGATCTCAGACTCCCAGCCTTCAGAATAGTGGGAAGTAAAAATTTCCCACTTTATCAGCCACCAAGTCCATGGTACTTTGTTATAGTAGCTGAAACTAAAGACAAGTATTCTCAAGGATAACTGCATATAACACAACACTTGTGTGCCAAAATCTTAAGGGAGAAAAAAACCTTAAAGTAATTAGAAGATAATCCATTATTTTTAGTAGACAGTTTCTAAATAGAAAACAAATATATAAAACTCAGCCCTTTTGTTATTCATAAAACACAGGCTTAGTAAGGCCACATACAAATATTTAAACATAAAACATTAAATATAAGGTTTGAACATTTTACAAGGTGTTATATTCAAATGCAGAGCTTAATGAACTAAACTTTATAATACAGTGGTGTCCAAACATGAAAAAAAACACTTGTTTCAGCTTTTATAAGGTATGTTTTAGTTATATGCTAAATAGAAATGCAATAATTTTGGCTTGTACACACATCTGTATTGTTACTCAACTTACTTCTACAGAATTTCTACACAAAAATGTAGATCAGGGATAGATATCTGTAAACTATAACCTAGATTTTGGAGATCATAGAAATAAGAGTCAGTACTTTTCCTCCTTCTGAAAAAACATACATAACAGTTTCAGTTAACATAGCTTGTAGAGAATTTACTTAGCATCAAAATAGCTTTGAGAATTATTTTTATCAAAGTCATTTACGCTCAGAGTTTAAAATATAAATAGTATTAATAGTCTTAAAACAAAAAGGAAAAAAGTGAGGGTTGGGGAAATAGCTCAGTTGGTACAGTGCTTGCCTAGCATGCACAAAGCCCTGGGTTCGATCCCCAGCACCACCAAACAAACAAAAGAAAAAAGTGAAAAACAGACAGTAGTCCCTGGCCTCTGACTTTCATAGTATGGCTCCATCCTGGTCTTCTCAGACATTTTAGTCATTTTGGGGGGCAGATAAATCTGTACTCCTAATACCTATACTAATTCTCTTGACTCATCCCTCTTAAACAGATTGTGGGGTACTGAATTTCAGTAACACCATTTACTAGCTGTGACCTGCAGCAAGTTACATAACCACTTTAAGTTCTAGTTTCCTAATCCATATAACAAATAACAGAACTTAACCACATAACGTTATTGTGAGGATTAAATAGTGCAAAATTCTGAATGTGTAATAATATCTGATTCATGATTTTGTATTCCTATAGTGATAATTATTACTGTTGTTACTATTTTCTTTTAAATTATATAAATATATTATATATATTATATAATTATAAAATATATATTTTAATTGTCAATGGACACTTATTTTTATTTATTTGTATGTGGTGCTAAGAATCAAACCTAGCACCTTACAGCCTCACACACACTAGGCAAATGCTCTACCACTGAGCATAAATCCCAATCCATGTTACTATTTCTTATGGTAGGTGAGGATTTGAATGTCTTTTTCTATCCTATAAATTAGTTATATCAGTTTTTAAAAAATCACATTCAGTGTTTTCATCATAATGTCTTTTCTATATTTGAGGCAACTCTAGATCAATGATCATTTTTATCCTTATCAAAAAATTTATGAGATGTTGGCAAAATGTTGGACCATTGGAATATTCTGAATAACTTTCAGTTTGACAAATATAAGATTGCTGGTATTTCTGGATTTTGAGAAACTGTATTATAGAACTTTTACTGTAGTTTTAAAGTTAGTAAGAATTCTGTTAAAAAAAAACACTATTGTGGTTACTAAAACACATTTGTATTATTAACCCTCTGTATTTCTTTCTGTTTTTATCATTCTCATAGCTAAGGATGTTTAAGATATTATACATTCCATTGCTTTTCTTTATATTTAATGTTTTCAGGATTGACACCACTGATCTATGAACTGTTTCTCAGTGATTAATTTAAAACAAAATCTTGTATTTATAGTTCACAATTTAAGTGGTCTTTAAGTTGTGAAAAGTAACACAACTAGTGTGCTTGAGATGTCTAAAATTCCAAAGAGCATTTATATAGCAGCTTACTTTCAAGTCTGTGTAGGCATATTTTAACAAGGTACTACTATAGTCATTTGGAGGCTGCTATTGTTTGTATCTCAAATGTCTCCCATTGGCCCCTGTATTGAAGGCTTAGATCTCAGACCATGGTGCTGCTGGGAGGTAGTAGAACCTTTGAAGGTGAGGCATAGGGGAAGGAAGTGAGGTCCTTCTGAGTGTGCACTTGATACTGGGACCAAAGACTCTCCTCTTACTCTCTTGCTTCGGAGTTTCCATGAGGTGAGTAGCTTCTGTGGCATACTCCCCTTATGATGCTCTGACACAGGCCCAAAAGCAATGGAGCTAGTCACTGACTGAAATTTCCAAAACTGTGAGTCAAAATAAACTATTCCTTTTTAAAAAATTGATTATCTCAGAAATTTTGTTACAGTAACAGAAAAGTGACCAACACAGAGGCATTTTAAAGGAAAAAACAATTTATGATAATTGTTAAAGTCCAACATTAATTTCCTGTTTTACTTTAAATCTAAAGATGTAATATTTTCATTCAGCTAATAAAATGAAATTATTTGCCATGTTTGAAAAGGTGCTCAGATTCTCCCTCATTATATTTTAAGTTCTGTGAAAATAAGGAATGACAACGTATTTTGTATCACCATTGCCTTGGGACTATGCCTGACTGTTCAGGGTAGAGATGTCTAAAACACATTGAAAAAAAAAAATTTGTTTATCTTGGCCTCATATTATGTACAAATGTTGGCAGTAAAACACCAAATACCACATTACACAATATTATTTTTTTTCAGCAAAAACAAACTATGCAAGTTGGTAAGCTGCCTTTTTTGTTTTATTGATAGTGACACATACTAAAAAATTAATATATATTAATTATCCATGGTCCTTTATAAATATTTAAAGCTATTTTCAAAAGCACAATTCATACTAAAAAATCATACCATAAACTACATATTTAAAAAGACAAAAATAAAATACATTAAAGATCATAAATCATGATGGGATATTGAGATGGCTCATAACTCTTTCAAATATTCTGATTACAATCAAATGTAGACCTTTACCAAAAAGTTGATAATTCTAGGGATTCCTTTTGAGGAAAGATTTAGTTTTTATGTAACAAATAGCCAGATTAGCATACCTGAAATTCCTATGGTCTTAAAAAGCTCTTCAAAGTCCATTAATGCAAACAGAATATCATAAAGTATTCCTGGATGCACACACACCTTTAAAAGATTTTAACGTACTCAGTTTATATTAAATATATTCCTTGGATTCAAAATTGTTGAGGTTTCTAGATCCTATCTTTTCATGTCTTCACAGACTGGATCTGATCTGATAACAAAAAAAAAACAACAAGAATTATTAGTTTCTGAAGGACAAAAATCTATTTTCTAAAGTAAATATGAAAAATGTATGTAACATGGTAAAACCCTATGTGTACATGTTTTTCTTACACAATTCATACTATAGTTATATTTTTAAAATCAAAGTTGTACATACAAATGGTTAATGAATCAACTAGTTCTATAAGGCTTGTTTGAAAATAGCAGCTTCTTGCTTCATCTTTCTTTCCCCTTTATAGAATCGAGTACTTGCAGCTCTTTTTAGGTGATCGTTTATGTATTTCTAAGTACACTTTAATATTAATTCTTGAAAGTAATGTAATAATGAGGTTTCAGTTCTTACACTTTCATGCTCTTCTGTACCCTCACTGTGTTTCTACTACTCCCATCAATTTAACATAGTGATGCAGTCATTATCAATATGATAACTATGTAAATTTTATGCACAGCTGATTTAGGTGGTACACTCTGGTTAGTAGTCTTTTCCTCTACTATATTGTTTTCTTTCAAGGTAGTAATTTGACTTCCCACCTCCACATTAACCCGTCTAGGTTTTTAAAAATGTATGTTTTAACAATAATCCAATCCCAATACTTCCAGTTTAAATCTTTATTATTATGAAGCACTTTGCATCATATTCATCTCGAAGAATTCTTCCATAGAGTCCTACAAAATTCTCCAAAGTAGACCAGCTGTTCTCTCTTCCTGCCAGTTAGTTATTCTTATGAGATTTCCTTTCATTATTATTCTAGAATATCTATTAACAAATGAGATTCCTTCCCCTATTCTGTTTCAATGTTCCTTATTTTTCTCTTCTTGATTTATTCTCTTGTTTTTAAAGACTACTCCTTTCAATACTAGACTTTATACAATCAAAGATGTCTTTATTCTGTTGTCACAATATGTTGATATTGTTCTGAGAATATTTTCTCCATGAACTTTTTGTTATAGCTTCTAAATTGTTGCTTTTGAGAAGTCTGATGATATTTTATTTATTTTTCCTTAGGAAGCTTGCAAATTCTTCTATTATTATCAGGGCTGAATTTCATAAACAATGCACCTTGAAGGGGATTATTTCATCCATTACACTGGGCTTTCAAAAGGACTTTCAACTGCAAACTCATCACTCAGTTCAGGTAAAGCTCTATCTGATGATTTGCTACTCTTTATTTTCTCTGTTCTCTTTTTCTGACTTTCTTCTTAATTGAATATTGGGCCTTATAAACATGACCCCTTTTTCTTTTCTTTTCAATTTCCAAATCTTCATCCTTTTGCTGTTTTCTGGGAAATTGCCTCTATTTTATTTATTTTTTGCTGACTTTTCCATTTTTTTCTATTCTATTCTTATTTTCAAAGGATTATTTTTTTGTTTGTTTGTTTTTTGTTTCTTATCAAGAAGTAGTATCCTGGTCCTATTCATGAAGACAGCATCTTATCTATTTGAGGAGACTTAACGGTTTTTCAAAATGTTCTAAGTTCTACTTCCTCTAACCTGCTTTTCTTGTTTTTTTACATTCCCATATTTCACAATGCTTTCATCCTCATGTCTGGTGATCATTTGCCACTTGTTCATACGTACATGTGAACACTAAGAAGGCACACTGGAATCTGGAAATATGTGAGGAGCTTGTCAAATATGGTCTTCACTATAGTGTCTGGCTAAGTCATTTCTGTGGGAATCTCCAACATTAATACCTTTAGGTTTTTTCACTACATTGGTCTAATTCCTTAAAGATGACTTTTCCTAATTTTTGCCTACCTTCAGTGTTTCCTGGGAAAAGTAGAAGACAGAATTACAATATTTGATATGAAAACTTTTAGTCACTTCTGACTTTCACTTCAGCATTACCATACACAGTTATGTCTGGTGTTTTCTAGTCCAAAGATATTCTGCTTGACTTCCATACAGATATTCCTTCAAACTTCTTTGTGGGAAGGATATATAGCCATATCTTCTCTCTTCAATTCCATTTTCATCCTTATTTTAAATTTCCACCAATTTCTGAGCTTTCAAGAGGATCTGCAAAGCAAATTAGGCTGCCTTCCAGGATTCCCCAGTACTAACTTGGGATTCAGCTTTCTGAGATCTGTTAATCAATCAACATCCATCAGATTCACCTTCCAAAATTCGGCTGTTCTTTTCACCACTTGCATTCATTTTGCCCACATAGGTTAATGTCTTTTTAAAAGGTCCCTTTATTGTTAGTGAGATTTGGGAATAAAACTGTTTATGTGTTCTATCTTCTGTTTTTCACTGGAGTTTCCAGATGCATAGTTTATAACAGCTTAATGTTAAAATCTAGAAGTAGAATGGGGATATGGCTCAAGGGTAGTATGCTTGTCTACCATGTATGAAGCTCTGGGGTTTAAATGCCAACACCACAAAAACAAAACAAAAAGGTTTATAATCTTTAAGCATTATTCAAAGTTTCAAAGCTAGAAAACTTATTGCTCAGTTATATTTTCTGGAGGATTAAAAAAAAACTTCATATTCTACTCAAGGGTTGTCTTTGGGTGGTTATAGGTGCTTAAGTAATGAGATTCTTTCCAAAAGAGAATAGAGTCATAGACTATGCATCATTTAGTATTTCACAAAAATGTTTCTAAATTTTAGCTTAAAATAATGAGATGAAATTGGTCCAAAATGAACCAGAGGTCTTTTTGTTTATCATGATAGGAAATTTCAGATTCTAAAAGCAAAATGAAGAGACCAAAGTTCAAAACATCTTTCATAGTTAGATTTATATAAATGTTTTTAACTAATGATTTAACAATTACAGACTAGTCTCTTGCATTTACTATTATTTATTTTGCAAGATAGGATTTCATCTCTTCAAATAGAGGGATATAAGTGGGAACATCAAAATGCAAACTATTTATTATTATATAAGAAATATGAACAAAGAATCTTTTTAAACCAAACTGATATATTTATTTTTATTTTTTATCTACATATTTATTAATTTATACCTCTGTTAAATAGTGTAGTTAGGTAAAAGAGCAAATTTAACATTCACTGACTTCTTTAGTACTTTAACAGAGACAATATATAATTAATTTGTATAATTTATGACATTTTAAAACTTTGCAGATGAAGAAAATTATCTTCACAAGACACTAAGAGATGTTAGCTAATAGGTTAAGAGGTTAATTAATAAATAGGGGAATAAATCTACTAGACTCAAGAGCCCCACTGTGTTTTACTAGTGTTTCATGCTGCTTAGAGACAATAGGGATACTACCACTTACCTTGTGAAGACTGTTGTAAAGAGAACATAAAGTAAGATGATAACAAAAGGACACAAAAGCATTTCCAACAATGTGTCCTTCATAAGACTTGGAAGTTAAGACAGTTAATGGGTGAGAAAAGTCAAAGAAACAAAAATTTGGTGTCAAGAGGAGTTGGCAGTTGGTACTATGATGTTGGATCTTTACTGACACCTAGTGGCCTGATTGCTACAGACAAAATAAAGCCAAGGTGGGTGGGAAGGGCCTAAGAGCTTAACTTAAAATCTAGATGAATACAAACTTATTTTCAGTTAAGTACTATGTTCTGAATAACTTTATTATGATTGATCATAGGGTTTCTATTCTATAACATCTTCACTATAACAGTAAGAACTTGTGAAGAAAAGAGGGATGAAAACATGTTTTTGATACATTCTCTGGAATTTTCATCTGACTCCATCAGTTTGTGGTGGGAATTCATCCCATTACCTTGATCATTTCCTTTACCATAATCTAAGAATCTAACTTGGTGTATGTGTGCTAGATCCTTGCTATTTTTTCCCAATATGTAGAAGATCACTGTAGAAGAAATCAGAATTTATAACCAAAAAACAATAATTAGAATTTATATCTTGTTATTTACCCTTATTCAGAGTAAGAGTCTCCTTAAGAATGATCTTTAGTTGTTCTATTTAAAAAAAAACTTTTGACCTAGTTGTCCAGATTATGCAATAAATACCTATAGAACTTGGCTTCATGGACTTCTCTTCTTGTTTTACATGCATCAAGGTATTTATGTGGCTAGCAGATAATGTAACATTAGGGAAATTATGCATCTTAATTTATTCCATGATATATTGGCTGGCATCAACCTATGATAACTGTTTTGGTGAATAACAAACAGAACTACAAATACATAAAGCATCATAGAATAGCAGTATTTATAATACTCAACATGTGTTAAAAGTTCTATATACATTTTATATATAAATGAAGCTACACATGGAGTATTTATAGCCTGATTCTTAGAAGATACATGTCATTCACACTTATTTTTAGTTATTGACAATGAAGCCCAATAATCATACCAAACTTCAAATGTGCTTCAATTATTAGCTCTAATGGAAATTTGGTGCCATAAATTAAAATTATTTTCTAGATTTGTCATATATATTGATTGTAAAGAGGCAAACACTTTAAATAACATATGAAACTTAAAGCGTAAAAGTAAATGGAACAAACTATTGGATACTTACTGTACTGTTTTTTCTGATAGCAGAAACAGATGGAGACAAGAGGAAAAAGGCAATGATATAATAAAAATAAAATGTAGACAAGAAAATAATATGAGTGGAAAAGAAGTAAAGGCTAAAGATACACAGTACTTTGTGATGTACCTTGAAGCCAGTCTACACCTTCTTGCAATCCTTCTCCTTTTATGGCATCACTAGCACTGAAATAAAATCCATAAGAAACAAATCAATTTCATTACATAATGAACTGTAAGAATAAAAAATTACAATTTTTCCACATGACAAATTAATACATTCTAGTAATATACACTTAAGGAAAACCAGTTAAGAAATGACATTGAATATAAATAGGAAATTAAAGACTGAGGGCTCAGGACCAAGACATGAAAAACATTTTCATAATTTATATAGATATCACTAAAGTTATTCTAAGAATAGTACTTAGACTTACATTAACAACATGTAAACTTTGAGTTATTATTCCAGTGGTGGTAAAGTTTGTAGAGTTACCATCCTACTTCAACTAGCCTTGAAGGTTCAATAACAGCTACTTACAAAAAAAAAAATGCTTGAATTGGGCTGGGGATATAGCTCAGTTGGTAGAGTGCTTGCCTTGCATGCACAAAGCCCTGGGTTCAATCCTCAGCACCACACACACACACACAAAATGCTTGACTTAGGCTGTAAAACAGCTACATGACAAGAGTCACTTTATTTGAAATGTAACCTGATATCTATAACCCATAATTATAACTTTGATAAGCTGGTAGAATAGAATAGAAGCCCAGTAGATTTCAATCACAATTTTATATTTATGAGCTGCATGTACCTGGCTAGGTTACTTAACACTTTGTCTTTAATTTTAACATCTGCAATATGGGGAAATATAATTACTCATTCAGCACCAAGGCTAGCTCTTAATGTAAGCTCTACTACATTCTTGCTTCTTATTTTACTCCCTCTTCTCTACTTTGGTGTTCAACCTTTCCCTTTAGTCTCTGTAACTCTTATAAAAAGGAGAAAACTCTGGTAAGAGAAGGTCATCTTGCAACAGGGAGAGGTAAGTGGGTGGTAGGTAGAAGGGAGTGGATGGTACTAACAGTATATAATAATATATAACCTCTAGTTATTATTTTTGATACATTTTAACAGAAAGGTATATAATATATTAGTAAGAAATTGTTTTCCAAATAATGCATAATAATTTCAGATATTAATCATTTGAGATTTCAACTTTATTAGTTTGTCCAAATAAAATTGTTATTTCTATTTATTTATTTTAGCAAATATTTATTGTGTATCTATTATTTACCAGGTACTATCACTATTGCAGAGGTTACAGAAGTGAGAAGAAAAAAGAAAATGACAAAATCTCAACTCTTACAGAACTAACTTATTAGTATAAGAAGACAAGTTAAAAATAAATAAACAAACAATAGAGGTCATATGGTGTCCTAAAGGAAGTACCACAGCAAGCCAGAAAAAAATATTTTGTAGAATGATTCAGATGGGGGAGAGGTGAGAATATACAAGTACAAATGCCCTGAGATGGGGTTATGGTTAAATGTTTCCACATACAGAAGGAAATCTCTGTGGTTGAAGTCAGGTGAATAAGTGGGCTACTTAAATTATTCCATTATAATAGTGTTTACATTTTTCTATCTCCAAAAGGATTTAAAAGGGTTTTAACAGTAATATATTTCTGAATATCTGCATTGCCACAATTCTGTAAAACAAATCCTTACTTTACCTAGTACTCTGCTTGGTCATTTATAAAATGAGATCAGAAACAAAACAATGAAGCTTGGATATCTTTCAGAATGATAAATAAAGTAAATATAAAACTTTACCAAATATGCCATGGTTTATCTTTGATGTTCTCTAAACACAGCAACTGAGACACTTTTACAGATGTCACTGCATCTCTAAGATCCATTTTGTTTGCAAAGAATAAGATTGGAATTCGACGGTGTTTAATATCTAAAAGAGAAAAGAAGACTATCTTACAAGTTCAGCTTATGGGGTCACTTTGCCCCAAATTCTTAAAATTAAAATAAAATGCTTTCCAGTTAATTCTTTCTATATGACACATGATAAACATTTAAAGACACATACTTTCAAGCATGTATTTGAGCAAAAAGAAAATTTTATTGATATTTCTTCCTAAGACCATCTGCCTTCTGGTTAGAAGCTTTAAACAAAAGATAGATGAGGTTGGAGAAGGGGACTCAATGAGCGGTTACGAAGAAGAATCTATACAAAAGGTTCAAATATATTGCTTGTTACATTTTGTCTTCTAGTACTATGCAACATAATTTATTTAATTAAATGTAAAAGTGTAATGTATTTGTTACTAATCTTTTTAATTTTTTTTTAGTTGTAGATGGACACAATACTTTTATTTTCTTTACATACTGAGTATGGAACCCAGTGCCTCACACATGCCAAGCGAGCACTTTACCACTGAGCCACAGCTCCAGCCCAAACAATGCTGCAATGAATACATTTGGATATAAGGTGGGTATGCCCACAGAATAAATAGGATAGTGGAATTGCTAGGTCAAAGGACATGGAAATTGCTGTTTTTTTGATAGATAGTATTTTTAAACAAAGGCTATCTTTCCTTAAATCTCTATCAATTTGCGCTTCAGCAACAATTTATAAAATTAAAGGTTTCCATTCCCTAGCCAAAAAAGAGTTACCAAAATTTTAAAATCTTTTCCATATGCTAGATGATTAGTAAAAAGTATGAACCCAATGTGTTCATTTGTATTTTTTTGAGAAAAGCCACGAATCTTATAATATTTACAAAATATGTTAAATGTACCTTTTCTGTTGAACTAGCTACACTTATATCTGGATAATTCATTGCCTTTCTCTGTTTTCAATTAACTTTTTATTTCCTTACTGATTTGTAGGAACACAAGTAGTATGCCCTATAGCTATTATATTAGTTGCAAATATTTTCCCTTGTCCATCATGACTTTTGAGCGTTCATGGTACATTATTTTGCTCTTCAAAGATTTTTTTATGTCTTTCATTAAAAAAAATGATTCATATGCATTTCAGCTGAGAAATCCCACCCCTGAAAATCTATACCATAAATTAAATTAATCAGTACAAAAGGTATACAGACAAAGCTTTGGTTGAAGAATCTAAGGTTCCCATTGTGTTTGAGGCAGATTTTGTTAAGAACTATTTCATTTCATTAGTCAACAACTTTGCAGGGATAGGTAGAAAGATCAATAAAAAGGAAACATCTGATCAAAAATGCCTCCTCAACCCAGATCAAAACTAATAAGCTTTAAAAGTGGAAATGATACATAAATGATATAGGCTAGGTAATTTTTTTTTTTTTGGGGGGGGGAAATGTAGTTTATTTTTATTTATTTATTTATTTTTAAAAAATTTTTTTTATTGGTTGTTCAAAACATTATAAAGCTCTTGACATATCATATTTCATACATTAGATTCAAGTTGGTTATGAACTCCCAATTTTACCCCAAATACAGATTGCAGAATCACATCGGTTACACATCCACATTTTTACATAATGCCCTATTAGTAACTGTTGTATTCTGCTACCTTTCCTATCCTCTACCATCCCCCCTCCCTCCCCTCCCATCTTCTCTCTCTACCCCATCCACTGTAATTCATATCTCTCCTTGTTTATTTTCCCATTCCCCTCACAACCTCTTATATGTAATTTTGTATAACAATGAGGGTCTCCCTCCATTACCATGCAATTTCCCTTTTCTCTCCCTTTCCATCCCACCTCATGTATCTGTTTAATGTTAATCTTTTCTTCCTGCTCTTCCTCCCTGCTCTGTTCTTAGTTAGGCTAGGTAATTTAAATTTTTTTTTGAATAATTTTGAGATCATCATATAAAAACACCAAAGATATTCTGGTTAAGCAGCAAGATTTGTTAAGAGTTATTTATGTATTTAAGTTTTGCAATGCTGGGGATCAAACACAGGACCTTCTGCATGCTAGGCAAGTGCTCTACCACTGAACTATGTCCCTAGCTTAGCAAGAAGGTTGGAAAGCTCTACAGTATTCCTATTCTATTTCTAACAAATCTACAGTTTTTTAAAACCACCCTTCTCTTCTAAAACTCCTAGCACAAGGATTATTTAAAAACTTTTTGACATGAATAAGGCTAGAAATTTAGAATTTCATAATATACTGGAGAATTATTTGTAATAGGGGAAAGGGAAGGGAAAAATATCCATCAATAGGTAAGTCACTGAATAAATTATGGTATACTCATAGTACATAATGTTAAGGATCTTTAAAAAGATCACATAATCATACAATTTGACTTGGAAGTATTTCCATCATGTAGTGTTGAAAATGGGAAGATGCAAAAGAGTCTAATAAATATGATCCCATTTTGGTAAACAACAATAGCCCCAATAGCCCTCAATCTTACAGATATCTTTGGAATTCACATAGGTATATTTTTATGTGTGTGTGTGTGTTCATACATTCATACACATGACACATTTAAAAAATGTGAATGAAAAAATATCAAGTTGTTAATACTAGTCTGTTAAAAAGGGGTGGAGAGCTGGCAGTTGGAGATTAAAAACAAAAAAGATTTGTTTTAAAATATCCACAATAAATACGTAAGAAATTCTGTGATCATACACACACACACACACAGACACACACACCAGTTTTATATGCTGCTAAATGATATGAGCAGCACAATTGTAAAGGAGGAAAGGTTTATTTAAGGCTCATGGTTTCAGAGGTCTCAGTCTATAGAAGGTTGGCTTCATTCCTTGAGGCTCTAGATGAGGCAGAGCACCATAGCAGAAGGGTGTACAGAGGGAAGCAGCTCACATCATGATCAGGAAGCAGAGAGAATTCCACTTGCCAGATACCTAAAAGCCATGGCCTAATTCCCACCTCCTCCAGTCACACCCTACCACTTCAGTTACCACTCAGTTAATCCCTACTGGGATTAATTCATTGATTGTCTCACATGTGAGCTTCTAGGAGACTCATTACATCCAAACCATAATACACACACTCTCACAAACTCAGATATACAAGGAGTGATATATCTAAAAAAAGTAACCAAATTAATTTTAATGGCTGTTGAAATATATAGATTTTTTACTTTATTCTTTTTCTGTTTCTTTTTTTTTTCTGTTGGCACATATTATTTATGTAATTGGGAAAGAAGGGCATTTTTATTTTTATTTTTTAAAATTTACTTTATTTCAGACAGGGCCTCACTATGTTGCCAAGGCTAGACTTGAATATGAGATTTTCCTGCCTAAGTTTCTTAAGTAGCTGGGTCTACAGGCATGGGCCACTGTGTTTGACATGACATTTTTGTTCTTGTGGAAATAAATGTTAGAGACTCAGAAAACACTGCAAAGAGCTTTGAAATTTAAACAATATGGTGATATAAAGCTATTCTAAATTTTGCATAACTAGCACATTTTAAAATTCAAGAATTTTAAATAAAATATAATTAGACAGTATAAGCAACATTTTTGGTTTTTATCTAATAACAAAACAACACACATAAATAGATCCTAAAACAGAGATCACAGACTGAAAGACAGACATACCTGGATGATTCAGAAGAGTATCGAGCTCTTCTTTGGCCACAACCATTCTGAGTCTATCACTACTATCAATGACAAAAATAATGGCTTGTCCTTCTCTGCATAATAAAATAGAAAATAAAATATACTATTTTGGTATAACTCAATGGACATTTTGTGTATTTTCACATATGAACATCTATGTCTGTATTTAAAATGGAATTCTGATGTTTTATACCTTGCCTTTTTTTTGTAGTATGGTTTGTACTTTTATATGAAAAAATAAAGCTTCCCAATAGCATTTCTCAAAATTTCTTTTTACCATAAACCATAGTGAAAAACTAATTTTACACTGAGATGCAGGAATTGTATATACAAGTATACATAAATATAATTAAAAGTCTCCTGAAACATTACTTAAAAATAGCTTTTATTTTACCCTAGTTTACATTTAAAAAAGGTGATAGCCACTGAACTCATTTAATGATCCTATCAGCATTTCAAAAATCATGGATTCCTCTGTACCCTTCTTTCAAAGGTTATAATATATTGTATGCACCATCAAATAAACCTGTTGTTGGACTTCATTCTGTTATTGGACTGTCATTAATAATCAAATGAATAAAAATAAATGAAACTTCTAAAATACCATTTATCCTATCATCTAAAAAAATGAAAATGTAGATTAACACAGCCACACCCTGCTAGTGGATATAGAAGCCAGTACAATTGGAAATATCAAGGGCTTTAAAAATGTTCAATTACTTTGAGCAAGTCATTTTATTTCTGAATTCATTCTAAAGTAATGTGAACTATAGCTAAGGTTTATGAAAAAAGTTAACTGGAGGATCATATGTATCTTACTCTGAAGAAACAAATGACATTCTTTCTCATAGGAGTGCTTTGTTTTGATAGTAAAAATAATTATTACTGTATGTATTATTAATCTTTTAACCTTTTCAGTCTAATAGGTTAAAATACACTTATTTTTTATAATTAGAAAAATACAGAGAAACTAATTATTGTAGGCTTCTCAACAACAAACGTATTTACCATTCAGTCTACAATTTAACCACAATGTTCCTGAATTCATTAATTTCTTTCAAAAGCAGTAAAAGGAGTTGAAATCAGAAAATTTTTTTCTTGTTTTAAGTATTATTTTTCCCTGTATTTTTGTTCTCTGTAATTAAGATAAGTATTTTTTTTCAATTTGGAGCAAATAATTTATAATTATACAAAACTCCTTAACCCCTAAACTGAAAACATTTTTCAAATATGAAGTTCAGTACTTAAAAATCCTTGATTTACTTTTTTCTTTTTTTTTATTGGTTCATTTTAGTTATACATGACAATAGAATATCCATTTTAACATAATTATAAAAGCATGGAATATATCTTGTTCTAATTCAATTTTAAAAGGAATTTCTATCAACTAACTAAAGGAAGAATAAAAATCATGTACTGAAAATTTAGATTTTCAAATAATAAAAATAAAAAATCATCATCATCATCATCATCATCATCATCATCATCATTATCTCCACAATTCCCCAGGGAATTTAATGCAGGATACCATAAACATGTTACTTTTCCTTTTCCAAAATGATCCTCAAATTGGAAGCGCTCTCCTTTTTTTCTACCTCAGAGGTACTCTGGATCTACATATTTAAATAATTTCAATGTACTCTAAGTACTTACTGAAAAGAATATCTCCTTTTGTTCATATCCCAGGAATATAATATTTGTTATATTTGCAAGAAAGAGTTAATCAACTTATTAAAATCTAAATCTGATGTGGTAGTCTTCTTATACCATTTCAAAGCAGGAGTTCATAATATCAAAAGGGAATTTAGTTGGGGAATACTATTTTTACGTTTCAGACTCCAAAAATGAGTTACACTGCTTTTTTTTGGGGGGGGGGGTGTTAAACATCAGAACTTTATTAGTTGCTCAAAACATTACATTGATCTTGATATATCATATATCATACATTTGTTTCAAATGGGGTATGAATTCTTATTATTCCCATGTGTACAGATTGCAGGATAACATTGGTTATACTGCCACGTTTATACATACTGCAAAAGTTCTATCAATATTAGAAGTTAATGAATTTAACACCAAATGCAAATCTTGAGAAAGTATAACATATATGGATTCTAATAACTTGACAGCTGTTAATCTGAAGTAACTAGTGAACACTTATTTGCATATGCTGAAAAATATCCTGTTTAAAATTGCTCATGGAAAAAACAGATCAACTGTTAGTACTATTATTTTAAGTAAATTTGGTAATAATATTTTATCTACATGCTAAGCATCATACTAAGCCTTAAAGAAAGGAAATCATCTCATCCTTAGATAAGTTCACAATCCCATTAGGGAGGCAGCTACAGTACTTGACTTTGAGATAATAGTAAGTAAGATTACAGAGATATAAACGGATAAGGTAGTGGGCAAACACAGGGGAAAGAATAAATAGGGAAACAGTGACAGAGGAGGTGACTTTTGAGCAAATTCTTAAAGCATGAATAAATTAACCATAAACTAAAAATATGTAAGGTAAAATGGGACATTAAAAACAGAATGGCACATGCAAAAGCTCAATGTTATGAAGGACCTGAAGCATTTGAATTAAAAAACGTGCTTACTTATATTACATTTGAATTAGAATATGTGCTTAAATTATAGTATATTATATTAAACTTTAATATAATCATTAAACAATATTCATAAACATACTTACTTATAATAGTGCTCCCAGAGATTTCTATATCTTCCCTGACCTGACATGTCAAACACTGTAAAAGACAAACTTAAAAAAAAGTATGAAGTATGACTATATTATAAGCTACTAACTTACAGTATAACTTTTATTTAGTATTTTAAATTGTTTTCAAAGAAATCACCCTTGCTATATAATAATCAATGTGGGCCAATTTTTAAGAGTTCCAAAAAATGAATTCGTACATATGATTTTTGTAATGAATAACACAAAAAGATACTTTATTTGCTAATGAGGTTACTTAGAATCTAAATTCTATGTTTTGAACAATAAACCAGAGGTAGTGGTACAAAGTATTAGAATCTACAGGTTTCTAAAATAACAAATTACTTTCTCTAAGACTAGGAGGGATGATCAGGCTCAGGCAGATTTAATATGGTTACTTTTTATTCACAACTTCTTTTTATAACTTTATTTATTTTTTATTAGTGCATTATAGCTATATATAATATTGGTATTCGTATTGACATAATCATATCTATGACTTTTAGTCAAAGGGATAAAGGGGATTACCTGGATGATTTGAATTTCTCTATGTTGAATCCTATTGTTGGAACTATATCTTGAGACTGAGCCTATAAGAGAAAAGACAAAGTTTAGAAAATTGCAATTAACAAAGAATTTTTTCTTGTGAAAAAAAGTGTTCATATTTTACATTTCTAAAATATGTCACAAAGGAGATGGCAGCATTAAACAAATTATAACTTTTGCAATAGGATCAATGTGTATAAATTTTTTTATAGCTGTTCAAACTTTATACTGATTTTAACTGCATAACATCCATGTCTTAATTCACATTTTATTTTATTAAGAGTTACCAAGGACTTAAAGTTTTCTTTTTCTTTTTTCTAAATGTTTGTGGTTTTTGTTTTTGTTTGTTTCTTTTACTTGGTTTGGGATTTTTAATTGCCAGTTTGCAACAAATAGAGAGCAAAAAACTTTTTTAGTAAGGTAATAAATTCATCCATTGATTTAACTCAGGAATTTTCTATTGATGATACACTGTGCCTACTATAAGCATTTTTTTAAAAAAAATTTTTAAAAATTTTACAATCATCATTTGCTTCAGATGTCAAATACAGCTTCTAGGTTAGGTCATGTATCCATATAAGCAAAAATGATTTTACCTTATAATTCATCTCATCGAATTTGTTTTAAATTGCTTTAATTTCTTTGACTTTATGACAGAGACATAATCATATACATAGACTTCAATTCTACATATCAGTTTCATCTGTTGGGATCTCATCTCCACTTCTAAATACTACAATGTCCCAATATTTAATTCTTTTTAAATATATATATATATATAAATATACATATAGAGCACAATTTTTCATGTCTCTGGTTGTATATAGAGTATATTCACTCCAATTCATGTCTTCAGACATGTACTTTAGATAATAATGTCCATCACATTCCACCATCATTGCTAAACCTCAGCCCTCTCCCTTCCCCTCCCACCCCTCTGCCCTATCTGTTTTTTAACAGGTCTAATATATCACCCTGAGTTCATACGTGGAATTGTCTAATCTTTCAATGCATATTTACTAAGTTTATACAAATACCACCTTGACTTCACGTCTAGACTGTCCCTGTAAGGATTCTGGCTGTGGGTATGTACAAGGCAGCGTTCCTCTGGTGAGCAAACTCATGGAGGGTAACAGGCACCACCCTGTTATCCATATTTGGAATATTCTACAGTTTCTCCCTGGAACTAGTAAGATGACTAATACATGGTCAATGCCTAGCTCAATGTCCTTGAGAGGAGGCTCTGTGCTAGAGTCTTATCAGCCTCGACCTTAATCTCAAATACTCAGCTTCTGGGAATAAAGGAACTCTCTTAGACAACACCAATGTGTCACTGTGCCTAAACCTGCCCACATAACAGTAACTTTTTACAATGAGCAATATGTACTAAGGATGTCAATGACCTAATGTAGCCTATGGATATAAATAAAGCTGGCAGCTCAGATGAGAAGCTCTTTTACTTTGCCCCTGCACCTTGCTTGCTTCTGTCTTTCTTTGTTATTCTTTACATGTCCCTGCTCTCAATGAGTTTATAATCTAGAGAAAGTAAATGAATTAACAACTTAATAACAGATAAATACAATTTTGAACAGTGATAAGTACAAAGACAGGTAATTGGGGTGAAAGGGAACAGGGCAGAGGAAGGCTGGTATATGGCACAGTAGAGTCCTCAGGAAGGGCTGCTCTAAGAGAGTGACATCCAACACAAGAGTAAATGGCCATGAAAGAGAAAAGCTATGACAAGCTCTTGGCAAAGAACATTCCAGTCTTAGCCTGTGCAGCAATGATCTTAGAGCAGGAAGGAACCTGACACTCAGAAAAAGTATAAGGCCTGCTTGTCTGAAGTATATGGATAAGTAAAAGAGCTGTATATATTTAGGTAAGAAAGGTAGGTATTGAAGGCCTACGTAGAGAGTTCTGTGTGATGAAGACTGCAAGGGGGCAATAGTACAGTAGGACATCTGTTGACAAGTTGAACAGGCAATTAAAATGCATTTTACTGAAAACTCATCAAATGTCTCTTAGCATTTCTACCATCAAAATTATTCACCCATTTGAATAAAACATCTACCTACTTTCTGATCCAGAGCTTTAAAGTTATTCTTGAATCCTTCCTTTTTTACATTCCATATACAATCATTTTCTAAATCATTCTCTTTACAGGTTCTATCTCACTTCATTCTGGCCCTTATTATTTCTTGCTTTGAATTACTACAATAGTCCTTTTTTATTTGTTCTTTTTAGGTATACATGACAGTAGAGAATACAAACACAAAACACGTCTTATTCTAATTAGAATCCTAGTCTTGTGATTGTACCTGATGTGGAGACTCACGACTCACTGTGGTTTATTTATATATGTACATAGGAAAGTTAAGTAAGATTAATTCCACTTTCTTTCCTATTCCTGTCCCCCTCCCTTCCCTTCATTCCCCCTTGTCTAATCTATTGAACTTTTACCCCTACCCCCCATCTTGTTCTGTGTCAGCATCCACATATCAGAGAAAACATTTGACCTTTGGTTTAGTGGAATTGGCTTATCTCACTTAGCATAATAGTCTCCAGATCCATCCATTTACAGGTAAAAGCCATAATTTCATTATGTTTTATGGCTGAGTAAATATTTCATTGTGTATATCTACCACATTTTCTTTATCCATTCTTCTGTTAAAGGGCATCTAGGTTGGTTGTATAGCTTAGTTATTGTGAATTAAGGTGCTATAAACATTTATGTGGTTGCATCATTGTAGTATGCTGACTTTAAATCCTTTGGGTATATATACTGAGGTGTGGTCAAATGGTGGTTCCATTCCAAGTTTTCTGACAATTTGTATAAACTGCTTTCCATAATGGTTGCACCAATTTGCAGTCCCACCAGCAACATATGAATGTACCCTTTTCTCCACATCCTTCCCAACATTTGTTACTTGTATTCTTGATTGTTGCTATTCTGATTGAAATGAGAGGAATCTAGGTAGCATAGCCAATTAAGAGACTATTGAGACAATAGAATTACCTTGGACAAATTAGTTAAGACTAAGTTTTCTTAAATGTGAGGTATATTTTTTACTATCCTTAGCTCATAAAGTTATCATGAAAATTAAACTAATGGGTGCAAAACAAACAATACTGTGTCTAAAAATATGCAACAAATGTCTGCTGTTATTATAATCATACTCTCACTGATTTCTTTCAGTTTTGCCTCCATTTTTTTCCCCATACTACCACAAATATAGCTTAAAAAGAAATCCCTTTCCAGTTTGCCTCACATCATTATGCTCACTCTGGTAGTCTACTTCTGGGAAATTTAAATTCAAATGAAAACACTGAAGCTGTAAAGTCACTGGGGTCTGGGTACCCTAATAGTAACATTAGTGAAAAAGCCTGCCCCTGAAGTACCCTGGTCTTGCTTTTTTGAAGTTTATTCATCTTTCTCTTTCATCCATCTTAAGAGTTGCCATAGTATTTTTCAAAAATACCTTCCTACTTGTTTGTTCAAAAAAATTATTTTCTGCTACTAAGATATCTGCCTCATATATTAGGATTCCTCCCACAAGCTTTGAAATAGTTTCCTAATTTTGTTGTCCAAAAAAAATCTCCACCATCTTTAAGGGTTCTCAATGTGTCAGTCACATGATAAAATCATCAGCTATTATCTAATAAAAACATACAAGTAACAAAAAAGTGAGGAAGTTAAAGCTTAAAGAAATCTCAGAAAATACAATCAAAATAGTAACCTTGTTTTCATTGAATTATAATTAGAACATTCACCTAACCTCTCCACAAATATTCAGCTTCTCCACAAATTCCCCTTTAATATGGTATTTTATTTTTAGATGTAAAATTCATAAACTTTCTTTTCTTCTCCATCAAAGTTAAGATACTCCACAAATTAATCAGGATAGAACATACATGGGGGCTAGTGCTTCCAGATCACGTACAACTCATTTTCCTCTAAAGTATTCCCAAAAGATAAATCTCCAAAATTAATCTCTCTCTGCTCTCTTCATGAGCAAATGCATTGGGCCATTCTCTAAACTAGTCAGGGGATGATATAAAGCAAGTGAAAAGTATAGGAACAGATCATCCGAGACAGTCTAGGGATGTATCAACCCTAACAGGAATGAAACAGACTTCCAAGAACCTATTTAGTTAGTTTTATAACATCTGGTAAAATCCAATATCCTGGCCCAAACCAAAAACATCATCTATCAATTTATCACCCCAAAATATACTTAATTGCTGAGCATTATTCTAGATATTTGTAATTCAGTGCTTAACAAGTTAAGTGCTCTATTATGCTGAAGATAAATTTAACAAGGAAGTTAGCAAATGAATATACAAGGTAATTTCAGATTGCTAGGAACTGGAGGAAAAAATTGGAATTTAAAAAGAAATATAAACATATCTTTTAAGGAAATGATAGCTGCAACTAGATTCTTAAAAAGAGACACAAAAAAGGGCAAAGCAAATTATTTTTCTGAGACAGAATAGCTGCCTAAAGACTATGGTTCAGGAAGTGGTTAACAGAAATTAGTAAAGCACTATTATGTGAGTTTTCTTGTAGCAAAACTTACCAGGAATGTATATATCATGTGTGAAATGTGTTAGCTTTACCTACGTTTTAATTATTAAAATAAATTGTTCATATGCCTATTTCTGTCTTCCTGTCCACTACAACTGATATGTACATCATACTTTTGGGGAAAAGTGTCTAATTTTCATAGAACCTATAAAAATGTCCATTCATTCTTTCCCTTTGTTTTACATCTCCCATAAAGAGGGAAGTTTAAAAAAAAAAAAAAGGCAATGCAACCTGAAAGTAAGGTTGAGAAAGTTATGAAGATCTTTAGGGGAAAAAAAAAAAAACAAAACTAAAATAATATTCCAGTTTAATAACCAAGATTTATCTACATGCAACATAAAATACACTGCAAATTGTAGTTCACTGATACTTATTAAAGTATTTCAAGATTAACAAGATTCATAACATGATTACAGAAAATTATAATATCAAACAAAATAATTCTACATATTAACTTTTTCTAGTAGCAGAAAATACACACTGCATTGAACAAAGATACTTACATTTGAAGGTTTAAGTTTGTTAATGATTGTTGTTTTGCCACTGTTATCCAGCCCAAGGCACAAAACATGAACCTCTTTCTTCTTCAGGCCAAGCAAACCTGAAAGTCGGTCTAGCAATCCCATACTGTTATTCCAATATATACAAAGTGGCTGCAAGGAAAAAAAAATATACTATCTAAAGGCACTTTAAGTAAGGAAAATATTGATATCTGCATTAAAAATTTAAAGACACACATTGATATAAAAAACATGTCAATGTAGCTTTACACTTAGTAAACAGAGTATAAGCTGATTACCAGAAAGAAGCCTTAAATAAAATGCAGATTGGCAGCTTATAGCCTTTGGCAACATAGAACAATGCCCTTGAAAGAACCACATTTCTCATTGCAATTTACAATATTTAAGAAGAAGATGTGGTCAGCCTCACTATCATATGAAATCTGCCAATAGTAACACTTCAAATTGAGATTTTTGCCTATATCATTTGAATCGCTAACTAAATCTTTATGACAAATAAGAGCATTGTTATATTTTGCAATACTATGAAGATATAAAATGTTTACTATTTTTGTTTGGTTACTTTCAGTTTGGGTAGGGTTTTCTATCAATAGAAATAAACTATCCTGATATATTTATCTTTATTTCCCCTCATCCTTTACATATATCGTTGCAAGTCATCACAAATCCATTTTGAAATAATGGACACACACACACACACAAACACTATCACACTTTTATTGAATCTTACTAAATTTATTATCTTAACTATAATTTACCTGAAACATCCTTCTGTTATTTTAAGAGAACTTTATAATACTAGCATAGAAATAAGAAAGTAAATACTAATATTAGATTTTTATTTTCTCAAATACTGTTAAAAGATTTTTTGTTAACTTTTCCTTAAAGTATGCATTTGTTCAATTGTATTCATTTTTAGAAAAAAAAACAAAACAACTCTTCTGTTAGTTTCTATTGCTATAACTAATACCTGAGATAAATTAATTTATATAAAGAAAGGTTTATTTTTAGAATTTTGGAGATTTCAGTAAATGATAGAGAGTGGCCCAATTACTTTTGGGCCTGTAGTGGAGCAGTACACCATGGTGGGGAGCATGTGGTGGAGCATAGCCGCTCACCTCACAGTTGGGATGTGAAAAAGAGAAAAAAGAAGGGGTTGGGTCCAACTATCTCCTTCAGGGCAGCCCTCAATGTCTGAGACTGCTCAGTAGGCTACAGAGGACTAGGCTTTTGGCACATGGACTTTTGGGGAACACTTAAGATGCAAACTATAGCACTTTCTATATCAAATGTTTAAAAAAGACTCTACCAGCAATCCAATTACAAAAATGATGTCCTAATTAGAATAAATTATACTCCATGTATGTATAATCTGTCAAGATACACTGTACTGTCATGTATATTTAAAAAGAATAAATAAAAAATAAAAAATAAAGTCAAGTAAAATTGCTATTGACAGGATCTTTGCTATGTGAAAACTTTATAGGTGTTCCTATCCAAGATGCTATTAAATTTATACTTCAGATCTCTAAATGAAACTTTTCAAAGGAGCTTGTTTTGGATTCCTCACCTCTCAGATCACCCAACTCTATAAAAGAGAGATATTCCTTTTGCCAACCCTCAAGTGCTATAGGCACTGCCCCAAAATACCTGTGAATATTTCCCATTACTCATTGAATATTCATTTTCCAAGTTCTCTAAACATTAGTCTCAATTTATTTTCATCTTCATCTATTATCTTCCAACTTCTTCAGTATTTTTTATTCCATACCATCCTAAGCAAGACCAAACCTTGAATGATGTAAGGCTGTACAAAACTAACCAATAAGAGGCTTCCAAGATAACTGCATGGGAAAGGATGCTGCAGAATTAACATTTTCCTTAAGTCCTTTGGGAGATCATTATGGTTTATAAATTTCAAAACTGAATTTCAATGATGTACAGAAGATAGAAGGCACCACCCATTTAAGAGTAGGTTCTATAACAGAGCTAATTTTGTCTTATCCAAGGGATGGGCTGACCTCAGGTACTTCCATTTGTGCCAAGTGAATCGATTTTTAATATTAGTGGTACAAATCCCACTCAAAATTTCCTGTGAATATCATCTAAAGGACTGGTATTTGTAGAATCTATTTTAAGTTAACCTTCTGATAGGAAGCAATTCACACAGATCATCTTAATTCAAAGTAAATTTGCTATTACTTTATTACACTGAACATATTGATATAAATGCTTATATTATTTTGTATTACATATGACTTAAAATATTTTTAAAATTATGACCACTTTTCATATCTTCTCCATTTACTATAAAGCACTGTTAAAGCCTAATGTTTGAATAATCATTTTTCATCATTATTCTGACTTCCATTCCTTTTCACAATTACTAACATTTGTTACTGAAATATTTTTCAATATACAATTGAAAAGGGAAGTCAGTTTTTCTAAAGGATGTAATCCTATTTATTGAAGTTGCTTCAAAAATAACTATGATAAAGCCTTATGTATACTTTTTATTTTTCAGTAATTTTCCATCCATAAGTTTACTGTCTATATGCATAAAGGGAGGAAGTAAAAAATAACCAAAGTCACTCAACATTTATTAAAAGCACAGTGTATTAAAAACACAGTGGAAGATACAACTGATATCTTTTATAGATTCCTATTCCTATAATAGGCTCTGATTTTCAACACTGGTTGCATTTTGGAATCAACTACTGAATCAGAGTTTCTGAGAATGGGATAAAGGCATTTATAGTTTTAAAAGCTACACAGTGTTTCTGATAAGTATTCACTATTAAGAAATAGTAGTTTTCAGACACCCTAATCCCATGTTCTTATCATTAATATCGCCTTGCTACCTATCAAAATTAAGTCCATTTACAGCGTTTTTTCCCCTAACAAGAGAAAAGCATAACAAAGCTATTTTTTACTCAAAGTTTTACATGACATAGGAGCCTTCAGAAATAAAGACCCAAAGACTCAGTGAAATTTTCTATTTCTTTTTTGTTAGGTCCCATGAAATATGAACAGAGTGTAAACTGTGATTAGACAAAAGAATATGATCTAATGGTAACAGAGGGAAACACAACAAGCCCTATCCATTCAGATTCTTCTTGGTCACTCTGTGCAGGTATGGAGCAGGACACCTCACTGGAATGAGGATCTTCAAGGGAGGAGGAAAAGCGACCTTGATAGGATTTATGATTTGCTTTGAGGGACAGGAGTTCTAGTTTCTATGATATGTCTTGGGGAAGAATAATTCTCATTTCTCTTTGGGGAGACAGATAGGCAGGACACAGGAAGCGGAAAAAAAATCAGGAAAATCTTGCTTCCCAGGCCCTTCCAAAGTCTTTCACTTCAAGGTACTCAGAAATTCAAGATGCAATACTTTGCGGTATCATGATCTGAGTTCTAACACTACCTTGGTTATATCTGTACTCCTAGTGTACATGAAGTCTATTTTTAATAAATATTGGTAATGAACACACTCAAAAAGAAAAATTCCATGTCATCACACTCTTAAATCTAATTCCTTAATCAATATTCTATTATAAAAATCTTTTTCACAGATTTTCTTAACTTTCATTCAAACCTAGGACCTCACAAATGCTTGTCAAATGCTCTACCGCTAAGCTACATCCTCAGACCTACTATACATTCTTAGAAATATATTTCTAGTGGTAGGAATTGTTGCATCAAAAGGCAATAATATTTTAAATTCTGATAGATTCTGAGGATTTGTTTCTAAGAAACTTGCAACAACACTTACCAACAGTGGATGAAGCTTTCTATTCCTTTTATCAACACAGGTTATGGTTAATTTTTCAATATTTGCTAATCTAAAAGTAAAAAAATGGTATTTCAGTATTGTTTAAATTCGTATTTATTTCACTACTAATGAAACTGAACATCATTTCAGAATTTAATTGCCATTAACATTTCTTCTTTTATGAATTATCAGCTATATTCTGATGCTTATTTTTCTATTGATTACCTTTTACTATTGGCATATGAGAGCCCTTGCCATGCCATACTATTGCATAGTTTTAACCAATAAAATTTTACTATTATTTATGTTGTTTTGTGCTGTAAAGGAATTTTAATTTCTATCCGGTAATATTTATAATGTTTTCTCCAGCTTCTTTCTTCAGCATTAGGCCCAGAAACACTTTTCCTCCTCAATATTTTAAACATATTAACCCCAAAATATTTTTTGCCTTTTGAAGAAAATAATGATTTTGAAGTTTTTGAAGTTTAAGTTTTGCCTGAAACATCTGGGTATAAGAAGTGAGGCAGGGAAGGGGCTGTGGCTTCTTTTCTTTAATACAATGATAGTCGTTTTATTCTGGTATCATTTTCTTTTTTACCAACCCTTATAGATGGACTAATTTTTTCTCAACTTTTTTTCACATTCTATATTTTTTATATAGGTTTGGGTGTGTTAGTAGATTCTGTATTTCAGCATGTTCCAAATAGTACTCTTTGGAAGATGATTTTATGAATTATATTTAAAAGGTTTCCAAGATTATGTAAGTTTTAGAAATTTGGTATTCTCTCAATTTAAACAGGTTTCTGCAGGGCCATACTCCTGAAACTCTTTAATATGATTTAGCATATGGACTGCAAGTTTCCAAGAGGTATATAAAGCCAGTAGTATTTTTGATGAATATCTGTCCATGAAAACTTTGTTGGGAAGTATTTCAATTGCACATAATTTGGGAAACCTGATCTACTCTCTTTTTATGAATCTGTCTATATCAAGATCAGGGCTACAATCTTTTAATTCACCTCCCTTTATAATACATTTGATCATTTGATAAAGCCCTTCTCTCATACTGGTATGTTTTCAGAATATGATAGATTTATTAAATGGTTTGCACACTTTCCACAGAAGATTTCACTTCAGTTATGAAGAAAAATATGCTATGAAAATTTCTGTGCTTCTATAGAATTTTTCTTATCTCATGTTTTTCTTTTTTCTTTCATTCTTCTTGTTTAAGTTTACAGAAAGAAAGATCTTGGACAACAATAAGGTTTTCCAAAGGCTAATTATGACTAATCTGAGATTAGTCCAGGTAATTCTTATTAAGAAGAAACCCCTCCCCCACCACCACTCAGGCTGAGACACTATAATAGATGAGAAGACTATTCCAATCTGACCAACGCAAACCTAAATATTCAGAGTTGGATAATAAAAAACAGTTAAAAAAATGAGACACATGTCACAAAGTACACGTAGCCTTTTTCACTCTCCAAGTTGTTCTTATTAACAAAACTGTACTAAAGCTTATTTTTGGAGAAAATTATAGTCTTGGTTTAGGCAAAAAGTAGAAAGCTGATGTTGAGATTGGCAAGCTTTAGCTAGGCAGAGCACTACTATCTGATAGCTTAGAAACAAAATATAACTTTAGCTTAAAATCTTACTTTCTAAACAGACATTGGCAGAATTAAGACACCTGAGATCAATTTGCTGTAATAACAACTCTGTACTTGAATCTAGAATACTTGGGTTTGAGTATTGGCCATGGCCCTGGATGTATGACTTTGTGAGTTGCTTGGCCTCTCTGTCCTTTGGATGATCTCTAAGGCAGTGGTCATGCACTTTTTAAGGTTTTTCACAATCTGTCTCCAATCTACCTTTTCAGTTTTTCATCTGTTTTTCTTTTCCTGGCTACTGAGAATCAGCTTCCTAAAAGATTACACGTTGCTAGAAAAGCCCAGAAAAATTAGGATATTATCCAGTTAATAGCTTGGAAAGTAAGTTGCAGACAGAGATAGGATCAAGCAGAGAAAACCCACGAATGGTATTTTGTAAACTTTAAACATGTTTGTCGAGTAAATTTTTGCACCTTTTCTTACACCAAGTAAACATGCTTATTTGACTTTCAGTTTTTGATAGCGAAATTTCTATTGTAATTCCCCATAAATCATAAAAAGGCTCAAGTTGGACAGTGTTAAAACTAACCAAACACTATTCGCCCAAACCAGTTCAATACGTTTTCTAGGGTCCCTAGTACTCACCACAGAAGTCCAATTCTCCTTTTCCATCTTTCACACATTAGAAACAACTACTCGAATGGAGCACAAAACGTGGGAAAGAGTAAAGAGAACTCCTAAAGCTAAGGGGGAGAGGTTTACCTCTGGCCACAAAAACTGGGGAAATAAGGAGATACCTGATCTTGAGGCTGGTCTGGAGGGCCCAGGAGCTTGTGAGGAACCGGAATGGATGCACTCGCTAGTATCAGCTTCTGAGAAGGAAATCTGGTACGGAAGTGCCTCAGCCTTCCTCTCTAGGACTCCATCGGAAAGATCCCTTGTCTTGGGCAAAGCCGCCTCTACTAGTTGGGGAAACTGGCAGCTTCAGCCTCAGCAAGAGCATCAGGGGCTGAGCAGGCGCCTTGGCGCGCGGCGTTCCCTTGGCAACAGGAGTCTCTTCCGGTCCTGAAGCCACGCCTCCTTGAGGGTCTCTGCGTTTCAGCCTTGGCGTCCTTGTTTCTGGGATCCAAGAGCTCCGGGGAAAGACGAGAGACCTGCCGAGGAACTCTATTAAGGAAAATGTGAGCACAGGTGAAAAGTCGAGCCGCCGATTTCTGCGAGGAGCTTCGCAATCACAGATGAAGCATGAAGGGAGTTGTAGGCGCGCAGAGCCTTCTGGGTAGCATTTTACTTCCGCTTTGGCTGTGAGCTTTCTCCGGGCTGGTCTCCCGCTGCAGTTCCCGGGCTTCGTAGTAGATAGCGCTCTGAGTGGCACCCAGAACGCCTCCTCCTGGCACTACAGGACAAAGCTGTGTCCCCTGAGGCACAGATGTGTACCAGAAGTGTCCCACTGCCCATCGCACCCACCCTCCCCTGGGTTATTCCGACCCCTGACTCCTAAGAAGTAAGACAGTAAGGCTGTTAATGAGGTCAGAGAGGAGAGAAATTTGTAAAAAAAAAAAAAAAAGTAGTATAGTTACTGTCAATAGCGTGTTTTCTTTTTTTTTTTTTTTTTTTTCTTTTAGGCTAGGGAAAATAAAAAGTAAAAGACATTATTTGGCAAAGGAAGTTAGTTTGTACTCCTGCTTCTTAGCTCTCTGGTCTCCTATAGTGATTTCCACCAGGTCTAATCTTTTGTGATTAGATTATGGTCCCCAGAAATCTAATCCGCTGTATTTAAAAGTTGGCCACTTTCTTAAATTGCACGTGTGTATTATTGTAGTAGAGACTAATGATCCTCAAAATATGTGCACGTATACTTCCCCCCACATTTCCCCCACAGTTCACACTGGTAGTCATTTTAAAGATGTAGAATTTTTTTTTTTTTTTTTTTTTTTTTTTTTTTTTTTTGCCAGCCTTTCAGTCTATCTAGTCCCATCAGCCTCACCTCTCCATGAATGGCTTTCATGATTTAAATGTTCTTTAAAGAAGTTTCATCTCTTCATTTCCCTCATTTACCATGAGTATGGGATTTTATTTTTCCTTTTCTACTAATTAGTGTTACGTTTATTATTCTACCTGTTCTTTGGCCTATCAATTAATTTGGCCTATTTAAATGGACTATAAGGGTGAAAAAGAAATTCTATCAATATAATGATGGTGGGGAGGATTGTACACATATTATGATGGGGGATTTTTTCTTTGTTGATTTTGGAAATTTGCAAATGTAGCTGTTTTTACAGTGAAGGAAGTGTTCTGGGCTGTGACTCTGCTGCAAGCAAAAACTAACAAACAAAAATCCTGTAGTTGCATATCTAAAAGTATTAACATAGTGTGTTTGTAGAAAACATACTATGAAATATACTATGCTTTGTGGTGTCTCCTTAGGCCAGTTAACCCTTCTCTATGCTTCATCTTCCTCACCGTCAAAAACATACTAATTTGTCTACTGTTTCTGAGGATTAAAGAGATAACAAAAGTATAACTGTTTGACACATAGGTGTTCAATACATATTTTCCTGCCTTCCTTTGTTCTGAAATTTTTTACTTGACCCAATTATTAAATATCATGGTCCTTTAATTTCTGGCCCTGAGTGCATTTACTGGTAGGTATTGATCAATTTTCTTTGTTTCTGAGTATTGTACTCACTTTAATAAGAGATGGAAGCTATTTGCTGGTAGATAGACTACAACAATTTTGTTTTGTTTCCCCTCAGTTAAGAAGAAATCGCATGTTCTAGAAAACTTTCATGGATAGATCTTATTTTCTTATTTAGGTTGAGTTCATGTTTTTACATAGTACAAAACATTGGGTGAAAACTACAAATGTAATAGGCAGATTGAGCACCAACTTTACAGTAGACTTAGGCAGATAGATATTTCTTAACAAGAAAAAGTAAACAAAAAGATAATTGTTATTATTATTAGAGATGAAATAGTTGTTGTCATGAAACAAACAGTTTACCCAATTTGGAAAATGTCTGTTTTGAAAATGTCATCCTAATAAAAATGACAAATATTTAATATGATTGAGTTTGTTGTTTTTGTACTTTGCCAACTGAAAATGCTCTGAGTGTTGAGCACACTCAGAGGCTCAACATAAAATTGTTCCATTCCATTTAAGAAGTTAGATTGAGAGTAACAAGCTTTAAAAATGGTATGTAATTTTCTTAAAACTACATAATATATATGTGCAAGAGAAAAGAGTTTTAGATTGTTTTTTGGCCAGTTTTAATTTCATACTGGGTTTTGGAACTGTAGCAAACTTATAAAAAAAGATGAGAAGAAGATACATTGAATATAACACTATTTTGATTAATTCTTGATATTTTTAACATATTTTCTTACCAGCAACTTTTAAAAGAATATAGAAAATCTCTGGTTTATAATTTATTGGAAGTTTTTGGAACAAACATTGATGGTCTAAAGCTGTATTTGACCAGCGAGATGTTCTGTGTCTTTTGTTATCTGCAATTTGTGTACAGTAGTACCTCTGCAATAAAAAAATTTAATTCACTTGAATCTCAGAAAATATTTTGCTAGTGTAAAGTCACTAAAAATATGTATAATTTATTATGATTCATGTGAATTTATGTGTAGACAATATGACATTATTAATTACTACAGCTATGATTTTGCATTCAGAATTACTAAAGTAGCTTAAAGAATATCTACATTTCATAAACTAAAAATAAATTACATTAGGAATACATCAATACAAAAACATCACAAATTCAACCACCAGAACTGTAACTTTTATTTGCTAATATATTTTAATAAACAGGCTTACTCCATCTGTAAGACCCTGATAATTCCTCTTAGGAAATCATAGAAAAATAAAATACAATAATTATTAATTTGTACTTTGTACAAAAATCTTATTATGTTGCTCAGCAGGTAGTTTTGCTAAACATCATATTCTTTCAGCAAATAGATGACATGTAATGCAATTCACCACAAACAATCTCTCATGTTGAGAGCTGAGCATTCTATAACACTATTAACTTGTAAGCATGCCAGCACATGAAAATTTACATGGAACATCATAATATTATAGTAGATTTTTGTAAGATGAAAACAATACCACATTCAAATAAATTTGAACTACTTTACTGGTATAGCAAAGTAGATAATAGGTAGGATTGCAGTTCAGTTAACACCGTTATACTGTGTTTATCTCTACCATATTGTGATTACAACCAGAAAAGAGAACATAGGCTGTGTAAGGATCCTGAGTGAAAGGCATATATTGAAGCTCTAAATGGTGATAAAATACCAATATTGAAAAATAATAATGTAGTGCTGCGCTTCCTTATTTTCATAAATAGATCTTCCCCTCCTTTTGTAAAAGTAGATGAGTATAGTGTAAATCCTTAATTAATGATAAATAGCTTTATGTAACTTTAAGAGATACTTCGAAAGAATCACAAAGGAAGGAAAAAATATTTTTAGCTGCAGTTTCCCCCTTAGTCAAATATAGCTCTATGAAGGATTAAATGTCTCAACCTAGACTGATGTTACTTGAGTATTTTATAGAAAAATGCTATTTAGTATTAAGCTTTAGGATTTGTGCTACAAAGGTGTTTAGAGCTATTATTTTGAGTGCACTGCAACTGTTGATATCATCTACCATTTAAAATTTGATATGGCCATTTAAATATCTAAAGTGTTTAATCAAATACACATTTATATGTACACATATTATCTTTATATTTTTGGCTATGCTAGAACAGCAATAAATTGGAGAACAATCTTATTCCATCATTCACAATCTAATTTCACATCAAATCAAAGAATAAATATCATTAAATTCCAATACATTGAATTTCATACAGCCTATCCAGAAATAAATCACCAAGCACTATTAAAAGATCATATCCTTATGTTAGAATAGGGAGGGAAGCAATGAACAAAACAACCATCTTGCCCACATGTTTCTCCCAAATTATAGAAACTATTTATGTTTTCCATATGAAACAAAAATAATAATTTTTACCTAAAGATTAGTTCTCACTTGTCTTTATTTATTTTTAAAAATTCAGATGAGCACTCAAAACCTCCAAAATAGTATTCAGGAAAATTGACAGGTTTAGAATACAATATACATCTTTCAGGATTTGGCTAATTTCAATTTTATAGGCCTCAGATTATAATGAATGGCTAAAAATTATTTCTGCCATTTACTCTGTAATAGACAAAAAAAAAAAAAAAAAACATGAGAAGTATCTATAGCATTTAAGAAATCCTCAATCACTTGACTCTTATCAAGAGTCCTTGGAAAGCAAAAGTTTTAGGTCTTCCAATAAAATTACTTATATTTAATAAAGATGCTTTGAAATATTTTCTAGGTTTTTTTCTATCCTGTATTAACACACAAATACCCATTAACTATGTCTGTATGTATATATGACATACATCTATATTCACTTTCCTATTTTGCAACTATTTATGTATCTCTCTTCCAGTCTATACTCCCTTACCACCCCTGTATTGACTTTTCTTTGTAAAATTAAACTACTCACATAGTAACATCTTTACCTCGCCACTACAAATCTACTAATCTACCTGCATATTACAAAGTCAGCTTTCCCTCTTATTGGAGTTTTATGTCCCTGCTCCTATAAAAAACTAACCTTCCTACTTGTGCTCTGAATTCTAACCCCTCCAGGCCTTTGCCATAATTATCTTTTCTCTTGCATTATCAGTTTTCTCTTGTCTGCCAAAGTACTCTCATTAGTATATAAATATGCTTTAGTATCCTTTATGTAAATAAAAGAACAAAAAATCTCCACAGAGCTCTCTTGACCCTACATCTCCCTTCACCTACTGCCTTAGCTCCTTTCACTTGCTCCCTTTACAACACAACATTTTGATAGAATTCTTTATAGATTCTGAGTCTGCTTTTTACTTATCTCTCTTCTTAATCCACTTCAGTCAGGCTTTGATTTCATGGTTTCACAGAAACTGCCCTTTTTGAGGTCTTGAGAGAGACTGCTCTTGTCAATGTTGCCAAATCAAAGGGCAGTTTCATTGTTCTAATCCTGATTTTGGCTATGCTAGAACAGCAAAAAATTGGAGAGCAATCTTATTCCATCATTCACAATTTAATTTCACTTCAAATCCAAAGAATAAATATTGTTAAATTCCAATACATTGAATTACATTCATTTGGATTAAAAACCTTTAATCCAAATGACTAACTGCATTTCTTTCTTTCTTAACATTCCTTAGTTTCCTTTGTTGGTTTCTAATTCTCTGCCCACCTTCTAAACATTGCAGTGCCCTGGAGCTCAATCCTATGCACACTTCTCTATCTATAGGATTTTCCTAGGTTCTGTACTTTAAATACCATGTATATATGGATGATTTACAAATCCTAATCTCTGCTCCTAAATGTTCCTTGGAACTCTCAGATGCAGCTGTCTACTTAGTAGCTCAATTTGGATATCTAACAGTCATCTCAGGCATTAGTCATCTCAGACTTGATTTTTCTTCCAAATCTGCTTCTTCTCTACCACCATTGAATCAATTGTCTATTCCCTAAATATGGAATTTAGCTTTGATTTTTTTCTCTCTTCTTCATCCCTCATTCCCAGTCCATTAGCAAACCTTGTCTCCAAACATATCCAAAGTCCATGACTTGTCTTCATCTCCACTACTTCCATCCTAACAAAAGTCAGTGTTTTCTTTTTTAAATTATTCCAGTGGCCTTATTCATGTCCTTGTACCTTATCTCCTTTTTGCCTCCTTCTTTGCCTCATTACTGTGTACCACTGTTCTCTTTATATACTGTTCTCAAATACTCCAAATTCCCATACATAGTTAATATTTCTTCTGCCTGGAATGCTCTTACCCTGGATTTTCTCATGGCTATTTTCTTCATGTTATTCTGGTATCAATATAAATGTCATGTCTAGAGATTTCAGTTACTAATTAATGTGAAGGAGTCAATGTCATACTATGTAACATGATTAATATAATTACCAGTACAACACATCATTATATCTTTGTTGTGTGTTTTTACTGTTAGAAAGTCAATTTCATGAGACAGGGACTTTGCTTGTCTTGGTCACTATTTATCCTCAGAGTTTTGAAAAGGACACTAGTATGAGGTAATATTCAATAAACATTAGTTGGATGAGTGAATGAATTTACAGATACATATATTTTTAAAATTTATCAGTGTTATCATATTTTAAAATTTAGGAATTATAATTTTGGAACAGCAGTAGACGTGACTTCCTATATTTTTGTTGTTGTTGTTATATTCATTTCAGAGTGTAAAGAAATTAACACTGAGATTTGGACAAATCATGATTTTCTGTTGTTTATATTAAATTACAGATATTTAGTGATTGCATTTAATGTAGGGTTATCAAGATTGTGTTTTTATATTTCCATGCATACATTTATTCATGAGAAAGCAAATGTTCTATGAAATATCTGAGCTGTAAAAGAAGAATGACTTCAGAAAGAATAGAGATTCTTGCCATTGTATTATGGAATTTGGTTTCAACTTCTTTGACAACTGGAAAGTTACAAGCATTATGAGACTGATGAAGATATAAAATATGCAGTGCAATTGAAGTGTAATCTAAATTTAAGCATTTGGAGATCAAAAGATCACAATTAATATGTAAGTACCATATTTTAAAACAGTACTACATAACATTTATACAACTGCTTAAAAGACCAATTGGTGTTAAAAAAATAACCCTTTTGATTCGTTCATCTGTATCTTATAGATGCTCTTAATTGAATAATAGAATGGGATAATTCATTAATATATATAAAATATTTTCACAGTCCAATATTCAATGTATAATAATATATTTGATTGTTAAGCAAAATTTTAAATTAGATAAACCTTAGAAATAAAAACCAGAGTACAGAAATGTTAAGAATTTTGATCATTTTCCTTATTAATAAAATTTTAAAAATTAAACTCTGTTCTGTTTTTTATATTTTCATAAGATCTTTTCCTAATTTTATTGATATACATTTAAATAACTATTAGTGGACTTATTAGAGATTCTCATTTTCAAAATTTTCTCAGTTTCAAAATTAACAGTAAGAGTAACTAACATGACATAATTTTCCTTTGGGCTTTTCTAAAAGTTTTTTTTTTTTTTAGTTGTTGATACAGTTTTAATTTTTATTTATTTATATGTGGTGCTGAGAAGCAAATCCAGTGCCTCACACATGCCAGGCAAGTGTGCTACCGCTGAGCTCCAGCTCTAGTCCCTGATAGATTTCTTTTCTTATTTTTCTTCGTTGTTTGTTTAAAATGAGATAAGCAACAATTTTAACACAACTATCCCATTACTTTTTGTGTTTTCCTCAATTTGAAGGGTATTTGGTCTGTTGCCATGTTCTATATTCATAGTCTGCTTCTGATTTTTCAAAAATGAGGTTAATATAGTAGGTATAACTAACATTTTAGAAAACATAGATAATTAACAATTATCCCTTCAAATTTAAAAAGTAACTGTTGAAATTTACATTACACACAAAATAAAAATTAAGTATGGTTTATGAGAAATGTCCAAAGACATTTATATCCTACATATATTCAAATTTTAAATGTTACAATATAAGATGAACTTTGATTAACAAAATGATTAATAATGTACCATAAATCTAGCACACAGAGGAATTATTAAAATCAAGTGTTACTCATCTTCACATTTGTTGGCCCTGTTCAAGTATCTTGCCCCACACCCTCCACCAAAATAGTTCCATTTCACATTTTAATTTTTTTTAATCTTGGAGGCCTGAAAAACCTAAAATTATACCAGAGCTCTAATTTTTATAAGAAGAAAATTAGATTTTTGCATAGTATATTAATACAGTTTTCTTTGAAGACATATATGGCATGGGAAGAATGAACACATTAAATAGATTCAAAACTCCATTGAAAAATCTTTATATACATTAAACCTTACTTTCTATATATTGCAGAAAATTTTAAAAAGCCTCAATAATTTACTGTCCATAATAGGCAGCATTATCTTAAAGATACTCTAAGGATATGGCAATAATAGTTCTAGATAATATACCAATAGATATTCAAAACACTTTAACATCAGTCACATTGAAAGAATAATAGCTTGTTCACTTACAAATTTGTTAGCAAGCAAGTGGTCATTGATTTTGTCATAAAGTTTCTATAGACCACATTTTAAGCCGACTTATTTTAAAGAGAAAAATAATACATGGAAATAAAGCATGCATAGTTAAAGAAAATCTTCATTATGTCTTTAATAATGGTATTACTGTATGAGAATTATAAAGAGCAAAAGTTTGTGTGAAAGTTCAGCTAGTAGAATTAATTAAATTCTGGCTTCCCTAATTAAGTGAAGATATGTTTATATGAAAAATATCAAAAGTGGTTTTTACCTAAAATCCATGCAGTTTATTCTACAAATAACTAAATGTCGAAGAGAGATTTTAAAATCACAGAAGCAGTAGAAGAGAATGTTTTAAATTAGGTAAAAACTTGAAAATAATAGTATGTCACTCATTTTTGTGAATTAGCATTATTTATGCTATCCATCATGATTTCAAAAACTTAAGTGATTCTGGGTCTTTCTAGAACAAAGGAAAATTAAGACTGTCCTAAGGATGAACTAACTATAAATATGGGAAAACATAGAAAGGTTAATATTAGTGTGGCTTTTTATATAAGCTCATATTTAACTCATGAAAATAAGGGTACCTATCTTCAAAATAATAATGCCCAATATAAATCTTAATTGGATAATTGAAAATGAAAAATTGTAATTCCTATGTCCTTAATGTTTCTTTATACTAATGCTTATTTGGCGATAAAGATAGTTCTCCCTTCAGTAGGGTTAATAAGATAGAGACTCTGAGATCAACCAAATAGGAATCCTTAGGATAGTCATCATTGTGTTCTTTAGTAGAACACTTTAAAGCCACATATCAGTTTTGTTCTGACTTATTGAGTTGATAATAGTATAACTAAAATGAGTTATGAAAAATTAAATATAGTCAGAAGATACAAATGATAGAGAAATATGGATAAAGACAGTGTTTTACCTGAGAGAAAATTTTCATTAATTCCAATACTTTTCTAATTTATAACTCCTGGGAAAATTTTTGTATTAATTTGTATTTTATTTGCTAATAAAAGTTGAAATCTTGGGGCTTAGGAAGTAACTCAGAAAGCCCACATAGCATGTTTAAGATCCTATGTTCAGTACACAGCACTGGGGGGGAAAAGTAAAAATCATATCTTGGTATTATATTTAAGAGCTAACTTTCATTCTACTCTGTAAGATTATATTTCTTTAATGTCTTTGTTATTCTTAGGGAGGAACCGGTTCTGTCTAAGGGTAGAGGAATTCATTGAGATTTTTCTCTTAAAATTAAACGGATAAAAAATTCCTTTAAGGGGCTGGGGCTGTAGCTCAGTGCTTGCCTAGCACAGGTGAGGCATGGGGTTCGATCCTCAGCACCACATAAAAATAAACAAACAAACAAATAAATAAATAAATAAAGTTATAAAAATTCCTTTAATTATGTAGAGATTTGGTAGTCTGACTAATAGGCATGGACATTCATGCAAGAGCCTTCCTTTGTTTTGTTTAGAAGGAAACTTTGCTTTCAGTGGGAAAGTACAAAAATAAAATAAGCTAGAAGTAACTAGTATCATTAACTTCCACAAACTTTGTACTTGCTAAGTTATTTTTTAAAAGGTGAAGTTTATTATTTAGTAGTGCTTTGCTGCCCTTAGTAATTGCAAAGCTTTCTTTTAAGTTTTTGTTTTATTTTTTAATATAGTAATTTTGAATCAACACTGATAAGCTAAGGGTAAACTTTCAGATATATTTTAGGTTCTCTGAAAAGCAAGTGCCAGACACACAAAATATTTGAATTAAAAGCAAAGAATGCAAGTGCTTCACTTATGTTATAAATAATCTCATAATAATTTCACTTAAGTTGAATCTGTTAGTCAGAAAAAGAGAATTAGTTAAAACTACATTTTATGACCTACATATTCTGAATATTTTGATCTGTTTTCCCATAAGACTTGCATATGATGTCACATCCCCTTATAACAAGAAAAAATTAAATTTTGTCCTAAGAAATTTTTGACAAACCTGGCTTTTTACAAGAGTAAGATATTTACTTTGATGCAATGTAAGATTTTTTCCCTTTATTTCACTTAGTAGTATGTTAATTTTAGTTGTAAGTAATCATCTCTTCCCTTTCTCTTGGATCACATTTGAAAGGATTTTGTGCAACTATTAAAGTTCACACTTATTGTTAAATTTACTAGGGCCAGTAATAGCTTTGGGAAGAGTTTAGTTACAGAATTGTTTTTGAATAAAGAATGATATTTTCTAACTGACAACACCTTTGAGATAGTGGGTCTACATATGAACTGAAATATTTGTGACTGGACAATACAATATCAATTTATGACTCTTGATGAGGAACAACTTTTGAAAAGAGAGACTCTATTAGAGAAACATTTCTTTCTGAAAGGGATTACAAATCCAATTCACAATAGACCAATTTTTGTTTTGTTCTGTGTAAAAATCTAACCCCAAGTGATATGGCAACCATAGCAAACTGCAAATAGGCTCTCACCTCTAAATTTTAAGCTTATGAGTTAATTCAAGGTAAACAGTATATTCAAATTTATCTTTGCATAAAATTTTATGCATATAGGGGACATTTAATAGATATTTGTAAATTGAACTAAAAACACTTTATACTGCCTTTGCTTAGCATTATAAAATTTGAAAAAAATTGAAAATGTTGATCATAAAATAAAAAGCGCTTCACTTATATTATAAATAATCTCATAATAATTTCACTTAATAAGTGACTATAGTGCTGGATATTCTGATGGAACAACATTATTAATTTTACCTTTTGGAGGTTTCATATAAAAAGCATATAAACTTTTCCATTAAGTGTGAAACATGAGTTTCTTGTATTTTGTGAAATTTGAGCTTGGAAAATTTAAGGTGATCATACTAAAAGAAGTATGACACACCTGCTTCAAATCTCTTTTGTATTTTTTTTTTTTTTTTTTTTTGTGGTGCTGGGGATTGAACCCAAGGCCTTTTGTACGGGAGGCAAACACTCTACCAACTGAGCTATATCCCTAGTCCCTAAATCTCTTTTCTATATAAAGACATAGATACCACCTGTGAGTTAATAATCAGAGCTCTTGATTTGTAAAATATTAATTTCTTTTTGTGGTTACTAGGGATTGAACCCAGGGCCTTTCACTTGCTAGACAAATGTTCCATTACTGAACTACACCCCAGCCTCTAATTTCTTTTAAATTAATATTAAACTTCCTTAGCCAAAGTTACAGAAAAGGAACATCATAATTCATTTCAAAATTACTTCCTAGCATACTTAATTTTCAGCTAAGGCAAAGCCAGAACCCATACCCTCTGTGAATGCAAGTGTTCCCCTTTGTGTGATAAGATCTAACATATTAAAAGCATAATTTTTGCAACCTTCCCTAATCTTCATCCTTTTCTAAGGCGATCTATAAGACCTTTTTAGATTTGCTGTGACTCTGATTCTGATAAGGATCCAAGATGTAGTGACAGAAGTTGAGAATGGATGAGACAAGATGAGGCAATTAAAAAGAAGAAAGAGGCTGAAAAATAGTGTTATAAAATTTAATAAATGAATAGAAAAATTATAGTATGGATGAAAATTTTAAGAAATTTCACTGACTGCTTTTTAGAGCAGAAATGTAATATAGAAAGTTATCAAAACAGATTTTTAGGAAATGTGTTTGGATGATATGTAATGTAATTTATTTTCCACTATCACTTTTTTAATGACCTTCTGTAAAGACTTTGCTATTTAAGAACTGAATCTGGATTTGTTTTTAATTCATGGACTGAGATCAGCATTAAATTTATAACTGGAAGCTGCTTTATTCAGATTATAGCTTAATAGATTTTTAAGGATTAATGCATCATGAAATAAGTCTTTTTTGTTATGGCATCCATAACTTATTTATTGATAGTTATTATATAACTCTGAAAATCTACTGAAATTCTGGATTCCCATTAGGCCAAAATTTATAATTTCTGATTGCATGTTTTCATAAAATACCATTTTTAAACCTTTATTTTATTTATTTGTTTTTTTATGTGGTACTGAGGATCAAACCCAGGGCCTCATCCTTGCTAGGCAAGCACACTACCACTTAGCTACAACCCTAGCCCTTCTGATTGCATTTTTAGTTTAATTATTTAAATGCCTCATCTACCTACTTGATTGTACATTATTTTTACATTTTTTTCCAAATATGTCTTATACCATGAGATAATAAGTTGACTATAGATTGGAAATTGACTACCCAGAAAATAAAATACAAATGGTTTCTTCAACTTTCTGACTTTCAAAATTTAAAAACTCCTTCAATACACAGACTAGGAAATTTTGTAAAGGCAGGTACATGAATTTTTATGCATGTTTTAGTTATCAAAAATTATTCCTGAAGACTTGTGATTTATGGAAGTTACTCATTTACTTTTATAGAGTTAAAGTCTATACTTATGCATATTAAGGAAGTTTAATTATTGAATATGTGCACCAGTAAAACTGGAAATGTTTCATGTAAAATTTCCAAATGAATTTGGCATTTTAATTGTAGTTATTACTGAATATTATAATATCCCTGGGATTGTGGGTTTCATGATTGGTAGGTAGTAAAGAAAAAATATCCTTATATTTTAATGCTGCTGTTTAATTTTGCATATATATTTCAACCTTACTGTATGATGAAGTTCAAAATTACACTTAAGATTATCACATTTGTAGATCTTTATCACATTTATAGTTCTGTAAAGTGTAATTTGAAAGAGAATATTGGTTGAGAGACAAAATGACAAAGGAATTTTCCAATACTGTAACAAATTGTTAGCAAAGAAAAAAAAAAGAAAAGCATCATCAGACCTTTTAAAGACAAATATTCTTAACAGAGATCTTTAATCTTTCAATTACTTAATATCCATCCCATATAATTTAAATACTTTAATAGAATTTATTTCATCAAGGTATACAGATGCTGCTGACAGAGTCATATGGAAGACCATATTATTCAATATTTTATTTTCCTAAATACCTTTTTTTGTTGTATTATAAAAATAAATATATATGATTAATAAATTTCATCTGTTTACTTCTGTTCTTATTTAATATATACTTGAAGACAGATAAATATGGAAGCTTTATATTTTCTCTAAATGTATCCAGATCTGTGTAAATGTATCAAGCACACTGCAGATAGTCTATGAGTAATACAGGACCATGCAGGTTGACAGCTGAAAAATGTGGCTAGCTATTTCTGACACTTAAAAAGTGATGGATTACTCATTTTTTCTTTTTTTTTTAAAGTATACTTATAGAATACTCTAAAGACTTTATTCTAGTTTTCTGCATTTTTGTTTTTCAGAATGAGAAAAATTAAGCTGTTCTAGGCAAAAACAAGGAAATAAATCAGCAAAAGAAAATATGTAGAAGGTTCTAGTATAATGGGATAATCCATAAAATCTTAAAATAAGGAAAAAAAAAGAAACAGTGAGCTTCCTTAAATACAAGGAACACTACTATGATTAAAAAAAATGTACTTTAAGTCAGAATTTGAGAATGTGGGTAGGGAATCTTATCTTTGAAATATAATAAAAACCAATCTATTTAATCATAATATTTAGACAATCTGCTTTGTATTTTTTTCTACCTTACCACATTCTCCTTACTCTTTCACCTAGCATGGTAGTCATTTTTTATAGGTTTACAGGAAGCAGCTGACATTATAATTGAATTTGTACTTAAAACAGCATTATTTTGATAAACTGACGCAGCCTAACTCACTGAAAAAATATATTTGCCTTTTTGTTGCAAGCCTCTCAGAAGATTGTGACAAGACACCTTAGCTGTGCTCACATTTTTATGTGAACTATTATGGACACAGATTGACACACAATATATATGCTCAGTAAAATCTATTTAAATCCAGTTTGCAGTACTCATACTTATTTCTTAGAAGGCCTTGAAAATACCTCAGCATGTTAATGTAACTATTTTTGTGAACAGACATAAAAATTTTTAAACTTGCAAAATACACCATTAGCAGTCAGCTGGATACATTTATTTTGTTAGGTTACCACATAGCTATCTTAAAATACTGTTTTAATTAATCATTTCATATTAAATCTAAGGCTATAATCTTATATTCTTTATTCAAACCAATTCCGAAAACAACCACTTTTCTCAGTTCTTTGATAATTATGTTTGCAAACTTGTGATGATGAGCTAAGGAACAGACATGGGTTTATTCCATCCTTCACTCTATGAAAGCTATTAGAGCAATGGACTCACTCTTGGTCTTTCTAGGGATCATCTTCAAAACATAGTAGAGAAATACACAATAGTAAAAAAATTAGAGGGGAAAAGCCTCTAAACTACCACCTACTATGAAATGTGTAGGACACTATAAAGTTAATTAAAAAAATATAGACAAACCCAACCTTAGAAGATTTAAAAGCACAGTATTTTTCTCCCGCTCCCTCCCCAATACACCCTTCTCACCATAGTCACACCTGACAAGAATGCACTACATGGAATCCTTGGTCATTTAGGCAAATCATTCTAATAACATCAGGCACCAACAGTTTAACTATTAAAAAATAAAGCAACAATACAACCCATAAAATTGAGTAAGGTTATCTAAAAAATAAATATTAATGTCAATTTGGAAGTTACTAGATCACAAAATAGGAAATAAAAGTCAACTATTTCTTTCTCATCTACCATTAAACTCTACATACATCGTTAAGGATGCTACATCTGGACAGATTCCTTTAAGTCCATGAACACTTCCCAAATACTTCTATACAAAGTTACACATCCATGCTGGGTTATTTATCATTGTGTAATGATAATCTGAAGTGGGCCAAGATTTTATTTGCAGGCTATTCAGAGAGGACCTATGTAGCATGAATTTAAAATCCAGGTTGGAAGCAGAAACATAAGGTGTGCAGCCATAGTCTGAATGGGAGACCGTGGTTTAGGAAGTAATGTTTGGAGAATCAGAAGAGAGAGTAGTAGAGAGGACATTTTCCTTTTAGAAATGCTGAGGCACAAAACACAGGTGCTTGTAGTACTTTCATACATGAAATCCTTTCTCCTGTATGTGCATCATATGTAAACGTAAAGTCTGTATGCTGCTGACTATTCGTCTCTGGTGTCCAATGAGTATGACTCCAATTCTCCTAATGTCACTGAGAGAGAGAGAGAGAGAGAGAGAGAGAGAGAGAGAGAGAGAGAAGAAAGAGAAGGAGAAGAAGGAGAAGGGGTGGGGGGTTGGAGACCAAGAAAGGAAGAAAAAGAGAGATAAAAAGAGAAAATGAACATTTACATTTTATAAAAATGAGAGAGAGAAGGAAAGAAAACGAATGCTTAGATACATTAAATATGCAACAGGTCACACTTGCCAAACATTGTGTAGTTTAATTGTTAACAGAAATATAAACGAACAGTGAGAGTTTGTTATTTTTTTTCTTCTATCTGGTCACACAGAATGTATAATAAGTTAATCTCAAGCTTAATGATACAGGGAAAATTTCATATCTAGGTACCTATGTAATGTTCAGATATTTTGTAGGCTGAAGGTTATATATGATTTAGATCGTTATATAAATTTGCGACAGTAGTAGCAAAATGATCAGTATGCAAGGCAGAAGGTATAATATGGATTCCATTTGAGTTCTTGATTTCTCAATAATCTGAAAAAAATGCCATTAGGTTGAACTATGAAATTGTTATTACTGTTTTAAAACAATGGCTCAATCTAATTGTTTTAATATCTAGTTAAGAAAAAACTCACACGTTCAGCATTTATATTGCACATAGGTAAAAAATGATCTTTGAGACAATGGAAAATGTCTGGCCATTGTAATAAACAAGAGGAGCCCTGGAGTGACATGATAAGATTGTATTAATTTGACAAAGGTAGTAGTAGTTATTGATTATGTAAGAAGAAAATATGAAGAATAAATAAGGTAAAACTAAATTTACATGTAGTTTGTGTGTACTACTCTTGTTCACATTATAGATGTGAACAAGAGTAGTACACATTTTAGAAAGCATTTAAAACATTTTTAAAAGCTATTTGATCCTTTCTAAAAATAATGGTTAAAAATGTAATGTCCAACTTCAACTAGAACAACAGAGATGGTAGAAATGACATATTAAGGGCTGGGGCTGTGGCTCAGTGGTAGAGCACTCGCCTAACACATGAGACGCCCTGGGTTTGATCCTCAGCACCACATAAAAATAAAACAAAGATGTTGTGACCATCTACATCTAAAAAATAAAATATTAAAGAAGAAATGACATATTAACCTTAGAAAAGGTGTTATTGATATAGCATTTGAATTTATAATTCCCTAAATAGACATCTAATTACAGTAATAACCCTAGTACCACTTACTCAATGCTCATTCTTGAAATCAGGTCAAATGTTGTAAACCCTGCTGCCATGAAGTTATTCTTATATTGCCCCATCTTTATAGAATCCAGCCAGTCACCGACTGTGACAAACAAAGGATATTCAGAAACTTCACCAGGAGACTCTGGCATTCTATGGGGAAAACAAAACAAAACAAAAACATAGGCACCAGACAAAAAGTCAGATAAAGGTTTTCTTTTTCCTTTTACAATATTGTTAACGTCCAGTATTTTTATCCTCCAATTTTCTGTTATGCAAATCAATAATAAAAAACCCATTTGTTGATCAAGTCAATCTTTTGTCTTTTTTCTGCTTTTTGCCACAGTTGGATCTTATATTTGATAGATCTTGAAGAAATTAACATCTTCTATCTTTTTTTTTTTTTTTTTACTTTTTCTGTAGAGAATAGGAAAGGCAGCAGAATACAACAGACACTAGTATGGCAATATGTAAATCAGTGGATGTGTAACCGATGTGATTCTGCAATCTGTATACGGGGTAAAAATGGGAGTTCATAACCCACTTGAATCAAAATGTGAAATATGATATATCAAGAACTATGTAATGTTTTGAACAACCAACAATAAAAATTATACAAAAAAAAAAAAAAAAAACTTGAGGAATAACCTGCTCCCTATCCCAACCAAGAAAGAAACTAGTTACCATTTTTGATCTGCCACTGAATCCATGTGCTTTTTATCTTTTCCACATTTGTTGGTATAGTTCTCCTTTCATGGTGAATTCTTCTATGGTAAATTCATTGATCAAGTATCCACTTATTCGCTTTTAAACATTCAATAGGAATTATTATTTAATAAATAGTAATCACTGCTAGGCGTGGTGGCTCATGCCTGTAATCCCAGCTTCTCGGGAATCTTATGCAGAAGGGTTGCAAGTTCAAAGTCAGTCTCAGCAATTTAGTGAGACCCTAAGCAATTCAGCGAGGCCCTATCTCAAAATAAAAAAGGGCTGAGGATGTTGCTCAGTGGTTAAGCACCCATGAGTTCAATCCCTGGTACCAAAAATAAACAAAAGTAATTTGCTGCTGTCATAGAACTTGGTTTTGTGAATAAGATTTACATACATTTAAGCATATGGTTTTGTAGCCCAAAGCAAGATAGTATTAAGGCACAAAACAAAACAAAATCAATGTAAATTTTAATAAGAAAAAGGAATGCAGCATTAGTGGATCATAAAGGCAATGTTATAGCAATCTTTGGTTTCTAAAATCTGAGGCAAAGGCATTTTAGTTGGGGATATTTTGTAATTTTAACATAAAATAATAGAAAAGTATTATTTTGGAAAAGCTAGGGTAGACAGGTATGTATAAACTCAGAGAGAAGAAAATGAAGCTAATCTTAGAAATTATAGGAAAAAGAACTCAAAGTTATGTATTTAAGCCATTCTTGTGATAAACTATATTTTTCTGCTTCTAGAAATACATGGAAATTAATGTAAAAAACATTTTACATGTTTTTAAAAATATTTGGTTGTAAAAGTGATTTTATAGTAATTGATGCATTATTAACCCTATAGGACAATAAATGTATCATTTAAAAATTCTTGGATTAGGACTTATATTATCTAGTAAAGCAGTAAGAATCTTTTAGTGTTTAGTGTTTGAGTCAAATTAGTGTTTTCTAAATAATGAAAATGTTATTAGAAATCAATCACTGAATTACTTGAATTAGAACAGTGAAGGCTAGTCCAATTTTTAAAAAACTATAAAGAATGAAAGAATGCATGCATACTTAACTAGAATTATAATTTTAAACACTCATATTTGAAATATTTCAACATGTTTTTAACATCCATATTTTAATTATTTAACCTATAATTAGAAACTGCTAGTACCTTAAAAAACACATGATTAAACCACATGAAGTAAGAATTCCACTGTGAAGCAGAGGGCATATATGAAATATATAACTGTATTGTTCTGCTAAAATATATGGGAGTGGGAATTAGGTTCTAAGATTAATGCTGAAGGTGAAAATTGAAATTCCCTAACACACACACACACACACACACACACACACACACACATTCTAAGATTAATGGTAAAGGTGAAAGCTGAAATTCCCTAACACATACACACACACACACATTCTAAGATTAATGGTAAAGGTGAAAGCTGAAATTCCCTAACACATACACACACAAAAATCATTTAAGTTACCCTTAAAGAACTGAATCTTTTAGAAAGACAAGTTGTGCATGGTTTCAACTCCCAAAGACTCTGAAAAGTACGCCCCTGAAATTCAGGAGAGTCCTTAATAAAGGCCTAGAATTAATTTTATTTTTGTATTCCTTGTTCATTGATATCCTTTTTTTAAAACTGAGGTTTAGTTGAAAATATAGAGTTGGCAGTGAACAAGGATTATGGGGAAATACAGGGGTTTTTGCTCTTTACATAATTGGAATGTGAATAAGGTAAGTGTATGTATCCTGAGAGTACACTGTATTCTATGTTGAGTCTGGTTATCCTTACCAGCAACTGCCATCTTTTTTTTTTTTTAAGCACTACTCAATTATATTATCACATTTATTATTTTGGAGACTAAGTCATATTCTTCTATACTACAAAAATGTTATTGACTATGGGTTGTTTCATTCTAGTTAATATCAGAATGACTCTTAATTTGACCTGAAATAAGAATCAGTTATGTATAAAAGTTGAATAGCTATCACAAATACTTAAATTGTTCCTCTGTTTCTTAAAATTTTCCTAGAGGTGATCATGTTAATAAATAATATCAAATAAAACTTCATGTATGAAATACTAAATGATAAAGCTCTTCATGGCAAAATTAGTTATATAAGTTCTTTAACCACAGCACTTCTGGGTGTTAGACTCTAATGTGCATTTTGAATATGTGAGAGAATTTTGTATAGCTTATATATTCATTTCTTAAATTAGATAACTAGTTTCTATGGAATATACTTTGGGAAATAACTGCTATACTTTATTGACTGAGATTAAATATCAAAATGACTAGGGTACATTTATTAATTATTAATAAAAATAAAATCACATGATAGAAAATTGAATGTCCTTTTTAAAAACAAGATGCTCTCTTGTGTTTAATTTCTTGTCAAATAAGTTTGTTAAAACTAAATTAAATAAAAGGTGGTGGTAATCTCATGAAAATTGAAGGTGGACTAGTAGAATAGAGGAAAGGAACCAGAGGCAGGGAGAAAGGGAGGGAAAGGAGAAATACTAGGAGAATGATATTGGCCAAATTAGATTGTGCACATATTCAAATATTTAACAACAAATCCCACCATTATCTATAATTATCATGCACCAATAAAAAATGAAAAAATGTGAGCAAAATTAAAAGACTGTGTTTAAGCAGCTTTGCTTTCATATTCCCATGCTGTTCTTGACGCGCACACACAAGTCAGATGACTTTCACTCTCCTGAGATAATGCTGGAGTAACTCTTGAGCCATCACAATTTCCTTTAACTGGTGAGTAGAAATGTAATTTGCTAATTTTATGTCTTTAAAACAGAAAGGGAATGAAAGGAAATTCTGTAAACTAAATGACTGAAATGGCCTATTTCCCTGTTGAAAAGCATCCACTATTAGCTCCCAGAATGCTTCAGTATAATAATTCCTTTTCTTTCCACACATCTTTAGTAACCTAGTTACTCTTTGGCCTTTATATGACTGCACTGGCAGTTGATTTAGTAAGGTCAGGATCCCCTCATTGTTCACAGCCACTGTGCAATAACTTTTCTTTCACCTTATCTTATAACGAAGTTGAAAAATGCTCCTATTTTCTGGCTTCAAGGGCTGGGTACCATCAGCTTCACGCGAATTCTCTGGAACATTAACTAATAAACAATAAATGCCCTTTCTTATCAAACATGTACAATGATAAATTCAGTCTGCTGTTTGCTGAACACATAGAAATTTCTGTTATTTGGTGATTAGTGGGTACTGCCCATCTGAGAAATGTCTTTACAGCAAAACCAGAAGCTCACATTTTTAAAAAGTACGAATTATAAAATGGAAGGTGGAAGATCTGCTATTTTTCTCAGAAAAATGAGGAGGGGCTAGAATTAGTAAATTTCAGGTATAAATTATGGTCATTTAGAGAAAATGGCTGGAGTTTAGGTATAACAGGTAATGTTATAGTTGAAGAAGCAGTAAGTGTATACCTCTGATTCTTCTAAATATGTGTGTATAAATGAATATCTCTGATAGAGCAAAGATGTTCCTATTCTAATGAGTCCCTTGAATTCACAATAGTAACTAGTTTTTTAGTTTAGAAGATGCTTACATAGATTATTAGTAGATATCAACACTGTCCTTAAAAAGCAAAAATATTTTTATCCTCAAAAGTATTCCATTTTTACACTTAAATATGATCTAGTAATAAATTTATTTAAATGATTCAATAAAAATTACATTTTCAAAACACTATTGCAAGTAAAATTCTGTTTTAATATGAAATGATCACATACTTAAAGGGTTTTCTTCCCTTTTATTCTAACATAAATTCATTTTTCCTTGCTCTTATATTTATATACTGTTAGCAGAACTGTACTGATAGTCTATCCTATTTTATATTGCCTTTATTTCGCAAATTTTATGGATATTTTTCATATTTCCATAGTCTTCATACTTAAATGAATATATTATATTCTATATGTTGATGCTTAATAATTCCCTAAAATTAGACTCAGATTGCTAACTATATTCTTTTAATATAGGTGATCATGTAGTCTTAGAGCATGTATCTTTTTGCTTCAATTGAATTATTTCCCTTGGAAGAAATCCATAAGATAGAAGAAAATTTTTACAGAGTAAATTAAAAATCCCTGATGGTAGCAACCTTATCTCATATATTTTTCCTTTTTATATAGGCCCAGCACAACACTGAAAGAATTATAAGAGTTCATTAAATGAGGGCTGATTTGTACTTGAGTTTTAAATTCTCTACAGAAATGTTTGATCCATGACATGATAGCTGATTCATGATGAATGATCTATTTTTATTTAATTCCATTATGAGAGCATCTGGAGGAATAAGTGCCTGTTGATGTAACTATCAAGCTATTAATGAATATACTGTTTAACTTATTCCTTACATTGTGGAAATGTTTATTTATACTCATTTCCAGGTTTCAGAGTGGAGGAAGAGGCAGTACAGAGGATGCCAGGTGGCATATTGTTAAGGGTTCATATGCAATTCTAACAAGACCTAGAACCAGAACAACATCTCTCCTATCCAGTGTCACTGCTTTTATATGAGTTTCTCATCTCATGACACAGAGACTATCTTCACACTACCTCTGAAGTCATTGAAGGCACAATTTACTTAATCAGATAAAAAATAAAACATTGCATTCTCCGAAGTTAAGCCTAACATTCAACTTGAACACAAGATAAAATAATGAAATAATTTTGACTTTTTTAAAAAATAAAAAAACTACAAAATCTCTAAAGTACTGAAATATGCCGTTTATCTTATGGATGATGCTTGTGGGCATCATCTGTTTGGTTCTTCAAGTCTTTTGTCATACTTACTTTTTATTTTCAGTTTTTTACTTATTACCATTATTTGTTGGTACAATAATTCTGATAAGTAGGATAAAAAGTGAAGAAACGAAAATGAAAATGTCAAAGTAAATTTAATTATTATAGATTTTTTGAACATAATGAGGGATAGATGCAAACAGGCATAAATTTTTTTTTTAAATTTTCTCATAAGATGAGCAGAGTACCTATCATGTGCTCCCTAGAGTCAGATTAACAGATCACTGAACCTCAAATCTTATTTTTGTGAGGATATGATCCAGAGTCAGAAAATAGATTTTATATTACATGCCAACTGCAATGCAATGGCAGTGTCCATCAAAATGTGGTCATGAAAAGGATAGGGAGACAGCATGTGAGCTCAGTGGGAAGGAGTTTTCTGACAATTGCCAAAGCAAGAAAAAAGAAGCAAAATATATATTTGCCAACATCAGAAAAATTAAACCACAGAAATGCCTGAGGATATAATTCTGGAACTATGTTCTTGCCATATTTTCCTCATCTCTATTTATTGTTGTAATTATTACTTTCTTTTTCAAATAATATTCTTTAAGTGGCTGGGCATTATAGGAGGATATTTGGAGAATATATGGACTATGTATTTGCTACTTATTCCCATAATGAGGGCATATACGCTACCTCTTTGTATTTACCCGGTAGAACATAAAATAATTAGCTGTGTACAGTAAGTTTCTTTTTGAAATTTTAATATAGTCCATCTATGAAGTAAAATAAATCCCAGAGAAAAGTCTAACTAGAGATATTTAAAAAATGTACCCTCTCTATTTATCATCATATTTCTGAAATAGTATTATACTCAAAAACATTTCTCCATTTTGTGAGTTTCTCTAACTGGGTAGTGGAATGGACAAGGGCTTTGGAGTTGGTGAATTTTGCTCCTGATATAATAGTTGATTGCTGAACAGAAGATTTTACATCAAATTGTTGAAAATTATTGTGCCCCTTGGTGCACTATTAACTGAATGCAGGGAATTAGTATCATTCAGTCTTAGAGTGTTTCTCTAAAGCAAAGTTTCTTTTTTTTAATGTATTTTTTTTAGTTGTAGTTGGACACAATACCTTTATTTAATTTATTTATTTTCATGTGGTGCTGAGAATCAAACCCAGCATCTCACACATGCTAGGTGAGTGCTCTACTGCTGAGCCACAAGCCCAGCCCCAAAAGTTCTTAATTATGGTATTGGTATGAGAATTTTGCTCTTGTCCTCATACACATATTACTTGGATGCTTGCAAGTTCAATGATAGATTTGTATATACTAAGAAAGGTGGTGATTGGAGTTCCTTAGAGCTAAAATTCTAGGATCCTATCTATTGCCCAGGTAGGTAGTGAGAATATTCCTAAAGTGCCTTGGCCTGGGCAGGATATAATTTCTAAGGTGACTGACATTGTCTCTCTGGGTCACTCCTGAACATCTGTGGATGCCACTGTTGAACTGATGTTCAGGAAGTCAGAATCTGTAAAAATTCTTTGTCAGTGACAGGCTAGGAATGTGGAGCAGGACTGAAAGAAAGTGTTATTCATTTATCACATGGCAGCTCTGCTCAAAGGAGCATTGGCAAGCTAAATGAAGCCTAGTGTGCTCAACAGGCTTCAGTGCACGGAGGAACTGGGGTGAGAGTTAAGAGAATGTAGAAGGAATGAGTAGGAAAGGTGGCTGGGGTGGGGAGGTAAGTACAGTTGGATAAAGTGACACCCTATGGTTACCAGGCCACTTTACCCTACTGAGTACAGGTCCCCAGACAAGACCCTGGACTCTATAAGAGCAAGCTTACTTGGAGTTGGCAGCAGCTATAAGACTGATCCTGGGAGTTGGAGGGAGGGAGCAAATGATGTTTCAAAATTTGAACACTGCTCCAGATGCCATTCTACACACAACCTTGACCTCAGGATGTCCCCTTTCTCCGAGGGGCTGGGTACTACTTGATAGCTATACTTAATTCTTTGGAACACTATTAGAAGTCATTATTGTAAAGTGAATGAATGTGAGGGTACTTTGAAGTTAAATATATGGAAAAATCACTGCTTATATCAATGTGGTCATTTTGAAAATTATTTTTTATGATTATTTGGATTTTAGGTTATTCTTATGATATCACTATATTAACTTATATATTCATATATTTTCTTGAGTAGGAGAGAAATAAAATATGTTGGGAACTTCTCAGGGATCTGAATACTCCTGTGGGAGAAACTTAGGTATAAGAATGTCAGCAGAGGAAGGGCAAGATCTGCTGCTTCAGATAATGAAAGCCTTCTCCGAACAAATATTTTTCTATTATGTACTCTGACTTAAAAGGAAAGATTTGGTACAGAGTTTATAAAATTTCTAATATGCTAGTATATAATTATTAAAGTGTGGGTTTCATAGCTTTTCTCATTCCCTTTTGTCACCTTAAATTCTTTTTCTCTTACTACTTTGTCAAGAGAAAGGATAAAATCTTCGTAGGTGAATTCCTGAGGGGGAAAAAAAAGCAATTAGAGGGGAATAAAAATCATGGGGACCTAATGCATTAGTGAGTTATATCAGCATATGTGTGAGAAAAATGTGGGAGTTTGGGGGCACTATAGAAAAGAAGAGTGCAGTAGAGTTTAGTAAGAATCACTGTTAGGCTCCTTTACATGTTTGAGAGGCATATGAGGAGAAAGATTGAAATTCTACACTGTTATGTTTCCTTAGTCCAACATTACTCTGGGACAGATGTCTGGCACTGGGATGTGGTAGATGGAGGGTCCTGTCACATGAAGGGGTTTGTCACAGTTTTATAGGCATAAAACAAGCCTTGAGTTCTTTAGCTAATATTGCTATCCTTCAATCTATTGCAACTCTTCCCCCTAAACAGTCTCAGTTCTCTGGATCAGGGACAGGGTGAGTGGGTGGTAGTGATAATAAGGGGATGGCAAGGGGACACATTCCAGCTTTTGTTCAAATAAGATGCTGATAAGACTCAGACATGAAACCTTTAGAACTATGGTTCATTTTGTTTCTGAAAAGTATATTAAGGGCAAAAGCAGTAGCACATATGTCTTTGTCAGAAACAAGGATAGCAAATCAGTCACACAAACTTCCATTTGGTCTCCCAGAGATTAGACCGTAGAATTGAATCAAGCTGCCAACCTTATATAAAGCACCTGACTTTTGGCCTACGTGTGGCAGGGCTATCACAGAGTTTGCCACTCACTGGCATTTTGCACAGCAGATTCACGCACCTCACTAAATCATCAACCTCTGACCCTTAGATACAACCCTTCATCTTGGCTTGACCATTGGATCCTTTTTGCTTTTTGGCATTTTCTCAGATTCTTTCATTAATAACTTCCAAATATGATAGTTATTCATAATCTTGAAAATGCAGACAAGAAACTGTCTTATCTACTTTTACTTTTCTTTCAAAAGAAGACTTTTACCTGCTTGTCTCTATATAGTCATATCATACTTAAACAGCTTTGTTGGCAGGCACTGACTGTAAAGTCTGTTAACTCTATACCACAACAACAGGCCCAGATTAAATTATTTTAGCTTTAGAGATGCCAAAGTTATTTTCTATGAATGCAAACTCATTTCATGGTCCCTTTCTATTAGGACTTTTCCCTCAATATTCAAGCATGCCAAAGCCTCTTTAATAAAACATGAAAATAGGAAACAAGATATATTTCCTCTACTTCTCTTTCTCTGGAGAAACATTTCTGGAAACACGATTAGTACTGTGCATTGCTCTTCTCTCTGACTTCACATTCATTCCTCCTCTATTGCAAGATGTCTTCCACAACTTTATTGAAAATACTCTTGCAAAGGCTGCCTATGAACACCTGAATGCCTCACTGCCCAAACCAATGGACACACTTCACATTTTATTTTACTGAAACTTTGTGAAGCCTTGGACCTTATGCTCCTTGAAGCTCTCTCCTCTTGAGGCTTATGACACAACACCCTATATTTTCTTCATTACTTGTTTGGCTCTTCTTTCTCACTCTCCTTGGGGTATACTTTTTCAGTTCTTATCTTAAGTCTTGGTGTTATAGAGGATGGCCATTTTTTTCTTGTTGATTTGAATCCTTCATATTCTTTATTGGTTTTCTGAAGTACACTTAAAGCTTAAGATACAATCCACATGCTAATGTACTTCAAATCTATATCCCCAGTCCAGACCTTTTTACTTATAAAAAGAGATCCCACCTATAAATTTAACTACCTATTGGATATCTCCACTTAGATGTCCCACAGGCATGTCTGACATAGCATGCTGAAAATGATCTTATTTCTACTCCAAAATTTGTCTTTCTTCCTCTCTTAGTGATTATATCATCCATCAGCTTGTCTAATAAAGAAGCCTGAAGTTTCTTGATTCTTTTCTCTTTTCCTTCCTGCATATTCAATCAGTGATCAGGTCATATTGGTTTTCTTGCCTTATAGTAAATAAATTCTTTTATCTCCTGACCCCAAGTGTATTCCTGTTTCATAAGTTAGGTCCTGATCTCTTGTATCTTGGATTATTGAAAACATATAATCATCTCTGATTCCAGTCTTGTTCCTTATTTTGCAATCAATCAAAATCAGCCCAAGGAGGATCTTTCTAAAATGCAAATGTGATCATGTCATTTTCTTGCTTTTAAAAAAATCCTTCAATGGCTGTCCATTGCTTTAATGACAGAATCCCAAAGTGCCTTTCTCCCCATCCCCCACTCCTTTACTGCTTCCTGTGTTGGACCACTTTGGGGAAGATGGGCTAGAGTAATAGTTTAATCTCTAGCTATTTCATGCTTGGCTTCACTTTACTGAGACTGCCAATTAGTGATTTAGAGGTGAACTCTTACATGCTCACTGTGAACTGAAGCCTGTTTCAAATAGTCCTTGAAGGGCCTTGGCCTTATTGTCACTAAAGCACTACACCGACTTGAACCTGTGACCTGAAGCTGAACGTCCCAACATCCTCTTGGCTATCACCTGAGTCAGGGAAAAATGAACTTGGGAAATGCTCTAGTTATTTCTAAGTCTAATTTCTCCTAAAAGAAGAAATATATTTCCAACTTAATGATATTTTAAATGTAATATTTTCAGACATAGATGACAATCTTTTTTTCTTTGACTTTTCTCCTTCTTATAATTGCTTTTCAGAGAGAGGTGAGTAGATCTTCTCAACTCCACTGACTTTTATAAAATGGTGTATGAGTGCCTTTATTTTCTTGTCTTGTAGTCTGTCCTTTTCTGGTTTTAGGAGTGGAAGTTAACAACAGCTAAATGTGATCATATCACCTGGAAGCATTCTTGCTCCTGGCTGATTCACAAATTACCTGTCTTGCCTGCCATTTTAGATAGAGGGACAAAGCACAGATTGGACAAGAAAATTAGAGGAGCTGCATGTACAAAAATTGTATTCATGAAGGTAAAGAGGGATCCATAAAGAAAGATCGATAAATATCAAAGGCCCACATGTAAAAAATATAAACAAACTAATTCATAAAGTTGAGATAGAAAAGAGAAGGGGAAGCTACTTTTTTTCCTCATGAAAAAATTTCCATAGTTTTCATTAATGTCAACACTTTGTCTGTTCAGCTGATTAATAAAATACAGCTTATACAAGACCGACAACTAGGTAGTTACCAGGGCAAACTCTTTCCCCTCTATCTACTATTCTTGCCTGTAGCCTAAAAGAAATTATGATTGTCAAGGGGGGAAAAAACAATATTATGCGTCTTACACAAGGATGTCTTCCACCAGGGTGTGAAGGGCACTGGGATTGCGGATCAATTTGTCAAGGAAGCTGACAATGTCAGTAAATTTTGGTCTGTGGTTTCTCTCCTTCTGCCAGCAATGGAGCATCAGTTGGTGTAGAGATGCTGGGCAGCCCATAGGAGCTGGAAGTCTGTAACCTTCTTCAATGGACAGAATGACCTAAATGCAAACAAACACAGATTATTCTCTTATTTGTGTATATATATATATATATATATATATATATATATATATATATATATATACTAAGTAACAATTACTTTATATGCAAGAAACAGGAGCCAAAATATTGGTAAGCTTGTGAATACACAGGAAAAATACCAAAGTTCTGAACAAGAGCTGAAAATAGCCCCACAGTGTCTGCTGACCACTATTAGAGAAAACAGGTTTTAAACATGCTGTGTTACTGGTGTACACAAGGTAGTTAGATTTCACCACAACCTCAAGAAAGAGTTTTTGTGTGATTTTGCTGGAACATGAGAAAGTCAGTGTGCGATCCATGCATTTTGTGCAAACTAAAGCAAACTAATGCAAACTACATGTGATGATCATTTCAGGTAAAATTTAAGTAAAATTCTGCTAAAGCGTGATTTCTGGAATCATTTTCTATCCTCTTTATAATAATGTCAATGTATTTTCTTTTCTATCATTCCTTCTTTATCATGTATTTAACTTCTTTTCACTTTTAGCTTTCTCTCAAGTCTGACACTGACCTGACAATGAAGTTATCCTTTCATAATTTATAAGGTTGTTTAATCCTTGAAATGCTACCAATGGCCAGTCACCTATCAATAGGAGCACTTAGCCCCAGTATGAAACAGAACTTCTGTGATGATACACATCTTCTCTCTGTCTGGTTGGTAGCAACCAGTCATGTGTTACCATTGAGTATTTGAAATCTAGCTACAAGGACTGATGAACTGAATTTTTAATTTGAGCTAGTTTTAATTCACTAAAGTTTAAATTAAATAACTACCTTTTATGGAATAGCAGCTTTAGGGAAAAATACACATAAGAAAGTAAAGTTAAGAGTCACAACAGGATGACAACTAGTTAGTCTTGGTACTTAGAAAATCACACAAGATCAGGGAAGACACTAATCTGTTTCATATATGACCCACCTGGGAACTTCCTAAAAATGCAATAAAACTGATCCTAAATTCACGTTGCTTAGTTTTAGTAAAATGTTCAAATGCGTTTTGTGAACCTTTATTTTTATATCATCTCTGGAGAAAAATAAAAGACAAAGGGTTTATTCTCCATATTTTTTTGGGTGGCAATGAGGTAGGAAAGAAAAAAAATAAGAACAGGTGGAAAAAAGACAAAGAGGGAAAGGAAAAGGGACTATAGATTTAAATCTAAGAACCTGTGAACATCCTCAGTTTCACCCACCCAGGCTTATTTTCCTGTAGACCTGAATTCTTAAAAGATCCAGTAAATCTTAGAGCACTGTGAGTCCAGTTAATTAGTGCCTATGTACCTTATTAGATTATAGAATGTATCCTTAGACTGATTAAAGGAAGCAGAGAGAGAGAAAAAGAGAGAGAGAAACACGGTATGGGTACACAGTCCAAATGCTATGTATTAACTAGATAATGTCAAAGTGAAGATTCTGAGAAGAACCAGATGACCATGACTGCTCTTTGCACCACCATGAAAAGAATCCAGCTCATTAAGCTGACTCGTCCCACCTATGTTTCAGGCTCAGCATTTCCTTTAAAAGTTAAGCCAGAGGCCCCCAAAGAACTTCTCTCTAACACCTACACCCCTCTCCCTTTGAGTGCTTTATCCTGTGCTATTGTTACTTTCCTGAATAAATATCCTTGCTTTATTAAATAAAACTTGGCTTGTGCCTCTTCTGTTATGTCCCAAAATTCCTTTCTGTGGGATAAAAACCTGGCAGGGTTAATTTGAGGTGCCCTTTTCTTTCTGGGAGCCTCCTTAAACCTTATCTGGTGACAGAAAAACTGTCAAATAGAATCAAACTAATATTTAAAGACGGGGACAGTTACACCTTACCACCACCCCATCCCAACACCCAAAATGCAAAAATGTAAATGTTAATATCTTTAACAGAAGAATCCTACTGCAGCACCATCTGCACATTTTCTGTAATTAAAAAGAAATATGGACTCTCCATTTTTGTTTATTTTTTTAATTGGCACCATTTGACATGACCCTAAAATATGTTATTCCTGAATTTATGTTACAGGTAGTTTGTAAAAAAAAAAAATGAAGCAACAATAATATATGTTCAGGAATCCTTTAACCATTTTAGTATTAGGGAATTTCGTATAATCCCCATTAGTGTCTTTATGGCCATAATCCTTTAAAATGTAAGAATATTTATATTTTTCTATTAATTTTATGTTCCATTATTAAACAAGATTTTTTTCTGAACTTTTTTCTGGCTACTTTGGCTGTCAAGTAGGTTTGGATTTTAAGATAATTTATTACAAATTTTAGTAAAACAGGAGTGTATAAAATGCTTTTAATATATCATAATTACTTTGGGTAGCTTCAAAAAGTAATTAAGAAAAAAATACTATAGAATTACATTAGAGAATAACCTTGAATTCCCACCCTAGCAGAGCTTTATAGTCAATTTGCCCCAGTTTCCTAATTATAAGAGCATGGAGTAAAATAGGTGGCAAGTGATATTATGAAAAAATGATACCTGTATTTATTGAATATTTCTCAGGGGTTAGGTTGTTCATGTATTTTTCTTTATTTACTGCTTAAAATTACTCAGTGTAGTAATTATTATTATCCCTATTTCATAAATCAAAAAATTTAGACTCAGAGCAGTTAGGAAACTTGCCTAGATTCACAAAGTATGCAGCAGAACTGGAATTTGACCTTAGTTCCTTTTAAACTCAAAATTTCTCCTCTGGTCTTTCATCAGAGATGTTTTTCCATTTTCATGATGCAACATCTTCTGCTCTAATTTTATATCACTTAACTTAATCTGAACACTGATTACCATGTTATATTTCATGATAGCTTATGTTAAGTGGACTTCAAGGATTTTATAAATTTAAAATAAAAAGTATATTTACTTCATAGTCTGTAAACTGTCATATTCAACTAAGAAGTCAGTTCTGAAAGCTTCTGAGTCTTATGTAAATTTGTATTACTGTAGCTATTATTTTGAATTGCTATTACTCCATTTGCCTTTCCTCTAAGGCTATGTGCACTTGAAAGCAGAAATCATCCCTCTAGATTTTGTTTCCTCATCATTTAGTACAGTGTTGGACACAGTGATAAATGCTATTGACCTAAACTAAAGCAATTAGAAGAACTTTTTGGATTCATCTTGATAAAAGAACAGATTTTTAAAAATAAACTTGGAGTATCAAACCAGCCCAAATGGATTCAAAGCACAAGCACCATAGTACCTGTACTCATAACTTAAATATTAATTTTAAAAGTAAGATGAATTAAACAGCATTATCTAAAAATGCTATTCTAATGAACTTACTGTGAATTTGCTTGGACAAGCCAGGAAGAATGGGGTGTTAAGGTTTGAAAAGAAGTGTTCCCCAAAATTTCCTGTGTTAATGCAGCCATATTCAGAAGTAAAATGACTGGATTGTGAGCTGTAACCTAAACAGTGCATCCTAGTTTGAATGGACAAACTGGGTATTAATTGTAGCCTGGAATAAGTGGGTGACTGGCGGCGTGCCCTGGAAGGATTCATCTTCTCTGTGGTCCCCTCTCTTTGTCTTTGATTCTCCAGCTACCATAACATGAGCAGCTTTCTTCTGCCATACCCTTCTACCATGGTGCTCTTCCTCTCCTTGATCCCAGAGTGATGGACCTGGCCAACCATAAACTAAAACTCTGAAACCATGAGCCTAAATAAACTTTTCCTCCTGTAAATTGTTCTTGTTGGGTATTTTGGTCACAGTGATAAAAAGCTAACATGCTGGGGACTTGCTCTTACCTAATAAACAGGAATTTCACTCAAACATCTTTTGACTGTAATCCCTTTCCTGCTGTCCAGAGGAGTCATTATTTTCCACTGTTCCCATTTTTGGGAGTGAACTCTCATAATCAACTCCTATAAACAGCTGATATCCAAATCCAGATTGCTTGGCCTCAAGCAGGTTGTTCATCCCTCTTGACAAAGGTGTTCTCAGGCTATCTCTCTATGAAGAGTGATAAGAGGGTAGAGTCCCTTGCCTGGAGCTTTACCATGAATATGTCAAACAGGGTGTCTGGTCCCAGCTTGCCTGTCTGTGGAGCAGTGGGAAGAACAGGGCACCCTTGACATTTCTTCTTGCTGATCTTTGACTTTAAGTTTTCTAAAATTTTTAACTCTTGACCTTATGAAATTTTTCTTGAACTCTGCCTCATGATCCCTCACATAAAGGGAAAACATATTGTAGAATAATTCCACAATGCTAATTCTAAATAATATACCTGTATTTATTCTTTTAAACTTTATAATAAACCCGTGGGGCAAGTACAATTGTTATCCTCATTTTATGGACAAGAAACTTAATCATATTGAGGTTGAACTTACCTAAGGTCACATACCTAAAATCTCTAGCTTCAAGGCTAAAAAGCGACTTAAAAATGTAAATCACACAATTGCTTAAAAAAACCTTTCTAATGGATTTTAAATTTATTTATCCAAATATGTAGATATTAATCACTTAAAATAGTTGGACATTATACATAAGAGATAACATAATGAGTAAGGCATATCTTCATCTTTAGGAGATTATATAATGTAGTTAAAGGAGAGCAAGGATTATGAATATAGCAAATGCCACTCATAATAGAATGGGAGCACTAGGCAGGAATGCTAACAGCCTAGGAAGACTTCTCAAGGAGGTGAGCTGAGTCTTAAAGGAAGCCAGCAGCGTAAAGAAGGTGGGTTGAAGAGAGGAGATGTGATCTGGAATACAGTAGCAACATTTATAACTTTGAGAGCTTATTGTGTGCCACGTTCTGTACCAGGTGTTTTGATATAGTTTGGATCTTATTTGGGTCTTAAAATATGTATTACATGGCTATATACATTTTATGTATGGTTATATACATTTTACAGCTAAGAAAACTGAAGTTCAAAATGATTAGCAGATTGCATGAATATCACATAGCAAATAATTCTCTAAGGAATGACTTTGGTTGTCACCAAAGTAGGGTTTGAATCATAGAAGTGGTCGACAAAGTCTCTCCTGGGTCTTTAACTGCATCCCTAATTCATTCCCTGCCAGTTAGATCTTGAGCCCTCCTTTCTGTGTTGCTATATTCTCTGGGCTTTCACTCTCACTCCTCTTCTTATGATTTCCATATCTGTAGCTCTAGCTCAGCTCTCTCTCCAGATTTCTATATTGGTCACCTGTAGGACATATAACTTCATAAAGGGGCCATGGATTATTCTGTGCAAAATTGAACCTGTCTCTCCTTTGGGATGTGTGTCTTTTGCAAGGGTACCACCGTTCTTCTCTCCAGTCAGTGGCCAGGGAAACACCTGGGTCTCAGCCTTCCCTGTTGCTCAAAATTAAGTCATTCTGATTCTACCACCTTTGTATGTTTAAAGTGTGCTCCATTTAAAAAAAAAATCTTCTTTCCATATAACTTATTTCCCCTTTTGATCAGGGCACATTCTCCTGGTCTCCTTCCCTGTTTTTCTCTCTGCTGTCATCAATCACAGTGCAGCTAAAGCAATCCTACTGAGGTGGGACTGTGATCATGCTCCTCCACATCCGCAATGCTGCACCATGATCCTGGCTCCCAGTCCTCACCTCTGGCTGCAACTTGTCCCACTTGATCCTTTGCTCTGGCCATTACAAAACACTTGTAGTTTCTTAGCTGGGTGAGCTGAGGTTCTGAAGGTTCTTTTTCCCATATGTTCCTGGCATCATGGAGTTCAATGCCTTGTCAAGTCAAACAATGGAGCTCACTTGTCACAAAGGGGACTGATGAGAGGTGTATTTTAAGAGTAGCTTGAGAACATCTAAATTAACCTTTATCTTCATACATATTTCTTTTGTGGAAAGTTTTGCTTTATAGGTACTTTCTGATTCCTTAATTAATAAATGACAGGGAGCAGCATATGGGGTGTTTTTGTCTAAAAGACTAATTGAGCTTTGTTGTTTTAGGGGATGAAGGGGTGATAATTAACTAAAGGAATTTTGCAACAATTTGGTTTTATGATATTCATAGGCTGTCATCTTTTGGGAGAAGAGTTATATAAGGTTATACCCTTATTTTAAAATGTAAGAAAAAATTAAAATAAAGTGACTGCAATGATAATTTCTATGCAGAAATAGAAGGAATTAGATTTTGTCAGAAATTGTTATCTGAAACCTGGTTGGTTGTTCTAAATAGACTATACTGGTTTCTTGTCATCCACACTGAAATTTTTTAACAGCCAAGAATCAACATAAGGCTCAGTTGGGGCACGTCACAGACTGCTCAGCTCTTGCTGAATCTGATGAGTTTTTCAATTGTGTTGATAGTTTCTGTATCAAAGCAGGCAATGCACATCTTTTATTAAACCAGGCAAACAAAGATGAGACAGTCAATATTAAGATGCTGAGATATTCCTGAACTATACTATTGAACAGGACTGCTTGGACTGTTCAGGAGATCACATTTTTATGACTACTAAATATCTACAAAAAAGCATATTCTGTTTAGTTATTCACATATTCTTTCAAAAGAAGCTGTCTCAAAAATTTAGCATAGGCTGAAATGTATAGTAAATGGGAATGTGAAATGATGTTGTTTTATCTTCCCTCTAAATATTCATCATAGCTATGTAGAGAAACTATAATTTCATGTAGAAGTGAGTAGTGAGACAGGGTCCCAGTATGTATTTACTTTTTGTGATAGTGATTACTTACATAGATTAGGGTATTTAGATTTATAATACAACAACAATAAAAATGTATTCTCTGATGTGTAACATAGAGGTGTGTCTACATGGAACAAGAGGGAAACAGAGAAGGAGGGAGGGAGGGTTACTAATGAAGAAGGGAGGAAGGAAGGAGCAAAGGAAGGAAAGAAGGAAGATCATAAATAATTACAAGTAACATTCATAGAAAGCTTAACCCACTTTCTCATTCAGCATTTTTCAACATAACAGAATTTAAAATTCATTTAAATGCAATCAAGACTTAAATGAACTCAGTGTCCTGAAAAAGAGGATAGAGTAAGAGAAGAATAAGATACAGAAAGAGAATTCATTTTCAGAGGCTAATTTATAACTTGTTTTTTTGTTTTTTTTTAATTTTTTATTGTTGGCTGTTCAAAACATTACATAGTTCTTGATATATCATATTTCACACTTTGATTCAAGTGGGTTATGAGCTCCCATTTTTACCCCATATACAGATTGCAGAATCACATCAGTTACACATCCATTGATTTACATATTGCCATACTAGTGTCTGTTTTGTTCTGCTGCCTTTCCTATCCTCTACTATCCCCCCTCCCCTCCCCTCCCCTCCCCTCTTCTCTCTCTGCCCCCTCTACTGACATTCATTTGTCCCCCTTGTATTATTTTTCCCTTTCCCCTCACTTCCTCTTGTATGTACTTTTGTATAACTCTGAGGGTCTCCTTCCATTTCCATGCAATTTCCCTTCTCTCTCCCTTTCCCTCCCACCTCTCATCCCTGTTTAATGTTAATCTTCTTCTCATGCTCTTCAACCCTACTCTGTTCTTAGTTACTCTCCTTATATCAAAGAAGACATTTGGCATTTGTTTTTTAGGGATTGGCTAGCTTCGCTTAGCATAATCTGCTCTAATGCCATCCATTTCCCTGTAAATTCTATGATTTTGTCATTTTTTAATGCAGAGTAATACTCCATTGTGTATAAATGCCACATTTTTTTTTTATCCATTCATCTATTGAAGGGCATCTAGGTTGGTTCCACAGTCTTGCTATTGTGAATTGTGCTGCTATGAACATCGATGTAGCAGTGTCCCTGTAGCATGCTCTTTTTAGGTCTTTAGGGAATAGACCGAGAAGGGGAATAGCTGGGTCAAATGGTGGCTCCATTCCCAGCTTTCCAAGAAATCTCCATACTGCTTTCCAAATTGGCTGCACCAATTTGCAGTCCCACCAGCAACGAAACTCTGGCCAGAGCAATTAGACAGACGAAAGAAATTAAAGGCATCAAAATAGGAAAAGAAGAACTTAAATTATCACTATTTGCAGATGATATGATTCTATACCTAGCAGACCCAAAAGGGTCTACAAAGAAACTATTAGAGCTAATAAATGAATTCAGCAAAGTGGCAGGATATAAAATCAACACGCATAAATCAAAGGCATTCCTGTATATCAGTGACAAATCCTCTGAAATGGAAATGAGGACAACCACTCCATTCACAATATCTTCAAAAAAAATAAAATACTTGGGAATTAACCTAACAAAAGAGGGGAAAGACTTATACAATGAAAACTACAGAACCCTAAAGAGAGAAATAGAAGAAGATCTTAGAAGATGGAAAAATATACCCTGTTCATGGATAGGCAGAACTAACATCATCAAAATGGCGATATTACCAAAAGTTCTCTATAGGTTTAATGCAATGCCAATCAAAATCCCAACGGCATTTCTTGTAGAAATAGAGAAAGCAATCATGAAATTCATATGGAAAAATAAAAGACCCAGAATAGCAAAAACAATGCTAAGCAGGAAGTGTGAATCAGGCGGTATAGCGATACCAGACTTCAAACTATACTACAGAGCAATAGTAACAAAAACAGCATGGTACTGGTACCAAAACAGGCGGGTGGACCAATGGTACAGAATAGAGAACACAGAAACCAATCCACAAAACTACAACTACCTTATATTTGATAAAGGGGCTAAAAGCATGCAATGGAGGAAGGATAGCATCTTCAACAAATGGTGCTGGGAAAACTGGAAATCCATATGCAACAAAATGAAACTGAATCCCTTTCTCTCGCCATGCACAAAAGTTAATTCAAAATGGATCAAGGAGCTTGATATCAAATCAGAGACACGCCGTCTGATAGAAGAAAAAGTTGGCTACGATCTACATACTGTGGGGTCGGGCTCCAAATTCCTCAATAGGACACCCATAGCACAAAAGTTAATAACTAGAATTAACAAATGGGACTTACTCAAACTAAAAAGTTTTTTCTCAGCAAAAGAAACAATAAGAGAGGTAAATAGAGAGCCTACATCCTGGGAACAAATCTTTACTCCTCACACTTCAGATAGAGCCCTAATATCCAGAGTATACAAAGAACTCAAAAAATTAGACAATAAGAGAACAAACAACCCAATCAACAAATGGGCCAAGGACCTGAACAGACACTTCTCAGAGGAGGACATACAATCAATCAACAAGTACATGAAAAAATGCTCACCATCTCTAGCAGTCAGAGAAATGCAAATCAAAACCACCCTAAGATACCATCTCACTCCAGTTAGATTGGCAGCCATTATGAAGTCAAACAACAACAAGTGCTGGCGAGGATGTGGGGAAAAGGGTACACTATAACTTGTTTTTGGCATTAGATTTCCCTTTTAACTTTAGATGAAAATCTTCTGAAAACCTTACACTTTATTCAAAAACGCTTTTTATTGGAAATCACTAGGATGATGCCATATCATACGTATGGAGGGTATGTAGGATCTTTACAAAATAAAAAAGTACCTGTTCCTTATTAGGTCACCATGCCTTGTACTGCTGAATGAGAGGACAAATGGGGGAACAGTAAGAGGTATGGGTTGTTGATGACATGATGTGTCATTTGGAAAATCTTTATCCTTAACAATTTGAAAGTCACTCTTCTTGAAACTGAGATAACTAACACCTTCTACAGAACTTCCGTTTGTAAGAGCATTAGTGAAGCAGTTGCCTGAACTCCACTGAAGTCCCAAGCTGTCGCTAACAAGCTAGGTGTTGAGGAAGTTTCTGTCGCCTCATTAATAAGGAGAAAAAGGAGTGGACTCTGCCTGCAATTGTACTTTTTACCTCAAAAACTATTTCTAGAGTCAGTGAAATCAAAGATCATCAGCAAGAAATTTGGTAATATCTCTAAAGTTGAAGTTTCTGTAAATTTAATGCATGATTCATTAAATGTCTTACTCATTGAAAGGACTTTTCCCCCCAGAGCTCCTAGTGCCTAAATGAATCTCTGTAGGGAAACAAAAATACACACAAGGCTAGAGTGTATCCCTGTAAAGTAAAACTAGAAGATTCTAGGTACCATGATAAATGTCTTACTCTGTCAGTTCCCCTACAACAAATTATACTTTTTGGAAGTACAATGGCACATTCCAAATTATTGTTTATGAAACCATTTTTTGTTTAAGAAGTCAAAGTTCCTAAAATCCAACACCATTTTCTTAAACATTCTCTGGGGAAAAAGAAACATTTCTTCCCTGGTGCATCATTTTGATTTTATGAAGATATTAGCTATCTCTAAATAATACATTTCCTGGGCCCACTAAAAATATTGACTAGCTATGGAAAAATAGTTTGTGAGTATAAATGAAAAGGTAGAATGCCCTGTTTGTAAACAAAATTAAATAAAAATCGTAAGAGCTAAAGATAGTAGGCATATTTATTCCAAATAGGTGAGCATTTTTTCTGAAGCTATAGTTAATTTTTTATGAAAATATTGCTGAATATTTTCTAGTGTTGTGGTCATTTGGTTAAAAACAACTTTCCTTTGAAAATTACACTGTGGTACTAGCATATTGGTTACTGGTTTCCTGTACTTGAAAATTTACTTTTTGAATTATTCACAATGGTGATTGATTACATCTTTTAATATTCTCCATTACTCTTGCCTTAGATCAGACATTCATCATGCCAGTATACTTAGTATTTATTTAATTAAAGTGCTTCTATTGTGTACATACCAGTAGTAGAAATTACTGAAAAACTGAGAAGAGGAAGGCTGTTTTGAAAATTGCATCAGTAAAACACATATTCAAATAAAGGCAAAATTTTTTTCTATAATATGGTAGGTTGAAATAATAGGAATAGGTTTTTAGCAATTTACTGTATCTTACACAGATCATTACACAAGGACCATTACATAATAAAGTCGAGTTTTGAAAATCTAATCAGAGACAAAAATTGGAAATGACTGGACTCTCTGAGTCATAAAATCATGCTGCATTTCTAGGTAAGTGGATTCTACATATCCACCATTCTAGGCTGAAGTACTGACCCATAATGGAGAAAGGTTATAGAATTATGAGGACAAACAGGAAATACGGGAAAAGGTTATTTTCTTTCTTATAATTTGAAGAAAGGAATCAATTCAGATAAGGTCAAAAGGTTGTTTTCAGCCACATACTTGTAAAAATAAAACCCCAAATATAAATTCCAATTTTCCCCCTCTCAGGTAAGCTTCAAAGAGCAACCTAAAGCAAAACTCAATATTATATAAAAGCTTTTAAAATGCAAGAGGGAAAAACAATCAAAGCAAAAACACCTAGGCAGCATTATGCTTCCTAGTAAGCCTCAAATGAGATGCTCCCTAGTATGTTTTTGGGAAACTGAACTAGCTTGGTAGCATATGCCTAAATGTTACCACACCCAGGAGAGGCACTTGAGTTTCAAAATGCTTCAAGGCACTTTTTTTTTTTTTTTTTTTTTTAACAGCATCATGTCAGGGAAACAAAACAAAACAAAACAAAACCCAAGACTCCAGTCTTGCACTCATATCATTAGCTCAGGCTAAGTTGCCTCTCATTTAAGTGGTGAGAATATTTTCCCTACGTCTTGGCTCTGTGGGGATTTGGTTATTTAATGTTGCCTGCTGTTCATGTTTTGCTTCCATTCTCTTCTGTGAAGCACATTCCACAGTATAAGTGATGGAGGGGAGAGCCGCAGTGCCCTTGATGTCTGTCATCTTCAGAGCTTGTGTGGCTCCAGCACATGTACTTCCAGTATGTAGTAAGTAACACTTATTTAGAATGTGGATGAAAAATACCATAAAACATTATCCTGAGATACGTTATAAGGAAGGAAAACTAAACCTCATCATTTAGAAAGTAGAAAGCAGCCATGCACTTACAATGTGCCTGTGATATATTTCTGTTAATGAGCTAAATATGCCAATCATTAAAATTTGATTTAATATATTTAACAAATATAAGAACAAGATGGTACATTTCATAAATTTTTGATAACAAGACACAAATTCTGCCCAAAGGATTTATATTTCTAAACATTCTTTTGCTAATAAGAAACAATGGAAAGGCTGGGGTTTTGGCTCATTGGTAGAATGCTTGCCTGGCACGTGTGAGGCACTGGGTTCAATCCTCAGCACCGCGTTAAAAACAAACAAACAAACAAAAACAACAACCAAAGGTATTGTGTACATCTACAACTAAAATTTTTTTTTAAAAAGAAACAATGGAAATGCTTCTCTTGTGATAGACTGGCATACATAATTAAAGATGCATTGATCTCATTGTGTAGAACTTTGTGGTGTGCAGATACTTCTTGAAAACTGGGACTTCTATAGTACAGCTTAAAGGACAGAATCATAAACTTTGGTAACCAGTGGCTGGAACTTCAGTTTAACCACTCACTAGCTCCTTGATATACCAATACTAAACCTCAATTATCTAGAAATGGGAGTAATAATTTACCTCATAGAATTATCTGGAATATCAAGTAAGCTAATAATCTAAAATACTTGAAAATTTAAGATGTTGTTATCACTGACTAATTAACCATCCTCTATGTAACAAGTGCCATACATAATACATTACCATTTATTCTTTTGAATTTGGCAGTTGGATATTTAGAACCTCAGTAAAGAGTATTTTAGAAACTTTAAACTGGGGCTGGGGTTGTGGTTCAGTGGTATAGTGCTCACCTGGCCTGTGTGAGGCACTGGGTTCAATCCTCAGTACCACATAAATTTAAATAAATGAAATAAAGGGGTTGTGTCCATTTACAACTAAAAAAATTAAAAAAAGAAACTTTAAACTACTTGCCAAAAATTACATGGTCAATGAATTGTGGAGCTGGCATTTGATCCTGGATCTTTCTAGCTCTGATCTAGGGGTTGTTTTGTCTCTCATTGCTGCCAGGGCAACATCTAGGGACATTTTTGATTGCCACAACTGGTGAAGTGCTACTGAAGTCTGGCATGTAGAGACTGGGTACCCTACAAATTATCCTATAATGCACAGGACAACACCCACAGCAAAGAACTATCTGGTCCAAAATGTCAATGGTTCTGAGGTGGAAAGAAGTCTAACCCTACTGTTTTTTTTCAGTATAACCTACTGCCTCATTAGAATCTAGTAATGAACACTGTAACTATTTTGGTGCCAGTTGATATTTGTAATAAAGTTGCTCTTAAAAATGATGTATACAGGTGGATGTGGTGGTGCATGTCTGTAATCTCAGTGACTAAGGAGGATGAAGCAGGAGGATTGCAAGTTCGAGGCCAGCCTCAAAAACTTAGTGACATAAAATAAACAAAATTAAAAATAAAAATAAAAAGGGCTGGGGATGTAGCTTAGTAGTAAAGTACCCTTGGGCTTAATCCACAGACAAAAAAAAAAATAAATAGATAAAGGAAAAAAAGACGATGTATACCAATAAAGGGAAAAAAATATACTTCTAGCAGCACTTGGGGAATTCCTCCTTCTTTTGATGTGATTATGGGAAAGTTTCCAGTCACAGTATTCCCCCTACCTCAGAATGTAGAGAGGCATGAAGACCTAGCTGGACAATCATAGCGTCAGTTTCCCTGACAGTTTTGGTTGAGGGTTTGGCAAGGGTCTAATGCAGCCAGGGTCTCCTCCGGGATTGGTATGTATAAATTTGTACAGAGAGGTCTTGTTGTTCTGGGATTGTTAAACTGGAATACTGAGTCCTACAGTATAAGGAAAATAGCAAAGAACTTAGCAATAGGAGAGAATGAGGTCAAGGAAACTAGGGAACTGTTAAAAGTACTGCAAGATCCCTTGGACCCAGCGTGCTACATCATCTTAGTTTCATGATGAAATTTTTTTCTTATTTTTGCTTAAGTTAGTTCAGGTTAGGTTCCTATTATTTACAATCTAAAGAATGTCGAATAATAGTTTTCATGCTTTATTTGCATATATTTAAAGAAATAACTGCTATATTCACATAGTATTCTTCCTATTTTTTTTTTTAAAGACAGAAAACAAAGCCTCTACTCTTGATAAGTGTCACTCTAGTTGGAGGTGAGGGTAAGAGGGTAAGACTTACAAATACTAGAACCTTATCTCCTTACCTGAATAAAGAGTTTTTGAGCAAGGGCTAGGTTTACTTTGTCGTTTTTTTTTTTTTTTTCAGTACTGAAGATTGACTCCAAAGCAAGTATTCTATCACTGAGCTATATCCTCAGTTGTTTTTATTTTTAATTTTTGAGTTAGGGTCTTACTAAACTGCCCAGGCTGGCCTGGAACTTGCTACCCTCTTGTCTCAAACTTTTGAGTAGCTGGAGTTAGAGGAATGTGCCATCACATTTCGCTCTTTGATCTTTTTTAACTGTACTTATATATGGGGTATAGTGTGAAAATTCCATACTTATATACAATGTATAATGATCAAACAGGGTAATTAACATTTTTGTTTCCATAAACTTTTGCCATTCATTTCTTTGCAGGGAACCTTCAAAATCCTCTCTTCTGGCTCTTATTATTATAAACATATAGTCATTTCTTGTAGATTATAGATGTCCTACTGTGCTATATAGAATGCTAGAACTTATTCCTCCTACGGAATTATTATTGGACCATCCTCTAAGCTTGCTTACCTCCTCTTCCTGTAACCATTACTGTTCTACTCTCTACTTCTACGAAATCAAGTTGTTTAGCATTGACGTGTGAGAACATTTCAGAATTTGTCTTTCTGTGCCTGCCTTATTTTACTTAACACAATGGTGGATTATGTTTCCTCACTCCCCATCTTGTCCCACAGGCACACCTGGTTTATTGAGTGGCAGATGTTTAAGGAAGTATCTGCTCAGTGGCTAAGTAGATGACAAATACTATTATTTTTTGTTATATTTTTTAGGGACTAGTGTTCTGCACACTCTGCTTTTTCTCATTTCCTTTTCCTACCACACAGTACCACTGACCTTTGGGAAACTCATTATGTTATTCACTAATGCAGATTCTGCGAACTCAGAATTGTTCATTGTAACAAAATACATTGCAGTCTGCAGAATGAAGAAACTATTTCATAAACACTATCTGAAATTTCCTAAACTCACTTAAAAATCACAAAGCATGGTGACATTCTATTTGATCCGTGCCCAAAGCTTTGCTAAATTCACCAAAATAAAATAAAAATGTATAGCTGAAATTTTATTTTCTATTTGATGACGTTCCTTATTTAAAATGCATCTTGGCTGGACTAAGTCAAACGTAAGACTATATACTTTGACCAAATGAATGAAGAATGCAGGACAAATAGGGAAGAGCCAGTATTTTGAGAGAGCAGCTTGGAAATTTTTGATTAAGCTATTTTTGCTTCCAAACTGAAATTCTGGTTATAGGATCTGTCACAGATATGCTAACTTTCAATAAGTTTAGCTAAACAGAATTCCAACTCTCTTTACTATAGCTGCAAAAAATATTCACAAGATACATAAAAGATCTTAGCTTTTTCTACTTTGCTCTAGTCTTGTGTTGATCTGAGGACCTCCAGGTTTGTTTCCCTGCCCCAAAGCCCACCCCTGCCTTCCCCCCCACCCCGGTTCTCTTGTTTGAGTATTATTTGATCACCAACACCAAGACAATGAAAATACATTAACTTAGACCCTACCTGGGCATGGAAAAGCAACAAGGCTCTGAGTGGAAGAAGAGATCAGTTTTATGCCATGGCATTGGCAATCCTGAATGAATGAAAATGGGCTTAATGTCAGGAGTCTCTTCCTGGCTGCAACAGCTTTTCCGGTTCCAGATAGGGTCTCTGTGGCCAAACAAGACTTAATAGACAAAATCAGTCTCTAAATGGTCATCATGGACACATATCATCAAGACCCATGGCCAGAATGGCTGGGTAAACTGTTGGACAACATCCAGACAGGGAGAGCCTGACAGCAGCGTCCATACTAGTGTAAGCCATTTACAGGGCGGTCTATGTTGAAAACTGCACATTGGAGCCTTTTCCTGCAGAAGCTGCTCTCCTAAAGTATCTATCTTGTGGTCTGGCATTTTCACTTGTACCTGCTCTACTCTCTGGAAATCCTATCTAATTCTTGGCACCTGCACAGAGATCGGAATAATCCTAAACTTCAAGAAAGAGCAATTTAAATCATTCATTTGCTGAGAAAAGGGTGACAATGATTTTTTTTTTCAGTGATTATAAAATCATAGCATGTTATTGTTAAAAGAGACATTAAAAAATCTTTTGACCCAGTCCCTTTAATGGATTTATTGGTCACAGAATGTTGGTACTTTGAAAAGGTAAGTGACTTTTGTGGTTGAATTATGATTCACATAACCATTGCCACAGTAACTAAATAGGTGACTACAATGTACCCGAGGAGGTAAGAAAAATTAGGGGACTAGAAACATCATGTATGTGTTCTTTATATTTATTTGTCTCTTCCATTATAAAATAACTATTTATGAATGTCTAAAAAGAATGACTAGTTATGAATTTTCTGAACATGAATGACTTATGAATATATTTTATAATATACATAATTTATTTTAATGAAGTCCTCAGCATTTATCTTCCTCTTCTTTTTATCTCCATAATAGTGATTATCATGTCACATATTATATATTTTAATTATTTATTTTGTCTCTAATTTTTAATTTTATTTACAGTATATCTGTCTCCCATTAAAATGTAAATTTCACAAGGCCAAGAAATCACTACTTCTATGTGAGGAGCTACCGTGGACCCTACACCAAACCACTATGAAAGACACAATTATTCCCTCTTCTCTTTTCCTTGGCCACAACTTATTATAGAAGTTTATTGGAATTATTTTCTAAGTGTACAGACGAATCACTTAATATGTGATTTTTAGGAAAATCATGTCACTTATCTATGCTTCAGTTTTGTGACCAAGGAAACAATGGGATTGAACAAAATAATCCTTATGGTTCTTTCTAGGTGTTACACTTGTTCTCTTTTGTATCTCTAGTTCCTATAATAGAGAAAGCACCCGATAAATGTTTTTAAATGAATATATTGGTACAGTATTTGTATATAATGTGCAAATAAATTTACATGTCATCTGTGGATGCTGAAGAACTGTTTACTCTTATGGGTATATTACTATATCCTCTGAGGCAATTTTTAAAATTGCATTTCTGTCAGGGAACAGGTTAACACAAAGACTAAGTAGGATGCTAGTTAAGAAGGTACTTAAAGTACAGCAGCTTCTATACAGTGAGGACTATAACTCATCTAGAAGGGACCTAATTCTAGGGATTTGCTTGAATGGCATATTTTAGTCATATCAAACCAGGACAAGTAGACTCTTGGGTTTAGAGTAGTGACTGAATTCATGGTTTCTATTGCTTAAGTATAGTTAACTGGTTAAAAATCAAAATAAACATATTAACAAGAAAAACAAATAAAAGCCACAACAAAAAAATGTGAGTTCTTTTCAGCAGTGAAGGGACAGATTTCTGCTCCCAGAACTCAACATTAGGAAGAGCTAAAAAGGAGGTCAGGAATTGCCCCAAACAAGGTCCAGTGTCAGGGAAGAGCAATGAGGTCCTTCAAATCAGATTCTCTGGAGAATACTAGGCTCTAGGTAGATGATGTGGCTCTAAAATGCCTAAGTTTCAGGGGTAGAGCAGAGATTGCTGTATATGGTCTCTTTGTGTGTGAGGCTAGATGTTCTACAGCACCCAGCCACACTGGCTTTCGGTTTTGTTGTTGTGACTGGGAGAGCAAGGAATGAGCAGTGTGTTTGACCTCAAACCTGCTGCTGTGTGGGTTTCTGAACTTGGCATTCTCTCAGAGTTCATATACACTCACAGAAATAAGCAGGACTCAGCTGCAAAAGTAATACTGCATGACAGGGAGAAACATTAGCTTTGCTCAGCTGACCAAAAGCCCAATGTGTCTGTATCCCACATTAGAAGAGCATAAACTTTCTCTGTGATTAAGTCTTTAGAGAATTGAACAATTTGAAAGCCAGGGAGGAAGAATCTAAGTGTGGGGTGAGGAGGTCTGGGCGGGTTGCTCAAGTGATTAACTGAAAAAAGGAACAGGATATTGCAATAGTTGTATTCTGTATGGTTTAGGGCTTATTTATGATTACATAGTCTTTTTTGCATATATGAACATTCAAAATCACATTAGAGGTGATTTCCCTTCACCCTTGTCTCAGAACCATCAGATGCTTTGAGGAAGGCAAGTGAGTAGTTAAAGCCTGAATTCTGAGATGAGGAAGTGGGGAATGAGACATATTGCCAGCTTATGGCATTGTTGGGATACCTACATCTTCTGATCACTGTTCCTGTCACTATGGACAGGTTCTAGAACAATTGCACAAATGATCATCTATCTCAAAAGAGCTTTACTAGATGGTATATCTATAATGCATTGAAAGCATTCATTCTTTTTCTTCTAAGTGGTATCTAGCTTTTGACAGTTGTTCATTGAATTTTCTATGAAAAGTAAACATTATTCTTTTTTTTGTTTGTTTTGTTTTACTTGTAGGTCAAGGCCAGTTCATTAGCACAGTCTTGCTTCATTAGAACAATGATTAAGAAATGGATAAGATACTCACAGGGCAAAGCCCATCAGCTGACCCCAGGATCCAAAATCAGCTGAAGGTAAAGGGTTCCTCACTTCTCAAACCCAGCCTCTGGCACTGAGCAACTCACAGAAAGATAGGGCTAATTTGTGTGAGGATAAAAGGTGTATTTCTCCCCCAAGGCTTAAGTGTTTATTTTCATAAAATGACTGAAGTCTCCATGTACTTACATCTTGGTTAGACATTTCCCAGTAAGGTCTCTCTCCATAGGACATGACCTCCCACATGACGATGCCATAGCTCCATGCATCACTTGCAGAGGAGAATTTTCTATAGGCAATAGCTTCTGGGGCTGTCCACCTTATAGGGATTTTCCCACCCTGAAAAGCAAAGTGAAGATTTTTTCCAGCTGGCCCACAAGTGAAATAAGAAACAAAATGCTGCTTCAATTAAACGTCTTTTGTTAGAAAGATCTAAATACTTTATAGTAATATTAGTGTTTTAAATTAAAATCAAAAGAAATCCAGAGGTCTGGGGTTGTGGCTCAGTGGTAGAGTGCTTGCCTAGCATGTGTGAGGCACTGGGTTTGATTTTCAGCATTGTGTATTAGTAAATAAAATAAAGGTCCATTGACAGTTAAAAAGTATTTAAAAAAAGAAAGCCAGAATTATGTTAAAATGTCAGAAATATTTTCCCTTAATAGTTATTCGGTAAAAAAAGAAAAAAAAACCAGTTTTAATGGAAAAAAGTTACACTTCAGAAATATTTTATTTCATTTATTAGTTAAATTTATTTTTACCTTAGATTCACACAATTAAGCCCACTATTATGCCACTTGAAGAGAGTTCCAGATTATAGAACATTAAAACTAAATTTCATTGAACACTCATTAAACATTGTATTGCATTTATAAATAATAATGATGATAAAGCTCTAATTTAATTGAAGACAAGTAGTTAAACACAGAGCTGTGACGTTCTGCACCAACCCCATGTTTACCAAAATTTTATTTCCTTTTCTTTTGTTGGCTATTACATTTATTTAGAAATGTTCTTTAACTCTATACTAGAACACATGAGAAGAATAATATTTTTTTTGAACACTGTAGGTTACTTTATATTTTCTTTCTTCAGTGTTCTAGTTAGCATTTGAACATATTTAAAGAGATTAAATGGCATGAATTCAATCTATACTGCTCAAGTATTAAAGCCCACCATTCTGTTATACTTAACTTTTATTAACATTTATTACATTTTATCTGTTGAAACACTCTATAAACCCCTTTATACTGTAATGACAAGAATAAAACAATTCATCCATTTGATTTACAATCTTTAAAATCTCTGCCCCTCTGAAATGTCAGGATGAGCAGCTGCAGGCAACCAGGATGCCACTAGATGGAGCTAGAGAACAAGGAGTGGCTCCCAGACTGCTCTCAAATAGTAGAGATGGCTTCCATTGAGGGCAAAATTATCTTCATCTTAAGAACCCACTACAATGGGATTGTTCCAACATCACCATTTTCATGATAACAGCTGGTGATCACCCACTGTGTGCAAAGTCTGGTGTTTCAAGTAGTAAGGGTGAAAAGAAAGGAAGAATGTGTTTCTGGCCCTTGAGGAATTTAGATTAAAGCTGAATTTATTAACTGAATAATAATCTAATCATGACTTATTTAGTAATCTAAACAGTACATACTTGAAGAGTAAAAGAATTCACTCAAAATAGGAACAATTTATGTTTCACAAGGCAAATTAGAGAATTAATGGAACTCTCATTTCAAAGACTCAAACCATAAAATTGTTAGAAAGAACCTTGGGGGAAATACCTTCAGCTGGTTTCCCTGGTTTTAAAAGTGAGCAAATAGAGTTCAGAGATTAGAGATTGAGAGGTTTAGAGATTCCTCACTATCTTATTAGGAACCTAAAGTTCTACCAGTGCTTTCAAAACAGAATTATGGGACATTGATTTACAGAAGTCAATACTTCAGCATGGGGGGAAAGTTGGACACAAGTAACTTCAGTGTTTTAACACAGATAGTTATTACCACATATCATGACAAAATAATGGAAGAAATCCTGAAGAAAGCCTGGAGTTTTCATGTTTGGGGGCAGAAGTTTAAAGTAGTACCAAATTAGACCAGAAAATTAAATTTACAAAATTGATGATAGCAGCTGGTGGGCAGGGAAGTGCAAGGAGATAGGATTTATTCTTTTAAAGTAGGGTTGCCAGAGAAGATACAGGTCCAATAGTTAAATCTGAGTTTTGGACAAATAACAATTTTTTTAAAGGATAAGTATATCCAATGAAGAATGTTTTTGTGCGTGACCCAAATATTAAATGAGATCTGTATATACTAAAAATATTCATCATTTATCTGGAATTCTAATTTAAATGGATATCCTATATTTTTATCTGCTAAATATAGGAATACTAATCTAAGACACTAAAATCAGAAATGGAAACAGTGTTAATGTTCCATTAACTGAACATAAAGTGGTGTTCTGAGAAAACTGGTATAATCTTTATGATTATGATTGAGGGACAAAGGTACTCTAACTTGTATTTGTGCATTAATACTACAGCATTCTTTGTGTTTTGTATGTTTGGGGCTAAAGTGCCTCAGTTTTGTGGCTCTGAACATTGAGTAAAACTCACGCTTGTTTCAAGTATGGAAGCCACGCATTCAGAGAATAAAGACAGTATCTGTAGATTTGACATTACAACAGCAGAGCAGTAGTCTCATCTAGCATTTCTGACTCTGGATCTTTCTTTGTTCTGGCAAACAATATGTGGAACTGCTAATCTGCCTGGATGAATGACAATTATAGTCTGCCTGAGTGTTCCTTTGCAAAATCTTTGTAAGTTAAGACAGTCCCTCCCAACACACACACACACACAAGTTAATGGTTATTTTATGGTCATTTACTCATTCATTTTTATAAATAATGTCTCACATCTTATATTAGTGATTCACACATTTATATTTCAAATGACAATATCACATATAAATGATAACTTTATCACTTTCCTTCATGAGATTTTATTTTACCCTCAAGGGGAAGCTAGTTCATAACATTTGATAAATAGCATCACTACCTATCATGAACTGAACCGTGTTCCCCTAAAATTCATATGCTGAAGCTCTAAGCCCCAATGTGGCTATATTTAAAGGCAGGATTTTTAAAGGAGTAATTAAGGTTAAATGAAGTCATAAGGGTATGACTGTCCTCCAAATGACTGGTGGTATCCTAATAAGAAGATGAAGAGCCCCCAGAGTCATGCAGGCACAGGGAAAAGGCCATATGAGGACATCCTTGAGAAGCAGTCAGCCATCTGTGAGCCAAAAAGGGAGTCCTCAGGAGGAGCCAAACTTGCTAATACCTTGATCTTGGACTATAGCCTCCAGAACTGTGAGGAATAAATTTCTTTTTTACCCAGTCTATGGTATTTTCTCATAGCAATACTAGCAGACTAATTAATACTCTGCCACAGTCAAAAACTAACATTTTTTTCAAAGTATTTGTTAAAATTAACACTACTGCAAATTGAACAGTACATCTTTATTTCAAATTCTATTACAAGTGTTATCTTGAAGTGAAAGTGTTAGCTAGAAAAAAATCTTAAAATTTGAAAAAAAAAAGGAGTAAAAGTTTAGGGTAGAAAACACAATGCAAAATAACAAAAATGCATTATAAAGTGAACCTGATAGTATGCACAGAATGGAAAAATTTTGAACATATATGTAAGAGAGGTAAGGAAGCATTCAAATCATTTTTTCCACTGGGATGATATGTGTTAAATATAGTTTAGTTCTAATTGCAATATGAGAAAGCAAGAAAGAGGCATTTAAATACTCTTGCCTGGTCTCTACTTCCTGCAGTAGAGAAATAGAAGCCAAGTTCATTTAAAAGAATAGTATAGAACAATTTAAATGTTTGTGGCTTAATCTTGCTTACTGTTTTCACCCAGATCTTGAATTATAAAGGGAATGCACTAAGGTGCTTTTTATTTTTTCCTCAAAACGTTAACCACCAGGTGTTTGTTTCAGGTTTCAGAAATGAACAAATAATACTTTAGATTTGAAATCCCAATCACTGGAACATTACTCCTTGCTTTACCATATGTTTATGAAAGATAAAAAGTTACCAAAGATGCTGATCAAAATGACTGAATGTAACTCAAAAGCAATGTCATTCAATAATTCCTTTTTATGTGGCAAGCTTCATCATTTAGCGAAAAAAGGAGAAACAGGAAATAAGCAAACTAGATTGCAACTGAAACTGTTGCTAGTAAACATTTTCCCCCACATTCCAAGTCGTAGTCAGAGCTTGTTATCTAATACACAGGTGGTGGGTGGTAGCTGAAAAAGCACTAAGGAGATAACCAGGAATTCTGTATACCTGTACATAACATAACATCCTTGTCTACACTAAAGCTCCGGTGTGGAGTTGTCTCCTATGTTTATTTAACTTCTGAGTTTTGGAATTTAACCCTCTGATCTTCAGAGGAGTGACCAGTCAATTGACATGCAGTAAGGTTATAGAGGCGAAATACTGAGACCCAAAGAGAGATTCCATAGAGAAGCAAACACTTTCATAAAGTCCCTCTCCATTTCACACTCATTGGATTTGATTGTTTATCTTTAAAGGAAAATGGTTTGAATAGACAATAAAAATAGCCATCAGATTTTCCATTTCTTATGTCCTCAATCGATAGCTGAGGTATTCAAACTTCAGTGAGAGTAAGAATTATGGCACAGAAAACTTATCTATTATGCTTAAAGGATAATTTAAAGAATTTGTAGTGGCAATTTTGACTAAACAATATTATTTTTCATGAACTGCAAATTCCAAGTGAGATGCAACTCTACTGTAATTCATCATGTGACCCTGAGCAAGTCTTAACCCTCCAGACTTACATTTCAGATATGCAAAATGAGGGGATTTGAATTAATGGTTATTAAATAGTAAGCCATAATGATTTTTATTTTTAAACATTTGTGCATGGTCTCTCAGCTTCCAATAGATTGTAATAAGATAGATCAAAAGCACTGGTACCAAGACTGTGTGAGCGGACAGGCTCATGGCAGACAAAAGAGGGGACAAATACATTCTTGGGCCACATCCTAGGCCAAAATTCAAAGGTCACAGTAATCATTCTAGATGACAAGTAAGAGGTAAAGTAACTTTATATTTCTTGTTTAAAAAGGTAACAGTGTGGACAAGTAAGATCTTAGGATGGTATGACACCAAAACATGGATTTTCTGTTCTTTTTGCTTTTTAACTCTTAATGGATAACCACCAGTTATTTGGAGAAATCATATGAAGACTTATCAATGTCAGAAGATAATACTAATATGATTACTGAAGGATTACCTTAAATTTGACTTTCTTGTCAATGGGATTTTCTGTGTGGCAGAAGTGGTCTGATTTTGTGAGCACTGGCAGAGGGGTCAACATCCTTCAGACTCTGCCTTAATTCACTGTGGTGCCCCAGGAAATCATAGCAAATTACAGAAAGATCTCAAAAACCTCACTAGTTATACTGAAACCCCTCACTAGGATTGTGCATGCCTTTTTTTTTTTTACTCTCTTTTTGTGGTGCTGGCATCAGACACAGGGCCTCACACATGCTAAGCAGGTGCTGTACCACTGAGCTACATTCCCAGACCCTCTGTGCATGCCTTTTAAAACTATTTCCCTACCCCTTCTCTGAGAGATATGTACACCCCACTTTCATTGTGGTTTGCTAATCTAGGGTGATTCTGGTGTTATATGAAGTTTTATTCTTTTCTAAAATATGGGGATGGTATGTCTTCACTGGAAGAATAATGGAGGACTAATGTTGGAATCCATTTGTAGTCACAAAGGAGACACTTCACATATTTTGACTTCTAGATGACATTTATTAAATGGATTAACTAAAAAGTATACATATAAACCTCTTATATATACCTCTTAGCTGCTACTACATAGCAGGAATTTAGTAAATGCTGTTTCCTTAGTTTGTGCATTTGTACCTTGTCTATTTTGGACCTGCTTAGATTCTAGTTCAGATCAGTACCCCACATTTCTCATTTGGAGTCACTGAAACCACTCTACAGTGCCAGGCTCCAGGGTGATCTTTCTCAGATAAAACTTATTTTTTTTTGGGGGGGGGATGGTACAGGACCTTGAACTCAGGGCACTCAACCACTGAGCCACATCCCCAGCCTTATTTTGTATTTTTTTAAATCTAGAGACAGGGTCTCACTGAATTGCTTAGCACTTCACTTTTGCTGAGGCTGCTTTGAACTCACAATCTTCCTACCACATTGTCTGAGCCACTGGGATTACAGGGGCATGCATCTCTCTGCCTGGCAGTCAGACAAGGGTTTAGGGGTCTTAGACACCAACTCAATTGTACTGATGGACAGGATCTGACCCAGTTTTAGTAATTTAGACCTTGTCTTGCCCAGTTCAAGGAAATCTATGTGTCTTGGTCCCATAAGCTTGGTCCTATGCCTATATTCCTGCATTATTCTGTAAGTGCCCTTCCAAGATTGAGGTCATATCATATGCATCTTAATATTTCACAGGTGTAATTCTGTCATCAAAGATCATCATCATAGTTGAATGTTGGCAGGCCAGACTTCCGCCTTATGGCATGACCTGCTTGAAAATGATAGCCTGGGCTTGTCTTTCTTAGGCGTTTTTCTTCTCTATGAATCATTTTAAATAAACATGAGACTGTGGCACATTGGACAAGGCATTAAACAAATTCCTTCAAACTATGCTCAGCGACACTGTCGAGTACCCAGGGGTATATGGACAATGATTCTCCATCTGTACTACGGAATTCACAGATACCAGACTAGGATTTTCTTACTCTAAAAGAAAGACCCTTTTTAAAAGCATAGTGTTCAAAAATATATCATTCACTCTTTTTATTGAGACATAATATTTGCATATTTTTATGGGATACATTGTGATGATTTGTTACATATAACAATGTGTAATCATCAAGGAAGTAAGCACTTCCATCTCTTCAAATGTTAATAATTTTTATGTGCTAGGAATTTCTTACTCTTGTAATAATTTTGAAATATGTCATAGATTGTTTTAACCAACAGTTACCCTACTGTGCTGTGGAAAACTAGAATTAATTCCTCCTCTGTGTTTTGGTACCCTCATTTAATTTTCTTTCCATTACACCCAGCCTTCCCAGTCTCTAATAACCACTATTCCACTCTGTTCGTCTACTAGATAGACTTTTTTGTTGTTGTTGTTTGAGTACTGGGGATTGAATTTAGGGGCACTCAACCACTGAGCCACATCCCCAGACCTATATTTTATTTAGAGTCAGGGTCTCATGGATTTGCTTAGCACCTCGCTTTTGCTGAGGCTGGCTTTGAATTTGTGATCCTCCTGCCTCAGCCTCCTGAGCTGCTGAGATTACAGGTGTGGTATTACACCACGGCTAGATTGACTTTTTAGTTTTCAGAAGTCATTGGTTCTTAATAACTGCTATGGTTTGAATGTGTCCTCCGGAATTCATGGGCTGGAGAGACAGTTTAAGTTGTGACTAGGTCATAAAGGTTCTGCCCTCTTGAATATATTAATGCTATCAGCACAGAAGTGGGTCCCTCATAAAAGAATGAGTTTGGTTCAGTTCCCTTCCTTTCTCTCTTTCTCACTTGCGCATGCACACAATTTCTTTCTCTCTTGCACTTGTATCACAGCGTAACGTAGGCAGCAAAAAGCCCTTCACCAGGTATAGGCCTTTGACTTCCCAGCCTCTGTAACTATAAGAAATAAATTTTTGTTTTTTTAAAATAAATTATCCAGTATTAAGTATTCTGTTATAGCAGCACAAAATAGACTAAGACAATAATTTTATAAGATAATAAATACTATAGAAATCTATGGTAAATAGCATTGTTACAGAAAAAATTGTGAGACTAGCCTTTTTTATAATTTTTTATATGACAAAGATTTCTTGATGGTGTCCCTTGTCTGAGGCTTTAACTTCCGGTGCCCAGAACCTTAGCAAATGTGTTCCCTGAGGTCCAGAGTGCTGAATTTTATGAACTCAGAGTTTATCAACTGTTTGGCCTTGGCCTGAAATAGGTTTGCAGCTAATTTTATCATGGCTAAGTGGTTATTGTTGCTGCTGTTGTTTTTCAAGTGAATCTACATGTCTGTCGACAGAGCTCTCTAGAGCTCCATCACTCCACCCTCTCACTAAGGTGCTCATCAGGTACACTTGACCTATTTCCATTATCCTTCTGGCCCTGTAGGCTTTGCTGTCAGGCTCCTCCCCCTACTCTAACTCCAACTCAGCCTCCCTGTTCTGATTATGAAATAAACAATTATCTACTGTTGAAATTTATTTTAGAATGTAATTTTCAAAAAGAATAGGGACAGATGAGAAATCATTTCAAATAAACATGAATAGCTAAATTACCAGTTTTGTTTTCCACTTGTTAAAAAAGTTTTTAACTCTACAGAAAGAATCTCTCATTCTCTTCTCACACGATATGCTGGGAACTATATTACATTTTAATTCCTTGTCTAAATGTATAAGCAGCTCAGGGAATGCAAATTTTTTTGTTCCCATAATAAAACAGTGCTTATCATGTTATTCAAAGTCCCAAGAATCAGGATTCTTTTCACTTGCTTCCTCCTAAATTGTTCTGGAAAATAATTCATCACCATCTATTTCTAAGTATTCTCTTTCATTGAGAACATAGGTGCTACATCATTCAACAAATAACACCATTCTGGGTGACATCTGTTAAATTACATTTTCTATTCCATCCTAGAAGGGAGATAATGTAGGACACAATGCTACTGTAATATGGGAGAATTAAACATATACATTATTATGAGCATTGCCATTGTATCTGGGTGTAGATAACTTAAATATGGCTGACAGTACAGGCAAGTTTTTCAAAATAACCTGTCATTCATTGCGGCTCTGAAAATATACTCTATGGTAAAATCCCACGGGGATAGCTGACAATAATAGAATTAAAAATACTGTTCCCACTCTTTTCTGGGTACCAGAGAAGAGCAGCACTCTTCCCTAGCATCTCTCTCAAGTTAGTCTCTTTCTGTTTTTGTCTGTTTTTACAGAAGACTAGCTAGCCTAGTCTTCCCTCCCTGGTATACTCGAATGAAGCTTTTTAAAGCTTCTCATCTATAATGTATATGGCAAAAACCTATGGAAATTAGCACTGAAGTAATTTTTTAAAAATATACCCCACAACTTAGGAGAGTGAGGGATTAACTCTTATGGTTCATTTGCTACTGTTAGTATTGAGAAATTTCATAGCTTAAAATCTTTAGTGATACTATAATTCTCCATCTATATAACACTTAAGAGTTTACAAAGCATTTTTATCTCAGTGGCCTCAAACTGATAAACAACACAAAGAGTGAATAGCTCCCTTTCTTATGAGAGGTTACACTATGAAAATAATCCTAATAAAAAGCAGTGATTAAAACCCTTACCATATGTGACGGTTAATTTTATGCGTAACTTGATTGTGTTAAGGAATAGCCACAAAGCTTGTGAAACATTACTTCTGAAGGTGGTTCTGAGTGTGTCTTTGTAGGAAGAAATTACCACTTCAATTAGTACCTTATTGAGTAAAGAAGATTCACCTTAGAAAGGGCATCATCAAAGTCCTTTGAGTTCCTAGACAGAACAAAAAGAAATTTTGCTCTCTCTCTTTTGAAGCTGGGAGGTCTAACTTCTCTTGTGATTGGACAATACAACTCTGGATTCTTGGGTCTTCAGAGTTTGGGACTTCCCCTGTGCCCCATACCAGCACAATGGCCACCATGCCTTTGTATTCGAACTAGATCACACCACCAGCTTTTCTGGTTCCTCTAGCTTGCAAATGGCAAACTGTGGGACTCCTTAACCTCCATAATTGCATGAACCAATAGCCCTTGTAAGTTCCCGCACATAACTATGTGTATTCTACTGGTTCTGTTTCTCTAAAGAACCCTAATATACCACCTATCTTCATGGTTGGATGCTACTTATTTTGAGAAAACATCTAGATCCTGTCATTAGGAAAATAAATTGTAAAAAGTGAAGCGTACCTAAATTTATACCAGTATTATCTAAAACCTTGTTTGAAAGCAAATATTCAAAGATGATGAAGAAAGTATATAGGACTTGGAGGTACAAAGTGGATTAATCTCATAAATCCTAGGGTGCTTACTTTGGAGAAACAGTACACAATATAAAGAAAGAAAGCGAATGTGAAGCTGTCTTTTCATCCTTTGTTCACTAATTTGTTGTGTGATTGTGGGCAACGTATAGGTATTTCTGTAAGGTGAGGCAATCAGACTACGTGATCTTTTAATTCATATTTCATGATTTGTTAACAAACATAATACCTCACTAGGTTAAAACAGAAAGAACAAGCTTCACCTCTCTGAGGAAACAGAAGGGTTAGAGCCAAGCTCAGTTGCTTCCTGAATCACTGCTATGCTCATTGTCATGCCCACAGGCACTGTATACATTAAATCAGCCTGTTCCTGACAGATCCACAGTGCTTTGAACACATCCGAGAAGCAGGTCTTCTTTTGCAGCTGCCACATGTAGTGTTGTGACACATCAGTTCAGAGTGCAACTGTGACCTCATATTATCCTTTGACAGGAAGGCTAGCTCTGGGTGTAATCCAAAGAGGAGAGACAAGATGACATGATGGCATCTTTATAGGCAGTCTGTTTGGGACCAGCAACTCAGACGGATGAACACTCAACAGAGAGGGTGCAGCCTCCTGAAAAACCCAGGCAGCATTACTCTGGGGGAAGGACAGGCTGAGGCTCACACCCAAAGGTGGGTAAGAAATTTTAAAAAATCTAGAAGTATTTGGAGCTGGAAATATAAAACAATGTTCCATACAAATGAGTCTATTTTATAGGTAGATTTTTGACTGAGAGAATTATTAAAATGTTAGTATTTTGAATAAGTTTTAAAATTGGGGTTAAACTGATTAAAATACAGAACATCATTTTCTGATATTTAGGTTCATAGTTGAGAAATTTACACACTTGTTTATTCTAATACTGAATGTCTTCTCAACTTATCTTCTACTGAAAACCTACCAGTCCTTTGTATCCTAATTTTTTTCATGACCAAAGTGATTTCTCCTCTTACATCTGCCTGTAGCACCCATATGCCTCCCTCATTAGGCAGTTAGCATTGTGTATCTTCTAGGTTTTTAAAGTGTGGCTGTATAATCCCCCATCTCCCCAATCCATGATTTTACTTTCCATAGTTTCAATGTGGTCCCATGGTCAATTGTGGTCCAAAGATATTAAATGACCCCAGAAATAAAAAAAAAAAAAAAACTCACAAATTTTAAATTGCAGGCTGACTCAGGCATGGTGGTGTGCCTGTTATCCCAGGTTTCAGAGGCTAAGGCAGGAGGATCACTTGAGCCCAGAGGTTGAGCCTATAGTATGCTATGCTGTCTACACTGAGTTTGGCACTAATATGATGGTCTCCTGAGAGCAGAGGACCACTAGGTTGCACATGCTGATCAATAGTTGGATCATACCTGTGAATAGCCAGGGCACTAGTTTAGCCTAGGCAGCATCCTATTAAAAAACGAAAAATTGCATGTCACTCTGGGTAGCACACTGAAATCTTGTGCTCTCCTGCTGTTTACTTCCCTGAGAATAAGTAATCTCTTTGTCCAGCATTTTCCCAATGTATAGGTACTCACCTGTTAATCACTTAGCAGCCAACCTGATCATCAGATCAGCTGTTGCAGTCTGCTGTGGTTATAATCTTTTACTTAATAATTGCTCCAATGCTGTATTACAATGTATATATTATTTACTGCACTTCATCTCAGCATGTAGGCACTGTTATATCATCACAAGAAGGGCAAATATGATTCAATAAGATTATTATGAGAGCATGAATGAATTCATAGAACTTTTATTATAGTATATTGTTGTGATTATTTTATTATTGTTGTTAATCTCTTACTGTACCTAATTTATAAATAAAACTTCATCATAGGTATTTATGTATGGGAAATACATATATATGTATATGTATGTATAATATACAATATATAATATACATAGGGTTTGGTGCTATCCATGGTTTCAGGCATACACTTGGAATCTGGAACATATCCCCTTAGGATAGCCTTGGGGGGGACCTACTGTAATGTCTCCCATGAAAAGTTATAAAAATACTGAAAGGTCTTTTTTTTTTGTGTGTGTGTGTGTGTGTGTGTGTGGTACTAGGGATAACCAGGGGTGTTCTACTGCTAAGCTACATTTGCAGTGTTTTAAATTTTTATTTTGAAATAGAGTCTTGCTAAGTTACAGGCTGGTCTTGAACTTGTGATCCTCTGCCTCAGTCTCCCGAGTGGCTGAGATTACAGGTGTGCACATCACTACTCCTGGCTCTAGAAGATCTTTTATTCCTCTTTATAATCTTTACCGTATTTAGTATGTTGTTATGATTATAATGGAAACTCACTGATTATTTACTAAGGAGATAACAGAATGGGATGTTAGGCAAATGATGTAAAAGGGAAAGCACAATCTCAGGCTCATATTGTATAAGTGGAATTCAAATTTTACTTTTTAGTTCCTTCTGAATCATCTTTATGAACTTAGTTGATGATAAGGAAATAAGAAAGGGGAAATTTCTTTATCTACATTTTCAGTTCATAAAGGATGTCACCAGAGAGACGTTTAGGGCCACTCATGGCATTTATTCATTCATTCTCTTAATCTTTCTTTGATCAAACTGTTTTCAGACATATCTTCCATGCCAGGTGCTGAAGTGCTCCTTGTCCTCAGGGAAATCACATTTTAACAGGAGGGGCATAGATGTAAACAAATAATAGCAGTACAGAGGGTAAAGACTTTCACAGAAGTTGGTAACAAATTCACATGGGAGAAAAGAAAAAGATCAAAGATCAGCTTTTGGAATGGCTGGTGGGGAGAGGAAGAAGGGCTTCACACTTCAATTGGTATTTAGGAAGAGTTAGGGAAAAAAGCAGGAGTTTAACTATGAAGACCAAAAGGTCAGGACATCCCTTCAGAGAAAAAGAGCAAGTTCAAAGGCACAGAGGAGTGGAACAGCATGTTATGTCCAGGGAATTTCAAGTTTTCTAAAATTGTTGCTGCTTAGAGTTCAAGTAGGAAATCAATAATTTGAAATCTGAGACAACAGCACCTTGGTTTGAATGGTAGGCATAAAGGCATGGGATTTCACTATTGTCACTTGTTATGTGTTCCTAGAAAACTCAATCTTACAATTTGGGTTGCATCTGTCACTATTTCTATGTGAAAAATTATACACCATTTGGCATGATTGTTTTTGTTCTTTTTTGTGTGTGTGGCTTAAAGATTTGTATCCTGTGTTAAAAAATGATGTAAATAAGTTCTTATTTTTTAAAATAGTATAAAAGGATGACAAGGATCCTAAACTTTTCTTTTGACCTTTTGCATCAAAGACCTAATAAAAAAATAAAATCAGTTTAATTCTGGTAGAATCACCTGCAATAAGTGTGGGCAATCATGCATCATACCAATAGGTTGAAAGGTCTAATTTTACTTGCATAACGTATTCACTGTCTGATAGCATATTTTTCCAATGAATACATTTTAGAAAATAAATACTTTTAAAAACAAGCTCCCAGCTTGTTTTGGTGAGGTTTAAGTGTATCATTTGGTTTCTGAAGCCTTGTTCTTGTGGACAGCAGATGGCTCTGAAGGACACTGCTGGAGTGCTGAATGGCAGGACATGACAGGATCTGGATGTACTTGGCTGCAAGTAGAATAAAGCAAGAAGCAATTTTTATCATTTTCAAATTATATCATTAGCCAACAGCAAAGAACAGTTTTAAATAAAAGAGGCCTTATCCAGTCATGGTGTGGGATCTTTTAAAAGATCAATCTGTACTTATAAGACTCGTTTTCATCTTTGCTTTGAGTGTCTCTTGACTCTTAATTTTACTTTATATACTTCTTGATCTTTTATCTTCATCTTCTTCTGTTTCCTTTTACTCTGTTTGTGCTGACAAATAACTCCTTGTGTGAATAAACTATAACTCTCCTGAGGCAGAGACTTTGCTTGGTTCCTTGCTGTTTTCTCACTGCTTGCAAATGAGCCTGAGCATAAAAGGTGCTCAATTAATACTAGTTAAATGAATATTGAATATGTAGCATACAATAAAAACAGTGCTAATCATCTAGTGGGTAATAAACATTCTAAATGATGCCATGAAATGTGATAGGTACCATGCTAAGTGAAGAGTCAGGGAAGGCTTCCAAGAGACAATGGAGACTAGGCTGGGATTTTATGTAAGACTGGAGCTAGATGATGAAAGAACTGTGGGAGATAAAGGGATTGGAGAAGGAAGGTGGGGAGACCAGTCCAGCTAGAGAAGGGAAAGCATAACGGATTTAGAAGTATGGAGGAAGATCAGTACAACTAACTGGAGAGGGTGAGTTAGGGTGCTGAAAGAGATGAGGCCTCAGATTTAAAGAAGGGCTTCTTAAGTCACGTAAATGATTTAAACCTCATCTTGGGCCAATGGAAGGCTACTGAAAAGTTTCATGCACAGGGATAATAAAATCATGCTTTTGTGTTTTGTGATGTTTTTAGATTACTTTGGTTGCACTAGATTACAGATGGGTAGGGGGAAATAGAGTAGAAACAGGATGAATTGTCTAAGAAGTAAGTTATGTTCATTTATAATTCTACAATAGTCACATATAATAGCAAATCTTCATACATTAAAGATGTGTTTCAATTCCTCTGATGAGATACTGTCTATATAACAGAGAAAGAAGGGATGACATTTACTCAACACCATCTAAATAGAGAGTCCAAATCAATTATGTAAACAAAGTTGAAGGGGGAATAGTCAAAGATTAATTTTAGAAAATTCTCATTTTCAAAACCATCACACACCGTAGAAGCATCATTTACATGTTCTTAAAATGTATGTATTAGAAAAAATCCTCTGAATGAGTCAGGGTTCTCCAGACAAAGAGAAGCAATAGAAAACACACACACACACACACACACACACACACACACACACACACACTCGGGGAAAGGGTTCATGTGATTATGGAGGCTCAGAAGTTGCATGATATACCATCAGCGGGATAAAGAATCAGAAAGGCCAGTGATGTTATTCAGTTTGTGTCCAGAGGTCTGAGAACCAGTAGAGCCCAAGGTATAACCAACTCTCAGTGCAAAGCTGCAGCCCTGAGAACAGGAGTGGGAAGATGGGGTTTAGGGGGATCCTGGTGCTAATCCTGGAGTCTGAAGGCCCGAGAACCAGTATTCCTAATGACTAAAGACAGGACAGGAGACGATGAATGAGCCAGATCCAAAAGAGATAATTCATCCTTCCTCCACCTTTTTGTTCTATCCAGACCTTCAATGGATTAGATGATGCCCACCCACTTTGGCAAGAGTGGTTTCATCTCTTAGAGTCTACTGATGCAAATTCTAATCTATTCTGAAAACAGACTCATAACCACACCAAGAAATAATGTTTTACCATTTATCTAGGCATTCCTTAGGTCAGTCAAATATGACACATAAAATTCATCCACACATTATCTAAGAAACTTCTAATTTGAGTGGAAAGATTTCCTATGGATATTTAAAATGAATAATGTCATGTTTAAAAAACAAACTACCCTTTTCTACTTAATTCATAATGGTTTTCATATAAATTAGTTTAAATTAAAATTTTACTTCAAATATTTTACCTGAAAGGGAAGAAGGACAAATGTCCAACTTGCTTTCTCACACACCTGTATCTCCTGGGTATAAGAAAGAAAATTCCCTCAGAAATGCCGTTTTTCCATTTTCCACTTATGAAATTCTATAAGGCCAATTTTTATTTTTTCCCCCAAGACTATAAATTTGCTCAGGGAAAAGGACTTCACATGGCTCAATGTTATACTACAAAGAAACAGACCCTAGATCTAGATGCTGAAGCAATTCAAGGAATCAAAAATGGCACTTAGAGTCACCATGAGTTTCATCAGTTATTTAAGTACAAAACAAGATAATTTACTTGATTGTGTTTTTTGATGTGGTGGTTTTCATCCATACAATTCAGACTGATTTTTGTATTTTGTTTTGCTTTTTTATTTCAATGATGATTCTACAGCCAGTGTTGACTGGAAAGCTTTACATGATGTGTCATTTGCTATGTATTCAGTTCTGCTTGTCATATTATTGCACTAAGTAAACATCTTTCACAGCATTAAACTTGTTCTCATATCTTTCTGGTAAACAAAACTGAACTTAAAGCAGAACCTTGAGAATTCAGGAGGAGAAAAAAAAATCCACTTGTAGAAAAATACCTGAGATGTTAAGCCCAATACTCTATTTAAACAAATAACATCACGAATTTCCGGAAAGCCTCTTTCATTTGAGGATGGCTATGCTCATATTTTTCATTTAAAATATGAGCTTGGTCATCTCCAATTAGTCTTTGACAGGCACTTATAGCAGTCCACGAGCAGAACCATTGGCCTGGTTTTACATTATTGACAGGCTCTTCCCAAACAGCTTCTTTCTAGAATCTAGGGGAAGCTTCATGTCAGCACTGTAGTGCATTAGCCTGGCTGTCAGAAACACTTCCTGAGGGCTGACTGCTTCTGCCTGACTTCAGCCAGTACTGTCAATCTTTCTTTCATGAGCCCTAAAATAATCACACCCTCCCTTCCCCATGTGTCTCTTAGAAAAGAAAGATTAACTTTTATAATTGAAGGAAAGAGAGACATCTTAACGTTTAGAACAGTGGGTGTACAGATTGTTTATGGTAACAAGAGGGAGAATAGCCTACCTGTGTTAAACTTGAGTTTTTAAAATTTAGGACTTTGTTTTGTTTAAGAGAAAGCCCAAGGTACTTTAATATTCACTTTATTAAATGATTATAATTTATGATCTACCCCATAAAAAAACAAAAAATGCGATTCAATCAACACATGAAGATCATAGCCAGAAGAACCTGCATGCTACCTCCTAAAATAAACTGTTGGGATGACAAACATTAGGGAAATAGTGAGTAGCTTCCTGTACCATTATATAGCAGGAAAAGGCTAAAAATTAATCAACTTTAGGCACCATAATAAGAATATTACATTTATAAAATAAACAGAAAAAATCTATTCTAAAAGTTTCTTCCTGTGCTTAGATTCATAAATCAGAGTTTCAGCATTTAATTTCTTTTGCTGCAGCTCTTTTTGGGAGCATCATGTTTTAAAGAAAATGCAAAACTCTACACACTTATTCCTATTCTATATTCTCATTTATTTTGACCAGATGCTTGGTTTTCAAAAGTAATATGGAGTTTAAGCCCTGCATTCATTTCTTACATAAAACTTTCTCATTTTGTCAACTGGTAACTACCAATAAGTAATAAAAATCCTCATCAGTATTTCCCTTATATCAAATCACTTTCACATTACAGGAGAAAAAAGTTTTTTTTCTCTTTTCTAATACATTGATCTTCACAAAGGTTGAAAGATAATAAAAAATCTAATAAAAATGCATAGCTTTGACCCTCAAAATCCATGTAAGTGAAAGGGGAGTGAACATTTCTGAATGTTAAAATCTGTACTACAATCATATTTTCTTGGCAGGCTGAATTAGAGAACTTTATATGACAGTCAAGTTATACTAGCCCTGACAGTACAACTGGGGGAAAAGATCCAGGTCTGTTTGTGTACTTAATTGGGATATAAGGGTCAGGCTGTCAGAGCAAGATACTCCTGCCAGTTAATAGCACTGAATTAGGAATGTAGATACCTGACATTACTTTTAACTTGACTTTCAATTCATAAATATGGGGAAAAGGCTATGTATCTTATGATACATCATTCCTCTCACCTATGTATTAAGAAATTGATGGCACTATACCTGATGTGGGATGGAAAGGAAGATGGAAGGGATCGGAGGTGACTCTGAATGTCAGATAACAAGTTATCTGTACAGTAGTCAAGAAGGTAGGTATATCATTGTCAGATTGAGACAAATAGGAGAGTAAATGTTAATATTTAAAATGAAGTTTTAAATATATGATAAAGAGAGATATGTTAAAATGCCAAAATTTGCAGAAAGTTATACAATTTTAAAATTTATTGTTCATCAAAAATATGTACTATATATCAAATGTAATAGTACTTAATACATTTTTACATTTTTTTTCTGAAAGGATATAACTGTCAATGTTCTCTAATTGAAGGACATTAGTAATTAAATGACTTGTTTGGCCTTTTACTCTGACTCCCTGCCCCCATAGCTTCTGATCTTTCCAAGATGGATGCAGGGCATTACTTGCGTACTAAGTACGCTCTTTCTTGGGCTTTGGGGCCCCTACTATCCTCAGGAAGCTCTAAATCTGTGAGACTCAAAATGGAATGAGCCATATGGGTGTCCTTTTTGTCATTAGCTTCTGCTAGGTTGAAATTAATCCCTGTTCTCATGTCTGAATACTTGTCTTACGTCTGTCCATTTTAGAGGTATCATTGGAATAAACCTATACTGGAATCCTTGACTCTAAAACTTCATGGACTGCATATATTACAGAAAGTGTTTTCCTGTCTGGGCTACTTACCACTCATGACCTCCTGCTGGATGCTCTGGACACTATGCCCTGCCCACCAACAGGGAAACTTCTTTACTCTCTGACACACCCATTGGCTGCATGGTCTTTGGCTTGTGACGTGGCCTTGTAGGGTTGCTACTATTTCACTCCTTTCTAATGCCTTTTCTACTCCTTTCTCTGTTGTGTCATGCCTGACCTGTCCTGGTATACCACCAATGGAACACTCTAACAAAACACATCTTTTCAAATCTATCATCTTATATCAAATATAATTCAGAATTATATTTCTGAATTTACTGGATATGACTGGATTATAATATACAAGATTGAATATTTTATAATACTGAAGGGAATTACATTCATATGCATGTAATGATATACATATATAAGAATATATGTAATATTTGTATATGTGTATTTATTTCTTATTTCTTCATACCTTGTACCCTAGATGCTATTATACTTTAAAGGCGGTGGTTCTTTCTTAGTGGGCTTTAGATATTTTGTTCAACTGAGTTAAAGAGTTTGATTTCATAAGTTCTACAAACAGTAGGAACTATGTCAATTTCTATCAACCTCCTCTGCGTCCTGGACCATGCTTCACCCCTAAGGGATAACTAGGTATTTGCTTTGGGAGTTCTGGGTCCACCCTCACTTATTCATATTCATTAATTATAATCTCAGAATTTGTAACTTCACCACTTCTGGACCTGAATGACAGACCAAATTAAAGAATGTGAAATCTGGCATCCCATGTGGTCAGTTGAGTCACTCAACTTGGAAGTACAGTGGAATGAACTCATAGTGCAGGAACACTTATTAGTGGGAAACAGGAGACACAAAAGTGTTGCCCAGGGTCATCCTTCCTTCCTGCTCCTTTCTATGAATTGTTTCAAAGTGTGGTTTTCCACCCAGCCCCCTTAGAAGAGGTTAGTAGAAACATCTCCCAGGTTTTTTGTTTGTTTGTTTGTTTTTTGTGGTCTATATGAAAAAGCTGCTGGCACATCAATATACTGTGGTATGGCCTCACATTCTTCGTTGCTTCACATTTCCACTTTCCTTCCATCAAGCTGCCTAGGTTTTGTACCTCAAAAATAAAGCAGCATCATTTAAAATCTTTTTCTGAGGCTCTATTTTCTAGGGAACCTAGACTAAGACAGTTGCTAGAATTAATATTTCTGCCACCCCTTGACAATTCAGGGTACTTATTCTAGTCATAGACAAGTTCAGAAAAATATATGTAGTTAAATGCTTATATGAGCATGTATTAGAGAAAATTGTGGTATAAGGGTAATAGTGGCAAAAAGATTAATTTTTATGCGGTTCCTATATATTTCTTGGCTACTCTGTGAAGCATAGTTTATATTTCCAGGCCTCATATCTTTGCTCAAGTATAAGTTTTGACTTCTGTGTTGGACCTGGGAATTGCACAATGTGTCCCTGTTTTGGGATCTGGATGCATCTTCCTATTACTATACTCTGCAGTTAAGTATACTGTGCAGTCACACTGTTGTCTGAACCCTACTTGTGCCACTTACAAGCTCTTTTTCACTCTCTATATTTGTCACAATTTCTAGGATTTGATCTTTTCTCACACCATTGCATTTTCCTTGCTGGCTCTGTGACACTAGACTGCTTAAACTTGTTGAGCCTCACTGTACTCATTTGTAAACAGAAAATAATAATTCCTCACAGACTTATTTACTCAACAGAAGCATTTATTGCCAGGCATTGTGCTAAGAATTGTGGACACAAACATAAATAAGGCACGGATCCTATGGTAAATGAAAACAGTTGTTATCACTTTCAGACAAAGAAAATGAAGGTCAGAACCGGCAGAAAAACTGACCAGAGCAACATGACCGACAAGGACCAGATCCAAGATCTAGGTGCAGACTTTTGCCTTCAAACTCATGCTTTTTCCATTATACAATGCTGTTCTTCTTGTGTCAAAACCTAATAAAATATAAATATAAATTTCTATAAATGCAAATGCTTTACACATTAACTCTGCTGTGTTGGTACTTTGAAATTTATTGTTTCACTTTCCTAAGTACTAGAATTTCTTCAGTATTTAGAGGCAAAAAACAAGTTGAGGTAAACTTCCCTCGAAGAAGAGGGATTTGCAGGTGGCAAAACACAGTTTTATGAAAGACCTTCAAGTCAAGAATTAGATTTTGAACCACCTGAGTTGCCATTAATTTCTTTTCTTCTTACACTATTTATTAATAGATAGTTGGATGAAGCAGACATACATTGGGTATTTTAATGCTTTGCTTTTGTCTTTCAAATTCATTAATATTTTACTTCATTTCATATAACAATTAAACTAAGGCCAGCCACCACATATAACAGAGCTGGGAATACTCATTTGACTCTTGGGGGAGGAGTAGGGGACATTCTTGAGAAGTTTTAAATGGAAGCAGTTTGGGGAAGAAAGCCAGCAGCACCCTAACCTATGTGGTAGAGTGACATAAAATGATTGGTAGGTCACAGAGTGCCCTGCATCCTGTTGGTGCAATAGAGTATATTAGAGACTCTGGAAATTGATAACACACCTCCAAGCCAAATTGAACACTGACAGGTTGATGCCAACTTCATCATGATCTAACTAGTGGATCCCTGGAAGCACTCTAGAACAGGCACCCTATTGAAATTGCACATATAAATCAGCTCAAGTAAAAACTCCTTTCATGACCCTAAAACATTTCTTGAAGTCTGTGACACATCCATCTTTTAAGGTTTTTACTACTGACAAAGAGGCATACCCACTCATTCCTAGAAACCACACATCCTAGAATCCTTGCCTTTTAGGTTTGAGAAAAATAGCCTCTATTTTTCTAAAAGGATGCTAAAATTGGACTCTTTCCTGTCTCAATTTTGGCTGCAACCCCAAAAGGCCAAGGAGGAAAGGTGGAACACATAATACCTAGGAAATAGCCTACGTTACAAACCTGTCCTAGTTACATTATCCTACAGCTTGAAAAGGGAATGTAAAAACCAAAGAACAAACAACTGTTTTTGTGATCTGTGTCTCCATTTCCAGATCACTTAGGCATAAGAAGCTGGGATGTGAAGAATTATTTTTGGAGAATTTACTTGGAGAGTTGTGTCACCCTCATCTCACATCTACAAAGGGGACTCGATAGGATGACTGGGAGAAATTTCATTTGCCATTGGAGTTTGGGGAAATATAAGACTTGTTTTGAATACATACCTGGAAAAGCTGAAAAGTGAGACACTGGTTGCTTAGTTGGAACCTGTTCTAATGAGAGAATAGGCATGTGTAATTCTAAAACTAAATTTGGTAGTTATTGCTGATACTAAAATTGTAATTTTATATCACGGTTCAGAGTACACAGCTATGATCACCAATGTAGGCCCTCTGAACTCTGGGTCTTATTGAGTATATTAATCTTTCTTATGTCTTAGTTTCTTCATTTGTAAAATGTAGATGAAAATAGTACCCTTCTTTTTTTGGGAAAGTTCAATAAATTAATACATGAAACAATGCTTTGATCCATAGTTCTGTTAGGAAGTCTTTAGGAAGAGATGTGTATTATTGAGAGGGAGTCTTCAAAGAACCTGTGAAAGTATTATATGAGAGGAAAAACTCAGTTTTAATTAACTCACAAGCTCAGAGAAGAGAAGTGAGGTCTACCTGCAGCTTACTTGGTTTTCCCCAGAAGCCCTCTGATTATGCCAGTGTTAGAGGTCTCAGCTAGAAAGCTGTAGGGAGGAATCAGAGATACAAGTTCCTAAGACCTTGAATGGAGCAAGTAGTGTTGGGAAAACTGAAGTTGATTTTTATCTACAGACCATGGTATCTGGCTCTTTTAATCTATTTGATTTCAGATGTCTATTTTTTGTTGTTTTGAACATAGAAAGTTATAATCAAAACCATCAACTTAACTTTGCGAGTACTTTGGAGTTTCTAATGTGTACAAGTTTCTGTGTAAACAGATGCTATAACAAAAATGATCTGCTTAAAATCCTGAATAAATTAGTTATTCCTTAACAACAAAGTTTACTGTTTCCTCTGGTTGGCTCAGTGACTTGGGGCATAATGTATATTATTATAAGATGTCACCAGTAGACTGGAGATTTATAGGAAATCCAGCAGTCTTATAATAGGTAGCTTATTGTAAGATGTTCACAGGCTTCTTAAAGATAATTAAGTAGAACTAAATCTCTGTCAAATGTTTGAATACAGGACAAAGGGTGACTTTTGGTTTATACTTAACTATCCACTCTGTCTACCGTAATAGTATTTAAATTGACAGTACTTTTACAACCTCACCTCGTGGACTCATCTTTCTTTAACTTGTTTTCAGTTTCAAAGGACATTTTAATATACCACTGTACAAGAGTTCTGGCACTAGAATATCACCAACCCTATTAATCAACTGAATCTGCTTGTGGTTTTCCATGATGCTGTCATTTCTTGAGTAATATGAAATCAGATAATCTCTCACTGATGATGTATCTCAGTAAATCACTCTCTGAGTGCTGATAACATAATGACAATAACATATTAGCATAATTTATCATCACATGTACCTTTGCTCTGGGGATATTTTATTGTAATATATAATACACTGGCTGTCACTTTGATGATGTATTACAGCAAGACTTCCTCAGGAAAAAACACATTTTGATGGAATACTACTCCTATCAGATGGTACTGCCCAGGGATAAACAGTGCAAAAAAAAATTTGACTTCATTTGCTGCAGAATTCACATGAAGGTCAAAGGCACAAATAGTAAAAGATGGTTTGAAGGCAACAGGTATTGCTCTATTACAGAATAGTTTTCGAAAGTTCAATTTTAGTTGAGAGTAGGTTAAGGCAGGTTTTTATCCTTAGTAAATATTTAATATCCACAGCACTGACACTTTGCAATGGAAGTTACTGCAGCCTGCAGTACTACTCAATGAAATGACACTCTTAAACAAGACGTGGAGCTTGCTTGGGGCAGAAGTGAGGTGACTTCCAAGGACAGATTAAAAGTGAATGCAATATATTATAATACTTTTCCTGCGATTTTTCCCCTTGAGCTACCTCATGGAATATTAGATATGAAAGTAACTCAGATATCATCTACTTTAACTGAGGCCTAGAAAGAGTAAGACTTACTCTAGGTTGTGCAATAGTAAACAGTAGAATAGAACTAGAACCATGTTATCTGGCAACACTTTAGTGTTTGATACAAAATAATCAAAGTTAATCTTGGGTCATTTGTGATTTAAATAGCTATAATAGGGTACCAGTATGGGCATAATATGCTGAGTACAAAGGAATTCTTATTTTTTTATTGCATTTGATGAAGAGCTTCATGCAAATCAATATACACTTGACCTAGCACAATTATAACCAGTGAGCAGAAGAAAATGATGATGATGATGACGATAAGAATAATAGCCAACATTTATTAAATGCTTACAGGACACTTCGCTAGACATTTTGCAAATATTACCTTATTTTGTCTTTTCCATTTGTCTAAATACTCTGACAAATGGATTACAGAAAACAATGGTCTTAAATCAGTATACTCAAGCTTACCAACATTATTTCTTCCATACAAAAGCCTTGTTCAGTAGTGAAATAGACAAGGTTCATATGTTTGTGTAATCACTTTTGGTGATAATTACTTCTGTAGGTTCATCCTAATTTTATTCTTTAAAGAGTAGAAATATTTGTCCCTCAGAAGAAGACTAGGCCTGATTTTGTTTATTTATTGTAGGCTTCCAATAAGAAAATGGTTTTATTTAAAGGTAAGCTGGTGCTGCTGATCCCAGACATCTGGATTTCTTTGCCAACAATTTATGTGCCTCTCCCTCTTAAGTTGATGCTCCTCGGCATTTTCCTGGGGTTGCCTAAATTAAGTGATAAGGCACCTACCCTGGAAGGCCTAGGCATTTTCTTGCGTTCTTTGTAGGGCAGAGCTTAGTCTCTGCTCAGTCTTCCTTACAAATGCCTATCTCACTGAACCAGATGGCATTTTCCTCGTTTACTTTCATTATTATTATCATCAGGCCATCACAAAGGCTTGACAAGGGCCACTTACCAACCACACGTGTCACTCCCTGAGTGGTACAATGTAAACATTCTAGCTGACCCTAAAAATACAACTAATGTTACAGTTTTCAATATCTCAATCGATGCTCATAATACTCTCCTTAATTCTAAAGGTCACATAACCATCGGTAATGGTAGACTGCACACAGGATAATGGTCTGTTGGTAATGTTATTTAATATGTGACTTTGTGAAGAGACTGCCCGTATGTATTTTTTTTTAATTTGAAAAACAACGGGGCAGAAAATTGAGGTCACTGTTAACTGAGCTACAGTCCTCTGAGTATGAATGAGAAAGCATAATGTTTCAGAAAAGTTTTTCAGCAACTTTCCACTATTATGAAAAGATGTCACTGTAAATCAAAAGCAAACAAGTCACACACAGAGATGTTTTGCTGCTTTTTACAAGGTACTGTAAATCATATGAATTATTCATAAAATGGCAGTGGGGTCCAGCAGAATGCCTGAATTGGCTGAGGATTCAGCACTAAAGGGTCAATCGGTTTAGGACCAGAATGGCCTTTTTAAGATTTATGATATTTCTGGCAACTATACTATAAAAAGGCCTGCGTCAGAAAAAGTAAGAACAAAACCTTGCATTTGAAAGGCCCTCCAAAAAAATCTTTTTAAAAAATTCTGATCAAATACTGATCATTTAGTTCATGTTTTCCTAAATATATTCAGGTTTACATGAATGCTAATTTAAAACTGTTGCCTCAATGGATATTTTAATACCATGAGATAAATAATCTACTGTATAAATTGGGTGCTAAGATTATTAGAGTATAATATTCATATACTTTTCTTTAAGTAAGAAGTTTGGGATAGTGTTTAATTTAGGAGATTTTTTAGAATGTAAATGTATATTTATAAAAGTCATTAACCATTCCCTTACTGACACCCATATTACTCATTTTATGAAATCACTTACTATGTTATATGTAATTCGGGCAACAAAAAAACAAGAAAAAAAGAAATGGATTATGAAGAATTTATATTTTTACTTTAAAAATTAAGCCAAAATGTAAGGAGCCTCATAATAGCCAAAATAGTCCTTAAAAAGAATAAAGTTAGTGAGCTTTAGTGAGCTCACACTATTAGATTTTTAAAGCTTACAAAAAAGGTATAGTGATCAAGACAGTATGGCGTTGAATAAAAACAGACACACAAACAAATGGAATAAAATTGGGAGTCCAAAAATAAATGTTAATAAATAAATATTTATAGTTAACTGCAAATAATTGCGAAGAAGCCAACAAATAGTTTGTGACTTGGGGACAGGAATAGGCTTCCATTTTCAGATCTGACAGTACATCCCGTTTAACCAGGGGACACTCATGACTGGGGCAAAGCAATTCTTGCTATAATAGTATACCATCAAACTAAATGCATGGGAAGACTGGCAGGGTAAACAACTGCACCCAAAACAGAAAGAGAAACTAAGGCCAGCCCGTGTTTTGTTGGCAGCCTATGCAAAGGGATCTTCAAGGAAGCATAAGGAAAAGGGTCCACCATATAGAAGCCTAGGATCAGAATGGAAAAGGCTCCACCATATCGATATACCTATTATAAGATAGTGAGGAACTCAAAGTTGATACTATTGTGATAACGATAAGGGAGACAGATCAGGTTCAAAAATATCCTCTGGTCCAACCCCTAGAAAGCAAGCTGACAAAATTTTTATATATGCTGGATTGTCTAACCCTTTCCTGGGATGAAATTTGTTATGTAAATTAAATGTACAGATAACGTTCACAAGGATTGTTTCAGAACATGAATTTAAGAAAGGGTCCAAAACTAGAAAAGATAAAAGAAAGTATGAAAATATATTTTAGTACAGTAAATCTGAAGGTTAAAAAAAAGTATCTGGATGAGAAAGTATTTTGTCTGTAAAGTAATATTCTTATGCTAAAGTCCAAGATGAAAGAGAGAACAAAACTTAGGATGCAAAAAAACTGTGAATGTCTAAATAAGTCGCGGAAGGTTTGAGAAAGGTAAATCTCAAAAAGTTTGTGTTTGTGATTAAACTGGCTATAATTAGCACAGTAAGATAGTTATTTGAACTTTAATGTACTGATAGGAAACAAAGTCTGAAACATCTGTCTGCTTTTATCTATCAAGATAGCTTTATTGTATCTGTTAGTTTTTATTATTTAGAGAAACTAAGTCTTAAAGAAATTAGAATTGTACCGGTTTTAAAGTCTTTTGAATGATTACTTTGTAACTGGTTAGACACATAACTATTACTTTAGGTTATAACAATATAGTTGATAACCTAAATATAGGTGACGAGATATAAACATACATCTGAGAACTATATATATCTGAGCCTTGTATAAGTGTTATGTAAAAGTTTATAAAAAGAAAGTTTATCTAGGTTTTCTGGAAAGATAACCAATAAGGGCTTTCCATTGTATCTGACATAGAGTGACCACGCTGACAACTGAAGACCTGTCTCATATGTGTTTGCTTGGACTGAGTCATTTTCTTATTATTAACACTGTTTCCAAAAAATTATAAGAGATTTAAGGCTATTCTTTGATTTTTGTTAATCCAAGAAGATCTGTGAATACTGTACACTATGGATGCTAAATTGTACTTTAAAATGTAAAGCTTAGGAGAGCACTTTGCCAAGTTGCTTTCTAGACTAAAATTATCTGCAACAAAGTCTCAGATTTGTGTAGAAATAACAAATTTGGTTAGTATTTATTCATGAAATTTGATGTTTTGTAGTCGGATAAAGTAACCTTTTGTCAATAAGTTATATATACAGTTTTGTGTTACTCTTCACACCAGAATTGGAATTTAAATGCATTTTTCGAAGATAACAAGGAGAGCCTGATCTGCTTAAAGGTGACATTGTAAAATATGGAAGCATTCTACCACTTTTTCCAAAAAAAAGAAAGTTAAAATTTCTCCTAGCTTCTTTGATTCATTTTTTCAGATGTAATATTGTATTGTGTTATTTGTGAAGACCCTTCCCTACCTAAGATTAGGCTCTGCCTCCCACCTTACTTTGTATTAGAATGGCTCAAAAATAAGCTAGACTTCAGCTCATTTAAAGTTGTGTCCAAAAGATTGACTTTTGTTTTAAATATTACTGTGAACTCAAACAGGGGACATAACTAAGTAAAGGTTCAAGATTATAAAAATCATTTTTCTTGTTCATACTTATTACACAAACTAAATATGTTTTTGCTTTGTAATTTATTTCATTTTGTATTTTCCTTATAAACTTTATAACTGTTGAGTGTTAGTGTTTTGCATAGGTACTGCTTCAAAACAAACAAACACCCAAACTGGCTTAATTTAAGATAATAAGCCATCACCTACAGGGAAGATAGTAGTATATAATGCTGACTACCAGTACTAATACTAACTCCAGTTAAATGAAGGGGTAATGTAACGTCCTTGCTTAGTATCTGGAGGACCATCTTCAATGACAGCTGCCATTTTAAGGAAAAAGTTTCGCTTTCTCGTCCAAGGACCTTTCTGAGAAAGGCTCACCACTCCCTCATACCAATCCAGCCCTTAACCTCTGCATTAGGACCCATCCGGCTCTGATTCCTGAGCCTCCCTCATAAAAGTCCCAGAACACAAGCCTGTTTGCTTCTCTCTCCTATAGAGAGATGGCCTTTATTTGTCAGCTCTGACAAATAAATTCGTGTGTATCTCTGGCAGGTCTCTGTCTTTCATTTCTCACTCACCCGTCTCTCATTCCTCGCTTTCCTTTTAGGTAACTGTAAAATTATAGATAGTGAAGTTATTACCTGTTACTCCATTTTTAAGACTGGTGAAAATGGCTTGCTGGGTGTTTATAACTAAAAATTTGGAGACTAAAGTCATGCAAATAGAAGGGTGAAGGAAAAATCAGCCAAAATTTTGGTCCTTGCCCTCTAAGGTCAGCCAGGATGCAGAGAACAATAAGATCCCCTTACTCTGGGCCCTGCAACTCTGGTGAGTCACCTGATATGCTGATCAGAGAGAGGACCCTAGAGAATAGGAAGCCATCCAGTTCACATCCTGCAAAGAGATGGAAATATCCCTACTGCTTCCATGAGAAGCCATATATGGTCAGCCAGATCCTGACCCATTTTGGCAAGTGGCACCACTGGTAGAGGAAAGCTAAAGGAGCCAGGAAGCTTCACACATGTCTCCAAGAGTGATCTCTGAGGAATCTCAACTGACTCTTAAGAGTAGATAGGAACAAGGTCAGTTTTGACCAATTTGGTCTTAGATACCTGGCAGGAGAGTATAGCCTAAGCACAGTCCTACATGGACATTTAAAAGGAAAAGCAATAGTATAGATTTTTAACGTAACTTAAGATGCATACTTGTTTTAGTCCTAAAAAAAATTATGTAAAGCTTAAGACTATGAAGGAAGAGTTCTTGTGTGGGAATGCCTAATAATAATAATAATGATCACAAGGATTCTAGAGTCACAAATTTGTCCTGAGTTAATTTGAACCTAATCTCATAGACCTACAAATCTCCCTAACCTCCTACATTGATAAACTCAATCTATTTTTCACTATATGATTACGAGTTACTATCTTCTTGGTTTTCAGGGACTGGCTGAAGTACTAATTTCCTTTGTACTAATTGTTTACAAAAAAGCAATGCTTTGCTGTCTTATTTATTGTTGTCTCAGCATGATTTCTGCCCTAGGTAGGTCTTGTCCAGTCACCTGCCATCTGCCACTGTGGACCTCTGGACTACTCATGCTGAATACCCTTAACTGTCCATGCCCCACCTGATAGATAACAAGGACTTTGGGTTACTTCCCCCAACTTCGCCCTCTTTCAGCAGGAAACAGCTTGGAGATGGTGTCTCCCATTTTTGTCATAGAAATGAAATGTAGAAATTGACAGTGAGAAATGTAACAGTGGTCCACTTTATGCTTTCAATATAGCCCTTGCTGCTCTGTAACTGCAACTTATTTTTAAAATGGGCATGTTTATTTCTCTTCCTCTCTCCCTGCTCCTCCCTAATATCTCCCACTCCCTAATCTCAGGGGAAACAGGATTACCTTTCTTCTCCATCCTAGACAGAAATATCTATCTTTGAGTACATACCCATCATAGGAATGAAGTAATCTAGACTTTGGGTTGGGCACCAGAAGATCTTAGAAATAACTATTTCCCAAATTAATAAGTGAATTACAACTCCAACAGAGAATACATAAAATGTGGCCTTTGATTTACCTCCTTAAAAGCCCCCCGTTCTTGATGATGGGCAGAATCACAGCTTCTGGGACAGAAGTCCCTTTTGTTTCTCTTTTGCTAGCAAAACAATAAACCTTCTTTTTCTTTTTACTAAAACAAAACAATAACAACAACAACAAAAAAGCCAACAAAATTCAATGGGGGAAAATAGTTTTTCAATAAAGATTTTGGGCAGCTAAATATCTATACTCAAAAGAATGAAATTGGACTCCTACTTTATACTATATATAATATTTAATAAAAACGTCTCACAAATCTAAATATAAAAGCTAGGCAATGTTTCTTAGACATGATGGCAAAATCATAATAAAAAAATAATTAAAGCTTCATTTCACATAAAACCACTAATGGAATGATTAAAAACAGCATGGTAGGTAATATTCATGAATCACATATCTGATAAAGGAATTTCATCCAGCAAACACAAATATTTCTTACAAACAAATCATAAGATGAAAAATAACTCAATTTAAAAAGTGGACCAAGGGTCCTCTAGATATTGTTCCAAATAAGATATGTATATGAATTGAAAATAAGCACATGAAAGATGCTCAAAATTGTTAGTAATTAGCAAACTGCAAGTCATAATGAGATGCCACTTCACATTCATTAGAAATGGCTATAATAAAAAAATAATAACAAAGGCTGGTAAGGATGTATTGAATAGAATACTCATTACTGGTGGGATTATAAAATGATGCAAGCATTTTAAAAAATAATGTGGCAGCTCCTCAAAAGATGGAGATACCCAAAACAGAATGACTTTGAAACATAAAGTTACCATATTTAACCCTATCATGGCCAGCATTTTTAATTCTAGGTATACAAACAGGAGGAATAGAAACATGGAACATGAAAATTTGTAAATGAAGGGTCATGGCATATTATTTATAATTGAAAAAAATCAGAAAGAACTCAAATGTCTACCATTAATGAATTAATGGATAAAAAATTCAGTATCTTTATATAAATATTACTCAGACATAAAAGAGTGAGCTATTAATATAGGCTACAATATAAACTTTGAAACATGTGTTCATGAAAGACTAGGCACATTCTGTAGGATTCTATTTGAGTGAAATGCCCATGATTGGCAAATACATAGAGACAGAAAGTAGATTCATAGTTGCCCAGGTCTGCAGGGCATTGAAAAAGGAATAGCGAGTAGCTGCTAATGGGCATGGGTTTCTTGGGGGGGATAATGAAAATATTCCAAAGTTATATTATGCTGAGAGTTGTTTAATTCTGTAAATGTGAAAAAAATCATTGAATTATACTTTAAATGGGTGAACTTCTGGTATATAAATTATATCTTAATGAAATTGTTACAAACAAATTACAACAACAAGGAATGCTCTCTCAGTTCCTGGAGCTAGGTTCTGAGTTCCTAGCTGCTCAGCCATTGCACAAAGTGGGCAGCGAGGAGGGGCTAAGTAGGCTTTACCTTCATGTGTTGTCAGTGGGACAATGGAAACACCTAATGACTCCCCTCACAAACTGTGCCTCCCAAAGGTGGTGAGTTACACCTCTAAGAAAATCCTCAGGAATTAAATAAAATTTCTTGTATCTGGCCAAAATCAAACTTAACATTTTTTTCAGGACATCATAAATTTTGATGAAATTGAACATATTTGTTAATATTTCAGTTAATAAACCTACTCTATTACACACTAAGGACCAATTTTTGACTTTATCAAATTTTCCCTAGGACTTCTGAATAAGTGGAACATGACAGATGTTTGAATGAAGAGAAACCCATTTGGCCAATCTCTAATACAAACATCAAAGTTTGCTTATCATTCTGTGAACTTTCATATGACTTCATAAGTTCCCATTATCTGCAGATGGTACTATTTGGCAAAATGCATTTACTTCACATATTATCTGTAGAGAATTTAATGTATGTAAAACTAAATCAAACATTTTAAAAGTCCTTGACCATTTCAAGTTATAAAATATCATAGCAAATATAAGGCATGCCAAGATTCATAGGAAGAGAAACTTTGCAGAAATAAAGGTAAAAATAAAGTGATAATTTAAAATATTGATATGAGCTATACTTTGAGTTAGTAAATAATAACAAATTTAAATATATGGAAAATATTTTTAGATCTTCATTTAAGATAAGAGGTGTAGCTATACTATGGATGAAAAGGGGCTTTAGTTTTTTAATGAAATAATTATTTCCTTCTTATATTTAGACATAGGCCAAAGCACAGGTAAGTTCTAATCTCATTTAGAAAATAAGTGGGTAGAAGCACATGATAGTTTTAAAAAAATAATTTGGAAAGTAACTATATGTCTCTGTTTTACCAGATGGTTTTCTACCAATAAACTATAGTAAAAACACATACTATTCTTCAACAAAAGTTGAAGACATGAAAACCAAAAAGAAATAGAAAATTATATGTAAAACATAGAAGAAATAGAATACCAAAAAAAGAAGGTAGTTTTTCTTGGAGGACATAGAAATACATTATTAATTTTCATTGGCAATTACCAGACATAGCAATTCCCATATTACTCATTATGGCATATGTTGTATAATTTTGTTGAAATCATTAACATTTTTAGTATTTTTGAAAGTCTGGGGAAACAAAGCAAACAAAAAAGGGCTATTTCTATAATAATGTTACAAAATAAGCCACCCCTGAAACATCCCAGAGCCTAACAACAAGCCTCTGTTCCTCACTTGTAAGTGTGCAGGACATGAGTGAGTTCTTTCCCATACAGGGAAGACAGTCATAAGTGATATTTGTATTATTTGGTCACAATAATATACATGACCTTTTCTCCCTCCCTGACCTGGACATTGATCCTTGAAAGTGAAGTGGACTTTCTCACCTCAACAACTCTGAGCTTGGCCAATGGAATGTGAGTGAGGGTAAGTTCCACAAGTGTTTTCACATGGTTCACTGTTGGGCCATTGCTGTGGCACTTCTGGCTCAAGTGTGCTACAGACAGGCCTAACCTTCACCCTGGTTTACAGGACAAGAAATGCAGAACACACCTGAGCATAACTGACATTTTAAGCATTGCAGACCTGAGGCTTGAGAGTGAGATAGGAAGGCTTGCAGTTGTCAGCCTCTGAGGTGGTGGTAGGTTGCTTGTTATGTAGAATTATCACAAAAAAAGCTCTTTCATGTTTGTTTTGTTTCCCAGACTTTACATAATACTAAAAATGTTAATGATTTTTGACAAAATTATATAGCATTTACTATAAGACAAACGATGTGGAGTGATCTTATGTCATGCCTAGAAAGAAAAATACAATATAAAATAAGTTCATTCAGGATCCATCCTCACAATTCCTTAGGGTCTCATTCTGAAATAGGGAATATGCTTATTAAACTTCATTATATAACAATCTCTGATAACTTAAAGTGAAACAAACAAAACGTACCATGGTTTGAACTTCTTACAAAATGCTATCATTTTGGAATACAACATTATAGCCACAGGGTCCAATAATACTTTAATAAACATACAACTTCCTGTACTTCAAAAGAGAACACAGAAGACCATAGATTGAAATAAAATAGACCCTGGTCAGTCAGTGTAACCCAGCACAAATGTCGTCTCTGATTGTTTTTTTATGTACTATAGGATCTGTGACACACTGAATATATAAAGCACTTGAAAAAGATGTAATTGTAAAAGAAAGCAAAATAGGATCTCTAACACTGATAATGGAAACAGGCTAGTAATTAAAGTTTTGAAAAGTAACTTTTATGAGCAGCAAAGTTATTGCAGGGAGAAGAACTTTCATTTGTCCTCTTCATGCACCATAAGAGACAAAAAGCCTGACACACAAATCATTGCAGGTGAAGTGCAAGTAAGACTTCCCACCAGATGGCTGTAAACAACTCGCAGAACCAGGCGAGCTAGACACAGAGTTTTCCCCACAATATATGGCAGACATTTTTTTGCTATGCCACAGGTAAACAATGTATACCCTAAAGCCAGTGAAGGTAGTACGATATTTACTAACAGATGCCAAAGAACCCAGACTCCAAGATCCAGTGTTCCCCTATGGTTATAAATGCATCTCTTTACTATAATTCTGAGTGATTTCAATGAAAACACTTGAAATCTTATCCAGACATAAAGCTATAACACCATGTGTCAGAGTAAACAAACGTGGGCACAAAAGCCAGGAAAGATAGCTTGTGTCAGCCATAAATATATCAGTGAATGAAACCAAAAGGTCTCATGCATTAAAGAGGTTGTTAATAAATTCACAGGCTGAGAGCTGTAATAAACATATCTTGGCAAATTACAGTCAAGCCCTGCCCTATAAAATTGGGTATATATGTAGAGTTTGGATTTCAGAAGATTTTCAGTGTGTCTCATGGAATCTTAAATTGCATTTATGCATCTCATTTATGGCTATGCTTGTGAGTTCCCTGGGGACAGGGTATAGATCTTATTCCTGTTTCTCTCTCCAATTCTTACCTGCCATCTACCAATGCAATAACTTTGTGAAAGAGAAGATAAAAAGTTGAGTGGGATGAGGGAGACAAAGAAAGAAGGAAAATCAGGCTATTCATCATTTTCAGTGAGTCATTCTTTCTTTTAGATGTTCAATAGATGGTCCTTATATATCTGGATAATTTCTAGTACCAATCTGTGTTAGGGGAGCCCCCTTCTCTTTGAAACTGATGTGATCAGAAATTATAAGTGAATATAAGTATTTCTGAATGTATTTTAGAAATGATTATTAAATGAATATAATGGATGAGCATTTAGGCAATGTTGCTTACTGAACTAGAGAATATGTGGACTTTGCTGTGCTACTTTTTTGTTTTATCATAAAGAACTTAGTATAATTACTGAGGGTAAATACATATGTCATTCCATAGTTTATGGATTTACCAAGAAATTTATATCAAAGGAGGTAGAGACTAGTGGTTAGATATGGGAATGGAGCCTGGATTTTAGTCTTATCTTTGGCATTTATTATTTGTGTAATCTTTGGTTAGTTATTAAGTTTTCTTCATGCTTCAGCTTTTCACATGCCTACTAGTGGTAACAGTATCTATAGTAAGTAATCATTATTGTGTGTTGACAAACATCTGTCCTTCTCTAAAGAATTGGTTTTGACTACTTCTTAGTAGTTAGGCAGGGCCACATGACTTTCTTTGGTCAACAAAAAGGAAATTGAAATGATGGTATCACTGTCAGTCAAAGCTTTTAGGAGTCAAGAGGCTATTTTTCATTTCCTCTCTCCTTGTTCTAGTGATCCTACTCCATATGGTAGTGTCTTTGGTATCATTTGTCTCCATGTGACAACCACGTATAGGATGATTGCTAGCTACAGGATGTGAAGAACAAGGAATAAACCTTTAGTTTATGGAACTACTGAGGTTTGGTAGGCTACAGGCACTGGTATAATCTGACCCATTCTGCTGATACAGTAACTTCTTCACTAAGTTGTTGTAAATACATTTAAAATCTTCAGAGAGCATTGAATAGAAATTAGTTCTTATTCTTATTTTAGGCTTTAATTGTATATACTTTCCTCACTGGCTCATTTACAACAATTTTATAGAGAATACAAAGGGAATTCAGTTTTTTCCCTAACATTGTTGGCTAAAATTTGTTTTTATTATTAGTAGTTCAGAAAGACATCTTTTATTTTCTTTTTTTTAAGAGAGAGAGAGAGAGAGAGAGAGAGAGAGAGAGAGAGAGAGAGAGAATTTTTTAATATTTATTTTTTAGTTTTCAGCAGACACAACATCTTTATTTTATTTGTATGTGGTGCTGAGGATCGAACCCAGCGCTGCACACATGCCAGGCAAACGTGCTACCGCTTGAGCCACATCCCCAGCCCACATCTTTTATTTTCATAACGTTTATGATTGATACCCTAATTTTTATGACAATTGCTAAAATTTGGGAAAATATATCGAATTTCTTTAATATTTCAGCTGTTATAAGCAAGTTTACTCTCTGTAGTACTGACACTAATTTGTCTTACAAACACAGGAATTCTAATGAATACTGTTTCCTACAATATTCATTAAAAGTTAAAAGAAATGGCTACATTAGAATGGTACATACCACATTATCAAAAGATGTTTTTGACAGGAGAGATCCTCTGCTTTGACTGGTCCTTTATAGGAACTGACTCCTCTACTTAGAATTTTATGTATTTGATAATTGAAAGAATTTTTTGCAGCCTAGTTTCTCGGTCCCTCCCTTTTGAACCTTGTTTCTACTTCACTATTAATGTCATTTCAGGGCTGGAATTTTCAATCACAAAATCTCTGACTCTGCACCTTTGTATTACCTTGCAGTGATTCAGCATCATAGGCAGAGAAGTATTTTCGGAAACCCTTCCTATACCAAGCCACCAGCAGTATATTACTATACATGGAACTGACTGAGAAACACATGGACAAATCTCACAGAACTCTAAATAAATGTATCCTCAACTCAAGCTTTCTGATAACTGAATTTCCAAAATGCTTATGGTCATATCAACACTGGAAGAAACATTGTGTAAGTCAGTAAGAGTGGAGTAAAAAATATCTTACTTTTGCAAAATTTATAATAGATTATCATATGAGCATATTTAAAAAAAAATCTTAGGTCTAAAATAGAAGCTTTGTAACATATGACTATGAATTTACTTCTTTTCTTATCATCTTATATTCATTCACTCATTCATTCATCCATTCATTAATTGAAAAAAAAATATTTATTAAAGGTATAACATGTACTGGGCATGGGTAAGAAACCAGTGCATACAAACATAGATTTTAATGAGCAACTATTCTCAGTGAGCATGTATTTTCATGGGGAGGTAAACTTGTATATAATGGACAGAAAATCTAGGGAGTAGCAGATACTGTTCAATGTCTATCAAGTAAACATTCACCAAACTATTTTTTTTTTTTTTGTAAAACAGGGATTGTTTTAGGTAATCTGTCCAAGTCCATACAATCTAGTTCATGAAACCATACATGGTAATTCTACTCTTTGTTTGTGATTGATGCAGGAACAGGCATCAGCTAATGCAATATGTGAGGACCTCAGCTGTAAAGCTGAGTGAACAATTCCTCTCCTTTCTCTGGAATTGTTAAGTCTGGGATGGATGAGTAGAATCACAATAGCCATCTCACAACAGAAGTTATCTCAAATTAGAAGGAGGACAAAGCTGAATATAGAGGGGCAGAGCAGAAATATGGAAACAACACAGGCTTGGGGTTGGTGAGCAGCTAATTAATCAATGCCCAAGCCACCTTACCTATGGACTGACAGTGCTTCATGGAATTTTGGATTCAAAAGGAGAAATTTAATTTTTTTTTAAGTTGTAGGTGGACACAATACCTTTATTTTATTTATTTATATGTGGTGCTGAAGATCGAACCTAGGGCCTCTCTTATACCAGGCGAACGCTCTACCACTGAGCCACAACCCCTGCCCAAGAAATTTTAATAAGCTAGAAAACTTCAAATTAAACAGTGACAAGCTTTTTATTTATTTATTTTTGCCAGCCACTCTGCTCTATGTAAAATTGTGAAGTTTCATTTTTCATTACTTTAATTCTGTTCCAAATATGAAAAGCAACTGAATACCTCAGAGGGTGATTTGATTATCCTTTTTATAGTTACTACATCTGCACTAATGTATTGGGAGTTATTATGCTGTTTATTTTCTGTAATTTTTCCCAATTAACAGTTATTACCGGGAGCTATCTTTGTTAAATGAGTGCTGCTGCCTGTATCAGAGTGTACAGTAATATAAGGCAGACAACCACAGAAAAGGTCTCTATTTTATATAATAGTCAAGAAGCTAAAATACCACTTTAACACAATTAAAATTTTACACATTCCAAGAACAAGGTGCCAATAAAGTCTGAGTTATCTCAAATTAGAAAAATTTAGCTTAATTAAAGATTATAATTCCAAAGTATTTTAAAACTCTCTCTTTTTTTTTTCTTAAAGGAGAAACAACTTTTTCTTTCAAAGTTTGGGGACTCAGTGGGGTGAAAACTACGCTTGGGAAAGCAGTGTAAACATTTCTGTAAATCTTACAAAAACAAACTAGAAATAGAAGGGGAGCCTTTTGGTGGTGGTGTCCACTAAAATGTAGCTAGGTTACAGGAAGTTACTGGCATTTGTTACATTTTAGCTGAATGCGATGGGTCGTCATCTCTGTGTTCATCAATTCTTATAGTCCAATATGGGAGAAGGCATTTTGTTGTGAACAATTGAGTACTGACAGACAAGCTGTCCGCAGAGTATACAGATGATAGATCAAGAGGAAAATTAGCTCTTATACAGTTTTTCAGTGTCCTTCACTGGAAAAATAGCCAAGTGACTGGTGCCCTGTGCATGGTGAGATTCTGTGTTAGTGTTCATGCTGCTGGAAAATGTATTGCTCAAACTAAACGCACCGTCTATTGAGCACCAATGATTCAACCACGATTTAATAGGGGGATCATTACTTCTGCGAAAGGATTTTCATTCAAGATGAGCAGTAAGGAGTCATGGTCTATGGAGGAAATTGAGACATTACTTGCTCAGCATTGTAAACTCATGTGGCAGTAGAGATAGATATTGCCTGTTCTTTTTGTCAATAAGAAAAGGGTCAATTAAAAAAAAAAAAACTGGAATGATTCAGGTGGGTTGTCAATACTGACACTTCTAGATATCCTATTAGTCCCTCAAAATTATTTACTTTCTTTAAATTATTTTACTTTTGCCTTTCAAAAGTACACTAAAAAAAATCTGTTGAGGGATCCGAGACTTTTTTTTTTTTTTTTTTATCATCACTTCCACTCATCTTTGACCTGCTTGAGGTCGAGATGGTTTTTGTCACTTCATTCACCTTCCTCTGACATATCAGAGTTCAATCAGCATTGGCTATTGCCTCACCGCCTACCAGGTGATGAGAACTACGGTCTAGGCAAGATGGAAAGGAACAGACTTAATCAATATGAATTATTGAATTAGGTGGGCTATCTACTATTAAAGAATATTTTGGCTCATTTCAGGTCCTAAGTGTGTGATCTGTAATCAGTTATTATAAACTGATAGCTCTGAAATCAGTTATTATAAACTTTTAACTGCTTGACATGTTAGTATTGAGCTGGGCAGGTTTTATGTAATGACTATAACAAAACTTATGGCAGGTTTTATATAATGACTACCACAAACCTTATGGCTACTAGAGGCAAATTATTATTTTTTTTTAAAGAGAGAGAGAGAGAGAGGAATTTTTAATATTTATTTTTTAGTTTTCAGTGGACACAACATCTTTATTTTATTTTTTATTTGGTGCTGAGGATCGAACCAAGTGCCCCGCGCATGCCAGGCGAGTGCGCTACCACTTGAGCCATATCCCCAGCCCAAGGCAAATTATTTTTAAAATTACATATATGATGCATTTTCAATACATGAATTCAGATTATACAAAATTAAGTAGGCCAAAACATGTTAAATTTCTTTTTTCTTGTTTCCAATGAGTAGCAACTTTGAGTTTGGTAAATATCGTACCAACTCTGTTTAAGCAAATATAATTCTGCATTTTTAATTTAGTGTCTTCATTTCGAATGTAGTATTTCATTCAAAACAGATGAGTGCACCAGATATTTGGGTAGCTTAAAGAGCCTTTCTAAATCATAGATTTATTCATTCAATAAATGTACACAAATTTACATAAATGGTATTACATTCAAAATTTTCTTTCCAATAGGCTTTTAATCTTTTCATTAAATAATAAGGATATTTCTAAGTCAATTCATCAAAGTCTGCTTCATTTTTAACGACTGCATATTATTCCAAGTTATGAATGTTTAATAATTAATTAAAATTCTTGCACTGGAGGATATTTGCCTCCAGTTTTTCTTTATTGCAAACAATGCTGCTATTGATATCTTGTGCATGTGTTTTTCTCCTATGAAAGTATTTCTGTGGGGGAGAGTTTTTATTGGCTAAAAGTTCCAAATTGAAGATTTGAGATACTGCCAATGCTTTTCAAAGCAGACTTATCAATTTATACTCCCACCAGCAGTGTATGAAAGTGCTTATTTCCATTTATCCCTGCCAGTTCTCATATTATAAATCTTTCTAATTTCTCCTGGTTCAACATCTGGCAATACAATCTTATTGTAGTTTGCATTTTAGTGATTACTATTGAGGTTGAACAGATTTTCATACATTTATTGTCATTTGTACTTATGTAAATTCTTCCTTTTTCCACTTTTTTTTTCCAGTTGATCATTTGCTTTTTTTCTATTGACCATGAACCCATTGTCTTATTATATTTTTCCTTACCTACTTACTTTATCTTTTTTTAAGCCGGATGCTAATTCTGTATATTTTCCTATACCTGTGTGAGGTAGAGTAGTTATAAAAAGTGTTAAATAGGTTTTTACTGTAAAATTAAAACTCAGAACTATACTAAGACATTTTACATGTTCACTTTTACAAAAAAGTAATTTTAATCATGTTTTCTTTCATTTAAAACACCTCAGGGTGCCAGATACTCAGATAGCAAAGGAAGAATGTTCAAGTCCAAGATTCATTTGCTCATTCATTCAATTACTTAAAGTATTGGTGTGGGAAATGTGACCTCTGTCATCAGTTTTCTCCTAGACAAAGGGCATTGATATGTCAACAAAACATGAAAATATAGTAAAATTCTATTTTGGCATTTTTTAGTTAAATGCTTCAGTCTGAAATCACTGAGAATTTGGGGACCCTGACTATTTTCTACTTTTCACAGCTTTTGTGTGACTCATTCATACAACAAAATTTGAGTTTCTGTATTGCAAGAAGTAGAGAAATAAAAATAAATTAGAAACTGGATACTTCCCTCAATGAACTGAGAATCCAACAAGACAGACGGACATGCATACATGTGTAGAGAGATCACAGAAAGCATTGACCATGATTGGTGGTGCACCTGTGTGCCAGACTCCAGAGGTCTGTTTCCACGTGGGAATTCTCTTGAGAGAGCATAATAAGGGGCAAGAGAACAAGCATTATGGGATCATGCTAATGAGTCCTTACATAGTAGAGAAGAGGGTGGATTCTGAGCATACATGCCTGTGGCTGTATGGGTTGGTCCATTCTTACCATTGGGTTTATATTAGAGTTGTTTGCAGATCTTAGCAGAGACAGAGGAAGGGGAAACAAGTCAAAATTGACGGAGGTTTTCATAAAAACTCTAAAAGACATCCAAGACCAGATGTATACTGGGAGCTCAGTAATCAAGACTAAATCTGAAGATGTAAAAGAGATTCCTCCAGCCATGTCACCACAGAACATCAAGAAGAAACATTTCCCAAAACATGCTCCACCAGCAAACTGCCAATGTAGGGCAAGCAAAAGCTTCCATGGTCTAATAATTTGAGGTTCCAAAGGGTTTAACAGGTATCTTATTGTTGATTCTTCTGAGAACCTTTAGTAGACAAATACTGGACTCAAATTAAATTTTGAACTCAAATTAACCTAAATATAGAGCCCTTGGTATGTTGTTCTAGGGAATCATTTCACAGGGTGGGGAGGAAAGCTTTGGCACCCTGAGGGGTCTGGCATCGCTATGTACTTGCCACATATTCCCTTCTATTTATGTTCTGGACAAAATGAAGGCACAGAAAAGAATAGCAGTGGGCACAGTGGTATACTCCTGTAAGTCCCAGAAACTTGGAAGACTGAGGCAGGAGGATCACCAATTCCAAGCTAGCCTGAACAAATTAGTGAGACCCTCAGCAACTCAGGGGGACACTGGCTTCAAAATTTAAAAATTTAAAAATGGATGGGGGTGTGGCTCAGTGGTAGAGACCCATTGGGTTAAGCCCCAGTACCATGAAAACAAAACAGAACAAAACAAACTAACTAAAAAACCAACCAAATAAACAAACAACAACAACAACAACAAAAAAAACAGACTATCTGAGGTTATTTACTCTTATGTGTATTTAGAAAGAAATGATTGACCAGGGACTGAATTAAACAGTTAGTTATAGTTATATTCTAGTTAATGATTCTTTCATTAAGCATGTGCTATATTACAGTACATTAATCAGGCATGAGATACTTAAAGCTACTTTTAAATTGCTTCCTGAAACCTTGTTTATCATGCCAACCGGTACCACAGAATGCACTTCACATATTAGATGCAGTGATTTATTGCTTTGGGAACTTTGGGGGACTAACACACTTCATTTGTGGCTATACATAGAGTTCCATGATTATGTTCCATTTCAGAGAAACTACCTGTCTGTGTGTGAATAAGTCTTCCACATTCCAAATTGCCACTGAAATTAGGAAAGAGATTAAATAGTTTCCAAATTATTTGCTTAATAGAAAATGACAGGGAAAGAGAAGTAAAAGTGAGGAAAATTCCATTCTCAGAGTTGGTAGGGATACAAAATTTGTTTTAAAAGAAATTTATAGGTAATCACAGGTAGAAAAATTGCAATGCAAAATTTCTAAATCATGAATAAATAATAAGCAAAGAGTTATTCTGATTTTTATAGCAAAACTTGGAACATAAAAAATATAAACTGGAAAACTACGATGGCAGAAACAAAAGTATATGCATCAGTTACCACAATAAATGGGGATGGTTTAAACTCTTTATTAAAAAATAGAGATTCCACTAGGGACTGAAATGGAATCAATTAAATTCCATATATGGATGATTATGCCAAAATGAACCCAACTATTTTGTACAACTATAATGCACTAATAAAAAAATAGAGATTCTCAAATTGAGTCTCATATACATAATTACATACTCATCTAATTATATGTTATTTGTGAGACATACATGTAAAACAAAATGACCCACTAAAATTAAATATAAAAGTATGCATAAAGTATTTCAGGACAACCAAAAGTGAAATCAGGATTTGTATTATTATCAAAAGAATGAAAATAATAATTATATAATTTTGTATATAAAATAGCCAACATCAAAATATATAAAGGAAAACTATCATAAAGGGAAAAATGGACAAAACCATCATATGAAGACTGCTCTCAATTTAAATGCTGTGATTTCACTTCAAGATGCAAGTACAGGCACAAGTAAATCATTTTTCAAGGTTTCTTTGAATGCTTCTGTAGAAAAAGGGATGGTGGGTTTCAGAGACCTCTAATATTCACAGACTTGTTTTCATAATCTGCCTTAAGGATAGTAAAACCAATTTTAATGGCACTTTACCCCTACCATGTCATTTATTACAGGAAACGCTAGTCTCCTGGGTCAACCCTCATTGTCTATATTTTGATCTCTAAATCTGAAAGTCTTCCACTTGCCCCCTACATCCCATGGTGCATCACTGTGATGTTTAATCCATCTTATTAATTAAAAAGTTCTGTATTTGAGAACATGTGTTCCTCTGAATAGTTTTCGTGTCATAGCTGTATTTTTAGTTCTCTGTGCCACATACACTGGTCAAGAAAGGTATTCCTTCATCCTACCTCAAAACCTCCAACTTTGAACCTCGATGACCAGACTTTCCACTCAATACCTTCTTTGCTGTAGTCAACTACCAAAACCCAAATCCCCCCTCACTCAATTTTTGAAGGATTTTACTTCTGCATTATAGTCTCTCTATCCAATATGACTCCTTCCTGATTTTAATTATCCATGTAATCCATTTCCTGTTGATTCACAATCCTTTCAATGCTACCTAGTTTCCACTTTATACCCATGGTCATATCCCAGGCCTTGTCATTACCAACCCTGCACCACTTCCGTCCGTAATTTCGATTCCAAGATGCCCACTCTCCATCAACCATATCTTATCTTTCTCTGTCACTCCTTGAGTAGCTTGTCTCTAAAACTTCTTAAATTCCATGAAGTCCAGGAATCCATAGATCCTATCATGTTTATTTAACCCTTTAATGTCCTTATTTTGCTACTTAGCTTAAATTTCATGGTAATACCATTTAAAAGGATTCCCCTGAAAGCACTTTCAGCCCTTTCAACCTTCTTTTGCTTTGTTGTACTCACTTTGCAAAAGCTCAACCCTGGTTAAATCCTCTAGACCTAACTCACACATTCTATTGACTGTAGTTAGAGAAAAATCATACAACCTGATGAAGAAGTTCACTTTAAATTCATGAACACTCACCTCAAACTTTAAGAATGCCTTAAACTATACTCCATTTCCCTCAGCTTACACTGTATAACAGCCCTCTAACATGAACCATGTGTAACTGAAAATCTTCTAGCAAGTACAAACTAAAAAAAAGGTGAAACCAATACCAATATTTAACATAATTCAATGTATTCATTACCACTTCAATGTATGATAAATGTGGAAACATTAAAGAGATATTTAACTTTTTTCATGCAATGAAACCTGTTGTGTATTTTATACTTAATAGAACATAATTTAGATATTAAATTTTCATCAAAAATGCTTAATATGTATATTCACAAAATTTACCATTGAAATCATTACATATTCAAAAATTTTCAAAAAATGTTTTTGAAAAAATTTTAAAACTGAGTACCAAATTTTAAATCAAAATTAAAATTATTTAAAATTAAATAAAAATTTCTGTTTCTCTGCTTCACAAATCCCATTTCAGCATTCAATAGATAAGTGTGGCTAGTGGCTGTCACACCAGACACCAAATTCAAGAGCATTTATTTCCCCATTTCTAGAAATTATTATTCTACATCTTTTTAAAAAAATGTTTATTTTTTAGTTTTAAGTAGACACAATATCTTTATTTTATATTTATATGGTGCTAAGGATTGAACGCAGTGCCTCATGCATGCTAGGTGAGCACTCTACCATTGAGCCACAACCCCAGCCCCTGATTATTCTATGTCTTATCCTTTCTTCTTAAACTGATTACACCTCTCTCCTTATCCTCAATATTAGCTTGTTACATTTTCAACATGACTGTGAAAACAGAAGTTATTTTCAACAGAAGCTTTTGAAGCTTCTATCTTCAATAGAATCTAGTGAAGAGGCCTTCAACAAAACGGTATGACCACATCTGTATCCATATCCTCTGTTTGCTTTCAATACTAGCCACAGACACTCCATACTCTATCTAAAGCCAGTCTTGCAAGTTGTTCACTGCATCCCACTCTTTCTTGCTTACTCAAAGACATGATTTCAGAAAGTCTTCCCCTTTTTTCCTGCATTACCTATTTCCCCTTCCCATGAGCATATAAATACTTTAAAAAGTTTTATTGACCTCATTTCTAATTTTAGCCAGTGCCCCACTTCCTTTTTTAGCAAACCCCTTAAAAGAGTTATCTTTACATTCTGGCTTCAAGGTGTCTACCTCATTTCCCTTTAAATCCATTCCAATCAAATCTTTGTAGGTACCACTTCACTGAATCTGCATTTTCAAAGACATCAATTACCTGCTTGTTGCTATATCAATGGAGGAGTTCTCAATCCCCATCATTTCCTTGAGAACTCCTTCCTCCTTGAAATATTCCTTCACTTAGAACCCAGAATACCACTCATGCTTGGCTCTTTTCCTATTCCTCTGTTCATTCTCTCTCAATATTCTTCTCATCTTCTCAACTTCTCAGAGTGCGGCAGTATTCTTCTCTTTCTTATGGCAATTTTATGGCTTTAAATGTGATTGATGTGCCAGACTCCCAAATTTGTATCTCCAGTGTGGATCACTTCCCTGAATTACACACATGCACACATATACACATACACACACGCACACAAACTCTTCTGCTCAACATCTCAACCTGGCACATCATATTCAAATTAAGCAATGTTTCTAAGACTATTGTTCCACGCATTGATTCTTTGCCAAGGAAGCTTTGGAATTTTCTCTTATGCCTTAACATTTTTCTTACTTCCAATGCAATAGGATTGTAGTCAGCTCTACCTTAAAAATACACCCAGAATCCAATTGCTTTTAATCACCTCTATTATTTTTTAACTCCTACATATACTTTGGAATTTGAAGAGGGAAGTCATTCTGCTACCTTTTAAGTTAAAGGACTATAGGTCATTATAACAATAGTCTATTCTTGATGAAAGATTCAATATAGAAGCATTTTTGACATTCATTTAAAAGATCTAATGGAAAAATTAGTTTTGTTCTTATAAGGTATATATAAATACATATTCAGAGTTCAAAAAGAACAAATATTTCAGATAAGGTTATTGCCCCCTGTATCATAAAAGTAGTCCTGAAATTAGATTTTAATCTTCTACAATCCAAAATAAGAATTATGCTTTGTGGATTCTATGGGGGTCACTTTTAGTTTGATTTTTGATGCTCTTGTAACTTCCCATCCAAGACCTGTGTGTTTTGTTAACCATAAAAGCAGAATTGAAACAGGTCTCTAATTACTTTCTGTTTTGTTTGTTGGGGACTAAAACAATAATGTATTGCTATTTCTCAGTTTGTTTTCTGCAAAGCATAGGCCTCAAATATGTTAATTTTATGTGCCTTGGAACAAGAGAATCCCTATATGACTCAGTCTTATATATGACTTTTGAGAGATTCTAATTGTTTCTTTAACATCACCCCAAATTTCAATGGACACCTCACTTTCTGGCTAAAAATTCTTGATGGAGTGATTTAAAAAATGGGTTGTACCTGAGCCTTCAAATGGACAGGGATGAGAAAAGATGGAGAACCACTGATGTATATGGGTGTGGTTTTAGAGATATGCTTTAGATGATAGCAGTGAAAAACAAACACCTTGCCTGTTTCAACAAATGTTTCTCCTGTCTCCTTTTAATCGAATCAGTCAGTTATTAGACTCAAATAACCATTTCCTAAAGTGGGTGCAATAAGTAGAAGCCACTTAACTGTACTTTTCAAAGACTTGGTTCAAACCTAGTAATTGAATTTTCCTGCTTCCTCTAAGTCACAGGGCTTTAATGTTAGCAGAAACCAGCAGAAGCTAGTACTGCCTAGAGAAATTTTGTTTTTATCTCTCTTGGGTTGAAAATGCAGATTATGAGTCTAATTAGTTAATAAAGTGATTAGGAAAATTATTTTTTTTATAGCAAGACATACCCAAATGTTTTTAAACACTGGGTAAAACTTAATTGTTGAAAAGAAGTCCTCTGCAGTATTGTTGCTTGAGTATTATGAAGCACTTGTAAATCAATGTGGCCTCATTTAAATCCTTAGCTGGGTAGTAGAATGGAGACGATGTGTGCACTTGGTTGGAATGCAGTTATAGATACTTAGAACAAACACAGCATTGTTAATGTGCTCCCAGTGCCATTCACACACACATTATTTCTAGGGCAATGAATCATTACCTAATCATGTAGGTTTTTATTTGTTTAGTATAGTATTACGCTTAGTTTTTAGTGTTTTTTTTTTTTCTGTTGTAATGCACACACACCATTTTAAATACAGTTCTGTCTTACAAAATGCATCTTTTTCCTTTGAGACAAATTCAAAAGACTTTTCCAGAAGATCTTCTATGCCATACTACTAACATAAGTTGCATCATATAAATCAAGAATAAAATATACTCTGCAAAATAGTAGTCAAAGTTATAACTGAAACACATTGCATAAAACAAGACATAGTTTCTGTAGGAACACTGAGATAGAAATATTTCAGGCCAAAGCTGGCTAAGAGGAACCTGGCTTGCCCTGCTGGGGTATGAGTGCTTTGAACTCTGATGCTTTCAGAAATGCATTAAGTCTTAAAGAAATAGGTTCTCATAAAGATGGACTTGTCAATAGACTGCTCATGGAGGGCTGTGAAATAATGTTCACTGTGTCATGGGACCTTCCCTTTGAAAGCTTGTTTGAAAGTCCTCAAGTTGTAGTAAAACTATCCTTACATATGACTCAGAATGGCATTAATGGCCTCAATCAGATCCTGTTGGTCCCCTTCCAGCACTTTAGGCTGTTGGCGAGACATCCCAACATTTGGTTGGATAATCACAAAAGAGGTTCATATTCCAATAATTGCTATTTCAGATCATCTTCTGTCTGTGAATGTGATTGGGTACTTGTCAATTCAAAGCAATGAATTTACCTACTTTCCTCCTTTGTTTTATGTTTGGAATTTGCTGGAATGTTCATGCCACTCCCCTTCCAGGGTAACACCAATTGTCCCTTCCACTTCCTTCTCTTTCTTACTCTTTCTGTTTCCTTTCTTTCAGCTTTTTCACACGGAGGTCAGTGAAAGATATTTCAGGCATGGATTTTTTGCGAAGTCAAACGCATTCCATACTGACTTTAAAGAAAAAAACTGGTAGTGGGAAATTTTGTGAGAATAATTATTCCTTAAATAGGTTTCTGCATTTAAAAAGAGAATTCCCTGAAGGGTTCTGTTAATAGCTAGCCTCTCATGGGACTACATGAATTGTCAGATGTACAGGAATTTGATTTACAGAGACTCAGATCGGATCTGTTCACTTCTATTATGAGGAATGGAGAAGTTTTACCTGGAGAGATTTCTATTCCCCCATTCCCTTCTCACTTCTTGAATAAGTTTTCACTTTGAAATACTAATATATCAAAGCTGGGAGGGTTTCTTTTTTCCCTTCCCTGCTGTGGTGCTGGGGATGGGATGGAACCCAGGGCCTTGTGCATGTTAGGCATACCATCCAGCTACACCCCCAGGTCTGAGATTTTGATATAAAAACCTATTTCAGCAAAATCATTTTTAAGGGGAAAAAATAGTTTATTTAGAGCAAGAAATTAGTTTCTGCTCTGACATGACCCTGAAAGTGTCATTTATGTAAAATGGCAACAATAAAAACCATCTCAGGAGGATTTAAGGAGGACTCCTTCCAAGATCCTCAATGTTGTTTTCCCTTTCACACTGTCCTCTCTTTTCTCCTTTCCTTCTTCCTCTTTCCCTTTTGTCTTTCTTTTTTTTAAATATTTATTGTATTTTTTAGTTTTCGGCGGACACAACATCTTTGTTTGTATATGGTGCTGAGGATCGAACCCGGGCTGCATGCATTCCAGGGGAGCGCGATACCGCTTGAGCCACATCCCCAGCCCTTTTGTCTTTCTTTTAACAATAAAGAACAGGAAGGCATGAATACAGCAGTATGTCTGCACACTCCACATACACTTGGCTGTGTTGTGTCTACATGATCTCCGCTGTCATTTTTATTAATAGTTCCCTTTTGCTTTTGCACCTAGAGTTTCCTAACTCCCCTCCCCTTACCCATCCTCAAGAATTAGAAATAAGTACAATAAGCAAAGCCCTGGTGTTAAAAGCTAGCAAAAGCCAGAAAAGGCACTAGTCATACCAAAACATTATTCCCAGAGAAATGAGAGATAAGCATGTGATTATCATATGAAGGCAGGAAATATGCAACAGAAGGTAGTCTTCTTTAGAGTTGGTAGGTGGAGTATTATTTGGTAGACAAGGAAAAGCACTTCAGATGATCGAGTAGGGAAGAATCAGATCTTGAAACTGGAATTGAAAAAGACTTATTATATAATTTAGTCCCTTTGGTTGGCAAAGGAACAATACAACTCTGGATCTCAATTTAATTGGGATTTAACTAGATTCTGTGAAACTTTTTCCATTTTTTCATCTGGAAAGCACAAAGTGCTCATCCTTTCAGGAACAGTGATGGACTGCATAATCCAGTCATGCATAGTGTATCCTAAATCAAGCTCTCAGCAGCCACAGTGGGCCAGTCAGAGGAATCAGACTGAAATGAGAATCTAAACAGCATTGCAGTCTGCATAAGGAAGGAAGTTAAACCTCTCAAATAGAAATGATCAGAACCATAGTTTCTATTTCTACATTAAAAAAAAATTTGACATTGAAAATTGGTGCTGGGATTTCATCTTTTGCCCAAGCCTGCTACAACAGTTTCCTCACAATTTTGCTTACATAGAAAAAAAAAGCATTAAAGCATTTTGGTGTGAGTCTATTCAAAGTCAAAGGTTTCTTAAAGTACTATCTTCCGTGCAAATAATATCAAGATTATAGCAAGGAGACTTGATATTAAAGAATAATAAAGCAATGTGTGAATTAAGCATATTATGTTTGACTTCTATCAAGGACTGTACCCCTTGCATAATCCAATTGAAAATGCTGTATAAACCCATACTTTCCAACTCACAGCATTTATATGCTCTGCTGCAGTAAGACAAAACTAGGCTTAATTAGAAAGTATAAGAGTGACTGAATACTTCTTCATAAACATATTATTGTTCATGTCTTTTCGTATGTCATTATTCTTCCCCCTCCTTTCCCCATCAAACTTGTCCCAGACTTTGAGATGTTAGAATTGGGAGAGAGAAGGGTTGGGGGATGCACCTGCAGAGAGAGAGGCAGGGGATATAACTGAACAGAGTGAATGGGTATTTGTAAACTTGTCAAATCTACAAGTCTCAGCCAACTTCCTACTCATAGGAAGCTCTTTGTGATATGGACAGGCCAACTTCAGAATAAATGTACCAGTAGGATAAAGGATATCAGTTTTATTTTTACAAATGAAAGAACTGGAACTCTGAGAAATACATTAAAAAATAAATGGTCAGAAACTGAGTTGCCACCACACAGGGGCCATAGAGGGATCCTGAAAGTCAGGAAGGTCCTCTAGAATATCTACTATCATAATTTATATGTGGGTGCTCCTTAGAGGTATTTTGCCTTCCCACAGCTCCCAGATCTGATGAGTGAAATTCTCTTTGTAGAAGGTCTACCAATCTTGAGCAGATGAATAGCAAAAATCTAATGAAAAATTGGCACACCATCACAACATCTATTTCCAAGAAAGAACAGAGTATTTTTGGTGGTGATTAAAAGAGAATCTCTGTGCACAGAAAAGAAGCTAGAATAGTATGTCACATGCAAAAAAATAATTAAGATATTAGCATTCCCATCAGGGGATTTTTTTCTTTGAAGTCTTTATGAATCCCCATGTTTTGTGTATAAATTACATGAAGGTGGTGGTGAAGTATGCAAGTTCTTTTTACTTGGGTGGTAGAGATGCTCAAGTATCCTATTTTCTACACCTATATTTATGTGGATGAATCTGAGATGAAAGGGTCCTGTTTGCTTTTTTAAAAAAATCTAATTTCCCACAACAATGTTTATAGTAGCTTAATTTGCAATAGCTAAACTACAGAAACAACCTAGGTGCCCTTCAACAGATGAATACCAAATAAAATAAATTTGTACAAATTTATGTCTAATCAATATAACATTTTTAAAATATATATATGATGGAATTATATATATATAATATATATATTACATATATTATATATATATGATGGAATATTACTCAGCCTTAAAGAAGAATGAAATTATGGCATTTGCCAGTAAATGGACAGAGATGGAGAATATCATGATGCTAAGAAAAATAAGTCAGTCCCAAAAAACCAAAAGCCAAATGTTCTCTCTGATATGTGGATGCTAATTCAAAATGGGAGCGAGGCTAGGAAAGAATAGAGTTATGTTAGATTAGGAAGAAGGGAGTGAAGGGAGGGGAGGAGTATGGAGGTAAAAAGGATAGTAGAATGAATCAGACATTATTAATTATATTCCATTATATATAAGGTATCAAAGTACATTCTACTGTCATATATAACTAATTAAAACAAAAAAGAATTTAAAAAAAAATCTCATTTCTTTTCAACTTAGGCTAAAGATGCTAGTCAGTGATATTTTCAAACTTGTTGAAAGCATTTGTTTACCCCATGTTTAATTAATTAATATTTCAGCCATATTTATGTTTTATATAGATATTTAGCAATATGCACTGTACATGGTAAAACTTATTACAGATATTTTGTTTTCCAACAAATAGGTAAGGTGTTTTTTTTTTTTCTGCTCTACCTTGATGGATAGACAATATAGCTAATGCCTCCTTATTCTTTTATAGAAGGTCTTTTTAGGTGGGATATTTGTTGCACAGAAAATACCCAACCACATTTCAATATGCTTAGAAACTGGTTAATAAGTTTCAAAAGATGAGTGATTTGTCCTCCAGAAAAATAGCCAAATGAACTAAGAAAAAGGCAGAAGAAATCAAGGACCTGGGTAATCTACCAAATAGTTAATTCACCCCTGGACAACTGATGGTTTGGTTGACAGTATTGAATATTTATAAAAACTTTACAAGGTACTGAAAAGTAGATGCTTCAAGTAAAAATACCAAATAAAATAAATTTGTACAAATTTATGTCTAATAAGGATCTTATTACTTAACTGGAACATGCACAATTCAATGTTTTCAAACTTTAGTGTGAATAATAATTATGGGTATGGGTGGGGGTTGTCTGTTAAAATTGCAGATTTTCAGACCAACCTCAGAGTTGTTCCTCAGGAATCTGAATCCTTAGCAGTTTGTCGAAGATTATTCCTAAGGTGGTGGTCAAAAAATTACTCTAGGAGAAAGATAACTTTAGTAATGACAGGGAAAGCTTATTTTTAAGTAATCAGAGATACACTGATCTACAAAGTGTAAAAAAGAGAATCCAAAGGAGCATGCTTATTACCACAAAGGAAAGAATAATCACACACACACACACACACACACACACACACATACACAAAAAGCAGAGGATAGATGATAGAATAATGAACACCATAAAATATCTAAGTATTTTAGAGATTTGTTATAAAGATCAATAAATTGAAAGTTACTTCAGATTCTATAGTCAGTGTAAGTGATACTTTAGGTATGATTAGTTACTCATATTAGGATCTTAAAGCTCAAGGATGGCTCACTAGAATTCTAAAGAGAAGCTCAGGCCCCAAGGATTCTGATACAACTAATTCAGCCATCCAAATTGAATCCATACCAGAAGGTTTAATAATTAACATACTGAATATCAAGAAGAGAATTTCAATGGTTAAATTAGTGGATTGAGAACAAGCATTACAGGTATTAGAAATGGATTTTCATTGACAGAATTAGTGGCACTCAAGACGTGGATTGGCTAAACTATTTTTAGAGATATTTTCTCCTTCTGCATAAACCAGGAATAGGAATGGAGAAAGACCTGTATTGAGCCTGTTATTTGAGGGATATATCTTAATCCCTAAATAATCCATATTGGTGCAAGTAGTGAAATCCGAGGATGTCTGATTGCCTGAACAATAAGACTACAGAACTGTGTGCCCTGAGATGTCGGGAGGGCTTCCTTTAATGGCTTTTTCTGAAGCAGGATGTTTGGAGGTCCTTTGTTAAGAATGAAGATTTTGAACTTCACAGATTTTACAGAACAAATTACACAGAGGTTTTGAAACTGTTAATATTTATTTATTTGTTATTCCTTGTTTAATAAATGCTAAAAAATGAGTCAGAATTAGTCGGACTTGCTCTTATTTTACCTTGACACAAGGCTAAGAGGGTATTTGCTAGCTGTTGGCCACTCCATGTGTTTTGGTGGCTACATCTTCCAAAAAGATTTTCTATGGTTGTCATAACCTGACCGGGATAGGTAGGTTGCCAACACAGATGCAGAAAAATAAATCTTCAACTGGGAGATAAATTTGTTGACCTGTTCCTTGGTGATCTTTCTCTTGTAAGAAAAACTGATAAAACAATGTACAATTTATTTAGTGTTCACTCTGGAAGGTCAGTGCATTTCCTGCCTTTGTTTGGTCTCAAGAAATTATAAAAGGGTCAAGAGAGGTTTGAATAGAAGTAGTTACCAAAGAGGTGGCTTCTGCTGGGTTACTCGTTTCTCTTATTTGCTGCATGAAAGGAACAAATATAAATGGGGAAAGAATTTTGACCTTTCAGTCACTAGTCTACTGTACTTTCCAGTGGGCCCTGCCTTCTTTTTTTTTTCTTCTTTTAAGAGCTTTCCCAGGCTAGTATTTTCTCAGAGAAGATACTTTTTTCTCTTAATTTGACTGACTCAACCCTTCCTCCCCTGCCACAAGTAATTGCTGGTTTAAAAAAAAAAAAAGAAGAAGAAGATTTAGAAGCTAACCATAAAGCTCTAGTTGTAAGTTCTTCAATTTCCCTGCTTCATTTTTGGGAGAGGAATACTGGGGATTAAGCCTGAGGATGCTTTGCCACTGAGCTACATCCCCAGTTCTTTTTTTTTTTTTTTAAATTGAGACACCATCTTACTAAGGTGCTTAGGGCCTCACTAAATTGCTCAGCCTGACCTCAAACTTGTGATCCTATTGCCTCAGCCTCCCAAGTTCTAGGATTAAAAGTGTGTTTCACAGTGTTTGACTACCTGCTTCAATATTTTGAATAATCTGATGCTTTCATCAAATCTTACAACAACAGAATCCACCTTAATAGAGACCCTTCTAGACAAGAAGTTATATCAGTCAATGCTTTAAAAAAATTATTTATATTCTGGTGCTTAGATATGAATATGATCAAATGTGTTGTAGGAGAATTTGTTTTTCTGTAGGGTAAATAAAATTATAAATGGTAAAATATAAATGTTGTACCTATATATTTATAGTAATATCTTTTCTGTGGTGATATTATACAAAATAAATTCAGAACATGTAACTCAACACTCTTCTATGTTGAATGCTAAAATATCTGAGAGATCATTTCAAAATAATAGAGTTAAATTATGGAGCAGATTAATTAAACCATAGACATCATGAATGCTTAAGAATACCATACATTCAATAAAAAGTAAGAGATTTAGTCTGGGTGTTTTGTCACTTTTATAGTTATATGATTTATAAGACAATGTTAAAAGAAAAGAAGAAGGAACTATCTATAAATAACTTTGTGTATGTTTGCTACAACTTCAGCTAATTATCATCTTGAGATATGATGGTTCTGATTAATATATCAAAAGGGAAACTCAATTATGAATGCATGCAATCAAACTTCATATGCAAGCCAAAATAAACCTGGCATTTGTAAGTCAGAAGAACCCATTAGGGAAACAATTATGGTGGTGTTCCAAGGCTACATTGTATGGAAAATAATGCTTTCCAGTTTGATAAATGAAGTACGAGAGAGAATAATTAAAGGAATAACAATTTGGAATATTGCATATGATAACAGGACACTAACTGAAATAAAGGGCTCAAGTCGAAAAAGAAATGATAATGTCAATTCATGTTAGTTGAGTTCAAAGGAAGATTGGGTAAAAATTCTAAAAATTCTAAATTCTAAAGGGTTCTGAGTTTAGATTAAAGAAAGACAATCTTTCCTTGCCTCTGATCTTAGACATAGAGTGATGATTTAGGGTGAATTTGTGTCTCCCCTAAATTTCTATGCTGAAGTCCTTAATCCCCAGTACCTCAGAATAGGACCTTATTTGGGAATAGGGTGGTTGTGGATGTAACTAGTTAAACTGAGGTTATACCAAAGTGGAGAGAGCTCCTAATCCAGCATAGCTGGTGCTCATGTGAGAGGGGAAATCTGAAGATAGACACAGAAGAACACTGTGTGAATGGGGGTGTGAGAGAGGATGATTCATTTTTTAAGCCAAGAAACATTAAAGATTACCAACAAACCACCAGAAACTAGGAGAGAGACAGACAGACTGTTCCTCGCAGGCTTCAGAAAGAATCAAGCCAGTAGAGTCCTTGACCTTGGACTCTTAGCTTCAGAACTGTGCAAGAACCAAAAAAGGAATACATGTTTGTGGATTAAGCCACCCAGTTTGTGATACTTTGTTATGGTAGCCCTAGCAACTAATAGATGGATGGAAACAACAAGAAAGACAAGCATTCTTCTCAAAGCTTGTGCTAACCATAATTCTATTGTACAGGTCTATAAAGAATTTGGTAGAGTTTTATAACATAAACAGGAACATTCAGGAATCTAGAAAGGAATCAGGGAACAATAGAAAAGTATGTTACCCAGAGCTACATTTTTTTTTTTTTTTGGCAGGGGGCAGGGGAGGCAGTGGTACCAGGCATTGAACTCAGGGGCACTTGGCCACTGAGCCACATCCCCAGATCTATTTTGTATTTTTATTTTATAAGCCTTGCTTTTGCTGAGGCTGGCTTTGAACTCTTGATCCTCCTCCTGCATCAACTTCCTGAGCAGTTGGGATTATAGGTATGCGTCATCGCACCCCGCCCAGAGCTACATTGTGATGAGGTTGAAGATGAAGGGGATGGATGACTCAAGGCATTAATTCAAGGTGTCCTTCAAATGGTGGACTGTGCAATCCAGGCTAGGAAAACAAGCCAGGGAAGACCATGTGGAAGGGATGTGCTGATGAGCTAGATCAAAAATAGGAAAACTGTGGTCTGTGGGAGAAGAGGAAGAATAGGTTCTAGGGGATTTTGGATTCCTTTTTTGGTTCTGGATTTGGGTAGCTGAACCTTCTATAAGAATAAATGTGAGGAACTTGGAGCTTATAAATTTTTAAATATGCAGATATATACTTTAAATTCTAATGAAAACATGTAGTTGTTCCCTTTTAGATCTTTCAAAGAGGTTATTTTTAAAAATATTCAAAAACATTTAAGACGCATAAAAGTCACATAAAGATTAATACAAGGATCACTCATGTATCCACCACTTGGGTTTAAGAATACAGTATCTCCAATACAGCTGAAGCTCTGGGGATTTTTCTTCCAGATCTCATTTCTCCCTCAGATTCTCTCTCCCCAGTGGTGCTTCCTGCTCTGAACTTGGTGTTTGTCACTGCCATGCCTTCCTTTCTGTATTTCCCTGCAGCACTGTAGGGAGGCAGCTCTAGCTGGAGTGCTAGCCATTGGTCAAAGACAGTCCCATGAGCTGTCACTTTCAAGTTGCTTGCAGGCTTCTTTTGGCCACAGGCAAAGTCTCAAGGGCAGCCTCTGACAAGGTCTTGGGTGTTGACTGTTGGAGTCAATCCTACTGGGAGCTTGTGTATATTCAGAGCAACTCTGATTCAGGCACCAACTATTGCCCACGTCCTGGGAGGGCAGTGGATTCAGGGTCACTCTGCGTGGATTGGGCTGGCAATGAAAAGACCACACGAACACAGAAATACCTTTTGGTGGGGGTCAGGGACAGCTCTGAGATGTCAGATGTCAGCTACCACACTTGAGGGCAAGAGGAACGAGAGAGAGAGAGAGAGAGAGAGAGAGAGAGAGAGAGAGAGAGAGAACACACACCTCAAACCCCTGTTTTTATTAGGGGAAAGACATTCAATAGAATATTCCACCCCAATAAGTAAGGGATTGTGTTACAACAAACAGGGAGGTGTAGTCCCATTGGGTGATGCCCAATCCCAGGGGTGCACTTCCTTGCCAAGGGAAGGTAAGGCCCACTTGCTTCCCATTGCATGCGATGCCACTTCCATACCCCCCCATTACTCAAGGCTAAGTGAGCATGCTCAGTTCCTGTTCAGAGTGGCCCCTCACATGTGTACACAGAGAGAGAGAAAAAAAAATGGTAAAGGAAAGTGAGGAACTATTGGAAGCATTTTACCAATATCTGCTACATATGCCCCATTACATGGATTCACTACACTGAATGGTTTCTTACTGGTAGATATTAATTACTGTATTTACTCCGATTGATGCTGTATTTACTACTGGATTGAACAGTAGACGCTGGGGGTAAGCTATAAGCAATAGTCACCTTTAAATATTTCCTGATGCTTTATTTTATTCTATTTTGTGATTTAAGAAATAGCACACGTGTCCCATAAATTTTTTTCTTATGGGAAATAAGCAGAATAAATCAGCTGTTCATTGTGGATTGTCAGAGATGAACCAAGACACATTGTCTCAGAGGGCAGCAAGTCTGGATGCTTTGGGTTTGAAGGCTTCAATAAAGGGCTCCTTGCTACAGTTAGGGACAGAGCCTTGGGACCTAACCTCCTAAGAGACACTCACACCAAAGACATTCATTTCTCAGGGAACTTTGTTTTCTTTCTTGCTTGATCCTTGGATATTCTGTTTAATGTTTTAGAGCCTTTATTGCTTTTTTGTCACATTTTAAATTAATATTTATTTAATAATTTTAAAAGTCAGAATCAGGAGATATTTGTATACAGAGACAGACTGTTTGTCTGAGCCCCAAACAAGGGAGACTTGATACTTATTCCTACTTTCTCATTTCCCTTTTCTCTTTATTCCTTCAGCTCTTAGCTTTTCAGATCCTCCCCAAAGATGCCCCTTTCTCTTATTTGATCTACCGTGTGGTCTCCAGAACTAAATCATGCATAAGCAATGTTTCTGACATATCAGTATATAGGAGACAAACAATAGTTTTCCACAAAGAGAACAATGTGCTTTAACCAATTTGCTCAGGAGCAGTCTCAGGGCAGTGCTGATTCTACACATGCAGATCTTGCTATCAGATCCCAAAACTACAAGGACCTACTGGAGTCAAAATCCTATGTGTAACCTCAAAATTAGGCACATTTGTGAAAGACCAAAAGGGAAATTCACAAGGTTGTGATTAGCAAGTAGTGTTTAAGAAGTATCCATCCCTAAAATGGAAAAAAAAAATCTCACAGTTTTCTTTTCCTCAAGTATTAGGATTTTCCTTGTAAGGATTCACTTTAGGAATAACCAACCAACCAGCACTCACATATAACAACCCCAAAAGAAAACACAAATTGATCTCTTCTCAAGGCAGATTTTACAATTCTCCCAAATTTTAATTCTTAAGAAAGTGTTGGCTAGGTTAAAGTACTAAGAGGTTTTGTAGTCTGCATGTCTGTAAAATATGATTATTCTACTTAAAAAATTACAATGTTTTCACCTTGAAACTGAAGTTTTATGAACTATAGTGGCTTAGAATCAGTAACCTGCCTGTCATAAACTCCTGTGCTCTATGAAATGCTCAAATATTTAAAGCCAGGAGAGGAAATCTTGAATTATGTTCTTTCTTAAGAAGAAGATGGAGACTTGAGACACCTCCCAATAAGCTGACAAACATTAGGGATACCAGACTTTGCTACAATACTTTTTGCTTTGAAATTCTTTTGTAATGCTCTACAAAATTTATATGAGGGACTGGGTTGTGGCTCAGAGGTAGAGCACTCGCCTAGCATGCCTGAGGCACAGGGTTCGATCCTCAGCACCACATAAAAATAAAGATATTGTGTTCACTTATAACCAAAAAATTAAATATTAAAAAATTATATGAAAAATGCAGTATAGAATATGAAGGAGCCTGTGGGCCTATAGCACCACACACAGAGATGTCATTTCTGAATTTACAAAGACATCAGAGAACAATTATTTTCCACTTTATTATAGGAAGTACCTTGCCTTTGTAATACAATGAAAAAGATGAAACATAAAGTATACTTTGTGCACATGTGTTGATTAGAAACAGAAGTCACATGAAAGTCATTGAAGACCAGAATAATTCAATTAAACTAATAGGGAACTATTGTCTTAGACACTTCCATTTTTATTTAGAAGAAATGGAATTTACTATTCAGTATCTCTCTTGCACTCTCTCTATTTTGGTATGTTGAAGATATAATTTAATAAATGAGAATATAAATTTTGTTTTGTTTTTATAACATGGGTCAGGATATTTTAAATAATCTCTTTGTCTCAGTGATTCCGGATTTGAGGAATTTTCTTCAGATACTGTCATCTATCAAAATCTCTATTTCTAGACACTGACTATGGCATTCAAGATTCGGGCCTTTAAAGCAGAGAAATCAGGTTCAATACACTTTAAAGAATATTGTTTTAATAGGATACATTTCTGCCACAGCATTTATATTTTTCTCATTCCTGTTTGTCCTTTTCTTCTAAAAGTGGCCTATTTACTTATCCTTTTTTCTATATTTCATTTTCTAATCAAGCTAAATCAAACAACTTTATAGTCTGGTTCTAACACCTTTCAAATTACAAAGTCAAGATTCACCTGCTCTGTATCTCCTGTCAATATAAATGGACCAATGGCTCCAATTTTGGTAGTAACAGGACATGATGAGGTAAAAAAAAAAAAAAAAAAAAAAACTATGAGAAATTATGTTGATACAAATGTGACCTTGATTAACCTCAAAAATTGAAAGATAGAAATATGTAGTCATATTTTAAAAATCAAGAAAAAAGGGAACATAATGACTTAGGCATTATATATGATTGTTATTATAATCTTTCTGTCAATAAAGTATAAGTTTTCAAGAAAAGGAATAAAAAATATTTATCTGGGAATAAAATTTAAAATATCAAAGAAAATGTATTGTTCTGTTGTTCAAACTTCCTTTTTTTTAAATTTATTTTTTATTTTTTTTTATTGTTGGTTGTTCAAAACATTACATAGTTCTTGATATATCATCTTTCACACTTTGCTTCAAGTGGGTTATGAACTCCCATTTTTAGCCCATATACAGATTGCAGAATCACATCAATTACACATCAATTGATTTACATATTGCCATACTAGTGACTGTCGTGTTCTGCTACCTTTCCTATCCTCTACTATCCCCCCTCCCCTCCCCTCCCCTCCCCTCTTCTCTCTCTAACCCCTCTACTGACCTTCATTTCTCCCCCTTGCATTATTTTTCCCTTTCCCCTCATTTCCTCTTGTATGTTCTTTTGTATAACCCTGAGGGTCTCCTTCCATTTCCATGCAATTTCCCTTTTCTCTCCCTTTCCCTCCCACCTCTCATCTCTGTTTAATGTTAATCTTCTTCTCATGCTCTTCGTCCCTACTCTGTTCTTAGTTACTCTCCTTATATCAAAGAAGACATTTGGAATTTGTTTTTTAGGGATTGGCTAGCTTCACTTAGCATAATCTGCTCTAGTGCCATCCATTTCCTTGCAAATTCTATGATTTTGTCATTTTTTAATGCAGAGTAATACTCCATTGTGTATAAATGCCACATTTTTTTAATCCATTTGTCTATTGAAGGGCATCTGGGTTGGTTCCACAGTCTTGCTATTGTGAATTGAGCTGCTATGAACATCGATGTAGCAGTGTCCCTGTAGCATGCTCTCTTTAGGTCTTTAGGGAATAGACCAAGAAGGGGAATAGCTGGGTCAAATGGTGGCTCCATTCCCAGCTTTCCAAGAAATCTCCATACTGCTTTCCAAATTGGCTGCACCAATTTGCAGTCCCACCAGCAATGTACAAGTGTACCCTTTTCCCCACATCGTCGCCAGCACTTGTTGTTGTTTGACTTCAATAGACTTAAAAATAAGAACCATATGATCATCTCGATAGATGCGGATAAAGCATTCGACAAAGTACAGCATCCCTTTATGTTCAAAACTCTAGAAAAACTAGGGATAACAGGAACATACCTCAATATTGTAAAAGCAATCTATGCTAAGCCTCAGGCTAGCATCATTCTGAATGGAGAAAAATTGAAGGCATTCCCTCTAAAATCTGGAACAAAACAGGGATGCCCTCTTTCACCACTTCTGTTCAACATAGTTCTCGAAACGCTGGCCAGAGCAATTAGACAGACGAAAGAAATTAAAGGCATCAAAATAGGAAAAGAAGAACTTAAATTATCACTATTTGCAGATGATATGATTCTATACCTAGCAGACCCAAAAGGCTCTACAAAGAAACTATTAGAGCTAATAAATGAATTCAGCAAAGTGGCAGGATATAAAATCAACACGCATAAATCAAAGGCATTCCTGTATATCAGCGACAAATCCTCTGAAATGGAAATGAGGACAACCACTCCATTCACAATATCTTCAAAAAAAATAAAATACTTGGGAATCAACCTAACAAAAGAGGTGAAAGACTTATACAATGAAAACTACAGAACCCTAAAGAGAGAAATAGAAGAAGATCTTAGAAGATGGAAAAATATACCCTGTTCATGGATAGGCAGAACTAACATCATCAAAATGGCGGTATTACCAAAAGTTCTCTATAGGTTTAATGCAATGCCAATCAAAATCCCAACGGCATTTCTTGTAGTAATAGAGAAAGCAATCATGAAATTCATATGGAAAAATAAAAGACCCAGAATAGCAAAAACAGTGCTAAGCAGGAAGTGTGAATCAGGCGGTATAGCGATACCAGACTTCAAACTATACTACAGAGCAATAGTAACAAAAACAGCATGGTACTGGTACCAAAACAGGCGGGTGGACCAATGGTACAGAATAGAGGACACAGAAACCAATCCACAAAACTACAACTATCTTATATTTGATAAAGGGGCTAAAAGCATGCAATGGAGGAAGGATAGCATCTTCAACAAATGGTGCTGGGAAAACTGGAAATCCATATGCAACAAAATGAAACTGAATCCCTTTCTCTCGCCATGCACAAAAGTTAATTCAAAATGGATCAAGGAGCTTGATATAAAATCAGAGACACGCCGTCTGATAGAAGAAAAAGTTGGCTACGATCTACATACTGTGGGGTCGGGCTCCAAATTCCTCAATAGGACACCCATAGCACAAAAGTTAATAACTAGAATCAACAAATGGGACTTACTCAAACTAAAAAGTTTTTTCTCAGCAAAAGAAACAATAAGAGAGGTAAATAGAGAGCCTACATCCTGGGAACAAATCTTTACTCCTCACACTTCAGATAGAGCCCTAATATCCAGAGTATACAAAGAACTCAAAAAATTAGACAATAAGATAACAAACAACCCAATCAACAAATGGGCCAAGGACCTGAACAGACACTTCTCAGAGGAGGACATACAATCAATCAACAAGTACATGAAAAAGTGCTCACCATCTCTAGCAGTCAGAGAAATGTAAATCAAAACCACCCTAAGATACCATCTCACTCCAGTAAGATTGGCAGCCATTATGAAGTCAAACTTCCTTATATTCCCCCTTTGAAATAAGAAAATGGTCACCTGCATAGAGTTTCACATATGATCCTACTAGATGCTAAAATGCCTTATATTTTTCTTGGCCACTTATAAAACTAAAAGAAATTATAATGGTGGTGATTAGGATGGTAAATTCTTATTTGAACAAATGTGGTCTAAATTCTGTGATTTTATCAGCTGAAGTACAATGTATAGTAATACATAAAAATTTAGAATTGTTTTATTCAAAATTCATTTATACAATCACTTTCTTACTCAATAAATAAATAAATATATATATCAGTCATATTACAAAGTATAGGTCAATTGATTTAAGTTTCTGATCCCAACTCCACAGAATCTCTCATTCCTTCAATCTGTTCCTTTTAAAATCAAGGTTGCTCTTTTGTCCCATGGGGTGTTTTCATAATTCTTTATGTGTTATCAAAAGTATGAGTTTCATTTTCAGGCAAAAAAAAAAAAAATAAGCATTGGCATTTAAAAACATCACTGAAAAGTCTATATCTTATGTTCCAAAACAGAAGGAAGTCATTGAAGACTGGAAGAATTTAGTTAAAATTTATACCTTAAATTTTATACCTAAAACACTGAGTAAATAAATTTAAATCTGGGAAACTTCTCAGTTAACTATTAGGAAACAGTTTCCTCCACTCTTTGTTTTCTTCTTTTGGGTAAAATTCAGTGTTATTAATCTTTAAAACCATACACATCAATAAAATCCTTATTTATCAGGGCTCATTCAAATGTTCATCTCCTATTTTAGATAATTTTTGACTAAGAAAAACAAAATCTTTCTTCCTTGATATTTGCAAACCATTCCAAATATCTTATGTGCCACAAGAGGGCATATCAATACAAATGCATCATGATCATTTGATAGAATCATTTGATGATGATTTCATGAAAGTTTTATAATGCTTTTACATCTTTTATTTCTCAGTATGTACAGTTTTTATAAAGGAATCCTAAGACTACTATAATTTCTAAAGTTGAATGTGGAGAATTATTTCACTTTGGAAACACAAGGGATATTCTAAGTTAAAACTCTGAAAATGGGAATTCCATCAGTTTCTTTTTATTTGATAAGTCATACCGAAGTTCAAGAAAAACCTAATCATTTCTATTACCTTGAAACCTCTCTTACTAAGCATTTAATGGCATAACATTTGGAATATATGTAATTGATTTAAGACTCTGAGATAAAATCCAGTACCTGGGGCAACTTGAATGACTTTGCTATCTAAAAATGTTATTTGTATTTCACCACAGATTATATTTATATCACAGAACTTTACAGATTTTCAATAAATGCCAATGGAGGAATGCACATTTTTACATCAGTCTGTCCTGGGGAAAAATAATCATTATCGATATCTTTTTTGTGGGATGGGTGAGGGTGCTGGGGATTGGACCCTGGAGTACTTTACTACTGAGCTATATTCTCATATCCTTAGAATTTTTGTTTTTACATTTGTTTTGAGAGGGCCTCACTAAGTTGCTGAGGCCGGCCTTGGCCTTGAACCTGAAACCCTCCTGCCTCAGCCTCCTGAGTCCCTGGGATTATAGGTGTGCACAACTACTCTCAGCTACATCTTAGAGAGAGAGACAGAGAAAGTACCTGCAAGAAGAAGATAGAGGAGTAGAGAATACTAAATTCATAAAATGAAAAAATAATTAATATTAATGCTGACAATTTCACTTTTTATTATAAAGCATATTTTAAGCTCAAAATTATCTTTTATTAGAAACAGAAAACAAAATACATGGGCTAAATGGAATAACGTATGCTAAAAATAATATCAGAGAAGTTACTCAATTTTGTTGTGCAGTGTGTTCTCATATTTATGGAACCAGAGAAACTTCCCACTGTGCCCTCTCCTCCCTTCCTCTCCTACCGTTTTTTTTCTTAGTGTATCGACAGGTCTTTTATCTGCTTGTAACTGCTGCCTTATTTAATGATGTATAAGGCTGGAGGAGGAAATAATTGGATATGTGTCTAGATTGTATTAGTGCAGTTAATCAAGATGGGGTCCTTAGATAACCTGTTTCACAGTCACCAGGGTGGTTATTAAAAACTCAGATTTGCAGATCACACCTTACTGCTCTTCTGTCAGAACTACGAAATGAAAATGAACTTCTGTGGCTGAAACTGGGAATATGAGTTTTAAATAAGTGTCTTAGGCAATTCTTACGCTGTTAGTCTCAATATTGGCCATGATCCATGCTTTAGCTTATTTATTATCTTGTTGGATCTTATAACATTTCTGTAAAGTATCGAGAGGACAGTTTTATTAATTCCATTCAAGATGTGGTGACTGAAGCACCAGGGTTTTAAATTAATGATTTATGTTGTTCACTGAATTATGGCCAAACTGAGATTAAAATCAGAGCTCCAAGTTTATAACCCACCATTTTCTCTACTATATTACGGGTAGAGTGTTTTCTCCATTACTTAATATCTCCATATCCATACTCTGCTGCTGAAATGCTTTGATTATGAAACCTATGGATAGTGAGATGGGGACGAGGAATTAATAACTTTCTCTTTGACTTATTTATTCGTTGTTATTGTATATATGGTCCAATACCATTGAATTTATCCTTTTCTCTTACTAGCAATTATTTTTAAAAGCAAATGTATTTTCCCCTTAATAAAGAACCACAGCCCAAAAAAGCCTTGCTTAAAAAAAGGGAATTTGAACCTTAGAAAAATATATGCTATAAATGCTTAAATTAAAAAGATTGCCTTCCTTTAAAGAGATTTTACTTTTATAACATATGTGGAAAACAAACTTTTAAAATACTAAAAAGAACAAGGTAATGATTCAGTTTCTATAAAAAGAAGAGATTAAGGACCAGAATGTGTTAGGGCCTAAATTATGCAATATATACAGGCAGGAGTAATCTAGAAAACATTATCTTTATGTATAATTCATTTAGCAGCTGCTTATTTGTGACACATATTATACACTGATTAAGAGCATGGTTAAACAACCAAATAATGTGCATGCTTCATATAATAATACCCTTTCTTATTGCAAGTTTAAAGAAGCAAAACTAGGTACAGTGAAACTTGGTGTGTTTATGTTAATATGAACAGGGCATGATCTGAATATATAAAAATACTGATGGATCATGGATGTATTCAGAGCTGTTCCGTGCACAGAGGCCTGGAGAGAAGCTGGGGAAAGTTTCTTTATAGTGGCCACTTTTTGCCTTCCTGGGATGAACTGTGGCCACAAATGTTTAAACTACAAATACCTGACTGATTTGTAAGTAGCCAGCAGAAACCAACCAGAGGATTGCCAGGTGAAAAAAATACAGTAAATGAGAAAAAAGGTATTTATTTCTCAACAAAGACATTGATAAATTTTTGTAATGTTTAAAAATCATTCTTTTTTTATCTTTAAGAAGCACACCTGAAGATTCTGTAGTGCTCTCTCTAGCTTTAGATCTCTAAATTATTGTTTACAGGCCAGGAGAAGTTGATGATTGTGAGCTAAATTGTAGGCCCTGTGGTGACAATGAGGAATAGGTCTTAAATTTAAAACTCTGAGAGAACCTGAGGTTTCTTGGAATTATGCCCAGAATTCCTTGTTTTTTTTTTTTTAAATTGGTAATAGTAATGTTCTTTTCCTTAAACTCCTATCTTTCTATCAGAAATAAATGTTGCCCTGTGAAATAACCTCAGCCATTTCTTTGATGAGAGAAGCTGCATTAAAACAATCAAGCAAACATGTTTAGAACTGATTAGTACCAGGGAGAAGAAATTTGAAATATAATGGTCAGAAGAATATTTGGAACTCTATTACTATGACATATATTCTTTTCTCTTCCTTATCATAAAACAAAAATATTCATTGTAGAATACTTTTAATAGCTCTATTTTAGTTAACTTCTTGTCACTGTGACCAAAAGATCTGACAAGAAAAATGTAGAGGAAGCAGTTTCTTGGCTAACAGTTTCAGAGGTCTCAGTTCACAGACCTCCAACTTCATTGTTTTATGTCTAAGATAAGTCAGAACATTATGGTGGGAGGGAGTGGTAGGAAGAAAGCAGCACAGGACAAGACAGACAGGAAGCAGAAGAGAGATGTGTCTGCTCACCAGGGACAAAATATCAACCCCAAAGTCATGCACCCACACTGACTCACCTCCTCCCACCACAACTTATGGGCCTACACATAATACCACCCATTTTCCATATCAGAATTCTTGTATTGTCTCACACATGAGCTTTCTAGGATAACCTTGTATCTAAACCATAACAAGATCCATGAACAAAATTTAAAAATCAAAAATCAAAAACATTTTGGGATACTATTACATTTGAAATAGATATCATCAAAGACTAAGAAATCATTCTATTTTTCAACCTTCAAAGACTTCCTACTACTATCTATCTCTTTCTGTAGGGGTCTTAGAAATGAATAATGGAAGGGATTTTGCTTACAGTAGAAAATAATTTGCTGAGGGAAGTTTTGAAGGACCAGGGAGGGGAAGAGGATTCAATGGTAGGACAAGCATTTTCCCTTAACATTATCATTACTGCAATGGCTTAGTTTTCCATGGAATAACCAGGTGACTTGTGTATGTCACTAAATGTCTTTGGGCTGCTTCATCTGTAAAAACAATCCAAAATCATACACAAACACCCGTCAGTCTATTATCTATCTTCTCTTTCCATTTCACTCTCCAGGCAGAGCCATTACCAGAAGTCTCTCTGCCACTCTCTATTTTATTTATTTTTTTAACTTAACATCAGTGTACACCAACACATTTCCTGTCTATGGTTCTATAAAGGGATCTCTTTGTCCTATCTTTCCTTGTCCCTCTACAACCCATTCTCAACATGCCAGCAAGAGTGAGCTCTAATAACACAAATTCTGTGATTTCATTCTCTGTTTAAAATCTTCCAGTAGCTTCCCTTGTAATGGAGTAACATTCCTACTCCTTCCATGACCTTCAAGTTCCTATAGGATCTGGACTCTCTGGTTTTCTCTTTATCACAATTTTCTACTTTTCAGTGTGTCAGACATTCTGGCCTGATTCCTGGTTTTAAAATGTGCCAAGCTTGTTCCCACCTAGGGATTTATATTTATTCTTCCCTCACCTTAGAACTCTCTGGCTTCAGATCTTTTCTTGGCTGATACCCTTATAATTATCAGGTTTCATTTCAAATATCAACTAATTAAGGAAGTATTTTTTGGCCACGCCTCCTAAGGCAGCTAGTCACCTTTATAATTTGTTATTATTATATATGTTCTGTGTATCTGTCACTTCATGAGATTTTGAAAAACTTTGAAAAATTATCTTTATTACCACTATACTCAAGACTAACTCCATGAGAAAATCTCATTTACTGGAATCTTTCCAATGTCCAGAACATTGTCTGACATATAGTAGACACTCAATACACAGTTGTTAAATAAAACCTCAACTTGTAATGAAATATTTAATAGCATGGTTACTTAATATCGGTTTTTGCCTCACTTCTAAACACCTTTCCCTGAAGTTTAATAAAGAATGAATGAAAGACAAAGATGCTATATATTTAAGGAATGTACTTCATGTTTTGATATACATTTTAAAATATGTGAAATAATCACTATCAAGCTGATTTACATAGGTTTTTCCCCTGCTTTTCTTCTGGTGAGAAAACTTACAATCTATTCTCATATCAAATTTCACATAAAAATATAGTACTATTTATTAATTATAGATTAATGTACCATGATGTACATTAGATCCCAGTACTTATCCATCCTGTCCAACCGATACTTGGCATCCTTTGATCAATATCACTCTTCCTCCCTGGGTGCTTTGAGAGGAACTGTTCTATTTCTGCTTCAATGGGACTAACTATAGTAGATTACACATATAAATGAAAATATAAGTATTTGTATTGCTGTGTCTGGATTATTTTACTTAGCATACTGTTCTTCAAGTTTATTAATATTGTTGCAAATGGCAGGATTTCCTTCTTTTTAAAGGCTGAATAATATTCCATTGTGTGAATATATGCATGCATACCTGTGTACATACACACCATATTTTCTTTTTCTATTTGTGAAAATCATTTAGGTTGTTTCTATGTCTTGCTTACTTTGAATAACGCTGCAATGAACATAGAAATTCAGATATTTCTTTGAGATACAAATTCCATTTCCTTTGGATATAGATCCAGAAAAGGATTGCTAGATTAAATTAATTTTGTGGGTACTCAACAGACTGCTTTCTGTAATAGATGTACCAATTTATATTACTATAATAAGTGTGCAAGAGAGATCTCTTCCCATAATCCCATCATTTATTTTTCTGATAAGAGACATTACAACAGGTATGAGGTATTTCATGGTGGTTTTGTTTTATATTTCTCCAATGACTAATGATGTTAATTGCCTTTCTATATATTTGTTGGCCATTTTTACGTCATTTGTGCAGAAATATCTATTCAGGTCTTTTGCTCATTTAAAAACCTATCAGAATATTAGCATTTGTTGTTGTTGTTGTTGTTGTTTGTTTGTTTTGCTGTTGAGTTATACTACTTACTTGTATATTTTGGATCCTAAACCCTTATTAGACACATGGTTTGAGAATATTTTCTCCCATTCCATAGGTTGCCTTTTTGCCCAGTTGATTGTTATGAAGGAGATTTTCGTTTGATTCAATCTTGCATATTTCTGCCTTACTTATGACACTATTTTTTATCTACATTGTCCAATTTTGTGCCTCATAACATTAAGAAATACATGTGAAATGAAAGGCTGGGCATGGTGGCATATCCCTTTAATCCCAGAAGATCAGGAGGCTGAGACAGGAGGATCGCAAGTTCAAAGCCAGCCTCAGCAATGGTGAGGTGCTAAGCAACTCAGTGAGACCCTTTTTCTAAATAAAATACAAAATAGGGCTGGGGATGTGGCTTGGTGCCCCTGAGTTCAACCCCTGGTATCCCACCCCTGCAAAACAAAATATATATATATAAGTGAAATGAATAAATTAGGAATACTGGATCCTCAAAAGAACTTTATATTTATAATCTCCTAATATAATCTAGTTAGTTTGTATGATTGTGGTGATCCTTAAATTCTCCATTTTGGGGTCTATTTATATTATCTGTTAACATAGTGGTTTGTCTTATTTTTTGATTACTGTCTCAGGTAGAATATTTTCCCATATAAATGATAGGGGGCCCAACTCTTAAGGGCTTTTAAGCAAAGAAGATATTACATTGAGTTACTAATAAAAAACTGGTGTCAATTTATTTTCTGTATTAATGAAGAAGCCCAACAATGTCATCATAACTCTAGGCTCTTTTGATCTTCCTACTTTCTCCCTCATGCAGTGGGTCTGTCTCCATAAGCTTGTTGTCTCATGATTGGCAAGATGGTTGTCACAGATCTAAGGGTGATGTTCTTCCAAAGCCATATTCCAGGTGATAACAACAGTAAAAGGGTCAGTCAGTACTAGAAAGTTCTCCACTCAGACATATTTCTGGTGGGCTTCAACTAGAAAGTTTCCCAGAAGTTCCTTATCTCACTTCTCTTTATATTTCTGTGACCAAAGGGTAAAATTTAAGTCTCAGAGAACAGTATAAATATAACTGACATAAAATCATGATTTATCACTCAGATCTTAGTTCATTGCAGAAAATTTCCAGATTTAATTAGCAGGAGAAATGATGAGAGAGTTTGATTAGGTAGGTAGCTAATACAGACTGCCACAAACAGCATGAATAACTGATAATCATTTTCAATGTATTTGCCGTTGATGGGAAACTCTTTATACTAGGAATGAGGAAACTTTCCCATAGAGCTTTCTTGTGATTTACTTATTATATTTTTCTTTCCAGTTTCCTGTTGTCAACGGGAAAAAAAGCATTCTTTTGACATTAGCTATGAAGCCAGAGATGAAATATTAGTAAAGAATCTGTTTCTTCAGTTGGTAAGTTTAAATTCTATATTCAAACTAAATAGATCTGTGTACATGCTCTTTGCCATATTTTTCTGCAGAAGGAAAGGGGCCAGTAAGCATTGTACATTCTACTTGCTAGACATTTGCTGAATGATCTTTCCCAGTAAAACAGTTAAGTCTGAGTTTGTCCTAAAATCATTGGGAGTAGAAATCAGTATATTTGATGTTGCTAACACAAAGACAAATAGTACGTGGTGGTGTTTTCTATGGCTCCTGGTTAATCACCAAAGTATATGCCAAATATCTTGAGAACTGTGACTGATATTTGATTATTTCTCATTGATTAGCATTTAGGTTAGAAGGACTGGATGCATTTCAGATGACTACAGGCATTAAAACATTACGCCTCTGTGAATTTATGAACCATCTGCCTTAGATCTTATCCACAATGTAGGCAGACTTCTGTGCTCAGAACATTTGGTAGGATGCTTCCAGAGATTTTAAAACCAGAATTTTCTCCTCTGCTTGTGAATATCCTAATCCATCATGGTAAATGCTTTAACATTTGTTATCATTGTTTCTTTTATAGCAAAATTTTCATATCTTTATAATATATTAAGGGTTTTCATAGGCTCACTCTTTAAGTGGATTACAATTAACAGTGATGTCAAATGAAAAGTGTGGAGTTTTACTGAAGACAGTGTTCTTAGAGTTTCAGTCCCTTTCTACCTGTTTCTCATTAGTTTTTATTATTTACAATTAATTAAGTAGTCTTTATATAGTGTATTACTGTAGATATTGGAAAGACTCCAAACAAGAAGATAAATCTCTTGTTCTTCAGAGTTTTACACAAATCTAAAAGGAGGTATCATCCATATCATAGGGACAAAAGACTTATACTCAAGAAGGTTTTTTTTTTCTTTTTTTTCCCCAAACATGGTTTGACTATGTGTAAAACTAAGCTACCTCATTCTATCTTCAAGATTTCTGATAGAACTATCCTTTTGTTTAGTCATTTTCTCCTCTGCATATGCTGATCTTCAATTCTTGGCACTTTCTTTCCTTCTTTTCTTCCTTCCTTCCTTCCTCATTACAGAGAACCCTGTATTGTAATTATCACAAAATGTTCCCTAAGCTTTAGAGAGTAATGCCTTTCAGAAAATGATTTTTTTTCTTGTGGTGTTGGTATTGAACCCAGGACTTTCCTCTTAGGCAAGTTCTGTGTCACTGAGCTACACCCCTAGTCCAGGCAATGGTTTTTTAGATAGTAATTTCTTCTGGTCTTGTATCCACCTTCATTCTCATCTTACGCTTAAGAGCTGCCATTGACAATTCAAAGCAGTATATGTCATAGAGGTTTTGTGCCCCTCTGATACTATCATCTTAGACAACTACCTTTTTTTTTTTTTTTTTTTACTTAAAGACAGGGTCTCACTGAGTTGCTTAGCGCCTTGCCATTGCTGAGGCTGTACCGTTAAGATTTTTTTGATTCTCTCAGCCTACGATCCAAGCTGAGAACAGGTATTGGAGAAGAATTTTCACTCTGCATTTAGCATATGCTCTATTCTGGTTTGGTGTGAGGCTTTGTTCTTTTATCAATATTGTTGTGGATTGACTCCCTGGTATTTGGGCTCAATGTGTGGAAACTGCTAATTTGAGAATATAGCTTTTATACCTTAGATAATTAGAATTTCCTTTATCAAAAGTGAATATTCAGAGGCTGGGGTTGTGGCTCAATGGTAGAACACTTGACTGGCATGTGTGAGGCACTTTGGTTTGACCTCAGCATCACACATAAAAATAAATAAATAAAAGTATTGCGCTCACTAAAAAAAAAAAAAAAAGCACATATTGAAAAAGTTAAATAAGAACTGTCAGATTTTTTATTTTTCATGATTAGACTATCAAGTCTGCTTCAGGAGAACTTTTTCCCCTTTGAATTTAGGAAACCTAGTATTGGTACATCAGTTTCTTCCCCCTCAGCTAATTATAATGTTCTATATATTTGACTGATTGAATAACTGCTCTCGTAGTATCTCTGGAGTAAGAACAGTCTCTTAGTGAAGTCACTTTGTTCTTTTTCCCAAATGTTATAGCTCCTTTCTTGATGATAACTTTGTTTCATCCAGCCTAGATTTTATTGTTTTTCATTCTTCCAAGGTTTATTGACTCATCACCTTTCTACTGAACAAAAGTTTGAATCTTCACATTATAGCATTTGATAACATTGCTAATTTTCTCACTTTTTTTCTTTATACCCACGTTGCTGAATTTAGGTCTGCCTAAAAGGTATTGTCATTTCCTTTACTTGAATCTTCCAGTGAATTCTGTACAGGAGGCTTTCTGTATATTCTATTTATGTTGCTATGTGTAGCTTTTCATGGGCCAGTGGGTTTCACAGGTTTTTACCTGAGGGTCTGCCTTTGGGCCCAAAGGTTGCATACCTCCTTCAGTTTTAGTTTGGCTAAGAGTGCCCCTGAGTTCAATCCCAAGTACAAAAAAAAAAAAAAAAAAAAAAAAAAGTCATTCTTCAGCCTGAACTCAGGTAGATGTACAGTAAGATGCATTTTAAACTATATATTGCATCTTAGCAAGTGTCAGTCCCACCCTCACTGTCACTGTCTTGATGAACAGAAAATCTGGTGGCAGGATTTGAAACGTAACTTTTTATTATTCAAAAACCCATAATTCAAGAGCATTTCTCAGTATTTTTTATTCAGGACATTGGATATTATGTAATGTTAGTAGAAAGCTTTAAATTTTTTTCCTCACTAAAAATCTTTTTAGAAAAAATTTTTAAAAGACAGAAATGAATGAAAATTCTGAGTATGTTTTACTATGTTAAGCATGATCTCCAAACAAATATGTTATTCCTGTTAAAGTACTTCAAGGTAAATAGTAAAGGATCAAGAATAATTGTTTTGGAAATATTTATTCTTGATACCAGGCATTTTTCAAGATTTAAAAATGTACCTTAAAAACTCAAGACAATTTATAACACTTGAATTAGGTAGAGGAAGGTTGTTCAGATCTCTACTGATTTCAATAAATATATGTAAATATGTCACCTTCAAACGGCTTCATTATTAGCTATAAGGAAATCCACATTAAGTATAAGCCATGATTTCTTAGATTAATAGGATATTTAACTTTTCTCAAATTTTTTGCAGAATAGGAAAGGTTAAATGTTAGAGTTTGGAAGAGGTCTCATGAATGCAAAGTTAATGGAATTAAGATGTTAACAGAATTGTGATTATACAGATTATGTGTTGTCAATATTGAGACTCTGTATTTCAACAAAGAAAGTACTTATGTGAAATTGCTGCTGACAAAGAAAAAAAGCAAAATTTGCTTTGGAAACACAAAATAACACAATTGAAAATAAAAGTATTAGAATTTTGGGGGGTTAATATGATAAAATGACTTTTCCATTTTGCTTTAATCTTTAAAATATAAGGAGTTACTCATATTTTTTTAAAAAAAATCTGAACATTAACTACCATTATATTTTAAATAAAACCTATCTCTTAAAACAGATGAGTGTGAGCCATAATATACCTTATAATGTTCTTTTAGGTAAATAGGAACTCATTTCCATAATTGAGAGCAAAGAAGCTTAGCATTTTCAATGTCAGTGTAAGATGGGGTTGCTTAGCAATATTCAAATTAGTTAGAGTTCCTCCTTGGGAAAGGAAATGGTTATAAAATAGTCATATATGTGAACATGTATCAGTCAAAAAAGGAAGTGATTTCATTACACCTAAATTTTCACCAAAGAGGATACCATGTAATGAAATGAAAATAACCCAAACTGTCAGTAACTTTTATCCATATTAATTTAGCCAAATAACGCTACATATGTATTGTTAGGTTATAATCATTCCCAGTCTCTCCTCACTAATTGCCTGCTAAGTAAGTTGTGAAATTAGCATGCAAAGGCAAGGTCTCAATTCTTGTTGAAATCCTATTGTTTATTTTTTCCATTCTCTTTGGCCCCCCATGTACATTTCTTAGTTTTTGTGCCATCACCAGTTCCTAAGGTCCTTTTGCAAAGGCTTGATATACTTTAGTATATGGCTTAAACACCTTACTAGAAAAATCTACTACTACTGTATTTCTTTTCATGTAGAATTGCTCATTCTTGGTATCTGCCTGCACATATATGAGTTTTAATATATGCTTATTCTTGATAGTCTTTCTGTGTAACCATTTATCTGTTCTCATTAATTCCTTCATTCTAGTTATTGGTGCAGGAGAGTTCGTTGAGGGTCCTTAAACCCACCCAGTATCCCCCAAATCCCACTTTCTTACTTGTAGTTTTCAAGAATAATTACATTGTGTGTTGGGAATGCAATATCCTGAGATAGAGAAGAGCTTCCCATAGCAACCTGGGCCTTTTCCTATCCCTCCTAGGTAGGGCCTGTAACATCTTAGTGAGGAACTGCCTAAAAAAGTTGAGCTTTATTCCAGTCTCCCCAGGAAGCAGGATATCCTTCAAACATTTTCCTAGTCAGTTATGTTTCTCTTGAGATACACAACACAGGGCAGGCTGCCTTTCAGAGTTCTTCGGATGTGATGTAAAGTAAGGTTTGTGCAGTCAAAACTCCATGTAGCCGGGAGGATGATGCATGCCTGTAATCCCAAAGGCTCAGGAGGCTGAGTCAGGAGGATTTTGAGTTCAAAGCCAGACCCAGCAACTTAGTGAGGCCCAGAGCAACTCAGCGAGATCCTATCTCAAAATAAAAAATTAAAAAGGGCTGGGGATGTGGCTCAGTGGTTAAGCACCTCCAGGTTCAGTCTCAAGTACCAAAAACAAAACAACTCCATCTAACCTATATAACTTTCTAGATATTTGGAGTACAGGCACACAATAGATCTTATGCTTCTTTTGTCTCTTGCTGCCTAAATGTAACTACTAAGTCTGCTTCATACAACTTCTGTGTGTGATGTCTTAGCAAACTCAGACAAATAGGTAATTTGTGCATGGTGGGCCTAAACAGTAGCTCAGTATAGAGTGGGAATACGGATTTGGACTTATGGAGTTGGCATAGGTAATATCTTCCCTCTTCTCCATGGAGTGAAGTCCATTTTGGGGGAGTGGTTGTAAGCGAACCCACTTCACAACTGTCACTCTAATAATAGGACCCTAAGTATGGTAGTGACATAATAAACTATGTTGAGTGCACATTAAATAAATAAATCTTAGACCTAAAGCAGGCTATATAAAACATTCAAGTTGTAGGAAGAAATACTATAATTTCTAGTTATATCTACTTTCAAATTTCAACCTTTCATCTACTTTAATAATATTTTAAAATGTAGGGAACACAATAATGTATAATATGACTTTTAATAGAACATTAAAGGACTCACTGATTTTGCCAGGGTAATTTCTCTTTTTAAACTCTTTCTGGTCTGGCCACTCTGGCTCCCACAGCCATTGCTCATCTGCCACTGTGGACCAGTATAATGTCACGGCCAGCACTGAGTTCAGACTGGCCATCTATCTTTCCAGTATGACTTCTTTAGCCAGTTCTAATTACCGTTTGTTATGATATGTGGAATTTAAATAGACAAAGACATTGTAGTGGAAAAGATCTATTTATTCTGCCCCTGTTTGAATAGGAAGGGCTACATCCATGTAGCACATGATTCTAAAGATTACTTTCTTGAAGATTAAAATAAAAAACAGAATAAAACACAATGTTTATCCATGATAGCTTCCTGTTTTCATACCCTTCACAGTCTTTCTTTCCCCCAAACCCTTCCTGGTGTAGATTGTAAAAACACTTAAAAATAATGAGGAAATAGCAATTATATTTATGTGAGAGAAAAAACAACTCAGAAACATTCATGATGAAAGATATGCTCTAAAAAAGTTGTACACAGATAAAACTTTAAAAAACGAATCAAATTTATTTTTTTAAATATATCAGGGAGTTTGCTCTTTGAAGCTTCTTTCATGTAATTGAGATATAGATTCACTAGGCAGTAAAGAGTTCTAGCTATCTAATTCACTTTAACTGGAAATATACAAAAGTACTGCATGGGGTGGGTGCTAAGTACATTTACATAAAACTTTAAACATTTTTCATAAAGTTTGGACAGAATGCTAGTGCTTACTGGTATTATCCTGATGACTTTGAACTAGAGTATCTATCTATGATGTCTTGCTCTAAGTTTGCTTATAATCTTTTGCTGTTAGCCAGGCCATCTCTAATAGGGATTCTATGTCTTGATTATTTAACAGAGTCTCTATTCAACTAGTTGTTCAATCTAGAAATATTAGAATATCTTTAAATCCTCCTTCTTCCTTATAAATTATGTTCAATTACTAAATCTTAGAAATTATACTTTCATAAAGATTTTCAATGTTCTGTCCTTCTCTTTATTTCAGTTGCCACTGCCCTAATTAAAATCACATGGCCTTTCTGCTCTACAGCAAATATGCCTAACTGGCTTCCCTGTGAGCACTCCTCTTCTTCAATGCTTTCTCTATGTTATTGTCAACAGTATTTTCTAAGATACACACCTATGTTTGTTATTCTGCTGCTTGAATAAATCAATTTAGCTTAGTTACTATAGAAAAACCTTCAAATTCCTTGGAGTACTTTTCAAGAACATTCAAAATTACTAAGAAACTTGGCCCCTTCGCTTCTCCTGGTCTCCATTTCAAACTGTCCATTTTCCTATATATTTGCCCATTCACTTCTCCTGTCTTTTCTCATCTGGACTGCCTGTCCTCCAACACTCTGTCTCATGAAGGTTTTAAAGATCCAGTCCAAATTTGATCTTTTTGTGACGCCTTCTTTTAAATTCTTCTCTGAAACTTCTGTATTTATTTTTCTTGAACTGCAAGGAAGCATGAGTCTGTGAAAGCATAAATTCTTTGAAGGCAACAGCTTTGCTATGTTATATATTGAATGTCCATTTTCATTATTAATCAATGAATGATATTTTGCACTGCAAATTTCTCTGAGCAGGAAAGTATAATCCTGAGACTTAAAAAAATTAAAAAAAAAAACTTGATTACATTATTTTCCATTTAATCAATCTCTCTTAAATCAGAGACATTTCATAATTAAGACATAAACTATGGCTTTTTACAGGCCCCTTTTGGAGTATAAATATTCTATGTACTTAATCTGCTGTTTAATTCTCTAGTCTGATCTAAGTTTAAAATAGCACTCTACCAGATTCATAGCCCCTAAAATAACATTAGACAGAAAATGCCTAGAATCTTGGGATCAAATTGTTATAATACAACCAGTATATGTCTCAAACTTTCGGTTACCTGCTAATTTTATAAGTATTTTAAATTTAGTTGTGGGCTTTCTATTTTTAAAAAGCAGTTAAATATTATTAATAAGGGGTTTCAAGTGTAGCCTATAGCCTATAGTCAAAGAGTTTCATAGTTATTTCCTGATTTTATTCTTTGAATTGATTTTGTTACAATTTTTATAAATATTATATAATTTTCATATAATTTTAAATACTATTCTTCAGAGATGTAAAGAATATGCTTAATATAAGATTTTATGAACTTTTTCTATAACCCTAAAAGTTATTACAATTTATACATTTACAAAAAAAAAGAAAGAAATAAAGGCCTCAAGAAAAAATGAAAACAATTTTATTTTCCAATTGGAAGATGGATTTAAAAATATTATTTTTTTTCTAAAATGAACCATTTGTTTTCAGGCTCAATAGACTTATTTTATGAAGCTTTTTTTTAATAAAGATCAATAGATACTGCTACCTTATCTATAAAACTCAGAAATTGAGTTATTTTTATAACTATATTTTTGTTGACAAAATTGTGAAAATATGGATAAATTAACGGAGCATTTGTACAAAGCAAGCAGCAAAAGCATAACATATTTCATTCATAATATTAAATTTGCATCAATTCTGGAGTAATTGAATACAGTGAAGTTGCAAAAAAAAATTCATAGAAAATGAAATAAAAGAAAATTTTAAAATGTGTTTGCATCTTTCAAAATAATATGTAGGGTTAGAAAAATAGAACAGAGTAAGAAAATCTTGAATAGTTTTACTGGCTTATTTTTCATTGAAGCCGATTATCAAGTGAATCAATGGTAAGGGTTTTGTGTAAGAAATAAAGTACAATATAATTTTACACATTTGTACCTTTCACATACTTGATCAGAGATATTGAGACTGAAGTTAAAAAAAAATAACCAAAGAGTGCAATAGAAAAAAATGACCTTGGAAAAAACATTCATGGATCATATCAACATTATATAATTTATGGATAATGGTTTGGTCATCAGGTTTTTTTAGCCTTTCATTCTGCTTACATTTTCCCCAAGTACCATTTTGAGAGTTTAGAGAGTAATCCTATAACTTCAAAGAAACTCCATTTTTAAGTATGATCAGATCATTCCATAATATTAAGAAAAAGAGTCATTTCATAACCCCTCATTATCCTACTATTCCTGAGATATTAATTGGTTGCACTATTGGCCTATAAAGAGTTCCATTTATAGGAGATAATTAGTGAAGTGTCAAAAATACCTCAGGCAAAGACAGAGTTGTCATGAGGGCAGTGATAATATGGATCTTAAACATGATATTAAAGTCTCAATACATTAGAAAGAAAATAGTCAAATATGAGACTTTTGTTCCCCCAAACCAGGCCCAGAGCTATAGGAAGTGCTTGTCAAATAATTACATAAAATTAGCACAATGTTAAAGGAAAGTAGAAAATTGGGAAAAACAAATTCAGAATTACTCTAATAATATTAAAAACAATAAAAGTAAACAAGCTACATTGGAAAATGGCATATAAACTTACAGTTGTTGTATAAGCAGCTTCCGGATCATCTTCTAGCACTCGGGAGAGACCAAAATCAGAAACTTTGCATACTAAGTTGCTGTTCACCAATATATTCCTAGCCGCCAGGTCTCTATGAACATAGCCCATATCAGAAAGATACTTCATGCCTGATGCAATGCCTCGGAGCATGCCGACCAACTGGATGACTGTGAAGTGGCCATCATGTTTCTACAAGAGAAGCATAATTGTTAAAATTGATGTATTTTAATATAGTGTGTGTGCATGAGTGTGTGTAGGAAACAGAACACTTGCATTTATTTTATCAGAGCCAATGAACATAAACATCAAGTATGCTGAACATAATGTTCATAAAGGAATGTAAGGATTTGTTTGAAGTTGAGTGGGGAAAAGTCTAGCTAGAAGTATGATAAAGGAAAACTAAACAAAAGATAGAAGGGGACCAACCAAATTTACTTCCAGAAACATGATTGAAAAAAACTTTTGGTAACAAGAGGGAACTAATGTCAAATAAAGTGAGATCAAAGGTTACTGAGAAAATGGAATGCACTTTCCACAGCTACAAGCTTTGAACCAGCCACACAGGTGGGCAGGAGGTCAGCAAAGCCTACAATTGGATGAAATCTATGTGATAACTAGAAATACTGTGAAAAATGGTAGTTAGGCAAGGTCACTCAGGAAACAGAAAATGTGATGGAATGAACAAGAACAAAGTTAAGAAAGCTGCTACTGAAAGAAAAAAGTCACAAGCAAACAGAAAATAACTAGTTTTTTTTTTCTCGATTTTTTTTTTAAGTACATAGAACAAATAGAAAAGAAGCTGACAATAGATCAAAAACAGGACTACTTTAAGTCTCGCTTGGGAAGATTAAATTAAATACTGTGATATGAATAATGAGCCAGGAAGAGTATTGTTATATAATAGTTAATAACATTTTATTCCCTCCACCTTGATTTAAAAGGAATGTAGATTTTATGAATGAGAAAAAAAATCCAATTATCATCTGTGCAGGATGTTTAAAACTACAAAACCAGATACAAGAAGTATCCTTGAAATTAGAGAGGATGAAGATTAAAAAATATTTTAAGTTTTAAAAATAATTTATATCATTTTTCTTATTTGGAGATTATTGTCTTTAATGGAGTTATAGAGAAACATAAAAACTTCTTGAGTTGGTTTTATATATCAGGCCAAATTTATTTATTAATGATATTAAAAGTGAATCTCTAGTAAGAGATTATAGGGTGGTATTATCTTATATCATATAGGAGAAGCACAAATAAGAGTATCATAAGAGTTTTCCAAGTTAAAGCAGTTTTCACAGATGTTTGATTTAAAACTACAGTGTAACTTCTTAAGCACAGGGTGATCCCACTGTATCTGTCATAGTGATAAGGCCTCCTATACAATGATGATTCATTGGTGCTTTAAATGAATACGGTTATTCTACAAATGAAATAAACTTTATCTTACTATATCAACTTATCTCCCTGATAGCTCTCTGATAATATCTCTCCACTCAAGTGCAGAGTAAGGAAAAGAACCCTCTCCTAAAAGAAGCACTCTTACAGTACAAGTATCCATTTAAGCAGGCTCTTCTGTATAATTAATGTCTAAAAGATAACCTAGCAAAGAAAATCTTTGGTGTTATTAGCTCTTTATGTTTCTAATCCATCTTCTTAGAACACTATCAGGCGAAATCTGCCTATTCTATCATGTTCTCTACCTATTTCACCTCTATTAGGAATCTCAAAACCTCTGAGTAGAATTGAAAGCATTAATTTTTTGGCCTAGAAAGGATTATATTAAATTTAATAAGGTGGCTCTTTTATCTCTTAAAAAATAAAGTTGTTTCATATTACAGTTATTGTCAAGCAGAATTTCTAAGTAGCAGGAAATATTAATGAAATAACCCGAAATCTACAGTGTGCCTCAGTTTTCTTATCTGTACAATGAGAATAGAGTCATCTAACTCAGACTTAGAGGGAGAATCACTTATAAAACTCACACACTGATCCTGAATTATTTTTATAATGGTTATTATTTAATAAGTTCTGATTATCATAAAAAATTTTATAATCGCAATGAGTCAAAAATTTTCTTTCCAGTTTACTGAAAAATTCACTGAGAACATAAGCATTAGGTACATAAAGATGAATAGTTAACAAAAGACTAAGTTGAAATTTGATTTCTTATTTACTTTTGGGGCAGTATAAAGCACCAAATTATTTTTGACAGCTTTATTGGGATGTAATTCTTACATCATACAATTTACCTTTATATAAAGTATACAATTGTTTTTAGTATTAGGGTTGTGCCGTGATCATCAAAATCTTTTTTAGAACTTGTTCATCCCCTACAAGATAAACCCCACAGTCACTAACAATCACTCCTTACTTTTCCCCAACCACCTCCAACACCCTAGGCAACCACAGATCTACGTTACATCTCTAAAGATTTCCCTATTCTGGATATATATCTGGTAGGTGAAATCCCACATATGTATTTTTTCTGTCTTCTTTCACTTAGTATAATTTTTTTTGATTCATTCACATTATAGCATGTATCAATGTCACTTTTTATTGCTAAATATTTTTATTCCTTTGCTTATTCATTCATTAGTTGATGATACACATTTGGTTTACTTCTACTTTCCAGCTCTTATGCAGGTTATTCATTAAAAAAATGTTTTTTAGTTGTGACTGGACACAATACCTTTATTTTGTTTATTTATTTTTATGTGGCACTGAGGATTGTACCCAGTGCCTCACACATGAGAGGCGAGCACTCTACCACTGAGCCACAACTTCAGCCCCTATGCAGGTTGTTCTTTACTTGATCATTTAAAATATTCTTGTTAGCAACATTTAAAGAGACTTGAATTAACTGCTTTCCTATCAACCACTCAGCAATCATGGTTCTAATAACAGTAAGTGGTATCATTTAAAAGGGGAGATTTTGGTGTGTGAAAACAATTTAAAACACCTTTTCCATGTTCTCTCATGGGACTGCAACAATGTATATTATTATCTCTAATTCAATTGGTGCAGAGGTCCTTGAGGTCAAAATTATTTCCATCATACCACTAAGATATGTGCCCTGGCCTTCCACTGTGCTGTCATGTGAGCTAATGGTGGGTAAACCATGAATCAAGGCAGTAGCTCTAAATCAAACTGTACTGGTATTTTCATATTTTTCTCAGCCAAATGAACTCACAGGAAAAAAAAAAAAAACAACTAGTTTCTTTTAAGAATGTCATTAGTGAATTAGTTAAACTTTTTTATTATGTTAAATCTAGATCTGTGATGAGACAATCTCAGGATTGATACCTTTGAGGAAGAGAAGAAAGCAGGATTAGGCAGCAAGGGAAAGATGAAATGCCACTATGCCACCATTCCATGGGATATTGATGTTTTAGATCTGAAGTAACATTTCAGAGTTGGCCAAAATTAAGGAAAACATGCTGGAACCTTGTACAGTGGTGTACTGTCTCATTACAATCACTAGATTCCAGACAAACCTGTAACGGTGTCATGGCCTTAGGTAAGGTGGCTTTCTTCAGCCACAGGCATTCCCTAGAGAGGGGCTCAGGTAAGATCCATCAGCTTCCCAAACTCCTAAAGTGACAGCAGTAAGGGAGTTGGTCCTGAGAGCTCACCCCAGTACACTTCCTACATGCAAATCCCTTTTCTATATTTTGTTTCCTGGCAGACACACTTGTGATAATCTCTATATCTAACTGCATATCTGTCTGACTACTGATAAATCCATCCATCCATCCATCCATCCATCCATCCATCCCTTCCTCCCTCTATCTATTCTTTATAAAATGTTGGCTTAATGACAGAGAAGCTTCAGAAACAGTTCTGTATTCTTTTGGGAGAGTATATCTTAACTGCTGCCATCTTGTTCTAGGGCAAAAATAGCTAACATTTATGAAACTGTACAGACCAGTCACAGTCTAAGGTCTGTACAGGTATTAACTCATTTAATTTTCACAACAACTGTGAGATGTTACTGTAGTTATTATCTCTATTTTGTAGATGGCCAAACTGAAAGAAATTTGATAACCAGAAAGCAGCAGACCCAGGATTTGAACTCTGAAAAATTAACATACAGCATATATTCTTATTTTCTGCAGTTGTGAGAAAAAAAACTGGTCCAAACACAACCTCAGTCTGGGCTGGTTTGGGCAGCATAATTTAACATAATAAAGGAAGTTCTAAAAGACCTTTGAGACCATTAAAATAAGACCAAACAAATAAGAACACTACAGAAAAACTAACATGGGAATCCATTCATCTATGTTTGGCTGAAAAGAATAGCCCAGTTTATTAATATATGAGGTATGGTTCAAATCCATTTCTCTAGAAATAATTCAATTCTCTTATTTAAAAAAAAAAAAAAGCTATATTCCTTTTCTAGTCCTTGTCAACATAGTTCCCTTAAGTTTGGTTTAAGACATCCTGGTTTCCTTGAATATGGCTAATGCATGGTAACTGAATTAAACAAAGTTTGACACTATCTTGAAGTGCACTGGTTGTTATTGCTATATTATTTCTTTTGTATTTTATAAAATAGACGACTTTCTTTCCTTAAGACTGGACATGAGTCTTCTCCCTTTTATGTAGCAATTCTATTACAGCATCCACTATGCTGCCATCCATTGTCTCAGCACTCGATAAATATTAATTCAAATTGAATTGAATTGTTTATGAGGGGAGGAGAAAAATGTAAGGGCGCTGAGATTTAATATCTTTGGGCTTCTACTGGAGATTAATCAAAAAGAAACTATGAATTATTTTATGACATATGGTTTCTTCTCAGGAAGGCAGATTCAAATGAAAGAGAGTGAATATGGCATATTTACACACTGCAGCTCAGAGCTGGGTAGCTAGAATTCTGTTTGTTTTCATCATTTCTGTCTTTGCTTTCTCAATCTGACTGCTGAGAAACACAGTTTACCCTCTATCTGACAGAAAGGGTGAGCCTGATTGGGGGGGTTTTTTGAAAGTGATACATAAAATGTCTGCATGCCGCAGAGTTCCATAGGTTCCCCTAGGACCCTAAAGCACAGCAACCATCAGCTCTGAGCACTGGCATGTCATATTGTCTCTGCAGTAACACAAGATCTTTTCTATGGTTTTCAAGGTCCTACCCTGTAAGCTGTACCCACAGACACTTTAAGCATCTCAGTGTTCATTCTTGTTAGGCTGAGCTTAAGGCCTTGGCCTGAGTTTGACAAATGTGGGATTTCATCCATGTTGTCCTGAAGCTATCACATTATTGTCTAATGAGTTTTTTTTTCCCTAAGTAAATATACTCATATCTGATGAAAACATAAATCTTGCCCCATCGACTAGCTTAAAAACCCTTCAATGATATCAAGGACAGAATGTAATACAATGTTGTTAGCATGAATGCAAGGATTTGACCTTTGCTTATGCCTTTAGTCTCTCTTTTGGTAATTGGTGCATTATAATTATACATAATAATGGGATTTTAAAAATATGTTTGTACATGCACACTATCTGTAGTCTTTTGTACTTACTCTGCTTCAAAATTTTTTGTGTATTAAATTCAACCTGACAATATATCATTATGTGTCTAATGTGCTTGGCTTACCCAGTTCCCTCTTCCAGGAATGTATTCTAATTTTTTATCACCTGAGGATTTCATTAAAAATGTTGAATCACCAAATTCATTCTTTTGAATAGGAATCATTAAATATCTACTATGGGGCAATAATTGTTCTAGACTGGGGGTCAACATGAGAAGTAAAACTGAAAGGTGCCTGTTCTGATTGTTCCTAAATTTAAATGCAGACAGGGAGATAGAAAATATATAGTAAGAATAAGTGAGATCATTTTAATTAATGATGAACTATAAAATAAAAAGTGGAGTGATCTAAAAAGGAATGACATGGTGGAGACTGCGAATAGTTCCCAGATGTGCAAATGGCTTAAGATAGGAATGAGTTAGTCATGCTTGAGAATTGAAGGCCAATGAGGCTGGAGTTGGTTGAGTGAGGACAGTAAGAGAAATGCTGGAAAGGTAGGACAAGGTAAAATCCAGCAGCAGGGCCATGTAAACAATTACAAAGAATTGAAATGTTTTCTAAATGTTGAGAACTTACAGAAGAATTTTAACTGGGGATTGAGATATATTCTGATTTGCATGTGGAGAACGGAAGCAGAAAGGTCATTTTGGAAGCTATTAGAGTAATACTGGAGAGAGATACTGGTGGTTGGAACCAGGTTTGTGATTTATTTTAGAGACACAGCCATCAGGACCTGGAATGGACTGGGCAAGGGAAGGACTGGTGAGGAAAGTAGGAGAATAAAATTGGCTCCCGTTTTCTCGAGACGCTAGTCTATACCAACAGTGGCTAAAACCATATATGCATGACCCTATATCTCCCTCTAAATTAAACATAATCTCTTCCACGGCAAAAAACATAACTTGTTTTTCATCTTTGTAACCTCAGGGCCTAACAACATGCCTGGCACATGGTACTTATTAAAATCTATTCACTCACTGGGTTGAACTGAATTTATTTTTCTCTTAAAAAAGTAAAGATCTTTGGACTTTTAGTAAGTAGCAAGAGATTCTCTAGAAGTATTTTTCATAGAAAATTGACTTTATTATTGGAGATTCTCTGAGAATATCACGAATGAATAAGAACATTGAAGCACTGATTATAGCTATCTCAATTTTTGTGGGCAAGAATCCTTGATAAGGACTACCAGACAGTTATACTTTTGCTTAGAATGAGGAAAAGGGAACTAAATACCTTATAATATTTCTGTTATATTTATTTCTAGGTCTTCACTGGAGAATCAAAGTGATGTCAAACCCACAAACCCTTAGAGACTATAAATGATCTGCGGACCACAATAAAAATCATTGTTCTTAAACTTTTGCTGAAAATGTGCTATATCCTTTATAAAAAGAGATAATTTTAGTGATACACCTCCTAAAAAGGTTAGACATGATTAGTATTGACCACTATACTCAGTAGATGATAAACTGGCATTTGTGAGTAGAACTAAAAACAATTATACATCTCTCATTCAACAAACATTTATAGAGGATCCAATTCACAATTAAGTACATTAGTGACCTACAATAAATACACAGACTTCCAAAGATTCCTCACAAATAAGGTGCAGTAAACATTACAGGATAATGACAGATTTAAAATGAAGTAGTGAAATTTGGTTCATGTGTATTTTGAAAGATGTTTTTGGTTCACTTACCCCAAGTTATAGGAGGTGGTACCAGTTTTCAAGACAGATTAGAAGGCTTAGCTGAAGGCTTGTAAAATTATTACATGCAAACTTTTGACATGCACTGTGAAATGGTTGTACAGGAAATGTGCCTTCCTAGATGGTTTATAAAAGACTGAGGTATAAAAATAGTGAATGCTATAAGCCTCTTGTCTCCCTGCTTCTGTTGTTGCTAGAGGTCACTCAGAGAAAATGAGATGTTGTGAGAAACACAATGGATTAATATGAGAGAAAAGATGAGAATCTATGAAGCACACAACTAGGAACCAACGTTTGGGTTTCTGCTTGTCTCTTGGTCCAAAAATATCTTCACCTATCTTGTACTCATTTTTTCACTTCTTTTTTGTTTTGTTACCTGGAATTCCATTATTAAAATTCTATTTGGTTTTACAAATGCATGTAAAAAATGCACACTCTTCTGGAGAAATGAGAACAGTATTTGTGAGCAACATGCTAGTATGAATTCATCTAACCCTACATCCAACTGAAATCTGGGACAGTGACATAATGGGTGCTTAGAGTAGGGTGAAGAGAGGATCCAAGTTATAGGTGATCATGCAAGATGGAAAAAGGTCTATCCTGGGGGTACAAGGGGATGGGATGATGTACTACCATATGTAATATATAGCAGTAAAAGTTGAATATTTAAGGACCCAGGAAGTGAACATGAAGAAAGAGGTAGATGACAAAAAATATGGCCTTTAAAAAAATGTTTACCAAGGGTAAGTCATGTAGATGGGAGGAAAATATACTTCCCCCATTTTTGAAGGAAACTCCCACCCCCACTGGAAGTTACATCCTTCAGCTATAATCTGTATTAAAAAGGCTTTTACAGGTCTGCCTAGGGACTTAAGTGAAATCTTTAAAAGAAATATTTATGTGAAAAAGCGTTCTTGAGTTCTGAACAATTGATTCAATGACTTTGCAGAAAATAGCCCTTGGAGTATTAATTCTATAACTTAAGTTTAAAGTTATAATTCTGTTTTTATATGTTTCTAAATCAGAAAGTTGACGATGTTATGACTTTTTAACATGCTCTTGAATTTGAAAAAGGAATGACTAGAGTTATTTAAAGATTTGAAAATATCAAATCACTTTTGTTTTAAAATAACAATTGAATAAATAAAAGTCAATATCAACTTTTTACTGAAAACCATCTTGGTTCTTGTGGTCTCCCTAGTTGAAAATCTTACTATAATTTCCTGTGGAATACTTAACAAATCCTTCAAAGACTTTTTTCTTATAGTCATCATGGACTTTTTAACTTAAGTTAGGCAGAGTTATATTTTTAGCTATAGGTGCGAGAGGCCACCAAGAGTGGACTCAGAAATTTTAGACATAAGGAAACTTAAAAATGTCATTTATAATATAACTAAAAAAAATCTAGGAAGAAAAGATGTAGCTATGGATTTGTGAAACATGGCAGTTGGATTTCAGAATTACATTTTAAGAGCTTAAAATCAATCTGACTATAATATAGCTTAAGCTCACAGAGCTTACTACTGAATTTGCTTTTTTTCTTTTTCTTTCTAAAGTTTTTGCTCCAGTTTCTATGAAGATAATCTATACATGCTTTGGGTGCTGCATTTTTATAATGTCAAACAAATTTAAAATTGTTTTGGCTGGTATATGGGATGAAGTGTAACAGAATGCTATCCTATAAAGCATCATTAACAAGCATCAGAATTGACCAGGGACAGTTATGTAGAATATATATCTGTTTGTGTCTGCATGCGTATCTTGGAAAATCTGTTTAGGTTGGTGATTCTGGTTTTCCAGCATGATTGAGAACCACAAGTTTAGGGTTTAATAACTAGTTATGTAAATCTAAAATCTCCTGTGTGGTTCAAACACAGAGAAAGGAAAGATTAAAGAGAAGTTCAGAAATGCATAGAATTTCTCCATTATATCAGTATAATTGTAAATTATAAAGCAATTAAAATCAGTGTAATATTTTTTATTTAAAAGGAGAATATAAAAGGAGAATTAACAAGGAGAATAATAAAATACAACTTCATAGTAACAGGTAGTACAAATTATAAATGCTAAATACACTAAATGTTTAAAGAGATAAACTTAGGGTACTGGGTATTGATGCTCTAACTTCTAATTTAAAAATAAAAGTTCAGTTGTCCTTATGCTTGGCTCCAAGTGCACCATGCTTTATATATTTTATTATTTAGTGTAATATTTTTAGAATTTTTATTTGATATTAACTTGGCATAGTTTTAGTAAACAACAACATTCACTTGTATTAAGATTTACATATTTTTTCTCTTAAAATTAATTAGGATTGGATTCAATTGCACCTTTTACAGTTTAAAATATTGGTGAGTAAAATCAATTTTATTTTATTTTTCACAGTTGGACATAAGATGAAGGTTATACAGATTAATTTTGCCCTTATACCTTGGCGCTAGTAGAACCACATATACACAATTTACAAGAAAAGTGTGTTAATAAAATTCAGCTCTCATTATTAATAAATAACTAGCATAAGGTAAAATGCCATCTTTACTAGATTTATAGTTTGAGTACATAAATATTTTAAAGATCCCTTTAATTTTTTAAATTAATATTTGCTTTGCATTTGTTCAAGGAACTCTTCAAGTGACTTACATTGCTTCTGAAATGCTGATATGAAATTATATGTATTATTAAATCCTCTTATTCCTGAGGCATATGCAGATTTTTTAAATAATGAAAATTAAGACTATTTTTGTCACCTGATGAAGCAGACCAGGATGCAACAGAAAAATAACTACAAAATTCTAGTGACATGTTCTGAAACACACTATAGTGATACTGCAGGATATTATGAATACTTTACTAGAACTTGTCCTAGGAATTTTATGTCTTTCAGCCATTTAATAGTAAAACACAATAACCTTCGGAGTCAGTTTTTGCCTATTGTTTTCCTTGAATTTTCTTTTTTTTATTGGTTGTTCAAAACATTACAAAGCTCTTGACATATCATATTTCATACATTAGATTCAAGTTGGTTATGAACTCCCAATTTTACCCCAAATACAGATTGCAGAATCACATCGGTTACACATCCACATTTTTACATAATGCCCTATTAGTAACTGTTGTATTCTGCTACCTTTCCTATCCTCTACTAACCCCCTCCCCTCCCCTCCCATCTTCTCTCTCTACCCCATCTACTGTAATCCCTTTCCCTCCTTGTTTATTTTCCCATTCCCCTCACAACCTCTTATATGTAATTTTGTATAACAATGAGGGTCTCCCTCCATTACCATGCAATTTCCCTTTTCTCTCCCTTTCCCTCCCACCTCATGTATTTGTTTAATGTTAATCTTTTCTTCCTGCTCTTCCTCCCTGCTCTGTTCTTAGTTGCTTTCATTATATCAAAGAAGACATTTGGTATTTGTTTTTTAGGGATTGGCTAGCTTCACTAAGCATAATCTGCTCTAGTGCCATCCATTTCCCTGCAAATTCCATGATTTTGTCATTTTTTAGTGCTGCGTAATACTCCACGGTGTATAAATGCCACATTTTTTTTATCCATTCATCTATTGAAGGGCATCTGGGTTGGTTCCACAGTCTAGCAATTGTGAATTGTACTGCTATTCTTGTTTATACACTTCATCCAAGTCACCAGCAAAGGATATTGGCTCTACTTTTCAAACTGATGTTGCTGAAGCCATCATCATTTCTTACCCAGATTATTACAAAAGTCTCCTAAATTCTCTGCATTCATATGTGCCTTATTTTAACCTCTTTTTAATATAGCAACCACAGTTATCCTTTAAAAATGTAGTTACATAATCATTTTATGCCTGTATTCCAAATCCTACAATGGCTTCCTATATGACCCAGAGAAAATTCAAAGTCATACTAATAGTCAAGAAAAATCCTATTTCTATGGATTTCCAACTCAGCTGTATATTGGGCTCAACTAGGTAAACTTTTGACAACTAGTAGTGCATGTGTCTCATCCCAACTGGTTCTTTAATTGGTCTAGGGTACAGCTTAAAACTTAAGATTGCTAAGATTTTCAAATTAGATGGCTGTAATGTCCATCCAGGATTGGGAATCACTGTGTCCAAAATCTATGCCTCTTTCTATCTCTGTCATTTTTGTGTCATATTTTTTCTGTCCACCTTTCCTTTGCACATTCTACTGAAGCCAAAATTATTGAGAGAATATATATTTAATTGTAATTTCATTATTGATATCCTCATCAGTAAAATGGTGATAATACACAAAGGATTTAAAATCAGCATACTACAGTGAAACAGCCAGATTAATGTTTATAGCAGTATAATTCATAACAGCTAAGTTATGGAGTCTAACTAAGTGCCCTTCAACAGATGAATGAATAAAGAAAATGTGGTATATTTACACAATGGAGTATTACTTAACCACAAAGAAGAATGACTTTATGGCATTTGCTAGTAAATGGATAGAAATAAGCCAGTCGGCAAAATTCAAAGGAAGAATGTTTTCTGATATGTGGAAACTAATTCACAATAAGGCAAAGAGAATATAAAAAGAAAGAAGAGAAGAAAGATCAGTGGAGAAAGGTAATGAAGGGAAGGGAAGAGGGATGGGATCTGAGTGACAGTAGAATGAGTCTGACCTAACTTTTCTATGTATATATATGAATGTACCACAGTGAATCACACTATCATTTACATCTACAAGACAATAATTATAAAAATTTACATAAAGAGCAGAAAGATCAGTAGAGGGAAGGGAATAGAGAGGGAGAAGCAGGGGGAAGGGGAAGTACTGGGAAATGAATTAGAATAAATTATATTCCATACTTTTACAATTATGTCAAAATGAATCCTATTGTCATGAATTGCTAAAAAGAACCAATGGTGGTGGGGAAGTGAAAGGATAACCTATGGGCTAAAAGAGACTTGAGACACATCAATCAATGCAAGGTATGCTTCTGTTTGAATCTTAATTCAAATAAATACATTACAGTTTTTTTTTATATTATGCAGCAATGGGGTATGTTTGAATACTGACTGAAGTTTGATGAAATTGAGAATTTTTGTTGATTTTTAAGGTATAATAATGGTATTATAGTTACATACTATATAAAGTCCCCACCTGCTGCCACTTCCATGTGGGATGAGGCATGGAACCCAGGGCCTCAGGCATGCTAGGAAAGCACTCTACCACTGAACTCATATCTGATCCCCATTTAAACTTCTTATCTTTTGGAGAGAGCCACAGAAATGTTTAGAGATGAAATGATAAGATGTTTAAGACTTGCATCAAGATAATCCAATACAGAAAGGGCTAAATGGGCATATAATGCCCATGAACTGATATTTATAGTCACCAGGCAATGGGCACATGGGGTTTTGCTATATTATTATCTTTGATTGTTTATATACTTGAAAATGTCCATAATAAGCAGCTTAAAAAGAAGCTAAAAAGATAGTAATAATATTTACTTAATGGTGCTGTTGTTAGCAATAGATGAGTCACTGCATGAGACCAGAATAATGCCTGACTCAGAAAGCAAATACAAATGTTAGCCGCATTAGTTAAGCATGTTAACTAATGACCATTAATATTGGCCATTGACTCCCAGGTTTTCACATGGGAACTGTTATCCCTGAAAGTGCCTCATTTTAGAAATTTTAAACATCAGTTTAGTATTATGTTGGTAAAATGCTGTCTAGAGAAAAATAAGACTATATATCAGTGATTTGTTGCATTTCACAATAAATAATTTCATCATGGCAAATTTTAAGCTACTAACAATGTAACAATTATCTTATAAAATTCTTGACTATTTAATAACCATCCCTTGTTGACTTATCTGATTCTGGCTCTAGTGCTGACTGTCAACATTCTACTTGCTGGCTACATCCTTGTTCTCTTCAGTTCTCTTACCTTAATATACAGCTGTACTTCCTCTTGTACCTAATATAGACTTAAAGCACACAAAATTTCTATTTATTTCTAATAGATTATTTCTTTAAAAAATTTTTAAAATTCTATATGACAGTAAAATGTACTTTGATACATCATAATAATGGAGTATAATTTCTCATTCTTCTGGTTGTTCATGATTTAGAATCACACCATATATGTACATATGGTAATAATGTCTGATTAATTCTACTATCCTACCTTCCCCATAACCTTTCCCCTCCTTCACTCCCCTCTACCTAATCTAAAGTAACTCTATTCTTCCCTACCCCCTCCCCTTATTGTAAATTAGCATCTGCATATCAGAGAAAACATTTGGCTTTTGTTTTTTTAGGATTGTCTTTCTTCACCTAGCCTGATATTCTCCAGCTCCATCCATTTGCTGGCAAATGCCATAATTTCATTCTTCTTTAATGCTGAGTGATATTCCATCATGTGTGTACATACACACACACACATAATCACATTTTTAACCCTATTTCTTTAACTATCATTAACTTACTGGTTATATACCTATATTATTTCACTATTACCACAATTCCTTAGAATTATTATTATTATTATTATTTTCTTTCTATTGTGTACCTGTTCTACAAACTAGAGTTTCTATCATCTCCACTCTTACCTTTTAGGGATTTGAGTGTTTGTGTTGAAAATCACATAAGAATGTATACCACTGTCATAATAAATTTACATTCTTCAGTAGTAGCTGGACATTCAGCAGGACTGGTTAGTTATTTTTTTTCCAGATTCAAAACTCCCAGACTGGCAGGTTTGAGGGAATAGCACAAGTAACTAGTACTAATAATTACATTGCTTCTGGACAGTAATCCAGAAGATCCTCTTCCCTGCTACTTATAATGTGTACCATTAAAAACGTTGGTAAAGATTTTTAGCTGGTTACCCTTGCTGAGTTCAAGAAAAGACCATTTCTGGAATAGTCTCCTCTGTAGGTATAGCTTTTTAATGATCAGCTACTATACTTCTCAACTCTTGCAATTATTCCAAATATTCACTCTAAATGGGGGTCTGTCCTCAAACTACCCTGTTCTGTTCTCCATTGTGTAAAAATCAAAGAACATCAGATATAAGTTCCTTTATTTTATGCTTGTTCCTTATAAATCTATCCAGATCCACAAAACACAGTCTGTTTAGTCTTGGAAGATGGTATGCTTTCTGTTGTTCAAAATCAACATTCCCTCCGGGTTCCTGATTTTTACACCTTTCCATCTCTTGTGATATTTTACCTAATCAATTTAATTCTTTAATTCTTTCCTTTTCTTCTCCTTCAGTATATTGCCTAATTCTTCTACTTTGAGTAAAACCCTTGATTTTTAAGATACAACCTTTGTAAACACATATATAGTTTCCCTGACAACAGCAGAATACATGTTCTTCCCAATTGTGAATGGTACATTTTCCAGCATAGACCATATGTTTGGCTACAGATTAAAATCTAAACAGACTTTTAAAAATAGGTATCATATAAACTATTTTCTATGTGCACAACAGATGAAGATAGATGTCAGTAAAAGAAAGAAAACTGGAAAATACATAACTTTATGGAGAGATGATTAATACACTGTTAAAAATGGATCAAATAAGATATGGTAAAGGTGATTAGGAAATACTTAAAGAAAAATGAAAAGATATCATACCCAAACCTGTAGAACACAGAAAGAAAAGTGCAAAGGAGAAAATTTTTGGTTCTAAATGCTTACAATGGTAAAGAAAATATCAAATCAACAACCTAACTTTACAATTTAAAGGATAAGAAAAGGAAGAACAAACTAAAAACCAAAGCTACCAGAATAAGGAAATAATAAAAACTAATAGAGCACAGAAAAATACAGAATAGACAAATAATAGTGAAAAACCAAAAATGAAACCAAAAGTTGGTTCTACAAAGAGATCAACAAAATTGACAAACATTTTGCTATATTGACCAAGGGGCTGGGGCGGAGGGGGGCGGGGGAGAAGATGCAAATTATTTAAGTCTGAAGTGAAAATGTGGATATTTCTACAGATTCTATAGGAATAAAAATTATAAGAGAATAGTGAATAATTATATATGAACAAATGTATAACCTGAATAAAATGAAACAATTCAAAACAATAAAACTACCAAGATCAAATCTGAATAAGTAGATAATATAAATAATCTATAAATATTAAGACTGTCCAATCAGAAATCAAAAGTCTCTTAACAAAGTAAACCCCTTGATCAAATGGCTTCATTGGTGATTTCTATTGAACATGAACTAACATCAATTCTTTTCAAATTTTTCCAAAAAAAAATTGAAGAGGAAGGTCATTTTGATTTATTTGATGAGGTCAGCATTGCTCTGATAATAAAGCTAGAGAGATGCTACAAAAAAAAAAAAAAAAAAAAAAAAAAAAAAAAAAAAAAAAAAAAAAAAAAAAAACTAGGGACCAATATCCCTTATAAACATTGATGGAAAAAAAATCTTCAAAAAATAATACCAAACAAAATTTAGCCACATATCAAAAGAATCACATATACCATGACCACATGGGATGCATTCATGAAATGCAAGAATGGTTAAAATGTGAAATTTAATTAGTGTGATAGATCATATAATGTGATGAAACACCTTACATGATGATCTCAATTGATGCAGAAGAAGTGTGACAAAATTCAATCCCTTTTAGTGATAAAAACTTTCAACAAACTAGAAATAGAAGAAACCTACCTCAAATAATAAATCCATATGTTAGAAAACACTGCAATATTTTAATAGTTAAAGATTGAAAGCCTCTCCTTTAAGATCAGGAGTGAGACTACAAGATGCCATTTTCATCACATATTCAACACAGTACTGGAAGTTCTAATCTAAGCAATTAGGCAAGAAAAAGAAAACAAAACAAAACAAAAGAACAATAATCATCTCTCTGTTGACCCTAAAGATTCACATACACACAAAATGGTAGAATAAAAAAAAAATCAGCAAAAGTATTGAATACTAAGTCATCAATAATAATCAGTTGCTTTTTAATTACTAAGAATGAACAATCTGAAAAGGAAATTAAGAAAACAATTACATTTTCGATAGTATCAAAAGAAATAAAACACTTAGAAATTAACATAACCAAAGAGTTGAAAGACTAATATAGTGAAAACCAAATGGAAAGATGGTCCCATGCTCATGGACTAGAAGACTTAACTGTTGACAATACTACCCCAAACAATCTACAGATTCAATGCACTTTCTCTCAAAATCCCCAAAATTAATGAAACAGAAGAGTCCTCTGTAAAATTCATAAAGACTCTCAATGGACCCTAAATAGTCAAAACAATCTTTATTAAAGAACAAAACTGAAGAACTCAGGTCTTAATATGAAGATATGACAATCAAAACATTGTGATACTGGCATAAAGACAGAACAAAGGAACAGATAGACCAGAAATTAGCCTTTGCATTTACTATGGTTTGAATCTATGTGTCCTTCCAAAATTCATATGTTGAAATCCAATATGCAGTGTGATAATATTAAGAGGCAGGACCCTTTGGGAATTAATTAAGTCATGAACATTCCTTTTTTTTTTTTTTTAGATTTGATGGACCTTTATTTTATTCATTTATTTATATGTGGGGCTGAGAATCAAACCCAGTGCCTCACACACATTAGGCAAACATTCTATCACTGAGCCACAACCCCAGCCCCATGAACATTCTATTAATGACTAGGATTAGTGCTCTTATGAAAGAGGTTGAAGGGAGCACTTTAGTTCATTTTTGCCCTTATTCTCTTCTATCATGTGAAGACACAGCTTTTGTCCCTATTTCCATGTGAGGATGTAGCAAAACCTGTCATCAGAGAAGCAAAGAGAAAGCCCTTAAATGACAGTGAATCTGCTGGTGTGTTGATCTTGGACGTAACTGCCTCCAGAATTATGATAAATAAAGTTTTATTATGTATAAATTATCCAGACTTGTGTGTGTGTGTGTATGAGAGAGTGTGTGTCTGTATACATATATATACAGTGTGTGTGTACACATATATATGTATACAGACACACACACATATATATCAAAGATTATATATGTTTTATAGTAACCGGAAGGGACTAAGACAATAGCCAAATGACTTTTGACTTGTTTTCTAAGATCATTCAATGGGGGAAAGAATAGTCTTTTTAATGAATCGTGCTAGGGAAGCTGAATGTCCCCATACCAAAGGATGAAGTTATACCTTTATTTAACACCTTATGCAAAAATTAAATCAAAATTGGTCAAAGACCTAAACATCAAACTACGAAACTATTAGGAAAAAAACAAAGGGAAAACTTCATATCATTAAATTTAGCAATGATTACTTGATATGACAGTAAGGGCACAAGAAACAAAAGAAAGAATAAGACATATTGGATTTCCTGAAAATTAAAAACTTTTGTGTATCAAGCAGATATAGTGGCATGTACTTGTGGTCCCAGCTACTGAGAAGTTTGAGGCTGGAGTAATGCTTGAGGCCAGAAGTTAGAGAGGAGCCTAGGCACTAAAGAGACCTTGTCTCAAACAACAACACAGTTATTTTTGTGTACCAAAAAACACCAACAACAGAGTAGAAAGGCAACTCACAGAATGAGAAAATAGTTGAAAATCATGTATCTCCCAACAGATTAGTATTCAGCCTGTATAAATAGCTCTTCAAAATCAACAACCAAAAAAACCAAGTAACCTGATTCAAAACTAAGCCAAGAAACTTGACTAGATATCTCTCCAAAGAAGATATAAAAATGGCAAATGAAAAGATGCTGAACCACACTAATCTTTAGGGAAATCTGAGTCAAAACTATGAGAAACCATATTATACCCATTAGAATGATTCCTTATAAAAACAAAATATTAGAAAATAAGTTTTAGTGATGATTTGAAGAATTCAAAACCCTGTGCTCCATTGGTGGGAATATAAAATGACACCGACAATATAGAAAATGTTAAAGCAGTTGCACAATAAATTAAAAATAGAAGGACTATACAATCTGGCAATATCATTTCTGCACATATATTCAAAATTAATTGAAAGCAAGGTTCAAAGACATATTTTTACACTCAGGTTCATAACAAGTTTCTTCACAATAGCTAAAGCATGAATGCAAACTAAGTGTGCATTGAGAAATGAATGGATAGCAAAATGCCTGTCTTGTCTCTCTCTCACACACATACACACAATGAAATATTATTGAGCCTTAAAAATGGAGAATATTTTGACATAATACTTCAATAAGACTGAACTTTGAGCACATTATACTAAGTGAAATAAGCCAATCACAAACCCCCCCCCCCCAAATACTCTATCTTTTCATTTATATGACATGCTTATGGTATTCAAAATCAGAGGACAGAAAGTAGAATGGTGCTTGCCAGGGCCTGGTGAAAGAGAGAAATAAGGTATTGTTATTTAATGGGTACAGAGTTTCAGGTTTGCAAGGCTGAAAGAGTTATAAAGATGGATGGTGGTGACAGTTACGCGTTGATATAAGTATCCTTGATACCAATGAAATGTGTATTTTAAACTCTTAAGAATAAAATGTATGTTATTTATAATTTATCAAAATAAAAATGTGAAAAATAAAACCTTGATTTTTTTTTCTAGTTTTCTAGCATTTGGTTTATCTTTTGCCTTGATATCTCACCCACTTCTTTCCCCAAAGGAATTATCTCCACCAACTGATTCTTACCAATCTTTCATTCTCATTTTTCAATCTTGTTTCTGCTTTGGAGTAAGCCATTCAAAGTGCCAAGGTCACTGAGGACCTCTGATATGCTAATACATAGATGCTTTTCAGTCTGTCTTTCTGAATTTCTCTGTTGTACTTGACACATTCGCTTAATTGCTCTTTCCTGAAATGCTCGGTTCCCTTTGCTTTAGGTACTCCACATTATTTTTTCCTTCTCATTTCTGTTCCACTTCTTCCTTAGCTACCACAGGAGTCTATCTGTGTTGCCACTTAGGCTGGCATGGAATAGAGTTTCCACTTTGTTCAATTTGTCAGCTTTTCTTAAAAATTCTTCCTCAGAAATACCATGGCTTGGATTTAATAACCACTTTTATGCTGCCAATTTCTAGATCTGAAATATTATTCAAGATTTTTCTGCTGAGTTTCAGATTCATATTTCTAATTGCTGACTGCATGTTACACTGGGTATTTCATCAGCATCTCAAATGTAATGTGATATAAATGAAATGCATCATTTCTTCCCAACCACCAGACCATCCTGGTCCTCCTCTGTGTCTTCATTTTATAGTTGGTAGCACCACATTCCACACATTCTTCTTGTTCCCCACCATCCTTCCCTGAGCATATTTCAAGCTATGGTTTCCTCCCTTAACCAAATCTGGCTGCTTTTCATTTTTATTATTTTATCCTAGATTTTTGGCTTTTGGATGATACTCCTTTCTTATTTGCCCATGCGACTATATTTTGTAAAAACTATGAATAAACCTTTTCTTTCTGTTGAATGATTTGAGATGTGATCAGAGGCTGCAGTATGGACACAGTGCACCATCTTGAACTGACATTGGTGATGGTGTATCTTGGCATTGACAAATTTTGTAATAAATAAATTCATAATCAAGAAATACTGTAAAATAAAGAAGTAGATTTTTGGTTGATATATGACACCTCAAAATCTTAAATAATTTTATAATTATTTTATTTGGATTGCTAGTTTTTATTATTATTACAAAAATGGAGGTCCTAAGATTTAGAGGCAGGTGATTTCCAGGTAAGGGCCACAAAAGTATTTATGAAATTCATATGTGTACTTAGAGACCATTCAGGGATGATTGTCAAGCTTACATTTAATTCATACTGGTACATTTCCTCGGAAAATATTTTTCAATAGAAAAATATGCACCTCAGTGATGCTGTACCTTCTGGGCAGCTAGCCTGATGCTTTTCTCTCTAAGCTAGAATTTGTTTTAAAAATTATAAGCCAACATATAGCTACACCCACACCCATGTCTGCGCACACACGTCTGTATAGGCTCCAACACTGCAAGCCTGCACACTTGATCTTCACCTCCCCACTCCAGTATATGTCTGGAAGAATGTCCACAAGGATCTCAAACAGCATGAGATTTATGAATCCCATGCAATATCACAGCCAGCCAGCCACCAGCTCTGGCACTAGACTGTAATCTTGTACTTAGTTGTGCTACCACTCCTTCATAATAAAATAGCAAATTGAAGTGATTTTCAAATAGTGTGGAAGACCAAAGGGAAATCTTTTCTGCCTCCGGTCAGCACAGAAGGCTCTTAATGAGCCATGGATGGCTCCCTATGATGCAGTACATTTAGCCACTTCCTCCTCTGTGCTCAGAGAAGCTGTGATTATCAAATTCTAAAGCAGTAGTTTGAAAAATGACTTCACTTTTGAGAATTTATGGGCTATATAGACTTATGTATTTTATTTCTGCTTGCCACAGGGAGTTGAGTGCCCGCTATTGACATAAAGTTTATAAAGCCCTCTGTGCTTCTGGCATAGAAGGGATAATATTACAAAGAAGGGTAAGAATATTAAAGAAGGGTGATGCAGGAGCATTAGCCTTATTTATTGCCTCCATTCATTGATTTTTTTAGTATCTTAGATTTGAATTAAAAAGAAATTTAAAACACTACCACCTAGCTAAACCTCTGACCACCTCCCTGTTTTTTTTTTTTTTTTGCATTTTAACCATTTAATTTTATTTTAGTAGAAACTGTATGTGAAGAGGGGGTGATAGCAGTGGACTTATAAGGAAAAGTAGTAAGCAAGTTAACTAAAAGTACTCATAGGATATGCGAGCATGACTTTTTGAGCCATGGACACTTGAATTGGATTCCTTCCTCTGTCATTGGTCACATATAACCCTAAAAGCTTTACAGTAATCAACTCAATCCTTATAATATATGCATATTTGAACAGGTACTATTCAAATTCCTGTTTTATAAGTGAGTCAGAAGTATAGAGGAGTTGATAGCATGCTTGTTCGAGGTTACATAGCAGATTAACTTAGATGGGTGTTCAGGTCTTTAGAGTGGTGGTTTACCATCAGGTAAACATTGACTTTTTTCTTCAGACCTTCAGCTAAGGTCTTACCTACAAAGTATATAATAAGAGCTGAAAAATATTAACTTTCAAAATTTAGATCATGGAATATACCATGTATAAACATGGATTAGTATATTTATTTATTTATTTTGGTACTGGTAATTGAACTCAGGGGCATTTAACCATTGAGTCACATTCCCAGTCCTTTTTTATATTTTATTTAGGGGCAGGGTCTCGCTGAATTGCTGAGGGCCTCACTACTTTGCTGAGGCTGGCTTTAAACTCACTATCCTCCTGCCTCAGTCTCCTGAGCCACTGAGAATACAGGTGTGTGTCACCATGCCTGGCTAGGATGCTAATAAGTAAATATTTTGTTTATAATGTATCATTGGCTTTTTATAGCATATTATAATGGATTCATGATTCAGCAGAATAAGAATTATATCTGAAACTAACATTTCTCACCTAATTTGCTGGTGTAGTCATATAATCCAATTTTCAACAGCTATTGATGATGAAACATTTTGATATGTTTCTGATGAAATTATGTTTTTGAATAAACATAATGGAAGGATACATTTCAAGTACCTTAGGTGGTCCTGATAAATTTTTCTAAAATAATTTAGGACATTTACTGGTGAAATGAATATAGCTATAAAATAACACATTCAAAAATGGCTACAGAAAAGAATAAACCATTCATGTTCCAAACACCTTTGAATTTCCTTTTGCCTTAATGAGCACATGTGGTTGAGAGTATGCATTATGAAAGTGGTACTGCTCTGGGAGAAGCCAAAGATTTTGCTGAATTCAGCTTCTGTATTAAATCAGGACATCATGTCCAGTCACAGTGTAAGTACATCATTGCTGCTAACACTGAAAGCAATTGGAAGAAGAGGGCACAGAGTCAAGAAAAATAAATGAAAATGAGATAAAAAGAGAAAAGTGATATGCAAAGGGAGCACATTCAAATAACATGGGCAAAAAATAAAGTGAAGAAAGAATGCCTCATTTTCACATGAATATAGAGAGAAATATAATACATTCCAAAAGGCAAAATTTCAGTCATTTTGTAATCAAGTAAAATGATTATGTGTATTATTAGACAGATATTAAAGAATGCAGAGATGTGAAAATATATGACCTCTAGCAGGGATGAAAAATATTTATGGTAGTGATTTTTTATGTTTATTTTTTTCACCATCAATGAGGAGTTTCCAAGCATATGATGGCGGCTTTTCAAATATTAAACATGTTATGAATATACTTTGAAATATAACTTTCTGGTGCTTTCTCAGGTTTGTTATTTTATACCATTATAGAAAACAACATTTTAGTTTTTTTTGTATACACTATACTGTTAAAGAGAAGTCACTTTAAAAAGAAAGCTTTAAAATTTTTATTTTAAAATAAATCACCACTGAGGGAATTATGTTTCTTCTTTTGTGAACAGTCCTTCAAATAAACTTAAGAAAGACAAAATTGATAGAACTATCTTTCTGAAGCAAACTTGAGTCATTTTGGTAAGCATTCAGGAATTGAAGGGTCTCAGCATTATAGACAGTGGATAAAATATCATACTAAATTATTAAAAGAGTGGGTGTGGGAGGGGATGAAGTTTCATTTCCTTCTTTATGATAACATCATTTGGAATATACGTGTATACACACAAACAAAGACATATGTATTTTAATATGGCAAGTAAATTTATAGAAGAAATCAATTATAAAGTGTACATCTTATCCCCTTAAAATATTCTAAAGTGTCACAATATCAGATAAATGCACATTAGAGAAATTGCTGCTATTCTTTACAGAAAACCCATGCATAACATTATGCAAAATTTAATTTACAATAAATGATTTCAAATCTAGAACTGAGAATAGTTTATTTAAATACTATCAGAAAAGAGCACCTCACCCTCAAAAAGGAATCTAGAGATCCATTCTCCATATATTCCACCACAATCATTACTGGTCTGCCTGCAAAAGAGCAAGAGAATACACAAGGATTAGACCAGTTACAGAAATACAGCAGTTAGAGCTTTCCAGCTGTGATATCTAAATTATTTGTATATTATTAATAGGAACATCATTTCCCAGCTGCTTCTATAAAACTATACTCATATTATACAGATGGATCTCCCCATTCCTTTCTTTATAGCATTATTTCCTTTTAAGTTTATAAAAGGGACATGAAGTATATAATGAATTACAAAGAAATTAAATATTTCTTTTCCTAAATGCCTGCAATCACTTGTTTACATTATGCTCCCTTTGTCCTCTAGCTTTTCCTTAAAAGAAAATCAACAAGTCAAGGTCAGGGTTTTAGTAGTTACTGCTGCTGCTTTCACAGTTGTGGTACAACTTCAAAGACAGTGCAGCGATTTTGTCTGACTGATATCTGAATGGGCATTTCTGAAATAATCCTAAGATAAAGCAGAAAGGAGAAATTCATAAATTCTCACTGACAACATAGAAACAGTCAAGCATACTCCTGCTTTGAAGGGATTTCAAGCAGAACAATTTCCATGGACTGATGGATGCCCCAGAGTTGGTAGGATTTGTGAGTTCCTGCTCATTTCTTTATTGGACGTAGATTTGATCAACAGACCAATGGTGTTGGTACAAGAAAAATAAGCAATTCTGATTTTGTAGTCTGGTGCAGAAGCTAAGATCAGAAACTAAACTGAAAATCATGTATTTCTTGTTTGATCATATCAATTGTTACAGTTCCCAGCACACCTCTATTAAGTAGAATATTTGACATAAATAACTTTGATTTGTTTCAAAGAACGGAATGCATTTGTTCTGGCCAATTGCTCAAGTTTAAAAGATAAAGTTTTAGATGAAGAGAAAATGATTTTTACCTGAAATAAGTATATACAACATATTTACTTTTTACATCTATATTTCTTGATTCTCATTAGAATTTTTGGCAAGTCAGACTGGACTGTGCATGGTTTTTCCTTGCGACACAAAAAAAGGTCTGGAAAGAAATTATGTGCATGAGCACCAGTGATGGAAATATTAGATCTCATTGTAATTCATGTCTTTCTTATGAACTCGGAGCCTTACAGGTTAGTGAGGGTGACCGTCACAAATTACAACCATGTATGCAAATGCTAGATTTTACATTGGATCTGTATTTTAAAGAAAGATGTGCTAAAGGTTAAATGTAGTAATAAAATTCCCAATTTATCATGCATAGAATTAGAACCCAAAGAAGTTTTCATTTATACTGAATATTAACTTATATTCTATAATGTTCCTTAAAGCCATTAATTTTACCCCAAAACTAACGAAGAAGAACTTTATCAGCAATTATTGAGGTCAGATGAACTGTCAGCACCCTTGTGGGTCAGGATCTAGAATATCTAGGTTTTAAATATGAAAGTTCATCATGAATCTTCTCTTTGGATATTGTTTCAGAGAGCACAGAGATTGGAAACTGACATAAACACTTAGGTAACAAGATGGGGAACATAAAAGGTCATTACTATATTTAAACATAAAAACCCTGAAATCAATATTCCAGTTTGATAAAGGATTAAGGATGTTAAGGGGAAAAAATGGGTTACTACAGCAACTGCTGCCTGAGCTTTTCCCCAGCCTGTAGTCTCACCTCTTTTTACGATATCTTAGCTCTTGTGGCCAGGAGAACCCCTTAGGTTGTTTTTAAACTGGTACCCTTCCCTTAATGATATCAGAATAAAATGACCTTGTAAGCATTTTACTTGTATTGCAACATATCATTCCCATTAGATAAGGAAATGGAAAGAAAATTAAACTACTTATCCAAAGTCAAATAACTAGTGAGCAGCCATATCAGGTAGTTAGTCTTAGAGCTTTGGACCTTTTAACCTTTATGGTATAGCTGCTCCTCAGAAAAGATTTATAGATAAATGCTCCAAGTCTCATCCTGGTAGACAATTTTCTCCAGTGAGGGACCTCATCTTTCCTAACTAGCCTTAGCATCCACTGCTCTAGGAGCTGTCATCTCTTACATTGTTCATAACTATCTCCTTCTGCCTTTACTTCTGAAATTCACCTGACAAGATTATTTTTCCATTTGTTCCCCTCTCTAATACCACCATATGTGCCATTCCACCCCAGAATTTATGCACTACACCTAATCCTGAAAGGTCTCCCCCATTGACATTTCCTATAGGTTCCCATCCCATCTAATATGTGCACTGTCATGTTGGGCTTGGCTTTGTATTAGGTAGTTTTTCTTTTTTATCTTCTCTTTATTTCTCCATTCACTGGATTTCACAAGGTCACTTCCCAAAGAGCAAAGCCTAGTAGGTGCTTCAGAGAAACAAGTTAATTTTTTCTCATCAGTTTCACTATCGTTAAGAAATTAACATCAAGTATTTCATCAGGATTCTTATCTGGGCTGGGGATGTGGCTCAAGCGGTAGTGCGCTTGCCTGGTATGCGTGCGGGCTGGTTCTATCCTCAGCACCACATACAAACAATGATGTGTCCCCCGAAAACTAAAAAATATTAAAATTCTCTCTCTCTCTCAAAAAAAAAAAAAGATTCTTATCTACATGAACACAAAATATTTTGAAATTAATTCTTTTTTTTTTTTTTGAGAGAGAGAGAATTTATTTATTTATTTAAGTTTTCTGCGGACACAACATCTTTGTATGTGGTGCTGAGGATCGAACCCGGGCCGCACGCATGCCAGGCGAGCGCACTACCGCTTGAGCCACATCCCAAGCCCTTTTGAAATTAATTCTACCTATAATTTTTTGGTTAGTACATCAGGCTGTCTTAAAATTCATCAGTGACACATTTCTCAATAATAATAAGGAATCAAATGAAGAGTCCTCTATTCCTCATGAATTAGAAATTCCACATTGGAGCTCTTTGTCTTTTGTATTTTATTTAGTACCACCAATTGAGAGTAGTTGTTATTTGAACTAAAGTGTTCTTTTTAGAATACTTTTGCTTTCATCTGATCTGCAATTTATTTCCTAGTTGTTTTCTCTAGGGAAGTTAGTTATGTTCTAAAGATTAAAAGTAACTTTACAGCCCATTATTATATTTGTTATAAAAAATTAAGTAAGTCTAAGGAAAGTTATAAAAATTAGAATGGTATTCTTTAAGTCTATTTTAGGCGAGAGAAGTCTGCTGATGGTAACTACAGTTTTTCTGTCTTATTTTCAATCTGTAACAATTGTATATTGCATTACTGGTCCTGGGAAATATTTAAAGTTGATTAATTCTCATTCTAAAATTTCAAAATATTCTGGCTTATTTTCTTTTGTAGATTTTTAGCCATTTATCCCCAATGTCTCATGTGACAGCATCACCTTAGTATTGTCTTGAATTGCATTCAAGACAACAGAGGAGCTCCAGGATTCTTGAAAGCTATTCAATTTTCAAAACTCAAGATCATTATTTTTTAGAAATATTATTTTAAGAGCTCTTCAAAGCCACTAAAGTGAATTTCTTAGGTTTTTTAAAATCATAAATAACCCATATATGGTTATAGATATTTTAAACTGCCTTAGAATCAAGATTTTCTAATAAATAAGCTATTTTATTCTGAAGACCATAATTCAAAAACTGCCTTGTCATCCTTTTCTGTTATAGAGGAGAAAAACTTTTTTCTTGCATTGAGACTTTTAGGGACTATTGACCAACATATATATATTTTCAAATACTTATAGAAACTTAGAGTGATTTTGAGAGGGATGGTATGAAGAAACTATATGATCACAAGACTAACTTTTCTCATGCTAATGTTAAAGAGAACAAAAGAATTCTTTAAATATCTTATAGAATCTTGGAAAAATATTTTGCCAGTGAAATAGTTATATGTTTTTTTTCCTCAGAAAAGATTTGTGAAAGAAGGGGATTACAGAGATTTAACATTTTCATATAAGTAATAAGTTTGTGCTGGATGTACTATTTTGTATCAGTCTGGCAATTTCTAATGTGCAGTCAGTAAAATGAAGAATTGAAACAACTCTCAACAACCTCAAAACTCTATTACAGATTTAAATCATTCTAGTTTATTTAACATTCTATCACATCTATATTTTGTCTACCAGGTAATAAAATTTGTGATGATAACTTGGATTGACAGTTAAAGCGCCTGTATTTTTTCCTCCCAGAGGCAATTCAGGACTCTTTGAGTCATTTATTTAATCTATTTCTACCTCCCCTGTTTATACTTTAGAGATAGCAAACCACAATTATAATCTCAAATGGACTTGATAATGAATGAAATAATTTCTCATCCCTCTAATGCATTTAAAATATATGGATAAAACATACATATGAACCATTATAATACATTAAATCACTGTTTTTATTCACATAAGTACTAAAGTTGGTGAAGTGTTTTCTTCTTATACTGTTGCCTGGAGACTATCAGATCATGAACAAATCTTGTCCTCAGAAAGTTTGAATTCAACCTTTTTTTTAATCTTTAAGTTTAAATTTATTTTTAACTGATACTTACAAACTTAAAAATTATATACATTTAGAGTGGAACTTAGTGATGTTTCAATACATGTACTCATTGTGTAATGTTTTTGTCAGATAAAACATCTCACTCTCCTCAAACATTTATCATTTGTTTATGACAAAAAACATTTAAAATCCTTTCTTCTTGATTTTTGAAATATATAGTATATTATCATTATCTATGTGCAATAGCACACTAGAATCCTTACTTCTAACTATAACTTAGTACCTATCAATCAACCTCTCCCACCTTCTCCTACTCTCCCCTGTCTCTGGTAGCCAATATTCTACTCTGAACTTGTATGAGTACTACTTTTTTGGATTCTTCATTTCTAACTTTACCATTTGGTATTTTTATTTATGATTATTTCATTTAACATCGTGATCTCTAGTTCTATCCATGTTGTTGCAATCCTTTAACATTTTCCTTGAACGTTTTTCTCCTCTTATAATATTGTCTTAGTTAAAACATCATCATCTATCTAGTTACCCTGGTTTGAAACCCTTCTGTAATATTTGACTTCTCACTTTACTGGACTCCTATCAATCCATACATTATTAAGTCCTGTTGTGTCTGTAAAAAAATTATTGGTGTTACCCACATTCTGTTTTTTTTCCCTTACTTGACCTATCACAATGATCCTTTACTGGTTTCTTTGCTTCTATTTTTGTCTCATTTTGCAAGATAACCCTTGCATCCACATTATTTCCAAACATTCAATGATACAACAAATAACTTTTTAAAATGCTTACTAGTGTATCAAGTGCTCTTCTGGGTTCTGGAGACATAGCCTCAATCAATACAAGATCTCTGCTCTTTTGGGGTATTTAGTAGAAAGGGCAATAGAAATAAGTCAATTACTATAAAGGTTACATAAAGAATGTCTCGTTCTTCCATTTAATGACTGTGTTATTTATTGCATAGAATGTTGCAGGATTAAAGTCTAAACTCCTTTGCACTTAAGTTTCTTCTTAGTGTCTCTTCTACCTTCGTTTCTAATGCCATCTTTTGATCTCCCCCTTCTTCCATACCTTGTGTTTTTCAAATTCTTGAGGTGACTCATATTTCCCTGAGTATGACTTGCATCTTGTTTTCTTTGCAACATTTCTTTCTCACTACCTCCACTTGGTAAAATCACATACTTTTTTTTTTTTTAAAAAGCAGGTTAAATACCATGACCATTGTAAATTCTCCCATGAATTATTTTCCCTTTCAGGAAGTCTTGATTATGTACCTTCTCCTTCCTTTAAATGATATTTATGATATGATATTTATGTTAGCAATCAGGTCTTTCTTTCCCACTCTAAAGCAACCTTTAGAGAGGCCAGAATTTAGGCTTAATTGTTTTTCTGGAATATATCACAATCTGGAACAGACCTTGGCATAGAGTGAGTTGAATACTCTCAATTTTTTACTTGAGCTGAATGTCAACAGGAACATAAAGATGTTCTCTGAGAATAATTCTAGACATAGAAAGAGTTATCGAAATAATAGAATGGATGTTAATATTCATTTAGTCCTAAGTATTTGTTATAAAAATTATGATTTTGATAAAAAAATCTTTGAAAAGATTAGGACTCTATAATTAACATGGTGTGTGGCAATAATTGTTTCTCAAAAATGGTACACATTTCTTCCTTCCCCTTTTGTTCACAATTATCTGCTTTGCCTTTATTATATTAGTCCACTGTATAGCAAAACTTTTAAAAAATAGATAATTTCTGTATTTTGTTGTGTTTTAATATTGGTATGAAAATTATTTTATCTCCTGTGGCAAAGTGAAAGTTAAAATGATTGCAAATTACATGTTTTATATGATCCAATATGTTCCCTTTTGTAGCACTGAAAATTTTGTTTTCAGGCAAACTTGGATGATTGGTTATCTTTTACCTCATACACCCAGTACAGTGCACTACCTTATGAGTCATGAGATTAGTTAGAAGTTATAAGATTAGTTTCAGATAGCCTAATACTGAAAACTTGGTCTAATTTCGACAAGTGACCTTTCATCACTCACTTTTCATTTCATCTTTTCTCATTTGCATATTGTGAATTGTTCATTTGAGTGCTTCTATATTCTGTATAATAACCTCTCCTTCTATAGGGTCATTGTGAGATTGAAAGAGATAATGTATATCAAGCATTGAGAATGGCAACTAATACTAAATATGGAATTACCCAATAATAGCTCCATTAACGACTGAATGTATATATTTTGAGTATTATATCTTACCTACTGACTTGATGCACAATCCTAAGCTATGAATTGGTTTTTAGAGTTAAGAAAGTTCATTACTAAAAATGTCTAAGGTCAATGAGTAAGCTCTCCTGATGATTTCAAAGGTCATTTAAAGTCTAAATACTTAAAACCAACAAGTTTGAAAGTTGTTTTATTGAACAAAATGATTTCTACTAGAGTAAAATAATCCAAATAGGATTTTTAAAAAATAACATAGTATATGTTTCTTAAAAATAGCTTCTGCTGGAAGTAGGTTTTTACCTTCTATCTATCTAGCTTTATTGTATCCTCTGTACTGTACTGGTAGATTTGTCTGTAACAACATATCTTATGGTTAATCTGGAATTGATGATTTTAACCTTGGAGAAATTTGCAACTCATGTGTCTATATAATCAATGAGTTGATTTGGTTCCCTTTCCCCCCCTCTTAATTTCTTTTGCTTTTTTAAAAATTTAGAGATGATCCAAATATCCTTGAAGAATAAAATGTTTTCTAAGATTAAAACAGGTGAGCAGAAATTAGGAGGGACAACCTGCATTTATAAAAACAGTAGCATTTATTTATTTATTTTTATTAGCTACACATGACAGTACAATGATCTTGACAATTCATACATTTGAATCAAATGGGGTATAATTTCTCATTTTTCTGATTGTACAGGTTGCAGCAATCCGGATTTGTTTTATTAGAAATTACCATATAGGCAAAAAGATTTCTCCTTACCTAAAGTGTCCTGGTGGCAATAAAAGTTACAGGCAAAGATGCCTAAGGTGAGGCTGTGCTTTCACTGTAAGACACTAACCATATTGCAAAATTTTAGTAATAAAGTAGTTCTTAAAAATGTTTTTCTTGATGTAGTATTATGTGCTTAAAAGAGTAATATAATGGTCAAATTAAAAGCATATGTTTTGAATTTTTGTGAATTTTTTGCTTTCCAACTATTATGAAAGAAATAATCAATTACAGAATAGTCAATAGTTTACTTACTGTTAGATAGCAATGGGCGACACCCAGCAGAAAATTTTCATGCCTTGAAACACTATATAGAATCTGAGTTCAAAAATTAAACTTTATGACATAAATAACTGCATGCTACTTTACTTTTCGGTTTCCTTCTTAAAAATCTTTTGTGCAGATAACTTTTGATCAGCTTTTTAAAATGTTTTTATTAGTGAATTATAGTTATATATAATAGTGGGGTTCATTTGGATGTAATCATCCATTCAGGAAATACAAAGTGCTTCAGTCCCCTGTACTTCCCCTTTCCTTCCCTTCCTCCCCAGTTTTTAAATAGATATTATATCTAAATCAGCATATATGTGTATGCTGAATTATATGTAAATTCTTTAGTATGTTAGGCACTGTTGATGGACATTCCATATACTAACTGATTTAACCCTCATATTAACCTTTGTGGGAGTGTAGTTATTAGTTTACTGATATATTTAGCATTTAAGCAACTTGCCAAGACACAGTGAGCAATTGGCAGAGCCAGGGCTTGAAGCCAAGCAATCTACTTCCAGAGACTGCATGCTTTACAGCAATTTGATAAACATAAAGAATCATCCTAAATCTCCATGTCTTATTTTAGCCACATCCTGGAAAGACATTATGGATCACACACTGTGTGGCTCCCAAAGATATTTGTTGAGAAGTTTTAGAATTTTCAAGGTCTAAAAATATTAAAACAAACTATATAAACAGCATATATGTCCTAAGGAAACTGGCAGGAAATATCTTTAGATTTTGCTTTCTCTTTCCATAGTTATCTTAAATTGATTTGAGTTATCCAAATCAATTTGTTTGAAATTATTCTACTATTTTCATGAGACTTTTTAGGATAAGGCTTAGCAGTTGAAATTTCAGTTATAAGAGCATATATGAGAAAATTTAAGAGCAACAGGGTGATACATTTTTGCAAAACCCCTGGAGACAACACTGGGGGAGCTGTTGCACCCAGTATATTTTAAGAGTCCCTAAGCTTTTATTGAAACTATCATGTTTCCCAATAGTGATCCAAATGCTAAACTTTACTTCTGGCTACAAAAGTGTCTTACAGCCACATAAGTGAAAAAAATAATGTCTGGTCTTCTGTATCATTCATTATAAAAAAAAAAAAAAGATCAGAAAATTTAAAAATAAAACAAACCTTTGGACAGGATATACTTAATGTATCTTAGTTACATAGTTCATTTGTCATGAAATTTTAATTATAATGGAAAAAAACATTTGCTAAATGAATCCTATATACGATTCAATTAAATCATTACATACTTTTTCTCTCCAAATTACTATTTATTTTTAATTCTTTTCTGAAGCTCTTAAAAGGTGTCTAATTTTATTTTTTACACAAGTTCAATTTTATTAAATGTACTCTAAGACCTCTGTGACTAGACTCATGAAAAGACTATGTCTTATAAAACAAATAAATGAGGACTGAGAGCAGACAAGGTTTATAACAGGGCCAGTCTGTCTCACTTATGCTTTTAAGTGGCCCAGCAGCCTTTAATGGCAGGCATGCCACCCTGTGGGGTCATTCCTTGGAGGCGAAGTGGCATCAGAGTAGCTGGCTCCTTATCATATTTCGAATCAAGGTGAAAACACTGAATAAAGAACACTTACCCAGTCAACACCAAGATTAAATACTGACTCACAGAGAGATTCAGCTAAATTATGAAACTGGTTAAGATTTTATGATTTTTCTTTATGAGAAGAAAATGATTCTTGGATGAATCTTAAAAGTGTTGACTATTTCTTTGAATAGGACCAAAATAAATGTGTAATAATAAAACATAACAATCTGTAGGGGCTTAATATGTTCTCAATGAGAATATAAACACACACACATATGATTCATATTTTTTAGATTCATACTTATTCAAATGATAATGAGATGGAAGAAGCAGTTATGTTAATAAGAAGGCTTAGCTAAAGTCAAAGGCTAAAACTATCTAAAGCTGCTGAATAGAGAAGTAAAAAGAACTACTAAAAGATTATTTAAAGGCTCCTTTAAGATTTTCATGTCTTTCTGGCAGGATAAAAAAAAGAAAAAAGAAAGAAATTCACTTTGTAAATGTTCAATAACCTGCTATGAAATTCATCCTGCAGCTGTTTTCTTTTCTTTTTTTTAAAATGCACTGTCAGTCTTGCATAAAGATGATAATGCTCACTTATGTCAGTGAAGCATAACTTTATATTCAGAACATTGAGTTCTTAAGAAACAGGGTTTCTTCATTTATGGACTTCAGGGTATTCAGAGACCTCCTGAAATTGTACAAAAACATTTACATGCACGACCGTATTCCATTTTCTTGGGGGAAGAGTCTACAGTCTCCATTTGATTTTCAAAGTTGGGATTGAGGAGGGAGTTTTAAAAAAATCACCAACTTTTCACTTGGTCCTTTAGACAACAAAGAGTCTTATTTTTCGGCTAAGAAACAAAGTACAATCTGAAAGGAATCTGAATTTATGACCTGTACCACCCTATCAGGACTATCTGTCCACAGGAGTCCTTAAACTCATAAACTGTGAGAAAGTTTTTAGTTGTGTTTGTCATTCTGTCGGTGACCCTATCTTCTCTATGCCTCTCTCCCTTCCTGAAATAGCAGTAAGTAATCTTGGTCTCCTGCCCAGACCTGCCTCAGAGTCCCCATCTTAGGCTTTTTTTTTTTTTTTTTTAATAGTTGTCATTCTGAAGGGTTTCTTCTAAAGTCTGCAGCTGCAAAAACTTTAGAGAAAGAGAATTATCTAGGGAGAGCCATGCAGATGGACATGGAGTATGTCTGCACTGGGGGTTGAAATCATGTAAATGCCAAGAAATAAAGAAGCTAGGAGTTAGTATCCAGATAAAGGAATTTCTTTTTACTATAAAACATTTGAATGGTTTATTCAGGATTTTACTTTGAACATTTAATCTAGTGTTTCCAATTTCCTTCACAATTAACTATTGGTTTAAGGTAGGTATCCACAAACACATTCACATACTTCATCCAGGGTAATGGCAACATCCTTAACTATAAAATGTATAGCACATACACGTATCCATTGAAGAAAAGGGTCTCTTTTCTTTTTTTTTCTTTTAATGACTCTAAAGCAAATTTTTATATAAACTATAGAAATATGTTCAACAAATAATCATTATTGGAAGAACTATGGCCAAGAGATTTTTTTTTTGTCAGAAGTAATTTGTTTGGAAATGTCAAATTGTGGATCTAAAACAAAGTTACTAACTTTTTAGGATGCTTGAAAATATGAATAAATGAAATGGCTTACTTTGATTTTTCTGAACTGAGTTTGATTGTACTTAAAATGTATTTACTTCTTCACTGTTGATTTCCCTTGATATATTGAGTTCATGCCAATTTCCCTAATTTAATGCATATTCCTTCAAAGTTTGTCACCTAGTTGTAAATAGTTTTGTTCTATTTTTCAGTTCTTTGTATGCATCAAAACTTGATAATATTATATTCACCAGATTCTACACTTCCTACAGCTTCAAACTTATTTATAATTCCTGGTCTATTTCTAACATCCAAACCATAAACTTTCTGAAAAAGAAAATTCTGGACTAGTTAATAGTGCATGCGATATTTGCCCTGACTCCAGATTAGATAGGATTTCACATGAAATATGGAAAGGAAAATATTGATAACCATTGTTAATGGACTGTGAAGACATTTTAATATAGTCTCAGGACTGTAAGTCCTTTGCTATAGAAATGATATTACAGTTGGACATGTTATTGTTTTATAGAAAACTGGATTATGAATCCTTTTCCTAACATGTCTAGGCAGGGGACAATAGTGAGGATATGAAAAGCTTTTGCCCCTCTTTCCAGAGGGTAAATAAATAATATTTATTAATCCTATACTCAGTAATTGCAAATCTAGTTTTTCAATTCCCATGAGTTCATATTTGTCCTATTATTAGATTCAGAGTAAGCAGCGAAGGAGTCTCACTTCATCTTTGGTATTTCCTTTGAACCTAACACTAGTCATACAGTGGAGGGAAGCTCATATTTAAATGTCAAAAGGAGGGCTGGGGTGGTGGCTTAGTGGTAGAGCACTTGCCTATCATGTGTGAGGCACTGGATTTGATTCTTAGCACAACATAAATAGATAGATAGATAGATCCATAGATAAAGATGTTGTGTCCACTACAACTATATTTAAAAAATTTCAAAGGGTTATTATATTTATAGCCTTGCACTTAATGCACAGGCTGGCAAACTGAGAAGATGCTTCAGAAGAACCTTCCCTCAACAACTAAAGCACTGCCAAAATTAACCACAAAGAGGAAATATGAGGGAGATCTTTAATAATAAATTTGTTTCAGAAATTATCTATATCTAAATTGCACATAGAATTTTCCTGTTTTCTTGTTATTCAACCTTCAGCAATACTTCCTGGAGGTTTTTTTTTTTTATATATATATCTGAAACTAAGAAAAGTAACACTTTACTATGATCTTTGTAGAAATTTGTGACAATTGACTTCTGTTACATAAATGCTGATTTCAGGCTTAGCTGCTTCCTGGATCTCATGATTCACTGATTATCTTATTACTGCAGTTAGTGTAAAAAAAGTACTATAGAAATATTGTGTTTTGATAGCACAGTGTGACAAGAAGCAAAGGAATTATTTTATATAAGACATGGTCATGCATTTCATTTGAATGTGGTTAAGTAACTGGGAACTAAATTAGCATTATCATTAGAACAGTTGATAATTCCTTGATTAACATGGGGAATATTTTGAGACTCTCAAAATACTGTGACATATAATCAATGTAGAAGGTAAATTAATTGCCCAGTAGGCATCAGCCTTCGGCTGACTATTTTACGTATGGTGATGTTGGCCATGGGAAGAATTGCTTCTTGCCTTCAAATTGATGTTCTTGACCTGAAGGGGTATCCATTAAGTTCTCAGATGGCAAAAAAAATACTTTAGGGTTTTAAAACTACATAACAACAAAATCTTCCCATGTTTAATGCTGCATTCCTCTTCACATAAAATTATGAAAGAAATTCTATAAAAATAAGCTACAGTTGAATGGAGAAGATAAAAATTAACTTTACAACTATATAACAGCTTACAGAAAAGTAAAAGACAAAGTATACAGGGATCACTTATCAAAGTGATACAAACTAGAAAAAGTGAGGTAATATCAGTTTGAAGGAACAGGAACAAGTTTATAACTATAAATTTTTTATGAAGCAATTTTGTTACACCTGATTTGTATATAAGTCATGTAAACCGAGTAGAGTTTTTTTTTCCTCCCATGAAACCTGGAGGCTAATTTGGCATAAAGCCTAGAAGAACAGAGTGTTAGGGTGATTTTTGAGATCCCTCTCTGGAAAGTTGTTTCTGTGTTTGTGCTGTGGAAAGATCATTTTCTTCTATCATTCCCAGGCTAAATGACAGGCTCCCTCCACCTTTTTCTAAACCAGTAATGTTGAATAATTCAATTCACCACTAAACTTCATAATGTCATTTCTGCCAAATATATCTAAAGTCATTGACATATCTAAAGTCACTGATTTGTCATTGACATTAAGGGTTAATGTCATTAAACTACACATCAACTGTTCATCTCCTCAGTTCTAATCACTGAGATATTAATTATATTTTTATGAAAGCTGCCTTTTATATTAGTTAATTCTGAGCTCTCAGTTTATAGATTTTCCCCACCAATACTTTGCAACAATATAAAAATATTTCTATGATACCATATTTGTTTTTAAGAAAAAAAAAGTTGGCGTAATACCCATTATAATTAAAATTGCTAATCTTTTAGTTCACCTAATTTTGGTTCCTAGTTTCCAACCATGTCAGTGAATTTTCCAATAATAAAACCAAATTATATCAAAGCATATGTATAGTTTATTGAAGTTTATATGTTTTAAATACATCAGTGCAATTGAAAGGAAAAACAAACACAGTGTAATAGTCTTAGGTTTTGTTATGTAAAATTATTCTAAGAAAAAAAAGAAGAAATGTGCATGCTGGGATATTTATTTTTATCAATTTTTTCAGTCTTTCCAGATGTTTTTAATCACATTATTGTCCGGGATAGCCCTCTTGAATATACTGAGGTCATTACCAGAATTTGTAATATTAATTATGATAAAACACAAGAATTATGATAAAAACCTGAAGAATCAATCTATTTTGTCTTATGAAGATACATAAAACATATAGTAGATCTGCAGCATTCAGAAACAATGAGAGAAGGCAGCTGGGTATTTTATTAAATGACAGGAAAAAACAATTTGTGATAATAGTTATACTGTAGATAACCCACAAAGTATTTTGCTAAACAATGAAACTGTATTTAAAAATGCTTAATATCCTATATTTTGCTTTGTGGCTTTACTAGAATGCCATTTTTAGAGAGAACTGAACCTTAATTTCCTTTCTCAAAAATTTCTTCCAAATTTGCTATGTTCTGGCCTTTCTTCAAATTATTTTTCTTTAGTGAAATGGAACCTTAATTAAATCTCTATAAACTCACACAAATATGGAATGACTCTTTCTGTCAAGAACATTTAATCCTTTAATTCTTTTCTGGTCAATTCCAGTTGGCCAAGTGGCTTAAATCCATCCTTGTTTCATTCTTTTTTTTTTTAATATTTACTTTTTAGTTTTAGATGGACACAATATCTTTTATTTTAGATTTATGTGGTACTGAGGGTAGAACCCATTGCCTCACGCATGCCAGGCGAGTGCTCTACCACTAAGCCCCAGCCCCAGCCCCAGTCCCCCTGTTTCATTCTTGAGTTATAGATTAAGGATCTGAATTCTACTTCTTATTTATGAAAACAAAACTTTCCCCCAAAGGCAATACTAGGCTGGTCAGATATTTGAGGTCCATATTCTCTTTCCACTTTCTTTATTTTCACAGTACTAGGTACTGTAAGCATAGTTGCTACATTATAAAGAGACAATTGCATTTCTTCTCTACATCATATTTTAGAAACACTCATTTTTGTAGTGCAAGTTTATCACCTGTTAGCACAGTCCTATTGCTATACACAGTGGCAGAAACTTCACCTGAAATACCTACCAGCAGGAATCCTGGGGGGCAAAGATCCTCCCGCTGGCACTGGATGCGGGGCCTGGATGCTATTTAAAAACCCTGCCCTCAGGAAGCTGGGGCAGAACGCCTCCACCCCAATGGCCGGGAAGGATCCTTTTAAGAGATAAAAATTGGCATTAGTCAAAGTCGCCTGTATAAAAAGTGGTTGATAATTCACTTGAAATAAAACCTAAAATCAACAAAGACATCAAACATTATAAAGAAGGTATGAAATGAAAGGAATGTAATGCATATTTTTTACTCATAAATTTAAAAATAGCTTCGTTTCTTGGAAATAAAGCTCTTATTACAATTAAACAGGGTTTAGAAACTTAGCATCAGAATGATAAGTTAAATTTTTAAATCTACATTTAGAACGGAAAGTCATGCTACACAATGTCCAGGTAGACACAAATGTCAGTCATTTATATTGTTTGCAGAATTCATACTCATATGCATTATAAACACTCAGAAAACAGCCATGATGGAATCTGTGATCCATGCTGTTTCAAAATGAACAGCGTTTTGCTTTAGGTGTATTAGTATTAGTGTCTAAAATGAGGAGGAGTTTTATTCATATGGTAATCACAAATGTTTTTGAAACAAGAATAAAACAATCAACATGCACAATTCTTAGTTTGTTTTCTGTCAGGGACAAGACATTAGAGTTTGCAAAGGTAGAACCATATGCTTTTTCATTTTTAGGAGGGCTATGTGAGATGAAAAAAAATAGTGAACTGTTTTGAAATTTATCCGTAAAATTATATGATGTAACATGGAATAAAAGGATATTAGAGCTAAAAAGAACTTTAGAGATCATCCAATACTCTCATTATTCAAATGAACAACTGAGGCCTGGACACGGGAAGTGATGTCACATTACTGACAAACAACAGGATCAAACTCCACTATAGAGTGAAAATGAACAGCGAACCATTTCCTATTTGAAAGATTAGGATATCCTTTGAATATGAGTTAGAAATACTGCATTTTGAAATAATAACATTATCATTTGGCATCTCAATGAGTTGAAAGATGTTGAAATCACTCGGAAGTAAATCGAATATATATGTGATATCAGTGAAAGGACAGCACTGATAATGGAGATGGCCAATCTAAGGTATAATCACAATAGGACCCTGAAGGCAAATTACACTGATGATTGGAAGGCATCTATCTCATCTGGGCCCTCTGAAATGCCCATTGGGCTGAGCACCATCACAGATTGTATGCTGGGGTGAGATTTAGCAAAAAATCCTGGGTTTGTTGAAGACACTACTCTGTTTCTCAACCAAAATTTTCTTCCCAAAATAAGTTAATATTGGAGCATCTTTGAATTTAGGTCAGAACTAAGGGGACCAAGTAGACCACACTCTTCCTTCTATAGAGAAAGTCTTTGATAAAGAAAAGCCAGAATCTGTTAGATCTTCAGAGGTATTTGTATAAAAGTTTGTACATTTTAATAGGTGGTGACCATATATTATACACTGTATTAAAGAAAGCATAGACAGAAAATGACATACTGTATACATACATTTCATAGTAAACTGGTCCTATCAGGCAGAGCTAGAAACCCTTCAACATTAAGAGAAGTAGTGAAAGTACCAAGGGGTAGGTCAGAAGGTTCTCTGAGGTAACTTTGAAGAAACAGTGGAACTAATTTCTCTCTGCGACTGTGTGGAATATTTATCACAGAATACAAAAACTGGTGTGCAGTGTCTCCCATATAAGGCATTTTCCACATTGTGATGTTTCATCATTGTCTGGGGAAACCTCATAACCAATGAAGGCTTTAGCTGAGTACCTGATGGAGGTAAGCTTATCATACATTTATATGGCATGTATAAGATTATAATAGAAATGCTATCATTATAATAGGAAAATAATTAATTACAAGACATGCAGATTTTAATTATATGCTCTTAAAAATAAAATAATTCCATTTTATCTGATATTTGATTTATTAAAATCAAGTAATTAGGGAGCTGGTGTCAAGAATATTATCATAGCTGGGTGCAGTGGCACATGCCTGTAATCACAGAGGCTCAGGAGGCTGAGGCAGGAGAATCCCATCCCAAGTTCAAAGCCAGCTTTACAAATTCAGGAAGACCCTAGTAACTTAGCAAGACCCCATCTCTAAATAAAAATAAATAAATAAATAAAAAAGGGTTGGGGATGTGGCTCAGTAGTAAAGTATCCCTGAGTTAAAGAAAGAAAGAAAGAAAGAAAGAAAAATTATTATCATAAAGAAAAAGAATAATTTGGTCATGCAGAACAAAGAAGCAAGGATAAAAATAATCTTAAAGGAAGTTTAAAGAAAAACAACAAAAGTATGTAGAACAGTAACTCCAAATAATGTTAATATGCTACACATTTAGAGATTTTTATGTTTTTGCTAACGTTATCAAAAACTGCGAACTTAGAAAAGATGCCATTATTTTAGCTCCTTGAAAGGAACTAAATACAAACATTATTTTATTGCTATGATTACTCTGATTACTGTTTCTGTGGTTGTGACAGTCTGTCGTGTTTAATAGCAGCTTTCCCTTCCCTCAACTTGCTGCATCATTCATCATGGCTTTGTTATGCTTCTTTACCATGGTTAGGAAGGTCTTTCATTTATTGTGGTGTGTCTTCCAACAGGAGCTCTCATTTTTTTTTTTTTTTTTTTTTTACAGATGAAAAACAAAACAGAAAAACTGCTGTACAAGAATACATATTCAGCTGAGATATTGTATTATGTGAGAATAACTCCTTATCATTTTTCATCTTAAGGTCAGTCCTGTCAATAGAAAAAGCATACAGCTCTAAGTTTTCACAATTCATTCAGGAAAAACTGAAATTCTTTTTGGTTGGAATTTCCTTATCCCTTCATCTATAAGAAATTAAGCTTAAGGATTTGTTGTGAAATAATTTAGGTCTGGTTTCTCCAATTGCTCAAGTTGCTGACCATCTATGACTAGATTATTATTTTTTAAAATAAATTATGGAATTTAATTAATCAATTATATTGAAGCTAAAGAAGAAGCAATGTCTATAAAGTTTAGCCAGAGAAATGTCACTTTCCATGGGTATTTATTTTTATTTATACTCATTAAGTATTTATTAAGTTGATTTATGAACTCAATACTTGAGTGTCTGGTTTGTTAGTGGTCTTGAGTCCTTCAGTGGTACAGTGGTTCTCAACTTTGGTATTACCTTCATCCTAGAACATCATAAAATTATGACCTGGAAAAGGCATTACTAGTGTTTAGTACATGGAGGGCTGAAGGTATTGCAAGATGTGATGTACTTGCTGCAAAATGAGAATTCTTTCTCCAAATGCTAGTAGCACCCACTGAGAAGTATGTACAAGAGTAATGAATGATTTTTAAAAATAGCTGCTATTAATTGGTCATTTAATGAGACTAGGGTGTGAAAAAAATGTAGAAGTTGACAATGCTTGTATTCTGACATCTGACTTGATCAATTAAAGGAGGATTCTGATTACTGAGATACTGTATTTGATAATGAGTTGGCTTTTAGGTTAACCAGCTTCAAATAGTTAAAATATATCTGACATAAACTCTAAGAAACAAAATCCCATTTTGCATTTGTTTATTAGAGCAATCTGAAATAAATCTATATTGGAAATTAGGCAACACTAAGAATTCATGTAAAAGGTAATAAACTATGACCTGAAACCCTTTGTGCCTCAATTTCCTCATTTGACAAATAAAAATGATAAGTGATCCTACTTCCTGGGGCTGTTTGTGACGAGAAAGCAGAAGCAAATTACCATAAATACAATCGAACAGTTTTTTTTTTTTAAAGAGAAGCCTTTTTAGGTACGAAATAGAGATAAAAATAGGTGAAATTTTCTAACTCCTTCCCTCCACATATGCACACAAACCCCTAATAGAGGAAATCCCTTCTCTGAAGAAGATGTATCAATAATTGAACATGGATGCCAAAAGTTTAATAACAAGGGCAATATCCCCGCAATAGGAATTTCTGAGATATGGCTCCTTCACATTGTTTTTCATTATGTTGCTTTGTTGCAAGTAACAATTATGATCTATGTGTATCCAATGGAAACAATGATTTAATTAGATAAAATTTAGAATTGAAAACTTAAAACATAAACATAGGGCTGGTGTTGTACCTCAGTGGTAGAGCACTTAACTAGCACCCGTGAGACACTGGGCTCAATCCTCAGCACCACATAAAAATGTATAAATAAAACAAAGGTATTGTGTTCACCTACAACTAAAATATATGTAAAATAATCCAATCCTCAAAAAATAAAGGCTGGATGACAATGGGTGGAGGGTGCTAGGGAAGAGTAGAATTACGTTAGGTACAGGGGAGTAAAGGGAAGGCAGGAGGTATGGGGGTAAGAAGAATAGTAGAATGAATCAGACATTATTACTCTCTGTCTCTTCATATATATATATAACTATTCTACACCATGTACAACCAGAAGAATGAGACATTATACTCTATTATATATGATGTATCAAAGTACATTCTGCTGTCATATATAACTAATTAAACTAATTAAAAAATTATATATATATATATATATATATATATATATATATATAGAGAGAGAGAGAGAGAGAGAGAGAGAGAGAGAGAGAGAGACATGTTTGAGGTGCTGTAAGAAGATTAATTTGCTCATTACTATGTTTGGTTCTCCTCTATAATAGATTGTTCAGCTATCAGTTTACTTTATACCAGAGTTTTCAAAATTGGGGTGGTAAGTAGAGCAGCAGAGTACATAGAAGATAAATAGTAGAAAGAAAATACTAGAAATTATACTTTTATTCTTTATCTTATCCTTTAGCATTGTTTTTTTGTGTATTTTTGTATATATATGTATATATACTATATATATTATCAATAATAGTTCTTACAAGTAAATTATAACTAAAATATAATCATAATACCTCCTGAGAAGGGTGCTCAAACATTTTTTATTGTTAGAGGTATGTAATGAGACAATTTTGGAGATGACTTGTTCAACCAATAAAACAGTGACAAAAAAAGGCTAAAAAATGGATAAAGTAAACAATTTATTTCAAGGACTTGAGCAATTAGAGCAAGGCCTTGATTTTACCTGTTCCAAGACAGTGATCCTAGAAGGCCACCTTGCTCCTTACATAGTAGTTCTCAACCTTGGATATATATTAGAAAATATATAATAAAGCACAAGTGAGCAAAGAGAACATGGAATATCCATCTCTTCAACTCTTAAAATGAATTCTTCATCAACTAGATTATGAAAAGCAAGAATGATCTATCAGATGTCAAAAGAAGGGCCACAAAAAACCTTGGGAATAGTATTAGAAGTTAAGAATTTCATTTGTATCATAACACATCTGGCCATAAATATTTAGCATTGTATGTATGATCTGCCTGTATATAGTAATTATTTGAAATCAAGTTTTGAAATAAATTGAACTTAAAATCAGACTGTAAATTTTAAAATTTTATACTATTAACATGAGATTATATTATTTCAAAATTTTTTTATTTTATATTTAACATGTTTTATATTAAACACAAAATGCAACAAATTCAATAAAGTAGTACATACATATGACTTATACATATATATCTATGTAGTAGACAAATTTGACTCAAAAATATTTACTAATGGGGTGTGACCAAAGACTTGGAGAGCTAAACACTAAATCTGAATGCATTCAGAGGAGAGATCCCTTCTCTATTTTTTTTTTTTTTCGTATCTCTGGTTGTATAAAAAGTATATTCACACCAATTTGTGTCTTCATATGTGTACTTTGGATAATAATGCCCATAACATTCCACCATCCATCATCATTTTTAACCCCATACCCCTCCCTTCCCCTCCCACCCATCTGCCCTATCTAGAGTTTGTCTATTACTCCCATGCTCCCTTCCCCGATCCCACTATGAATCAGCCTCGTTATATCAGAGAAAACATTCGGCATTTGGTTTTTTGGGATTGGCTGACTTCACTTATCATTATCTTCTCTAACTCCATCCATTTACCTGCAAGTGCCATGATTTTATTCTCTTTTATTGCTGAATAATATTCCATTGTGTATATATGCCATATTTTTTTATCCATTTATCTATTGAAGGGCATCTAGGTTGATTCCATAGTTTAGCTATTGTGAATTGTGCTGCTATAAACATTGATGTGGCGTGTCTCTGTAGTATGCTTTTTTAAAGTCCTTTGAGTATAGACCGAGGAGAGGGATAGCTGGGTCAAATGGTGGTTCCATTCCCAATTTTCCAAGAAATCTCCATATTGCTTTCCATATTGGCTGCACCAATTTGCAGTCCCATCAGCAGTGTATAAGTGTGCCTTTTCCCCCACATCCTCACCAACACTTATTGTTGTTCATATTCATAATAGCTGCCATTCTGACTGGAGTGAGATGAAATCTTAGAGTAGTTTTTATTTGCATGTCTCTAATTGCTAGCGATGATGAATATTTTTTTCATATATTTGTTGATTGATTGTATATCTTCTTCTGAGAAGTGTCTGTTCAGGTCCTTGGCCCGTTTATTGATTGGGTTATTTGTTTTTTTCGGGGGGTGTTTAGCTTTTTGAGTTCTATATATATCTTAGAAATTAGTGCTGTATCTGATGTGTGAGGGTAAAGATTTGCTCCCAAGATGTAGGCTGAAAGATCCCTTCTTCATCCTCAAGTATACAGCATTGAGTTCTGGAATCTGCACACAGAAGCCATTCTGCAACTGTTTTGCATTAGCCATGGTACTTCGGAGAAGCAGAACTGCATAGTACAAAGATAAAATAGTTTGTTTGACCAAACGCCGCACACAGGGCTGCTCTCCTTGAGGACTGATTACTCCTGAACCTTGAAGGATTCTCTACCATGACACTTTCATTTGCCCTTTCTTTGTCAAACATGGGCTTTCCTCGTTCTTCATGTAACTGAGGTTTTCAACATGTCTCTCACTTCTATTTCTCGGTTATGATAACTTTTAGCATCATATGTTCTCTCCTACACTAACAGAAATAAAGAAAAGAAACCACAAACCCATTAAGTTTGAGCTATTGCTACTTAGTTTTCTGTGATGGTCGATGAGATGGAAGAATCACTAAGCTTACATCACCAGAGAGAAAGACCCACAAAAATAAGAATTGCCATTTTAAGGCAAAGCCTAGGAAGAGTGCATCTAGTACTCCATAGAGATTTATTTTGGCTCTCTTTAGTGAGTAGCATATATGTTAGAAAAGATTAAGCTGCTTGACCTGTATAGAAAATATTACTGTTTCATTGTGATTTGCTCTAGGCCAGCAGGGAGTCCAACCTTGTCTCCTTAACAGGGATCATATCACTATGATCAAAAGATGTACAGAGGGAGTTTCCAATAAATACAAATTGAATAAGTGGAGATACATATATATATCCTCCAAAATCATATATACATATACATATGTGTATATATGTATATATGTGTGTGTGATTATATGATTAAATATATAAATATATTAAAATTGATTACCTTATTTAATTATATATATACACATATATAATTAAATAAAAATAATATAATTATATATATAATTAAACTAATTAAAAAATATATAATTAAATAAAAAGTGACCAATTCTTTTGTAGGCTGCTATCTTGCTGGAATTTAGGGAAGTACTCACTCAATTGCTTCCTAGGCCAATAGTTACCTTCTTTGGCTAGAAAATAGCTATTTTTTTTTTTATTGAATGTGAAAACTAACTATGAATAACTCATTCATTCATATTTTTATTCATTCATTGAATTATTTATTCAGTAAATGTTTATTGAAACTTTTTTCTTTACTTATGACATGCATTTATCATATAAAAAATAGGAAATCAAATAATTTTTGATGTGACCATTTTTTTCAGGAAAGGCAAAGATATACTCTAGAATTTTGTCCATTTTATAAATTTTTAGAAATACCCCTACAATTAATTTAGTGTTTTCTTCTTTACTTTCCTAACTAAACTTAGTCCAGATTCTTCAGCACCAAATACAATTAAAGATCTTGTGGTCCCAAGATGGCCACGAATAGAGTGCATCACACCCCGTATACCGTGCCACTGCGCGGGTGAATAACGAGTTAGAACGACAAAAAACTATCTTGTTAGGAACTTACAGCAAAATGGGGGTGCACCGAAACCTAGAGGAAGGATTTCCAGCACCGAGGTCTGGTAATTGAGTCTCATAGACGAGCCAACTGTGCGACTGGAGATCCGGGCTGACTGATCCGCGCGGCCCGCCCCGCGGCTACAGACGGCGGGGAGCCACTGAGAAGCGACCAGCAAGCAGGGAGATTCCTGCAGATTCTGTGGAATCCTGCCGCCTGAGCACTCACAGAGCCCCGGGCTGAATTCGCGATTTCAGACGGGGAAGGAAGCAGGACAGCTCTATCCCCCACAACGGAAACTCCACCAAGGAAACCAGCGGCCATCATCTTGGAGAGCTGAAGTAACCACCGCCACTCTCCAACAGATTGCAACAATAAAACAGGTGCGTGTTACTCAGCTCATCTCCCATACAGCGGGGAATTCACATAAAATCTCTCCAAGGCTCTCCGGGGGAGGGATTATCAGAGAAGCCTGCATAAAGACGCGGGGAAAACTAGAGACACCCGACCTTCAACTCCCCCTCCCATCAGCGGGGAAAACGAAACCTGTATTGCCAGCGTGGGGGGAGGGGCAAGCGGAAAAAATCAAAACAATAGAGTGCCTGGGGTTCTCAATAGCCACCCTCCACGCCCAACAAACGGCAGGCCCAGAGTACAGTTTGAACTGCCGAGAAGCATCACTCAGGGGAAATCTGGTCTAGCAGGAGAAACCAGGACTAGCAGGAGAAACCAGGGGACTAGAGGCCAGGCCCGCGCGACTGGGTGGCTGGAGTCCGCCCCCCGCCGGCAACTGACCTGGAGACTGGGCAGCTAGAGATTGCCCGCCCACCAGCAACAGCCGGCCCATTGCCCCTGCGACTGGGTGGCTGGAGACCGCACGCCTGCCTGCGACAGCCAGCCCATTTCCCCTGCGACTGAGCAGCTGGAGACCGCATGCCTGTGGGCAACAGATCGCCCGCCGGCTGCCCACGCGATTGGGTAGCTGGAGACCGCCTACCCGCCGGCGTCCAACCTCGCGACTGGGCGGCTAGAGATCGCCCGCCCACCAGTGACAGCCGGCCCGTTGCCATTGCGACTGGGCGGCTAGAGATCGCCCGCCCGCCTGCGACAGCCGGCCCATTGTCCCTGAGACTGAGCAGCTGAAAACCGCACGACTGCCGGCGACCAATCGCCCGCCGGCTGCCCGCATGACTGGGCAGCTGGGGACTACCCGCCCGCCTGCGACAGCCAGCCCGCTGCCTGTATGACTAGGCGGCTGAAGACCGCACGCCCACCGGCGACCGATCATCCGCCCGCAGCCTGCGCGACTGGGCGGCTGGAAACCGCCCGCCCGCTGGTGACCGACTCCGCAACTGGGCGGCTAGAGATCACCTGCCCGCCAGTGACAGCCCACCCGCTGTCCGCGCGACTGGGCAGCTGGTGACCGCCTGCCAGCCGGCGACCAATCGCCCACCGGCTGCCAGCGTGACTGGGTGGCTGGAGACCGCCTGGTCGCCAGCGTCCGGGAGTTGAAACCAACCAGAGACAGTCCAGTCCCACCCCTCCATTCGGACACCCCAGTAAGGAGCCTGGGGCCCGCCATAGCAGGGAGGTGACGTCACTGGAGAGCGGCCATCGGAATTCCTTCTCAGCGGAATCCACTTTAGCAAGCACAGTCTACCAACACAAAGGAGAGACAACAGAGATATATATAAAAAAAAAAAATTTATAGAAGAGAGCAGAAACACAGCAATCAAATAGAACTGGAAAGTAGCGTGAACATCATGAAAAAACAAGGGAAAAAAGGAGTACAAACAATGCAGGACAACTTAAATCTACAGGAGGACCTAGAAGCATCAGAAACAGGGATAGGGAAAGAACTCAAGGCATACCTAACTCAGATGGAAAGGAATATTAGAGAAGACATGAGACAGCAAGTCCAAGCAATAAAAGTATATTTTGAAAATGAATTAAACAAACAAATTCAAATGGCAAAGAACGAGCTTTACCAGGAGATAGAGATCTTAAAAAAAAATCAAACAGTAATCCTAGAAATGCAGGAAACTATAAACCAAATTAAAAACTCAAATGAGAATATTACAAATAGACTAGATAAAGTAGAAGTCAGAACATCAGATAATGAAGACAAAGTTTATCAACTTGAAAAGAATAAGGTCAACACAGAAAATATGCTTAAATCCCACGAGCAATCTATTCAAGAGATATGGGATGTAATAAAAAAACCAAATCTGAGAGTCATCGGGATAGAAGAAGGCACAGAGAATCAAACCAAAGGAATGGACAACCTATTAAATGAAATAATTCTAGAAAACTTCCCAGAGATGAAAGATGGAATGGATTGCCAAATCCTGGAAGCCTATAGGACCCCAAACATTCAAAACCGTAATAGACCAACTCCAAGACATATAATTATGAAGATAGCCAACATACAGAACAAGGAGAGAATATTAAAAGCTATGAGAGAAAGGAGGCAGATTACATTCAGGGGTAAACCAATTAGGTTAACAACTGATTTTTCATCACAGACTTTGAAAGCGAGAAGATCCTGGAACAACGTATTTCAAACGCTGAAAAATAATGGATTCCAACCAAGAATACTGTATCCAGCAAAATTAAGCTTCAGATTTGACAATGAAATTAAAATCTTTAATGATAAACAAAAGCTAAAAGAATTCGCAGCCAGAAAACCAGCACTGCAAAGCATTTTGAGCAAAATACTACAAGAAGAAGAATTGAAAAATAGTGCCCAAAACTAACAGCAGGAAATATCTCAGTAAAGGGGGAGGAAAATAACCAAAAAGTAAAAACTAGCCAAACTAAAATAAATAAATAAATAAACATGACTGGAAGTACAAATCATATTTCAATTGTAACCTTAAATGTTAATGGCCTAAACTCACCAATCAAGAGACATAGGCTAGTAACCTGGATCAAAAAAACAAATCCAAGAATATGCTGCCTTCAGGAGACTCATATGATAGGAAAAGACATACACAGACTGAAGGTAAAAGGTTGGGAAAAATCATCTCACTCACATGGCCCTCAGAAGCAAGCAGGAGTGGCCATACTCATATCGAATAAAATCAACTTCAAACCTAAGTTAATCAAAAGGGATGAAGAAGGACACTATATACTGTTAAAAGGAACCATCCACCAACAAGACATAACAATTATCAATTTATATGCACCAAACAATGGAGCTGCAACGTTCATAAAACAAACTCTCCTCAAGTTCAAGAGTCAAATAGACTACAACACAATAATTATGGGTGACTTCAACACACCGCTCTCACCATTAGACAGATCCTCTAGACAAAACCTGAATAAAGAAACTATTGAACTCAATAGCACAATCAATAGCCTAGACTTAACCGACGTATATAGAATATATCAACGATCATCAAGTGGATACAGGTTCTTCTCAGCAGCACATGGATCCTACTCAAAGATATACCATATACTATGCCATAGGGCAACTCTTAGTAAATATAAAGGCGTGGAGATAATACCATGCACCATATCTGATCATAATGGAATGAAACTGGAAATCAATGATAAAAGAAGGAAGGAAAAATCCTACATCACATGGAAAATGAACAATATGTTACTGAATGATCAGTGGGTTACAGAAGACATAAAGGAGGAGATAAAAAAAAATTCATAGAGACAAATGACAATACAGACACAACATACCAGAATCTATGGGACACAATGAAAGCAGTTTTAAGAGGGAAATTCATTTCTTGGAGTTCTTTCCTCAAAAAAAGAAAAAAACCAACAAATAAATGAACTCACACTACGCCTCAAAAACCTAGAAAAGGAAGAGCAAAATAACATCAAATGTAGTAGAAGACAAGAAATAATTACAATTAGAGCAGAAATCAACGAAATTGAAACAAAAAAAAACCATTGAAAAAACTAAAAGTTGGTTCTTTGAAAAAATAAATAAGATCGACAGGCCCTTAGTCATGCTAACGAAGAGAAGAAGAGAGAGAACTCAAATTACTAACATACGGCATGAAAAAGGCAATATCACAACAGACACTACAGAAATACAGAAGATAATTAGAAAGTATTTTGAAACCCTATATTCCAATAAAATAGAAGATAGTGAAGATATCGATAAATTTCTTAAGTCATACGATCTGCCCAGATTGAGTCAGGAAGACACACACAATTTAAACAGACCAATAACAAAGGAAGAAATAGAAGAAGCCATCAAAAGACTACCAACCAAAGAAAGCCCTGGACCGGATGGGTATACAGCAGGGTTTTATAAAACCTTCAAAGAAGAATTAATACCAATACTTTTCAAGCTATTTCAAGAAATAGAAAAAGAAGGAGCTCTTCCAAATTCATTCTATGAGTCCAACATCACCCTGATCCCGAAACCAGACAAAGACACTTCAAAGAAAGAAAACTACAGACCAATATCTCTAATGAACTTGGATGCAAAAAATTCTCAATAAAATCCTGGCGAATCGAATACAAAAGCATATCAAAAAAATTGTGCACCATGATCAAGTAGGATTCATCCCTGGGATGCAAGCCTGGTTCAATATACGGAAATCAATAAATACTATTCACCACATCAATAGACTTAAAGACAAGAACCATATGATCATCTCAATAGATGCAGAAAAAGCATTTGACAAAGTACAGCATCCCTTTATGTTCAAAACACTAGAAAAACTAGGGATAACAGGAACTTACCTCAACATTGTAAAAGCTATATATGCTAAACCTCAGGCTAGCATCATCCTAAATGGAGAAAAACTGAAGGCATTCCCTCTAAAATCTGGAACAAGACAGGGATGCCCTCTATCACCACTTCTATTCAATTTAGTTCTTGAAATACTAGCCAGAGCAATTAGACAGACAAAAGAAATTAAAGGCATAAAAATAGGAAAAGAAGAACTTAAATTATCGCTATTTGCGGATGATATGATAATATATTTAACAGACCCAAAAGGGTCTACAAAGAAACTATTAGAGCTAATAAATGAATTCAGCAAAGTGGCAGGCTATAAAATCAACATGCATAAATCAAAGGCATTCCTGTATATCAGCGACAAATCCTCTGAAATGGAAATGAGGACAACCACTCCATTCACAATATCCTCAAAAAAAAAAAATACTTGGGAATCAACCTAACAAAAGAGGTGAAAGACTTATACAATGAAAACTACAGAACCCTAAAGAGAGAAATAAAAGAAGATCTTAGAAGATGGAAAAATGTACCCTGTTCATGGATAGGCAGAACTAAAATCATCAAAATGCGATATTACCCAAAGTTCTTTACAGTTTCAATGCGATGCCAATTAAAATCCCAACGGCATTTCTTGTAGAAATAGATAAAGCAATAATGAAATTCATATGGAAAAACAAAAGACCCAGAATAGCAAAAGCAATTCTAAGCAGGAAGTGTGAATCTGGAGGTATAGCGATACCAGAGTTCAAACTGTACTACAAAGCAATAGTAACAAAAACAGCATGGTACTGGTACCAAAACAGGCGGGTGGACCAATGGTACAGAATAGAGGACACAGAAACCAATCCACAAAATTACAACTTCTTATATTTGATAAAGGGGCTAAAAGCATGCAATGGAGGAAGGATAGCATCTTCAACAAATGGTGCTGGGAAAATTGGAAATCCATATGCAACAAAATGAAACTGAATCCCCTCCTCTCGCCATGCACAAAAGTTAACTCAAAATGGATCAAGGAGCTAGATATCAAATCAGAGACACTGCGTCTGATAGAAGAAAAAGTTGGCTATGATCTACATACTGTGGGGTCGGGCTCCAAATTCCTTAATAGGACGCCCATAGCCCAAGAGTTAATAACAAGAATAAATAAATGGGACTTACTCAAACTAAAAAGTTTTTTCTCAGCAAGAGAAACAATAAGAGAGGTAAATAGAGAGCCTACATCCTGAGAGCAAATTTTTAACCCTCACACTTCAGATAGAGCCCTAATATCCAGAATATACAAAGAACTCAAAAAATTAAACAATATGATAACAAATAACCCAATCAACAAATGGGCCAAGGACCTGAACAGACACTTCACAGAGGAGGACATACAATCAATCAACAAGTACATGAAAAAATGTTCACCATCTCTAGCAGTCAGAGAAATACAAATCAAATCCACCCTAAGATACCATCTCACTCCAGTAAGATTGGCAGCCATTATGAAGTCAAACAACAATAAGTGTTGGTGAGGATGTGGGGAAAAGGGTACACTTGTACACTGCTGGTGGGACTGCAAATTGGTGCAGCCAATTTGGAAAGCAGTATGGAGATACCTGGGAAAGCTGGGAATGGATCCACCATTTGACCCAGCTATCGCCCTCCTCGGACTATTCCCTGGGGATCTTAAAAGAGCGTACTATAGGGATACTGCCACATCAATGATCATAGCGGTACAATTCACAATAGCTAGACTGTGGAACCAACCTAGTGCCCTTCAATAGATGAATGGATAAAAAAAATGTGGCATCTATACACAATGGAGTACTACACAGCAATAAAAAATGACAAAATCATAGAATTTGCAGGGAAATGGATGGCATTAGAGCAGATTATGCTAAGTGAAGCTAGCCAATCCTTAAAAAACAAATGCCAAATGTCTTCTTTGATATAAAGAGAGCAACTAAGAACAGAACAGGGAGGAAGAGCATGAGTAAAAGATTAACATTAAACAAAGACGAGTGGGGGGAGAGAAAGGGAGAGAGAAGGGAAAGCATATGGAAATGGTAGGAGACCCTCAATGTTACACAAAATTACATAGAAGAGGATGTGAGGGGAAAGGGGGGGGGGGAAACAAGGGAGAGAATTGAACAACAGCAGATGAGGTAGAGAGGGATGATGGGAGGGGAGGGATGGGGGATAGTAGGGGAAAGGAAAGGTAGCAGAATACAACAGTCACTAATATGCCATTATGTAAAAATGTGAGTGTGTAACCGATGTGATTCTGCAATTTGTATTTGGGGTAAAAATGGGAGTTCAAAACCCAATTGAGTCAAATGTATGAAAGATGATATATCATGAGCTTTGTAATGTTTTGAACAACCAATAAAAAATATAAAGAAAAAAAAAGATCTTGTGAACTTAATTGTTTTGCTTTTGACTTCTTTAATACTTCATGTCACCGCAATATGAATTTTATAGATTTCTCATCCAATTATTGTTCAATAGGTCATAATGAAAGTATTGAAGCAAAAAGGGCAGTTTCATGGCTAGATTTTTATGAGTTGTTTCTTTAGTGCCTTTAAAATAAATTTTTAGCTTTTCCTGAATAATGTTTATAATTTAACATTTGTAGAATATATATAAAATAATAGGTGCTATTTTCAAAAGTCAAAGCATTAACAAGGAGAATCAAAATTTTTAAGTTGATTAAGAAGCTTATTCTGAAAAATAAGTTTTAATATACATTTAGAATAGTTTTTTGATTTTTAAAAGTGAATATTTTAAATGCTTAAATTTCCTCCCTTGTAAGATTATGGAGTTGCACTAAAACTTCCCTAAATTTCCTTTAAGCTCTAAAGGTCATGATTTTTGTTCAATTTGCTTTTTGAATTAAGCTTATATTTTCCCCAGATAGGGATTATGTCCAGTAGTTTAACTATGTTCATATTCAGTGGGATATAGAAAACTAATTGCCAAATAATGTCCTATGTAAACATGAGATCTACTAATGGAAATGCCATCCCTAACTGATTCATCTTAGACAGATAGGAGCTAGTAATAAGAAACATATTGGTTTGCTGTGAATTTCATGTGTATTAGTGTTTTAGTGGCAACAGTAATTTTTCAATAAGATAAAGGAATATATTTTTTCTTCTTTTTCTTTCTCCTTAATTTCATAAACTGGTCCTGCCATTCCATGTCTCCATGCCTCTATCATATTCCCTTTTTCTAGAAGGCCCTTTGGTCTTGGCTGACATTAACTCCTGCATCAAAATGTGACTGACATCCCTAGGGAGAATTCTCTCTGCTCCCTCCTGTGTGCCTCCATATCACCTTAGATACTACAGTAGAGATACAATAGAGATCCCAGATACAGTATTTATTTTTCAATTTAATGGCACCAAATTCAAATGTGTTTACAGGCCTGCCAGATACAATAAATACGAAGTTGGTGACATGCATTCAGTTGAGCTCAAGGGTAAAACTTCTGACTGAAGACAATTAATGCAAATGTTTTTAAAACATAGAAATCAAATAATGCACACCTCTTGGGCAACTTTAGCTTGTAGGCCTGGCTGGTGACTCTGGTGTGTACACTCTCTTTCCCACCAGGCTATGAACCCTAGAGAACAGGGAGGAATTGCATGTGTCTGAGTCTTCTTTTCATGCTCAAGCATAGAGCTTGTGCACGGTAGGAGCTCAATGCAATATTTATCAAGTTGAATTAATATTATCTTTATACAAATACCTCAAAGGCAGTTTGACTTTGTACAAATAACAGACTGAGCTTTCAAAACCATGTATACTCTGGTAATACAAATATCCTCCAAAATGTGTGTATAATTATTAAAATTCATTGAGATTTATGACTTCCTACTTTAAACACTTATGAAGAGCCAATGTTAAGGAAACAAGGACAGGCTAAAAATTTAAAGTTCTTTTATCTAAGAAGTAAAAAGGAGGTGAATTGAACTTAAAAAGCATGTCCTTCTAACTGAGCCACAATGCAAGCCACTTTGTTCAATGGAATCCTTCCTACCCATGTTCTTTTCTAGGTTTACACTTTTAAACTATATGTTCCTTAAAGAGTACTTTTACACTTCAGGTGCCAAGAGTCAGCTAAGGAGTTGTTAAGCAACATTTATCAACATGTTTTAGCATCAGACCTATTTAGCTTCATAGCCAACACTGGCTAGGTACTTAATATTTATGAACTGTGGGTATATCTGCCAGGTTTGCACATTCAGCACACAGCAAAAAGAGGTCAAGATGCAGGCTGCATTGGCCTCCTTGTAACTTTTCAAAGGTGCCTACAGACTAGACTGGTCATTTATTGCTCCTATGTATCCTAATGTTACATTGCATTGTTGCTCTCAAGTATATAAAGTTTAAAAGAGAATGTTCTGAATTTAATTTTACTCAGATATAACAACATCTTAGGTTGCACTATCTACAAGCAAATGTGTTAATGTATACCAACATTTCTCATATAAGACTGAAAGATTCAGATTCCTTTCAAGGTGTTACTAGCTTTTCAGGTCAGAATGGTACTCATCTGTATAGTTTAATTATTACCATACTGAACATTTGATTAATCTTTAAAAGTATGAGGCAACACAATCTTAAATATAATAGAGAACACCATCCACAGAGAGTGCAACTAAGCTACTCCTTACTGTGACTTTACAGTTACTCTGACATGATAAATGTGTGACTGGGGTTGTCACCAGGGTGGTAATATTGGTGGTGTGGTGGCAGCAAGGACAAGACAAGTCCACTCTTCAGGTCAAAAATCTCTGCTAAAGGAAAGCATGAGGAATTTGTTCCTGTGCTCTCACCTGCATCTATGCAAGGCGTATATACTTCAGTGGACACCTCTCTGAGTCCTTCCACTTCAGATTATGTTATTGCTTATTTAAACAATTTGAAAATGTCCGTTATTTGGAACTAGGTTGAGGAGAAACCCAAACATAAGAACATAAAAATCTTTCACTTTTTTTCTCCAAACATACTAGAAGATTCATTGTTATTTGAATATGTCACTCACAGCATCTAGCCCAAAGTAAGAATATCCCATCTTTTTTGACTTATTCTAAATACCCTTTTCAAATGCCATCTCTTCTAAGAGGCTCTCAGTTTTGCCACTTGGAATCATTTCCCCCTGCAGTAAAGCTACAGTGGGAAGAACACGGATTCTGAAGACAAAGGGATTTAGTTTCAAAGCCTGCTGCATGACCTTGCACAGTCATTTAAACTCCCTTAGCCTCAGTTTCCATCTTGGTAATGTGTTGAAAATTGTACATTTAAATAATTCAGGACAATTATTTAAGATAGTGTTTATAAATTTCCTGGTACAAAATGGTCACACAAGTAAGGCCTCATTACCTGCCTTTCTTAACTCTTTCTTTTCCCTCTTTCATTTGGAAGTGATACAGTTTTCATTGTAGTGTGCTTATTTCTGTTCATGACTAGTCTTACTGTATATTCTTTGAAAATACTTCTAATTTTTGTATTTATAACAGAAGCTGGCATGGCATATTACTTATAGGCATCAATTGCACAGATTACTTTTAAAAAATGGGAATTATAAAGTATATCCATGTTTTCTTTATTTGTGACAATGTTACTGATGGTAAAGGTGAAATGAGAAATTCATGCAACTGGCTTAGGGAGTTAGACAAAATATTATTACACTCCTAAAATGTTGACATGTCAAGCCACACAAGCAGCTCATGTGTTCTTTCATTCCCAGGTAGATGGACATAAGGGACATAATCACACAGGGGACTTTAAAAAATATACTTACTCTCTTGCATATCTGTGAGCTTTTTCATACGTGTCTTCCCATTTATGGGATTTAAGGAACAGAGGGAGAGAACATTTTGAAATCAGAGCTAGCAGGTCTCTTAGCATGAGAGAAAAAATGAGGCACAGAGCTAAAAATGCTATTCTGTGAAGGGAGAGACTGACTCAGCCCTCATTCCCTGTGGGCCTAACTATTCAGATGTATCTGCTATCCCACGCCAAATATAGCCTTCAAGAAAAGCAATAATGGTGTGTTGGGCTGTATTTTAAAATAAGATCATAAATGTGAAATGGGCTTGAAAAGAATAAGGTGTTACACAGTTTAATGCATTTTTAACTTTTTATTGAAGCTATTCCTTTTTTTAAGCTTGATACCATTGAGGCCTATATTAATTTAACTTTCAGATCTGATCTGAGGCAACACTCATTCCTGATAATAAAGGAGAAAATGGAAACAGACAGAAAGAGGCCTGATTTTTATTCTTCTTAAGCTACCTTAACTGGGCATGTTGAGACTGTCTGAAATAATATCTCCACTCACCATCTCCCAGCCTCTTGCTGTGTCTCCATTTTCAACTTTGTTTGCCATTAGGCTATCCTTAAAAGGACATTAGAGTGATTTCAGAATGAGAGTCCAAGTATATCCTGTTCCATGAGAATATTGTTAAAGGAGGTCCAGGGATTTTATGGAGAAAAAAAAATTGAGAGAAAAGGAGCTAGCAAGTATTGTTCCCGGTTGAAAATGTCCCTACTGATGTATTCTTCAGAGCTGTCCCAAGACAATTTCAGACTCTGTATCATTAGATTACTGGTTCACTTAACTTACATGCTTTTTATTACATTTTAAACATTGGCTTGGATGTAAATTTGGGTAGTTTTCTGAAATGTTCTGCTAGGAGTTGTGAATGATTATAGCTTCTTGGAAATAGTGACATAGTGAGAGAAACGGCAGCTTCTGGCATGATCTACGTGGAGAGGAAAACACTTGGAAGCACTTTGCCTGCATTTTATTTCTGCATGGGCTCTTTGGGCACTCAGCCACTTGCAAAGCATTATTTAACAAATTATGGCACCACAGAAACTGTTTTATGCCCTGGATGTTAGTTTTCAAAAGAGGAACCAATAAATGTCTGAAGTTTTAATATCGAAGAGAACAGGACTGAGTTAAGATTAAAAGAACATTTATATTTGCAAGTGAAAAATGAAACTTATAGCATTCTATGTATTATATCCAGTTTTATTGCTATTTAAATGGGCTCATTTTATGTACATATTGTTGTATTAAGGTTTAAAAAGGATGCTTGTTTACTGTTACCTTAAAGGGGCCTGATCATTTTACTATATGATGGGAACGTATCACTAATTTTTACAGTTTCAAAGTTTATTTTCACTTTATAGTTTCAGGTTAATTTTTGCAGTTTAGAGAATAGTGATGCACTTTTTTTTCTATTTGATTTATAAAAAATCCAAATAATCAGCTCTCTCATTTACTCTTTATATACTGACATGCATGCTCTCAAAGGGAGCAGATCATCATGAAGGTCTATTGTTTGAGGCTGTGGGTAAATACTGTATCATATGAATCACCCTGTAGCATCAATAAGGTTGGGCCAGTAGAGAACTGGGGAGATAAAACTGCTCCCTGTAATGCAGTGGTTCATCCATGTGAAGCAAATTCAGTGTGCTAGATAAGGTAATTTACTAAATGGTACTCCAGTGCCCTAGAAGACTTAATTCACCTCTGCTGAATGAGCAGTTGGAGCAAACTCAATTATTGAGAGTTACCCATTCATACTCAAAGGCATATAGATCTCAAATGAAATGTTCTTTAATTGAGTGCACATAATTCTGGGGTAACCTGGGTACAGAATAGAAAATATATAAATGAGCGTGACCTAATTAGAAAGTCTCATATAAACCTGCTTTTCAGATCACATCTTCATAGCACCGAGTGACAGTGACTAAGGAGATGAGATATTTTCAGGAAAGCAAAAAGCAAGTGACAATATCATAGCTTAACACTAATCACAAACTCTTGAGTTTGGAGGACATCCCAGAGAGCTTGTCGTAAGTATAGATTTGCCTACAATCTAGCAAACTGTATTTATAGAAAATATTTTTTGGCAAAGATAAAAACTGTTTAGTGGAAGAGGCTTATCAAGAAATAACAAAGAGTAGATATATTTGGGGGTTATATGTATATAGATTCAAAAAGTGGTTGCATAAAGTTGTATGTTTATGTGTGAATTCATGTGTTTAAAGCTTTTAACATCCTCCTACAGAGTGAACAAATGTAAAAGGTATTTTTAAAAGTTTAATTTTACATGGCATAAAATGATTTATTTCCTTGAGTTTTTTTTTCTTTGATTTATAATATATATCTTATGGGGGTAGTGAGGATACCCTTACAAATAATCTCTACTATTTGAAAATATCCAGTCTGAAACCAATTTTAAGAAATATATATCTCCTCTAAAGCTCATGTTGCTCTTCCCACAAAAGGAACAATCTTAATGAATACTTGATGATAGACAAAGTTCTTTATTTTCTGATCATGATCTGACTTCATAGCAGAGATGGACAGGGGCCCTTCAATAACACGTCCCTTCTTCATCTTTTTGGAATGGCTGATTTTAAGCTGTCATTGTGATTTACCAGAATAAAGACCAGATATTTTTTCCATCTTCCTTGTATATCCAGATGAGGCAGTGATTAAGTTTGTAAGTGTTCTGAAAAGAAGAAAACATGACTTTGTGTCCCTCTTCCTCCTTAAAGCATACAGCTTAAGCAACCATCTGGAAAGTGTTCAGAGGACAGCTGCTGAGTAAAAAGAACCACCCCAGGTCTTCATGTGATATCCCCTCACTATCACAACTCCACACTAGACTGTAATTTCCATAAACTTCATGTGATCTTGTTCACTATATCCTTAGCACTTGAAAACAGGTGACTAATTAAATGAATTTTTGATTTTTACCATTATTTAATTTTATTTTTCCCATTTATATAATTTTATCACTTTATTTTTGACAAGGATGAATTCCAATGACTAAATGAAACATCCTATCCCACTAATTTCATTTTAATTCATGGTTTTAACACTCGGATGAGGTTTCATTTTTATCTTCCATCAGTAAAACAAAGTGTATATATAAAGATGGTACGGTTTGAACTTAGAAAAGCAAGTTACCTGCCCGAATTGAATTCTTTTTCCATTTAAGTTCAATAACTGTGAAATCAACTTCAGGGTAAAAAAAATATTGCTGACCCAAAGAATACAAGCTTGTCAAGACTTACATGTCAATGTATACTTGGAATAATCTAACAGAAAACATTCCCTAAAGTTGGGGTTCCCACAGAATGTGATTGGTCAGGTTAGTGGTGAACTGGGTGGAAAGAATGTGGGAGGGGTACATAGCATATCAGACTGGTACTCTCTGTATGATGATCAGACACTTGTAAGGCAGATGTACCTCTGTCACTGAACCACTCAAGGGAAAAACTACCAACAAAATTTTTACTTACTGTGGAATCTAGAAATTTCTTGAAAATTTATATAAATCTAGTATATTTAGATGAATCTCATTGGTTGTTGGCCCTTTATATGAAGAAATCAACACTTTTTTTTTTCAAGGAAAAATAAAGTTTTCACGGAAAATAGCTATCTCTTTGTGAGAGTTTTCTCTATTCTCCCCAATCTCTCAGAATAGCAAAGGTCTGAGAATCATACTTTTTATAATCCTCCCATCTCCCCCTACATAGAATCTGCGTGCTCATCTCAGTAAATGGACTTGATCAGTGAGCCAATTGCTAAATTTAGATTCCTCTTTCACAATGGTTTTCTAATCCCAGGGGGTGGTGTCCAGTGAATTCTATGCAGTAAATATCTTCTATAGTCATATTCTTCTTTCTCTCTTAACTAAAATTGCCTAGCCTTATTTACGCTCCCCCTATTTTTCACTCTGGTTCATTGCTATCATTTTTTATTGACTTCCCTGTCTTCAGTTTAATTTCCCTTCAATCGTTCTTATATTCAGCTGGCAGAAAGATATTCCTAAAGTGTAGTGTGCTTATGTGATTTCCCTGTTTAAAACCTTTCAAAAACTCCCCACTGATTTAAAAATAATGCTCACAATTTATATTACACTGCAATGCACAGCACAAACTATTGTTATTAAAATTTTAACAATTTAGAACAATGAAAATTCCCTTTCATCATCCAGCTAATCCCAGCCCCCTACAGTTATTATTTTGATGTGTGCCCTCTCGGATGTTTTCATATCTTTTTCTTGTTCATAAATTAAGATATAAAAATAAGTATGTTTGTGAATTTTTAAAGTAAATGAGCTTATACTCTTTATATTAAATTTAACTTTCTTTTTACGTTTAAACTTGATTATACGCTTGAGAGTGCCTTCATGATATTAATCTACCTTTCTTTTTAACTCCATGACACTAATACAGATACGCAGTAATTTATCTAACAATTTCCTTCCTAATGGATATTTAGGTTATCACATGTATATCTGGAATAGTTATACAGATGTAGAGTTTCAGATTAAACTACATATGCCTTTAAAAATATAACAGATACTTTCAAATAGTTTACTAAGATTATACTAATTTATACTCCTACCAATAGTGAACTATAAGTACGTCTATTTCCCCATGTACTCACTAATACAATATAAATCTCTTCAATTTTTTGCTAACTAGGTAAAAATTATGTAATTTTGTTTTTTATTTTCATATTACTGGCTACTAGTGAAATAAAATGTATTTACTTACTTTTATTGATCATTTTATTTGCTTTTATAGAAATTAGGTGTTCATATTTCTAACCCATATTTATGTGTTTTCTTTAAAGAGGAAGTGTAAGAATTCATAATATAATTAGCATATTAATTTTTGTTTTAAAAGAATCTCTTGCTTGTCAATCTTTTGGGCCACATCTCACAAAATTCAAACAACCTATGTTTCCATACTAAGAAAATGGTTGCAGGTCTGTACACAATTTAAACCTGTAGTACATCTCTGTAGCTTCTTCCTACTTGCTTTGCCTGCTAAGGAAATAACCCTATCCTCATCTTTCTAACCAAGCTAACTTTTACTCATCTTTCAAACTCTGCTTAATTTAGTTTCCTTTAGGCAAGTTTCTTTGATTCTCATTCTTCAGCTAGATCCAATGTGCTTACCCTGAGCCTTCATATATCACATATTACTGCATTCACATTAATACTTTGCCTGTAACTTTTGACAGACTTCTGCACTTCTGGGGAATAGAGATAGTCATTTGTGTCAGTATCCTACTCGCTTCTGAAAATGTTTGTTGACTGAATGATTCTGTAAATTCAACCTTTGGAAAGATTATTAAAACCATTCCTCTTTTCAATAATAAGATTTGGAATTTCTCCAAGAGTCATCCACAATTTTTCCTCAAAGTAATTATTAAAGTTTCTAAATACTTTCTTATTAATTGCTTGAATAAAGAGAAAGAGAGTGAAAAGTGATTAGGTCCATATTATAAGACATGTTAATTTTAAAAATGAAAGAAAAATATTATGGCTATCATTCAATCAAGGAAGTGAAGAACTAGAAAGAGCCTAAATATCTGGGCATTCTTGAACTATGCTATTTGCATCCCTGTAGCTATATGTTCTGTGTCAGTCTGTTTCATGGTTGAGCTTTCCTAATTAATATTAAATTAATGCAAAATTTGCCTTCATGAAACATCATTTTGTCTCCAATCTACTGGTCTTAATTCTGCCTCCTGAAATTGCATGTGATAACTCAAATGATAACTGGAGAGACCAATTGCTTGCTCTTCTATTTTTTAACCTATATTTTTGATAGTAGGCTAAATATATCTTGATCTACTAACACTTATATTAAAATCTCATCATCCTGGTTGCTCTACTTTTGGACAAACTGTGTTTTGATAATGTTGCCCTTAAAAAGTATCATCTGGAACTGACCAGTATTCACTAGATGTTCATTCAGTTCTTCCCAAAGTAGAATATCAAAGTACTCTTGAATCCCTTTAGAAGGTCCTCTTCTTTATTTAAGTGTAACCTACAATGTGGTTAATTTTTTTTTATAATAGCCCAGTCACACAACTATTACTGAACTTGTGGCCAATCAAACTCCATTGGTGTTTTTTAGGTGACCAGGATTAATACCTTACTAGCCAAAGTAATCTAACGACACACTGCTTTGTATTTGTTTTTTAAGTTTTTCATGATTGCTTTGGTCCTAATCACTCACATTAAATTTCTTGTACACAAGTAAAAAACAGATTTAGAACTTTATTAGTGTTCTCTATCCTTTAAATAATCCAACAATTACCAAATCAATCCATTAAGAGGCACTAGTTTTCAATACAGATACAGTTGTTATTGGAAAGCTGTAGTGGAAGTTCAGTATTATTTTTATTAAGAGTGGATTATTTCCTTGCCTTATACTTATTTCAGTAGCATTACATATACAGTGGTGTAATTTGATCTATATGAATTTTGTCATGAAGATGTGGACAGAAAGTTAAAAAAAATCAACATAATGAAGAGCATGAGCTTTTAATTTAGAAAGATATAGATTCACCTCATGATTTTGCCCCTTACTAGCTATGTGATAATGAACAAATTCCTTAACATTTCTAATTAAGTTTCCCTATTTGTGAAATAGAAAAATGATGATGATGATGATAATAATAATAATAATAATAATCAGTTTTGTAGTTTTTATGAGGATTAATGAAACTACTTATGAAAAATGCATAGCATAGTATCTGGCACAGGGCAGGCACAGAGCCATGGGCAAATAAGAAGGAAACCACATAAGGAAAGTGAGACTCTCTTGAGCCAGCTGCACAGCAGCACAGAGGAAGCCTAATGTGAAAATATGTCACACTTGTGTAATTTCTTGAGGCTTAAGATCTGGGAACCAGAAGGCCAAGAAACATGTGCAGTACCATTTACTATGATCACATTCTATTACCTGGCTAAGGTCTCATATTACCAAGAGTGTCATATAAACCAAAAACCATGTTAAAATAGCATCATAAAACAAAACCAAAAAACAGGAAAAAGGAGCAACTAAGAGATCAGTGTTTAAGGTGACACAGGCATTAATCAGAATATAGATTTTTGGTCCAAGAAAACTACTGTAGATAAATTGCCAAGATAAAAAGGATAGTTTGCACATATACATAAAATGCTGACTGAGGGAAAAATAGTAAAACTGGATCAAAATAACCTTATGGTTTTATGAACAGATAGGGGCAGCAGAGCTATGCTGAAAAGCTGCTTGTGTGTTGTACATTGTAGTGGTGGTTCTGAGTTCTGAGCTCCTTTGCAAGCAAATTTCATTGACCTTCTACATTTCACATTGACCTTGATGTTTATAAATGCTGCAGGGCTCAGCAATTAGTCTTCTGTGAGCTGAGAATTCAGTTCATTTTATTTTCTTAATGTTCAATTGCAATTAAAAGCCTTTAACAGCAAATTCGTGGTGAGTCAGAGTAACACAAATTTGGGTTTAATGTGTGTCCATTGTTGGGTATGATACAGAAAAATGCATTTCATCAAAAGTTTCAAACCAGACTCTCTTTTGGACTTAGGGAAATAAGATTTATGATTTACGTGTAATTTTGTCCTCTGAAGGTTACAATGTAATGAAATAATAAGAAAAATGACATTTGAGTTGATAACACAGTATCCAGGTCATTGAAAGTATGACTTTTCTAAGAGGACTAGAATTTAGCTGGTAAGTCAGTTTTGGAATCTATCAATTAGCACTTTCATTTTGGAGAAACTGCCTGACATATGCAATTGCTTCAAATGAAAGAGATTTTAACTATAAAACCTTTTTAAAAGAAGTGTTTTTCTCTTGAATTTTTGCTGTGCCCCCTAAGATCTCATTTCCATTATCCCACCTCTGACCCTTACTATTCTCCATTTTAACTTCTCTTAAGAGTCTGATTCTACTCTTTCCTGATCTGGGATTACTGAGTTTCCAGGCCACCTGGCAGTAATAATTCATAAGAAATGATATTGTTACCCTCAATGACAACTCCCTGCAGTGACACATATGATATATTTATGTATAACATAACCATGTGCACAGTCCTGTCCATCCCTGACTTTTCCCCTGAATTAGGCCTCTAATTTCAAATTCCTTTTGTCTGAATCTAACTGTAAACTATTCTATTCTGAACTTTCTCTTGCTGGCCCTTTCTCTCTTTTAGAATCTCAAGCTGATTTCTTTGCCACCACATGCTGGTACACCTCCCCTTCCTACAGAATTGTCATCTTAAAAACCTTCAAAATTTTCTATTACATTGGGATAGAGTTAAAACAACTACTGTTTTCCATAATATGGTCTAACACACTCTTCTAATTTATACCCTCATTCCTCCTCATTTAAACCTACTGTTTCAGACAATTAAAGTGGTCGCATCTCCCAACTGCCCTTGAACCTTTGCTCATACTGCTTCCCCTGCCAGCAATCTGTCCATCCTGTCTTCTTATCTGTTCAAATTCCAGGCATCCTTTAATTCCTATTTATGCCTCTTTTCTCTGTAAAATTTTCTTGGCCACTCACTTGTATGAATCCTTTCCATGTATATTCATATCACAAATGTATTTTATTTTAACATTTCTATTATACTCATTGTGAACTTGTTTAAACCATAAAATCTCTGGTGGTATCTAGGTGGGATACAAATAGAATACTGGTAAAGCAACAAAATTAAAAATAAAAATTAGCAGTACCATCTAGTAACAGTGCTAGTAGATTCTACATGAGACTCTTTCCCCATTTTCAGATAGAATTTAATAAGGTTGAAGTTAACAAAAGCTATGGTGACTGATATAACCCACCTCTGACCCAGTTACCCCAGAACAGAGGGAAAAAAGCCATGAAAGTAACAACTGATGGCAGTCAGTATTTGCCCTCATGCACCTGGGAATAAAAGAACTTTGCCTTTCAATAAATGCATGTATTTTTACATATATATTGGAAACTGAAGAACTAGAAGCTACAGAGATATGGTTTGTAATTTAAACTCAGAGTTTCCAACATATGCAAGACAGAAAAAATAAGAATTCCCTCAAATTAAACCCAAAGATTATTTCTAACCTTTAGGCACAATAAGTATTTTAACAAAAGTGCATACAGCAATTACAATATTCTCACTTAATCTTCATAATAATTATCTTCAGAATATAAATATATATTGTCAGTCTTCCTAAAAACACAACAAAGACAGAACTATGACATCCACAATTTTGCAGAGAAGTAAACAGCCAATGTCATCTAAATAAGTGCCTAAGCAGGGAATCCAAGCAACCAGACTCCAATTACCAATTGCACATCACCAATGCATACAGGACCAACACTTCATTCACTTTCAAGTAAAATACTCATTAGGGGACTGTTGGACTCCTCCAATATTCACTCTTATATTTGTTTATTACTTTATTTTTTCATTATTCATTAATTTAGCCAACATTTATTGGGCACTGATCATGTGCCAAGTAACTGAGATTTGTGGAGAATCTTGCCTTCATGAGGTCATTGGGGAGACCAATGTTCATTATATGACAAGGGCAACACTGTGTTGTGGGTACTATGGAAGTGATAAATATCTTACCACCCTGGCATGCCTTCATCAATAGTCCCATTGAATTTAAAACAGTCAGGGATCCCCATGAAAAGCAGCCCCCCCCCTTAGTATCAAGAGAATAGAAACTCTGAGGGGGGAAGGAGACAGTGAGCCCCTCATCCCTTGGAAAAAGGCAAATGCATTCCAGGGGCTTAACCTATTTAAAGTGTGGGGCTCGCTTCCCCTGCTCTCCCAAATTACCTCATGGCTTCTTTGCTGTCAAGGGCACATATGCCTTTCCCTGCCCTCTCACTCATGCACTCTCAATCTTTATCAGAAACCAGGTACACCAGAAAAGCCAGGATAGCCTTGCCATAACTCTCCAATTACAAACTGCCTAAAGGACAAACTGTCCAGGAGCAACTGAAATAGCAAATGGCCAGTGCCCTTAACTTCTTACTAGAATTTGTGTTCTCTTCTATTTTCCACCTATGTGTTCTCTCAACAGCCATAGCAGCTCATCCTCAAAACAAGGCACAGATATTTATAAAGGAGGCAGCATTCACAAATGATGCGGTGTTTGGCCCCAGGATGAGCAGATACTCCTCCTTCTAGGTTAAAATGCTTACCCAAGAAGAGGTCCACCATTGAGATGTACCTGAAGCCAAGTAAAATTTCTATACCTTAGAGCCTTTGCAAACAGCCCTTTCCTTGGAATAAAACTCACTTTCTCCCATTGTTAGGAGAGTCAGCTTGATGTTCTTGATTAGTGCTTGGTCCCCTTCTGCAGAGCCAGAAGTCCCATAAAGAGTCTGATTCCTGTTATTTGTGCCTTTCATATGATTTTTTCTGATGGAGAGCACAAGAACACAGAAAGCCAGTAACAAAAACAGTTTAGCTAGAAACCATCAGCTTTGATGTTTCCTCTTATAAGTTTTCCATCTGTTGATCTATGCTCCTTGGTTATAAGTCCCCACTTGTATATGGGGTTGAGTCAAATTCCTCCTCCCCCCTGTAGGACCCCCATTATAGTGGCTCCTATACCTTTCTCATGGTCCTCTTTTAACAAATGTCAAGAATAATTTTTTCTTTGATGTTACATATTTAAATTGAGTACAGTGGGAAAAAGAGGAGGTCATAATTTTACTTGAAGGAGGGAAGTCTTGATCTAAATCTAAGAAGGACAAGTGTTTACCACTGGGAAAGAGAAGAGGGGCATTCTAGGCAGAAGAAACTGCTCTGAGGTGCTTGGTGCTCTCTAAGATCTTTAAGTGGCTGAATAGAGCTGAAGCAGCCACAATAATTAGCCAAAATGATCCTAGAGAGGAAGCAAGTGCCAGATCAATGAGGGCCTTGAGTACTCTGCCAAAGAACTTGGACTCTCTCCATCAATCTGTGGGGAGCCTTGAAGAGTTTTGAAAGCAGGGGAGTACTATTATCTGCTTTGCATTTTTAAAAGATCATTCCTCTAATAGTTCATGGGAAGAATTAGGGGATAGCAGAAATGGAAACAGGGATACAAAGTTATGTGATTTTAAATTAAAAAAAAAAAAAACAAAATCTGTGTAGTATGATGTTTTTACATTTTAAAATTCTTTCTGGCTATTGAGACTGCCCCTTCTGTGCCTAGCTAATTCCTAGAGGTAGCACAGGGCACAGCCTGTGCTGTGGACTTTGATATGCAAATAGATCCATCCAAAGCCAAACCCCCTATTCCACCCCAGGATGCAGTATTCTTCTGCTTGACTCATTCCAAGGTCAGGAGCCAGGCACCTAAGATGGCTCCTATAGTCCAAAACCTACAGACATTTTTTCTAACTAGTCAATCCTACACTGCTCCTTCTTTGCCTGTCTTTTCTTTCCTGTGGAAACCCCAGTAAAGACCATGACCTAAACTTTCCACCTGCTTGGTTCTTCTCTGCCTCCTGACACTAGCCCCTCACCCTGTTGTCTTTTCCACGTGTCACTTTGTGACTTGCTGTTCCCCCTGTTTCAGGATTTGTGAGTAAAAGAAACTTTAATTTCCTTAGCTTTTTCCATATCTCTTCTTGGGGCTACATCCAACTGACCATCTCATAAAAGAGTGCAGGAGTTAGTACCAGGCGGGAAGGAAGAGAGAGAAGAAGGTGGAAGCAAGAGAGCTTGGTTCTGGATTAGATGTGAAGAGTAAGGCAGAGGGACAATCTGCAGAGACCTTTGGGTTTATGGCCTGGGAGAAGTGCATTCAGGGGTTAATGCATAACTACAGTTTGGGATATGCTCAGTTTGAGCTGTACATTTAAAGTCTAGATGGAGAAGTACTACCAGCCACTGCATATCTGGAGGCTCAGGGGAGTGACCTTGGCTGTTACTATAATGTGGGTGATCCATGGATGATGATTGCTACAGTAAGAAGAGAAGAAGGCTGAGGCTGAATATTGGATACCACCTACACTGAAGGACTAAGGAAGAGAGGGGTGTGATAAAGACACAAAAAGGCTTTCAGAGAAAGAAGAGGAATGCTGAAGAGAAGGATGTGCAGTAAGACAAGAGAGACTGTGGAAGGGAACCAATAGGCAAAGTGGCAACTGATTGAGAGACAATGAGACACAGCCAGTGCTAATCCAATGGCTATTGAACATTCTTATTTTTAAACTGTCAATAGACTTAAAATATGTGAGTGATTCCATATTTTGGAAACACTGAGGTAGAATACTTTCAAATTTAACTAACCATTGAAAGGACAAAGAAATTGAAATGTAAAGGATAAGGTTTGTAAAGTTTTTAAGTTGCATTCAGAACCTGAAATTCATGTGGCAGTAAAACAATTCCCGGAACTGCCCATTAGATGTGTGTCGAAATCTCCCCTGACCACCTAGTTGCTTAACAACCCCCTCCCAGAAACCGTGCAGTCCAGCACGTATACACCTCAGGGCTTAAACCAATCAGTTTGAATGTATACCCCTTCTTAGTACTGACCAGTCACTCCCACCTGACCTGTTCCCGCCAGTGAATGTGCTAATCATGTTTTAGAGTTGTTATTTGATTTTCCCGCGGTATGTGATGATTTGCTAAGGGATGCTATGATGTATGTAAAGCCCCTGCCCTCTCTAAAGAATGTATATAAACTCTGCTCAAGTTGTTCTCGGGGCTCTTTGTTCTTTGCTCCTCTGAAGTGAGCTCTGAGCCCCAGCATGCTGGACCCCCAATAAACCCTTTGCTGTTGCATGAGACAGTCTCTTGGTGGTCTTTTCCTCCGACGTTCGCCCGACCTTTTCACCATGACTGATTCCAAAGCGACCATCTATTAGTTTCTCAGGGTAGCTGTAAGAGAGAGCCCTGGACTGAGTGCCTTAAAATGACAGAAAATTATTCTCTCACAGAAATGTAGGCAAGAAACCCAAAATCCAAGAGTCAGCAGTGTTGATTCTTCCCTCCATGCCCCAGGCTCTGAAGGAGAATCTGTTCCATGACTCTTAGCTTCTGGTGACAGCAGGTGATCCTTGCTCTTCCCTGGCTTGCAGATGTATCACTCCCACCACTGCATCAACACTCATTTGGCCATCCTTTCCCCACCTGTTTCTTGGTGCTCTCCTCCCTGTGTGCCCCTCTCCTCTTACTATAAGGATACAATTATGTTAGATTAGGGTCCTTCCCCCACTCCAGTGTGTCCACATCTTAACAATGACCACATTTCCAAATAAAGGCACATTCTGTGGTTCTGGGAGGGAAGTTATCTGCATACATTTTGGGGTACATAATTCAATGTATAACAGTGGCCACACTGCACAAAATATCACCAGGCTAAATCTTCATAGGACTCCACATAAATGATCTGATTTGCCTTCTTTTAGAGGTTACATTGGTGACTTCTTTTATTGTAATCTGTGTGAATGATGGCCTTTGATACTGTGCAAAAGGCATCCACGATTTACCTTTAGCCATGAGCCTTTATTTACTAAACTCTTCTTTTCCTTGTCAATTCATTGATAATTTAGTGATAAATGTATTTGTAAAATAATTTACAAGTAAAAAAGGATTCAGTCCTGGAAACTTACTCAAGGTCATAAAATTAGATTTTCTTGCTTTTATTCCCAATTCTTTTACTATACTACTATATAATAAATGTGCCAGATATGATATCATCTGTGGGATTAAAAAATGGACCACACTGAGCATAGTAAATATCAGAGAGTTGTTTTTTGTGTGTGTGTGTGTGTGTGTGTGTGTGTGTCTGCAATCCCTTTTTCTTTGATCTTGGAAGAACACTTTGATTTTCTTTAAAACCCTCTCCTTTCTTTCTCTAAATTCATTTGATTTCTATTTATTAGTGGTAGAGTTTAAATCTATCCCTCCATCCTGTTTAGCTTCACAGGTAGGCTTATTATATGCTAGGCCTATGTAGTTCAATTCTAGAATTTTGTTATAATTATTGGAAAATGAAGGGTATTTATTCATTGGAATTGTAGATAGCCCCAAGGTACAGGTGGCTGCTATATAGCAATAGTTTATCTGAAATGGAAGTTATTATAGAAGAAAGCAGAGCCAAGAAACTGAAAACAACTAAGTCATTTTTTAAAAATGCTAGAGCCAGCCATACCTGAAGCTAAATTACCCTACATTTCTAGTTATAAGAACACATTCTCTTTGAATTAATTCAGTATGATTTTAATTTCTATCATTTCTTACCAAAAGAGCTCTGACAAATACAAGTTATAAACAAACCTGGATAATCTATGATAAAATGGACTTTATCATTGAACAAGATTGGACTCCAAATCAATGTTATTTATATAATCTTAGCTTTAGTATAATTATTTCATTTATAGCAGAGGCATTCTTTGGAATCTGAGATAACCACTCACATTAAAGGAATTCAGCTAGATACGTTTAGTCTAAAGAATCTCTCCCAGTTTTTACTTGGTGCTATGTTTGGATGCTAATAAACTTGCAGGAAATTTATATTTGTGCTCTTAATTTGCAAATTCTGATATTATCACATTAATATTTAATCCATTCAAGGTACATTCTGATACTCAGTTACCATCAGTACTTACTGACTGTGACTTTTCACAGAATTATTTAGAAAGCAGAATTTTAAAACTTCCTCTTAGGAATTTTGAAATCCTACACATAGTTATTTCAACAGATCCTCTCTTCAAAAGTTGTAATCATAGATTATAATTATCATCTATAATAACAGGGCTGTTAATATTATTTCAAATGCACAATTACTCATTTTTTTTTGCATCAGGATAATTTTCCTTGAATATTTATAGATTGTGCTATGTAAACTATGGCATCTGGTAATGCAGAGGACTTCAAGGTGCTATTTGTTCAGATTCCCTTTGATGCTGGCTCACTTTGTTATGTGCTTGTGAAACTAAGTTGTTTATTTTCTATGAATTTTGGCAGGAGGCTCCTTAGGGTCATTTCAGGTCTCCGTTACTTCTCTACGAATCATGTACCACTTGGTATATGAGCTGTAGACCATCTCTGTGCTGCTAAGAGTCACCTCTATCCTTCATTTTCTACTCTTTCCTGACATTGGGAAGGCTATTTTTTCAAGGTTTGCCTCTGCCTCTAAGGTACTATGCATGACAGACATTTACTTGGAACATGTCTAAGCTTTCGTTCTCCTATGACCTCTGATTATGTAGCAATTGGTCATAAAGGTTATCGTGGCTGCTGACAATTTTTTCCCATTTAACACTAGCCTCAGAGATTCTTGTGTATTTAATGGCAAATCTCTATATTGATCAAAGCTAAAAAAAATGTTACTATTGTCTTCTTCCTTATAAATGATACATTGTATGTGAATTGTTAGCCTTTTGGGAAAAGAAATTGTTGGATGGCAATCTTTGTCATGGCCTGTGCATCACAGGTTTTCAATAGTGTCACTTGTAATTTTTATCTGTTTACTGTTCCTTTATAAGATGCCCTTTTTACTCAGCAACTAAAATGTCTAATTGTGTCAATCAAATTTTGTTGTGAGAAAAAAATGTAGTATATATATTTATAATAGAATATACATTTATATACATTTATAATAGAATATCCTTAATATGACATAACATTTTGTGTTTAAAAGTCTTATTTAAAGGAATTATCATTATTGTTATATAGTGTGCCAAGCACATAGATAAAAATGCAAATGTTTCAGAATGGTATTTAACATCAGCAGCAAAAAGGTCTATTAGCCCATGTAATTCTCTTGCTTCTCAAAGGTGATCATTTTATACTTTGTTGTTCTGGGGATTATAACCATTGTAATATGTTTTTATAAGTCTGGGTTTTTTTCCCCTTATCAATGCTGGCAATTGAACTGAGAGTCTTGTATATGCTAGACAAACACTTTACCACTGAGCCATGGCCCCTTGTATTTTTGGATTTATCTAACTTTGATATAATCAATTGACTCCCCACTAGGTTATAAACTTCTTCCCGAGTTTCCTTACTTATTTTTAGTTTCCTCCCCACTAATTAACTCAATATTTTAAATAATATTTCAGCTTCTATTAAGTCATTGTCTATAAACATTTCACTAAGAAGGAATAAACATTTCATGTCCTAACATTAGTCACCACCTTCAGAAATGTCAGTTATCTAATTACTTTCAAGCATGTATGACTTCACATCTGTAATGAGTAGTATGATTTTGTCTCATTCTTTGCTTATAGATCTATTTAAAATATTTAATATTAAAGAGAATTGATAACCAAATATTATTCTCTGTAAAACCCACTATTGAGATTCATTTTTAGAGAAGGAATACACTTCTAATAGACTAAACCTGTCTTGAATGAAACTATTTCAGATTTCAATGTTAAACGGATGCTTAATTCTTTTACTACGTGTATTGGAAATTTTTAGTTTGCTTCATATTTGGACCAGGAACTTTCTGCTAAATTTATTTCCCTTTTTTTTGGAAAGTTTTAGTTACATTTCATTTCTGCTTTTGCACTGTTATAATTAATTTGCCATCAATATAGTTAAAGTGATGGTTAGAACATGTAAATCTGATCATGCTCCACCCCACTCAGGAATTTCCCATTACCCCCAGAATAAAGATGTAGCCTCACTCGTGCTTCCTACAGGATCCGCTTCCTGCTTATTTCTCTGCCTCCACACTCCTTGTTGGCTACTTCAATCACATCAACCCTCCTGTTGTTCTGTGGACAAAGTTTTTCATATTAGTGTCTTTGTACTGAGTTTTCTCTTTACCTAGAATGTGCTTTCTGCTGATTTTATGTGACTTTTTACCTCGCCTCCTTTAAACATCCCATTCTCAGAGAAGCTTTTACTCACACCCAGATTCAAATAGTGAATTCCCTCACTCCCTTCTTTTTATACTTCTTTATTTTTCTTTTTAGCAGATGTCAATGCTTTATGTAAATTATACTTTGTCTATTATGTGTCTATTATGACTCCAGGGGTCTATGAGGACAAAGTTTTTCCTATCTTCCTATGGATGTTATATTTTTAGTTCATCCTACTTCTGAAATAAAGCCTCTTCAAGGATATTTGTTGAACAATGAGTGAAAGAAATGTGCTCACCTTATCATCAAGGTCAGAGCCATTCACTAGACTTTTGAGCAGTAATGAAAAGTTTTGTACCTGTGCTCTCCAACACAGTAACCCCTAGCCACAGGCTGCTCTGAGCACGGAAAATGTGCCTAGTGAGAGTGTGGAACCAAAGTATACATTTTATGTAATTTATATGTTAATAAGCACACCTTTCTAGTAGTTAGCTTTAGATGTCCCAGCTTTTTATCTGCTGAATAGGCCCATTGTTTTATTTAAAGACATTCTTTTGGATTATAAGACTATTCTTCTAATACAGATTTCTTTTGAGGTATTATGAGTAGGTGACTTCCTTTTCTTTGTGTTTATGTACTACTCTATTTGGCAATCCAAGTCTTTCATGAATTATTTTCTTATTTCAATAATGATTTCAGAAATGATGAGTTTCTGTTCCTTGCCCATCTCAAAAATTCTTTGATTTTGGATTCTTACTCTAGTTTTCCTGGAATTCCTTTATTTTTTCCCCCTTTCTAATGGAAGCCTGTTCCTGTTGTATGGCTGAAATATCTTTCTCCTTCTCTTTGAGAATATGAAATATATTTTTTAAAGGTTTTCTTTGGTTTCCTGAATAATTAAGTTGTGTTTTTATTTGTTGTTGCTTTTCCTTTATGTCCTTAGTTTTTATCAAAACCTGTTCATTATTGTTTAGATCTAGAATGTATCCCTAAAGCTCATGGGTTGATGTCTTGGTCCTCAATGCAGCAATGTGGAGAGGTGGGGCTTTGGGGAAGAGGCTGGATCATGATTAGACTTTATCGGTGGATTAGTCCATTGATAACAGAATAAACTACTTAAAGGTAGTGGAAACTCTAGGTTGGTAGGGCATGGTTGGAGTAAGTAGGTCACTGGTGGAATGCCTTTGTGGACCATATCTTGTCATTGGCCCCTTTCTCTCTCTCTATCTTTTTTTTTTTTTTTTTCTTCCTGGCTTCCATAGCTTCCTCCACCACACCCTTCTGCCATTGTGTTCTGCTTTACCTCAAGCAGATAGCAATAGAGCCAGCTGTAAACTGAAATCGTGGATCAAAAATAAAATTTTTCTCCTCTAAGTTGTTTTCCTTTGGTATTTTGGTCATAGTGAGGAAAAACTGAAAAACACACTGGTAAACCTGGTTATCTATTGTCTACTTCAAAAGTCTTTTCCCTAGATGATAAGGGTAATTAAGAGCTATTGATAGGTTTAACTTTGGGATGTGCTATTGGATAAGTCTACCTAGACCTGGTCCTATACAAAATTGATGGAAGCTTTACCCTGGGCAGCAGCATCCACATTTGGCTCTATTGCTCTTCGGGTATGTTACCTTGTTTCTATAGAAAACCTGCTTCCCTCTGTAGCCTGGATGTATGGACCACCATTTCCAGTGATTCCGAATGCATGCAGCCCAGGAAGAAGAGCATAGGAAGGGGAATTAGGGCTTGGTGGAAAATTCTTCAGTTAGTCAATCTTATTTCTGAGTGTTTTTCAAGCTCCACTCTCATTCTAATTACTGCTAGAAGAGTGGAGCCCCAGCAGTTTTTCTTGTGGGTATTTTAAGCTGCATGATGTGTCTTTCTGGATCATTTATTTATTCAAAACTGTCTAATTTCGATTTGCATGTATTCATCAAAATCTCTAGAAATCTTTCCTGTTATTTGAAATACTAGTTCATATTTATTCCCTTTTATGCATTGCCACTATCAATTTACTGGAATTATGGGAGCAAGGTGAAGTTAATTTAGGTTTTTAGCTTTCCCTTATTAAGGTCATATGCATTCTGTAACATTGGTTGTGGGCACTGCAAAATATTGGTAATACTAGTAATTTGATTTTATTTAACTGCTCTGGAATAATCCCTCCTGTCAGCATTGTACTGTTTACTCTGAAGTCCATTAAGTCTATGGTTCATCTTTATGCACCTAATGCATTATTGAAGATAAATTCTATTATTTTCAGCATTTTTAGGATCACAACATATATTTTGTTCCCAGATTAACTCTGTGCACATCTCACACATACTGATTTGTCCACTACCAGTTTCTTCAAGTTATCAATAAGTATCACATTAAGCACTTCTATAAAATAAATATTTTAAAGGATTTAAATTATTTAATTTCTATTTTATCATTAATATATAAAATATTGAATATTATAAAGACATTCACATTCTTTCAATGTTCTTTGTAAGTCTGGGGAAAAAGTGGGCATATCAAATATTATATGCATATTGCCCATATATGTGGAAAACCTGTATTTCTTTTTTATTTCTTTTTTTTTTTTTGAGAGAGAGAGAATTTTTTTTAAAGAGAGAGAGAGAGAGAGAGAGAGAGAGAGAGAGAGAGAGGAGAGAGAAAGAATTTTTAATATTTACTTTTTAGTTTTCGGCGGACACAACATCTTTGTTTGTATGTGGTGCTGAGGATCGAACCCGGGCTGCACACATGCCAGGCGAGCGTGCTACTGCTTGAGCCACATCCCCAGCCCGGAAAACCTGTATTTCTTCCTAAAATCATTTGAGCTTTAAGGGTTAGACATTTTATCAAAGACTTTTAAGATTTTATTTTATCTACAATTTTTCAATAAATATATCAATTTTACCTTATACCTTTTGGCAATGAAAATAGATACTTTTATAAGTGGAGGGTGGAAATAAAGCTGAGAGGTTACAGAAGTGGAGAATAAGGACAAAAACGAAATACCCATGGCATTAGCAGAGAGAGGATATTAACAAACATCAGAGGAAAGCAGTCAATGATGTCTAAGAAGATTTATTTATTGATGAAAGAGAAGGTATCCAGTGGCCTGATGGAAGGCTCACTTCTCTGTCAGACTTGAGGTGAAGCCTGCCAATCCTAAGATTGATTTTGGAAGATGAGTAGCTAAGCGTATGCTCTTCTGATAAGAGAAGAAGTTGTGCTGCAGCAAGGTACCTGTGGATTTGAATAAGCCTGCTCCTGCTTTTATCAGTCAGCTTTTCATTGCTTTGACCAAAATAACTGACCAAAATCACTTAGATAAGAAAATGTTTGTTTTTGGCTTATTATTATTTCAGAGGCTCAGACCTTGCTTTGCTGATTCCATTTCTCTAGGCCCATAGTGAGGCAGAACATTTATGGCAAAAAGGCCTGGTGGAGGAGAACTGCTCAGCTCACAGCAGTCAGGAAACAGAAAGTACATGAGGTCCAGAGCCAAAATATAACCCACAAGGGCCTGCCCTCAGTGACCTTCTTCCTCCAGACATACCCCATCTGTCTACACTTAGCACTCTGTGGTTCATTCAAATTATTAAGCCATCAAATGAATTAATCTAGTGATGAGACTACAGCTCTCACGGTCAAATCATTTCACCTATGAATATTCCTGCATTAACGTATGAGCTTTTCTTGAAATACCTCATATCCAAATCATAACACTGCTTGAGATATATATGCCTTCAATCAGCTGGCAAAGGACTTCCCAGTTCATCTCACATGTGCAGAACTTTGAGAATCAATTGGGGCCTCTCTTTCTTCATTTCCTCATATGCTTCAGTATATAAGCTTACTACAGTGGAAAAGAAAATTTGATTCGTATCTTACTGAATGTCAAACCTAATACTGTTTGCCCTGCACCTGTGCTGCACTTCTAACTTGAATCAGCAAAGAACAGTAAGCCAGAGTTGAACAAAGGAGACTGAGTAGAACCACCAGAGCAGATGGCTACTGTAAAGCACATACAGCCAATGAAATAGAGAAATCATTAAAAATATGAGATGAGATTTCTTAAGGTGTTATCATAACATGTTATGAAGCAAATAGGCAATGCCTTAAAGAATTAAAAAAGAGAGGAACACTACTGAAAACTCAGTGCTCATTTTAAAAAATATATGGCTGAACTGTCTTAAAATCATGTGTGAAAAGGAAATCATGAGTGAGGACACGAAATATAAATGGGGTAGGCTTATGATAGCTAGTGTTCATATCCTGTGAACGCTAGTATAATAAAAAATTTAGAAGAGCAGCAATTTTCAAAGAAATAGTTGAAGAAAAGTACTCTAAAATAGAGAAAAAATGGATTTTTATTTCTCAAGGACACAAAGAAAGTTAGTCAGGATTAATGCTAACAAGACATATGCTTAGACACGTATTAAAGATGTGGTAATATTAATGTTCCTGGTTAGAAATAAGTTATATATCCCAGGTTAATAAAAAGTTAGAGATAATAACATGTAATTGTCAGAAAAGAGGTAAGAATGGCTAATAAAGATAAACTAATACTAACTGATAAAAACATTAAAATGATTAGTAACAGGTAGAGCTAAGTAAATTCAACAAACACATTTATCTTTTAAGAGGATTCTAAATTGTTTCAATGTTTTGGAAAACAATTGGTAGAATTTTTGAAGAAGGTCATATGCCCATTGGCTCAAAATTACACTTTTGGAACTTAATTGGATGCAAATTATAGCATAGTTCAGAACAAGGTGAAAGACTGAAAAAAATATAGCACACCCTTATAATACAGGGAAGATACAAAAAAGGAAAAAAAAGATATTTTTATGTATTCATGTGTAAAAACAAAAATACTATTGCAGCGTAGGCGATCCTCTACAATATCCATTATATCTTCTTTCTATCATAACAGAACATGTTGTTTTATGTTCTAAAAACTTGAGATATAATTATCTCATTCTTTTAAGGAGTTTTTAGTTCTGGTTTTTATTATATGCATGGAGTTGTATAACCATTATCAGTACCTTGTAATATTTAAAATGTACCTAGGAATTGTTTTGATCAGGTATAATAAGACACAGAGACTGTAAAATGATAGTTATGAAGGAAGAAGATTTTCTCTTCACTGATACGTGAAAGCAGAGGCACTGTACATTATGCAAGGCCATAGAATGAAGTTGGTCAGGAGATACAAGCTATGGGGGCAAATGTGAGCAAAACCCAATTTATTGTGGTTTTCTCAGGGAGGAAGAGGTGAGGGAGGTGAGGCTAGAGGCAAGAAGGTTAAGTGAGTTAAGATTAAATAGTTTGAATAATTTCAGTGGGCTCTGGGCTTAGGGGATGTCCCTAATTGTCTCATATCTGACCCTGGGATGATTAGGCTAGGGGCATAATAGCTTGGCACTTAAAGGCTCAATGAAGGAGGTAGGAGACAAGATGGGTTTGGGATTGGTTGGCTTACAGATGAAAGGAACAGTTGTGGTGAGTCCTCTGTTATCTCTAGGAATTGGATATCTCTGGAATGGGTAGTCTCTCCATGATCAGCAAGTCCAGATATCAAAATATCAGAAAATAAAAAAGGCATGATTAATACAAATGACAGGACCACCAGCGTGAGACTACATTTGCCAGTTTCCCTTGTAGCAGTTCTTAGCATAATTGTTCTTTGTATTTTTATTATTTTCAAAATTGAATTCCTCACATTATTTATTGTGCATTATAGTTGAACATACTGATGAGATTTGTTGTTACATGTTCGTACATGCAAACAACACACAATATAATAGTATCTGTAACCAGCCAGCAGCCCTCCTGCTAGAGAGAGAGAGAAACAGAATTAAGGCAACATCTAAGACTATGACGTCCCATGGTTAGGAAGCTAGAAAGTGAGAAGGAACCAGGCTCCCAGATGATCCCAGAATCATCAGAGATCTCTGGGGGAGGAGTTTGGCTCAGAGTTCGAGCTTTTGCCTAGCATTGGGCAAGGCCCTGGGTTTGGTCCCCAGCCCTGAAAAAAAAAACAAAAAAAAACTATCTAAATATTTGTGTGAGAAGGACATTTTCATTTTATTTTACACCAGCATGCTTCTAGTTGTCAATTTACTCATAGTCATACCCAAAACAATAATTGCTAAATTTAAAAAATTGCAAGGCTGGGATTGTAGCTCAGTGGTAAAGCACTTGCCTTGTACACATGAGTTCCTGAGTTCAATCCTTAGCACCACATAAAAATAAATAAATGCATAAATAAAAATAAAGATATTGTGTCCATCTACAACTAAAAACAATATAAAGAAATTTGCAACTTATCTGTATACGATGATTCCATTTCTGTTTGAAAAATAATATAGAGAAGTGTAGATAGACATGTCTACATACATTTATAGAAAAGCTGTCTCTGGATGATTAATAGGCATTAACCTAGGAGACAGGAGTGGTTCAAAGAGAGATGATAATATTTTATATTTAATAATAAGCTTTAAATACAAGTTTAAGATTTGTTTTTGTTTTATTCAAATATAAATTAGTCTTACCTCCTTTTATAAGCAGCTATTGAAAGAAAATATAATAATTTTATTAATAAATAATTTAACCATGGTCATATCAAGTTGTTACTGGCTGATATGTGTTTTCTGAAAATGTTTGATTTCTCATGCTCTTATTTTATGAATCATTCTGCAAAGCTGGTAATGTACTATCTACATATAATTATGAAAATATATCTTTCTATTATCTCTATATATACACACAAATATAAAAAGGTTTGATTGTAACTATTAAACCAAATTTTCCAGAGATGTTTTTGAAACCCATATAGTAGATTCCAGTTGCTTTGTTATGAAAGGAATAGTTTGTGGTGAGTCCTCTATTTACATTTAGAAAAGACCCCTTATGTATTCCAAGCCCCTCATTCCTATCTCTACCTACATAGGGGAGATTTATGACCTGGCCTGGACAGAGCATTTCATTTACTTGCACATAGTGATTACACCAAAGATGAGCATGTGGCCCAATTAGGGACAAGTTAGTCACTAGATCTACAGAGACTTGTCTTTTTCCCCCAATAAATGGAAAGGATCTGTCTGAAAAGGAACCAAGGATGTTATAGGAAGAAGCATAGAGGTCAACTTTTGTGTATATGTATGTAATTTTACTGTTACTTTAGTCCCTAGATATAGCTGTCACTGAATAACTAACTCTTGGACTTTCAAAATATGTGACCCACAAAATTGTTTTTGCTTTTCTTTAAATTAGTGTGACTTGGATTTATGTCTATGATTAATTTTCTATTTTATTTGCCAAGATGTTTCAATTGTTTCATGGAATCAGTTATAACAAAAGTATGAATATATGCATATTTGTGAGTTTGGCTGCATGTCCACTAATCGAGTTTCTTAGAAATGAAACCATAAGCAAACTCCTACATTCAACAATTGTAAGCTATAAAAATGGCCATTTGGTAAGGCTGCTAAATTTAATATGAATAAATCTTTCATCACATATTAGAAACAAAATACACAATATTTATTTTGGGGAGGAAACTTAGATGATGTACACAAATACGAAGATAAAAATGAAAAAAATATTCTAAAATTATAATCCAAAGATAAATACTATTCTAATCATGGTGTGTTCCTTCTCAGACAATAAACTAGATTTAGAAAATAATTATATTAAACTAAAAATAAATCATTATGTTGATGACAAGTTGTTATTTTGGAAATCCCTTTAATTAAAAAAAATTCACCTTGCTTTACAATAAAAGCCTTCATAAATTTAATTACTTTTAAAAAATGTCATACTTTAGCTTTTACTTAAGGTTCTTTTTATTAACTAATTTGAAAACAGTCTAAGTTATCTAAACGGAAAATACTATAAATATCTATATAATTCTCAACATATGACGGGTTTGATAATTCCATTATTTATTACATAATCCCAGTCCCAGGGAATTTAGATTAATTATATGTCTGGTTTAGATAATTATTTTAAAAGAATCCTATTGTATGTAATTTGAACTACTATGAAAATATTTAATAAAACATAGTTACATTTTGATCTACAGTTTCTTTTTAATTTTAAAACTGAATGACTTATTTTGTCTAATAATCTGCATTTGGAAATGCTCCAAAATAAAGGTATGGGTAAAGTTGGAAATTCTAGAAATTATTTTAATGATTATTGCTTAAAATGTTTCATTCATATATAAAGCCATTCTCTGTTGAGTGCCTACTTCTGTGTGTGGGGAACTTTCCTTGTTGTGGGATATTCTGAGCCTATAGGGATAAAGCCTGTATGATTTCATAGAATAATACATATAAGAAAAGAAAACAACAAAAATACATGATAAAGAGGGTCTGGGTGTGAGGAGAAGCCTCTCTTACAGTTAGAGGAGGGTTTTCAAGGTTTTTAGCCTTACTCCCAGAAACCACCCTGGGAGGATGGGGAAGGCCCTGACAGTCAGTGAGAACACACAGCAGCTCTGAGTGGGCAATCACTGGGGTGTTGGCACCACACAGCTGATGTGGGGTGCCGCAGTCTGGCTGGGCACAAAATCACGAGCCACTCACAGCCTTGTAGATTCAAACAGCAATTCTTTATTCCGGAACTCACACCGACACTCTACAAACACGTTCTGGGGAAATCCACGTTCTCTGCCCCGTTCACGTTCTGGGCGAAATCCCAAATACTCTCTCTGCATCCCAGGAGAATTCAACGGGAACTCAAGGAGCAGGCGCGCCTGAGGCAGCAGGATACGCCCTATTCCCAGCAGGATACACCTTAAACCTGGAACCGCCCTAAACCCAGAGTGTCCTAAACCAGAACGCCCTAAACCCGGATCCGCCCTGATCCTTGAGCAAGGTCACCTTACATGCAATGACACTGCAAATGACCTGGGTCATGCCATGTGTCATTCTTACTTAGCAATGGCCCTCAGCAGTGGGGCATAGTGGATTAGGAAGGGAAAGAGCTGGAAAGTAACAGCTGAGAAGTGAGCAGGGTCCAGATCATGTTGTAGAGCAAAGTAAAAATTTTGTATTTTGTATTTGTTTTTCCTAGGTAAAAAGGGTAAAAAAACAAAATGAGGTTTGTTTTGTTTTGTTTGTTTCTTACAAAGATCAATGGCTGCTAAAGAATAAAGGCTTTAATTGGGACAACAGTAAAAGGAGGATGAGCAATGAAAAGGCAATTGCATTAGTCTAGGAAAGATTTCTTTAATTCAAGGTATTAGAGAGTGATAAAGAAGCCATTAACCGATTCTTTAATGTTTACTTAACTGCATCTAACCTGTCCACTGTAAGCAATGCTTTGTAGGACAAAGCTTGATTCATGAAAGTAAAAAAGGTATAAAACATTAAAAAGAAACAAATTATAGCTTTTAAAAATCAGAATACGTATAATCTCTAACAAGATAATATTATTTCTGCATCAGTGAAGAAATATTTTATGGACAAATTTTGGAAACTACAAGTTAGCAGGTACTATGATACCTCTCCCTAGTTACTACCTATTGAGTTAACATTTGAATAAGTTTTATTTTGTCTTTCATTAGTAACATATCAAGATTCTAAATTGTAGTGGACTTTTCTTATGATATCTGTAAAAATATGTCATTTTTAAAAAGACTATTTTGTTCCATTAATATAAGCAAAAATATACTTCTTGTTCCATAAAATTTATAACTAATTTCTTTATAAGCCCTTAAAGGAATTCAAATTTGTTAATAAAGGGCTTTGCTCCATTCATACCAGCTTTTCCACCAATCTTTTTCTTTTTTATTCTTCCTGTCTCTATGGCTAGTTTCTATTTATTGATTAGTAAAAATAGTGGGTCCTTTTAATTAAGGTAGACCTCCTCAGCAATTAAGAATTTTCCTATAGCAAAATTCCGGAGAATATGCTAAAGGATGAAAAGCATTATTTTGTTATAGTAACTATTTCATTTCTTCCATCCTTTAAAAGTAGTAACTTTAAGCTTTCCATGATACATAACAGAGTGTTGGGAAACACATTCTATAAATGCAGTCTTAGAAATTTTCTTCTTGGAGGTAGTTGCTGTGAAATGTTTTCTGAGTCTGTTACTAAGCATCTCCATGACCTAGGAACAGTTTCCACTCAAGCAAAAAAAAAAAAAAAAAAATTCAAGTTGACATGAGGGAAGCTTTTGTTTAGAAAATTTATTTAGCTAATATGCAAATAATAACTATATTAATTATAAATCTTCTCTAAAGAAAATAACTACTTTCTCTATTTTTGGAACAAGCTAAGAAATCCCAGTAGTCTCACCCTTGATTCTTTCTCTTTAAGCATCCTCATTCTTTAAGTCCCTCTAGCAGCCTTGTACTTCCTATCCAGACTATCTTCCTCAGGGAACATTCTGGAATTTCTTGCCATGAGATAAAATCTGTATTAAATAAATCATTAAGTCCCAGAAACTGTAGCTAATGGAAGGCGTTTTTGTATACTTCCATTTCAGTGTAATGGAATAGTTCAGTCATTAGGTATATGAAATAGTGAGAAAGTCACAGAGGTGCTATAGAGCTTGTTGTATTTATGGATTGCTATACCAAATACAACAGCATGCACTATGTAATATATGGCCATGCCAAGATGAAAACTGAACTTATTTCAGAAGAATCATGCTTATTAATGTTCAGGGGAAAGGTCAATGCATTATATTCAGAGCTAAGAATCCTGAAACAGCCATTGAATCTGAATGAAATGGAGAAAAAAATACTAATGTCTTTGGGTGACATTTGTGCTAGGTGGAAAATGAACAAATACACTCGCAATGATTGATGTTAACATAATAAAAATGTCAATAAATTCACATGATTCTGTTGTTTTATCTCAATCATGAGTGGACTAATGTGTGCCTACTTTCATTTCTCATGCCTAAAAAGTGCAATACTGTATTCTATATCCACTCTGAAGTTAAGGCTGAGTTCACACAAGATCTGGACTAGGTAATATGGGGAATATAAAGATGAATTAATAGTGTTCCTACTTTTAAGTTGATTCTGGTCTATAACAGAAACAGACAGGTACCTAAATAACTGTAATACAGATAAAGTTTTAGAGGAGAAACACACTTAATATCTGATTACTGTTCAGAGGTAGGAGAAATTGCAAAAGCCCAGAGAAACACAATTATGAGAAAAGCTTCCACTTCCACTATGTGACTAACATAGGAAATTGTTAAAATTGAGAATTAGGTTTGAAGTCTTTGAAAAAATTAGGTTCCTTCTTTATTCTCTTGCTTCCTTCCCTTCTTTTTAGCATTCCTCTCTTTTCTTTCCCTTCTCTACTCTCTCAACATTTTCCTTCATCTTTATGTACTTAGTGTTTAATGTGTGCTTCATCATGTGCTAGACAACACAATAAATACAGCTTCTACTTAATCAACCATGGCCTCCTCAAACCCCTATTCTAATATTAACAGGACCTCCTATTCAAAAGTAAATAAACATAAAATACATATTGGGGAGTATATGTTAGAGATTAGAGAGAGTAGTTTGAGAGAATAGGGAGATAGAATAGAAAATTAACACTAAAAGGAAAAATGAGTTTAGGGATTCATTATCAGGGTCACCATAAACCACATGAATCTGTTCCAGAGATATTTTGACTACTCTGAGTACATGAGAGCAGCTTTGGTATCCAAATGACAAATTGAAGCACCGAGTGGCTGAAGAAGGCCCATTTCCTCATTTCACTCAGCACACACACAAGCCCAGCAAAACTATGGGATCCTGAAGCCTCCGGATAAATCCAGAAATGACAGATATAGTTTTGTTTTACTGAGGGTCAGTGCAATTGTATGAAGCTTTTATAAGGGTTGTGGTGGGCAGTATGTAGGTGAGATAGAGGTCCAACAGGGGACAAAGATAAGGTACATGTTGTGCTGTTTCAGTTAACAGGCTGGTGGGAATGTACAAGAATAATCCAAGGGGCATATGAGAAAGCTGCTCAAAACCTGATGTGGGGATGAGGGCGAAGAAAACATCATACGTTTGGGTAATGCATGTACACAGTAATTATAATCTTACTTGGTAAATGCAATGTGGATATCTAACCCAGATCAGAGATTAAAAAAGTATGATTCATATAGAATGGCTCTTCCCTCATAGAAATAGCTCGGGTGAAGAGGTAGGGAAGAAGAAGTATTTTATAAGCAGAGAGCCAAGTATGATAAAATATTTTGGGTAAGAAAGAGTGTTTTCATGAGTCATTAATGGTCAACTGTTAATAGAATATAAACTAAACAGTAGAAAAAGTAGGAGATTAAGCTAAAGATATGTTGTGAGCAAGGGCCAATCATCCCAAACCTTGAATTATTATTTTCAGGAGCTTGAATTTTGACTTTGGGGTGAAGAAAAGCAGATTTTAAGCAGAGAATTTTAAAATGAGAGAGAAAAAAATCATTTTATATTTCAAAAAACATTTTGATTCAATAAATAATATCAAAATAATCCAAATACAAAATTTGGAAAAGAATCTTGTCCCATACCATATATTTTATTCAAAAAGGATCACAGATCTATATGTAAAGTGTTAAACCATAAATCTTTTACAGAATAGTAGAGGAGAATATTTTGGGTTAGGTAGGGTTTTTTTATATTCACACCAATGTACAGTCCACTAAAAACATTATGAATTACATTTGGTCAAAATTTTTTAAAAAACTTCTGCAAAAGACATTGTTTAGAGAATGAAGAGACAAACTACAAACTGGACAAACATCTGTAAGTCATTTTACTGAGGACCATATTCATAAAATATAAACCTTAAAAACAATATTAAGAAATGAAACAATGTAATTTTCAAAAAATGGGCAAAGAAGACACACTCCCCATGGGAACAAATAAACATATGAAGAGATGTTCCAAATGATTAGTCCTTAGGAAAATTCAAAGTAAAATGAAAATGAGATACAACTGTAGATGCATCAGAATGGCTAATTTCTTAAAATGACAATCTCAAGCATTGTAAATAATGTACTGACACTGAAATTCTCATAATTACTAGTTAGGCATGCAAAATGTAAAATCCTATTTGGAAAATAGTCTGATGGTCTCTTATAAGGTTAAATATTACATTTACCATCTGACTCAGTCATTCCCCTTCTAGGCATTTACCCAAGATCTAAGTAAATACATGTTTACATAAAAGCCTGTATATGAATGTTCACAGAAGTTTTATTAATAATCACCAAATTGGAAACATCCCAGGATGTCCTTCAAGCACTGAATGCAAAAATAAATGATGGTGCATGTATATAAAGGAATAAAACTCAGCAAAAATAAAAACAGATGAATCTCAAGTGTATTCTTTTGAGCATACAAAGCCAGATCCCAAAGGATACATATATACTTATTTGAGATTCTGAAATGTAGTTTTTCCCTATAGAAGAATTTCAATTAATAAATACAGACAGAAATAGAAAAACCTACATTAGAACTCAACAATAAGAATTGTGCAAACAAGATCTATTTAAAACAGGTGACAAATTTAGTAAACAAAAATGTGTGGAGAACAGGATATTTTCAGAGTTTAAATTCTCTCTCCTTCAAATAACATATTATTAACAAAAGAGGAAAATAATTTTATAATGGAATGATCTAGGAGATGCCCTCTTAAGCAAGAAATCTGTTACCACCCTCAAGAATAAGGTGTGAGGACACCAGCTACTCCCTCATCTAAAGCTGTGAGAAGGGTACATCTTTCTGATGCCCCTGCCAAACAATGCATAAACACAATCTAATCATGAATAACAATAGACATACTCAAATTGAAGGACATTTGACAAAAATCGGATTAGTATTCTTGAAAAGCATCAAGGTCATGAAAGACAAAGAGTAAAGAACTGTCACAGACTGGAAGATGCTGAGATATGATAACTAAATATAATGTGGGATCTTAGATTCGATCATGGCACAGGAAGAAAAGAAGAGACATCAATGGAAAAGCTGATAAAAATTTTAAAGAATTCTATAGTTTAATAAACACTACTGTACTTTCTTAGTTCTGATAATAGCCTTATTTTTATGTAAAGTCCTTAAATCAGGGAAACTTACTGAAATTTATATAGGACCTATGCTATTTCAACATTTTCTGTAAATCTGAAATTATATAAAAATAAACATTTAAGAAAAGTCATAATAACAATCCAGCAACAACAAAGCAACAATAGCAGCAGCAGCAAAAACAAGTATTAAGGGCTGGGGATGTGGCTTAAGTGGTAGCGCGCTCGCCTGGCATGCGTGTGGCCTGGGTTCTATCTTCAGCACCACATGCAAACAAAGATGTTGTGTCTGCCGAAAACTAAAAAATAAATATTAAAATTTTCTCTCTCTCTTTCAAAAACAAACAAACAAACAACAAGTATTAAAGTGCCCATGTTCATCAAAGTGGGTCTGGGTATTCAGCTTACTTGTATAGTACGTCCTTACCATGGAGCCATGGATGGCCCTGAGTTCAATACCCAGGACCAAAAAATTATGATTCAATGAGGGCCTTGTTAGATTTCCATTTATTAGTTTCATGGGTAATTTTACTAGAAATAATATAGAGAGGATCTTATAATAAATTTCAGTGATTAAGACTTGGCTGGTTGTTATCTAGTCCTACATAAAACTGTTAGGAACCTGGTGAAGGTTCCTCAGTAATGACTGACTGTCTAATCCTGTAGCCTGGCAGGTAGGTTTTTATTCTCTTGAATTCATAGATGCAAATTCGTGCCTGCTATATGGGTTTATCAAGTTTATCTACAGTCTTTCCCAAATTCAGATTTATCACACTCTTTACTCAGAACAAATCTTATCTTATGGATGGTGTGAAAGGACTTTTTTTTTTCCTTTTTGAAATGAATAAGATTTCACCCTCTACATGGCTTCATTCAATTGTATTTGGGGGTATTAAAAGAAAATATGTGTGAATAAAATTTCATTTGCATTCCCTTTTCTCTCTTAGTTCTTAGAGTATACAGTGTTACCTTCACACTTAACAACTTGTTACTAGATTTTTTAAACTGTTACTACTTATTACTATCTACCCAATAATTAGCAGGATAGTTTAGGGACCCAAGGAGAACCACAGGAGGAAGGAGCAGGTTAGAAGTAGATCTAGGGAGGTGATTAGTGTGAATGACCTTGAGAAATCTCAAATGCTTCAATACTGAAGGTATAAGAACAAATTTCTCCTGAATACAAAAAAGGTTTATTCTCTTTTATAAGGAGGGAAATATTCTCTGACAGAAAGAAAACAAGCTGGTGATCCCAATTAGCCCCAGTACTGTTTGAACAAAGTATGACACTAGGGCCACCAGGTTTTTGTCATCTTTTTATTATCGGTTACAGTCACATTTGGTTTGTTTTCTGTTTATCAATATGTATACATTATAATTCTAAAAAGTAGATACTTTGCAGTTAATGTTCTATGAATCCCTTGAGAGTCCAGAGATTACAAAAGAATAATTCATCACTATTTTCAGCAACAGCAAGGGGTAAATCTTTAAGGCTAGTAGAAGAGAGAAAGTACAGAAAAACATCTTTTTTTTGGGGGGGGGTGCCTCTCTTCTGATGGGTTTCACCTCTTCCCACTTTTATTTCATCCCCGATTCCCTCATTGATAAGAGGGCAGCAAGTTTTGTCAATATCTCCAGGTCCCTGACTGCTCAGAGATGCTATTATGATTCAGATTTCAAGTGTTGCCCAAAATTTCATGTATGAGACAGTGCAAAATTTTTCAGATTATAAAGGTGTAATGCAATCACTGATTAATCCACTGATATGAATTGACTGAGACTTAATTCTAGGTGGGTAGGGTATGACTGGAGAAGTAGGTCACTGGGGGCATGCCATTGGGGTATATATTTTGTCCCTGGTGAGCAGAGTTCTCTTTGCTTCCTATTGCCATGTTCTCAGTTGCTTTCTTCTGCTACACGCTTATGCCATAATGTTCTGCCTCAGTCCAGGCTCAGAGCAATGAAATTGACCATGTATGAACTGAGACCTCTTAAAATTGTTAACCAAAATAAACTTTTCCTAATCTATGTTGTTCTTGTCAGTCCTTTTGGTCAAAGCATCAAAAAAGCTAACTAAAACAGATACTCATAATCTTTCCTCCTCAGTTCCTGGTCAGTTCTCTTTCATATACATCCCAGGAATTATTTCAAACTTTTAATAACACCTTAGCCCTCTATGCACCCCCTCGCGAGGTAAACTTACTTATTAAGTCACAGGGGGAAAAAGTAGCTGTTAACTACAGAAGAAGCTAAGAAGGTGAGTCTTCCAGAGACCACAGTCTTCATATCACAGTTATCTGACTCTGTACCTGGTTAAGATACTTTTTATCTCATCTCCTCAGGGGTTTAGAAAAGGAAAGGAAATATAGGAGAAATAAGAATAAATTTGGCAATATCTTTGTCGTTCAGAATAAATGCAATCTGGGATTCAAGATGAATGAAATCAGAGAAGGCAGACCTAGAGAAACCAGACTCGGGACTTCCAATTCACTGCTGAATATTTAATGCTTGGAGAAGAGCTGAGCACATGGCAGCTCAGTACTTAATAAGTACCACTTGAATGAATAAATAAAGAATGTTCAATATCTGAAGTTTAAACAATCAACAGTTTCTGATTTGCATTTCAAAAGCTACCAGTTCCATCACAGTGTTCACGTGTCTTGCTCTATGCCATACTGCAATGCATCCTGTGCCCTCTCAATGAGCTTGATGGACAGTGCCCTCCTGATGACTCTACCCAAAGGATGCTTTTCAATCCTTATTACATGTGGCTACCCAGTTCACTTTATTCTATTGACCTTTCTCTCATCATTGGAAACCTGGTTGCTCTTCCGTCTTTCATTTCATGAACTTCTCTTCTTCAGCGTGCCTCTTAGTACTGGCTCTCCTCCACCTTCTGGGTAATTGCATCCTTCCCCTGGCTTCAACCACCAACCATCCCCTATCTGTTGAGTACTCTTTCACTTGCACCTAAAGCCTAGACTCCCAACCAGGCCTGAGGGGCATTCTGGAAACCTCAGGCACCTCAAACTTAACATGTCCAAATCAGAAAAGATCATTTTATCTCTAAATCTGTTCTCTCAACAGAATTTCCAATATACTTTCTTACTTATAGGAACCATAAACTTGGGAGTCATTTAAAAACATCTCTTCCTCTCTCATTCCCCCTATGCAATCAAATAGTCACTAAAGTCTCTTAACCTTAGAAATAGTTCTCAAATCTATTCCTTTCTTTTTATATTTTTATATTTATTTAACCTACTTTCTCATTACTCTTCAACTGGATTATTGTACTAACCTCCTTATAATTTTCTCTGCTGGTACTTTTTTATTCCATTATGTAACCTACACTGTCATTACTTTTCTCCAGCTTATTTGATGTTTCCCTAACAAACCAAATTCTTTTTCTTAGCACAAAGGCTTAGAACTAGTTGTTTCCTCTGCCTGGAATACTCTCCTATCACACCTAAGTCTGGTTCCTTTACTGAATTCAGTTTTTGTTTTTTACCTAAAATGATATTTATATATTCATAATTCTTTTTGTCTCCTCTAGTGGATATTTCTTTTTCATTATTGTATTAACAGTGACTAGAAGAATGAGAACTCAGTAAATATTTAATGAATTAATGAATGAATAATTTCATCCCAAATGGCATATGCTACACTGCATCGGGAAATACTGGCCTCAGTAGACTCTCACCAACAAATGAGCTTCTCAAGAGCACTGGTCGCTTCTTTTCTATATCTCTAGGTTTTAATCAATAATAGTGCCTGATGAGCAGCGGTCCTAAGCAAATGTTTCTTGGAAAACCCTTCAGAGCATCCAAATCACAGGAAAAAACAAACAAACATCTAATGTCTGTTACTAGAAACAGATTTACAGAACATTTTAACCACTTATGATTTATACTATATATCTGCTACAATTTGGATGTTCATTAATCCCCCAACGTCAAAGACTTGGTATCTGGGGTAACATTATTAGGAGGTAATAGAACCTAGTGCTAGGTCCCTAGGCCATTAGGGTGTGCCCTCTGAGGGGACTGAAGGTCCCTGACTCCTTTCTCTTTTGTTCCCTGGCCTTGAGGTAAGTAGTTCTGCTCTGCCACGTGCTCCTAGCAGGATGTGCTGCCCTATCACAGACCCAAAAGAGAACAAAGGAAGTGATCAATCACAACTGGAACTTACAAAACTATGTGCCAAGATAAACCTTTTCTTTTATAAGTTAATAACCTCAGGTATTTTGTTATAATGATTGTTTCTGTGTTGGTCAGATTTTCATTGTTTCAATCAAAATACTTAACATAAGCAACTTAGGAGGAAAGGTGTTTTTTGTTTGTTTGTTTTTGGCTCATGGTTTCAGAGGTTTCATTTCAAGGTTGGCTGGTTCCATTGCTTTTAGACTGAAGTGCAGAAGAACATCATACCAGAATCATGTGACAGGGGAAAGCTGCTCAGCTCAGGGCAGTGAGGAAGAGAGGCTTGAAGAAGAGTCCAGGGACATAATATATAGTCCCCCAGTAATCCACCTTCTTCAACCATGCCTCCACCTGCATACAGTTTCTACCTATTTCCTGTAGTGCATTCAAATTATTAATCCATAAAATGGATTAATCCACTGAAAAGATTACATCCCTAAAGATCCTTTCGCTTCCTCCAAAACCCCAACCCTGGATATTGTTGCATTATGGACCAAGACTTCAATGTATGAGGATTTAGGAGACATTCCAGGTCTAAACCATTGAAGATGGAGAGCTAATACAGTTTCCAAACTCTGATTTTCCTCATGGGAAATTTTTACCCTTAAACTTTCTACCTTACAGATTATAACTCAAAAATTTTAATATAGGTACTTCTCATTTCTTCCTTTTCTATCTCTTTGAATCATCACTTTGAATCTGAAGTTATAATAAAGTTGGGGTGATAAGTTATCACTGGCATAAATTTTCTGCACCAACATTTCATGACTCTCTTCTTTTGTCAAAGGAAAGGAATCGCAAAATATTAGAGCTAGATGTGACCTTTATCGGATTCTAGTCTAATCTGCACTTTCTCGTCTTTTGTACAAAGGAATAAAATGAGGCCTAAAGAGGTCATACGACTTGTCTGAATATAACGAGGCAGAGAAGAAGATATATCAGTGGCAAAAGTAATAGTGGAAATCTTGGGAAATGTCTATTATTTCATAAGCAGACTACAAGATAAAAGTCATCAGTTAGAAGAAGCAGTTCTTATGCATTTACTACAAGGTATTTGACTAGCTTTAATTTATTTTTCTAGTTATGTTCCATGTGGCCCCCCAAACTCCCTGGAGGGAAGTCACAGTAATTTTGAGTAATTAAAGAGGATTTGAGCAGGTTCAGAACTTTTTATTGTACCTTTAATACTGTGAAGGTCATATGGTGAAATGAAGTTATGCTTAAGAATTTGTATGTTATCCTGATTTGCTTTTATTACTTCTTACTGGAGTTATGATTTAGTTGAGATATAATTATATACCTAAATATAGTTGCTACTATCCATTGTTTCTCTTTTTGGTTCTTCCACCATCATGAATTCAAATGGCAGGGCCCAGTCTCCTGAAGTGTAGTTATTGTATTGAATTTCTTCATTGTTGTGCTGCAATTCTGATTTTTCAAGAAGGGTAGCTCTTTTTTTGTGAGTTATATAGTTAATGACACTGGTGTATACATTATCTGTTATGAATTGCTACTATTTATGCTACTTATGGCTAAAAGTCTGTCATCTAACTGATGACTTTTATCTGCTTCTTGGAGAAAAGGTACATTCTAAGCACATAGTTATAGGCTGATTAATCTCTTTTTATATCAGGTGTATCTTAACATTAATGAAATTGTGATGTGTATCATATAAATAGGTTCAAATTTTATCAGAAACACTTTTGAATAATACAGCTTTTAAACATTTAACCTTCGCATCTAAAATAAAAGCAGTTATATGCACAAATATGAAAGGAAAGAAAAGCATTCCCAAGAACTTTATAATACATATCTCTCAGAAAAAAACTACAAGATTAAAAGTATACATATTAAGAATTTATAAAATGATTTTATGAAGATTTTGATATATAATTTTGCATTACTTTTAATGGAGAGTCTATGCAGTTGTTTCTGTGGCCCTGGGATACTCTACAAATATGCCCTTGTAAACCTACACTGCATCTTCATCTTCATCAGTATTATCTTTTATGTAATGGGGTGATCTTCAGGGAGCATTAATTGCTAGCTATCTCTTAGCTACTTAAGGGCAATCTTGGAACAATTATCATGTATTTATGGGAATGAGGCATTCATTCATTTATTTATTGCCTTTCTCCTAGCAAATCCATAGCCCTCGAGGCAAGATGATAACAGTATAAACATGCCCACTTATCTTTGCGGGAATTATTTCTTTCTCTGTTCTCACCACCCACCCTGGCAGCACCACACCACTCACACAGGGGGCTCACTCTTACAAGTTTAAAATTATAACGGTGATTATTGCTCAAGAGCATACTAAATCTATCCTTTCTCAGTTTATTATATAAATGGGATTTTATTTCCTTTTTTTCTTAAAGAAATGTGACAAGGATTTTGACTCATGGATCACATAAATTTAACTAAGTACAGGTCACTGGTCTCATTTTTGGATAAGATTGTTAAAGATGTAATCACTGTACTCCTTGTTTGGATGTTTATATGAAATAAACTATTTCAAACTGGGAGACAGATGTCACAGATTATCATATTAAATCTATTCAGATGATTTAGGTTTTATAATCCTACATTTCATAGGTCTATACATCTTTTTCCTTATCATAGGCCCTAATTTACATATATATGAGAATATGTAAGTAAAAACATGGGAATACATGAAAAAGACATATAATTTGACTTATCAAAAATACAGATCTGATATTTTTTTATCTTTAATTTTTTTGTTGAACACTTATTTCAAGATATCTCATGTGTAATCACATATAAAAAGACTTTGACATTAAATTGTTATGTTAAATACACTCCAAAGATTCATAACTCCAAAATTATATTTTTCCTGCACAATTATCCTCTGATTGCCATATAAAACAGAAGAAATAACATGACATGGTCAAGCTAAATTAATGACGAGGAAGTCAGAAAATATAAATGAAATAATTAACATGTATTTCTTTGTCTCTCAGTTTCTCTCATTTAGATTTGATTCTTCACTGGGTATCATGCATAGCAGGATCTTTCCTAATTTTCCTTTTAGGATTAATTTAAGGTATATGTTTCCTATTTTGAAAATCACTGTTATTTAATTCAGATTGTTATCTATTTAATCATTACTATTATTATTATTGCAGTTCTAGGGATTGAATTCAGGACCTCATGCATGCTAGGCAAGTGCTCTACCACTGAGCTACACCCAAGCCCTTTTTTAATGTCTATATTATAGGGTCTTGGAATTGTCTAGGATTGCTTCTATTACCTGTGGTCCTCCTGCATCAGCCTCCCAAGTCATTGGGATTACAGGCGTGCACTACTGAGCATTGCTTTACTTTAGGTAAAGTAATTAAAGTTTAAAACTTTGACTCACTGCGACATAGCAAAAGAGAAAAGAAAACCCTTGCATTTAAACAGATTTCTGTTTGATACCAATATTGCTGCTTTGGGTTAGCAGTTAATTATGTGGGTTAATTAACTTGTTTGAGTCTTAGTTTCTCATTTTTAAAATATGGATATTGATACAAGAGCTGCTGTGAAGGTAAAATGGTAAAATGTTTGTGTAAAATGCCTGATACACATAGTACCAATAATGGTTCCTGTTAAATGAGGCTTACCATGAGTCACACACGATGCTAAGTGCATTATACATTTACAGTTAATTCTTGTAGTATTCCTTTGCTATAAGTACTGCTTTACTGCAGAGAAGAGAAGATATGAAGTGCTTTATTCAATATGGTAATGGGTTATTTCCACCCCATTTTATAGAAGTGCAAGTAAAGGTTAGAATTGTAAAATAATTTACCTGAAACAGCACTAATTTTAAATTACAAGAGCTGAATTCTAACTAGAGTCTATGTGTTTGGTTATCCACAACTGTGTAACAAGCCGTCCAAAAATGTAGTGGCTTAAAAAAAAAAAAACATTTCATTTTTGTTATGATATTATGGGTTGACTGGGTAACTTCTTTGCTCCAAAAGGAGGCTATAGCTGAAGCCATCTGGTGTCAGTGGTGATAGGGATTAGGGGTGTGGTTGAAATATCTGAGATGCTTCACTCACAAGGCTGTCATTCAGTGCTTCTGCACGGAGCTCCCAATGTGGCTGCGGACTGGAGCATCTCACTACTCCTCTGCTTTGCAGTGCTGCATATTAGGAAGGAGTGTTGCAATAATATGTAAAGTGCCTCCACTTGTTTCACACTTCTTAATGTCTCATTGGCCAAATTAGACATATGGAAAAGCTCAGAGTGTGGGGAAGAGTTACACCGAGCATAATATTAAAAGACCTCATTAAGCCCACTAACAGTCCACTACAACTCCTGCTGTCAAAATCTCTTTTTTGCCTTCCAAACTTCATGGCTGTATGTAATCTGCTGCCTTTGGGCAGCATGTTGCTCGACATCTTATGAGAAATTTTAGTAAGAGGGCCAGTTACACGATTTTAATAAGCTTTTATGCTTTTCTCCTTCTAAATCTGAAATAAAATTTCAACTTTATTTAAAGTGTTTAAAAATAAATTTCTATACTGTAAAACAATATACCCCTTTCAAAGATTGTAATTATTTTCAAGAAAATTTTAATGCCAGTCTGTGTTGGATTTTATATGTGTAATTCATTAGTGAATAAAATAAGAAGAAATATTATTGCATTTTATGAACTATCATTCAAATAAAAGTCAATATATATCAATATGTTTATTTGAGTATATGACTAATTTTGGATATTTTAGAAATTGCCTTTTGAAGGAATGGCCTTGGTCCCATTATTTCTGTAAAAGCAGTATTTTTTACTTCAGAGTCTATAATCCTTTTCTTCACTTTATATCAATTTTAACAATTTATTTCTATTGCTATTTATGTAGATGGTCTCCATACTAAACTTTTTGTTGAAATGTTTTGTTCTAGATAAAACATTCTCTATTGATGAATAAAATTTATTTCTAAACAGTAGTATTTTACCTTAATGATCCAAAATATTGAAACTTTCTTCCATTAATTTTGACTGAAAAAACATACATATAATGCTTTACTCTGCATTCATTACTTCAGGTTAAATTAGCAATGGCTTACAGGTAATACCATTTTGAAGCTATTTGGTGACCAGTGCAAACTCTGATAACGTCACAGCTTAGTATCAAGTCTCTGAGGGGTAATATCCGATGATATCTGAACTGTTATTCTCTTAATGACTGTGCTATTGTTATCAAATTTTAAAAATCTCAGACTGATATAGAAAAGAAATAATGAAGAAAATCAGAAACTTACTTTTTGTGACAACACCTTCTAGGCGAATGATATTTGGGTGGTCAAACTGACCCATGATGCTGGCTTCTCTTAGAAAATCTCTCCTTTGCCGATCCATATGGCCACCTTTCAAAGTTTTAATAGCAACTGGGATCTCTCTTTTCCCTGGTGTCTTCAAACGCCCACTACAGACTTCTCCAAATTCACCTTAAAATATGAACAAAAGGAGTTATTTGTCAAACAGAATGTTTATATTTCAGAAAAAGCAAATTGTCATACAATGCTATACATTTTTTAAAAGGCAGAGATGTTCAAGTGTACTATTTTCACATAAAATTTACATTCTTAAAAATTAAGTTTGTATGGATAATATGCTTGATTGACAGCATATACATTTACATTACATTTATATCATTACATAAAATGGAATACATTTTCATATGCTGTGTACCACAGGAAATCCCTGATCTTTTGAGAAATTATGACTAGCAGAATGGGTGATGCTAATGTAATTCTTATAGAAAAGCAATCACAATATAACATTTCCTGTTCTGGTTCTCAGTTCTGATATATGAGCCACATGCCTGCCCTATTCAGGGAATCCATCAGGCAGTGTGGTTGATTTCATTCCCAGGCCACAGGCTTGGACTTCACTGACCGTTAGAAATCAATGGTAGGGTCAACTAATGTATGAGCATATTGGAAAAAAAACACACTGAACTCAACTACAATTAGTAATTATATAGGTTCAATTACAAGCCACATGCATGGAAATACAAATACAGCAAGATGAGTTATGTTTCAATACTCACTCCACTGGGTAGATTAAATAATAACCAAATATTTTATTTATCAAGCATTTACTACATATATATCCAATACTAGGTTCCTGTAAATGAGTTTCAAAGAAATATGAAACTTGGTCTCTGTTTTCTCCTGAGCTCACAGTCTAGTAGCAGAATTTGAATGTACATAAATGATGCACTTAGAACTCTCAAACCAATCTGTGTAAAGGTTGTATTCCTTAAGAGCAGCAGGGGCTGGCGGACTTCCTGGATAAGGTGGGAGGGACATTCAAGATGGGTGCACAGAGGGAATACAAAAAAGAAAGAGAAAGAATTAAAAGTCGGAAACAGTAAAGAGTATGATGTGGACTCTGGGCATTAAGGAGACTTGAGTTGTTATTTCGGGAAAGAAGTGCAATGCAATCTAGGTGCAATGCAATCCATTCAACAAAGCCTAAAATTCTAGAATGTTAATTATTCTAGGGTTAATCACCTGCATTTACTTAGAAGCATGATGCTTGATCCCTAATTTATTTACTTATAAAATGAGGACATTATAGAATTACAGAGAGTTTTATTGGAAAGACAATAAAAAAATGAGAATATATGTGACAGTGCTTATAAACTGTAAAGTGCTAATCACAAAATAATTTGTTTAAATCTTTGCAAGGGTGAAAGGAATAAAAATTTAAATGTCTTCAGTTGATCTATTAGTTACCAGTTCTAGTCTTTGTTGGATATAATATAAGTTTGATTGCAGAAGATTGAATTAAAATTTTGCACTCATAACTTTCAATTATCCATATTTTCTTTGGACCAATTTATCACAGTCAACTAACTGCTGACTACACATGAAAATTAACTATATTTTGATATAGACACTAAATTATTTTTAAAAAAAAACTATAAAGTAAATAGGACCAAATATTTCTTCCTTAAAGTTTTGCACACATATCCATTAGCAATGGAAAATAGTCTAACAATATAGTTTGTTCTCATACATGTTTTAGAAAAATATATGCCCAAAACACTAAACTATTTTCTCTATAAAATTCACTGCCTATGATATTGGGATATTATAAATATTGCACAAATTTTGCATCAGAGTCTAGAATAGTATTTTTTAACTTAGTGATGGTCTCAACCTGTTGGAGGATGGATGTTTGTATTTCCCAGAAAAGGAAGCTGTAATTTTTCAATTATGTTAGCAATATGTTTTTGATTTTTTATTTGCTTTACTTAGTTATGTTTTTGATATTTAAAAGATGTTTTCTTATACAAAATCTGACAACTGTTAGAAAATTTCAATGTTTTTCTATTTCAAGGCTCTGGACCCTGAGAGAAAATGTGTTGTATATGTTAATATTTAAGCATAGTAAGATATTTGAGTTTCATCCTCAGATCATTGTTCTTTTCCAATGAATATGTGGAACAATACAATTTTTTATTTTCTCTTTTTATTTTACTTTGCCTTTAAAAATATGTTCATATTTATAAAAAATCAGTAATATTTTACAACCTATCACCTGGTATGAGACCATAATCACTGTGATTTTCCTATTCACATTTCATAGGAATTCAAATGAATTTTTGAATATAATGAAATAAATGAGAACTCTGTTGGTATTTTATCAAGACAGACATAGTGGAAATTTTCTTTGGTTTTCTGTTGTCTAAAATCCATGTATCTTATTAACACCAGGCAGGTGTTTTCTTCATGTCAAGTTCTGCATGATCAAGCTGTTATCACACTTATTTCATTGGCACTAAATATGGTTTGTCTCAATTAAAGATCTGAGACTCCCAGTGCATTCTTTAGGAAAAGTCCAAATGGCTCAGCTACAGAATGTATTAAAATTCTTATCCACATTATGCTGGGATATATAAGATATATGAGAAAGACAAGAAAAAATATACTTAAAGTTAAATGTATAATTTTGGATATTGTCCCAAATGGATTAATTATGTGACTGCCTTTGTAGCAAGAATAGAAGCCCTGTATATAACTTAACCCTAAGTAAGAGAAATTATTTCTCAATAATATCTGAGAACATCTACAAATACTGGTTAGTTCATAATTAACTTCCTGACCATAAGGATATGGTGTTAATTATTATTATTAATATTTTCTTTCCCAATATATAGTTGCAATCATTATTAGATTATTCAGTGCTTATCATGTGCCAAGTCAAAGAATTCAATACATAACTCTCCACGACAAACCTTTGATGATACTCGTATTATTCTATTTGTAGATGAGGAAACTGAGGCACATGAGTTAAGTAACTTGTCCATAATGATATAGCTAGGAAGTGGTCGAGTTCTCTTTTGTACCAGTTAGTCTGGCTTTAGAATCCATCCTTATAGCCTCTGTTCTGTGCTGTAGGCTATTTATTGCTACTGTTCTCTTATGTTAGCATGTTAATTTCCCATTGGTAAAAAGATGTCTTTGAATCATTTTATAATGTTCAAACACATCAAGTGGATATGGTCAGGTGGATGGGATGACAAAGACGTATCCTATGAATCCTTTACTACTGAATGAAAATGGAGACCTATCTGAAATATGCTGTATGTTAGACAGTTTAGAAAAAATCACTACACTCAATCCAGTTTCAAGAGAGCAAAGAAAATTATATCTAAGATAATTGATCTTCTGCCACTGACAAGAGCATTTGCTAACTAACAACCCAACCCCATCTATCTCCCTGGATAGTGGTAAAACCTTTCTGGACAAGTAATTTTGTTACATAATATACAGGGTCATGTTAAAATATCAATTAGTATTGGATTTTCAAAAACATCCCCATACAACTGAACTAGAATTGTGAGGGGAGTGTGAGCTGGTGAATGACAACCCACTTAAAGGCCTGTCATATCCCAATCACTTGGAGGTTTTTCAAAAATTTACTCCCTGTGTTCTGAGATGCTGGCTCCCCCTCTCCTCCAATCTCTTAAGAACCAAAGAAGCAAATAACCATGTTCCTGAGGCTTTTCTTACTTTTTAATTCGTTTTTTTAATCAAGTCTCTTAAGCAAGACTAAATATTTCTTTCCTCATACTTGCTGTTGGCCTGACAGGACAGCTCTCTACTAGGATTCATCTCCTTTTCTTCTCTATTATACCTCTCTAACCCTTTTCTGTGTGGATAGTTCCTTGTTAGCAGTAAATGGCTGAGCTCTGACAGCTCTTATTCATAAAACTTTCCCTGACCACCCACTTTTCATTGAACCTAGCCTCTTACCAATTGGTCCTTCTAAATGGAAAAATAAAAAATGAAAAAAAAAGAGAGAGACCCTCTAACATTCACAGGTCAGTCTGGCTCTGAGAGTGAGACTATTTTACTCTCTCAAATACAATAACAACTTCAGACAAGGCTACTTTGAGACAACAACAAAATGACAGCAGGACCACTTCATAATTTTGTCTAAGCCCAGACAGAGGCAAGTGCACTGTTCCACTCAAAATACCAAATATTCATGTCTTTTGGCTAAAATTAGTGTTACTTATAAGAGAAAAAAAACCCACAATTATAGCTTTTTCTAATTCTAGCCCCCCCCCCAATAGTATGATTAATTAAAGTCTTTAAATATAGGACCAATATTATGTGCTGCTTCTATAGCTGGAGGAACCTGGGAGGGAATCAAATATCCTGCTTCAAGTTCTCTTGCCCACTCTACTGCTACAGATAAGGTCCCTGAGCCAAACAACCCTTCATATCAAACAGACCAGGTTCCTCCTCACCCATAAGTAGTAGGTTTCAGTTTCATGCCCACCTGTGGAATGATTCAACCGAGACAATCACATACTCCCTAGTGAATCGGGGTAACCCTCCCTCTTGACTCTATGAAGCCTGCATGCCACAATCCTAGTTGTTCACTCCAACTTCCATGTGGCCGTGCATGGTGTGTAGTGTCTTCCTCCCCTGGACTGTGTGTATATAAGATTAATAAATATTGTGCCTTCTCATCTGTCCAACGTAAAGTACTGTGTGTGGTCATCTCCAGAACACTAGCAAGGAAATCCCTCCCTCATCCACAAGGTGAATGGAAGGCAATTATAACATATATCTAAGGGGCAATTAAAGTAAGATGGTTCTTGGAATGACCTTGTAAATTGGTTCTAATTTTTCTGCAACCACCCATACAAGAATTCTCTCTGTGGACACAGATCTCTTTATGGCATTCAGCTAGGAGGTGTAAAACTCCACTAGAGCCTAAGACCTAGGAAAATTATTTGGAGAGGACGGTTCCAAACATAGCTGTCAGATTCACTGATTGTTAAGTCTAGCTTTGAACCTAAAAATGACCATTCCCCAAATGGTTGGGATACAGACCCATTTGGCCTTGAGCTTGCAAACAAAACTAGTAGCCAAAACCTCTAGGAGGAATCCAGAACAAAGCACCTTGCAGACAAGTCTGCCTGCATGCTGATATTTGGTCTTGTCATTAGGCCTGAATGTTATCCTGTGGTGTTGCTCTATGGTCCCTTGGCTCAAGTCCCAGCTTAGAATTGCTAGCACAGGACTCAAAGAAGACTCACCCATTTCTGTTAATGAGGCAATCTTGCTGATCTCTTCCACACAGCAAAGGAGTCCTATAGGCAGTAGCCCCTCTTTACTATATATAGCCTTGGAGTTATCCTGACTGTTTAGGGAATTGCTCAAAAAATGCTCCTATATTCCCCACTGTGCTTCCATGTCAGGCTTGCCAACATTGTTCCTACAGCACATTCCAAAATAACCTTGAACCTCAGTTTCAGTCCCTCCAATCTGCAGTCTAGGAGCAGAACTGCAAAGCTGGGGCACCACCAGAAGATGTGTTTGAGTCTCCATGGCAGTCTTGCCAACTTTATTCCACAGTGCATTCTCAAGTGGCCCTGGATTTTGATTCTGGCCACTCTTGCCTGCAGAGAGCAGTTCAGTCCACGTGGGGATCCAGAGGAAGGCATATCCAGAAGTGCTCCTAAAGGCTTATTTCCTGAACCTGGAACCACTGTGGGTCCTGAAATGACCTAATAATTTGGCTATAACTCTTCTCCACTGTAGTCTGAGAGCAAATCTGATCAAATGGGAACTCAGAAGGAGACAGGAAATTAGTGAGAGATATGCTTGCTTCCCTCAAAAGAGGCCTGAAGATTTCAGTCTCAGGTGTAGATCTGGAAATAATTTTGTATCTCCATTCAAACCCATTTCAGCCATATACCACCAGCACAGTATAGCCAGGCCTGTGACCCATTTGCTGATCCACCTGGAGCTCTATTAGAGATCTGGAAGAAGCCACACCCACCAGTACATGTGGTCTGCCTTCTGCAGACCCTGAAACAATCCTTTATCACTGCAGCACCAGCCTCATCAGATCAAGGTCCTGGAGACAGTCCTGTCCACCCAGGGAATATACAGAACTTATGCCCACAAGAATCCCTAGAAACACTGCCACCAACTTCAGTCTCCACTGAAGACCCAGCACCAGCTATGAGACCCAGATACAACCCCATTCAATTGTGGTGCTGGAGGCAACACCATCAGCCAAGAAGTCTTACAGGAGAAGCAGCCGAGTTGTCAAAACCAGACTGTAAAGACTGCAAGAGGAATTTGCTCCTTCAAAAGCACACACACTAATGCATAGTTATGTAAATAACAAAGAATGAGGCAAAAGTAACACTGTAATATTAAACTAATAAAGTGCCAATAAGCAGCTCCAGTGAAAGGGAGATGTGAGTTTCCAGAAAAATATTTAAAATAGTAATTTTAAGGAAGCAAGGAAAGGCGAGAAAATACATATGAATAACTAAATAAAATTAAGAATCCAATGCATAAACAAAATGAGAAATTTAATAAAAAATACTCTGTGAAACTAGGAAACATTGATGAAATCATAGGAGATGAAGCAAAAAAAAAAAAAAAAAAAAAATGAAAAGGTACCCTGTGTTCATGGACTGGAAGAACTAATGTTGCTAAAATGGCCATATTAGTCAAAGCAATCTACAGATTCAATGTAACCCCCATCAAAATTCCCATTTCATTTTCCAAAATAATGGAGAAAATAATGGTAAAATTTGTATAGAGCCACAAAAGACACTGAATAGCCAAATCAGTCTTGGGCAAACAGAACAAAGGTGGAAGCATCACCACCTGACTTCAAAATGTAATACAAAGCTATGGGAATCAGAGAATGGTACTTGCATATAGGCAGACAAAGAAAGCAATGCAACAGAATAGGAAACCCAGAAATAAATTCATGTGTTCCATCACGAAGGAAACAATAAAGAAAACAACCCATGGAGTAGGAGAAAACATATGCAAGCCATACATCTGATAAGGGCTACTGTTCAAAATACATAAGAATCTCAAAAAAATGTGACAGCAAGAACACAAAGACCTCAATTAAAAATGGATGAAAGACCTAAGTAGATATTTTCAAAAGAAGACATACAATGGTCAATAAGTATATGAAGAAAATGCTCATTATGACTAATCAGAGAAATGCAAATTAAAAGCATGGTGAAATATCACCTCACACCTGTTAAAGTGGTTATCATGAAAAAAGATGAAAGGAGGCAAGTGTTGGGGAGGGTATGGGGAAAAGAGAACTCTTAAGCATTGTTGACAGGAAATAGACATATGGCAGACACTGCGAAGATTCTACACAAAATTAAAAATTACTACACAATCCAGCCATCCCACTTCAGGATAAATATGGAAGGAAGATGAAATCAGTGTGCTGAAATGATAACTGCACTTACTTATACATGGTGGTGTTATTCACAAATAGGTAAGATATGTGGACAGCCTGGGTGTTCATCATTGAATATGTGGATGAGGAAAATATGGGAAGGCTTTCACACTTCAAAGTGATAAAATGCATCAGCTACTAGTATCAACTAGTAGACCATGATGAGTCAAATGTACATCAAAATATAAGAGCAAACATGATGAAAACAATACTAAATGATACACACACATGAATATTACAAACTGACAATTTTATCATTTGGCCAAATGACTGAGCCTTTTCAGAAAAACGATGTGTATGCCTAATACCTGTCTCTGTTAATTTATGGAACATATATGCTAATGGAAAAATATGTGTATATTTGGCTTAAACAGAAATTGTGTTGTAGTCTATTGACAGTACATAAATTACAAGAAGGCACATTTGATGCTTTTTCTCCTGAGTAGTTTTTAAGAGGATTTTAAAGAATCTCATATTTAACCTCATGATACTCACATTTTGAAATTATTTATAAAAAAGACAACTTTTATAGAAAAATACATAAAGTAAAAAGTAAAACTAAAAAAGGGGAATGGAAATGTGAAAAAAAAATATATATACACACACACACACACACACACACATATATATATATACATATATACATATACATACAATGTAATATTACTCAGCCTTTGTAAAGAAGGAAGTTCTATTATTTGAAAGAACATGAATAAACCTGGAGGGCATTATGCCAAGTGAAATAATCAATGCACAGAAGGATATGTACTATGAGTGTATAGAATCTGAAAAAGTCAAACTAATAGAAGTAGAGAGTAGAATGGTGGTTACCAGATCCTGAGGGAGTTTGAATGGAAATAGGGAAGATATTTATTGAAGTGTACAAAGTTTCAGTCAGATGGGAGGAATAAACTTTCCTGATTTATTGCACTGCATGATGACTAAAATAAAGCTTTTTATATTTCAAAATTGCTAAAAAAAATAGGTTTTAAGGCTTTGACTTTATAAAGTGATAATTATGTAAGACGGTGTTTTTTTTTTAATTAGGCTTTTATTTATTTTATTTTATTTTAAATCATTCTATAATATAACTAAATAGAGATATCATATCCCATAAATATGTACAACTGTCATTTGTCAATGTTATACCGATACCAAGACCCTCAAATAACTCTCAGCCCACACATTGCCATTCCAATTAAGCCTTTATTGCTGGTCAGCGGTGGACACTCTACTCTCTAAAAGCGAGATCGTCAGAGTGGCGCACCCCCTTCAGTTTGGCCTCATATTTAAGTAAAAAAAAAAAAAAAAAAACCAAACACAAAAGGGATGTTAGGGGGTTTAGCCAATGCAATCAAGCCAAGTTACAGAAGCGGGAGATTGCAGTCAGGCGGCAGGAGGCTTAGGCAATCAAAATAAGCCCAGTTACCCCAGTTACAGAAACAGAGTCCAATTAGATAGTTCAATGTTCTCGAGGGTTTCCACAACAAAAGGAAAAAACAACTTGTCCCAGTCATGACCTTTCTAGTTGGCATGGCTTTTTCACAAAATGGAGTCACTATAGTCAAGATTTCTGTCTCATCACATCAATGAAAGATAAAATAAAAAGGATATACAATCATAGAATTGCCATTGCTCAAAGCAAATCCATACTACCTGAGACCCTCTCCCAAATCACCCTTCCAAAACCTAAATCAGTTCTAATACTCTTGCTGATACATACTATAGGTCTCCATGGTGTGAATTTTCCTTTACTTAAATGAGTAATAAACACAAATTGTTTAAGTGTAGTGTGTTCCTGGTGCACTTCGCCTTAAGAATATTACCACATTACTGCTTAGGATTTTGACTATTTGAATTATCCTTGTAAGCCATATCTGATTTATTTACTCATTTATTAGTTGTCTAAACCCTTTCCTATGACTCTATCCTATCAACTATAATCTTAGTTATGATGGCATAGGTCTTGATTGTCTTGCTATCTCTTGTTCCCACTATCCTGAGTACATAGTAAACACCTCTATAATATTTGCTGTATGAATGAAATAAATGAATGAGGGGAAAAACAACAAATCTAGGTTCAAAATTAGATTATCTTGGAGTAGATGTAGAGATAGAAGAGTTTTCAAATATAATAACATTTTAAAAATTTGCATAATTTTTTTTTGCTTTCCTTTTGTTTTACAGAGTAAGAAGATGGCCCAATATCTTTTGTCTTCAGTTTCTTTAATTTTTTTTAAAGACCAACTGAACATAATCCACTCCCCTTTCTGTGTGTAAAAGTAATAGGGAAAATATTTTTTAAATGTCATAAACAGAGTTTTTAAAAAAGGCATAGAGGAAAAAAAAACATATATCATTAGATTTTTAATTCTATTCTAGAGGAATATATTAGTCTCCTGAGGTCTTAACGTAAATTCCATTATTATTAATATTCTCAGGAGAGTTACTTAACCAACTGTATTCACTCACTGCCTGTCAATCAAAGATGGATACCAGTATCTTTATGACTAATTCTGTCTGATTTGTTCCTGATACATAGCATACCTTCTACATATGAAAAAAAGAATGACATTTTAAAGAAAATTTGTAATTGAACACCAGGTGAACTGATATGACAATGCTTCTGACTCCACAGAAAAGTTCAAGATAATGGAAAATTTCTCCTGCTTAACAAGCCTTGTCAATCAGAAGTGGACAAACACATGGGGCAGGACAATATGTTAGATATTAGGGCTTCTTTCTCTGGCTTTACCACTAATTTGTTGTACAGCATTACAGGAAGTCATTTTACTTTTTCCTGCTTTTGTATCATTGTCAGTTAATAGCTACTACCTATCTACTACTTGAGAGGTACAGATTAATGTCTAAAATTTGTAAAGCTATTGGAATCTTTTAAAAGTTCTATGTAACATGTGTCTGAAAATCATATTGATCCATGAAGGATATGTTAAATATGCCATTCTGAGTATGCTTCATTGTTAAAGTCTATAAAATCTAGTTTAGGAAGCAGGATTTCTTCAAAACCTGAGTGAGGTCTTTTAACTTCCCTATCAAATGAAGCATAAATAATACACTACCAATTTTTCCCTACACCACATTCCAAACTGTTACTGTTTCTTTGAGGGTAGGTTTTCTTTTCTGCTAAAACATGCTCCCAAATATAGCACTGTCTTCAAGAAAATTGAAATTCTGTCTCCTCTGATATCATAAAGTCTAGTATATTACTTTCTTCGTGAACACTTTTACTCATAATATTTTAACTTTTCAAACGCACTGATAGCTCTACCCCCACACCACCTTTTTTTTTCATTCAATGTATCAGCCTCAACCAGAGAGCCTCTCATATCAACCTGCTTTCTTGCCTGAGGGTAGATAGAAAGAGCACCTCTTTAGACTAAGAAATATTTGCATTTCAAAACTAGTTCTATTTGATTTTCTATCAAAATTGATTTTTCCATTGTGCTATCAGAAGAATCATGTTAGAAATCAAATCTATTGAAAACATCTTTGTGACTCAGGAAAATTACTCAATGTCTTTGAGTCTTGGGTTCCTTTGTCTATAAAACTTAACTGTGTTTTGCAGAGTTATAGGCAGTAAAGATACATAAAATGCCTCGAACTGTCTCTAGTAGCTTCCATTATTGTTACCACAACTTCCACCTGCCCTTTAGCTATATACATAGTGCAATTGAAATTTAGGGCTAATTTAACCATCTGCTGAGCACTCTTGGAGAATTTGATAGTTGTGTTGCCTGAAATGCATGGCTCTGTTCCCAGATATATTCTCTTTTTAGTATACATAATATCTCAGGTTAATGTCTTTCTTTACCACCAACTACTGCCTTTAGGCTGTTAAGTTTCAAGTCTACATTTATACCTCAGATTTCTCTCTTGAACTGTATATTGTATTAACACCTGCAAGTCTCCAATTATCTTCTTCAGTATTATTAGTCAGCTCAGGCTGTCATAGGAAATTCCATAGATTGGCTAGCTTAAATAACAAAAATTTACTTTCTTACCATTGAGGAGAATGGAAAGTCCCCGATTAAGGTGCTAGCTGATTTCAGTTTTTGTAGGGCTCCCTTCCTGGCTCGTAAGTAGCAACCTCCTCATTGTGTCCTCACATGGTTTTTTCCTTGGTGCACACTTGTGGGGAGAAAGACGTTGCTCTCTCCCTCTTATTACAAGTCTCCCAATCCTATTGGATTGGGACCCGATCACATGAACTCATTTAACTTTAATTATCTACTAAAAGTCTTATCTCCAAATACAGTTCCACTGGAGGTTTCAACATATGAATTTGGTGGGGGACACATGTCAGTTCATAACATCTCCTAAAATCTATTTTTTCCTACTTTATCCAGTAATTCACTGAGTAGCCATGGTTCATTGAATAATGCCCCTGCCAAAGAGGTCAATATTCTAATTCAAAAAACCGGTGAGTATGTTGCCTTACTTTGCAAAAGAACTTTATAGCTATATAAAGTTAATAATCCTGAATATGGAGAGTATGATGGCAATCACAAGGGTCCTTATAGGAAGGAGGCAAGAAAGCCAGTGAAAGGATGGGAGGATGGAAACAGAGCTAAGAGAATGAAAGAGAGAGGTCTGAACATGCTATATTTTGGTCTTGAAGGCAGAGAAGGAGCCATAAGACAAGGATGCAGGTGACCTTTAGAAACTGGAAAAGGCAAGACACAGATTCTTCTCTGATGTCCTCTGAAGGAATTGGTCCTGCCAATATCCTCATTTTAGTCCAGAGAACTGTAAAATAATAAATGTGTGAATTTTTTAAAAGCCACTAATTTTTGGTCATATATAGATGGCACTTAGCATAGCTTGGTACAGAGTGAATTCTCAAATATTAGTTCCCATTAGGCTGAATAATATCCTCTTTTAGGCAGGAATTCTCAATATTCTCTAATGTTTCTTTTTGTAATCATTATCAGCAGCACTTTTCATATTAAATGTGACTTTTTATTCATTTGTCTTTCCCACTACACCATGATAGTTTTGAGAGCAGAGATTTGATTTTGCCTTCTTTTTGATCCCCTAGTGTCTGTCACAGTGAATACCTTGGATAGCTAATATTACTCAATGTTTGATTGGACAGGTGTCCTCATGACAGACACCTGCTTGAGTATTTAACTCCATGTGAAAGAACAAACTAAACATTTTCAAGAGTCGCTTGAGGAGGCAAGCATGAGAGGCCATCATTTATCCCAGTATGTGAGAATTCCTGCACTAGCACAAATAAGACATTTTGGAATTCAGTCAAGCAATAAAAATGATCAGTATTTGCAGTGGAAGGATAATGTTTAGAAAACCATGTCTAAGAGAAATTAGTGGATTTCCAACTGTAGTGGTCAAATGCTCTAAGAAATGAGAGAAAAAGTATTTTCCCGAAGTACATAGATAATTATCTTGATTACAAAAGCCGGTGAGTGTCCTGAATTACTATTAAAAATGATATTATGAGTCCTTAACAGCAATAAAGACTTTCCCTAGCTTTATTATAAAAACGGTTTATAAATAAAACTGTATTATTAGATCATTTTATCTTAAGCTAAAGAAAATATTCATAGATAATCGCCAACACCTCTGTAAATTAAACCATGATTCAAAACTGTAGACATTTTAATGTGTTTTTATTTATTCTCCAGAGATAATAATAGGCAGATGTTCTAACAGAATAATAAACATGAAAAAGTATGTTTTCATATTAATGCTCCATTTTCACTAATGTAAACATTATTTTAGTTAAAATTTCATTCAGTCAGTTTTCCTCTCAGGGACATTCATCACAATTTATTTTTTTTAGAGAAATCTATACTTCACTATTTTATTTATTAAAAACACTTTTTCACTGAGACCTAGATTGTAACACGTCTCATTATTACATATACTTCCAGAAATGAAACAATTAAACATTAAACTATAAATGTTGTTGATTGTAAGAAGAAACACAAATCCAATGACATTAAAATGAGAAAAAAATATATCCTAGAATTTTGTTAGGTTGGATATATTCATTGAAAAAAAACTTATCACTTTTTTGGGGCTTTATTTAAATAAGAGTATCGTAAGTCCTAATTATTTCATTATTATATTGACTGAAATTGTAATGAATTTTAAATTGCAAAAATATTGCTCTATAATGACTCATATGATACTCAATGGTAAAGTATAATTTTCAAAAATAATGGAAAAAACTGAGACTGATTTTAAAGTCTTTATAAAGCTACTAAAATAAGTCATATTCTATGATAACATGGAAACTGCATGTTATAATAAGTGAATATAAAACTGCCTTAAGTATATATAGCAAAATATTATATAGTGTTTTTACAAATTTATGAAAAGAAAATGTAAACTTCTCATACTTAGGAAATAGACTGAAAGAATATATACTAAAATGAGATTATATTTCAGTCTATGGGTGATTCCATTTGGGCCCTGAGCTTTTCTTTGTTGGAGACTTTATAAAAATTGATTCAATCTCATTATTTTTTAATTAGTCTGCCCAGGTTTTCAGTATCTTCATGGTTTGGTTTTGTAATGTTATATGTATCCAGAAATTTATGCATTTCTTCTAGGTTTTTCAATTTGATGATATATATAGATGTTCATAATAGTCCCTACCTAACAACACTTTGTATATAAATATTTTAATATCTTAATTAATTTTTATTATATTATTAATATTTTAATTACTCCTTTTTAATCTCTGATTTTACTTATTTAGGACTTATTTTATTTATTTTAAACTTCTTGTCTATATTAGAGTTTAAATCTCATGTTGCATTGTTGATTTTTGTCTAGATGATCAGTCCATTGATGGAAGTGGAGTGGTGAGGTCACCCACTATTATTGTCTTGGAACTCATCTCTTCCTTTAGAGGTAGTAATATATATTTACAAAATTTGGAGCTCCAGCAATAGGTGCATATACAATTATTATAGCTTCTTATTGAAATGATCCTTTAATAATTGCAGAGCAACCTTCTTTTGTTTTTAAACAGCTTTTCTTTTAAAGTCTATTTTTTTAAAATAAAATTTTAGCTACTCCTGCTTACTTTTGGTATATATTTGTGTGAAATATCTTTTGCCAAACTTTCACCCTGAGTGTGTCTTTACTTGTAAAGTCAGTTTTATTATTGATAGCATATCTCTGGGCCTTTCTCTCTCTCTTTTTATCAATTTAGCCAGGCTGTATGTTTTAACTAAAGAATTTAGTCCGTTTACATTTAAGTTGACTATGAAGAGTAAAAATTTTGTACGGTAATTTTGTTAAATTTGTTTTGAATAACTTCTGTTCTTTCCTTCATATCTTGATTATCCTTCTGGTTTAGTATGTTGATAATGTTTATTTATGTATTTATGTTTTGTATATCTGCTTTTTGATTGGGTTTTGTAATTTTACATGTTTTCATAATGGTAGTTTTCTTCTTACCTTCAGGTTGTAGGTTTATCTTAAGCATCTTTTTAAAAATATTTATAAAAATTTTTGCTCTTTTTAGATATATTTGACAGTAGAGTGCATTTTGACATATTATACTCACATGGAGTATAACTTATTCTACTCAGGATCTCATTCTTACAGTTTTACATAATGTGGAGTTTCATTGGTCATGTAGTCACATATGAACATAGGAAAGTTGTGTCAGATTCATTCTATTGTCTTTCCTAATGCCATCCCTTCTCCCTTCCTTGCATTTCCCTTTGTCTAATCTAAAGAACTTCTATCTTGCCTCCTCTCCTTTATTGTGTGTCAGTATCACATATTAGAATATTTGACCTTTGGTTTTTTGGGGATTGGCTTATTTCACATAGCATAAAAGTCTCCAGTTCCATCCGTTTACCAGCAAATGCCATGATTTTATTTTTTTTATGGCCGAGTAATATTCCATTGTGTATATATACCACATTTTCTTCGTTCATTCATGCTGGGAGCCATTAGCCAAGTAGGTATGACAATTTCCTTGCCAGCGTACCCCATGTTGCTGACATGTTGCAGTGACATTCAATGTAGGTGACCTTGCTCAAGGACCAAGGCAGATTAGGGTGTTCCCGGTTTTAAGATAATCCTGTTTAGGGTGTTCCCAGTTTAGGTTCCAGGTTTAAGGTTTAAGATTATTCCTGCTGGGAATAGGGCGTATCCTGCTGCCTGAGTTCCCCTTGAGTTCTCATGGGATTCAGACAGTATATTTTGGAGATAGAAGCCCAGTGGAGGTGGATTTGGGCAGAGAACGTGGATTTGGGCAGAGAACGTGGATTTCCCCAGAACGTGTTTGTAGACGGCTGGTGTGAGTTCGGGAATAAAGAGTTGCTGTTTGAATCTACAAGCTGTGTGGTGGCTCGTGATTGTGTGCCCAGCCAGACTGCGGCATCTGTTGAAGGACACCTAGATTGGTTCCATAGTTTAGCTATTGTGAATTGAGCTGCTATGAACATTGATGTGGCTGTGTCACTTTAGTATACTGATTTTAAGTTCTTTGGATATATATGAAGGAGTGGGATAAGTGGGTCAAATGGTGATTCAATTACAAGTTATGTGAGTAATCTCCATATTGCTTTCCAGAGTGCCTGCACCAATTTGTGGTCTCATCAGCAATGTATGAGTGTCCCTTTTCCCCTATATCCTCACCAGAATTTACTCTTACATTTATTCTTGATTATTACCTTTCTGACTGGAGTAGGTTGGAATCTCAGTGAGGTTCTAACTTGCATTTCTCAAGTTGCTAGAGATGTTGAACACTTTTTTTTTATATATTTGTTGACCATTTGTATTTTTTCTTCTGTGTAGTGTACGCTCAATTCCTTTGTCCATTTATTGACTGGGTTATTTTTTTGTTGTTGTTGTTAAGGTTTTTGAGTTCTTTTATACCCTGGAGATTAATACTCTATCTGAAGTGCAGGTGGCCATTCTGTAGGCTCTCTGTTCACATTCTGGATTATTTATTTCACTGTGAATAAGCTTTTCAGTTTCATACCATCCCATTTATTGATTCTTGATTTTACTCCTTGCACTTTAGGGATCTTATTGATGAAGTAGTTCTGAAGATGACATGATGGAGAGTTGGGACTAATTTTTCTTCTAGTAGGCACAAGGTTTCTGGTCTGATGCCTAGTTCCTTGATCTAATTTGATTTGAATTTTGTGCAGGTAAAGAGAAAGGGGCTAAATTTTATTATACTACATATGGATTTCCAGTTTTCCCAGCACCATTTGTTGAAGAGGCTATCTTTTCTCCAATGTATGTTTATGATACCTTTGTCTAGTATGAAATAACTGTCTGTATCTATGTGGGTTAATCTCTGTGTATTCCATTCTGTTCCATTGGTCTTCGTGTCTGTTTTTGCACAAATACCATGCTGTCTTTGTTACTTTAATTCTGTAGAATAATTTAAGGTATGATATTGTGATGCCTCTTGCTTCACTCTTCTTGCTAAGGATTGCTTTGGCTATGCTGGGCCTGTTATTTTTTCAAATGAATTTCATGGTTGCTTTTTCTATTTATGTGAAGAGAACCATTGAAATTTTAATAGGAACTGCATTAAATCTGTATAGTGCTTTTGGTAGTGTGGACATTTTGACGATAATAGCTCTGCCTATCCAAGAACATGGGAGATCTTCCCATCTTCTAAGGTTTTCTTCAATTTCTTTCTTTAGTGTCCTGTAGTTTTTCAATGTAGACGTGTTTCACCTCTTTTGTTAGATTAAATCCCAAGTATCTGCTTTTTTATTTTTTATTTTTTGAGGCTATTGTGAATAGTATAGTTTTCATAATTTCTCTTTAAGCTGATTCATCATTGGTGTATAGGAACACAATTGATTTGTGGGTATTAATTTTATACCCTACTACTTTGCTGAATTCATTTATGAATTCTAAAAGCTTTTCAGTGGAGTGTTTTTGGGTCTTCTAAATATAGAATCATGTCATTAGCAAATGGGGATAATACGAGCTCTTCTTTCCCTATTTGTATCAATTTAATTTCTTTGTTTTTTTTTTCTAATTGCTTTAGTGAGGGTTTCTAGGACTATGTTGAATAAAAGCAGTGAAAGAGGGCATCTATGTCTTATTAAAATTTTTAGAAGAAATGCTTTCAATTTTTTCTCCATTTAGAACAATGTTGACCTTGGGTTTAGCCTATATAACTTTTACAATGTTGAGGTATGTTCCTACTAGTCTTAGTTTTTCTACTATTTTGAACATGAGTGGATGCTGTATTTTGCCAAATGCTCTTTTTTTCATCTATTGAGATAATCATGTGATTCTTGTCTTTAAGTCTATGGATGTGATAAATTACATTTATTGATTTCCATATGTTGAACCATCCTTGCATCCCTGGGATGAACCCTACTTGATCATGGTGCACTCTTTTTTGAATATGTTTTTGTATGCAATTTGACAGTACTTTATTGAGAATTTTTGCACCTATTGTTCATTAGAGATACTGATCTGAAATTTTCTTTCCTTGATGTTTCTTTGTCTGTTTTTGGTATCAGGGTGATGCTAGCTTCATGGAATAATTTTCATGGAATTATTTTCACGGAATAATTTTAGGAGTATTGGTGTAAGTTCTTCTTTGAAGGTCTGGTAGAACTTAGCTGAGAATCCATTTGGTCTTGGGCTTTTCTTTATTGGTAGGATGTTGTTGATATCTTCAATTTCATTGCTAGATATTGATCTGTTTAAATTTTCTATGTCTTCCTGATTTCATATAAGCAGGTCATAGGACTCTAGAAATTTGTTGATGTCTTTGTGATTTTCTATTTTATTGGAGTATAGATTTTCAAAATAGTTTCTGATTATTTGTTTGTATTTCAGTAGTATCCATGGTGATATTTCGTTTTCATCACTAATTTTAGTAATTTGAGTTTTCTATCTCTTTCTCTTCATTATCTTGGCTAAGGCTTATCAATTTTAATTATTTTTTTCAAAGAAATAAATTTTGTTTTATTGATTTTTTGAATTGTTTATTTTTGCTTGTTTGTTTCAATTTCATTTATTTCATCTTTGATTTTAATTATTTCCTGTCATCTGCTTTTGGTGTTAATTTGTTCTTCTTTTTCTAGGGCTTCGAGATATTGTGTTAGGTTATTTATTTGATGACTTTCTATTCTTTCACTGAATGACCTTAAGTGTCTTTTGTAAGGTGTCTGATAGTGATGAATTTTCACAGGTTTTGCTTTTCCTGCAAGATTGATTTCCCCTTTATTCCTGAAGGATAGCTTTGCTGGGTATAGTATTCTTAGTTGACAGCATTTTCTTTCAGAACTTGGAATGTCATTCTATACCCTCCTGGCCTATAAAGTCTCATCTGAGGAATGTAATTTTATTTTTGTTGGTGTTTTATTTAAATGCAGCTTATATCCCTTTTCTTGTTGCCTTAGAATTCTTTGTTTTGGACCTTTGGCAATTTGACTATACTATGTAATTGTGTGGCTCCATTGCAGTCACATAGACTCATGGACCCAGGTATCTGAATTTTCCCTAGATGGAAAATGTTCAGCTATTATAGATTTTCTATATCTTTCTCTTTTTTTCCTTCCCTCTGAGATCCCCCAACTTTAATAAAATTTTCATTTAAGGGTATCCCACAAGTCTCAGAGATTGTTTTCATTCTTTTTTCTTTTTCTCCTTTCCTTGTCTTTTCTTTTTCATTTGGCTCAATTTTTTTTTTTTTAAAGACCTGTCTTCAGGTTCTGATATTCCTTTTTCTGCTTTTTCTAATTTGCTGTTCTGTTGTTGAGACTTTCAATTGTATTTTTTATTTGACTTATTGAATTATTCATTTCCAAATTTCCTCTTTTATTCTTTTTCATGATCTCTACCTCTTTGCTAAATTTCTCATTCATATCATGACTCATTCTCCTTATTTTGCTAAATTATTTTTATGTGTTTTGCTGAAGCTCATGGGGTCTTCTTTGAATCATTCTTTTGGATTATTTATCAGGCATTATCTCAATACCCTTCTCTTTGAAGTCTGGTGCTAGGGGTTAGTATTCCTTTAAAGGTACCCTGATGCCCTGTTTTTTATACTCTTCTGTCCTTATATTGATGTTTGCTCATCTGATGAGTCAATTTTCTCTACCACTTTTCTAAGATAGTTATCATAGTAAATCTCCTTTTTCTGAAGAAGTGTCTTAGGGTGTTAGTTTAGCCAGCTATGATGGCTTTGGTTCTAGTTGGTATGACAATGTAGTCTCCCTATAGCTTCTTTAGCTGTAATCCATGGCTTTGGACACAGTGTCTGTGGCAGTGGCTTCAGAGAACCCTTCTTTTTTTGGGGACCACAGTGGGGAGAGGACACTTAGCAGTCCAGGCAGGTACAGTACACACAGTAGTAGGAGTGGGATAACTACCTTGTGGCTACTTCAGCTATGGGAGTGCTGGGGCAAGGGATGTGGAGAGTGGTGAATGCGACCATGGTAGTGACAGCCATACTGTCATGGAGAACATGGTAGGACAGAGTGAAGCATAAGATCCATGGGGGTTGGCAGCATGGCTCTGCTCCAATATGACTCCATCCTGCACCAGCCTGGTCTCCAGTGTTTGAGGGGAGATAATTCAAGTTTCTTCTCTGAAGCAAAACTTCAGTGTAGATTCCTGATAGCTCTCTTTGCTGTGTTAAAACCTGTGATGACCATGGAACTCTCTTATACCTAGGGTTGCTGACATCCATGGAAAGGGAGAGTGATAGGACTCTCCAATTAACTTTTCCCCCCTGCAATAGAGTGCCCGTGATTGGGGAACAGGGGTCATAGTTGCCAGTTATGCTCTGTTCTATTCTTTATGCCCCATTCAAGGTATCTATATCTTAGAGGGTTCTCATTTCTTCCTGCATTCCATTACTCTTCCTCAGCCATTTGCTTTTAAATGCACCCATTTATACGTTATCTGGTTCTTCTTTTTGGAGAAAATGTAGGTGAGCATTGAACACCTCTATTCCTTAAAAGTGTTTTTAATTCTATATTTTTTTAGTTACTTTTATATTGTGTATTTCTATATTAATTGCATTTTATTTAGAAATGAATTCCCTAAAAGCCCATGTCTTTAAAATTCATTGAAAATTGCTTTATGGATTTAGAACATGTCAATTTTCATATATATTTTTTTGTTTCCTTGAAGAGGATGTGCTTCTGCAAATTTTGGCTTATTACTTTCTGTATATTCATCAAAGAGAATTTGTTCATTGTAGTATTCCAATCCTCTAGTCTTATTGAGTTTTCACTATGCAATGCAGCAATTATTAAATAAAGTATATAAAAAGCTCCTATGATATTGAAAAGTTTATCTATTTCTTATTGTACTTCTTTTGTCAATTTTTGCTTTAAACTTTGCACTTTTTGCATATATTCTTAACATTTCATTGTTGAGAGGTACAAGAAGCTAAAGTCCAGTACTATTATACTTAGAACTGAATATAACCTTATAAATCACAAAATTATTGCTCATGAAGTATTGATAATCCTTTAAGTTTGAGAAAAGTCATTTGAAAACTAGGAAAAATGTTATTTCTTAATTTTTATGTTTTGAATTTTTTATTTTGTGGTGCTAGGAGTGCAACACAGGCCTGGCCCATGCATGGCAGGCAAGTACACCCACCATAGTTTAAGTATATTTCTTAATATACTTAAACTCATTGCCTCCTATTATCTGATAATGATGATGGTGATAGTCATCATCATCATTATCATCATCATAATTGGAAATTAGGTACTTGGCACCATTTCTACTATTTTATATAAATTAATTCACTTAATAAAGCACATTACTGAAGTAATTGTGAAAGTAAGTAAATACTATAGCTTCAAGATTATTTAAATGAGCCACATTGATATTAATAATTATTAGTTCAGGGATTTTCAGAAGACATCCGTACATTTTGGAATTACAAGGAGACAAAATTACTCTTCTCCATAACGTCAGTTTGTTACCACCCTTATTGATGGGATAGATTACTGATCTTACATGATGTGATGATCTTGCTGTCCTTAAGGTTATAAAAGTATATGGACTACAAACATTGAAAATTCTTACATTCTGGCATTTTAGGAACATTTCTAAGCAGACCCTTAGATTTTTCATCTATTCCAAAATATACTTTGCAGATGATAACTACAACTCCAAATTCTATACACATTTTTTTGCATTTCCAAATTGTATGTGGGTAGCAGTTACCACACCAAATTAGATAGTATTATTTGTCATATATGAAAGAGAATATAACAGGGTCTGCTACTTGATCTCTACAAGAGTATCTGCTAAAACTTCTTAAACAATAATTAGGCCTATTTATTTCAATAGCTTATACAATGACCATTACAAAAATTATAAAATTTAAGTGTGTTCTAAGTTAAACCACAGTCTATTCTGTACAGTACATTAAGAGAGAATTTTAAGATCTCAAAAGGCCTATGGAAGAGAGCTGTAAAGAGAAGTGCATTAGTGGCAATGTCATTATATCTCATATATTCTTTGAAATTAGGGTAAATACATTATAGACTTTTCAGAAACTTTCAAAATCATTTCTTTGGAGGCATGTTATACTACAAGCAGAGCAGAAAAAGATGCTGAGTATTTGTTTTTCTTGATGTGTCTTTTTTTCTCTCTCATTTGTATTTCATTGCACACAAGATAGCATGAGTAAAGAAATCTGACAGTGCTCATGTTCATGTCAGTGAATAAATGAAAGCTGCAAGTCATGTCTTATGGATGCTGTTTTTTTAATCATAAAAAATGAAAATCAAAAACCTAAAAGCAAAATATGTTGCATTTAGTCTGAATACACACAAAAATATTATTTGAGACACATTAAAACTGTTATTTCCATTCATTAGCTATCTTTAGATAGCAACTGCCTAGTCTATTTTTTCTATCCATTAGTTGCTTTTATGTTTCATTTAATCAAAAGAAAGCCTAACATATTCTTTAAACAAAGAATTATTTATTATATGGATTATTAGTTGATTTTCAATGTTCAATGGTTAAAGTTTACATAGAAGAATGTAGTATGTATGGGGCACAATTCCAATAATGTTGTTTTAGGTTGTAAAAAGTTACATGGAATGGGTTTAGGATTAAAAAAACAGAGAATCAATGTCAGAAATCAATATTCATTAGAAGAATACTCTCATTTTTAAAATAGTTCCACTGCTTATCTCATTTTGTAGACCACTGACTTCTGGTTAAGGTGATATAAAATGGTAGAGTACACATGTGCTTATCTCCTTTCCACCTGAAGCTTCTCTAATAACAGAAAAAGAAACAGGAGATATAAACCCTCCAGGAGAAAGGATAACAGATAGGATTTCAGAGGATGACAGTGGAACCCATTTTTTAAGCAATTGAAATGATTTTGGAGTATTGATGAGTGTAGCCAGGCATTAAAGAAGACAAGAGGTTGTTTTTGTTGAGAGGAGATAAATTCACATGGAAGAAACATAGATGGACACCTGGTTTAGATGTACCCATTACAGTAAAGGGCAGAAAAGAGATGTGAGTCCTAGACAGGGCAAGGGTGTAGTTTGAACGTTTTACAAGGAGGAGTTGAATATTAATTTCCACAAAATGTCACAAAAGAGAAAAAAATAAAAGTGCTCCCAAGGACTAAGGAAAAATACATTTTGACATTCAGAGATCTAATCAAACAATGCCCTCACCACTCAAAGCGAGGCCCACAATCGACAAGCCTGCATTTTCTCAGCAAGACTCCAATCAGTGTTTCACCTTTGAAAATGACTGGAAATCCAAGAATCTCCCAACTGGTGAGAAGAGTCCCCTGAACTAAAGAAGGAGGTAAGAATAATTAGAGAGAATCAAGGAAACTAGAAGAAACAGTACTGGTGTGCTACAAGATATCTAAGCTAATAAGAAAGATCTGGATGCTGAAAGAGAGAAATAATCAGAAAATGGAGACACCTGGAACTTAAGACCACAGCAGAAAAAAAAAAAAAAATTCAAGAGAAGTTTTGGAAAATATATAGGCATAGTTGAGGATGAGTACCAGTAAATAGATTTGATCTACACCTTCCAAAGAAACAAACCCAACACCAAATATCTGTGACTAATCCTTAAGAAGATTAACAGCTCAATCAAGGTGTTTCATAAATGACTGACAGGAACTCCAGAGAGAACAAAGAGAACACATTTGAGTAAATTAGCAAAGAAATAGTAGCAAAGAGCTTTCAAAGTAATAAAATCTCAAGATTAAAAAGACTTCTATGTGTGCGACACGTTAATATGTAATTCCAAAGCAGAATCCTCCTGACACAGAAGTTATCAACAGTAGTACTGTCACATAGAAGACAATGGAGCAGTGCTTTTAAAATATTTTTAATTTTGAATTCTATACCAGGCTAGTAACTTGTAGTATTTATTGAAAAGACATTTTCAGATATGAAAGAACCCAGAAAATGTGACCCCTCTACAAACTTCCTATTCAGAGTTGGAAAGCCAAGGGAGCATTTGTTCCAGCAAATGAAGTCAGCAATTGAGAAAGAGGAAGATGGTAGGATACAGGAGATAATGGCTCCAGTTTAGCTAAAAGCCTGGATTAAAGCATGAGACCCTTGCATTAGATGGAATAGAAACAGAAAGAAAGTGGCTTTAGGAATGCAATGGCTGCAGTGGTAGAGTCTTGATAAGCTGAAAGATGCTCTCAGTTTAGGGCAGTCTGGAGCAGAGGTTGGTAAACTTTTTTTTGTCAAGGGTCAAACAGTGAATATTTTAGGCTTGTGGGCAATTCTGTCTCTTAATCGTTCTCAATTCTGCAGCTGTAGCACAAGAGCAGCTATATCATTAAGTAAACAAATGGGTGTGGCTGTGTTCCAATAAAACAGGCAATTTAGCCTTTGGGCCCCAATTTGTCAGGCCTTACTCAAGAGCAGTTCAGCCATGAATTTCCAGCAGCATTACCAACAGGACATTAGAAGGGCAAATCTACTCTACAGAAGTGGTGTTATTAAAGGGGACTAACAGTCTTCAGCATTCAAAGAAATGCTAAACCTTTCTCTTTCTAGCTTAGCAGAAAATGGCATCTGACTATCAGGAGCTGCTATATTAGAAATCTTAGCAGAAAAGGCCAAAACATTTAAAAAACATGAATGTAATAATTTGAAAATAAACAGTTTTTGCATTTTTCATTTTGATGATAAGAGACTAGCATGAGTATAAAAACAGTGCCTGTATTTGTGGGAACAAGATACAGAAACTTAAATATAAAACTTTCTAACACCAGTTATACAAGTAACCATTATATTTAGAGGAGAGGAGATGGGGTGTTTAGGAAGCAAAATTTTTATCTCTGATAACAGGAAGCCCATAGATAATGTCTACAGCTGAAGTAGATTTAAAGTAAACATCAGAATTAAAAACAAAAACAAAACAGAATCAGTTAATAATTGTTGCCACGAATGACTAAGAACTGGGGTTAAGTTGGTGAGGGGAGGTGGGACCAAGGGAAGGAGTGGTATCCTTGAACTTTTTAATACAAGCCCTTTTATTTCCTTTCTTTTTAAAAATATTTTGAAAAAATGGGAAAAATAAAAAAGTCTCTAACTGTGTTGAAAATCTAACATCCCTTAATTGTTCTGACAGCTGCTTTTGTGGAGAGAGTTGTTGAACTACTTACAAAGAACTCAGCCAAGCTTCTGGACTTTGCTTACATGCCAGAAAGCAAAAACATTCTTGCCCACCTGTGGACAGAATTCACTTTTCTTATCTTGTCCTTGTAATGTTTGTCATTCATACCTGGAAGCTGGGTATTTTATCTCAGGGACTTGCTTCAAATGAGGCAAGACTCTCCATTACAATAAATCTCCTTATAGTCTAAATTCATTTCTTGTCTTCACAGAAGTTACAGATAATGGGATAAAGAAATGCTATTTAATGTATCAACAGCATAGTGATTTTCATCAAAGAAGAATAGATCAGAATTTCATTCTTAGTTTGAAATCTTTGTGATTCTTTCACATAGTCTCAATATATAAAATCTTCTCCCAAGTATCCCTGTCTTCTTTACTTCAGTCTTTCTGGTCAAAAACCCAAGAATTGTTCTATGTGCTTTTCTCTCATGAATCCTTTCATTCTTTTTGGTTTTTCTGCTGTCAGTCACTGCTAATCTAAATCCTTCCACTACACTAACATCAGAGTGATATTTTAATTATAAATCTGACAAAAATTCTCCTAAAATTCAATTTAATTTTTATGCCTTTCCTTTAAGAGGATGATGTGCCCTAATGTCTACATCACAGCACTTACTCATGGAAAGGTATAAATTACTTTATACCTTTCACCCCTACCCAACAGGCTAGAATCTTCTTGAGGATGAATTCATGTAACAGATAAATACATGATTTCCATAATTTTTTAAAACTAAAATTTCTATATCAATTAATTAAAATTTATATTTTAATTAACATACTTAACACACACCAAGTATTTTGTAGAGGGCTGAGGGTGCACCAGTGAAAATGGAAAGACAATAGGAGAACAAAACAAAATATATGTCAGTTGTTAATGATTGCTATGGAGTAAAAGCTATGGAGAAAATAGTGTAGATCCTTCATGAAGGATCTGAAAGTTCTCTCTGACAGATTCACACTGTCTTAGAGAATAGGGGACATGAAGGAGTAGGGGAAGGAGCCATAATGTTCCTGGAGCTAAGAGCTTTCCAATCAGAGGGAACATCAAACACAAGTCTAGAAATGGGAATATATGGGGCATATGAAGTAAAGCAAGGACATTGAGTGAGGGAGGCAAGTTTGAAGTGGTAGCTAGGCAGGCAAAGGGTCTTTTACTCTGAATGGCTTGGGGCATGATTGGAAGGTTCCAAGCAGAGAGTGACATGTCTGGTGTACATTTCAGGGGAATCTTCCTGTTCTAGGTTTCTATGAGAGGAGCAGTAGAAGGATGGAGGCCAGGAGGGATATTAGTAGCTTGGCCAGGTCGGTAGCTATGAAATAGTAAAAAGTGATTGAGTTCTGGGATATAATTTCATGGCAGAATTGACAGAGTTTGCTGATGGATTGACAAGCCGCATAAGAACATGTGAATTATACTTCAAATGAGAAAACTAAGTAATCTTGCCCTAAAGAATGGCTTCATGGTAACAATCTCCACATAATTGTTGGTCCTACTAAGGTACTTGGTTTTTGGGCAAATCAATGCACTCAGAGTTAGGTGGTGGTGGCAGTGACAATTCCTTCTCCCCCTACATCCTCACAGAGACTCAAGTCAGGCACTACAGTCATCATATCATGGAGTTGAGAAATATGTGCAGACAGAGATTGACAAGTCCCTGGTATGAAAAGAAGGGACACAGTGAAGTCCAGCTAAGAGGGGGGACCATGTAATAAAAGAGTTTATAAAAGAGTATTGCATAAGTTACAGAAGACATTCCTGTGGATGTATAGATTCAGTATAGATTCAGAAATGTAAAAGGTTATGTGTAATGAAGCTGAGGTTAATAAGATCATGGGGTCTGAAATCAGATTACTCTGGGACTAAATTTCACCTTACTATTTATAAGCTGGCTCCTTTTTATCAAATAATTTAATTTCTCAAAGGCTTAGTTCCTTTATTGTAAAATGGACATTATTCTTGTGATTTTAGTGTTTGTGAGGATTAAAGAATATGAAAACCCAGCCATGTAAACAATAACTTTCAAAGAGAGACTACATTTACTGGTAGGGCAAAGCAAGGAAAGAGCCAACGGGAAAGATTTCCTGTGGGAGCAGAATACCAGAGGTCTCCAACCAAATGAAAAAACACATTAGATTACAAAGAAAGCTCATGTTCTTCAAGCCTCAAGTGTCCTCACAGGACATACGTTCCTACCCTGTGAACTTACTCCACCATGAAAGCATTAAATGAGAGACTCTGATTGATCATATTTATCAACCTTACTGCTATTTCCATCTTTCAAAGACGCAACAGAGCTATTATTCGGGCTTGGTTCGGAACAAAAACTGATGAAGTGTATAGGGTCAGAACTTGGAGAAAAGCTGACCATTTTCAAATTCTGACGCTCGCTGAACAGCCTAGGAAAAAAAGCACTGGCTGTAACTGTGAAAATTGAATTTAGGGTTGTGGTTAAAAACAATGCACACTTATTTGTTGGGTACCATTTTATGATGAGACTCTTTAAAGAGTGAAGTATAGGTTTCTATAAAACAATGCAGGCACAATCATCCCAATGAAGAAAATAATTAGCATGTATGTTGAAAAACTGCTGCACATGGAGCTCTGAACTGTTATATAAGGAAATGTAGCTAACTCGCAAGATAGAAAACCTCACAGATGATGCTGCACATACTTCCCAACTCCCAACTGAGATGGAAATGAACATAGTCAGGTTGGGACAAATTTACCTACAGATAATAAAATTTTAATAATAATAATTATGAAATGAGACTATGAAATATATTACATATAATAAGTTTGTACAGATGAAATAAGATATATACTAATTTATATAGATTTATAGTGTGGGCATATAACTAAAACACAGTATTGCACTCAGCGTAATAAAATCAGCTGGAGGAAAACAGTATATGCCTGCCTTAACAGCAACTCATCTAAGAACCACCATTTGGGATGAGCTGGTAGGAAGCTTTCCCTGGGCCATGATGTGTGGCAGCTGTTTTAAAAGAAAATGCAAACTCAGGCTGTACTAATCAAAGAATGTCAGGACAAGTCACTAATTCTGTTTTTTTTCTCCCTGGAGTAGAAAGCATTTGGAATATTGGATTCAATTCTGAAAGCACTGAGAGAAAACTCCGGTTCTCCAGAGGAAGATCACCAGAATGTTATTACCAGAAATCATGCCAAATGGAAATCATTGAAAGATTTAGACAATTTAGGCTGGGAAAGGAGGATTAATGAGGTTCACATGTTGTCTTCAATTATCTGAAGGGTTGTGGTGTAGGGGTAGAAGAAGGATGAGGTTCCCACAGTGTAAGTTTAGTTTTGCAGAGCCAATGGGGCAGAGTTAAAAGATTATACACGGTGTTATGAGGAAGCACACGTTTACTCACAAAGATCTTCAATTTACTAAAACTGATCTCAAGGAATGGGCTGTCAGGTGAGGCAGTGAACACTTTCACTGATGCTGCTCTGATAAAGGTTGGGTGGTCAGTCAGAATTTATGCTATCTCATTTGCTTCTCACAACAATCACGAAGGAGCAAAGACATTTTATTTCTATTTCAAGATAAGGAAATCAAAGTTTGGAGAGATAAATTGGCTGGCACCTGTTCTCATAATTTAGACAACTTTCTCCTCAGTGGATAAGGAGTTTGAAGGACATTTATAAAATGAACCCTAACATGTAAGGACAAGGCTCAAGTCAGGAAGCACCACTCACTGTTGGGGAAGATTATAAAAAAAATTACTGTATGTATATATGTAACTACATGACAAATATGATTCTGCAACATGTACACTCAGACAAATGAGAAATTATATCCCATCTATGTATGATATATATCAAAGATCATAAATGCATTCTACTGTCATGTATAACTAATTAAAAAAAATTAAAAATTTTTAAAAATCTTCTAAGCATGGATAGATTAACTGGCAATGGTGAGGGAAAAACTTGTGTCGGTAAATAATTCTTATCTATGACATAAATTATTTCCTGATAAGATTAATGCCTTCTTCCACTATAATCAGGGAGCAGTCAATATACAATGTGCACTGATATCAATAAAGGTTGTGATAAAATAGCAAATACTTGATTTAAGAGAAGATTCTAACACCTGTTAGAAGTACCCACTAAAAAGCCAACCTTTTTATAGATGTTTCCTAGTCTGAGCAACTGAAGCATCAAATATGCATTGAACAGCTTGATCTTAGCTTTCACACTAATTCTGTGAGGACTTCATTTTCAACCTTACCAACAACCACATGGACATATGACCTGAGAAGTAACTGAAAATGGAACATCTTTGTAGACAGTACCTAGAGTATACATATCTCTATCTCTTCTGTGGCTCTACCACTCTGGACAAACCATCAGATCCTTGGCTTTAAGTTCTTGGTCCAAATGCAACTCTAAGTTTACCACTCTCCTGGTAAGACAAACCTAGCAGGGACACCCTCCATGAATTTTGTTTTTATGCTTTCATTCGAAATTTACCAATGTAGGTACTTAGATAAAAGTGAATAATTCTCATATCAGTTAATATCTCAGTCTACTTTTTTCTCTCTCCATTTTTATCTTTCTCTCTACATAAAAACACACACATGCATACAGATATGAACTGAATTTTGTTCTCCAAAAATTCCTATGTTGAAGTTCTAACTCCCAATGTGACTATATCTAAAGTCCTCAGGAAATACTTAAGGTTAAATAAGGGGTGAGGCCCTAATTGGATAAAACTGTGGCCTTAGAGGAAGAAGATTATCTCTCTTTCACGTAGGGATACAGTGAAAAGGCAATCTTCTGCAACCTGGAAGACAGACCTCACAAGAACCTGCCCATAAGTCCAGAATTTTGGAAAAATAAACTTCTGTGGTTTAAAAAATAAACCACATAAATATTTTAAAAAATAAATTTCTGTTTGTACTATGGCAGTCTGTCTCAGTCTGTATTTTGTTGACAATAACATCAATAACACAACATCACAGACTGAGTGTGTTATAAAGAAAGAAAGTTTATTTTGCTGATGGTTCTGGAGGCCCAAGGTTAAGGGGCCTCATCTGGTGATGGCCTTCTTGCTGAAAGAGTTCCTAGGCAGTGAAGGGAATCACATGGCAAAAGACAGAAATGCATGTGTACTTGTGTGTCTTCTGGTCTCTCTCCTTCTTCGCATAAAGTCACCAGGATTCAATCATGAGGACTCCACCCTAATAAACTATGTCATCCAACTCACCTACCAGACGTCTCACCTCTAAACTCCAGAGTCAAATTAAGTTTCTACCCTCTTAATACCTCAAAATGGAAATTAAATTTCAATTCATGAAGACTTAGAGAACTCACAAACCATATCTAAACCATAGCACAGCCAAGCCAGCTAACATGAACATTTGTGTACACATACATACATATATGTGTGTAAACATATACATAAAGTACACATGCCTACAGATATGTATTTTTCTTTATTCTTTTCATTGGCCCAGTAAGATCAAAACATCCTTCCTTTTTAATTACCTTAAACTTTATGTAATTGTAAACTAAAATGTTTATATGTCTTCATGACCAAAAATAGTATTAAAGACAAGATAGCAAATAAATTCCAAATCTGTTATTTGTATAGGTCTTGAAAAATAATGATTTAATTAAAAAAACTATGATTTTTGTGGTAGGTTATAAAAAATGGACAAATTTCCTGTCATATCTACATACATGCCCCTTGCATTATGATTTTGTTATTTATTAATTCCTCTACTCAAGATGTAGATTCTATTTCTCCAAACTAAAAAGTCACTAACCCTTACTAATTAGTTAAGAAGCAGGGCTAGAGTAATGTTTGCATTAAGAAAAAGGAAGAGACTAGGTTTTGAAGAAAATTAGATATTATAGGGAGCCAATGTCATCAAATCCTAAAGTATCTTGAAATTGTCCCAAATTGTTCTTTGTAGTCACTATACCGCTTTTGCCACTTCTCTCATGCAATCTTCCAATGCAATCTTATCTCACAGTGTTCAATAATTTCTGGATTATTTGCATAGCAATTTATATGTATGTTTTACTATATTTTTATCTTCCTTCTTTCTAATTTGTCCTTTCCCCCCTTATATATTGTACTTTCTTTCTTCTCCCTTAAGCCTTAGCTGCTTTGTTACTCATTTTCCATCAGCCTCATAGTACTTCATGCAAAGCTGATTACACAGGGTTGCTAAATATGGAAAACATGAATATCATTCATTAGACACGCAGAGCAAAAATGTTATTAGAGACAAAATAGCAAATTTATAATCCATTATCCATATTAGCCTTGAAAATAATGATCACTTAAAAAAAGCTATTGATGATGTGCTAGGTTGTAAAAAATGGACACAAATTCCTCCGTATGTGTATGCATGTCCCTTTACCATATGACTTTGTTATTCCTCTCAAGAAGAGGTAGAATTTATTTCTCTTCATTGTGAAATCTGGGCTGGATTTGTGACTTGCTTTGACCAATTCAACATATGAGAATTGTGCTATGGGAATTCAGAACCAAGGCCCCAAGAGGCTTTATAACTCTTGCTTCATCTGCTTAGTAGGCTGCATCGACAGTGCCACATTCTGTGTGCTGGAGGAGGAGAGGTCATATGAAGTAGAGATGACCCATTCGTGCTGAGACCTCTAGACCAACCCTCTGACATCCCACAACAGTTCACCTACCAGATGATTGTGGTCACAGAAATTACCATAGAGTGTCAGAAAATACCCTCAGTTCTTACTAAGCCCAATGCAAAGTATGGAACCACAGAATCATGGATAATTAAATGATAATTATTTAAAGCCATTCAGTTTGGGAATGGTTTGGTACATAGCAATAGATAAATTGACTAGGTTACAAAAGCAAAAAGTCTCTAGTTACATACATAGACAATTAGACTGAGAACACAAGATCATTATGGGAACAATCAACTAATTAGCTCATGATAGACAAACTATAGGCTAACATAAGCAATCCTGTGATTAGATTTATGGCCTTATTTCACCTACTTACCCATCTATGTTGCAGGCAGATTTCTAAAAATGCAGAGGGTCTCTCTAACAATATTAATGAGTATTTGATATTGTGAAATAATCTTACAGCTTACCCTTTTGCTTCTTTATGGGAGAGAGATGTGACTGCATACAATTTTACCTAAACTTATTTTACAAATTGTAATCTAAATAAAAGCCTGCCATCTTTAATATTTTCATACCAGACTTAAAACTTCAGATGATCTTCAAGTTTACAAACATATTGTGGCTATACCATTAATGATAGTGACAAGGCCAAACATTTTGGAAAACTGAAACTGTGTGTCATTTATCATATGAAAAAAAAACAACAAACAAACCCAGGGCTGGATGTTACCATGTCTCTATGACAATGGAACCTAAAACCCTTGGTTGTATTAGATACAAGATTGCTTTTGCAATTTATGAAAATTCTTAAGAGAGAATTTACACTTATTAGAAACTTAAGCTCTCTATATGAATAAAACAGCAGTTAACTGACCTAGACTGAATAGGTGAGACAAAACCCCCAAATTTCAGGAGACCTTATCAGTAAGTTAGTTGTGTGAGCCATGATTACATCTGACTCATGACACTAATCTGTCCCACTACCCATCATGTAAGTGTTGCCAGAATAAAATACTTGAACATCAGATGGTATCTAAGACTTAGCTTTGATGTGAATTGGACTGAAGAAAAAGTATTCCTTGCACCCTGTGCAAGATGGATAACTAGGACCACCTGAGAGTCCTGACAGAACATAATAGTACTCTCTATGTTGCAGGCAGCTTTCTAAGATACCCTGCAATAATCCCTACAAACCAGTATTTATGGCTTAGGTGATGCTCTCCCCTTCAGTGTAGGCTGAGCCTAGTATTATACTTAAAACCAATAGAATGTGACAAAGGTGATATGATGTTATAATATATTGGATGTTTGGCTTTACTACCACACACTCTCATTGGCTTCAAAAAACCATATTGGCATGTCAGAGAAGCCCATATATAGGTAAGACTCTGAGAGTCTCCTCCAGCTAAGAGTCAGTGAGGAATTAAGGCTATCCATCCAACAGCCCTCCTGGACTGTATCTGACAAGAGATACAAATGAATTTAGAAGTCAATTCTTGCCCATTTGAGCCTTCAAGTGAGACCATAGCCCCTGAAGGAACTAAGCCATTCCTGGGGCCTGGTTCATAGAAATTGAGAGATGATAAATGTTCTTGTTTTGAATTGTAGTATAATTTTTATATGTCAGGAGATAACTAATATACTATAGTAATATAAGGAGTCAAAGCTGTTGCATACTTAGTGTTCCCCTATATTCTTACTTTGGAAATTAAGGGTCAAGTTTCCCTCATTTCACCAAATATTTTAGCAATATACAATTTGAAGAAAAAAGAGACAAAAGAAAAATGAGTTTAAAACACGAATAAGCTCTTTGTAAGTTATATTAAAAAAACCCTTTCATTTCTCCTGCTATATAAACTCAATACATAATAAAATATCAATGTAATGTATTCTGTATAATTTTATATTTTGCTATGTAAATGCAATGGATATATAACAGATTCCATAAATTTGGTCTAATTTATCAGGTAAATTGTTAACATAAAGCAATGCAAGACTGTAATTCACAAACATTTTCTATATTTTTTATTTTGTATATATTATGTATTTGATATTATAGTGCAGTATAGTATAATAATAGTGTTATATCCTTACTCTCCCTTAAGATTTTTGTCCAAGACAGGCATAATCACTTAAAATAATTATTTTAAAAATTTCTACATTTTTTCTCTTATTCATTTCTTTACTCATTTGTTTATTAATATATACTTATCAAACAACTATGAGGAGGCAATTTTTAAGAATGGAAAATCCATTCATGCGATAGTGAATGTACACTAAATGGTTCCCCAAATAAAGTGTAGAGTGTTGAATAGTAAGTAAATAAAATTTAAGTAAAGTCTGTGACACTGATATATAGTTCTGTTCCTGATAATAAATCTACTAATCTCAGATGTTCCAGGCATAAGTTGACAAAATTGTTTACAATGGTTTTAGATGAAAATATTGAAATGAATTTTCTGTAGCTAAACATTTCATTTTAAATGAGTTAAGTTTATAGCAAAAATAAAACATGTAGAATAAATATAATTTCACAAGACAGATAAAATTAAGCTTTCAGTTTAATTAAAAACAAAAATTTAAAAAGAAAAAGAATTTGCTGCTGTGGGTATAACTCAGTGTATCAACCAAAATGAAATTTCATTTTTATTACTAATTTTCAACTAACTATGAAAATCATAAATTTTCCAACTATATGAAGCATTGATGGTCAAATTCTTCATGGGTAGATATTTATATCATAAAGTATTTTAAGAGTTGGGCAATGACTATCATTCCTAGCTATCAAAACTGAATATTAAAACTATTTGTTTTTATTAGTATATATTAATTATATAGAATAATGGGTTTCATTATGGCATATTCATATGCATGTATACATTCTTTGATAATAACCACCTCTAAGTGCCTCCCTCCTCCCCCATCCTCTTCTTCTTGTCTCACAGTCTCCCTTCTTATTACTGTGTTTATTAAAAACTATATTTATTTTTAACCTAACAGTCAAATTCCCATGGCTTTCTGTAGTGTCTGATACACAACTGTTCCCCATATGTATCATTTCTAATCCTCCCTTAAATCCTGTAAGATAGCAATTATTATTATGAATCCATTTTATAAGTGAGGCAAAGTGTCTGAAAGATGAGTAAATTACTGAAGGTCACAGAATGAGTTAATAGCAAAGCTGTGAGTCCAACCTGACTTTGTCTTGCTTTCATCTATGTCTTTTTTATTGATGTAAAGCTAATCTTTCATTACATCATCTGATTTAGAATGTTACAAAATTACTGAGTAAAAGGCAAAAAAGCATTGCCAGAATTTGTTGTTAAATGTATCTTTTAGTTTATTGATTATGCCAAGAAGTGTTGAGGACTACAAAAAAAAATCAATCAGACTTTTATCATAAATTCTTTAAATAGATAAATAAGAACAAAGCATGTAAGAAACACTATCTCATCTAAATCTAGGGGAAATAGATCATCACACAAATTTCTTTTTGTAAAAAGAGAATTGGGAAACCACATTTGGGATACTGTTTACATTTCTTGTTGTGTTGCAGGAAAGTATAATAAAAGAGGGACAGATATTAAAAAAGGAGGTTCTTTAAAATAACTGGGTTAATTAAGATAATCTAGAACTACATTCTAAAGAAAGAAGTCTGCTGGGTTGGGGTGACAGGGGAATTAGAAGAAGCACAATAGTTTACATGTTGTCTTGTACTTCATCAAGGGAAAATGCAACCTCAAATGAGAAGGCAACTACAGAATAAAAATACTAGGCTGAATATATCACCCTGTTGATCTTAAGTCCTTTTTATTGTCCGTTCAACTTTCTTTCACCTGCAGGTGACTGCCGAGAAACCAAGAGTTAAACTTTCTAGACTATTTTCTGGAAGAGAAAAAAAATATGGTGACACTAAGCTAGCAGAAAAGGCTGATAGCAGAGGCAATATCGAGTTTTGTATAGATAAAGGGATAGAATATGAATGACAGTGAAGATATTATGCATTTCCATTGAGACTAGGGAAGGTCAAATCTAAAAAAGGTCACCCTATGGGCTTAGAAACACAAGAATGATTTTTTTTTCAATCGTATAATGTTTCAAAATTATAGACACTCTGCTAGGCAAGATTTTCTTACAATGGTATAGGATCAGTACTACTCTGAAAAAGGGATAGCCTTTCAATGACCTTTTCCGGACCATGATTAAAATTCAGTTTACCAATTTCCTCATTATCTCTTAAGATATGTGTAAAATAATGATTCTACCCTATTCTGACTTGGCTATTTTAGGGTGAGAATTTCTGTTTTAAAGTCCTCGGCCCACAGTATTTCATTTTATGATGCAAAAAAGTCAAAGGAGATAGATGATCTTGATAGTCTCCTATGCAACAGAGATGCTCACTTCATTTAAATGGAAATGTGCATTTTCATGGAAATTCAGGCCTGTATTGATGAACAAAGATAAGCTGCCACTTTTAAATAGAATAGTGATATACGCAAAAAAAAAGTCCTAGAAAATTCATAAAAAAACAGTGAAACTTACAGTGAAAGATAGGCAATATTAAAAGTATATATATTTATCTGTATATATTTTCATACCAATAAATGAAGTTCTCCAAGGTTTAGTTGCATAGTATTTGGACGGTTACAAAGTTGAAAATTCCCAGGATAAAGGTTAGAGAAGACAGGCTGAATATATATGTGTCTGATGAGCCCAGTGACTTCATATGACAAAGCTAATTAGCACCTTGTCTTTTATAAGTGTTATCCTTCTCATAAACATTGTTCAGTGACTGTGTCCTGAAATCTCATGGGTCAAATGTAATATCATTTCCCATGCTCTTTTCTTTCTGAAAATATTAATGTGTTATTTTTACATTCTTTTTTTTAATAACTCATTTAGGAAATACCAATGATTGTATATTGTGTCTCCCACTAGAAACGTGGAAAGAATACATAGCAGTTTCTTTGCTCAAAAAACCATGCAGATCTGGTAGATTTTTGTTAGACAATGAATTATGACTTGACTGACTCCTCTCCATTCCCACTCTCAGTCCTCTAATCCTGTTTGAGTAGCTTTCTCTTAACAGCTGTCAGGACCTGAGGACTGGCCTCTTCTATCTCTCCCACCCAACACACTTCTAGCCAGCATCTACTAATGCCACATAAATCATTTAATTTACATTTGCAAAAACTATCTAATGCACCTAGATGATGTGGAAATGGAATCTAGGAAGAAACAATCAGTAATGGTGGGAAAAAATAGAGGACAGGAGACAACCTAAGGAAAATATTTAAAGTTAGGGAAATGTGCCATGGATGTTACAAAACTATTAATTTTTCTATAAATTAAGTGGTTTTGGGACTCAGAAATATCATACCCTGAAATATGGCACATTGGCATGCCATACTGAAAGACATTGCAAAGACCTTTCAGAATGGTTCTCTCTGATTTTCTCCTGCCTTCCTGCCCTTCTTTTTCCCTGAAGCAATTCATAGGAACAAGAATTCCTCTTCCCAAAAATGAGTTATGCAAACTAGATTTATTACTCTAACCTTTTCCCACCTTTCTGTGCAGGAGCTGTTGCACAGAAATTCTCTAACCTACCTAACAGATCATAAGACCCTCATTCCAGAGGGTTCCTGCCTCCTGCTGGCGGGGAAGGAATGCCACAGAAGAGCCAAGAGGAATCTGAATAGAGAAGCCTTGCTGGGCTTCCCTCTTTAGTCTATTATCATTATATCACAGCCTTCCTCCAACCACATTTCTACATGGATATCCATGTTTCATCTATCCTAAGTGTACAAATAGTTGTGGCCCTTATGATGAGTGAGGAAAAGCATCACACCTTTTGCATCCCTACACTGAAGAATGCTTCCTACACACAGCCACTGGGAAATGTTCTGGCATCCACCAGAGTTTCCACATGCAGAGGTTTGGACAGACACACTAAAGGAATTACCTAGTACTAGGCAGTAGCACAAAGATGAACCCTAGGTTACAACAGCTTTGTCTTATAGAGTGCTTTTATTTTCATGATTTTTCAAAGATAGACAGTAAAAGGACCCTTAGCATATTGTTTGAAAGTTGAAATAGTCAAAGATGAATAAAAATTTAAAAAAGAGACACCAACCCTCAGGCCTGACTACATAGTTTCAATATTCTTTGTGCTACTACCTAGTACTAGGTAATTTCATTATTGTATCTGTCGAATGCTCTTTGCCAAATGAGTGATGTCCCATATAACTTGACATCAGGAAATGCTGGTAAATATAATATTAAGATAGTCCCTTTAGTAGTTTTATTTTTTTTGTAGAATCTGTTTTACCTTTTTTTTTGGGGGGGGGTGGGGATTTTTATTTTGATTAGGGGAAAACCTCCCAAAACTGAAGAAATGTTTAACTTCTTTATATCATTTTTACTTCAATAATTGATTTTTCCTTTCAACATTATGATTTCAGACACTGATTTTTAATTTATTGACAAAGTGTTACAATAGAAAATGCATCTACTATAGTATATGAGTACTGAACCATGTGGATAAAAGGCCATGTCACTTTTTCCAAGGGGTCAGAAGAAGAAAGTCGAATATAGTGTACAATGGAAATATTCACTCTCCTTTCCATTCTACTGTCTAAAGAAAACAACCTCCGCAAACAAAATGAATTTAATGCAGTCATTCTTTGCAATTATGCCTACTGGTGCTCTTTGTTCAGCCGAAGTAAATGGAGAAACTGGTTCTATTCTGGGTCCTTAATCTTTCTGATATGGCAGCCTCTTTGGCAGAGAGTATGAGGATCAAATATACAGGACCCCTGTGTCAGCACTCAGAGGAACATCTATCTGGTCATGCAGGATATAAGGCTATCCACTTTTGCATACAGAATGCAAAAACTCAAGGAGAACTCTCTCCCAAAGTCCTAGGAATTCTTGAGGTAGTGCTAGTACCTAAGAAATTAGGTTTCATTCATGAGCATCTATGATCTATGAGTTCAGAGGAACCCTGCAGTAAGTTTAATGCTCTGTTGTCAATATCTTAAAATTCTTAATGTTTCAACAAGAGACCCTGCATTTTCCCTTTGCACTGGATGCTGCAAATTATGTAACATGACTTTCTGAGGGAGAAGGGCTTTAAAAGGGGAAAATTGCTTTCTTTTGGCCTTTGCAAAGACCTGAAAGCTGGTTGGAATGACCCCACTTGGGTATACTCTATTTTCTCCAAAGGATAAAAAATAACTCCTATTCAGGTTTTGAAAAAATCTGTACTCCCCTTCAAGTTCCAGTCTCCCTTCTGTATTTTAGGAAGACATTCTTCTGTTCATTCTACAACCTCTTCAGCTGCATCCATAGTTGCTTTGTCAGTGATTACATTTCCAAACTATCTAGTGTGTATCCATTTGATTATATGTGCATTTGAGCCATTGAGATGTGAATAGATGCATTTCCAATTTCCAGGATATTGCCTCAAAGACAAAGATGAAGAGACTGAACTCTTTATCCTTCCTCTAAGGTGGAAGGTCTTTGACCATATTAGGGAAGGCAGAAGAAGGAGTAAAGGAACTAGGGTCCCTGCAAGACCTTCAGAACTAGAGCTCCTCTGCTAGCATTGACTACTCACTTTGGGTCAAGGACTTGAAAGAGGAGTCAGCCTTTATTCTTGAGAACCTTTATTATTTAAGCTTAGCTCTGGCATAATCAAGGTACAACATAAATACTTGTGGGCTGATTTATACTTAATTTGCATTTACTTAGAACAGCTGAATAACTGTTCAGAGTATTGGAATAGTCTACATAGGAAGAATTATCAATTTACCTTAAAATGATATAAAACTATATTGAACCGAATTTTACCTTCAGTGATTCTCAGAACACTTCTGGGTCTTGAAGAGCCTCAAGGTCATCATTATGAATATTAATTACAGTGGGACTCTATAGATGTTGAGGCTTAAGTAAATCTATAATAACCTATGACAAACTCCTGAAATTGCATTTTCAAAATAAATTCCGGAAGCACTCTAGTTTCACTGTAATTTATCTTCCTTATGAAAGAAGACTATAGGATGTTAAAAATAACTTTTGTGAAACTTCTTGCTGTTGGAAACTAAAAATGGACACTTATACTTTAAAGAAATAGCATAACAAATATAATTTTCCTCCTTAAAATTTTTAAATGACCAAAATATTCAAATTTAAGGGCTGGGGTCGTAGCTCAGTGGCAGAGCACTTGCCTAGCATGTGTGAGGCCCTGGGTTTGATTCTCAGCACCGCATATAAATAAAGGTGATTGACAACCAAAATATTCAAATTTAAAATGTTATGTTGTTAATCAGTTACAAAGCCATTAAGCCATCACATATTCAAAAGTATAGATTTTGTGTTTACCTGCCCCAATAACTCTTTCGATGCGAATTCTGGAAGGATCTATCTCTTTTGCAAATTCATGGACTGCTAGGGATGGGTCTTCATAGGTATCTGGATCAATGTAAGTTTTAACTCCTGGGAAACGCACTGCAACAAAAAATAAAAGATTGATTTAGTTTAAGAATATTTTAGTAGTCATACATCTTGTGAATATATAAAAGGAGGAGTCATGTACTGAAATAGTCAGTCTAGTCTTGTTACATGAATTCGTCTCTTTTCCTGATTTCCTTCTTCTCTTCCCTCCTTTAAAGCTTGGACTGCTTGCATTTATTTACCATACAATGTAAATGAGTGGGTAGTTTCATAGAATCACTGATGGTTCGGAGAAAACACATCAGCTTACTCATCCACTAGAAGAAGACCCATACATTTCATACTTCTCTAGTCAGAGTGTGGGGAAATGAGGCATTACTCACCCCCAATAAGCTAGCACCATAGGGTCCTTCAAAAACACTAGATTTTTGTGAACTTATAGACATTTATATGAAATAGCATAACAAAAATAAGTTTACTCCTGTACTGTGGTCTCTGTTTTCCAGAAACTTTCGATCAATAGAACAGAATAAAAGTCAGTGACAGGAAGGACCACTACTGATACAGGCCTTTCCTGTGCTCTCTAAGTTGCCTTCACAGTCAGACTGCTAATGTCTTGCAAAGGACCAGCTAGCTTCTCTAACCTGGTGGGAAAGGTGGGCACCAAGCGCCCAGATCTTGTCATTGGTGGTACAGCTGCTGCTGTGTCTCTGGTGGGGATGGAGTGTTCACAGCCCACCAGCAATTGGGATGAGTAGGGCTGGTTAGAAAACATGAACACATGGCTGCCAGTTCATTTGTGAATGCCTGAAGTCACAGACTGCCTGTGAATACCCTTCTGTTTTGTCATTGATTTCTGTTTTCTGCTTTAGATTGCTTGCTCTTGGAGTACAGATCATTTCTTATGTATTTGTGTACCTTTTCGATACCTTCTATATGGTTCTCGAGGTAATAATCACTAATCAAGTCTTTACTAAATAACAGGGATTAAAGGACCAAAGCTAAATTTGTGATAGAGTGAATAGTACTCAGTTTTGTTACTACTTAGATTAAAAATCATATTAATCTAGAATTAAGTATTGTTTGGGGATGCTTGGAAACATGCTTTTGCAAGAAAATCTCAGACAAAAGATAACAAAGTGAGTTTAGAAGAGGTGACTGAATGGCTATTATTAGCAGTAATTTGCTTCATTTATTCTTCATGCTCATTGCCTTCATTTGTTACCTCCTGTCTACTGTCTTAGTGCTTGATATTCACTCACAAAAATATTAGTATTTCTCAAATAGTACCAGAAAAGCACATTTTCAAGTACACTTAGACCCGACACTGATTTGGAAATGCTATGCTTTTTATACTTCTTAAAGTTCAGATTGGAGAGAAGGAGAACAGAATCTCTACTTCCATTTCAAAGGCCATGTGATATTATTGTAACTTAGTAAGAATTGTGATTTATAATTGAGTTCTGTAAACTCAAATCTGGTAGCTACTATTAGATGATTAGCAGCATCTAACTGGATATATGGACATGCTGAAAATATTGCTTTAAGCACAGAAAACAAGTCTTATTTACTAACTCACACATAGTTCTCATAATGAAACCATTCAATTATTTATGATGACACACATTTCTATAGAATAAACTGATTAGTTAATATTACTTTCTTTCTTGTAAATACAATGTATGTAGTATAGGGAAAAAAATGACCAAGCTTAGTTTAGATTTTACATTATCTGGTTACTAACTAATTTATTACTTTTTCACATTTTTTTATTGGTACAGTTTAATTCTATATAATGGTGAAGTTTGTTGTTACATATTCATACATGCACATAACATAACACTCTAATTTGGCCAACATCATTCCTAGTTACTAACTAATTTAACTTATACCCTGTCTTCTAACATCAGTTTAGGTTTTTTTTTTTTTTTTTTTCCTATCTCCTTGGCTGCCTCACGTTATTTTCAATGCTTCTTGCTGTGCCCATCTGGTTTAGTTTATGCTAAACTGGTACTTAGAAAACAGATAATAAATACCCTAGGAGCACCTTTTCCCTTCGAATCTCAGTACTAAATGTCCTGCAGTGAATCTTAAGGTTGCCCTGCGTAAGTCATCTGCCCAGGTGTCTGGATCCATGCTTCTGCAATCTGTTTACAGTGTTTCCAGGTCATCTCATGCCAGATATTGGCTCTCTCAGTTCTGACAGAGTAGTGAGACTCCAATTTATTGTAAAAAAGAACAACCTGTGAGAGTTTCTAAAACTGCATATGTCTTAGTCCTAACCCAGACCTTCCCAGTCAAACCTTGGGAAGTCAGGGTGAACATTCTATTTCAGGTGATCCATAGAATATTCTAAAAAAACCACATTAGCCTCAGGAATAGTCCTAAATCATCTCACTAATTTTTAATATCCTTACTTAAAGCCCTTTCTCTCTTGAAAAAGGACATAGATTGGAAAGTACCTTATTCTTTTTGTTTTTTCTTACTTCTTTTTTTTTTTTTTTTGAAATAAAAGATGAGTTTAAATAGTTAAAGGAATTGCTTCTTGTATTATCTCTGTACTGTAGTTAATTGGAGAAACACCCCTTTCTTGTTAATTCAGTGTCTCATGGTAGAGAAATTCTCTTGAAAGCAGTGTGCAATTTTTAGGTGGATATGGAGGTGGGTGTAAGGGAGGAAAGGATGGCAATTATCAAACCAACTATAGTGGCAATTACAGCTTGCTAGGGAAGAGATCCTCAAATGAATATAACTGTGTAGTCAGTGCAAGGATTCCTTACATATTCTAAAAGTTAGAGAGCTGATGAATAATAAATTGTTTTGTTATATGTTTAAATGATGACAGTCCCTACGAGAAGGAGTAAAGATCCCTTAATATCTCTGTATCTCATCTACTAAATACAATGGATGCTGATTCTGGAGCCATTGTGAGTGGTAAATAACTAGATATAATCAGTCAACTTATATTTTTAGCAAATTCAGTCTGTTGTGTTTTCCAGCAAGCAGAACTGGGAAATAGGTAATGCAGTTTAATGAGAAGCAGGTGCAATTTCTACCAGCAAACCTGGAAACCAGATGACAGCTTTAAAACTAGAAGCTTAGAAGTGTTTTTATTGTTGCTATTGTTGTTTGCTTCCTCAACTCAATGGATATAAGTTTGAAATAAACTCTTGAAGTGCTGGAATAGTGTAAAATAATGCTAAAGAGTCACCACACTACTTACAATGCCCATTCTGCAACTGGTTTCTTCTCTTCTCTTCTGACTTCATCTTAGCCTTTATGTACCACTGACACCTTTTAAAAAAGCAAACAGAAACTTATTTTTAAGAATTATGTGGGCTAAAACCCAAAAGCAATTAAAATAGATATTATTTATAGACAAAGTTTATGCTATAAAGACTACTTTTAAGAATATCTTTACAATATGAGCAAAATTACATATCTTTATAATATGTACACATTGTGATATACATCAAGATTAGCCCAGATAAGTGAAGTCGTTTGATCCAAAAGACAAGACTCATGTTTTTATAATATGCATAACCATCATTTCTTTCTTGTATGAGTTTGTAAGAAGTTTTTAAAAGTCAAAATGAAAAAAAATGATTTTGTGTCAGAATTGCAGAAGTTTAGGCAGGCATCTTCCATTGTTCAATGCTAACCAATATGATGATTTTCTTTCTTTAATAATTGAAATCTGGTGGAAAAATATTCTGTTCTCTCACTGGATAACTTGGTTCCCATGACTTCTTCAATACAAATAAATTCACTAACATCTGTATGATCTAACAGTTCATCAAACTGCTCATTCCAGTTGGTTAAACTGAATATATCTCTGGTACACAATACAATCTTCCACTGTGAATTTTGCCTCAAATTCTCTGCAAACTGAGTCTGGATCAAAAATGTCTTAAAGATTTCATAGGATAATTTTCAGTGTGTGTTCCTTTACCAATCAGCATAAGAGATACTTCAAAATGATTTTTTTCTTATGTAATTCAAATTGTTCTCTCCAGTGTGAAGAATATTGAAGTGGCTTCTGATGTCATATAAATTGGCAAATGTAGAAATTAAAAGCTGAGAATAATTTGGTATAATTTTTCTTTATTATCAAGTTCTCTTTTTTAAGTGTTATTCATTTTCTGCTCCAAATCTCAAATAAAGGTAACATTTGAGCCCTTTTCTTAAGTTTATTAGGCAAAGTTATTTAACCTACAAAGATTGGAATACTTTACAATTATTATGTTTATGTTTTAAGGCAATACTTTCTGATATCTTCATAAAATGCTTTTCCACATATGTATGTGTTATTCAAATCATTATTTACTGAATTATTTTATGGAAAATAATGCCTTAACCAATGTTCCACAAGTCATATATAATATAACTTGTAAATTACATCTAATTTTGCTATAGGTTGAGTCACTATTAAATAAAATATCGTGTAATATAATTTCCATGATGAATGGAGTTGTTTTTCCCTATTGGGGATAAATATGATACTGCTGTTAAATAAAATCATATTTTTATGAGAGTACCTCCAATTTCTTTGAAGGAACTTTCAAAATGGAAAATAAATATCTTTATAAATCAAATTTAACCATTCTGTTTAAATCATCACTGTCTAGTTAACATGGTATAATTTGTGTCTTTGGAGTTAAGATTTTTTATATGACCTTAGTTTACTTCAATAATTTAATAAGCTTTCTGGGCTCCAAAGCATATTGTCTGTAAACAGGGTGCAATTTCATGATAAATGGAACATTTTCAAGAAATGAGTGCCCTCAAATTAACAGAGATTGGGAGAATTTATGAGACAGTTTATTATTCTAAACATTTCCATAATAAGGTTTGATAAACATGTAGTAATTTTTTGCAAGTTGGTGTTTTTAACTTAACCCAATTGTCATTGCGGCTTCCCATACAACGAAATGCTTTATTTATTTCCCTTTTTCAGTCTGGTACCTTTAACTTCAATGCAACTTTCTTTCATTTGTCTCCACCCCCAGCCATCATTATCTCCTGATCCCTCTCCTTGCATCAGAATTTCAGCATGTTTTTCAGTGAAAAAAAAAAAAAAAACAAAACAAAACAGCCTCCACCAGCATGTACACTTTTTATTCTTGGTTTTTATGATTGGTGGGTCCCTGAGGGTGGTTAAGGTTTTTCCAGGCTGTGTTTGCTTTAGGCTTGAATATTCTGTCTTCAACTCCAAAATTTGTTTTTCATTCATTATAAAAGAAAGGTTGTATCTAAGCTGTGCTGATGGCAAAGTGCTATCAGAGGTTAGCTCTCAGAATAAAGGGAGAGAGTTGAAGGGGAACGCTGGCAACATGATGTGGCCACACTAGTATTTTTACTAGGATAAACTTATTCTTTCATGTCTGTTTATTTTTTTCTTAGATCTGTAGCTAGTATTCTTCTACCAGCTAATTATCCTCTGAAAATGAGAACCTGAGATACTCTTTTATTTATTCCAAGAGTATCACTATCTCTGTTTATATACATTAATATTTTTAAAAAATTCTTTACTCTTACTTTTTTGTCACACTGATAAACTGTGATTTTTTTTCTTTTTTTAACAGAACTTTATAGTAATACATAGTAGTTGGGTTCACCCCAACAAACTCACACATGCATGGAAGTCCATTTTACTTCGTGATTCCCCTTCCTCTACTCTTTTCCCTCCTGCCCTCCCTCCCCTCTCCCACATTCCTTCCTCTACTAGTCTTCCTTTCACTCATCTATTTATTTATATTTGATTGATTCTTTTCACTTATGTGTAAATTTATATTCTCTGTGGTATATTTATATTTGCATGTAACATAATTTTACAGAAGCGCAGTGGTAAATGTGCTCTTTAAAACAAATTTAATATAGAAATCACTATTTTTAATTCTATCACTTTAGAATATTCATTGTTTTTGCTCCTGAATAAGTTCTGTAAAAGGAGGTTTGTTATGATGAAATCTTTAATAGCAATTGTATTAGGGACTCAAAATGATAAGAGTTGTCTAAGTACTTGTGCACTTATTTATCTATACCTTGAAGTCTGTTGTCAATATTGTAGGTGACTTTTTATATATGCATATATCCTAGCTTAAAACTCAAAGGACTTGGTGGTATTTTCTTTCTTACTAGAGAAACCTATTTTATAATTGATTTCAATAATTATATTTGTTTCTTATTAGAGAAACCTATTTTATAATTGGTTTCAATAATTGAGTATAATTGTTAAATGAATTTTAATAAAACATAGGTATCTCGGCAGAGTGTCTTAAATTAATAAAACAAAGATTGTTTATAAACAATCTGACAGTACTATTTATTATTCCTGGTTTTTATCAGATACTCTCAGAGACTAGGTTTGCTGATAGGGTTTGTACACTTTACCTAATGTTAGCATGGATGTACACTGTTTGGCTGGCCTTACTTCAGTTTTACGTCACAGCATTGGTATTTTGCTGTATGTGTATGTAACAAATTACTACTCTTGAGGTATTTTGTGCTCCTAATGATATCTATATCAATTATTTCTTTTTATAGAAGTGATCTGAAGATATTTATGATTTCTGACAGAAGTCATGGTTAAATATCAAGGGTTAATAAGATATAACACTTGCATTTAAAAATAATTTTCTACATACTCATTCTTCTTTCTGAATTGTCATTGTCTATATCACAGTAATAATCATCAATTATATTTAAAAATCAATAATCAATGCTTTTAGTGTATTAAATTATCATAGCAAACCTATATGAAAATACAAAGCTAAGATTCAGATGGGTGAAGGACTCTGACCACTTGTCAGGATTCAAATCTAGGTCTTTTGCTATTTTATAGTTATCATTACTTTACATTTTCATCCATCTTACCCTAAGGTAGAGAAACACCATAATTATAAATCCAATTAACACTATTATACTAAGAACAGTTTTAATATCTAATTGATAGAAAGTCACACTTTTCTGATACTCAGTTTTTAAAGAGCTTTTGTATGTATTGTTTGCTCTGCAAATTTTTTTCTAGAAAAATATCTTTTATGGTATCATTTTATTTTAGTAAATGAAAAACTCAGAAGTAACTTTTAGAGTAAAAATTCATCATTCACAGATTTCACACTTCTTTTACCAAGTCATTGTGTGCTCTTGTGCTCAGGGTCTTGTTGACACCAAGGACTAATGATGGAAGCCATGTGCTGTGTAAAGCTCTCTATCCTCTGATCTGTCAGGATTGTTCTTTGGCTCATCTGTGCATTGCTACACTTAAAAGCATTTAAATACACAGTGTATAAAAGAGTGGATAATCAAAAATCTTGAAAATACATCTGTTTCAGTTACCTGCCAGTGATTAAGAAGAACAAAGTAAGGATGACGAGAAGGGTGAATCCCCCAACGGCGGCGGTAGCGATCACCAGAATTTGCCCTTGTTCTGCTGCCATGTCAGAAGCTGAAACACAGAGGTAATATAAAAATTTACCCAAATTTATGCTAAACATAGTACCTGTTTGAAAATATGGCAATGGATACCAAACAAGTCCAACATATTTCGCCTTTATTTCGGAATTCATATATAGGATGCTAACCCCAAATAAATGAGCTTTGTCTAAGGGCTGAAGAGTTGAGGTCACCACCCACCACATGAGCACTTCTTCTTTCCTATAAAAATATGAAAAAAGTAGACTTATTCTTAGTACCCTACATTTTAAGATTAGGTATGTGTTACAGAATTAAACAAAAAGGTTTTGTTTTATATAATTGCTTATTTTAATCTCCTTTAAAACTTTTAAGCCAGTACACAAGGCTTCATGGACTGTTCCATTATCTGTTTCTACAAAGTAGAAAGACTGTTCTCTCATTCCTTTAAAGAATGATCTTCTAAAGATAGCCTCTTCAACAAATGGTGCTGGGAAAACTGAAAATCCATATGTAGGAAAATGAAATTGAACCCCTGTCTTTCATCCTGCACAAAACTCAAAGTGTATCAAGGACCTAGTAGACCCTGCACCCACTAGAAGAAAATGTAGGCCCAATTCTCCATCATGTTGGCTTAAGAACTGACTTTATCAACAAGACTCCTAAAGCATAAGAAGTAAAATTAATATCAATAAATGGTATGGTATCAAACTAAAAATCTTCTTCCTAGCAAAGGAAACAACTAAGAACGTGAACAGAATGGGAGAAAATCTTTGCCACCTCAGTTAAAGCATTAATCTCCAGGGTATAAAATAACTCAAAAAACTTAATAACCCCAAACCAAATAACCCAATCAATAAATAGGCAAAGGAATGGAACACATACTTCACAGAAGAAGAAATATAAATGGTCAGCAAATATATAAAAAAAAGTTCAACATCTCTAGCAACTAGAGAAATGCAAATTAAAACTACACTGATATTCCATCTCACTCCAGTCAGAATGACAATTATAAAGAACAGAAGTAACAATAAATATTGGCAAGGATGTGGGGAAGCAAACTGGTACAACTACTCTGGAAAGCAGTATGGAGATTCCTCATAAAACTTGGAATGGAACTACCATTTGACCCAGGTATTCCACTCCTCAGTATATACTCAAGGGACTTAAAATCAGCATACTACAGTAACACAGCCATATAATTGTTTATAGCAGTTCAATGCACAGTAGGCAAGGTATGGAACCAATGTAGGTGGGCTTTAAGGGATGAATGGATAAAAAAAAAAGTGGTATATACATACAATGGAATATTACTCAGCAATAAAGAAGAATTAAATTATGGAATTTCCCAGTAAATGGATGAAAGTGGAGACTGCCATGCTAAGCGAAATAAGCCAATTCCAAAAAAACAAATTTCTCTGGAAGGTAACCACCATTTGATCCAGTTATCCCACTCCTCAACATATACCCAAATGACTTAAAATCAGCATACTACACATCATTGCTTATAGCAGCTCCATGCACAGTAGACAAGGTATGGAACCAGAAAGTTCTTTCTGATATGCTGATGCTAACACACAATAAGTGGGGGAGGGTTGGGGAAGAATAGAAATTCATTGGATTAGACAAAGCGGAATGAAGGAAAGTGGGGGATGGAATAGAAAAGACAGTAGAATGAATCCAATATAACTTTCCTATCTTCATATATGAATACATGGCCAGTATAATTCCACATCATGTACAACCATAAGAATGGGATCCTAATTAGAATAAGTTATACTCCATGTATATATGTATAATATATCAAAAATACACTCTACTTTCATGTATATATGAAAAGATAAATTGAAAAATAAAAAATAAGCTAACAATAAAAATTTAATACAACAAAAGAATGATCTTCTATATATTTCATAGAACTAAGTTCACACATTAAATTTTTAAGTTTCTACCTGTCCAGCACAAGGAAATACACACACACACACACACTCTCTCTCTCTCTCTCTCACACACACACACACACACACACACACACACACATATATATATATTTAGATGTCTAGATATCTATATCTCTATTTATATCTACACATACATATAATATATAACTAATAGGTGCATAAATGTTTGATTGGCAGGAATTGGGAAAATTATATTTAAAATGTCATTTTTTGTTAAAAAAAGATCAAATAACATATAGAACAAAATGCTACTTTTTTCATTAACAAAACTTTTTTTTTTTTCATGGTGCTGGAGATGAAACATAGGACCTTGTGCATGGTAGGGAAGAAAACTGTATCTTAATACTGCACGGAGTGCATATTTAACTAAACTTCCAACAATGTTTCAAAATGTTAGTTCAATTTGTTTATTAATATTCCTCATTTTCTGTATTACTGAAACTTAATTCAAATACAATTTTTATGGGATGGGATGAGAAACAGCATAAAAACAGAGGTAAGGAAATCGAAGCACAGAAAAAATGAAGAGCTTGCTCTCATAGGTCTATGACAAAATTCAGGTTTCCAGCTTCTTGTTTTAGTTCTTCTTCATATACTAAAATTCATAATAAATAATAAATCAGTTATCAGTTTTCCATAATATTAAAAAAAATCACCTTTTAATATTGCTTAAGCTAAAGCTTGTTTTTATTTTGATTATTATAAATAAAAATATGTAAATCTCATAAGTCATAGAAAGTAAATTGAATTTAAAAATATATAATTACAAAGCAAACTGAACTGAGTATGGTAGTGCACACCTGTAATCTCAGTAACTTAGGAGGCTGAGGCAGGAAGAACACAAGTTCAAGGTTAGCCTTGGAAAGTTAGCGAGACCCTGCACAGCACAAGGAAATACACACACACACATACACACACACACACACAAAATAAAAATAAGAGTGCTCCTGAGTACCATAAATAAATAAGTAGATAAATAAATTAAAAAATACTAAATAATAAATAAAAAGGGATGTGTCTCAGTGGTGGAGTACCCTGTGTTTTTCAGACACAAATGTGTGGGTATATATATATATATATATATATATATATATATATTCAGAATATTACAGTCTCATAAAATGATATACCTACTAGAGAAAATCTAAACCTTCAGTGCTATTGTTGACCCATTAAGGAAACAGTCCTGGTATTTAAGAGACTTTTAAAGAAATCCTAATGTAATAAAAACAAAATTTATATATGTTCTGTTTTCAGTAAGAAAAATATATTACACTTTGGAATTAGATTTTTGCCATCCTGATTTAATCAAGGTATTTTCAGGCAGTCTATTAAAATGTTCAGTTTTTAGCTCATAATCTGCACCAAGACATGTTAAATGTTGCACCTTATCCAAAACATAATGCACTGAACCTTTTTTGTTTGGTCTTCACTGAATTTCCTAATCTTCAAAATAGCACTACTATCAGTGCCCCCAAATGTCACATTTCTCATTGAAAATTATAAAATAAAAAATATTAAGAAGTTCTTGTTATAGAAAACAATATTAACTCATTGAAGATAAAGAAGATGGCATTTTAAAAGAAAACATTTTTTTATTCAGCAACTGCTGTGTTTATAAATTAATAATATTGTTCAAGAGTGTTGAACATGAACCATATATTTTCACAGTAGTCAGACAGCTAGTAATTTATTGAGGCCATATATCCCCAAGTTCAGATGGGGAATAAGATTATGTAATTGGGTACCTTCTGAAAATCAGATTATTTTGCTATAGAAAATTGTGTTGACTTAAATAGTTTTACCAATATGTCTCCTTTTGCAAACTTCAATTATTTATTTATGAACATTTTAAATTAAATGTAATTGGATAACAGAATATTAAGCTGTGACACTTTAAGAAATGCATATTCCTGTATAATTGTTTCTTAAATTTCTATATTAGGAATCCGAAATAGTCCTCTATGGAGAGTAAAATATATAAGTAATCAAGTTATTTGAAAATAGGAGTGTTTAAGGAGGCACACTGTTACAGTGGGAGCAAAATGTTATAGATAATGAAGCTGAGATTCTTAGGAAAACACCACCAACATCCTCATCTTGATCATCAACAGTCACTATTTTAATAGTCTTCTATGTTCCTAGCATAATTCATCAAGCTTCAGATTCACATGAAATTTATGTTCATAATCTTGATAGGTAGGTACTACTATTATTCCTGCCATAAGTAGTAATGTTACTTGTCTACCAATGCACCTATCATACACAGGAGAGCTAGAAATTCAACTATTATCTGCCTCTGAGCCCTTGCTATTAATGGTACTTGAAACCACCACTTCACAAAAAGGAGAATCTACTAAAACTAGACCTTTTGTTACCTAAGAATAATTATAGCCTTGCTTGACTTTGTTTTGATGTTTATAATGTTAAGAATGTTGGATTAAATATTCACAAATCTTTCAGACCAATTTAAAAAAAAATGTAAGTATAACAATAAATAAAATTTAAATATCACCATCTTTCAGACCAATTTTACTATATTGTGTGATCCACTAAGGCTATAATCAAATTTAGATTTGCCATATGGATATAAGGGAAATACCCAGGATCCATGATGAAACCCTTGGTCCTGATAGAGATAATTTCTGAGCCTTAGTATATTAGTGTTGGTCTATCACAGAGTTCTGACTTCATTCTCAGGATAAATTCCCAAACCCTCAACTTTTTACAAATGCCTCTAATATGTTTCTAGATTTATCATTCTTTAACCATGCTGAATTTCTCCCAATGTGTTGACTGAGCCCAACTTTCTCTGCTGGTCAATTCCTATTCAGTCCTCCTTCATGAACATCACATCATTTGGGAAGCTTTCTTTTTGGTCATTTAGATTTGCTTTTGACGCCCCCCCCCCCCCCCGATAAATGTACCTCTGGACCCTTTAATGACTTCTACCAAAAACATGATCATATTTTATTAAATTTCCTCTTTTTTGCAAGCTTTTTTTTATTGGAAAGCAAATTCCATGATGGTAGAGAATTTATTCATTATGGTATCTGTAGTGAGTTGAATGGTGACATACCTTCCCTCTCCCCTCAAAAAGGGAATATATGAAAAAGTCTCAGTCACCCTGGATTATATAGGTGGTCCAAAATCCAATGATGCATGTCCTTATAAGAGACTGAAGAGGAGAAGACAAAGGGGAGAAGGTGATGTAAAGACAGGCAGAGACTGGTGCTGTAAGTACCACAAACTAAGAAACACGTGGAGACCCCAGAAGTTGAATGTGGTAAAGGATTCTCCACAAGAGCCTTTGGAGGGAGGATGTTTTGCCCTCCAGAACTGTGTTCTGTTGTTTTAAGACACACTTTTTGTGATAATTTGTTACCACAGCCCTAGGAAACTCACATAGTGTCCAACCTACAGGGCATGATGCATAGTATTAGCTTAATCGTTTTTTTTTTGTTTGTTTTTTTTTGAGTGCATGAATTAATGATCACTTGCATTGAATGAATTTGGTAAGAAAAGGTTAGGTTAAACTCTAACCAATCCACATTCTCACACTTCCCTTGATGTATGAGGAAGATTAACCTGAAATGTAGCTATGCAATGCATATGAAGAGAATCTACCTGATATTAATTTCATCATGAGAATCCTATTATTCTGTATGCTTGGATAAAATATTTCCTGGAAGGCAGAAACTACTGGAAAATTCTCACTTCCAAATTTTACTAGGTTAGGTAGATTAAGCTCAGAAATGTGAATATAAGGTTAATAATTCACTCAGTAAATATTTATTAAATATTTTACTTTATTTGGTGCCAGGGATTGAACCCAGAGGCACTAAACCACTGAGCCACATCTCCAGCCCTTTTTATTTTTTATTTTGAGACAGAGGCTCACTAAGTTACTTAGAGCCTTGCTAAATTGCTGAGGCTTTGAACTTTCGATCTTCCTGCCTCAGCCTCCAGAGCTCTTGGGATTACAAGCCTCTGCCACCAAGTTTAGCTATTAAGTAACTATTATATACCAAGCACAGAGGTAGATAATGGGGATACAGTGATGAACAAAATAGACACAGTTACTATGCTCATGGACTTACAGTTCAGTGGTGAATATAGACAGTGAACAAAATTTTACAAGAAAAGCTATCGTTATAAAAAGGAACCTGGGGGGCTGGGGTTATGGCTCAGTGACAAAGCCCTTGCCTAACCCATGTGAGGCAACGGGTTCCATCCTCAGCACCACATAACAAATAAAGGCATTCTGTCCATCTACAACTAAAAAAACAAAAATTAAAAAAAAAAGGAAACTGTAAAGTGAAAGATGGACCATGGCAGTGAGTCAGCTGACCCATATGATTGGAAGATATAATGTGCTGGAAAGGAGGAGGATTAAGAGAAAGATAAAGAAATGCTTTGTGGCCAGAGACCTCACTGACTTGATTCATTTAAATAGACACAAGAAAACCATAAAAATTACCTACCAAATTGATTCAATAAAAATACAGTATAGCTACAAATCCCTCTGCTATAAAAACTTGTCTATAGTACTATTTATTTTTGCAATCCTGACAAAAAAGTTTATTTTTAATTAGTTTTGTAGGGAAAATATATAACTTAACCCTCCTGAGTAGTACCTACAGAGAGCTAACTTGCCCTTAAAAAGAACCACAATGAAAATCTTAGTAAGAAATGAAATTTATTTGTGATTAGCTAATTGGAAATGTTCTTTTGCTTAATGGATTGAGGTTGTCTTCTTGGAAAAAGATTAAGTATATTAAAACAGCATATTTGTTTTATGGTTTTGGAAAGGAGTACATTTCCTTAAAGGAAGCAATTATCCAAAAACATGTTGCAAAATTATTACTGAACAAGGACTTAGCACCTAGCCGCTGCTTGATATAATTCAGATGACATTATTAAGTAAGGTTGGCTTTAGCTGTTTCCATTTAAAGAGGAAAAAGTGAAGTTCTTTACTTGGAATCAAAATACTTAAAAAAATAGATTGCATGTCTTTAGGAAAGTATGTGAGAAAAGCAATTTGGCTATTTTAAACTGGAGAATTTTCTTCTATGGAGGCATATGATTTTGTCTCCCTGTAATCAAGATTATTCTAGTTTATATTTACATTTCAAAGTAAAATCTGTTATTTGTATTCTGTCTCATTTTCTGTGGAATAGCTTTTTAAAGTTAACTCTTTTCTGTTATGAACATCCTTTTAAAGTTATTGGAGACAGCAGTCATAAGACTTTTTTAAAATGAAATATTTCTCAAAAATGCTGCCTGTTGAAATAAAATATCTTCATCATTTCACCAAAATGAATTCTTGCTATTTTTTTGGCACAGTCTAAATATTAACAAAGTCATGAATTGACAATAATCAATAAATAAATGCATTTTAGGTTTATTTGCAATGGACACAGGAAAATTCTCCTCTCAGGTCATATATAGCAATCACTGTTTGCCTAACCTTATAAGAATGAGAAGCACAAAAGCACACAAGAATGCACACAACCTAACACTATATAATGGAGACCAATTAATCTGCACAATCTCAATACCATATGCTTAAGTAAACATGAGTAAGGGATACAAATGAAAGCTGAGGAAATGTTTCTCCTAGAAGAATATAACTCCTGTGACCAAAAGATGAAATCACTATTATCTTGCCCATCTAGACTTAAAAGCATGTTACTCTCTTTGATTTTTCTACAATTCTGAGTCCCATGTCAAAACTTTCATCATGTCTCATATCATCTTGTCTTTATTTCTACTGGAATGGTCAAATTTCAGACTTCAGCTCCACGTGACTAGACTAGTTTTTTGATTTTCTGTTGGGTTGCCTTTCTATAGTATCTCTTCCAACTCCCTCCCATATTGCATAGCCAGATAATTATCCTACAACATAATATTTGAAAATACTTAGAATGTTTTCCATTGCCTAGAGGGTGAAATTATCCCTTACTGGTGTGTCTACCACCTCAGAGATTTCCAAGAATGAAACTTTGGAGTTAGCCCTCTTACAAGTCTCCCTTTGCCTTCCAGTTATCATCAGTACTGTCATCTGCATCTTTTAAGTATTCCTTAGATTTATCCCCAGTCTCTCCAATTTCCATTGCTATTTAGGTAATATTATCACATTTATTTGAAATCAGTCAGCAGCCTAAGTGATGTGAATGCAGTTGAGCAATAGCAAGCAAGACAAAAAATAAAAATCAAAAAAATCCTCTGGACATCCACTTGATGTTCACATATTAACAATGCACAGTTTACGCCAAAATAGAGCTTTGATTCCTTGTGCTTTTACTTTAGACATATTTATTGATTGCCACATTTACAAAATAGTGCAATAGCAATAGATAGAAATAACGTGGTGGGGGTGGGTATCAGGAGAGAAAGCTGAGTAGAAGAGCATACTACTGGGACGATTGGCAGAAGAATGGAGGAAAGCAGAAAATATGACATCCCCAAATATACATCAGTCAGGAGTCAGAAATCAGAAATTTAAGATCCTAGAAAATTCAACCCTACAGAATTCAAGGAGCAGCAAAGGACTTACTATGATTTAACTCATCACATTGATAAGTTCATTCAAGGTCAATTAAAAACATAGTGAGATAAGTCCAAGACATTTTATTTAAAGGGCAGGAGTCTGTAGGTGCATGATTTGAAAGATATTTCTCTCTAACACAAAAGTTAAAAAATAATGCTTTTTAGACCAAATGCCTGGATGAAAAAAAATGATTTACTTTTTTACGGATTTTATATTTTATGTTAGAAATAATATCTTTAGATATTTTCTACAACAAGGAATTGGCCTGCTGCCTTACACGAGTTAGACATTAATAAATGCATATTGTTCATAAAAAAGAGATAAAGGATACATTTTAGACATAAATATAAAATATCCTTGGCTGAAGAATAGTATTCTTATTTGATTTACATGGCAATACTAATCCTTAAACATGTCTTAAGTTTCATAAATGATACCTCATAACTTGCATCACATTGATAAGTTAATAGAAGAAAGTAATGTGCGTTAATTTTTTTTCCTAAATAGTTCTGCCTAGGCTTTAAGTGAAATAAATATTAGAGAAACAGGCATAAATATTGTATTTATACTTTTGTTCTCATTCAATATTTGATGCTATCTACCAGTAGGAAAATATGTTTAAGGTTAGAAATGAAAGAGAGACTTGAGAGAGTCTCTGTTCCACTCAAGTCAGCTGATTACTGGGTTCTCAGCTGGGCAGAAACAAACCTCAGATACCATCTCTGTTGCAGTGCAGACCTTAGCAGGGATTATACTTATTTTCAGAATGTGATTTGACATTAATGCTTTTTGTACTGTTCTGCTGCTTCCCCTGAAACAATGCAATTCAGTACATCAAACCGTGGCTACACTGGAATGCCAAAGATTTCAAGATTCACTCTTCTTGATGACCTCAATTTACTTGTCAGACAAAAATGCTAAATGATACAGGGATAATTGGAAAATGTGAGTTTGGTATAAGTTGATGGAGTGTCAGAAACAGAGGCAGGTATGCAGCATGATTAAAGACTTTTTTTAAAAAGAGAATCTTATGTTCATTGTAAGTGGTCAAGATATCTTGCCACAGGTAGGGTCATGTGACAAATTTCAAAAACAAAGAAAAGTTGATTGAGGCACTTAAAGAATGGAAACTATTGTCAAGATTATGAATGTCAAGGATTTAATTTTTAATTATCCATGTTTCATGCTGTTACTGGCAGTTGAGATCGGTCTTTGAGAATATTTTTGCAAACTAAAATATTTCTGTCTTTATACATATGTTTTATCCTTTAAAAAAATACCAAGTATAGAAAAGGATTTTCTTACAAGTTTCACAAATTCCCCAGATCACTGGCCTGGAACCAATGATTGTTTTCATTTCAGATACTATTCATTTTGCATCATGATATTAATAGTGGGTACCTGCACACTGGGAAAGCACATTTATGGAGTAGAAGCTATAACTTCTTAAAATAACAGCTACTGTGATTCGAGGTAAATAGCTTTTTTTTTCAACTTTTTTTTGTAGTTGTAAATGAGCAGAATGCCTTTATTTTATTTGTTTACTTTTATGTGGTGCTGAGGATTGAACCCAGTGCCTCATGCATGCTAGGCAAGTGCTCTGCCACTGAGCTACAGCCCCAGCCCATGAGGTAAATAGTTTTTTAATTGAATGTCTAGTCATTTGAGATCACAGCTATCATAAAGCTGATAGATTTATCTATAATCTGCGTTTTACAGAAAATATTTAAATGAAGTAGTGTCAATTTAAAGTCACACATTGTTTTATTTAGAAAAAGTTCTAGAAAATTTCTTGAGGAAATTCTCATTGGTTGATTTATTATTCATTCAAAAATAATAAAAATATCCATTATGAAGTGTGTGTGAAACACTGTGCTACTGGGATTGAAGAGATAAGAACTGAAGTGTAGTTTCCCTGTCTCAGAATTTTCTCTTCAGTGACATGGGCAGATACACAAGCATTGATTGTAATGCAGAAAAAATACTTTACACATGGAGGATATGTGACTGTCATAGGGGACAACTAAGAGGATGGCAACTTAGATTTGAGGAAGCAAAGTTAAGGCTAAGGAGGGATTCTTCAGTTAAATCTAGAATGATTAAAATAAATCAGATTTCCACTCACCACTTGGTTGGGTGATGTTGGGGCATTCTAGGTAAAGAAACATCATGAATACTTCAGACATCAAAATAGCCCAATATCTACAGGAGTTGTTTTCATGTATTTTGAGATGTCTGAGACATAGACCAAAATACAGAAGAAGCTGGAGAGATAAGCCAGGAATTGGTCAGGAAAATTAAACATGCCTATTTATTTTTTTCATTTTGTCATTTATTTGTTTGTTTGTTTTTGTTTTAATAAGTCATACATGACAGTAGAATGTACTTTGATACATCATATATAATGGAGTGTAATTTCTCATTCTTCTGGTTGTATATGATGTAGAATCACACTGGTTGTATAGTTATATATGTACATAGGGTAATAATGTCTGATTCATTGTACTCTCCTTCCTACCCCCACACCCCCCTGCTCTCCTTTCACTCCTCTGTACCTAAAGTAACTCTATTTTTCCCTAGGCACCCCTCCATTGTGAATTAGCATCTGCATATCAGAGAAAATATTTGGCTTTTGGATTTGGGGATTGACTTATTTTGCTTAGCATGATATTCTCCAACTCCATTCAATTACATGCAAATGGCATAATTTTATTCTTCTTTAAGGCTGAGTAATATTCCATTGTGTGTGTGTGTGTGTGTGTATCTCACATTTTTTTTATCCATTCATCTGTTGAAGGGCACCGAAGTTGGTTCCATAGTTCAGCTACTGTGAATTGAGCTGATATAAACACTGATAAGGCTGTATCACTGTAATATGCTGATTTTAAGTCCTTTGAGTATAAACTGAGAAGTTAAGTGGTGTTTCCATTCCAAGTTTTCTGAGGAATCTCCATACTGTTTTCCATCCATAGTTGTTGCACCAATTTGCAATTCCCACCAGTAATGCATGAGTGTACCTTTTTCCCCACATCCTCTCCAACATTTATTGTTGTTAGTATTCTTGATATTTGCCATTCTGACTGGAGTGAGATGAAATCTTTGAGTAGTTTTTATTTGCATTTCTCTTATTAACCTGCCTGTTTTTTTCCTCCTCAAGTTACCATTAATACTCAGATTCAGGAAGTAGAAGAAGGTGAGATTACTCAAAATTACAGATATAGGTTCATGCAAATACAAGAGGAGACCCTGCCTGATGATAACCCAACAGACCAGAAAATAGAGCTGAGACTGAGAAATTGTTGGAAATAGTTGGAGAGTCAGGATCTGGCCTGACTCTCATGTTACCCTCTTTACTTTCCAGTTACATGAGGCAATAAAATACCACTTCTCATTAAGCCAGCTGAACTTTTATGTCTTGAAACTGAGAATCCTATTTAGTAAAATAAACCACAAGGAAGGAATTTGATTATGTGTATAACTTATGAGGCTGAAGGATAAACAGGCCTTCACATTTTCAACCTCAGGACTAGTAACTCCTGTGTTTATTATGTTCTTTAGCTGAATGCTTTCTATCTAACTTGACATTTTTCTTTTATTTTAATGCTAAACGGCTTCCTCAGTCTTTTTGCCCATCGCCTGATGCATAGGATTGGAAAAATAACATGAAATGAAGTGGAGATTTTTACCTTTCTAAAACAGTCTTTTGTATACAAAGAATATTAAATGTTCTGCCAAGAGAGGCTTCAATTTATTTTTTTCCTTAATGGACTGATAGTTTCTGGGAGGAAATCAGTCTTGTCTTTCCTATATTTAATGGATTTCATATTGATTTATAAAAACTGCATGGAACAGAAAAATAAATAAACAAAACCCCAAAATAAAAACAAATGAGCAGACATTTCTGGCAAGTTTAGCAAGGCAACATGTTAAAATTAGAATGTGGGAGAATCTGCCCAATTCAAACCCATCTAATTATAAACTCATTACCACCAAAATACCAGAGCTAAATTAATTAAAGCACGTGGAAGGTTTTTACTTAATTCTCACAGTTAATGGCAATGCAGATTTGATGCTACAATTGTCCCTCATGTGGCTTCAGTACGACTATTTCTAGAGGCAAAGATACCCATCAGTGTTGGGGCCAAGTTGTCTTAGCTTTTCAGATCATGTTCTATTGCCCCAGTAATTGAGAGCCTGGGCAGCTAAAAGGGACCACCACTGCTTTATGACCACACCTATTTCATCATCCTCTGAAATTGAACAAGTTCTAAGGGGAGCTTTTGGATCATTATTTAAAACCTGTTGGGAGAAAATCAAACTATTTACCTCATACAACCTCTTAAACAGTCATCCAGATCAATTCTGGAGAGATTTAAAGACAGCTCACTCTATTTTTAAAAGGGTCAACCCTATGGTACCATAAAACTATCAATTTTCTGCATCCCCTCAATAATTTATATGATGCTTCTTCTCAAACCCCATATGTGAAGTCTCCAAGTCTTCAAGTATATTGTATTAAAAGCAAGAGAGTTTGAGGCCCAGTATGATTCTACTACTTACTACTATTATTTTTAAGAAAATGAATATTTTGCAATGTATATTGATCTTTCACTAAATTTTTGTTCATCATCTGTGGAAGTTAACTACAAAAAGGGTCTTAAGGGATGGACAGGTAGATCAGAGGTAGAGTGCTTGCCTAACACATGTCACATCCTGGGTTTGATGCCTAACAAGGCAAAAAAAAAAAAAAAAGGCTTAGTATTATGACTTGCACATGTGTGGATAAATATCCCTTTAAAACTGGACTAAAAAAGAGAAATTTCCCAACCTATCCATTCACAATATCATGTAATATAAATCAGCACTGTGCTTTATATTCATTTTAAAACTAATACCTTTATGATAGAATACTGATTTTAGACAAATTGGTTATTTACCATCCTGGTAGATAGAAAGATAGCCTTCTCCTAGATGCTGATATGGGTTTAATTTTTCAACAACTAGAATTGATTTCAGGATACAAATAATTCTGCTACCCTACTGCTGCCAGAAAAAATTGAGCATCATCAACTTTATCAAAACTAAAATCATTTTCTTTGGCAGACAAAAGGCAATTGATCACAGTTCTACTCAAGACAAGCTATTTCCATTTTGTACAAGCATTCTTTTACCCATAGTTTATCCAGGAAAGTATGCTACAGAGTTATGCAGCTCAGCATAACTTTTTTTCTATGGAAACATTACTCCTTGGGTTTCTTTTTGATGACTTGGAACACCTGCTTTGAAAAGTTTCCAGGCCAGAATCATCTTTTGTCATGGTGTCCTGTGGTGGGAGACTCTGGTCTCTCAATTGAGAGTGTGTCTAATTGTGGGAGCAGATTCAGATCTGCTTCCTATGGGCAATCTTTGCTTTGCTTGCAGCCCATTTCAGTGCAAATGTGTGTGGGGGGGGCTTTATTTTTACCTTGGCAAAAAATATAGTAGACTTTTTTTTCTATGCCTCTTCCTCTTATTTTAATACAATTTATATCTTGTATTGATAATGGAAACAGGAAATTCACATTCTAAACCTTCATTAAAGAGGTACCTCAGTATCCTTAGCATCTTCTGGGATATCTTTTCAGCCCTGTTCCAGAAAACTGCCTTCACCTGCGAGGTGGAACCTTAGGAAATGGTCCTGTTTCTGGCACCCAGACCTCTAGATTGAATTAGGGATGGAGACCTGATCCAAAGTGGACCCACCTTACTCCCTCTTTTAGCAATATGGATTAGAATTCACAGCTAGTTTGGAAGTTTTGGTGCATGGTTGAAATTAAGGGAAGTGTAATCCTTTACATCTTTTCCTAACTGAACAGACACACATTAAACCAAGAGGCGTGATTGTGTAGATTTATAATGAGACTGGCTGCCTTTGTTTCTAAAAGTTTTTCTTTTCTTTTTCCCCTCTTTTTTGAAGCTTCCCCTGGCACATTCTTGCATTGTTCCTTGCTTAAGTTAGCTCCCATATATATGATACCTGCAATCAAAGGATCATATTGGGGTACTCTAATTTTAAGTTCCTGGCTCATGGACAAAATATTTAGAAACTTAATTTGATGCATGATTCTATTAATTAGCTTCTTAGAAACATCTCCATTTTTGAAGTCAATATGCAGGATATATATGTTCGATAATTTTCCTTTCTCCCTCCCTTCACTTCTACCACAGAAAAATCATGTTCAACTGGTAACACTTCACCATGCCTCTATGAAAGACTGTCCTCAAAAAAAAGTTATGAAATCAAATAAACACACACCACCAACAACAAAATCCCTCTGCATTTTTTGAAATACCCTGCACAAGGCCATTGTCCTCAATGCATTCTATTTATCTTTTCCTACAGCATTTGTGCTTCTTGAGTGTGTGATGAGTTCTCAATTTTCTGGCTGTTACCATGATGCATATGCAGTGTACCTTCAGTAGTAATTATCAAAATGAGACTTTGTTCTTATTGGGTCCAATTTTATATTTCTAGTTATAATTTATTAAACATTCCATGAAGGTCTTTAAAACTGTCTTAAATGTTCTTAGCGAGAAGTCCAAATAAAAATCAACATTCTTCTGTTTAGTTAGTCAAAATTTCTGAAAAAGCATCCCTATAAAAATTAAGAACCATTTAGATGTGCTAGTATAAATGTGGGGGAAAGTCATGCTACTTCCTGCTTAAAACATTCCACTTCCCTCTTAGAACATGAAATCTGACTAGGCTTGTAATTTTTTTCTCATCCCTAAGTGAGTGATATTAATGACTTAAATTATATATATATATATATATATATATATATATATATATATATATATATATATGGAATATTCTGTTAAACAAAAATCTTAATTAAATGATATGAATGATTAGCAAAAATTATAATAGAGGTTACTTCTATCTCCTTTGAAGTACCATGAGAAGAATTTATAAATTATATACACACACATATTATTTTTCAGCAATGGAAGTACATGTAACTGCTATCTTCAAGGGAGTGCTTCTATACTGTTTTTCTTTTGAAGATTGACAAAATTGTTTTTCTGATTTTTTTATTTTTTCCTAGGTTGAGCTTTGCTGTTTCTCAGCTGTCCCAATTCCCCCACTTCCCACAGTATGAACTATCAGAAACCTTAAGCCATTGATTTGCCTGAGATTGGCCCCAAATAGCTTCCTATTCATGGGCCAAGTGGGAATGCCACTTCTTTCCTTATCTAAGTCCTAAGGATTTGGAGACTTCTAAAAGTCACTCTTCAATGCAAAGGTAGAACAACCAACCCCATCAACTTCTTATTCATTCACGGTTTCCCTTTTTTTTCCAGCATACCATTTCTCTCTCCTTATCTTGAACAGTTAGGACACTGGGAAAATGGTGACACAGATTCATGTGCAGAGGGATTTTTTTCCCCCTTTTGGAAACTCAGTAGGTTTATCTTATCTGTTTGTATTAATAATCTCAAGGGTAGGATAAAGTTTGATCATGAGTGATATACTTTTGAAACTTAAAAATATTGCTGAACTCAAAACTGAAAGCAGTTGTAAAGGTACATAGCTTTTTATCTTTTTGAATCTCTGTGGGTGCTCAATTGGATATTTTAACTGCTTGCTTTTGTTTAATACACTTTGAAATCTATCATCCCAGTGGGCACTTAAGCAGGATGAGGGAGAAAAAATGACAAAAAAGACAGCAACCTAGTTATAAAAAGGCACAGCTCCTAAGAAGGATAAATACAAACAGTGAGAAGTGGGTCTCTAATGGACAAGAATTAGCTGTCAACGATTTAGAAGGATTCAGAAGGCACTTTGAGCTGCAATACAGAACATGATAGAAAAAAGACAAATGTGCTAAAGATAATTAGACAACTCAAGTCTCCTAGGTGTGCTCCTGCTCAGTACTCTGCTTGTCTGCCAGGCAACTTAGAATAATTTAGAAAAGAATAGCATAGCTTTCTTTTCAGTCATTATGCAAGGTAAAAATGTGATTTCTTAAAAGTTCAAATATTCTCAAAATTGTGTCTGTCCAATAATTTGAAAAAGTAAAATCCTTTCTCAAACAAAATGCTATATGCTTTTATTCAAGAAGTAATAGCATAGCTAATACTTCTGAGCCAAAATATAATTTTCAATATACCACTAGGTTTGCTTTTCTTTGATTTGCTTACTCCTATGTAAAGAAATCAATTTTAAGGCTATTTATTTACTTTTAAAAAACATATAGAACTGTCAGTGGTAGTGGATACTTCCATGGGTTCTATGTGTCCACCAAAAGTATGTGTTGGAAAGTTAATCTCTAAATTTATACGTTAATGACATCTGGAGGCAGGGCTTTGGGGGATGACCAGGATCAATTGAGGTCATGAATGTCGGTCCCCAGGATGGCATTAGTGGCTTTAAAAGAAAGGGAAGACAGAACTGAGCTAGCCTACTTACTCTGCCTGACCCTGTGCTGCCTTCTGCCAGGTTATAATGCAGAAGGCCCTACTGAATGCCAGGCTTGTGTCATGCTCTTATACTTCCCAGACTCTAGAAACATGAACCAAATTTTATCTTCTATTCTTTATAAACTACCCAGTATCAGGTTTTATGTGATAGCAACACAAAACAGACTGAGGCTGAAGGATAGGGAAAATAACATCCCCCAAGACAAGGGGAATGACAGCCCCAGTGAGGAGGAAAGACAATGGGTCCTGGGGGAAAGAAGGTAAACATTAAACCTGGGCACTGGACTTTCATCCCTTCCCAGTCACAATTAGACTCTGGGCTCAGTCTTTCATCTTTTCCCATTCACAAGGATTACTGGAGGGGAAGGCAAAAAAATGGGCTCTGGGTTCTGGATTTTCATCCCAGTAACAATGAGTTTCAAGATTTTACAGCTGTTTTCTGAGTTAGATTTTTAACCTGCACAAGTAGTTTCCTGACTGTCCCATTAGCACGTCCACAGCGTCTAATGATTAGGTCACACTAAACATTCTGCTATGATTAACTCTTATTAAGACCTATAAAATACAGATCCCTCTTGTAACCAGTCACCATTTTCTGAAAATGTGACACGTCATTCTCTGCCACTTAATAAAGATTGCTTGCCAATCAATCCATTTGAGGTCTGCCTCCATTTTCATTTATTTTTGCTTACAAAGGCAGGTACACAGGTCTTTTCATTCTCACTTGAAAACTGAAGAGGATTTCACAGAGGATACCCTGGGAGAGGTATATTTGCCTTTCCTTTTAAATTTTTGTCTTTCTTCTTTACATAGATGAGTAGTAGCTGATTCACAGCATAGGATTGTCTCAAAAATTTATAATGAACCTAACAATGGAGTCTCACTCAGAAGAAGGGTAGTAATTATTATAATAAAAAAAAAAAAAAAACTTTTGAAATGCTTACATGAGCTACACATGGTTCTAAACACTTTATATATACTGGTGTATTTAGTATTCATAGCAATCATATGAGATAGTGGTATTATTATATGCATTTTATATCTGGAGGAACTGAGGCACAGAAAGGTTAAATAACTTGCCCATCATCACATAGCTAGAAACAGCTGATCAGGAACATAAATGCAGATATTCTAGCTTCAGTGTTTGAGTTTCTAAACATTATATTATATTGTCCTTTGTAATTGAGACATTCTATCTTCTAATTATTTTAAAGAAATGTAGTCCAATCCTTAAAAAAATTGATTGCCATAGAAATAGAAGGGACAATACTTCTGGGTCCACAAGGTGATAATTGCTGGAATAGCCCTGATGAATTATCCCTGTCGTGCCTATTATGCTGCTAAGATCTGGTGTTTCAGAAGTTCAAGTGCAGAGCTTCCTTGGTTGAGTTTAGTTTTTTTAGTGCTTGAATTCTGTGAGGTCAACACAACTTGGGGAATTCCCTTCATTCTTGTATGTCACTTATAAAATTTAAACAAACATTAACACCAAGATCAGCCAAGTTGTCCTAAGTATTAGCTGATGGTTATGACAAATGTCCAAAGGAAGACCAATAAAAATGACTTGGTTGCCACTGTATGTTGTTCACATTCAAGAAGGTAAAGAATATTGTTTCATTTTTTAATATATATATATATATATATATATATATATATATATATATATATTGAAGTTAGAATGAAATTTTGGGTTTAAAACTAATAACAATAATATCAGTATTAGTATTTATTGAGCTCTAACCATATGAATGCTGGGTATTTTGCTAAGTACTTTATATGCATTGAATCAATTAATACAAGTATACTAAAGAATAAGTGATATTCTTACTCCCCTTTTCCAGATGTGGAAACTATAGTGTACTGATTCTAATGTTTAGGAAGGGACAGAGTGAAGATTTAAATCCAAGGGTAAGTACAAAACTTGAGTGTTTATCCCAAATCCCTCTTCAGTATTTCTCTTTATTATCTATTTATGTGGGAAATATCTGACAAACTGAATTACAGAAATAGGTTGCTATCTTGAAACATTTCTTTCTGCTTATTTATATCCCTCCTTTCCTTCAAGGATGAGGTAAAGATCCCCTCCATGAAGTCTTCATGAGCTGCCTACTTTGTAGTAAGATTATAGTGACAGTTAACATTTAATGATCTGATGTTCTGATATAGTGTAGCACACTCTGCAGTGAGCACTCTCCTCACATGGGGAAACGGTACCCCTCTCTCCCTTCTCAGCTTAACTTTTCTTTTCTTTTTAATTGACACTGCAATGCTACATATTTATGGGTTATATTGTGTCATTTTGATACATATATTCAATGCATAATGATCAGATCATGGTTACTATCACATCAGAAATTTATCATTTCCTTATGTTCATTCAAAAACCTCTCTCCTAGTCTTTCTGTATTGAACTCTTCCCTCTTGCTAGAGTCCTTTTCTTATTTTTAATTTTTTTAAATTTCTATATGACAGCGGAGTGCATTACAATACTTATTACACATATAGAGCACAATTTTTCATATCTCTGCTTGTATACAAAGTATATTCACACAAATTCGTGTCTTTATACATGTACTTTGGATAGTAATGATCATCATATTCCACCATCATTTATAACCCTATGCCCCCTCCCTTCCCCTCCAACCCCTCTGCCCTATCTAGAGTTCATCTATTCCTCCCATGCTCCTGCTCCCTTTCCCACTATGAATCAGCCTCCTTATATCAAAGAAAACATTCGGTATTTGGTTTTCAGCTTTACTTTTCTTCAGAGCATCTTTCTCCCTCTGTCTAGGGGGCATACTGGCACATTGAGCACTGCATGTGGCAGGTTTACTGGGAACCTCAGCATGGACACATCAGGGAATGTGGAAAGCAGAAATGGAAAGATGTAGCAATGGAACTGCCATATGGTAGCTGGGGAGGTCTGGAGCTGAGCTGGCCCTTCAGAATCATTCTGAAATGAAACAGAGGGGCTGGGTCTTTATACCTCACCCTGAGCTGTCCTGCATTGTGGTTAGCCCTGGTAGAGGGGCATGGCCCTGGGGCATGCAGTATTCTGGGCCAGAGGCAAGTTTTCCAGTGAACTTTTGGCAGGCAGAAATCTCTAGCTCAAAGAATCCCTGCCTGAGTCATGAGGAGGGGATCCTGAATAATCAGCTCTGTACAACCTGACGTACTAGACATTTTGCTTATTATTTGTTCATTGTCTCCCAACTCTCTTCAAAATGTATGTTCCAGGAGAGGAGGGATATTTATCTCTTTCTGCTACTATAGGGTGGTTCTCACAAGTGGTTTTTGAATGGGTGACTGTTCAAACAAATTAATACATTTTTATTTTCCCATGATGAAACCAAAGTTTAAATTGACTAAATTGCCTTCCTTTGGTCCTAATACCTCTGGCATAAGAGAGTTTAGAGGCTGATCCAGACTGGTCTGGTCTAAGTCTTTAATTACTTCACTGGAAATTTCTCATTTTCAGAGTGAGTGAGGGTAACAGAGCACATTCTCTTTATTTAAATGATAAGAAATTAATGTCTAGAGAGGACAGTCCTCATATGCCAAGTCTTATGTTGCCTAATTAAATGCATCATTTTACCTTTACCAACCAGAACATACAACCACGTGAGCTAGTCTGAGACAAGGCACTGGTATGGGTAGCATGTTAGTATTGGCTTCTGACTTTGCTAACACATCATCTTTACTTCCCTGGTATCTAGATACATCATCTCCCAAATAACTTAATATCCAGGATTTCTCCAACTGACCAATTTTCTTTGAAGGTTTGACATGGATGGCTTAGTTGCAGATTTTTTTCAGGAGGCTGTGGTGAGCAGGTCATAATTCACGGTGTCTTGAAAGTCCAGAGACCAAATATAAACTGTCAAGGAGAGATACTCAGGCTTACATGCAGGCTGAGAGCAAGCATGTGTTCGAATTTAAATTGGTAATTCCCAAGGTTCCAGCCCCTTTAGTAGGTGAATTCTTAAGGCTAAAATAGTCTCTTGGGAATTTAGAAGATATGACAGGTATAAAAATGCTAATAAAAAAGATATTTGGAAGGTTTTAGTTTTATTGCAGATAAAATGAAGGTGAGGAAACAATTAGATGTGTTAGAAATGATTCTAGAGAAGTCATTTATGGTAGGCTCCCTCTGGCTGGCTTGCCTGTCTCCACATCTACAGTGAGATGGAAGAAAAATAGAAAGCTGGGAAGTTTTAGCCAGGAAGTTTTATGAACAACACAAAAGAGTAGCAAGATGAGGGGGAGCATTTTTGGTCCCATGAGCATCATGTTATCTTCTTGTTCTTGCAACAAGATCATCACCTTCACCACTGCAGCTCTGACCTTGTACTCACTGGTGAAGTCCTAGTTCTCCAACCTTATCTTTATCAAAATTACCTGAAGGACTCATTTAAACAGAATACTGATTCCAAAGAGTTTTAGTAGGTTGTTATCTGTGGTTTGAATATGGTTTGTCTCCTCTGAAACTCATGTTGAAATGTAATCTCCATTACAAGATGTTAAGAGGTGAGACCATATAAGATCTTCAAGAAGCAATTAGGTCCTTTTCTTTATGAATGCATTGACCTATTCAGGCAATTAATGAATTAATGCATTATCTCAAAAATTGCTCTGTTATAAAAGCCATTTTCACCAGATCTCTTATATACTCCCCATCTCTTGCCATGTAATACCCTGTGATTTTTCGGGACTCTACCAACAAGGTCCCATCACCAGATGCAGCCCTTCAACCTTGAACCAGAACCTCTTTATTTCTTATTCAGTATTTGGCATGTTATGAACAATACAAAACAGACTAAGACATAGATCCAGCGTGAGTTGTGAGAATCTGCATTTCTAGTGTGTTCTCGGGTATTTCTGATACCTTTGGTGCTGGGCCTGTATTTTGGAATCCATGGCTCTCATCATATGAAATTCTCCCACTTACAAGAAAGCTCCATGTTCTCTTTGGGCTGTACACCTGCACATGCTGTTCTGTGTGTGCAGGAGAGAATAGTGTCCTAGTCCTCTCTTTCCACCCCACTCTCACCCCTGTCCTTTCCATGATCAAGTTTTGCTCACTGTGAATGTCTCCTTTAGGGCATTACGTCTTATTGAAGCTTCCCTTGACAAGTTTGTTCGTGTTTTTCTACTTGTGGTCCTTTACACAACTCATACTACCCCACATGGTCATCTTGTTTAACTTTCTGAACCTCTTTCTAGTTTTTGTGAAAGCAGAAAAAAAGTTTACCTTTTTGTATTAGAATTACCAATACTTAACCTTGATATCTGGTCCATCCATTAATATGTTTGGATTCATTAATATGTTTTGATGGGGTAAATGAGTAAATTAATCAATGAAATATTCTTCTGTTTGCCTTAACTCTTTTTTTGGAGGGGGGGGCAGTGCTGGTGAGTGATCCCAGGTGTGCTCAATCACTGACCATAATCTTCAGCCAATTTTAATATTTCATTGAGAAACAGAGTCTCACTGAGTTGCTTAGGGCCTCAAGTTGCTGAGGCTGGCTTTGAACTCATGATCCCCTTGCCTCAGACTGCGAGCAACTTCAGCTCTTTTTTTTTTTTCTTTTCTAATTTTTTTTATTAGTTACACATGATAGTACAATGATCTTGACATTTCATACATTTGAATCAAATGGGGTATAATTTCTCATTTTTCTGATTGTACAGGTTGCAGAATCACATTGGTCATACAGTCACCTATATACATACAGCAATAATAATGTCTATGGGGGCTGGGGATGTAGCTCAGTTGGTAGAGTGCTTGCCTCGAATGAGTAAGGCCCTGGGTTCAATCCCCAGCACTACACACACACACACACAAAATAAAAAAAGAAAAGAAAACTTTAGCTCTTACTGCTCTCAATTGTCCTTCACTTTCTTCCTCTTTACATTAAATTTAGGAACAAAACATAGCATATTCCCCACAAAATTATATTTTTACTTGCAAAGATTACAACTTATGCAACTATATTTAATGCCTTACCCATTTCATACCTTTATCTGAATATGGGAATGGGAAGTTTGTATGAATACAGAATAATGCTAACTTCAGTAAATAACGTTTCATTGTTTATTGTTTGTGAAATTGATTATTGAAAAATCATTTTGTGTGCTTTCTGGTTATGTTTTCTGCAAACATAAAATAATTAATTTAAGAAAACTATTGTGCAAGACCATTTTAAAATGGATGTTCAGTTTTCCAAAACAAAAGAGACTATGAAATTCAGTCTGTTGTGAGTTGGCTGTTTTATATCTGGTAGTCAGGTTGCCACACGGTGCTTCTCAGCCTATCTTCACAGCACAGTAATGTGCTCATACCTGTGACGCTCAGGTTTGTGCACACACAGCAAAAGCTTTTCAGGGGCTGTGATTTTTGCCAAGAATTCCTGTTACACAATTTAAATTCACAGAACTACTGTTTCTCTTGAAAAAGTAAAGTGTAACACAAACAATTCAATTCAGCTGTTTTTTAATTCTTCACACAGGCCTTTTTTGTAGAGCTGGCTCGGTTATTTTAGAAACATCTGTCCATTCAGTGTTGTGACTCATAATGAGATAAAGCAAAAACAGATGGTTTGCTCTGGGTTAACAGAAACTTCCAAGGTATTGCTCTAGATAATTTAACATGATTTTTATTGCAAAGTAGTACTGTGAAAATTTAAAATTTTCAAACTTTGCATTTTTTGAATTGGGTATATAATGCTTAATATTTAAATATTTTATATAAAATAATTCTAATGTAGATCGTAGCCAACTTTTTCTTCTATCAGACGGCGCGTCTCTGATTTGATATCAAGCTCCTTGATCCATTTTGAATTCACTTTTGTGCATGGCGAGAGAAAGGGATTCAGTTTCATTTTGTTGCATATGGATTTCCAGTTTTCCCAGCACCATTTGTTGAAGATGCTATCCTTCCTCCATTGCATGCTTTTAGACCCTTTATCAAATATAAGATAGTTGTAGTTTTGTGGATTGGTTTCTGTGTCCTCTATTCTGTACCATTGGTCCACCCGCCTGTTTTGGTACCAGTACCATGCTGTTTTTGTTACTATTGCTCTGTAATATAGTTTGAAGTCTGGTATCGCTATACCGCCTGATTCACACTTCCTGCTTAGCATTGTTTTTGCTATTCTGGGTCTTTTATTTTTCCATATGAATTTCATGATTGCTTTCTCTATTTCTACAAGAAATGCCGTTGGGATTTTGATTGGCATTGCATTAAACCTATAGAGAACTTTTGGTAATATCGCCATTTTGATGATGTTAGTTCTGCCTATCCATGAACAGGGTATATTTTTCCATCTTCTAAGATCTTCTTCTATTTCTCTCTTTAGGGTTCTGTAGTTTTCATTGTGTAAGTCTTTCACCTCTTTTGTTAGGTTGATTCCCAAGTATTTTATTTTTTTTGAAGATATTGTGAATGGAGTGGTTGTCCTCATTTCCATTTCAGAGGATTTGTCGCTGATATACAGGAATGCCTTTGATTTATGCGTGTTGATTTTATAGCCTGCCACTTTGCTGAATTCATTTATTAGCTCTAATAGTTTCTTTGTAGACCCTTTTGGGTCTGCTAGGTATAGAATCATGTCATCTGCAAATAGTGATAATTTAAGTTCTTCTTTTCCTATTTTGATGCCTTTAATTTCTTTCGTCTGTCTAATTGCTCTTGCCAGTGTTTCGAGAACTAGCTACGATCTACAGTCGGTGGGGTCGGGCTCCAAATTCCTCAATAGGACACCCATAGCACAAAAGTTAATAACTAGAATCAACAAATGGGACTTACTCAAACTAAAAAGTTTTTTCTCAGCAAAAGATACAATAAGAGAGGTAAATAGAGAGCCTACATCCTGGGAACAAATCTTTACTCCTCACACCTCAGATAGAGCCCTAATATCCAGAGTATACAAAGAGCTCAAAAAATTAGACAATAAGAGAACAAACAACCCAATCAACAAATGGGCCAAGGACCTGAACAGACACTTCTCAGAGGAGGACATACAGTCAATCAACAAGTACATGAAAAAATGCTCACCATCTCTAGCAGTCAGAGAAATGCAAATCAAAACCACCCTAAGATACCATCTCACTCCAGTTAGATTGGCAGCCATTATGAAGTCAAACAACAACAAGTGCTGGCGAGGATGTGGGGAAAAGGGTACACTTGTACATTGCTGGTGGGACTGCAAATTGGTGCAGCCAATTTGGAAAGCAGTATGGAGATTTCTTGGAAAGCTGGGAATGGAGCCACCATTTGACCCAGCTATTCCCCTTCTCGGTCTATTCCCTAAAGACCTAAAAAGAGCATGCTACAGGGACACTGCTACATCGATGTTCATAGCAGCACAATTCACAATAGCTAGACTGTGGAACCAACCTAGATGCCCTTCAATGGATGAATGGATAAAAAAAAATGTGGCATTTATACACAATGGAGTATTACTCTGCATTAAAAAATGACAAAATCATAGAATTTACAGGGAAATGGATGGCATTAGAGCAGATTATGCTAAGTGAAGCTAGCCAATCCCTAAAAAACAAATGTCAAATGTCTTCTTTGATATAAGGAGAGTAGCTAAGAACAGAGTAGGGTCGAAGAGCATGAGAAGAAGATTAACATTAAACAGGGATGAGAGGTGGGAGGGAAAGGGAGAGAGAAGGGAAAATGCATGGAAATGGAAGGAGACCCTCAGAGGTATACAAAAGTACATACAAGAGGAAGTGAGGGGAAGGGGAAAAATAATACAAGGGGGACAAACGAATGTCAGTAAAGGGGGCAGAGAGAGAAGAGGGGAGGGGAGGGGAGAGGAGGGGAGGGGGGATAGTAGAGGATAGGAAAGACAGCAGAATACAACAGACACTAGTATGGCAATATGTAAATCAATGGATGTGTAACTGATGTGATTCTGCAATCTGTATATGGGGTAAAAATGGGAGCTCATAACCCACTTGAATCAAATTGTGAAATATAATATATCAAGAACTATGTAATGTTTTGAACAGCCAACAATAAAAAATTAAAATTAAAAAAAAAAAAATAATAATTCTAATGTGTCTTGAGCATTTCAACAACTCTGATTCAGCTCAAATTTTTTTCAGCTCTGAGAAAGGAAGGATTACTACATGGGTAGACTTCAACTGAACTTAAACTGTGTGCTGTGTCATCCTTCTAGTTTGTGGCTTCCCAAAGGACAATTTCATCCTAGCATCATGTGTTTTAGCTATTCTTGTAGAATCACATTTATAGGATAATGAATATGTATCACTCTACAACTAACTTCAGTTCCCTTAATACTTTAAAAACACCATTGCATAAATACTTACTGAGCAAAACAACAATCCCACTTCCTTCTTGAACCAAATCAAGCCACAGTGGAGGGTAAGGGTGAGCTACAATCCAAAATCCACCAGCTGCTCTCTATATACCTCCAAATGGTTTGAGTAAGAAATTATGTTTCATTCACTTGGCTCTTGATGCTTTTCTAACAACTAAAATACGACATTAAAAATATAAGTCCATAAAGTTGATTTGTATAGTCTGAGAAATGGATCTAAATCTTCAAGTATTATGCAGAGAATATATTTTTTCACTAAATTTGAAGCAATTCAAAATGTCTTCGGAAATTTGTGCTCTATAGAAAAATTCAAGGCTGTAAATTCCAATAGCTTGACAGAAAAATTCAGGCAATTTAAAGAATGACTGGTAAAAGAAAAGTCAATTTCAAAACAGTTCAAATTAAAATCAGACTTGGGAATGAAATAAATAAAGAACTCTGTTATTAAATCCTTAATGTGGTTTAGTAGTGAGCTTCCTGAAGACAAAGAAGAAAATATACTAATAAATTCTGAAAATCTAGTGACTATAGCCAATATTGTGTTGTTTACTTGAAATTTGCTAAGAGAACAGTCCCTGCACATACAAAATGAAAAAAAAAAATAAGAATGAAAAAGAAGTCTCCTGATGTTAAAAAATCTTCTAGTCAATGTGTGATGATTTATATGCCAAAGAAATCATATTTTTATATATACTGCTGTATGTTCCTATCTATCTGATGTATTAGGAAATATATCCACATTTGTTTGTTACTTCCCTTTTAGATCTGAGTCAAATTATAACAGTGCACTTTGAAATACCCGGTTTACAACTTCTAAGTACCTGTTAATAGCTAATGATTTTCTTTCCAGCCCATTAAGCAAAGTTATGATCTTTAATATTTTTCATATTAAGACCTTCAATCTGTCTCATGGTACATAAGTCTGGTTCCGATCACTTAAAATCATTATTTGATCTAGGAAAAATTGAAACAAAATATCTTTTTGTCTATGCAATTTCCCTTAAAGGGAAACTTCCATTTTCTATGCAGATAGTTATTCTTCATGAAGATTCTGAATATATATAAGTAAATCACACTAAATTCATTATTTTGCTCCTTAGTCTATCATGTGTGCACTAAAACAGAAATCTGCATTAAAATACTGCATAGCTCTCTGAATTTGATGTACAATGATTAATAAATAATTAGTGTTCTGAAAATCTGTGTTTAATGTCAAAGATGCAATATTTTAAACAGAGATGTTATTAAGGTATAGTAAAGAATTGGAGATAAGAATAAAAAGTTATGGAGAATATTTGAAAGAAGGACCAAAGCAAGTAAGAAAAATGAAAATACTGAATGAGTAGAAATGGAACTCATCCTAGTTATCAGAATCAGTATGAAAAGGGCCTAATGCCACAATTTCTTCCTTCCAACACTTATTGTCTGTGGGAAATTACTAGTAAATTGATTGCCCTTCTTTATGCTTCAGTTTTCCTGATCCATAAAATGGGAATGATAATAGCTTCTACTTCAAAAGCTGTGTGTTAGTAGCCTTAAAGAGCAGAATAGTGCTTGGGACACAAATGGAACTCAACAAGTATGTTGTTATGGAGTCTTAATGTTAGAAGTGACACTAAACTTCTATTTAACCTCCTCAATAAAACACAGGTTTCCCTTAAGAGTTGTTGAACAAGGGCCCCTCAGCACAAATTCTTACTAAGAGAGGACTTCATTACCTCATAAGGCAGGCACTTTATATTCAGACAACCCAACTGCTAGGAAAGTCTTCTTTCCCATTGAAGTTTGCATTTACAGTTATGGCTGCCAACATTGGAAGTGGACTATTGACTGCAGGTTATTTCAAATTAAATTCTTATATACTGAAATTTGTCCTCCTTTGGGTAGTAATAAATATGAAATCTACCTCCTGTTTGATTAATTAACTTTTTTATTGCTCCACCAGGGTCAGCTGGTCCTCTTTCTGCTTCATGCTCCACCATTAATGAGCATTCCAAAATTCCTGGCTGCTGTTAATAATGATGTAACTAATTTCATCCTAAGTAATTGAAGCAGTACAGACTGTATTTCAGCCCATAGACTGAATCAAACACACTGGAGTTCTTTAAAAATAAAGGAATTTAAAGAGGAAAATATGTTGACAACAAAAAAGTCATTTTGTTCTACCTAAAATATCTCTGAATTTTCAAATTAGTAATTAATATATAATTAAAATGTCATACATTATGTTTCTGTATGATTCAAGCTACTTTCGGTTTTTACTCCAAATAAAGCCAGCAGTAATGTTCATTTGTGACAAATAAAATGATTTGATCCTTTCTTTTTGGACGGGTAGGCAACATAATATTCTTTCATATTGTTTTAAAAGTTATCTTTTCTTTATTAAATGCATATTGGGACCTACTTATGTATAATGATATTTTATGAGATACAAAGATATATAGACTAATGTTCTTGATCTCAAAAGAGTTTACAACCTAGTAAAGAATTAAGCCCTTGCAAAATAAAATACTATGAAAAGTCCTAGGGAAGAGTAGTGATTGTGATTTCTTGCTGGGCTAATGGAGAGCATTTCAAGAAGTCTAGTATGTGAGCAGGACCAAGTTATCTAAATATTCCAGTTGAAAGTCATGCAAGAAGTTAGATATGATGAAGATACAGAACATTTTGTAAATGAAGCATCTAATTTATAATTTAATTTTCACAGAGTACATGTTAACTTGAGAGAAACTTGACAGGAGTATTGTCAATGTGGGTTAGATTTGAAGAAAGACAAATAGTTGTTAAAAAATTTACATTTTATTCAATGAAAAACCTCCAAAAATCTATGGTTGTTTTTTCTTACCTATTTTTTAAAAATTATGATTCATTGTACACACTAATTGTACAAAATAATGGGTTTCTTTGTGTCATTTTCATAAATGCATATATTGTCTTCAATCACATAACCTTTCTAGAATGTTTAGGTGTACAAAATGGAGTATAGAAAAATTAGTCAAATGGAACATGAAGAATGCTTTAGAGAAGAAAGAATGGAGCCCATCATGCACCTTAATTTTCAGGATCATTTCCCAGCTATAAATTGTTAAAATTACTCAAATTGCTTAAATGTCAAACCACAATAGAATAGATAAAACTTATGAGTGTTTTCAAAATAGTTAAGTGATTAAAATCATTCATTTGTAGCTACATGCCACATTTTGTTGTTGTTGTTGATGTTATAAACTTAAAAGAGATGACATAAGATTTTATTTTGAAATATGTACTCTGGTTCAGTAATTTATATTGTTAACGCTGATCATGATGACTTTTGTGTGATTATGTTTTGTGATATAAGCCTAGGCAATTATTTGATTCATGATAAATAATACATATAAATATGTTGACAGATGTGACTTTTGTGTTACAAAACTGCTTTATGTAGCCTACAGGTGAAGACCTAAATTTACATGTTGTTAAAATTTAAGCTATAATTAATCCTTTCAGGAAAAAGGAACACATTGCTTATAGGTTGGCAATGCATTAGTTCCTTGGGGTCATTTGGATAATCATTAGGGCAATGGAAGAGGTAAATTGCTAATTATTATTTTGTAAAATTTCAGTTTTCTTTCAAAAATTGGCTTCACAATAAGAATTTGGCTTGATTTTGATAGCTTAGAAGCTATTTTACAGTATTTATTTATTTTTTTATTTTTTATTTTTTTAATTTTTTATTGTTGGCTGTTCAAAACATTACATAGTTCTTGATATATCATATTTCACAATTTGATTCAAGTGGGTTATGAGCTCCCATTTTTACCCCATATACAGATTGCAGAATCACATCAGTTACACATCCATTGATTTACATATTGCCATACTAGTGTCTGTTGTATTCTGCTGCCTTTCCTATCCTCTACTATCCCCCCTCCCCTCCCCTCCCCTCCCCTCTTCTCTCTCTGTCCCCTCTACTGACATTCGTTTGTCCCCCTTGTATTATTTTTCCCCTTCCCCTCACTTCCTCTTGTATGTACTTTTGTATAACTCTGAGGGTCTCCTTCCATTTCCATGCATTTTCCCTTCTCTCTCCCTTTCCCTCCCACCTCTCATCCCTGTTTAATGTTAGTCTTCTTCTCATGCTCTTCGACCCTACTCTGTTCTTAGTTACTCTCCTTATATCAAAGAAGACATTTGGCATTTGTTTTTTAGGGATTGGCTAGCTTCACTTAGCATAATCTGCTCTAATGCCATCCATTTCCCTGTAAATTCTATGATTTTGTCATTTTTTAATGCAGAGTAATACTCCATTGTGTATAAATGCCACATTTTCTTTATCCATTCATCCATTGAAGGTCATCTTGGTTGGTTCCACAGTCTAGCTATTGTGAATTGTGCTGCTATGAACATCGATGTAGCAGTGTCCCTGTAGCATGCTCTTTTTAGGTCTTTAGGGAATAGACCGAGAAGGGGAATAGCTGGGTCAAATGGTGGCTCCATTCCCAGCTTTCCAAGAAATCTCCATACTGCTTTCCAAATTGGCTGCACCAATTTGCAGTCCCACCAGCAATGTACAAGTGTACCCTTTTCCCCACATCCTCGCCAGCACTTGTTGTTGTTTGACTTCATAATGGCTGCCAATCTTACTGGAGTGAGATGGTATCTTAGGGTGGTTTTGATTTGCATTTCTCTGACTGCTAGAGATGGTGAGCATTTTTTCATGTACTTGTTGATTGATTGTATGTCCTCCTCTGAGAAGTGTCTGTTCAGGTCCTTGGCCCATTTGTTGATTGGGTTGTTTGTTCTCTTATTGTCTAATTTTTTGAGTTCTTTGTATACTCTGGATATTAGGGCTCTATCTGAAGTGTGAGGAGTAAAGATTTGTTCCCAGGATGTAGGCTCTCTATTTACCTCTCTTATTGTATCTTTTGCTGAGAAAAAACTTTTTAGTTTGAGTAAGTCCCATTTGTTGATTCTAGTTATTAACTTTTGAGCTATGGGTGTCCTATTGAGGAATTTGGAGCCCGACCCCACAGTATGTAGATTGTAGCCAACATTTTCTTCTATCAGACGTCGTGTCTCTGATTTGATATCAAGCTCCTTGATCCATTTTGAATTAACTTTTGTGCATGGCGAGAGAAAGGGATTCAGTTTCATTTTGTTGCATATGGATTTCCAGTTTTCCCAGCACCATTTGTTGAAGATGCTATCCTTCCTCCATTGCATGCTTTTAGACCCTTTATCAAATATAAGATAGTTGTAGTTTTGTGGATTGGTTTCTGTGTCCTCTATTCTGTACCATTGGTCCACCCGCCTGTTTTGGTACCAGTACCATGCTGTTTTTGTTACTATTGCTCTGTAATATAGTTTGAAGTCTGGTATCGCTATACCGCCTGATTCACACTTCCTGCTTAGCATTGTTTTTGCTATTCTGGGTCTTTTATTTTTCCATATGAATTTCATGATTGCTTTCTCTATTTCTACAAGAAATGCCGTTGGGATTTTGATTGGCATTGCATTAAACCTATAGAGAACTTTTGGTAATATCGTCATTTTGATGATGTTAGTTCTGCCTATCCATGAACAGAGTATATTTTTCCATCTTCTAAGATCTTCTTCTATTTCTCTCTTTAGGGTTCTGTAGTTTTCATTGTGTAAGTCTTTCACCTCTTTTGTTAGGTTGATTCCCAAGTATTTTATTTTTTTTGAAGATATTGTGAATGGAGTGGTTGTCCTCATTTCCATTTCAGAGGATTTGTCGCTGATATACAGGAATGCCTTTGATTTATGCGTGTTGATTTTATATCCTGCCACTTTGCTGAATTCATTTATTAGCTCTAATAGTTTCTTTGTAGACCCTTTTGGGTCTGCTAGGTATAGAATCATGTCATCTGCAAATAGTGATAATTTAAGTTCTTCTTTTCCTATTTTGATGCCTTTAATTTCTTTCGTCTGTCTAATTGCTCTGGCCAGTGTTTCGAGAACTATGTTGAACAGAAGTGGTGAGAGAGGGCATCCCTGTCTTGTTCCAGATTTTAGAGGGAATGCCTTCAATTTTTCTCCATTCAGAATGATGCTAGCCTGAGGCTTAGCATAGATTGCTTTTACAATATTGAGGTATGTTCCTGTTATCCCTAGTTTTTCTAGAGTTTTGAACATAAAGGGATGCTGTACTTTGTCGAATGCTTTTTCCGCATCTATCGAGATGATCATATGGTTCTTATTTTTAAGTCTATTGATGTGGTGAATAACATTTATTGATTTCCGTATATTGAACCAGCCTTGCATCCCAGGGATGAATCCTACTTGGTCATGGTGCACAATTTTTTTGATATGTTTTTGTATCCGAGTGGCCAGAATTTTATTGAGGATTTTTGCATCTAGGTTCATTAGAGATATTGGTCTGTAGTTTTCTTTCTTTGAAGTGTCTTTGTCTGGTTTAGGTATCAGGGTGATGTTGGCCTCGTAGAATGAATTTGGAAGTTCTCCCTCTTTTTCTATTTCCCGAAGTAGCTTGAAAAGTATTGGTATTAGTTCCTCTTTAAAGGTTTTGTAAAACTCTGCTGTATACCCATCCGGTCCTGGGCTTTTTTTAGTTGGTAGTCTTTTGATGGTTTCTTCTATTTCCTCAATTGATATTGGTCTGTTTAGGTTGTCTATATCCTCCTGACTCAATCTGGGCAGATCATATGACTTCAGAAATTTATATATGCCTTCACTATCTTCTAATTTATTGGAGTATAAGGATTCAAAATAATTTTTGATTATCTTCTGTATTTCTGAAGTGTCTGTTGTGATATTGCCTCTTTCATCCCGTATGTTAGTGATTTGAGTTCTCTCTCTTCTTCTCTTCGCTAGCATGGCTAAGGGTCTGTCAATTTTGTTTATTTTTTCAAAGAACCAACTTTTAGTTTTGTCAATTTTTTCAATTGTTTCTTTTGTTTCGATTTCATTAATTTCAGCTCTGATTTCAATTATTTCTTCCCTTCTACTTCTTTTGCTGTTGTTTTGCTCTTCTTTTTCTAGGATTTTGAGATGAAGTATGAGATCATTTATTTGTTGGTTTTTTCTTTTTTTAAGGAATGAACTCCAAGCAATGAATTTTCCTCTTAGAACTGCTTTCAATGTGTCCCATAGATTCCGATATGTTGTGTCTGTGTTTTCATTTATCTCTAAGAATTTTTTAATTTCCTCCTTGATGTCTTCTATAACCCATTGATCATTCAGTAACCTATTGTTCATTCTCCAAGTGATGTATTCTTTTTCCTTCCTTCTTTTATCATTGATTTTCAGTTCCATTCCATTATGATCAGATAGGATGCATGGTATTATCTCTACTCCTTTGTATTGTCTAAGAGTTTCCCTGTGACATAATATATGATCTATTTTTGAGAAGGATCCATGTGCTGCTGAGAAAAAAGTGTAACTGCTTGATGTTGGGTGGTATATTCTATATATGTCAATTAAGTCTAGGTTATTAATTGTGTTATTGAGTTCTATAGTTTCCTTATTCAACTTGTGTTTGGAAGATCTGTCCAGTGGTGATAGAGGTGTGTTGAAGTCTCCCATGATTATTGTATGTTGGTCTATTAGACTCTTGAACTTGAGAAGAGTTTGTTTGATGAACATAGCTGCACCATTGTTTGGGGCATATATATTTATGATTGTTATGTCTTGTTGGTGTATGGTTCCCTTGAGCAGTATATAGTGTCCCTCTTTATCCCTTTTGATTAACTTTGGCTTAAAATCTATTTTATTTGATATGAGTATGGATACTCCTGCTTGTTTCCGAAGTCCATATGAGTGATATGATTTTTCCCAACCTTTCACCTTCAGCCTATGTATGTCTTTTCCTATCAAATGCGTCTCCTGTAGGCAGCATATTGTTGGGTCTTGTTTTGTGATCCATTCTACTAGCCTGTGTCTCTTGATTGGTGAGTTTAAGCCATTAACATTTAGGGTTATTATTGAGATATGGGTTGTTCTTCCAGCCATATTTGTTTATTTATGTTACTAAACATGGTTTGTTTTCCACTTTGATTATTTTCCCCCCTTTAGTGTCCTACCTCCCACTGTTGGTTTTCATTGTTATTTTCCATTTCCTCTTCCTGTAATGTTTTGCCAAGGATGTTTTGAAGAGATGGTTTTCTAGCTGCAAATTCTTTTAACTTTTGTTTATCGTGGAAGGTTTTAATTTCATCTTCCATCCGGAAGCTTAATTTCGCTGGAAACACAATTCTTGGTTGGAACCCATTTTCTTTCAGTGTTTGAAATATGTTATTCCAGGATCTTCTAGCTTTCAGAGTCTGTGTTGAAAGATCAGCTGTTATCCTGATTGGCTTACCCCTAAATGTGATCTGCTTCCTTTCTCTTGTAGCTTTTAAAATTCTCTCCTTATTCTGTATGTTGGGCATCTTCATTATAATGTGTCTAGGTGTGGGTCTCTTATGATTTTGCACATTCGGCGTCCTATAGGCTTCTAGGATTTGGGGTTCTGTCTCATTCTTCAAGTCTGGGAAGTTTTCTCGTATTATTTCATTGAATAGATTGCTCATTCCTTTGGTTTGAAACTCTGTTCCTTCCTGTATCCCAATGACTCTTAAATTTGGTCTCTTGATGTTATCCCATATTTCTTGGATGTTCTGCTCATGGTTTCTTAACAGTCTTGCTGAGCTGTCTATGTTCTTTTCAAGTTGAAATACTTTATCTTCATTGTCTGATGTTCTGTCTTCTAAGTGTTCTACTCTGCTGGTAGTATTCTCAATTGAGTTTTTAAGTTGGCTTATTGCTTCCTGGCATTTCTAGGATTTCTGTTTGTTTGTTTTTTATAACCTCTATTTCCCTGTATAGTTGATCTTTTGCTTCTTGGATTTGTTTATGTAATTCAATGTTGAAGTGATCTTTCATTGTCTGATTTTGCTGTCTGATGTCTTCCTTGAGACTCCAGATCATCTGAAGCATGTATATCCTGAATTCTTTATCTGACATTCCATCAGCTGCAGCTATTACCTCTTCTAACGTTGAGTTGACCTGCAATGCTTGTGGTCCTTTCTTTCCTTGTCTCTTCATACTGTTCGCGTTCCTTTCTACTTGGTGAAACTGTTGTGCTATTGAATTTTCCCCCTATATATTTATATTGGTCTTGTATAGTTGCAAAGTCTCCCTCGCAGGCGCGGGCGGTGGCTCTGCCCCTCCTCCAATTGGGGCAATGTGCCTACCACGTCGGCAGGCCGCTGGGCCTGCTCTGTCAGTCGGTAGCAGGTCCGCCGACCTTGCAGGCGCGGGCGGCGGCTCTGTCCCTCTGCGGGCCGCTAGGCTTGTTCTGTCGGTGGTCGCAGTTCTGCCTACTTTGCAGGCGCAGGCAGCGGCACTGCCCCTCTGCAGGCCTCTGGGGCTGTACTGCCAGTGGGTCGCAGGTCCGCCTACTTTGCAGACGTGGGGGGGGGGCGGCTCTACCCTTCCTCAGGCCACTGGGCCTGTTCTGTCTCTCGGTTGCAGGTCTGACCTGTTCTGATAGTGGTCACAGTTCCGACAACCTTGCAGGCGCGGGGGGGAGGGGGCGGCTCTGCCTCTCAGCAGGCCGCTGCTCCTCTTCTGCCGGTGGGTCGCAGGCCCGCCTACCTTGCAGGAGTGATTGGAAGCTCTGTCCCGCTGCTGGCCACTGGGCCTTTTCTGTCGGTGGTCACAGTTCCCCTACCTGGCAGGCGCGGGGGGTGGGGGGCGGCTCTGCCCCTCAGCAGGCCGCTGGGCCTGCTCTGTGCGTGTTCACAGTTCCCTCTACTATGCCGGCGCAGGGGGAGGGGGCGGCTCAGCCTCTCAGCAGGCGGCTGCTCCTCTTCTGCCGGTGGGTCGCAGGCCCGCCTACCTTGCAGGAGTGATTGGAAGCTCTGTCCCGCCCTGGGCCACTGGGCCTTTTCTGTCGGTGGTCACCCTTCCCCTACCTGGCAGGCGAGCTATTTTACAGTATTTAAACAGAAGGCTCAAGCTGGCTGGCTACAATCTACATAAAATATTTTATTTTGGTTTTAAAAAATGAATATGTAAAATTATTTTATTTCTCCAAAGTGCATTTAAATATTAGATAAATGTTTCTTCTAAGTAAACAAGTGTTTGATTTCATTATCTTTAAATTATTTTTGTTCTGCTTTAGAAATGTAGTTGTAATTTTAAGAAGTTATTTAAAAATATATTAAATAGGTTTTTAAGTCATTAATAGCATGTGTATATAATTAATAGACTATTTTAATTCTTTATTTTAATTTTAAGAAAATTCTTATTAGCTTCTTACTTAACTTCATATGGAGTATTTATATATTATCACCTTATTAATACTTATTCTGTAATTATTATAATGTTGTTACATCTTCTCTGAAAAAGCAGAGGAGGATCAAGTATAACACATAATGCAGTACCTAATAATAAGGCCAGCATACAACTTGCACTCAATAAATTCTGTTAGTGGTCATAATATTTCATTATACTCTTAAGTCTAGTAAGATATTAGAGCACATTAAAACACAGAGGGAAAATATTGGGTGACCCTATGACTATTACTTCCTATATTACTTTATCACTCTTTACATATTTACATATATAATATAATTATTCTACAGACCTAGGGAGGTGAAAAATCTATAGCTCTAGTTCAAATAGAGTGATTTTATAGTCTAGCAGTAATAATTAGAAACCTTTACATTTGTTATCCACTTTCCACTAGCATATTCTGACAATGCAAAAATAACCAGTGCTGCTCTGGAAGGGCAAGAGGAGTCACCACAATTGTTTTCCTGATGCCACTATGATATATAGCACAAATAGGTAAGAGCACTGTGATTCTGAAAAGAAATTATTTCATATTCTATGCTATATCTTTTCGGTTGTTAGCAATCTAGAAGCTGAACAAAGTAAATACGGGAAGATAAAGAAAAGTTGATTGTAAACTACTACTGCATCTTGCTTATTTTTAAAAATTTGAAACATACCATCAAATAAGAGAGAATCTAATCTCTTCTCCCCAACCCACACCCGATCTCCATGTATGTATTATGAATTTAGTTAATTAAATGGAATACACTAGAGAAAACTAAATAATAAAGTTGACATTATAATAGTTCAGGCACTACTCGAGAAATAAAAGCTATAAAAATTTAAACATGAGCTAGGAGAGTATGAAGAGAAAAAGACTGATGCCATCAATTGGGATTCACATCATCATATTCCTATATTTATGGTAAACCTGCCCATATTCCTACCATGACATTATTCATTGAAATTCTCTTCTGGGCATAAACAGCATGCTTTAAAAATGCAATTTAAAGCTAACCAGATAAAAAATGATCCTTTAAGTGATTTTCCCTTAGGCTGTAAATTAACTTAGGAGCTATTCTATATACCCAAACTCTAGTTTTAGACAAACACACTTTTCAGATTCTTAGACATTTTGTCTCTTCAAGAGTGTAATCAAAGTCACTTTTGTGGCATTAACAAATCAATAACTCAGAGCATAGTTTTGACCTTCTGCTGCCATTCTCAGATGGTTCTAGGTACCCATCTTGTTCCTCCACTCACTAGTTAACTAATTTTGGTACATAAGTTTTATAGAGATAAGATATTGTTGGAAATAAAGGAGATAATGTGTGTAAATTGCTCATCCTGGAGTCTTTCATGTGCTAGTAGTAGTCATGCCACCCCTAACTCAGATCCTCCAATGCATCTTCAGTAGCTTCATGATGTGCACCAACACCTTACCATAGCCAAAGAAGTACCATCATCTCGGTCTCTCTGTAACTCTTCACCTTCACTTTCTACCATTTGATCACTCACATCTCCTTGTTGCAGCCACAACACATTATTTGTTCTTCAAATTGTTCTTGCTGTCTTGGACTCCAGTGCTTTTGCTCCTCCTTGATGATTGCTCTTTCTAGATTGAGCTCTGGCTTTTCACCCTGAGAAGCCTTACATAACTCACTTGTGCTGAATTGGGATCCCTTCTCCAGGCCCTCATGGAATCCTTTGCATATCTTTAAGATGGTTATATGACACTAATCTAGTATTTTGCTTCCCGCAAATCTAGATTGTAAATTAGGGGAACAAAAACTATAGCTCTTATTACTTTTTATCCCTAGGGCCTCACAGAATATGATACAGAACATTAAGTGCCATGTACATTTTGTTGAATGAGTTATTATTGTACCCAGTCATTGGTGAGTATGGGACCTTTCAACCAAGAAAGGATTTTTTTCTCTATATAACAACTGAAGGAATTTTTGTCCTGAAATTATGATTATTGAAATTTAAAGCTGAAATCAAATAATTTTTTAAATACTTAGAATTTACTTTTTATCAAAGTAGATTTCCTTCTCTACAAGGCCCCAAAGGAACCCAAATGACTTACTTAGATTTTGTACAATGAGTTTTTCTAAGAGTATATTTCTCATTTAATAATGAAATACTAAAAATGTCAGACTTTTATATGTTGAGTAAATTTCTTCATCTATAAAATAAGAAAACAAAGCTTGCTAATTGTACCTGGCTGTGAAATAAATTTGTGGTAAATAATACCTTTAAAGGTAAATACAATGAAACCCCCCAAATAGCCTGACCTAACTCTTCCTTAAACCAAATTCTGCTTGTATTGACTGATGCTTAACATTTGGTTATGAAACATCAGTCAGCAGGACTATGGTAGGGATATTTCTTTGAATATTTTTATATTGATTGTATTGTGGTTTTGTAATCATTATGTTCTTTTCCCAATAATTCAATCTCCAGTTTGAGAAGTTATGATTCAGGATTATAAATTATTATCATTAATATTAAACATCCACATAACAAGTATTCATTTTGACTCGTTAGTTTACTTTCATTCCTACAACTATATTCCTTAGTGAATAGGCCTGTGCCCTTCCACTTTGTAGTTAGATACAATCATAACAAAGAAGTACTTATGGGTCGATATTCTTCATCAATGTAACAAAATAATAAAACATTCATAGAATTTAAAGCAGCTTCCCTTCCAGCTGGAGAAATTGTGACCTATTTCATGGTCTTACCTGTAGCACTTTAGAATAACACAAATGATAGAACTTTGCAGGATGATGGACTAATTAAAAGACCAGGTTTTAGAAGAAGATAACCCTCAATTTCAAATTTTACTTTAACTTCTTACCATATGCATAAACTTCAACAAATTCTCTACTCTTCTATGCTTCTGTTTTCTTATTTTTTAAATGAGGAAAGTAATGCTTGTCTCATTGGATGTGAAAATGTTTGAATGAGATAATTCATGTAAAATACTTCATTTCAGGCATTTATTAGGGGCTCAGTAAATGGTAGCTATTATTGTTGTTATCCACAAAGAATTACCATAATAAATTTTCTTTTCCTGAATTTTTATAGTTTAACAATGATAGGAACAGATTTTTATTATTATTATTATTATTAGATATTTGGACTTTTTTCCCATAGAATTACACTACGTGAAAGTGTTATGTATCATCCTGACAAAGATAGTAGCAAGATGGATTTCTGAAAGTTAAAAGGAATTCCATAATAGAGCTGGGTTTAGAATGAGATAGAAATTTCAAAACCTGTGTGGCATGATGTTGGACCTCACTCCCTTCATTTCCCATTTTGGTTTTCAGTACATTGAGGCAATGCAATTAACATGAATTTCTAATTAAGACCATGCATCTTTATATAAACTTATAATGTGAACTTGGGTGGAATGTAGCTCCTCATTCTGATTTTATTGACCTGAGATAACAAGCCAAAGCTGCACAATTTTGAACTAACAGCTCAAATAATTTGCTCATGGTTTCATTCTCTTCCAAGTTTTCATTAGTACCATATCACTGTGCCAAGACTGGTTAACAATTAGGCTAACACCATCCATTGAGACTCTGTGTGATAGTGTGAGTGATGAATTCTGCATAAAGGGACTGATTTGGGCCACATTATGATTGTGATAGAGCAAACGTCTCATGGAAATATTTAATGATGGCACAGAAACATGAACTTGAACGACTGTATGAATATTTACATGAACAGAATCCTATTTGGAGAAGCTATTAAAAATTTGGGACACCTGGTTTTAAAACATCAGGTCAAATTAGAATGGTCCTAAATGAACATCTTATTTTATTTCATTGTGTAAAACTTACTTTCATCTCCTGTTTCAAATTCGAACTTCTGACTGTAGCCACTGTATCCTGTTGCGGTCCTCACTCGGATATGAAATATGTACTTGGTGGCTGGCTTGAGACCTGTGATGATGACACTGGGGGCCTTGGACCTCGTGGATGAATAGGTGAGCTGCTCATGCTCCTGGGGACAGAGAAAAAGAAAGGAAATAAAGCAACAGGATCCCACCTTTTCCCAGAGACATTCCTAAGTTAAACTGAGGAACTATGCTCTGAATATTGGAAACATTGATTAAAAAGAAGTAAAAGCATGGTTTTCCATAATTTAGCATTTAATAGTTCACCGTTATGATATATGTGATATGGCCTCGATTTGGAAATTTATTAAGGAAGATAGTTACTCTTCTAGAAACTGCACTTGGGTTGTTGGTGATCTAGATTTCTTATCCAACTCTAAGTAATGGTGGTGGCATGAGAGGACATTTACACAGAATGGCAGCTGCATCTTGAATACAATGGGCACATCAGATCAGAACATGCCAGCAGAGTGCCAGGAGCAGAGAGGGAGAATTCAGGTACCCGCTACTCACTTCTACCCGCAGGTAGTGCCAAAATGCCGGCGCTATCCGTGGGTAGACCTGTGGGTGAAAGGAAAAATAAATTAATTGTTTTTAAAGTTTGAAATCTTTTATCCAGAAATCAATTGCTTTGATCTGTAACTCAGTGATTCATCAGTAGTTGTAACTGAAGCTAAGCCAACTTTAATAAATAAAAGGATTATTTTTTTTTCCCTTGAGGGAGAATTGACTCCTTCCCTATCTATATTCCTATATTTTTAAACATGTGAAAGTTACATAGTAGTTATGAGATAGAATTTAAAATAATCTTCCCATGAAGGAACACTGAAGATATGGAAAGGTATGAAAGGCTTAGCATACCTATGGGATCAGAGGCAGGGCCGCAGGCTTGGTGTTTCTTAACCTGTGTTAACTAAACTACTTCACCTCACTAAGGGCAACAGGATTTGCCAGGGTGTTCTGAATGATCTAGTCAGACAGTGTCCTTTATGTGACTTTCTTGCCCATTATTTTAGTTCACTTAACCTGTCCTTGTAAGGATTGTCCACAAGATGCTGGTTGTGGGACAAATTAAACTTGATACTGTTTTTGTATTATAAAGTCATTACACAATTACTTAAAAGTGACATGCTAAGTTATCAGACAATAACTTATAATGATATTTTAGTAAGATATCTGAAAGACATTGAACAGAGTGAGCACCTCTAATCTGAAAATCGAAAATCTGAAGTGCTCCAGAAACAATTATTGAGTGTTGATGTACTGCCACAGATGGAAAATTCCACCTCTGACCTTATTTGATGTGTCACAGTCAAAATGCAAGTGCGCTGCTGGGTGGAATGGTGCATACCTGTAATCCCAGCAGTTTAGGAGGCTGAGGCAGGAGGATTACAGGTTCAAAGCCAACCTCAGTAAAAGAGAGGTACTAAACAACTCAGTGAGACCCTGTCTCTAAATAAAATACAAAAAAAAAAAAAAAGGGCTAGGGATGTGGCTCAGTGGTTAAGTGCCCCTGAGTTCAACCCTTGGTACCAAACAAACAAACAAACAAAAAAACCAAGTGCACTAAAAATATTGTATCAAATTAACTTCAAGCTATGTGTATAAGGTATATGAAACTTAAATGATTTTTGTGTTTAGACTTAGGTCCCATCCCAAAGTATCTTATGTATAGGCAAACATTCCAAAATTGAAAAAAAAAATCTTTCATACTTCAGGTACCAAGAATTTTGATCAAACCAGGTCAACAAGTTTTTAAGTTATTTTTTCTATTCTTTTCATAAATCTCACTCAAAACTTTCAGGGATGAAAGTGACTTTCAAAGCCTAACCAAATCACTTATTTGATGTTTAAATCTGTCTATAATATTCCCATTGAGATTTCATTTATGGTTTGCCTGAAAACTACAGCTATTCAGGAGTAGTCAGGGAGATCCAGACTAACAAACAAAGTTATAAAAATCTACACATACAATATGCCAACTTTCATGTATTTGCCGGTGATGCTTTAAGATTTAGAACTATGAAAATCATTTCCCTTAAGCTACTGAAAAAAAGTTCTTATCTTAAAGATCATTTTTAAACTTTATGGCCTTATTTGTCAGAACTTTATATTCTATATGGTTGTTCAGTGTCAAACTGAAGAATCTAATTTGCTATCTCTACCCAAAATAATAAAACTGTTTATTGAATAGGAAATACAAAGAAAAATGTGTTAATGACAGCAATATTTTGACTAAAAAAGACAAAACAGAAAAATTGCAACTTATATTTATTGCTGTGTAATTTTGAGAGTAGAAAGCAAATAACTATTTACCTACCAATCATAAACTCTAAAGAAATAAAACAAGGCCTCTAAATCATTGATGGCCATAATCATCTACAAAGGGTTGAAGGAAGGAGTTGGCTAATATCAAGGCCTTTATAATGAAAGAGATTAAACCCATATTATAGAGAAAAAAGTAGACTGTTAGAAGAAATGATATTGCTTCTAGAATAAATTTTCGGAACATTTGAATTTTTACATCCTATATGCAAGAGGAGAATATCCACTTTTCATAGAATTTTCTGCAACATAAGAGTTATGGTGTATTTTGAATGCTGCCTCACAATATGAAATGAGTTGATAACTGAGAGATAAATTGTAAAGTCATGAAAAAGGCATTGAATTCTATCCCTGAACCGAGGAGGTAAGAATTCAAAAGTTTACTCTTAGAATAGCCTCCATAATAATTACACATTATACCTTTTTTGCTTCACAAATACACAGCTGAATAGTAATTTCCTATTTAGTAAACTTACAAGGAGTAAAGGACACCTTCTGCAGGTAGCTTTTAGCTTTTCTGCTGTTATATATTCAAGTGCATTTGTAGCTACATCCCCAGAATAAAAATGCTCCAGCAGGAAGGGTGCTGAAACGGGTCCTCAGCCAGACGCCACCAGCATGATGGTAGCTGCCTTCTTCTACATCTTCTATCTTGCTAGCCTGTCGCAGAAGAGGCCTCACAAAGCAGTCTCTCACTGGGAGTTCTCTCACAGTACATAGCAGCCCTCTGTCCTTCTGGTGTTTTTAAGCTCTTGGGAAAACCGAGTTAGCTTTCATCCATGACAAGCCCAGGACACTATTAACTCAGAGCTATGGCTAATTGCCTTTCGGCTGACACATCAACTCCAATTCAAAGTAGCTGTCAGTAGGTAGAGACCATGCTTAGCACAGAGCCATCGAGCTCCCAGTACTCATTCTGGCAGGCTGAATTATGAACATGTTTTAACAGAGTATATGTGCATGCTTTTCTGGAGTTTGTACCGTAAGTTTGTGTCCTAATGGAACTGCTAATTGAATGACAGGTATACCATTAACAATGCTTAGTAATACGTTCTATTGTTCATGAAATTTTCTGACGTGCTTTTCATCTTTGCTGAATCTGTAGTAAAATTCCTCTATCACCCTTAATATTATTTATTTTTGTATTTTATTTTAATAATCAAACTTTCCAGACATTTGAATGAACATTTGGCTTTGTTTCCCTCTCTATTGTTCCTCTGTTTCCTATTACATTTAATACCTGCTTTTACTATAAATTATTTTCTTCCCCCTTTTTACTTTCTTTGTGTTAATTACATTGCCTTCTAACTCCTTATGTTTCATGCTTAGCTTATTAGCACATTGATTTCCACATACAATTTAAATTTACCAATTTCACACTTAAGTGACTGCAATGGTTATATCCATATGTTTTCATATGGTGTATTATCTATCGTTTCTAAGTATTTACTAATTTTCAAAAAATATGATTTTTAAAAATTCTCTGTGTAAGATCCAGGATTATCACTTGCAATCTCTTCTGGGTCAGGACAGGTTGTCAGGTAGCAAATAAATTACATAAAGTTTTTAGTTCTAAAAGCTTAACTCCATGGGTGGCAAAGCACATTGAACTACGGATAGATAAAGAGGGTGCTCATTGGCCCCAGGGCACCTGCAGTCACACTGTAATGCTTGCCCTACCTCTCCTTGGATTAAGATAGTGACAACTGTGGGGATATAGTAACAATCAATTTTAATATATTGTTATGAATATCATTTCCTAAAATAAAATATACAGTTTTTATTTTATATGTTCACATGTACACATTTCAAAAAAATATTTCGGAACAAATAATGTACATGTAGGGCATTGTCAGACAGGGCATATATGTATCGTTCTCTGGAGAATTTGACCTTTACTTATGGTTCTCTTCCTATGGGAAGATCCTGGAGCTTCAGCTCAGGCACTGTTCCTTTCCAGGTGCTGAGAATCAAGCTGCTGGGAGTCAAACTGGAACAATAAGATTTACCTAGAATACTCAATTCAGCTTTATGTTCGTAGGCACCAGTTTTTTCACAGACACTAAAAAGGATGCTCCTCCTTGAGTTTGGATCCTTTGGCACTGGATTTTCAAACTATAAATTTGTGAAAAACACTAGCTCAGGTGCTGAGTCCCTCCGCTGTATCAGTCTACAATCAGGTAACATGGCCTGAGTCCATGGGGAGCAACACATGCAGAATTCTGGATTGGAATGCTCCTATCTTGGATGTGATTATGATTCTGTTGTGTACCTTGGTATGACACCTTCAAGAGTTTGATGTATTCATATAATAAATTAAATAAATTAAAACCCATATATTCTAGAGCCATTTGCTGAATTCTCACTATGTATGAGGTTTTAGGGCACCCTCATAGATTTTGGCTTACATAGTCACCAAAGTTCTACCCACCAACTGAATTCTATAATTATTTATATGCCAGAAAGGTAGGCCCCTTCTCTTCTGCTGTGAGCCATTAGAGGGCTAAGGAAAATATTAAAGATCTTCCTGTCATGGCCTGCTGTGACTTTCTCACATCCTTGATAGAACATCTGTAGAATGCATACTCTTTGAAGGGTTTAGCTCACTCTGAACAATTCAGAGACATTTATTTATCTCAAGGTTATCATTCCTTCCCTTTTGGGAGGGGGCAAAGTGTCCATGACAGGATCACTAAGTCACACAGTTTGTTAGAAGTGAGCTTTCTTTGTTCTAACTTGTATTTAAAGAGTCTCACTGGGAATAAGACTTTAGAGTTTAACTCCTAGAAAGGACACTCTGCTAGAGACTTCCCAGTCGGGACCCTCATAAGCTGTCCTAGGATTTCCCAGTTACATGACTTGGTGCTGGTGTTTCCCCTGATCTGGTGATATATTTTCTTCTCTTTTTCTCTCACCTATCATAGTGAGATTTTTACTATAAGGAGTTCATTGAATTTTTTTTGGTTCTAATGTGTGATCAATATGTGTTAAGGCTTTGCAATATTTGAAAATAATAGATGAAATTTCAGAATTTTAGAAAAAATACATTCATATTCATTGGGGAAATTAAACCTCTTAAAAGATTCTTTATTAGTCAGTGTTTATGAGATGTTTTATAATCTTCCTGTTGACTGTATATTTTTCAATCATGACTCATATTTTAGATTAAAATACATTTAAGATTGGCATTTTTAATATTATAATAGATATTATACAGAAGGAAAACCTAGGCATATTAATTTTTTTTTAAAAAAACCCTCTTCATTCTTTAACTCTAAGCAGTCTGTAGCATATTCTTTTATAAGATCTGTTTCCCTCTTCCAGTTATTTCAATGTCTTTAATACATATCTCTAAGTAGACTGCAATTTTCTCAAATATGAGTTGAATGTTTTCCTCAAAAAATAAAACAAAGCAAAATGAAAAGTCAAAGGAGCTCTGGATATATAGCAAATGTCAGTTGATTGATATCCAGAAAGGAAAACCTAAACCATTTAACACAGGATGCGTCCAGTACAGCTCTGGTCACATATCACTGGTAATTGGACTAACGAAACTGCTGCTTCAATGTAGCTGCACATGCTGGGAAGACTTCTAGCTCACATTGTATTTCCTGGGATCACATATACCCCATTAGCAGGCACAGATGGGGCCCATCATCACAGAAATGAGAGCAAACTAGAAAGATCACAGATTTCTTCTTAGTGATTGATAAGGAGCAACAAAAAGAGAAACTGCATTGAAATTGAATGACCTCAGCTTTCCTGGTTCCAGCCATCCTGAGGTTGAGAGGTTCTACTCTGCCTTGAAATCTACATTTTGGACATCCATAATAATAGTCACAGATGTGTTCTGTTGCCAGAAACCAAGAAAGCTGCATATTTTTCATATTCATTAAAATGCACAACACAGAGTAATTTGAGGAGGCAAGTGGTTAAAGTTCATTGGTAGGGTGACCTAAGATAGTGGATAGGGTGTTCTGAACTGTTTTCCTTAGATAAAAATTAACCACTGCTATGTCAAAATTTAAAAATATGCAAAAGCAAGAAAAACACAGAAACAATTATTCTAAATACACAAGTACATTCTGACTGTACTTGTGGAGAAGTATCATTTAGTATACTCTGGCTATAATTTACTTCAATCAACTCTTGATTATTCTCAGTAATCCAAAATAAATGCTTTTTGATACATTTCTTCTAATATGTATTTTATTGCACCTAAAGTGAAAATTAAATGCATTCCCTGAAGATTAAATGATGAGCAACAGTAGAAGATGGCACAAAAGCATATCTGATGGCAGAGGAAAATTGATATGGAATTAAACATTTATAACTCATTTTCACAAAGAAGATAACCTGGACATAAATAAGTAACTGTGTCAAATAGTGCCTATATTTACTGTTAGGTAAATGGTCAAATTATTATAGTGTGACCTTTAGAAACCAAGTTTAGGTGTTAGAATGAATCTAATGGATACCTAGTTGTTAGTTCATTAGTGAAAAATAGAATATCTGTATCCATATAAAAGGATGGGGCTTTCTGTAAGGATGAAGCAAAATAACATGTACAACTCTTACATGTACAGCTTCAGCAGACATGTAAGCTAGCATTATTTCTTTATTTAAGAAGCAATTTTCAAGAGGTAGTGCTAAATTTAATCCAAGGCAATGTTAGGTTTATGATTTCAAGTAATCTTGCAGATGCTGTGAGAGGTCTTTTAAAAAATGTGTAGTTATTTTGCTCATCTGTTAACCTTTATATCCCCACTGTTTAAAACAGTATTCTTAGGCCTAGCATATTGTAGGCTCTCATGATACATGATCCAGATGATTGAATGAAGAAATTAATGAATTAATTGCTCCATACATTTAGCTTTTAAGTTCTTAAATATTGTTATAGAAATTTAAAGTAAGTTTGCATAATTAATTACAATCCAGATGAGACATGAGAATACTGTTTTTGGTGGCTTTTAATGCTTCCATAATCAAAATGCAATAATATTGTGTCAGATAGCCAATTTGTTTTCTTAGGAACATTATGGAGAATATTTAAGATTTTACTTGCCAAAAATAATTTATAAAACCATATATATTAAAAGAAACCTCAAGATTTGTTCTGAAGTATTTTTTAATACATATTTTTGGTATTTATCAGTTTTAACTTTTCCATTTGTATTCATGTAATCTACCTTCATATAGGTGGAATATTGATTTTTATTTTACTCTACCATTCTATATTTATTTATCAAGGTGTTCAAGTAAAAATGAAATCTTTAAAGCTGAATACTTGTCCCTAAAGAAAGTTCCTTTATTCCCAAATCCCTTCATAATATTCCTTAAAAAGTATATTATAGAGAAACAATTTTAAATTTGTCACTCCTTAAAGTTTTATATAATTTATCAGAATTTTAAAATCATGTAAATTTGGTGATAAGAACAATATACTAATAGAAAAAGTAGAAAATATAAATATCAGAAGTGAAAACCCTCATGGAATTCATATTTATTAGAGTCTTGAGAATAATAAAAATATTTTATCTAAAATGGGGAAATCACATTCATTAGAAGAATATTTGAGGATTACACAAAGTATAAACTACTATTTTTAGAAAAGTCTAAAAATTTCTACTGACAGTAACGTTTAGGTCAAATTATAAAATTACTACATAAAAGCTAGATAAAAAATAACATTTATTATAAAAACTAACATAAGTTAGCAATAAATACCATAGAGAAAAACAAAACCCACCAAATATCTTTGGAAACATCAGTGTGTGTATGTTGAGTTCCTTAAATTTAAGTGGTATTAAAAAATGTTGAACTGAACATATGCTAAGTTAAATCATTACAACACTGACATGGCTCTTTGATTAATTTTACCCCAAGTATTGGATGTGATCTTTCAAAAAGTAAATTAGAGGAAATACTACATTTTTAGAACAATGTAGCTGGGTGCTTTGGTACATGCCTAAAATCCCAGCTACTCAGGAGGCTGAGGATTCACAAGTTTGAGGCCACATTGGGCCACTTAGGGAGAACTTAAAATAAAAAATAGAAACACCTGAAGATGTAGCTCAATATAGCTGGGTCCATTCTCAATACTGCCAAAAAAAAAAAAAAAGCAATTATGCTTTTTCATAATAGTGATAACTGACTGGATTGTAGGATAGATAAACAAAGGATAGCAAAGAACAAATCTATGAAAATTAAATAAATAACACATGCAGATTGACTGCTCTCCAAAAGTACTTCTTTGTTGGTAGAGTTTCTGAAATAACTAAAGTCAATAATAAGTAAGACAAAATGGATAAGATTTCACTAGATTTCCCATTAGAATGCCAACAGATCATGAGAATATATTTTGTAAAAAAAAGTTTCCACTAAATATTATCAGTTGCAAATATAGATATTTTTACCATTTCCCAATCAGCTATAAGAAAACTTGATGTTTGAGTTTTGTCTTGAATTAAAAAAAGAAGCAGAAATTCATTCAAATATTCAAGCAGGGGAATTATTTAGCCTCTTTGAGAACAGGGTTGGGGATACTTTTAAATATATTCTGTTGTCAGGGTGAATTTTTATTATATCTGTTTATGAATCTTAATTACTCTCTGATGACACACATTTGTTTTGTTCAAGTGTAAAACAAATATATGTGTTAATATTGATCTACAAAACTACACAGTGTAAGTTTCAAGAAATGCAGCTCCTCCACACCCCAACTGAGATTTGAAACTTTCTTTATCAGTGATAATGGTCTTGACTTGAAAAGTGTCCTATTGTGCTCTAAATAACCCAATACTTTTAGGTAATGATCTAGCTCAGTTATTGATTTTAAATTTCATGGGAGGATATTGTATGGGCATCAGATGAATACCTTAAGATTTATTTATTTATTTTTATTAGAGCACTACAGTTATACATAGTCATTGGGTTCATCTCAACAAATTAATACATGAGATTTAATTTCAGTTCATGTTTCCCCCTTTTTTCCTTTCCTCCTCCTTCCCCTCATTCTTCTTCTTCTATTCTATTGAGCTAATATCTCAAGATATGTGATTAAATACAATTTAAAAAACATTTTTATCAAGATACTGAAATGGGGAACTGAATAGCTCATCACTGAGGTAAAATAATATAATACTAATAAATAGATTGCAGTAGTTGACACATTCCCACAGACTACACCCACACACAAAAAATGTTTTTCTAGTTTAGGTGTGGGTGTTTGAAACCAAAGGATATTTAAATATGTAAATGATTGCAGAGAGTTTTAAATGCTAGTAGAGGAATTCAAAACAAAGCAAGGTGATTTTCTAGAAACATTATATCAATCTGTATTATTATCAAACAATGAACACATTTACTTTTATATGTAAAGTGGTTTTGAAATCGAATTGGAAAGAGAATTACGAATGATAAAGCAATAAGTTAAATTTAGGGTAAAGATGATTCCACTATAGTGAAAAGGTAGTCAGAAAAGTTGCTCATTTTAATGTTGGAGGCTGGGGATGCTAGTAATAGTTTCTCTTTCCTTGAATATGCAGAAGTCACCTTATTTTAAAATTTGGATAATTTGATCATATTATATTTTATTTGTTGTAAATACATTGGCAAAACCCAATGTATTATACAGACTCAAAAAACTGAAAAATTCTGTGGAAATTTTTTTCTTTTCACTACTCTTTTCTTCATTTTTCCTTTTTTTTGACTTATGAATTATCTTTTTATGATTAACATTTATGATTTTTTCATCCTACAATATTTCTATGTACACAATTATTTAAATCTGCTTTGAATTTTTAGAATGTTATACATATTCAAATTTAATGAATTTGTTTTGACCCAGAATTGAAAAAAAATATTTTTAAATTGCTAGAAATGAGAAGTAAAGCAATTAATGTACTAATATGAGGCCTAAAATAAACTAGTATGAAAAATAGATGGTTGCGCATTGTTATACTTCTTTTTTTAAAAATTTTACCATTCATTTTAATTGTGAAATATCAGCTTTCAGTGCATATGTCAGAGCCGTTAACTCTTGTGCAGACACCTCAGATTTACAACGTTCCTGCTCTGAAGCTCATGCCTGTGCAGGTATTTTGTTCCCACTGGAGCAACAGAAGTGCTGCCCTGAAACCATTTGGCAATTTTATTTGATTTCTCAAAAGGTTCTTCCCATCCTACCAGCACCTTCTCCAAAGCTGGTCAATGAGTTGGGAAGGAGTGGGAGCAAAGGGCTCTGGGTTTCCCTGCCTCTGTTCTCCTCCTATATGACCATGTTCAGCAAAAGTGGTTGGCTGATAGGTCGATGTCCTCTTCCCTTGAATCTGATCTAATTTATGACTGATTTAAACAGTTAAGTAAGATGGAAGTGATAAGCTGCCAATTTCTGGCCTAGCCTCTAAGAAAATGCATTTTCCACTTGTTTTCTTGGAGCTCTGTGTTGCAATCTAAGAAACATAACTAGCCAGAGAGTGCAGAGCTATAGGAACCCAAGATAGCCATGTGGATGGAGAAGCAGCCCAGGAGAGAGTGAGATGGAAAGGAGGCGGATAGGGAGAAAAGGAGGGAGAAAAAGAGCAAGAGAGGGGCAGCAGGATGGGAAGAAGGGAAGGGGAGAGTGAGAAATAGAGATAAAGACAGAGATGGGGAATCAGAGAGAGAGAGAGAGAGAGAGAATATGAGGGACAGAGAGAGAAAGAAAATATGAAGATGAAGATCAGATGACATGTGGCTGGTCCCTGTGCATTCCAGTTACCAGCCAATTTTCTATCATGCCACCTGAGGTCCCAGATTATTAAACAGAGATTAGATGCGTCTCCTATGACCTGTTGCAATATCTGACTCAGATTCATGAAATATAACATTTATAAATTGCAATTTTTAAGACATTATATTTTGGGGTAATTTGTCACGTAGTAAAAGATAACTGGAAAAACAAATTAAATATGTTTGTTTTATACTCCCCTAATCTAATATGTAATAGTTCATTGGTCCTACCTTCTGTCACTACATTGGCTAATGGCACATACCAAAAAATTAATTAACTTAAATATGCCAATTGTCTAATTCTCTGAAATAGTTTGATTTTTTAGCCTGAAATGACAAGTTAAATTAGTCAAAACAAATCAATTAAAAGTATAAAGAGAACATAATGTAGCTAAATAAAATTTTAAATGTTAATACTGCTTACCACATTGCTAACACTAAGCACTCCCAATATCCAGAAAATCCTTAAAGCTACTGTGTAAAGTACAGATGACATAACTGAGGTATAGAATGACAAAGTATTACCAATGTCACTCAATTAGTTAGTCACAGAACTGAGATTTGAACTTGACTGGAATTCCAAAGAGAGTGCAGCTCCAGATTTTATGCTGCTACTTATTGCACTATGTAGCTTCCAACATCAAGTAATAGGAAACAGTCAAATTCACTAACAACTTTATATATTAAACATGCTAGAGATTATGTAACAATCTCAATAGATTGACAAGCACAGATGTGAAAGAAAAATCAGTTAATATCGATTTTTATATACAGAAGCAAACCACAGTCCTAATTGTAGTGTAAGAACTCTGAAATTCAAAGTACTTAGTTTAACAAAGGTTTAAATCAATTATGTTTTCTATTTCATGAAGTTTTGAGTCCTTGTTAAATACTACTATTGGACTCAAAACACAATTCACCTTCCTTTTACCTTTTCACCGTTCAAGCTATTTACCTATCTTTTTTACCTTTTCAGAGAAGAGGCTCATTAGGAAGAATGAAACTGCTATTTCTTCTACACAGCAATTTAATTATTTATCTACGCTCTGGCAAACAGGAAAGAATGAGCCAAACTAATATCCTTTATTTCCACTTTCATTTTAGTTTTTCCATCACAATGAGTTCAGGAGAATACCCATGATGCCTGCAAAGAGACTATGCACTTCTCAACACTTTAAACGGATTTCAAATCCTGTTGAGTTTTCAACAGGATTATCAATATTTACTGACAAACTGAATGGTCTTACTAATTGAGGTACTGGATTAGAATCCACAAAAACAGGGTTATCTTTCTGTGACTCACAAGACAGGTCAACTTAACCATGTCACCTTATGACTGAGCCACAGCCTGCTCAGATGAAAAATGGGGATAAAATCTTGGCTGCATCCACACTTTGGAATAGTTATGCATCAAATAATAATATGTATGAAATGATTTCTAAACTGAAAATTATCTTCAAACATAAGATATTACTGCTGCTTTTGTTAATATATTTAAATAGATATCTGTGTTGCTGGTAGAAGCATAAGACATATAATAATGAACTTTATTTTGAGTTAGTGTATGGAAATTACATTGGTTATTTGGTAATTTAATCTCTGAGAATCACAGAAGTTTTCATCTTTTAATTCCATGTCAGTAGTTAGCATAACTCAGTCAAGTGCCCTGGGGTCTGGCACATTAGATGATTGTGTATAGTTAAGAACTTAAGTGGGTATAACATCAACATCTAAAGATTTCTTCAGGTGGCAGATTTTTCTTTAGTTATTTGGGTCTCTGTTCAATTACCTGAGCTTGAAGGCATGACCATCTGACTCTTACTAAAGTATCCCTTATTGGTACAACAGGATAATCCCTGAATATTTTATGTTTGGGAGTTTAGAGGGACTATACATCTGGCATCTACTACTATCTCTTTGCCATGCCAAAGATGAAAACAAAGAAACAAACAAACAAAAAACCTTCACTCCTATGGTGAACCACAATTGAACCAACTCTTCAGAACTACATGGTGGTCTTTGTAAAACATAAAGTTGTTAAATCTGCTAAGATAAAAATATTTTCATGCATAATTCACTAAATGAGAATTATCAAGGAGTTGTGGGTAACATGAGTTGTAATACCTATACACATTTAGGAATAACTAAATTAGGTAGGACAGAAAAATTTTAACTCATCCACTTTGCTGTGTTTTTTCCATGATATCACAAGAATCCAGGGACATATGGAAATGATGATTGCATTGATTACCTTCTTTAAATGTCCTTGTATAAAATGAAGGATCAAATGCAGGTATTGGGAGCAATTTGCTTTTGCCAACTGAAACTTAGCCCCAAACCATTAATTTATATTGCATTCAATCATGAAAAATTGCAGAATACTTCTTCACGTAAAATTTTCCATTTTTTTTTCATTATATACAAGATTTTCTGTTACTGAAATTTTAAGGAAGGTCTAAATTAATTCCAATTCTTATTTTTTAAAAATCTTCTGTGGGCATGCTGGTATTTCTAATAACATTTATGTGATCTTTCTAATTAAAATATACATATATGTGAATATTAATCTTTTTGACATAAATTAGGCAATGAAATTTCAAGAATAAAAATGTAAACAAATTCAAGTAGCATAAAAAAATTACCAAGAATGTGAAAACTACTAATGAAAAACATCAAAGAATCCTTATAATAATAAAATTATTTTCAGTTTCCATTGATATATTCAAATAAATGAATATAGATGTCCTTTATTCTTGTTTTTATTTCCCCTAAGAAAATCAGATCAGTATGTATTCCACAAGGTCACTGCAAATACATGATATTAAACACAGCCAAATTCTGTAGCAACATAAATGTTTTTATGAGCAGCAGGTGTATTCTTTGAAAGACTGTAAAGCTATTAACAGCTCAGTAAGGAGTACATAATAATAGGTTGTTAACTCAGCCTCCCTTTCAAGAGTACTGAGGAAGGACATTTTGAAACCATTAAGACAAATGCATTTGAAAGTCTATCCAATATGAATGCTTTATGAAGAGAGATTCATTTAAACTTTATCTCATTAAAGTAATGAATTTAGTCTTCTTAATTGAATATGCCCATCCAAAAGAATTATTTAGCTATTCTGAATAAAAATCAAATCATAATTTTGAAACTAAATATGCTCTAGTCATAATAAGTACTTGAAAATGAATTCTAACTTAGAATAATTTTTTTTTGCAAATTTCAGGCTTTAAGTCTTATTACAAGAAAAATTCACATTACCTAGCATGTCTGCCATCTCAAAGTTTAATAAGCTTATTTTAATGAAAGAATGATTTCTTAAAATATTTTATATTATGTGACATTTTAGTTGCTTATTTAAAAAAATTGTGATTAGATTCCTATGAGATCACCTCTAGGTTTTTGATTAAAAGAGAGAAAGACTGGTTTTATTATTCTGTTGGAACTATTTTCTTCCATTGTTGCTATTCTCATTAAATTATTTAATTTACTTTTAAATTTTAAAAAGAATGAGGGCATGAGGATATTTCTAGGTATAGGGTATTTATAAGGCAAAGAATATTTTGCATACCCAAGGAAGTATATATGTTCCCCCATGGCTTCAATGAGTGTTCCTTAAAGGTCCATATGTAAAGGCTTAGTCCTGAGGCAGCAGTATTGGAAAGTACAATGGACCTTGCTGAGTGGTAGGGCCAACAAGGAGGACCTCGGGTCATTTGGGGTCTGCCCTAAAAATGGAATGTGGAATTCCAGGCTCTTCCACTTTCTGCTTCCTGACTCATGATGTGAGCAGTTTGCTATGACACATGTTCCTTGTCATTGTCATCTGGCAACCTCACCAGAAGTCCAAGCACTGGGGGTTGACTGGTTTTGCACTGAAACCTCCAGAACCATAAACTAAATAAACCTTCTCTTTTTACATCTTAATTGCCTCAAATATTTCATTGTACTAATGTGAAGGTGATTAATACACCTATTTTGTCAAATTTTTCCTCAGTTTGGATATGAATGTTATAGTTATTTAATTTGATTTATATATAACTATATAAAAATTTTAAAACTACATTTGAAAATTAATACAAACACAACATGATATATATGTGTATGTGTGTACATGAGTACATGTGTGTGTGCGTATGTGTGTGTATGTGTATTCTTATATTTTTCGTCCTTAGGGTCTTACTTAAATTTCTATTTCAATTAAATAAACAAAATGACATATTGGAATGACAAAATTATTTGATAATAAATATTAGAGTGATTTACTTTGGCACCAAAGATTAAGTTCCCATAACCCTCATTCTGAAACTAAAGAAAAATGGATGCAGAGTAGAACAGGACATGAAAAAATTTAAAACAATATTTTCCTACTATGAAAATATGAATGAAGGGTCAGGGTTGTAGCTCAGTGGTAGAGGGCTTGCCTAGCATGTGTGAGGCACTGGGTTCAATCCTCAGCACCACATTAAAATAATAAATAAATAAATGAATAAATAAATAAAATAAAGGTATTTTTAAAAAGTGTGAATGAAATGAAACATATATTTATATTTTTACAATTTCATGACATTAAACACAGATAGCAATAAATTTGGATTAAAGTACCACGTCCCAAAGAGTCTGCTATGGAACATTATTTCTAAGGACTATGTAACACAATGGTTAAAAAATGTTTTATGATTGTGCATACCTGGATCTTCTGAGTAGAATCCAAAACTTTATTGAAAATTAAGATACTTATGGAGGAAAACATCTACGCAAGTCAAAGGGCAAGAGATCAAGAGTGGGCAAGAAGCAGAGATACTTCTGAGGAGAGAGAAGCAGGGCTGGGTGGAAAATGCCTTTGATAGCCCTGTAATTCTGAGAAAGTCTTGGCCAGGCACTCAAGGGATCACGCCTTTCAGAAGTTCAGCATTCTTGTAGGGAGACCTCGTCCTTGTTCTGCAGCTCAGGGAGAAAGAAGTTTTGAGGGAAACACTGGTGGATCCTGAAATTGTAGGAAGCTGGTGACCCTTCTCACAGTGGGCCCTTTCTTAAAGAGAGGCTGCTACCTAAGTGATACATTTGGAAAACACTAGTATCAATAAAATAAATAAAACACTAGGTAAATACAATAAAGTAGGGTACTTCGCTGTGTTTTCCTTGAGCATTTAATATATCCATGTGATTTGTGAACCTTTACCTATAGAAAGCATATGCTATATTTTCCAACCGTGCAATTCTAAAGTAGCAGAACATCTACAAAGACCAGCTCTATAGTGCATACTTTGGAGGAACATTGGTATAAGATATAATAAACTGATATAACTATCGAGACACCATAAGCAGTATTATACATTAATTTTGTCACAGTTAATGGGACCATTAATATGGACTTACCTATGTTCCTTCCCTATTCAATTCACTTTCTTTAACACCGGTATTTACTACCCTAATTTTTGTGTTTATATTGTTATTTCTTAAATAAATGTTGTCACATCTGCATGGTTCCATTCATTAAGCATTCTACAATTACTCTACTTCTGAGACTTCATTAAGTTTCTAAGGTTCATCATTTTTTGGAATTCCCTATTGTTCATTCATTTCACTAGTATACATTATTCATATTTGAATATTCTACAATTTACTCATTTTTCCAATGATACAATTTCATATGGTATTTTTTATTTCTATTGAAAAATGCTTCCTTGAACATTGTAGGACATTGTTTTGATTACACATGCATATTTTTAAAGTTTATATCCAGCAAAGAAACTGTTGGTTGACTGATATGAACATATGAACATACAAAATTTATAAAATTATCTTCTAAAATTATTTATCAATATACAGGCATTTTAGAAATTTAAGAGTTCTTAAGTATCATATTCGTATTATTATCATATAATATTATTCATATTCATACTATCTCCAATTCTTAGCAATGTCAGATTATTTAACTTTTTTTTTTTTTTTGGTACTAAGGATTAAACCCAGGGGCACTTAATCACTGAGTCACATCCCCAGACTCTTCCTTTCTTTCTTCCTTCCTTTCTTCCTTCCTTCCTTTCTTTCTTTTCTTTCTTCAGGGTCATGCTAAGTTGCCTAAGGCCTCACTAAGTTTCTGAGGCTGGCTTTGAACTTGTGATCCTCCTGCCTTAGCCTCCCAAACCACTGGGATTACAGATAGACACCATTGCACCTGTCGAGGATTCTTCATTTTTGCCAATCTAGTATGTGTAAAATGTTCTCTTGTTGTGGTCTTCTTCAGCACCTTCCTTATTACAAATGAAGTTGACCATCTTTTTTCATGTCAGTTGACATATAGGTATTATACAGGTTTTCTATTGGCTTGTTCTTTTAGCAATTGTTTTATATAATTTCTTTATGTATTATGGATATTAATCCTTTGCTACTTGTATAATGTGGAAAATTTCTTCTTGTACTTTGTGTCTTATCTTTCCATAATCTCAATAGTGTCTTTTGGAAGAAAGTATTCTCAAAATGAATATAATTAAAATTATATTCAAAAGTTAAACTTCATTTATTAAATATTATCCTTATCCTAGGTAAAAAAAAATTATTCCACAGTTTTCTTCTCAAATTTTTACATTCTCTCCATAACATTTTAATCCCTAGAATATTAGGACTTATCTTCTATCAACTATAGGGGTAGGTGACCAGTGCTTTTTTTCTTGTTTTCTTTCCAGATTTGATTGCCTAGCACCATCTAGTTTTTAGACCATAAATTCCCTAATGATCTGTAATGTCACTTCTGCCATATGTTTAGATCCATTACATGTAGTTGTTTTTGTGGAATCTGGTATGATAAATTGGCCAAGTTGTTTCATTCTGCAACAATATTACTCAGCCTTAATAACTATACTTCTGAGTAACTCTTTGTGTCTCACCCTTTTCCCAGGAACCTACTCTACTGATAACTCACTTTTGAGATAACATTAATCCCTTTATAAGGGTGGGACACTCATGACCCAATCCCCTCTTAATGGTCTCACTTTTCAAAACTATTACAATGAGAAGAAGATTAACATTAAACAGGGATGAGAGGTGGGAGGGAAAGGGAGAGAGAAGGGAAATTGCATGGAAATGGAAGGAGACCCTCAGGGTTATGCAAAATTACATACAAGAGGAAGTGAGGGGAAAGGGGAAAAAATACAAGGGGGAGAAATGAATTACAGTAGAGGGGGTAGAGAGAGAAGAGGGGAGGGGAGGGTAGGGAAGGGGGATAGTAGAGGATAGGAAAGGCAGCAGAATACAATAGACACTAGTATGGCATTATGTAAATCAATGGATGTGTAACTGATGTGATTCTGCAATCTGTATATGGGGTAAAAATGGGAGTTCATAACCCACTTGAATCAAAGTGTGAAATATGATATATCAAGAACTATGTAATGTTTTGAACAACCAACAATAAAAATTAAAAAAATAAATAAATAAAAATTACAAATAAAAAAAAGTAAAAAAAAAAAAAAAATCTATTACAATGGAGATTATGTTTCTAACACATGAACTTTGAAAAACATTCAATCAGGACCTTCTTTCTACTTTCCTCAGCCTTATTATTCCTTTTGCTAAGTTCTTAAGCAGCATAGTTTAAGTTAGTTCATTAACTTGGGACTTTATTATTTTATAACATAAGCATCTGTTAAACATTTCAATTTATGAACTGATCATATTGCATGGCACAATTTTCGCTACATAATATTTTCATTATCATTCAAGTAAAAGTACTTTAATTTCCTTTATAATTTCTTCTTTGACCCACGTATATTAGTTAGTTTTCTGTTGCTATTACAGAAATTCCTGATACAGGGTATTTATGAAGTAAATAGGGGTTCATTTTGTTTCACAATTCTGGAAATTCAACTGCAATATCAGGTAGCCTATTAGTTTGGGCCTCTGGTGAGAGGAACAGATCACAACTCTAATGTGGGACTGAGTGTTCACATCTTGAACCAGGACACAAGAGAAAGAGAGAGAGGACTGGCAAAGTCCCAGAATGCTCTTTGACAACATTCACCCAATGACCTAAGGATCTCCCATTGGACTTCACCACTTAAAATGTCCACATTATCTTCTAAAACAAATGTCCTGATGTCCTGTGTTATGGATTTGAATATGAGTTATCCATTCAAAGCTTATCTGTGAAACAATGCAGAAATGTTCAGAGGTGAAATGATTAGATTATTAAAGTTGTAACAACATCAGTGGATTAATCTATTTGGTGGATAAATAATTTGAAAGGACTACTGTACTGGATAGTGACTATAGGGCGGTAGGGGTGTGGCTGGAGGAAGTAGGTCACTGGGGATGTGCCTTTGGGGTTTATATTTCGTTCCTGGTCAGAGGAGCTCTCTCACTACTTCCTGATTTTTATGTTCTAAGCTGCTTCTCTTTGCCATGCCCTTCCTCCATGATGATCTACCTCACCTTGGGCCCAGAACAATCAATGGAGTAGGTTGAACATAGACTGAACCTCTGAAACTGTGAGCCAAAATAAATGTTTCCTACTCTAAGTTGTTCTTCTTGGGTATACTGGTCACAGCAACACAAAACTGACTAATATACTCTGGGAACGGAGTTTTATATATGCATTTTTGGAAAAACACATCTAGTCTATAGCTTGCTATTTTCATGCAGTGCTTGATTTTTTTAATGTTTTTAAAAAATATTATTTAATGCAGATAATTTTTCAGATTAATATACTTGTTGACTATTTTCTTTATTCATTTATTGCTTCTTATACTTTCCTTCTGTGATTGTTTGCTTCTTACTGAAACCAATTCCTTTATATTGGGTTATGTTGGTGACAAACTCTCCTTTTGTTTATTTTTATATATCTTTATTTTACCCTCATTCTCAAAAAAAGTCTTTTTTTACATAGATCATTCTGAGTTGACAAAAGTTTTTTATCAAAAAAATTAAAGTTTTTCAGTTGACCACTGTTTTATTAAGAATCTGTTTTTACATTTGCTCATCCTTTGTCAATGGCCTCTTCTCTGCATCTAATGTATTTTTAAATTGTCCCTTTCTCTATTTCTTTCATATACTTTAGTTCTAGTATAAAGTTTCCAGATATGAATTCTTATTGTTTCTATTCTGATATGTTATACTTTGTGGATCCATTGCTTCCAGAAAAATCATAGGTGTTATTCCTGTAAGTACTGTATGCTCTCCATTCTTTTTACTTTTTTAGAGTGCATTCTAATATATGTGAGATGTTGTTGTTCTGTCTTCCACAATTCTTTATTCCTCCATCATATTTTTATTTGACTTGACTTTTCATTCTGAATTCTGAACAATATTTTCAGATGCATAATTCAGTTTATTAAATGTCTCTTTTATTATCATTTATTTACTGATTTTATATTAGTATATATCTGATAAATACATAGACATATTTATGTGTTTATACATATAAAATGACCATTCCATTTTATAAGTTTCATTTTCCACACTGCTTATTTTTGTCTTTCTCTCTTTCATGATTTTTTTAGACATTTCATACATAGCTGTACTATGTATGATCTTTTTAAAAATATGCAATCATTGGGATTCTAAATCTGTGGCTGATTATTTGTGCTTATTCACGTATGTTTTGCTTTTGTATATGCTTGGTGGTCTTTCAGAGTGATGTTATTGCCTGATCATAATCTGTGACATTTTAGTCCTAAATTTTAAAAGTTTTCCTCCAGAGAGGATATGCTTCTATGTCTGTAAGATGCTACTGGAATAGCTCACTACAGCTCACTATGTTTGATATGTTGGCTCAGCACCAGGGTCCCGGGATTCCTTCCCCTTCCTCATTGGTGGCCGAAAACTCTGACCCCAAACAATATTGTTCTCAGAGCATGGAGTAACCTATTGTCAGAGAGCCCACTGAACCATATTGACAGTTGTGCTTCTCCATGAAGCCCAGCTTAAGTATAAACTTTTTAAAGTACTTAGTCTGACATCATTCTAGAAAACAAAAAAATCACTTTCTATCAAGAGTATGTAACATTGCTTTTCTTCCCATGAAAGAGAATAATAAAGAAAGAAGAAATTTAAGAATAACAATTAATTCATATAATCACTTGTTCCTCAGTTTTCAGTGAATGATTACATTGTGTCAGGCAAAGCCCTGGTTGCTAAGGATGCAAACATGTCATATATAATCCGAAGAGGAATGACAACCCAGCACATTAGAAAGGGCCATAGTGACTTGCAATTCATTTTGGTGCCTGCAAAACCTTACTTACTTGGCAAAGGACAAAATTTTTAAGATAAAAAAAATAACCGAAAGACACGTAGGGTCTTTGATTGTTTTAAGTTATGTATTTAATCATACACATACATTCCCTGGAATGTATTATCTTTTGAAATAATATAATTAAAAAAAAATATTCCAAACTGAATGCTTTGAGAAATAAAATTTATGAATCATGTACTATTTTTCGATTGCAAAGATTTTCACAAAAGACCTTTATAAATCCCTATCTTGATGAGAGAACTTAAAAAGGAAACTAAGTGAATGGGAGGTGCAAAATTGATTATTTTCCTGAGTGTTAGGATGAATAAAAATAATGAAAGTTAAAATAGCAATAAGGAAACAAAAATAAGATGACATCAGTGAAAGATATGAAGATATTCTGTAATCATGAAAGGCAAGAGATTTTCTGTCTTAAGCATATTTAAAAAGAAACCATAATAAAATACTGCTTAACATTTTACCATGAATCTGCAGTGCTAACATAGACATGTATAGATGTGCATAAATATTTGTTGAATGACGGAAGGAAGGCAGGAAGGCTATCCTTGGCCTTCCTCTGCCTACTGTGTCAGCTTCATCTCTTGTTCCTTTGTTGCTATCTGCAGGTCACAGTACACTGTTTCTGTCCTGAATTTGCCAAGCTCCTTTCTGCCTTGGGTTTTCACATTTGCTCTCTCTTTCTCTTCTCCCATTTTGCTACAGTTGTTGATATTAAATACCTCATCATCATGGGTTAGTACCTAAGCTGAAAATGAAAATGTTCCATCTGTTTAATTATTTAAAGTTTTATCCACAAAAGAATTTTATTTTAGAAATTCATTTTGCTCTAAAATCTAATATAACTTTAGATTGCAAATGAGGCTTGGACTTAATATTCAAGAGACAACATGACATGAAGAAAAAATTCTGGATCTGCTATCAAGGCAGGTAGCAAAATGTGTATCAAAGTGCATTCTACTGTCTTGCATAACTAATGACAAAAATTTAAAAATTAAAAAAAAAAATGTCTAGCCCCAAAGCCAGAACATATGGGTACTCATTAAACTTTAGTTTTTTCCTTCTTTGCATTCCTGTCTTTCTCGTTTACTTTTTTCTATATTAAAACAAAACATTGATATAAGAGGAAGTGTTCATTTGTGATAAACAAGTAGGTATTTTAGATTTCTGTGTTATACAGAAGACAATATTTGAGCTAAATTGACTTCAAAAATTCCTGGCAATTAGGTGAAATTGAGAAACAATTTATTTTATTTTTTTATAAAAAGCTCTGTAACTCCAAAATAAGAAAGTTAGATTAGTCTTTGCACAAAACTCAGTAGGAAAATTAAAGTGCTTTTAAATAAAAACTATTGAATGAATCAGCAACAATGACCTCAACACTTTTGAAGGTAGAATACAAATATACTCTTGTATTTCAATACATTCTTATAATTCTTTTAAGGAGTTTAGATAATGTGTTGCAGATACTTTGTTTCTAACCATCTAATTTAACAAAAGGATAGAAATCAGACTCTGTACATGAATGTAATTTAAAACGACCTTTTAGTGATCTGCTACAAATAGATACTTAAAATGAATTTCCTACAAGTCCTACATTTCATTCAGATCAATGATAAATTCCTTAACAAGTTCTTCTAATAAAACCATGAAAAACATTTCCTGTCTAAAGACTATCAAAAACCTGGAATGATTTTTTTTTCTTCAGTAGGGGATTGAACCCAGACTATTATATCTCTCAGCCTCTATTTTATTTTACTTTTATTTTTTGATACAGGATCTTGCTAAGTTGCTGAGACTAGCCTCGGAATTGTGATCCTCTTGCCTCAGCTTCCAATCTCAGAGATTACAGGTGTACACCCTTACACCCAGCTCCTGGAATGATTTTTAAATCAAAGAGTATATGTGGTGAAGTTGATGATCATTACACAAGACCACACTCAATATTAAGGTTTTTTTTTTTTTTCCACAAATTCATATCCTAACCTCAATATGAATCATGTTTGGAATATTCTCAGTCTTTTTGTAAAATTTGTCTGCATTTCAAAATTTACTGTCAGCTATATCTCCCTTTAGAAAATTTACCAGCTTCAAGGTGTCAAAGGAATAGATAAGACAGAACTATACAACACCACTCACATTTGAGACTAATTAATATTGGATGATTATAATAGGACACTCATCAACTAATGTTAAGAGAAGAACGATGCTAGCAGTAGAATGTGACAAGTTAAAAACAAAGGAGTTGACAAATGCAGCTGCTGGTCTTCCATTAGTGATAACTACTCCTAATGACTTTTTAAATTATTACCTTTTTTTCAGTAATCTTTTTCAGAGACAGAAGAGTCATCATACATTGTTTGCTTCATTTCAAGAGAATCAATGTTTCTGTGACAAATGGTACTAATGGCCGAGGACTCTCTAATTTTTTCCAGCAAAGCCACCTATATTACTCTGTTTTCCCCAGAGTGACCCTTTCGTTCTGCAAGAAAGATAATCAGGAAATGCTGTCTAGGCCATTTTAATATGATATACAAAAGCTTAGAAATCCCCTCTAAATAATTGAAGGCAACCATTAGGAATATAGCCAATGAGTCTCTTAATGGAAAGGTCATGAGGGACAATAGGCATAGAACTCTCCAAAAAGTCCAAGGAACATTTGGTGGTTTCTAATTGATTTTTCTGGGCAGATTTCCTTTTCTTTCAAGTAGGAATTATATCAGTGTCATTAATAATGTCTGTTGCAAAGGGTCTTGTTTTACTCTTCAAGGCAAAAATTATATTTGGTCAAAGAAGCCTCATAATTATTTCTACTTATTTGAAGGAGAATACTGACTTAGGTTTTTTCCCCCTCATTTGAGAATCTAAGACTCTTAAGTATTCCCCTGAGGAATGAGGATAATAATAGCAGAGCCGGGAAATGAAGCAACTTACTACACATCACTTACTATGCGGGAATAAGCTACGAGTTTTGCTATAATAGTTTAACTCCCAGAGTGCTTTTGTAGTAATTATTTTTTCCCCTCAAATTTGAAGTTCTGATGTGTTTCTTGAGGATATTAAGTACCTTTTAAAATTAGGACAGTAAGGCATTTTCTAAAAGAAACTTTCTTTTTAAAGAGAGGCACTGATTAACAATTAGAAAAAATAAGTCAAATATCAAGAGTTCAGAGAATTGGCTGAAGAAGCAGGGAAGGAAATGCCTCAGTGTTTAGCAATTCCTTTATTAAGACATTTATTCACAATTATTGGATAATACAAATCCAGAGAGAAATTTCATGGGAAATCACTTTTTGATTTAATTTTCTATTTCAAAATGGAACATTAATTCTATCAATTTTAAAAACAGAAATGTTAAGTGAAAATATATATTGAGAATTTAAATCTCTCTCTTTTTTTCTTTCTCTCTTTCACACACATACACACCGAGAGATATATTCATGCTTTATTCTGGCTAATTTTTCCATAGTATTAATTTACCCATATCTCCTTATACAATGATGTTGCACAGCACTTACTTACTTTGATGCTATAATTTGTTTTGACTCAAATTCAATTATGTTATTATTGTTGTTAATTTTTGTAACTGGGGAATGAACCCAGGGACACTATTACAGAGACATATTCCCAGTCTTTTTCACTTTTATTTTGAGACAGTGTCATGGTAAGTTGTCAAGGTTGGCTTCAAATTTGGGATCCTCCTGCCTCTGCCTCCCAAGTCATTGAAGATTATAAGTGTGTGCCACTCTGTCCAGCAAATAATGATGCTGAGAAATTCACTCATACAATCAAGTTTAGGAATTTCTTTTATAAATGTTTTTTTTTATTATTTAGATAATATTAGCAACCCTGCTATGTATATTTATTATTTATGACCAATTAAGGGAAGAAAACTCTCTTTTATAAAGTTGGTTTTATCTTTGTGTAAAACCTGTGAATTTTTGGGATTTGATCTCCTTTGGCCATTAAAAATTTTTAAGCTCTTGCAAAAGTCAAAACAACATAAATCCTTAGAGTTTAATATGAAGCTAAAGGTATGAATTTTCTGTTTAACTTCTATAATGACTGGTATGGATGGCATTGCTTCCTTCAAAATTTAGGCAACTTTTTTATTTTACTTTTTATTTTGGAGAGAGGAAAAAAGCTTATGTTGGCTATTTAAATGATGTGAATTAATTCTTTGGAAATAATGAGATCTATTATGCATGAAGTTCACATTCACATGATGAATTTTGGACAACTTAGTCTAACATTTCAGGGTAATTTTCTTTGGCTTATATGTTTATATATTTATTTGAGTTCCTCCTTGGAACTTTGAAAGCTGAACACTGAAATCTTTTCTTTCTTGTTTTTGTTTTTGCTTTTGTTTTTTTGTTACTGAGGATTGAAACCAGTGGTGCTCTACCACTGAGTTATATATCCAGTTCTTTATTATTTTAATTTTGAGACAGAGTCTTACTAAGTTGCCAAGTCTGGACTTGAACTTGAAATCTTCCTGATTTAGTCTCTAAGTTTCTGTGATTACAGATGTGCACCATCATGCTTGACTCCGGGGTAATTCTAAAAATCAAAATGGTCCTATCACTTAGAACTACCTTCTATATTTTTCAAAAACCATGAGAATTTCAGAAAGAGCAAATAGCATTTTTTCCCAGATGATTTCTCTGTTGAAGCCAAAACTGAAATACTACAGATTTTGCCCATAACCCTGATAATGTGGACAGTCTCCTAGATTGACCCCAATGACCTCCACTTGCTGATATTCACACCCACATGCAGCTCCCTTTCATAAGGGTTGGCCTATCTGACCAAAAGAATATGACTGAAGCAATGGAAACTTCTAAGATTATAGTATGCCAAGAACTGCAGCTGTGGTCTTGAATATACACTCCCAGATGTGATAAGCCCACCAGATGACTTGATGAAGCTTCCTGCCAACTGACACACACACACACACACACACACACACACACACACACACAGGCATATCTCAAAGGATTAGATTGAATTAGCTGAATTGACTGCCTTTTTAAAAAATTCTAGAATCCCAAGAGGGTTCTCATGTTCTCAACTTGAACATTTCTTTTGTAATTGAAAATTTTATTTACCATAATATTCATTATTTTTCCACACATCTCTGTTCTTATGAATGATTAACTGGAGAACAAAGGCCCTATTGTAAAGATAGTAAATGAAATGCAGGCAATGTCTGACTGCCATATGTCCTCTGGATAATCTCCTTTGGTCTTGAAGGGGTATAAAGAAAGAGGAAGAGGTGAGGAAGAAGAAAGAGCAGAGATGAAAAAATGGACACATTACACTATTAATCCCAAGTTGAAAGAAATGAAATAGAAAATAAAAGTGCAAAAATAAGTATACCCCACCTCATGAACTGTTCTCCTATGTGAAAATCCTGAATCAAAGCATGAGAATCCTGAATCAAAGCAAAATACTGTGTGTATTGTCATCAGTATATATCTAATATATTATTAGAAAGCACCAACATATTTTGCATGCTTATGGTCATGATATTGTAATTTACATTCATTATATTGTAGGAATATTTCTGTCTGTAAAATATCACATGCTTCATAGTTCAGAAATTATAAATTGTATTTTAATCAATTATATGATTGCAAGTTAGAATGTTATAATTTATACTAAGATATCTTTAGTGCATGACAATAAAATATTGTGAATGGTATTAATTGGTTAATATGGATGTGGATGGTACTTGTAAATGTAGGAACTGGCTCTGCTCTGGAATTTATGTATTAGTGACTGTGTTTATACTTATTCATTACTACATAATCTATAGAATAGTAGTAATTCTTTTAATAATCATTCTTGCAACTTGGGTAACGTGCCATTCTATTTGGGCGTTAAAGGTTTAAAGAACCCTCTGTATGAGGACTGCAGCTATCCTAAGACCAAAGCTGGTACTGATATTAATACCAACTTTAGCAGATTGCACAGATTAAAGGTTTACTACCTGTATTTTTCCCTAACCTCCCCCCTTTGTGAATTAGCATCCACATGCAAGCATTTGTTTTATGTCACAAGTGAAATCTCTTACATTTGAAGTTTCAGTTAGATAGTTCCTCATAATAGCTTGTGTACTGTTATCATTAAGATTTAAGAAAATAAAAGTAATTGCATATGATCATGCAGTAATTAGTATTATATCCTGAATTCCAACCCAGGTCTGTCAAAATCCACTATGATTGACAAGAGAATTACTTCCTTTTGATTTTCAAGGAACTGTAAAGGAATTTTAAAATCATGTGTACGAAGATCATTTTCAATTTGGCTGTCAGAATTTGAAAGGTATGCTCAAAGTCTGCAAGTAGGTCAAGTTGATAGCAGAACTTTACAATTAAGTTTTGTTTCAATTGGTTTATGACTTTAAATTAGAGTACATTTCTGTTCTTATTTGTCAGATACTTCATTTCATAAATATCAATGTGAATTTATTAAAGAGACACCAAAATTAAATGATGTACAGAAGATGAAATAAACAACACTCTAGTCTTTTTTTAATGTTCCATCAATATCTAAACACATTTTTATTATAGCTTCTTATTAAGTTGCCAGTTGGTGGTTAAAATAAAGGTGGTAATCATGAAATAAGTGGATGTCTTTTAATTAGCTTGTAGCTAACTAACTTGTCTTATGATGAGTTAATACAGGTTAAATGTATTCAGTAAATATTAGTATTATTTTTGTCTTTTCCGTAATCCAATTAAAGAATTTACACCAAAACTTAGTTCTTACCTTTATTCAATATCAAAATAAGGAGTTTCAATGATTAAAAATGTGCAAATGTTTAAGCCTCTGCCTCATATATTTTTTTTCTATTTGTAATTTATCCAATAAAATCAGAGATTGGCCTTGCAGGAAACAGGGGTTCCCCAACTCCTACATGGCAAGTTTCCTAATTGTGTATATGCTACAAATCTTGGATATTAGACTTCCCCCTTGGCAGTTAAAATTTGCAAATTGAGTCAGACAGCAGAGGCATAAGGCAGCTCACATATTTCTTAAGAGAAATTTTTATTAAAAGGTTGAATTTTCTTTATAATATTACAATATTTTGAAAGGTATAGAAGCTTATTGAAATTACACTTAAAATGCACAATTTAAATGTCCATATACACACTTTTCACAAAAGCATTTATGGGAAAGAAATATTTCCAGGGAGGAAACCTCACTGAATTTCTGAATGATTATCAAGTTTTTACTTTGCTTTACTCTCTGTATGGTCTATATTTCTTCTATTAGGATTTCCTGCAAAATCCGTGAATAAAATGAAGTCTAGCAATGCAACTCTGTAAATTGGTACCTCACTGTTTTCAGGAAACCTCTTGAACTTCACAAGATTTTTCATACACTCATTTGCTTCAAAAAATTGAGAAGAAATAAATGTTTCTTTGTTAATTCATAAATTTACTTATTGAGTAACTGATAAAAGAAAGTAGCAACAGAGTATAAGAAAAAAATAAATTTATGGATTTGTATTCTTAAAACTAAGTTTATGAACTCATAAATTTGTGAATTGAGAAGTTTTCACTCTTTGTCCTATGGTAATTGTTTGGAATAGCCAAAAACATGGTTGTGAGGTTTTTAAAAAATATTTATTTCTTTTGTTGTAGTTAGACACAATAACTTTATTTCACTTATTTATTTCTATGTGGTGCTGAGGATTGAACCCAGGGTCTTGCAGGTGCAAGGCAAGCACTCTACCACTGAGCCACAGCTCCAGCGGTCATGATTGTGTTTTTAACTGCAGTTTAAATGAGCAAACATTCCTTTTCTCTCCAGACAAAAACTTCAGTCAACACTTCAGTAATGTCACTAAACAAGGAGAAACTTGCTCAGGGTTAGATAACACAATCTAATTGTAACTCTTATCTTGAAATTTATTATTTAAAATCTAATAAATAGATTAAAAATGTATCTGTGTTAGATAGTATTATTTACTTTTTCAGAATTTTAGGACAGTAAATTAGATGCTTCTCTTATATATTTGACTTTCAAAATTATTTTCATGTGTGTACAATATTAACATTTTCCAATGATGGAAGTTCCTTGAAAGCTAATAATAATTTGAATCCATGACAATATTATATTCAAAAAAAGGGCTTGTGGAAATTTTATTTGGTTTTTACCAAAACAGATTTTACCAAAACATTGCAGGTAATATGACCTCTATTTGTCAAACTATTTGCTACACTGCATTATTTTCTTACCTTCAAACAACATGACTTGTTTAAGGTTACATATAATTTTTTTTTGTAATTAGTCATTTATAAATAGCCTGACATTTTTCTTTTTTCTTAGAAATTCAAAGCTTTGTGGTAAAATTTTAATGTAGATTTTCATATTGCTGAGGAAATTGAATTTTTCTTTCATTCTTATGTTTTATGTACTTCTCTGCAATTTAATTTTTTAAAATATTTCATATTCATTAAAAATATCAACTCTTTCATTCTTCCCTTACTCTTACCTGTTTCCTATCATCTTGCAAAGTAAAGCAATACAAACTAAAAATAATAAGCTTCCACAATTTTGAAATTTCATAAATGGAAAATAACTTAGTTTATTCTAACCTCATCCCAAAACAAGTAAAGACATGAATTCAGGGAAATGCTGAGGAAGCAATTTAAGAAATGTATATCTAGGAATATGGAAGCAATTGATGATGACTTCAGCATGTGAAACTGAATTAAAATGTGGAATTTAGAGCTGATTGACATAGCAAGTTAGCAGAAGTGTGGCTGATGTGTAAACTTATCTAGTGATAAACAAGAAACTCAGGGACAGAGCAGTAATTCTGATGACTACATGCCATCCACAGAATCCCAGGCCCTTCTAGCAATAGTGGACAGGATATTGTTTTATGATTCTTAGACACCAGAACATAAAATTTTGATATTTGTTATATTTATATTTTATTATTTTAGTCTATAAATTTACGTTGATGGGGTTCAGGGAATGCTGTTTCAAAAAAAGACCCCTTGGTATTTGAGACACAGTACAGGCAGGAAGGTCACTTTCTGTCTTTCATTTGCCCTTATCTCCTGAAGCTAGTCATGAGATCCTCATTTGAAAGTACCCTCCAGATACAAAGAAGGGATCATCCTGATTTGGGAACATTCAGGGGCTCAGAGAAGAATTTGAGGGCCTTGTTAAGTTCTCCCTAGTTCATTCCCACATTTGCCCAATCATACTTCCACATACCTATTAACTCTTCATCAAACCTAATCATAAAAATCCACAGGTATCCCTGGTCCTTGGGGTCTTTATATCTGAAGACTCTTGGGTCATGTACAACTTGTATTAAATACATGTGTATGTTTTTCTCATGCATAGTCTGTCTTTTTCCAAAAGAGCCTCAGCTATGAGCTTAGTGATAGGAAACATATTTCATACCCCTACAGTATGTTCAAAAATTTTAATGAAATCTATTCCGAGTACCTGGTTTTTACCAGCTTTATTTTTCCCTTTTTCTGACAAATATTTGACATACTAAAACCAGCTTTTATAATTTTAAACCTTCTGCAAAACAAAGAAAAGAGTCTATCTGTAATAACCTAGGAGATACTTAAAAGCTATAGTAATTACTAGACATTTGTGACAGGCATGTGTGAAGACTCAATACTTGGATCAATGGTGTAAACATCTTTTTAATTTCTTTCTACTTTCTTATGTCCACAATATACAGATGTGGCCTGTTGATGATGTAAGACTGGCATCAGTCCCAGCCCTGCTACCAGGAGGATCTCTGCTCTAGGCACCAGGGGACTCCCTGGGCTCACTAAACCAGGCAGGCTTCCATTGAGAGTGTGATATTTGCTGCACAACACGGAAATTGGGTATGAAATCTCCATAATGAGTGTTTGTATCAGTAAATTCCCTTGCTGTCCATTTTCTTTCAGGTAATGTTGTTTTAATTAGTACCAAATGCTCATTTTCAATTGCAGTGGACATTGCAGCAAATAAGAATTATGGAAAAAAGAACTGAAAGGAACACAAAAACATTTACCAGCTCAAGAGTTTGCAGATACTATTAGAAGCAGTGAATTGTATCTGAAACTGACTTGGTACTTTATTTAGTTTTAGATTAAATTTTTTGGTTCCAATATTATACAAATCTTGTAACAGGTACAGAGGTCTCAGCTAATTATAAAGATATATCCCTATAAGTTCATCTTTATATTTAGAGGGCTGTGACTATTTTTTCCCTTTACACTTGATTAAGAGAGGCAATAGAAAGGCAGGGTCTCTAGGGACATGCCAAACTTGAAGTGTCATCCATGGACAAGCAGGGCTGTAATCCACCTCATAGCTTGTTAGAAATGCAAAATCTTGTTCCATTACCCTCAGACTCAACTGCCCAACCATGTGAATCATAATCTACATTTCAAAAAGATTCCCATGTGATTCAGGTATTCCATCTGCAGTTCCCAGAATTATACTTTTCTTAGATCCTTGTATAATAGGTTTAGATTTAAATGCAAATTTACAATAATATTCATGAAATGTATTAGATCATAGTAGGGGAAGACAGATGCAGAGAATGAAGGAGCTGTGTTTCTGTACCTAAACAATGGATGGAGGAAAGAGTGGCACTGCTGGAAGAGAAAAGAAAATGCCTTCTTTCCTTGGGAAACACCTCAGTGAAGGAAATACAATAAAAGCAAATAAGGAATGTAAAATGGCCATCATTTAAGAGACAGGGATTTTTGCTTTCTTGTATTGACTATTGCTATAATTGCATATTTATTTTAATACAAACAAAGATGTATATTCACGATCGCATATCATTAGAAACAATGAGGCATATTTATTTAATTTTTTTTCATTAAAAAACTACCTCAAATAAAAAAGAATAAGAGGTTAGTCTTGAATAAATAGACACTATAAAGTGTGATCTTGAGGGGCATGTGACTTTCAAAAAGGACGTGGAGACTTCAACCTACTCTCAAAAGAGGCTACTTGAAATCATCCCTGACTGGTGATAAAAATATTTTCCATAATAAAAACCTGTTCACAAATCTCTGTACCTTTTAATAATATACTGCTCTCAGTGTCACTAAATGATATATATTTTAATTATAGCTCATAGAAAGCCCTTTCTATAATCTATGGTTAGGTGAAAAAATAACAAGTTACATTAATTCAATACTTAATGTAGATAATTATTGACCATCTGAATATGAGAAATGCTTCCTTTTTTCATGATGAGTTTTCCTGAACAAAATCTTAAAACTGATGACTGTGGTAAAAGTGAACAAGAGTGCTTTAAGGAAAAGAAGTTACCAGTCACAATGTCTTTAAACACTGAATGTAAGAATAATGAACTGTTTTGGGGGATTCATGTTTGCAAAATGAGCTACCAGTTGGTAATTAGTGGAGCTGTACAACACCCTGGTGAGATAGGTATATTTTATTGCTGCCATTTTACAGATGCAAAAGGGCATCAGAGAGTAATGAAGTGTTTGGCCTCAGGGAAGCTAGAAACTAAGCATCAGCAGAAAGCACTGACTTTTCTGAGGCATCTATTGTGATGCAAGGTATCATGGCAACTTTAACAACCACTTGTTCCTGTGTGATTTCAGTGAAGTTCCATAAGCTCCTCATGCCTTAGTTTCCTCATCAGAAGAATGAGAATAATAATATCTACCGCAAATGGTTGTTATTGGAATAATTACATGCAAAACACTTGGAAGAAGCTGGGATTTAACTGGTCAATAATTGTTTTCTATTAACCAGGAGCTCTTGCTGTTCTGAGGACTGGGGATATGACAGTGGACAAAAGAAATCCCTGGACTCATGAGCTTACATTATAGTTATTAGCAGAATGTTCGCTCAGCTAATGGGCATCCATATATTGAGGGTTTCTAATGAACAAGTAAAAAAAGCAGAAAGTCACAGCAGCTTTCTTTCTTTCTTTATCTTTAATTTTTTTAATTGTTAGAAGTAATTTTACAGTGACTGGGTGACTTCTCAATTTCCTACAAGTGAGTTCTGAACAAAGAGAGCATTTTGCTAATTTAGCTTGAATGCAACTAAAAGGAATTCATACACTAGTGGGGGAGCCTCTTAAGAACACAATTTTAATTAAGACTAATTTTAGTAAAATAATTGTTATAAGCTCAATGTGTGTGTCACCCCATAATCCATACACTAAAATAATACCCCAAGACAGCATTAGGATTTAGAGTCTTTCACAGGTTATTAAGTTTGGAGGTAGAGTCCTCATGAATGGGATTAGTGCCCTTATAAGAGAGATCACCAAAATCTCCTTTGCTCATCTGCTATGTGAGACATAGTGAGGAGACAACTCTATGATATCAGGAAGCAAGTCTTCACCATTCTGCCAGCATCTTTCCAGTCACCAAGCTGTGCAAAATAAATTTACTGTTTATAAACCACACAGTTTATGGTATTCTATTACAGTAGCTTGAATACCCCGGAAAGAATAATAAAAGAACTCAGAAGCAAGAGAAAGAAGAATGCCTTGGGAAGGAAAACAAGGACAGGAGAAGAGGAAATAGAAAGGAGGATAGTGTGGCAAAGGGGAAAAGAGGAAAGATTAATGTGAGAAGGGTGGACAGGATGGAATGTAATGGAAGGATGTTATGGTTTGAATGTTTGTCCCCTCCAAAATTCATGTTGAAATTCAATTGCCATTGTAACTGTCTTAAGAAGTGGAACCCCTTAGTGGTTATTAGACAATGACAGCCACACCCTCATGGGTGGGATTTGGGATGTTCCAAAAAGACAAGTTGAACTTCCTTTTGTCCTTCTTTTGCCCTACTACTCTTCTGTCATGTGAAGAACAGCAACCCCCCTCTGAAAAGATGAAGCATTCAAGGTACCGTACTGCTAGTAGACATCAAGTTTGTATCAGTTGTGGAAACTTCCAGTACCTCAGTTTTGGACTTCCCAGTCTTCAGAAATATGAGAAATACATTTCTCTTTTTTAGAAGTTACCTAGTTTCAGGCATTCTATTATGGCAGCACAAAACGGACTAAGACAGAAACAGAAACCATCTTGGTTTAGGAAGGTGTCATTGCTATAACAGATGCTTCAAAATATAGAAGTGAGTGGCTGTAGAATTGAGTAATGGGTACAGACTGGCAGAATTTGGAGAAAAAGCCTAGATTGCTGAAATCAGAGTAATAAGGATGATTCTACTGTGGGCTCAGAAGAAGAGAAGAATAGGGACACTTTGAAACATCATAGAGATTGATTAAAAGTTGTGATCAGGATATTGTTAGAAATATGGGCAGTAACTCATGAAGTGACTGATGAAAATGAGGAAGAAAGCATTGAAAACTATAGGAAAGGCCAATCTTATTATAAAATGGCAAATAATTTGACGAAATCATATGCATGCTCAATGGCATGTGGAAAGCAGGATTACATCAATATCAATGAGGATATGTGGTGCAAGAAATATCTAAGTAGCAAAGACCTAGGGTACATTGTGGCTTCTTTGGACTTAATTTAACATATTTTTTAATGATTTAAAGATAATTTACAATTAAAAGGAAAAAGAACTTAGAAATTTGAAGGATTCTCAGCCAGGCCATATGGTAGAGAATGAAAAACTATTTGGGGAGAGGAAATAAATAAAGCCAGTGACCTCTAGATAAAGACATTAGAATGGACAGGATTAAGACTGAGGCTTGTTTATCAGGACAAAGGGAGAATGACTGACTCCAAAAGCACTTCAGAGATTATTGGGGCCACGGATCACAGGCCCAGGGGAAGGAAATATAGAAAGAGAGGCCCTAGGGCACCCTCAGACCTTGGTGTTCACTGCCCAGAGCCACTTCAAATCTTTGCTCCCCATTTCTAGTTCTTTTATCTTGTACTTCACAGCCTTTAGAATTATGAGGAATAAATTTCTCTTTTTTATAAATTGTCCAGTTTCAGGTATTCTGTTATATCAGCATCAAATGGACTTAGACAAAGGGTATGTTTATAGTGAATGGGGTATTGGATCTTTAGTGACTGCAACAGGTTTTTATAATATTTTGAAGTGGAAGATTGAAAGTTTTGGAACAGATGATATCTTAGTTCTCTCATTCTAAAGAGAGTTTCTGATTTTGGAGAAAAGCATTGGTAATAGGTAGATAGGTAAATTTAAAAAAGTAACTTACACTTGACATCACTCATTATTTTAATGTGCTTTTCATATTTAGGATATATTCACTTGAATTAAAGGAAAAAGACTTTTTAAGTATGAAAAAATAAAAGTAACTAAAGATTGAAGAGTATGATTAACTAAATAGAGAATATATAAATAACTATAACCAACATACAGGCACACAGACACTGATACAATATACACACCCACACATACACACACACACACCCCACATACACACAGAACACAATGAGAGCAGGGTCTAAATTATATACAATTATGATGTGAAGATTACTGCTCCATATGGTGGTGTATTTAAAAAAAAGTGTGTGTATTTGATTTCAGTAGGCTTAAATGAAAAACTACAGTTATTTGAGGGATGGAAAACAATAGGAAACTTTACCTATATAAAAGTATAGACATAAACATATTAGACCTGAAAGAGAATATCTTTCAAGACCCTTATTTTACATATTAATATGGGACTAAGAAAGTTTAGGTCTGAGTCAAACTGAAATCATTTAATATAAAGGCCAGTGCTTTCTCTTTTTGTAATATATCATTTGTCTGAGGAAACATCACTGGTAACAATACTCTGCTGTTTGACCTCAGATATTTGTAGATATTTCATATTCTAAGCAGATTAATTTATTTCCTGATTTATAGAAGAATACCCTTTAAACAATAAGAACTGAATAAAACAGCATTAATTGCTCAAAATTTTTTTTGGTATTAATATTGATCATTTGTAGATCCCTTATGGGTATAGCAATATAAGGTAAGTGTGATTAAAAGAAAATGTGAGGGCTGGGATGTGGCTCAAGCGGTAGCGTGCTCGCCTGGCATGCGTGCGGCCTGGGTTCCATCCTCAGCACCACATACAAACAAAGATGTTGTGTCTGCCGAAAACTAAGAAATAAAATAAATATTAAAAAAAAAGAAAATGTGATTTTTAAAGGCCATGTGACCAATATTAGAGACTTGAGAATATGAATATTACAATGAGCCACGGATTAATTATCAAGTAGTTTTTTGGACACAGATCTACTTTAGTTAATAGTACGTATTCCAGCAGATCACCTGTTCCTGTTCCTACCCTCAAGCTTCCACATTTTGCGTTTTAAGGCTTTAATCTGCATCACTCTTTTAGACCTAAAGTTGGGTAACTAGGGCCATTCCAGAGAACCAGAGGTACCTATAATGTTTTACTACATGCTATCTATACACTTCCACAAAGACCTGTAGCTAATGATTACTGGAACCAGAGTGGGAAAGCCCAGCGTCTGTCTCCATAGATGAACTCTGAGATAAAATTTAGAGTCTAGAACTTTTTTGGTCACATTGAGTTTGACTAGCTTGTAGTCCAACTTTTCCCACTCTTTTACCAGTTCTTTTGGATACCTTCTTTATTAATCTCTTGCACAAAAATCCTTGTCATAGGGTCAGCTTTTAGGCAGACAATTATAAAAACAAGTACTAAAGCTATTTAGGATCCATCCATTCATCCATCCATCCATCCATCCATCCATTCATGTTCACTCAGCCTCTGACTGAGTACCTCTGCCCCACCCGCAAATTAGCATCACTTGAAACAACCTGGTGTGTATTCTATTGTATTCTGTATTTCTCTATTACTTATACAATCCTACACAAATACACAGATGAGGGAATATCTGTATTCTAAAACTGGAATCATATGTATGTATACTTTTTATATCTTTTTTTAAAAATTTTTATTGTTGGTTGTTCAAAACATTACATAGTTCTTGACATATCATATTTCACACTTTGATTCAAGTGGGTTATGAACACTTTTCATATCTTGATTTTCTTATTGAGCAATGTTTAGATTCTTAAAACAAAAAATTAGATTTTAAACTGAGCTTTATTGTAAGCTGTCCTAGTTATTCCTTATAAAAATATTTTCTCAGAAAGAGAAACCATATTAGAGATGCAGATATGTAAAATATATACTTAGAATTTGAGGACCTAGTAAGAAAAAATTTCAATGCTGTCAATCATGCTCCCTGAAAGGTTTGATATTGCAACATCTTGAGAATAAGAATATGCTTATAACTTGTATATTTAAGAATGAAAATAAAATTATTTTTATTTAGTTTGTATATAATCCCCATGTTCTTGTTTTTTGGTTCTAAATATTTTGCTTAAATTATATATTAAATACTTATTGAATGCTTTTCATTTTTATATTTGATTATAATTAAATTTTATAACCCACCAAAAAGGCTGATATCTGTATTCCCATTTATGACATCTGTGACATAGGAGATTTATTGACTTATTTTTCTGGTCACAAGCATAATCAGACTCAGAACATGTATTGGGAATCTCTGGTTTCCAACTATATGTTTAAAGCATTATCACTGGATTGCTGCCATTTTTTAATAAAATAAATATTTTTATAATGTATACCTTCAATTTAAAATAAAATACCATCAAGACAAATGATGCACATCTAAGAGTAAATATGGATAATATATTGATGGCAATTTTTAAAGAATTTTATTGATTTTCAAATTTTTAATTAGATAAACATTTTTTTATTGAATCTATATGATTCTGGGAAATCTGCAGATTATTTTCATCCTCACACGAAGTGTAACTGACAATAAAATGAGTCAGTGATTTTTCTGTGTGAAATATAACACAGAATGTTCTTATAAAACAGAAATATTTTGATTCTGAAAAGTTTTCATGTATAAATGTGTTTTTTGCATTTAGATGATCACACATTTTGAGTACATGAAGATCTATTGAAACCAGTAGACCCAACATATATTTCTTCTTGTGACACATGCTACAATACAGTTTGAAAGGTTATAGGCCAAGTGATTACTGATCACATGCTGGCATGGCTAATGTGTAGAATCTGCCATGCAATTTAAATTCAGTGAATTCTTTTTTTCTTAAACTATGGCTGTATCCATTTCTGTTAATTATAATGTCACTTTCATAGACTACAATGATGCTGACATTACTTAAATGCCAAAAATAGATAAAAGCATGTGAATGAGTTACCTGTCCTTTATTCAATTACATTTACCTAGAAACAGAATAAAGATAGGTTTCCATCTCTCCCTTTGCCCTATATTTCTTTACAGTTTATGAAATCATAAATTTATTTATGATGTTTCTATTGATGCTCATAAAATGATACCCCAAAATATGCTGCTTTGGACTTAAAACTGAGAGCACCTGAGGAGCTGCAAATGAAGGTGTGTCTTCCTCTGAATATCCCTTATCTATCTGAAGACCAGATCTGCCATGGAGGAACACAATTATTTTCAATGCCACTGTTTCACTTTCAGAGTAAGAGACTGAAAATTAAACACGACATGGAGAATACAGAGGAACTTTGTCCCAGGCCACTGGATCTACTTTTCCTGTGAAAATCATTTATTACCTCTCTGAAATTGCCTACATCTCCTACTTCACTACTCCTCATGGTGAAAATATTTAAGTGTCAACCAACTGGGTCTTCTTTGAATTTTATATTTTTTGTGGCTCCTGTGCATACATGCATGGCAATACAATTATAAGCCCTTTCTGTGCTAATCTATTGTCAGTTTATTTCAACAGACTCAAATATCAAACCTTCAGGGGGACAACTGGAACTTCCCTATATTTCTTTGTTTCTAGTAAATTACAGAAATGCAAGACATTCTTATTGTGGTAAACCACTGTAAATTATGTATGTTTTATACATTAACTGTTTTTTTTTAAAAATAATATTCCCTTTGTCAACATTTTTGATGTAACACTCTACAATGAGACATTTCAAAGTTAACTATGTGCTCTGCTGTAGTATCTACAGCAACAATGTCATAATGGTGAGAAACACAGGGGAAAAACATAAAAAGAACATGAAAAAATATAATTGAGCAAACAAATAATTTGGAAAATTATGATGCTGGAGTATAATTTTATATAAAAAAAATGGAAATTAGGGTAGATAACTGATTTGCCAACCAAATTTGTCTTAGGAGAGTCTTATAAAATAAGAATGTTAAGATAATATTTAATTCATTTGTTATTTTCATTTTTCTCTTAAGATATCCTCTTCAAATTACAGTGAACAATAAGTTTAAATTCATTGGCAAAGGATATGTGCTCATCACTCATTTTAGGTCATAGGAATTCAATTTTATAATTCTAAACTGAATTTTAGAAACAATGTTATAACAACAAAATTGTAAGTTGAAGGAGTTTATTAGTCAGTGTTCTTTACTGCATTATAAAACTACCTAGAGGAGGTCATAATAGATATGAACATTTGTCATCTCTACTTTAATAAAACAAAATAAATTAATTGGTAAACTATAATCACAATAGTAAGTTAGGGAGAATTCAAAGGAATAATGTGTATGAGATTAGCCCACCCCCCCAAAAAAAGTTTAAATTAAAATAATATAGTATAAACACATGTTTGATATATACATATACATGTACATATACATATATAAGTACATATATGTATATGTATATATACATTTATGTAGGTTTTTAGAAAGCTCCAAATAAGACCTACTTTCTCATAGTACTTGATCTCGTAGTCCAGAATGGCTCCATTGGAGAAAGCAGGTGCTTGCCATGATAGAGCAATGCTATTTTGGGATGCCCAGTCCTTCCTTACCATACCTATTAGAGAAGGTGCTGAAAGGAAAGAAAATAACTAAGAATTAATTTACAGGAATCATTTTTTATGATCTTTTCTTTCATATTTTTCTCCTGAAGAAAGCACAATTCTTATTGAAGAGGACACCAGTTGTTTATACCAGATTAAGAAGATGGCCTTAGGATATACTCTATTCAGTCTAAATAAGGCCTTTTAGAAACACTATTAAGGAACATAGGAAAAAGTCAAATATTCCAAGAACAAGAGCCAGAATTCATCATCTTTGGTCTCATTAGACAAGGGCCTTATTCCTTAAACTTTTTTTGGCATTGAGTTATGTCATGAAGTACAATACACTTGGTTCCTGTATTTTATAAAATCTATATTTACTATCAGAAAAACAACCAATCTCTGCAATTACAAGATCACTCATAGGCTTTTCTTTCTTCTCAAGACATCTTAGTTCTTTATAAACAATCTACTTCATATTTACAATGAATTGTTTTTATCAATGCAAAGATTATTTTATTTGCACAGTTTCAGTGACATCTGGATAAAATTGAAATGTTTAACTTCACAAGTTTATTTTCAGAATCTGGTCTGTACACTATGTTAGCAATACAAAATTAACCTAAAATAACCTGTGTTAAACTTCTAATATTTAATTCAAATGTTTATGTTGCAGATTAATTTTTTTATCTTTCACAAAATACTTTTCATGTTTAAGTATTCTAATTTTTTTAAAAGAGTGGTGTTTGAACATAAAAGTTAAAAATCATTTGTTAAAAAATTTCAAATTAAATTACATTGAGATATTATATCTCAGAATGGAAAAATCCAAAATTTTAATAACATACTTTGTTAGCTACATTGTGGGGAAAAGCAATTTAATGTACTTAAGTGTTCATTAAGCAAAACAATACACTTTTATGAAAGTAAACTCAACAATTAATGCAAAGTATATATTCATTTATAGTTTTTTTTTTATTTTTTGGACTATTTCACAGATACATGGCACAAATACAAAGAGTCATATTTACAAGACCATTCCTTGAGATTATATTTGCAAATATTGGAACAATCTAGATGTCTGTCAATGAGGGATGTTCTATGAGGGATGTTGTTGTTATTAAGAAGTAGAAATTTTCCCCATAGGAGGAAGGGAATGTAAGCTCAATGAATGTAAATAAAAACTTAAAAGAATCCCTAAGAACTCATGATATTTTTTCCAATTTATTCTCAGAAATTTATTTAATTATGCTAATCACAGATGAAAATTTGGCAGAATGTGATACTTTAAATTTCTTAGGAAGAAAGTATTGAAAGTTTGTTATTTTATTTCTAACTACTGCCTCCATGTCTTTAGGAAAAGTTTTTTTTATTTGTTTGTTTGTTTGTTTATTTGTTTTTAAATTCATGACATTAACAAGTTTAATTATTCTAAGGGAACTTAAGAAATTATATTTAAAACTCTTTTTGGCTGTCCAGTGAGAAAGTTATATAAAAAATATTCTTAAAACGTTATGTCACAAGTTAGATAAAACATATCCTTAAAATGACAGATAATTATGTAAGTTACTAAGAAATAGAAGTTTGTCTTATGAGCTAAAACAGAAACGGATAATATGATAAATATGGAAAAGCATTGAGAAATAGTTCACTATTTAAATTGAGACACATTCACTATTAATAAATTACCACTAATAAATTTATCCCTGTTGGAAACTGCATTAATGTTCTCACAGAACAGCGTAATAATGTATTAAGTGGTGCTTTATGGATAAATTATAACTTTAAAGTGATTATACAAATTAGAAGTTGATTTAAGTGTATAAATTCATTACAATTTTGAACACTTCATGTCTAAAATCTTATGGTTAATTTTCAATTTAATATGCAGTGTCATAAATCAATATTACCAGTGTATTGCATTTTACCTCACAATTATTTAATACCCAAGGTCAGCAATAAAATCCCTGTAAAATTCATACAAAATCTAGCATGATGAAATGACTACTCTGTAAAATGTAGGTATCTTTTTTCTATTTCTAATTCTCCAATGGTCAATTGTACATGACCTAAATTTTATAAATCCCATTCTATATTTCTGTCAAACAGAACTGATGAAAATCTATTTCCTAATGTATAGGTTCTACAGTTAAACATGAGCTTTAGGGTCCAACATTATGGTAAGCTCTAAATTCTCTTCACTTTTGTATATTCCTTTCACATGTAAATATCCATATTTTAAATAATTGTTAAATATACATAATTTTAAATAATTATATTTATTTTCATAACATTCTAAACACTATTTTATATTTTTAAATAGTCTATAATAATAGATAAATATTTACTCTAGTTCTGGAAATCTAGCTTTTGAAAAAAATCTGCATCAATATACTTAGGAATACTTTTTAAAAAATATTTTTTAGCTATTATCAGTGGATGTTTATTTTTTATTATTTACATATGGTGCTGAGAATTGAACCCAGTGCCTCACACATGCTAGGCAAGCACTCTGCCACTTAGCCAGAATCCCAGTCCGTTAGGCATACATTTCAATCAGTTCATAAATTAAAGGATGTTGGAAAGCTGGGAATGGAACCACCATTTGACCCAGCTATTCCCCTTCTCCAGTCTATTCCCTAAAGACCTAAAAAGAGCATGCTACAGGGACACTGCTACATTGATGTTCATAGCAGCACAATTCACAATAGCAAGACTGTGGAACCAACCTAGATGCCCTTCAATAGATGAATGGATAAAAAAAAAATGTGGCATTTATACACAATGGAGTATTACTCTGCATTAAAAAATGACAAAATCATAGAATTTGCAGGGAAATGGATGGCATTAGAGCAGATTATGCTAAGTGAAGCTAGCCAATCCCTAAAAAACAAACGCTAAATGTCTTCTTTGATATAAGGAGAGTAACTAAGAACAGAGTAGGGACGAAGAGCATGAGAAGAAGATTAACATTAAACCGGGATGAGAGGTGGGAGGGAAAGGGAGAGAGAAGGGAAATTGCATGGAAATGGAAGGAGACCCTCAGGGTTATACAAAATTTCATACAAGAGGAAGTGAGGGGAAAGGGGAAAATAATACAAGGGGGAGAAATGAATGACAGTAGAGGGGGTAGAGAGAGAAGAGGGGAGGGGAGAGGAGGGGGGATAGTAGAGGATAGGAAAGGCAGCAGAATACAATAGACACTAGTATGGCAATATGTAAATCAATGGATGTGTAACTGATGTGATTCTGCAATTTGTATACAGGGTAAAAATGGGAGTTCATAACCCACTTGAATCAAAGTGTGAAATATGATATATCAAGAACTATGTAATGTTTTGAACAACCAACAATAAAAAAATTAAAAAAAAATTAAATGATGTATTCCCTAATGCAACATTTTGTGTTTTCACAGAAGCCAGCACAATATAGAATTTCATTTTAAAATGAGGCTTCAATATATGGAAGCTCAAGCATTCATTTTGAACATATTTAATGAATTTGTTTTCATAATGACCCAAGTTTATGTAACACCTGCCACATTGTGATAGCAATGTAGGACCAGTGAATATACAGCAGAAAATAGAGCATACATATTTATTTCCCAACATGAGAAAAAGTGATTTTAGGACATAGATAAACAACTATTGATGTATTCCTGATTAAAAAAATTAGTGTGCATGGGTAGAGCTCAGTGGTAGAGCACTTGTCTGACATGCATAAGGTCCTGGGGTTGATCAACAGAAATGCAAAAAAATGAAGAAAAAATAAATAAAATCAGAGAAAGAAACAGGCAATGGAGTTTGTCAGATCAGAGGCTGACTGAAAAACAGAAGCAGTGCTTCCTGAGCAAGAATTACTCAGAAATTACTTAGTAGAATTGCACAATAAATTGCATAAATATTATGCAATTCTATATACATCCTCTCTTAAGCCTTCAAATCTTAGTTTTGACCTATGAAAAAAGTGAAGGTTAAACAGATTACCACATTCTTGAAAATGTTTTAAAACAAACCTTGATTACTACATTAACTGAATCTCAAATAGTTCACTGAAAATTATACAACAAAATTGGAAAAAAAGTGTATGCACAGGAATTAGTTAACAAAAGAGATCTTACTCACAAGTAGATGAGCATTATTTTCATATGCTTATATGGAGATACTTGAAGAAAGAGTAAATTACTCTAGTTAATTATTTTGTTCTAAATTAAGATTGAATTCATTTACTATATATCAGGTCTATTATCTTATTTCAGTCTCAAATAACATGTCTCTCTTAATGCTAGTCACAAAACTAGCATTAAGGTTGTCTCCATCTTAAAGATGAGTAAACTGAAGCTCAGAGGAGTTGAGCAATCATTTAATGAGGAGAATTGAAGGTGAATTTTAATATTAACTCAAAGTGTCAAGAGAGAATTGAAAAATTAATGTTTCTGTATTTCCCCCAAATTAGTTCTAATTTACTGTTGTAATATGTTCAAGATTAAAATCCATGCCCCAAACTAGAAGCAAGGAATGAATTACATTACAAAGAACCATCTTGCTTTTTGAATACGTTACTATTAAAAATCACTCTGTGGATTATTTTAAAAATGTCTTATATTAAGAATTTAATCAAGGTTTATGATGTCCATTTTTCTAAAGCTGTATTAAATATTGTTGATCCTCCACCATCCACTGAGCTCACAAGACATGTATGTAGGTTTACACACTGGGATATGTGCAGGTATGCGTGCTGATTTGTGTGTGGGGGGGTGCAAGTCTAGATGAGAAAAACAGGGAGTGATAGTACACACCTGTGTACTTGTTTGTGATAGAGAACCTCAGCAGTGAATGCTAAGTAATAGAATTATAATATTAGAACAGACCTCCATAGTTTGTTTTATTTAACGCAGAAGCTCCCTCATTCCTGACAGTTGATAATCCACATTTTGTTTCAGCATTTGGATAAGTGAAGAACACTTCTTTACAAGTCTCTCCTGTTTCTTTTTGAACATCTTGAATTGCTGGTGAGTTCTCATAGTCATTGTCTTCCTGTAATTTCCACCCAGACCCTAGCTCTGACCTTTCACATAAACAGAACTCTTTTACTTTTCCTCATCTGCCATCCTCTTCTTCTCTCTCCCCCCTCACTTCTTCCTATCTCCTTTCCTTCCTTCCTCTCTCCTTTCTGCATTTACTTTTCTTGTCCTTTTTATTGCCTCTTTATTCCTTTCCTTTCTTCCATTTGCCCCTTTCAGGAAAGGTATGTTTATGTGTGTGAGTGTGTGTGAGTGTGTGTGTGTGTGTGTGTGTGTGTGTGTAGTTTAACAGAAGTATAATCAACAACAAAGTGAAATGTCAATAAAGAATGATCCTATAATAAGTAAATAAAAAGTACAGGCTAGAATGTTCAAATCAAAACCATTTTTATCCAGTCTCATTCATTGCTAACAACTATCAATGAGAATAATTGCAAATCAAAAACATGTAATGATGTTTCTCCCTGTTTGCTTAGGACAAGGCACCATAATCAATACCATAATTTTACTTGGGAAATTTTGTTGATTTGATACATGTTTATCTTATGAATTGACATTTTTGGAAACCTGAGAGCATGCTCTAAAATATTTCTGATCCATATGTAGTTTTAGAAACATTTATTGAATGTTTTTTTAAATTTTTATTTATATATGACAGCGGAATACATTACATTTCTTATTACACATATAGAACACACTTTTTCATATTTCTAGTTGTATACAAACTATATTCACACCTATTTGTGTCTTCATACATGTACTTTGGATAATAATGATCATCACATTTCATGAATGCTTTGTGGTCTAGGTACAATATATTCTAACATTAGCCTATGTGCATTTATTTTGATGAACTTTTCTTTGTAATATAGTTCCCTATATGCTTGAAACCTTGTTATGAGTTTTAAATATACACATGAGACTTACATGTAGGAAAATTGGCACTTCATATCATGTTCTTCCTAGTTCTTTTCTACTCTCTTTATGTCTGACAATAATGGCATTATAGTATGTTAAACCATATGGCTGATGTTGTAAGCTGAATAATGGCCCCCAAATACTATTTTGTAATCTCTCAAACCTCTGAATGTTCTTTGACAAAGGAGCATTGTAGTTTTGATTAGGTTCAGGATTATGAGATGGGAGTAGTCTGAAGTCTCCAGGTGTGCCTGGTGTAATCACAAGTGATCTTATGATTAGGAGCCAGCAGAACAAGGGAATGGATTTTTCCCTGGGTGTCTCCAGAAGGAATAAACCCCCCAGAAGCTTTAATGTTAGCTCTGAAAGACTCACTTTGGATTTCTAACATCCAAATCTAAAGGTGATAAATATGTGCTGTTTTGAGATGTTAAGTTGTGGTAATTTGTTACAACAATAAGAAATTCACCATCCATATAATAACTTCATCAATTTAAAGACTTTAATCATGGATACATTTAGGAATGATGATTCAATAAGGGAAAGTGGGTAAGTTAAAGAATAGGTTTGTAACAGTGAGAAGTCATCTATAGCCAGGTGCCATGGTGCATGCATATAATTCTATTGGCTCTGGGAGGTTGAGGCGGGAGGACTTTTAGAGCAAAGCCAGTCTCAGCAACTGAGTGAGGCCCTAAGAAACTTGACCAGACCTTATCTCTAAATAAAATTACCCCCCCCAAAAAAAGTCATCATCTATTTAGTAACTTCTTATTTTATACATTTATGACTTTAAAAAATTATTCAATCTGTTTCTTTGAAAAACATTTTGGGTACTATGGATTTATAGTTTTTTTTTTTCTTATTTAGTCTATATTAAATAGGCTTCTCTCTTCTCTGCCTCTCTTATCAGAAAAGGGAATGATTTTCCTCTTTCTGATTGTATTATCATAAATTATAGGTAACATAGGATTAAAAGATATTTCCCTAAGAATAAACAGTATACTGATTTTTTAATGCCTTTATCTTTAAGTTTCAGAAGTCTTTCCAAGGAAAACGCAAAATTTGATCACTCTTCCTACTTCTTCCTGCAAAGCCAAAGCAATGCTGGGTGGTAGCTTGATATTAGTGAGTAATGTGTGGGAAGATTCACACAGAAAACTCTCACAAACTATGGAGGCCACAATGCAAATCCACTTCATTAATGATGAGCCAAAATGACATCACTATCAATACTTAATTATCAGAAATAAGAGTTTTAAAGTTATTTTCAGCATAATCTGCATCTTTTAAATTTCTCTTTCTTTGGTTGTGTGACTGGTTGATTTAATATGCTCCCTGTTACGCTTTTCTTTTTAAAGTTTTTATTTATTCTTTTTAGTTATACATGATAGTACAGTCTATTTTGACATATTTATACAAACACGGAATACATCTTATTTTAATTAGGATTCCAGTCTTGTGGATGTAGAGGATGTTGAGATTTACTGTTGTCTTTAAGTTATTGTTTTCAGTAATTTATATTCTACACCTCTAATGACTGTTGTTTAGTTCCAGGAGTATTTGAGAAATTGTTTATAAAACAGATACGGTAAGATGCAGTTTCCTTGAAATAAAAGAAAAAAATCTTCATATTAGACTAGCTGAGAGTTTGTTGACTTCAATTATTACCTTTAGAATTTCAGTTTAAAGAATACATGTTACAGCAGTATGCTTAAGGAATTTAATATAGGTTCTTTTCCCAAATCTCAAAAAAGTTCCCCTGTCCACAGAGAAAACTCAAGAATTTGTCACTTCCCATATTAATTTTAAACAAATACCTTATTTATAATATCTCATTACATTAACATTAAGATCAGATAGATTTTTCTATTAAATCTTCCTGGTAAAAGTGCTATCATTTGAACTATACAATTATATAAATTCTGTAAGAAAATTATAATAGACTTTAAATTTATATATAACCTAATTATATTTAATATGGCTTATAACTTCTGTATATCAGCTCATTCTCATTCAAAAAGTTTATATCATTTACAGGAATATCTAAAATGAACTAATTTAAGTGATTAAAACAGGGGAAAATTTTATAAATGTGAATAAAAAAGTCATCTATAAGTAAATAAAAATCATCTTAAGGTATGTTATAAAAAGGAAGCAGCTAAGTGAAGAAGTTTGCAGAAATATAAATTTTTAAAATATTTACTTAATCAACAAGTAAAGTTGTATATATACATTTTATTGGAGCAGATTTAAGTTTAGACATACAAAAGATATCTATACCTTTTAAAAATAATTCCATATACTTGCATGGGAAAATAAGTGTCACATATATAAAGTGACAAATTCAAGTAACCAAGCAATATGCTATGACTCCACTTTTTTTTCCAATAGAAAATACCTTCAACTGGGTATGTGGTTACATTTATATGTGTGAATTAATTAACATCATGCTATTAATTAATAGGGATTTATCACACTAGTTCTTTTTAAAATTAGGTAAAACAAGAACAAATGAAATAAATTGTGTAGTTGTCTAATAGGTACTGATTCTTAAGTCATACTAACAAGTTACTATGTTATCCATAATTTTAAAAGTATTTGAAAAAGGAATATGGTTTTATTGCAAAGAGTTTAATGAAACCTAGTCCTAGGTCTTGTGATATTCTGAATATTGCTTCCAAAATACAACTCAAAGCTAGATACAAATGTATTTTTAAGCTATAACCATAAAGTAATACATGTGGCTAATAGAGGAGTCATGAATTTTTAGTATTACCCTATATTCTTGTTGTCCTCCAATTTATATGATGGTACAAAATTGTGCAAAAACTAGCTAGAAAATAATAGATGTTGCATATATTTTAAGTAAGAAAACTTATGAAAGTTAGGCTTTTAAGTGTTATTAATTTGCTTCCTGAGTGTCTCAAGAAAAAAAGAAAAATCCCTTTCCTTTTAGAACTCTAACGTGCATAAGAACACATAAAAAATTTCAGTCTTCTTTTGGGTCTGTGACACAATCCATGGATAACCTTGGACCTTTTAGAAGAGTTCACATTTAAAAGGCTTTCATTCATATTATAAAATAAAACAGCAGCAATTATTTTCTTTCCTTAAGATAGAAGATCAGACTGCCTTCAGATTTCTTTGATCACCCTGGATGGAATTGATTTTGGTGTCTGAACCCCTAGAACATTCACTGTCCATTCCTCATGATTTAACAATTGATGCCATTATCTGAAGCTATTGCTATTCTTCCCTATTGAATATAAAAAATATATTGTACTGCACTTTTCAACTTCCTGTGCTCTTTCACATGTATTGACTCAGGTTATATGCATTGTAACTCTGTTGATAAAATAATTATCATTTTTATAAAGACCAAGATAGAGAGAATCTGACTGGAAACAACTTATACACAGGTCCTTAACATGTAAGGAGCAGAGGGTAGACTCTTATGTTTATCTCTGATAGACTACTCCAGCAATCATGGTTCATTTAAAGCTCTGAGCTTCCCATTGGACCTGGTATAATGCCACACAGATGAATTAGGCACATTTCATTTGACTTTTCACTAATTCTAAACCCATTTCATTATCCCATCCTCCTCTACCCCATAAGCTGTGATCTCACTTTCCCTATCCATAGTTTGACATCCATAGATCAGTAATATTCTAGTTGGCAAAATTCTTCTGGGTTTCATAGGTTTGAGGGATATAACAACTACTTCTAAGATTCTACATGAACTAGATGTAAAATACTTTAAAATATTCATTTTTATGCTTTTACTTCTTGCTTTGGGGGAATAGAAGCTATATTCCTAATACAGTATGAGTGAACATGGTTCTAGAAGGTACAAAAAGGAAGAATGGACTCATACTGCTGGCCACGGGAGGGAATGTTGAATGATCCTGTCATACGGATTTAGGAAGGTGAAAGCATTCCTGCCAACTCACCAGAAATACGACTGCAAAACTGCTTTTGTTCTCTCATTAAAGAAATAATTGGATGCAACATCAAATTCATTGGCATTGCTTCTGGTTCAAGCTGAGAGAAATAAATCTCAATTCTTCCTTGATTGCAATTGTCTTTGTGTAGGACAAGTAGCCAGGAGCTCCCACAGGTGCCTTGAAACATTCAGGCTTCTTGAGGATATAGGGAATTTTGTTCTCATCCTTGATCAAATGGTGGAGTAAATTACTGACGTCAAGTAACACCTGGTGGAACCCTGTGTTTTCCTCTTATTTTCTGTAGTTAGTAATTGTTTACAAATCACTGCACACAGAGAAGCAACTTGTGTTTTCTCATATTGGTTGCTGGCTCACAATTTCTACTTCATGTTCTCCTAGTAGCTTCAAAGACATTCAGTGCATATCTTACACACTTTCCCTGATTTTTGTGACTGTGTTCTTAACAAGTCAAATGGCATTGCCCTGTATTTATAGCAGAAGTTAATAGGATTACAAAGACTTTAAGAAATAAATGTTTTAATTATGAATCTTTAAGTGTGAATCTTCACCAGATTTTTATACTTCATTTAAAATGCAACATGGTATGCTGACTACACAATCTATATTATATTTCTACGAGGAAACTCATTTTTTTTTAAATCAGGGATTGAACTCAGGGACACTCAGCCACTGAGCTATATCCCCAGCCCTATTTTGTATTTTATTTAGAGACAGGGTCTCATTTAGTTGCTTAGCACCTCTCTTTTGCTGAGGCTGGTTTTGAACTTGTGATCCTTCTGCCTCAGCCTCCTAAGCTGCTGGTATCACAGGCATCACTGCACCCTGCCCAATTTGTTTTTTTTTTTTTTTTTTTTTTTTTTTAGCCTGTAAATTTGCAAGGTGACTTTAGGGAACCAGGAATTTTTTTTTCTTAAAATTAACATAATAAATTATTTGTACAGTATGTATGAAAAATACCAAAAAATGCAATTCTGCTATTAAAATAATATTGTAATTCAGCAACTTACGAATTCAGAATTTTCAAATTTCATTTTGTAATGTATAAGGGGAGTGATTAAAAATAAGGAAACAGAAATATGTAACATGTGCAATGTTGATATAGAGCTAGCCCATACCACCATGGTAATGTCAATGGCTTATAAACAGCATTCTTTTGTGTGGACACTAGCTATGCAATGTAGTTTTAAGTTATTTTGAACATTACCCTGAATGTATGTACTATTGCCCTACTACTTTTAGAATTGTGTCAATCATGTCATTTAGTATAATTCTTATCATGTTCTTCTGTTTTGACTTAGATCAATTTCAAACAATGGTCAGGTGGGTTTTTTTTTTTTTTGTTAGTATTTATACACTTATTTGTGCATGTGTGTGTGTGTGTCTGTGTGTGTATTTGGTAATTTGGTACTGGGGATTGAACTCAGGGGTGCTTTACCACTGAGCTACATTCCAAGCTCTTTTTTTCAAAAAACTTTATTTTGAGCCAGGGTCTCACTAAGTTTCTTAGGACATATTTAATTGCTGAGGCTGTTTTTCAAACTTGTGATTTTCCTTCCTGCCTGAGCCTTCCAAGTTGCTGGAATTATTGGTATGTGCCACCATGCCCAGCTACATATTGATTTTTGATTTGTATTTGTAAACTTTAGTTGTATAATTTTGCTTCTTAGGAAAGCCAAATGTTTGCTTAAAATTAAGTGATGATTAGACTCAAAATTGCCCAACATCATATGGGCTACTAAGAAATGACTTTAGCTTGCTGGACATTTTGTTTCCCAGAGAGCCATAATGTTGTTTCCTCAACTTGAAACTTGCTTCAGAAAAAATATGAGAATAATTTTCTCTGATTATTTTCCTTACTTCAGTCCCTGTCTCTCTGTGTGTTGGGTTGCCTGGCTAGTTGAGTTTGGTTGAAAGTTTGAGTCTTTCTATGTTGTCTAGATTGGCCTCAAATTCCTGGGCTCAAGGGGTACTCCTGCCTAAGTCTTGTAAGTGGATGGAACACATGTCACAATGTCCAGCCCAGTTGAATGTCTAACAGATGCAGAGTACGTGAAGAATTTTTTTTCCTAACTCAACCCCAAACTTCACTTATCTGCCTAAAAAAATCATAGGATCTCAAAAGTATTCAACTGTCATAATTCCCTCCTCTAGGAGTTAAAAAATAATGAAGATTGACTCCAATCACCCAGGAAGTCAACACTGGGATAAGAAATTATCTAAATAGACTTGTCACAAAATCCTCATATCTTCCATCTATCCTCTGAGAGATCCATTTATCTTTCTTTCTTTTTTTTAAACATTTTTTAGTTGCCAATGGACCTTTATTTAATTTATTTATATTCAGTACTAAGAATTAAACCCAATTCCTTACCCATGGCAAGAACTCTACCATTGAGCCACAATCCCTGCCTGTTGGGAGCTTCTCTGGACAGGAGCTATGTACACACCGTTAAGTCCTGAGTAAAGAGGTACTGAATAGGTATTGTACCCACTGCAATGCCTTTGGACCTTACCTCTGGTTGGATAAGAAAGGTGCAGCTCCAGGTACAGGTGTCACCCTGTGGGGTTGGATTATATCCACTTGTTTGCTGTAACCCTACCCCTTGCCTCATTTGAATGGATTCTCCCCAACAAAACCCGGGTTCTAGGCAGTGCTCTCTTTCTTGCCTGCCTTGCCCCTCCTTGTGGGAGCTGTGACTGATGAGCAGTGACTGAACCCAAAAAGGTACTTTGGGTGGGTGTATGTGTCTTTATTCAGTCAGCCAAAATTCACCTGGAGTGACTCTGACCAGTTTAGTTGTGGAACACCCAACCTCTCATTTATCTTTCTTAAAAGTCATTTGTTTTCTCTTGTCAGTCTCCCCTCCTTTTCCCGTTCTGATGGCATGTGACTATCACATTCTAACAAACTCTCCTGGAGTCACATTTTTCTGTGAAGTCCTATGAACACATATGAATAAAAATTTCCGTTTTCGCATGCTTATCTATCCTATGTCATTTCAGTTTGCAGGCCCTGAATCACTGAGCTAAGAGAAGAAGTTTTTCTCCCTAGCAGTTTCAGTGCAAAGAGCATAGCTTCAATGCCAGCACAATGGTTCTGTTGACTCAGAAGTTTTCATGAGAGAGACAGACAAATGCATGCATTTATCAGTGTGCCTTTTTATGCAATGAATAACAACAATGTCTATAGCAGCTCAATTCACAATAGCTAGACTATGGAACCAACCTAGGTGTCCATCAATAGATGAATGGATAAAGAAAATGTGATATATATACTCAACGGAAAATTACCCAGCTTTAAAGAAGAGTAAAATTATGGCATTTGCCAATAAATGGTTGGAGTTGGACAACATCAAGCTAAGCAAAATAAGCCAATCCCACAAAACCAAAGGCCAAATGTTTTTTTCTAATATGCAGATGCTAATTCACAATGGGGGGGTGGCACTAGGGAAGAATAACATTACCTTAGTTTAGGTAGAGGGGAGTGATGAAGGGAAGGAGAGGGGATGTGGGGATAGGAAAGATAGTAGAATGAAACAGACATTATTACTGTATGTATATATGTGACCAATATGATTCTGCAACATGTACACTCAGAAAAATGAGAAATTATATACCATCTATGTATGATATATCAAAGTACATAAATGCATTCTACTGTCATATAAACTAATCTAAAAATAATAAAATTAAACTTAAAAAAAGAAAGCATAAGGGATACTTGGGAGAGATTAGAGGTAATTCCCTAGGCCACACAATTTATAGAACAAAAATTAATAGATCTGTGGAACAAACCTAGGTCTAAATGACTCACTTTATTTCTTTCTTTATGGTTAGTACTGTTGTTTTTGTTTTTATTTTTTCCCCTCGCCTAAGAATATACTTATACACTGAATCTTTTTACTATAGACTTTTTTAGAATGTATTTTTGTGAGAAAAGTTCATTTAGATAATTATAGCTAGAATTACTAGAATATAAGTAATGTTGATATGCTGCTGATGTTGGGATTTTGGAAGAGGATATTTTATGACTTCACAACTATATTGGGAGTGATTTGGTTCAAATGTGACTTTGCAAGTGCCTTTTTTCATGTGTCCACATAAGTAAAGGAATTCAAATAAGACCCTTAAATGTAATTCTTTAAAAGTCTCTCCTGAACTTTTATGTATATAGGCTTCACACATCAAGAAATGTTAATTTTGTAGCTTTATAAGAGGTAATGCTAGATTTTGAAAAGACTAAAAAACATATGGTGAGCTGGGTGCAGCCCTAATCTGCTTGCCAGAACCTACTGTGCCCATATTTGCCTTACACTGTGTCCAGTAATAGTTTAATAGATTGAGATTAGCTGTGATGAAGATATCTGTGCTTAAAATTGGTACATACTGCAAAAGAAGCCTTTGTATATAAAAAAGAAGAAAAGTTATAAATACTTATCACCAGATCACAACTTATAACTCAATATTGACCAAACTTAATGTGTGGTTGTAACATTGTTCTTCCAGATGATATTAGACAGTTTTCTATCTTCACATTACATTTGAGAAATGGTAAGTAAAGCAGTTACTGTATGGGTAAATATTCTAACTTGGTTTTTGATTTCATGTGATCTATAATGAAAAACTTCCTGGTATCATATTCTTAAATTCTTAGAATGCTGGAATACTGATTTTGGAAGAAATATCAAATTATACTTTTAAAAAGTTTATTCTGTTGTTTCACACTCAAGAGTAAGTATTGACTATGGCCCTGGTGTTGGAAAACAAGTGTCAAAAGGACTAAAAGGTATTGCAGATGTTCAGTTAAGACCATATTTCCTCTTCACTGAGAGGTATATGATGGGACTGCAGGAATCTGTAGGGTATTAGCACAGGCTCTCAGGATATACTGCAGCAGAATGTGGCATTAAGCACAGGGGCATTAAGCACAGGCCATTATAAAAAATGGAAAATTACCAATGCTAAAGAGTTTATATAAAATATCATAAATATCACTTCATTTTATTACCAATTAAAAATAAAAATAGTAATTTTTATTATTTAGGGTAGTTATAAAGACTAAATACATCATTTCATTTAAACAGTTATATCATCTCATTTATAGCACTTAAAATAATGACTGACATTGCAAGCACTCTAAATAGTTGGCTGTTATTATTGTTGTGGATGAATGGCAACTTTGAATAAATGTGAATAAAAGAGCCATTTCATTTAGACTTATAGAAGATTTTCTAACAGTGAACATCATAAATGTAGAAAAAAAACTTACATATCCCACATGCTAAAAAACCATATAAGAACAACTTGTGTATTCAGCACAAGAAAATTTTAGTCAAATATTTCCCAAAGGAGGTTTTTCAAACTTGAGTATCTGGTAAATGCTTTTGCTACCTTAGGATCCCTTCTTCCAGAAAATTAGTTGCTTAAGATTTTAATAAATATTGCACAAGTAAAGGTTATTGTAGATAATTGCATTCTGAAAACACAGATTGAAAATAAGCCAAATGTTTCCTTTTTGAAAGAGTAGTCAGGGCTTTCAATGTGTTATACTGCTTTGCAAGAGGTGAAGATAGCACTATAGTGTACTAGCCCCTTCACTTAATTGTCCAAGTTATCACTTTTTGAAAAGCATGTCATGGGACTAATCCTCTAAAGACAATTTCAAGAATGCTAATAAAGAGGATAAGTCCTGGAAACCCAAATATTTATTCAAACTAATATACTTTATTGGAATGCTTCAAAACAGTTAATTGTACATCAGGAAAAATACACCAATTTCATGTCACCCTCTGGTACTTGACCAGTTGAAATGCTGGAAACCATGCCAATCTTGGAATCTACTTTTCAGAACATGTTTTTTTTTTTTCAATGAACAATATTTTTTTTTTTTTATTGTTGGCTGTTCAAAACATTACATAGTTCTTGATATATCATATTTCACAATTTGATTCAAGTGGGTTATGAGCTCCCATTTTTACCGCATATACAGATTGCAGAATCACATCAGTTACACATCCATTGATTTACATATTGCCATACTAGTGTCTGTTGTATAGTAGAGGATAGGAAAGGCAGCAGAATACAATGAACAATATTAATAATTTAAATTTGGCATTTTACTTGTTTTAACTCTGCAAATACTTATTAATGAAACATGGATAACATTTTTTCAAAAATTTTGGATGTGTTCAGTGTGTGACAAAGGGAATTTTGGCAGAAGGCACACATATTTTCCACAATAGGGGTTGTTAAGGTTTACATCTGAAATGTCCTCCAAAACTCATGTGTTAAAGTCTTGGTGCCCAATGAAGCAGTGTTCAGAGGTAGGGCCTTTGGGTGATGACAGGATAATGATGGCTCTGATCTCATTGGTGGGTTAATCTATGGATGGATTCAGAGCTTAACAGGAAGAAACTTTAGTTGGTAGGGCCTAATTGGAGGCTGTAAGTTATATAAGTTACTGGGGGCATGCCTATGAATAAGGGTATATTGGGGCCCTAGCCCCTCCCGCACCCCCTATATGTGCTAACTTTTTGCCATGAGGGATTAGTTCTGCTTCACCAGGTGCTCCCCACCATACTGTTGTACCTGACCACAAGGCCATGGTGATAAGGCCAAGTGACAGTTGAAGAAAATCTCTGAAACTACTCCAACATAAATCTTTCCTCCTTTTACATACTTTTTCAGGAATTTTGTCACAGTGACAAAAATCTGACTAACACTGGAGTATCATTTCTCTTTGCAGGAACATGCAATGTCAGTGTCCACATTAAAAACAAATTTTTCACATCATTTCAAATAGTTCAAATAATGAGTTTATTCCTATGTTAACATATTGTGGTTCTAGTTCATCTTTCAGTTCTAGAGCATTAACTCTTTTCTGTAGGTTCTACCTCTGGTTAAGTTACTGATTTAATACATCACTTGTATCCTGTCTTCAAAATTTATGTGTTACTTTCCTTTGGATCATTTGATACCTTATTTGCTAGAATAGATGGTTGTTTTAGTAAACTTTTAAAGCTCCTAGACATAAGTAGATTACTTCTCATTTACCTTAATTATTATTATTTTCTGAATATAACTTAGAAGTAGATATTAGTTCTTCTTAAGGAATATAAGAACTAAAAGTAAAAGCACCAACACCAAAACTGAATCTAGATTGCATTTGTATAATACACTTTGTTGAAAATCATACAATTCATGTTTCACTGTTTTTTTGTTTTTATTTTTTGGTACTAAGGATTTAACCCAGGGACCATTGAGTTACATCCCGAACCCTTCTTTATTTTTTTCCCTATTTTGAGACAGGATCCCATTAAGTTGCTTAGGGCCTGGCTAAGTTGCTGAGGCTGACCTCAAATTTGTAATTCTCCTGCCTCAGTCTCCAGAGTCACTGGAATCATAGGTATACACCATCATGCCTGGCTCACTGTTTGTTTTAATGATATTGAAAATGTTGTATATTTGATATTATACTCATAAAGTGTTTTTTTTTTTTTTTTTGTGTGTGTGTGTGTATAACTGAATTGTTGATCTGTCTTTGTATATTCAGGTAGCAGACTAAAGGACCAGTGCAGATCACTAATGTTAAAAATTCTTTAATTTTTTGAAAGAGCACATTGAGTGCTACTGGGTATGCCCAAGTCAGGGTGGATTCTAATTGCTCTGACAAATATCCTGCTGGGAAATTGATCTTCAAAGATTCCTTAATGCCTTTTTTAAAAAAATCCATTTACTTCATTTTAATACTTCAAAGTCTTCCTTTCTATTAATTATCACATACACTAGGAAACACAAAGAACAAAATGCTATGTTTTATTCATCTTAGAGAGCATCTAAACACTAAGTTACAGCAAAGATGGAGACTATTGAAGCAAAGGTCACCCTCTGTCAAACAAGACCATAAGAGACTTTTCTTTTAGAGAAAATTCATGAATATTTTATCTGAACATTTTCATGAACTTGCTGAAAAGCTATGTTTCTTGGCATTAACTGGGGATGTCAAAATCAGTTACTGTAATTTAGATCTTTTGTTAATATACTTTTCAGTCTTTCATTTAAAACATGCTCTTCAGAGTTCATCTAAAATGTACATTTCTAAATTGTTAACATTACAGATAAACATGCTATGTAAAATTAAATTGTATTTTTATTGATGAATAAATACTTTTGTTCTAACACAAATCTGCAGGAAAAATGACAATAATAGAATAAATAACTTAATTTTCTTTATCTGAATGAGAAAAGAATGGCTTCTGTATTAAAACCTTCCAACTTTAAGTTAAATGCTAAGCAGCCCTTGGTCCCTGACTGGTGAAGGAATCAGCATCTGGTCAAACAAAAACTAACCACAGATCACAGCCTATCAACTTTTTTTTTTCTTTTTTTCATTAAGGCATGATCATTGCATGTTCTAGAAATAATCTAAAATTTCTAAGTCTTCACAAAATGCTGCCCTTGCATTGAGGGACACAGCAACAAAACTTCTATACCTTCTAGAATTCTCCCCTGTACCTTCTCACTGTTCCAGTGAAGAGGGCAGAGTCCAATGCAAATGGAGTGTTTGTGTCTTTAACTTTGTCCTAAGTGTGATGTGGCTACATAACAAGGGTGTATAATTAGGATTTTAAAAAGTCAATTCTAGAATTAGATTTCCTTGACTTTGAATTGTAGTTTAGCAGTTTAAATCTTGGCAATTCACCTACTTAATCTCCATTTCATTTTCTCTTCTATAAACTGGGAATACTAATCCTGTCTAACTGATAGGTTTGGTAAGGAGAACTTAGTGCAATCATCTGTACAAGTGACTCTTTATTTGAGCTATAATAGGCATCAATAAGATATAGAATAAGGGTGTGCATGTATACCAAAACAAAATATGTTTATAGCTGATGCCTAATGAAGTAGGAATGCAGAAGCTCACTTTTCAGTTTCCAGACGAATATTAAGAGATGGAAAGATTATTTCAGGTCTGTCTTCAGATACATATTCTCCACTCTTGTGGATTTTTCCTAAGCATGCCAGAGTTATTTTCTTTCCTCCCATGAACTTCAGTCTTGCTACATTGATCACTTACCAATTTATAAAATTACTGGATGACATCTGTAGACTTGTCTGCCACATTTTTAGTTTCACTTCTCATTAGTACATGTTATTTCTTTGTATGCCAGTTTTATAACTCTTTACCATTCATTGTTTTTCTGATGTATCTAATTAGTTAATCTAATTCTATTTTTGTTTCATATCTAACTTTATTTTTTAACCTTAGGTTTTTTTCCCCATGAGATCAAAGCACATCATTGTGAAAACCATAAGCATTTTCCTAATGTTTATTTCTACTTTCTACAATAAAAGTGACTTTCTGAGGTCTGAACTGACTGACATTACTTACATTATATTTTACCCTAGTTCTGAAGTATTTTTTCAATTGGTCACATAATGACTTTTGTTGTTGTTAAATATCTTTCAAATGAAAGAAATTTCTCCAAGCTTTGAAAACTCATATGCTGGAGGATCATATTTGTTCCATGTTTGTCTGGTGAGTTCTAATTTCATTTACTACTTAGACCCAGAGTTCCACAACAGGCGAATGTTCTTGGAGTTTCACAGTCTGGATGATTTTTAACAGATGCTGTTCTATTAAATATTATACATTCCCCATGATTTGGAAGCTTGGTCTAAATATGTAGATTCTGCTTCAAGAAATCAGAAACTATTATTTTTATTCTTCTTATCAAATGCATCTTGCCTACAGAATAATTCATCATTTCTTGTTATTCTTCTCCTTACTTCCTGATTTTCTGTAGAATATAAATCCCTCAATGACTATTGAATGTAATAATGCAGACAGATGTCTCCCTGTTTGAAAAAAGAGCAGCCACCAGTGCAGAAATGACTGCCCAACCTTCTGGTTTAGACCTTGCATTTCTGTATAAGTGACTCTTTATTTGAGTTATAATAGGAATCAGTAAGATACAAATAGGCAATTATTCTCATTGTACTAATTAATATTTTTGGAAATGTTTTATCATAGTTATATTTTGAGACAATTTTTATCTCATGTATTTCTTTGAGTTCAAATTTCCTCAAGTATATTTTTCATTATTCTTTTTTCATTTGGTAAATATAAGCCAACTAAAATATTACTGCTACAGGAAGACTGGAAAATTTTTAAAAACAAAATTCTTATGCCATGTTAAAGTAGATACCATCTAATATTAACTGTAAAGGTCAGGAGAAAAATGCCATAGTTTTCAAAGAACAATTGAAATAAGACTGTGGGTAAAAGCTGAAAGCTCTTTTTACTTTTACAAAAATAAACTATTGATAAGATTATTTAATTCTGTTCTTTCTGTCTTAGAGATTTGGGTAATCTTTTAGAATCTATCAACATATTGTTAGTTCTTACAGAATTTTTGTGCGTCTTTCTTGATTATTTTTTTTTAAGCAGTGCTTTATAGCCATTTTGAAGGGAAATTTGCGCACATGGTTAACAGTTTTACTAGACAGATGAATGCTCCAATCAGAAGGCTCTTTATTTCATCACAACTATTTATATGGGTAGGTCAGTTTGCCTTGATAAAGTATGTAATGGTTGGGATCTGAAATGTCGCCATAATCTAAACAGCTCTCCTCCCCCTCCTCCTTCTGCTATGACATTTCTGCCTTACCTCAGGTCCAGAGCAATGGAGTTGGCTCACCACGGATGGAGGATCTTGAAATGATGAGCTTCAAGATCCTCCTCTAAACTGTCCCATTAGTTATTTTGTCAGCTGACAAAATGCAAAGCTGACTAACACAATGTAATTTTATGTTTTAGTCTTACTAAAATGAATACATTTGGAGGAAAAACATCTCAATTGTATTTATATTGGTATCTCTCATCATTATTATTATAGTGCATTATTAAAATTTAATGCTTTTCCTCTTTCTTTACTGAGGTATACTTTATATATAACAACTGTATATACTTAAATTATACAGTTTGATGAGTTTTGATTATATACATGTATATATATATTTATATCACTATAATTATAGCACTATAAATATATATTTATAGTGATATAAAACATCACTATACTCAAGTTAATAAATATTTTTATTCCCTGTAAAATATTTCTCTTACTCTATTTGCAATCCTCTCCTCTTCCACTACTGTACCAGGACAACTGATGTTTTCTTTAATTGTATGTTTGTTTACATTTTCTAAAATTTTATATAAATGACTACTACAATATGTACCCCTGTTTCACATAGGTTTATAACTTTCAGCTTAATAAATTGGGATTTATTCATAATGGTTTATGTATTAATTATCTGTTGCATTTAACTGCTGAGTAATATTACATTGTTAATATTTTCAGGCACTAATTTTATATCCATATAGTATGGGTCCATATATTTAAAACAATTTTATTTGTTTACATGTTACTTAGGTTTTCTTAATAAATTAAGTAGAGTTATATAATACTTAGGGTATGCATTGACCTTTTTTTTCCCATAAACTATGCTCTTAATTCCCTTCTTTATGACTAAAATTTGATTCATTGGCTTTGTAAATTAACAAAACAAATTAATAGAAGAAGAAAATATCACCTTATATAACTGAGAAAAAATGCTCAATAACTTTTGCCAACTTGTTTCCTTCCTCCATCTTGCCCTGACCTAGAAATTGATGAGAAGAGAATGTGGTAATGTTGCCAATTAGTTACATTATTTAATACACTAATTATTATGGAATTCATTAAATTCTTCTCCCTGGTATTTTCTTACTGATGTAAAAGATGCCAAATTTATGTCACACAATGTGAGGAGTGATTTAATGATTAAGAACCATTTTTTAAAGATGCAATCCCCCTGCTTTATAAATATGAAAGGAGTAAATGAAAGAAGTCTAAGAAGATGACTAATTTCAGGAAAGAGCATAGTGTTAGTTTCCTAAACTTCAAGACCTTTTAGATTTTTTTTTCAATGGGGAATGAGAGAGAACCTTTATTTTAGGAGAAATAAGAAAGTAAAGAATAAAAAAAGTGTCATGGTAAGAATCACTTTTGTCTTGTTCCATGTTGTGTATTCAGTGTCTGCAGGGAACAACATATAATAGGTGCATAGTAAACATCTGTCCTATGAACATATCGAGTCTATTAAGTTTTGGTTGAGCCCATGGAAAGTTTCAAAAGCCAATCAGAAATTGTATGTCAGTAGAAAACAGGTTAAATCTTTAAATCCGGTAGTGAAAAATCTGGGGGAAAATAAGAAGTAATGTTTAGTGTGGATTGTCAAGATTAGAAAGCAATGGTGTCAAGAGGAATAATTATAAAACTACTGAAGTAATTTAGGGTTTAGACAATGAGTTCCTAAGAATGTGTTAACATGAGGTATCAAAATGGGAGTATTAGTGGCTGGGGTTATGGCTCAGTGGTAGAGCACTTTCCTAGCATGTGTGAGGTTCTGGGTTTGATTCTCAGCACCACATAAAAATAAAAAAAATAAGATAAAGGTCCATTGACAACTAAAAGATATTTAAAAAATTGGGAGTATTAATTTGGCAACTGATTAATGATAAGTAGGTAAAGGGTGACAATGTTAAAGATGAAACAGTCAAAAAGTAGGAGAATAAAGATTTTGAGACTGGGTGACTGTACAATTAGAATAGCACTTACAGGTATGTTGGCACCCAATTCAAGTCTTCATATGGTACTTTGTATAATGATGACCATCACATTCCACCACCTTATGTACAAACAGAAATATGAAAAATTGTGCTCTATATGTGTATTAAGAATTGTAATGCAAAAAAAGTACACGTATAATGGCATAAATTGACGTGAACATACTTTATATACGGAGATACAAAAAATTGTGCCCTATATGTATAATAAGGATTGTAATGCATTCCACTGTTGTCGTGTATTTTAAAAAAATAATAAAATAAATAAAAAAGAATAGCACTTATAGGTAGAGAAAGCTGAAGTAGGAATGAATTCAAAAATATACAAAATAGAGGTGGAGAAGTAAATGAGATTTGGAGGTTTTTCTCAACTTATTCTTTCTTTCTTTGTTTGTTTTACTTAGTTACACATGACAGTACAGTGATCTTGACATATCATACATTTGAATCAGATGGGATATAGTATCTCATTTTTATGAGTATACAGGTTGCAGAATCACATTGGTCATGCAGTCACATATATACACACAGTAATAATAATGTTTGTTTCATTCTACTATCCTTCCTATCTCCCCAACCTCTCCCCTCCCCTCCTTCCACTTATCTCTACTTAATCTAGAGTAACACTATTCTGTTTTTTTCCTCACATCTTCATACATCTATAGTGCTTTAAGATTTGTAATGAGCTGAGTGCACGCCTGTAATACCAGAGGCTTGGGAGGTTGAGGCAAGAGAATAGTGAGTTCAAAGCCAGCCTCAGCAACTTAACATGGTCCTAAGCAACTTAGTGGACCCTGCCTCTAAATAAAATATAAAAAAGGGCTGGGGATGCAGCTTAGTGGTTAAGTGCCCCTGGGTTCAATCCCTGATACAAAAAATAAAAAAAAGATATATAATAAGCCTGGAATGTAGGAAATATAGAGAAAAATGGAAGTTCAAATAACTATTACTTTCCGAAGCAAAGGAAAACAAAATTGGAGAACACATTTTTGTCCCTGAAAATGCTTAGCAAAGTCTTCCCTTTACTGAAAAACAAAAGTTATAGTCCTAAGAGTGAAGCATCACCTTTTTTTGATCTAAGAATTTTCTTTTAAGAGTTAAATATACAACAAATATGTCATCTAAATGATCTTTCAACAATTTTACATATCAAACCAAGGATACAAATGACTTTAAAGAAACACACAAGCAAAGGAATTTTTTGAAGGGAAGAAAATTTGTATTACTCAGGTATAAAATGAGGTAGTTCATGGTTTTAAAAATTTACTACAGTATATGAAGACTTGGCAATATAAAGCACGGTAGCAATAAAAGATAAGCCCAAAATAAAATGGCATTTAAAAAAAAATGATCCATCTTTCAAGTCACATTCTAATAGCTCAAAAGCAGTATTTCTTATTACTGAGACTACTTCTGAAAAGGCTGAATAGTTACTGACTGTGTGGTTGATGATTTCAAATAACAAGCCATTCTTGGATCAATTTTCTGATTTCAAAAGTAAATGACTTGTGAAATAATATTCTAATTTTACCTTATCTTTTAAAATGACTTACATTTTTTATTAATGAAGAGATGCATGTGATCACAGTAGCTGGGAAGTTATAAATTTTCAATCACTTGACTCATTGGAAAAGGGGAATTTCAACAGCCTATTCCACAAACTATGGCTATGTGTGAAGTTTTATGAAGCAGATGCCATAATAAGACTGAATTTCCAAAATGCAAGATCATAGACATAGCGCATTTTTAAAATCCCCAAAAGCATAGAAATGAAAACATCTTTTTTAAAAAACTATATATCTAATCCAAAATGCTTTTATTTATTTTTTCTTATGAAAACATATCTTGAAGAGGAGTCATGGAGATAATTTGCATTTCAAAATGACAATTTGTAAACAGAAATTACTAACAAAAGCTGTAAATGCCAATCTATTTTATAATGTAAATCACAAAACTGTTATTAAGAAGAGAATTTCAACTGTACAACAGTCTTTTTTGTAACCTCCTTTGTCACATTTTCTTGGCTTTTATTCCTAAAGTAACCACTCAAAGGTGTTGGTGTGTTATAATTTTATGAATGTTTAAAATATTTAATATTAGCATATAACAAAATATAATATCATTTATGTATCATAATATATAGTATACAACATATATTACAAATCATATATACAATATATAATATACAGTGTTATTTGTGGTGCTTTTTGAAATTTTATTTAAAATGAATTATATTAGGTATAATGTATATTTGATTCAATTTTATTTTATTTCGATTTTTTTTGTAGTCCTGGAGATTGAACCTAAGGGTTCTTTACTACTGAGTTATATCCCCAGTTTCTTTGTTTTTATGTTTTTTATTTTGTGGCAGGGTCTCACGAATTTGCTGAGTTCTGGTCTTGAATCTTCCATCCTCCTGCCTCAGCCTCCTGAGTAGCTACAATAGGTCTGTGCTACTGCCAGTTTTATGTTTTCTGATTTCCAAATTTGTATATGTTAATAAATATGTATCTGGCTCATTCATTTTAACTGCTATATAATATTTCATTGTAAAGCTATACCAAGTTTTTACTTATTCCTTTAATTATATAGAAGCTTTTTATATTATTGTTATTAAGATAAATGATGATGTTTTAGTCAGCCTTTTTACTGCTGTAACTAAAAGACAGGACAAGAACAATCATATAGGAGGAAAAGTTTATTTAGGGGATCATGGTTTCAGAGGTCTCAGTCCATGAAAGGCTGGCTCTATTCCTCAGCACTCTAGATGAAGGAGAACATCTTGGCGGAAGAGTGTGGCAGAGGGAAGCAGCTCACATGATGATCAGGCAGCAAAGATAGAGATCCCTACTTGCCAGATACAAATATATACCCCATAGCCTCTCTCCCAATGCCCCACCTCCTCCAGCCACAAGCCACCTGCCCTCAGTTACCATTCAATCCCATCAGGTGATTAATTCACTGATTGGGTTAAGGCTCTTGTAACCCAGTCATTTGTTCCCAAACTTCTTGTATTGTCTTACATGTGATCATTTGGAAAACATCTCACATCCAAACCATAACAGATGCATTGAACATCTCTGCCCACATATCCCTGACCATATGTGAAAATTTAATGGAACTATGAATCTGATAGTAGAATTATTAGATTACAGGAAGAATATACACATCTTCATAGCAACTTGCTCTTCAAAGTAATTCAGTTGATATGCTCTCCAACAATGTATGACAGGATGTTTTTTCCCCTACATCTTTATCTGTACTCTTACTTTGTAAAATTTCTAACACTGGGGGTGGAACCCAGGGCCTCATGCATGCTCAGCAAATGCTTTATCATTGAGCCACATTTCTTTGTTGTTGTTGTTAATTTTGAAACAGGGTCTTGCTAAGTGTACTAGGGTGACCTTACACATATGATCCTCCTGTCCCAGTCTCCCAGTAGTTGGGATTACAGACATGCACCACTGTATTCAATTTCTATATGCTTCCTTGAACTTACTACACATTAAATATAAAATAAATTAGACAAAATGCTATGTTGAATTTGGCATTTATGATGAAAAGGTTTTAGGACCAACGGATCCCTCAAATAAACATCAATCTTCTGTATGAATAGAACATATTTACAATAAAATTCAGCTACAGACTAGACCAGGCTCTTCATCTCCTACCCCTCAAGATCCAAGAAATAAAGAAATTCGAATTTCTCAGCACCAAGAGGAGAAATAAATCAGAAGGCTGATAATCAACTGGAATCAGATATGATAGCCTAACATCTCAGCTCCGTCTCCCATTAGCTACACAACTCACAATCCCCTGAACATCAGATTCCCCAGTGAAAAATGATGATTGTAACGTAACTACAATATTACTGTCACGTTAAAGCCAATAACATAAAATAAAACCTTTAATATATAATTGCCACTATTTCTTTTCTTTCTTTTCTTTACATTCTATAGTGTGTCATCGAGTACTGTGTTATTAGTTAGCATTTACCAAATGTTGTCTAACAAGAACTCTGAAAGTTCACATTTGTAAATACTTTGACCTTCCATGGTATGTAAATTATAAGATACAGTTAACTTTCTAGATAAATCCATAATATTTTGCAGCAATATTTATAAGAGTATCAGAGAAAAAAAGTTTCAGACAGATATTTTGGGCTTACATTTTTTTGAATTGCAGTATGAGCTGTTTATGACAGGAGCTTTCTTTATTTTTGTATTTATATTCCTCAGGTTGATACATAGCTTTTTTATATGCTAGCAAATGAATGAAGGAATGAACAATGAAAGCTGAGATGTTAGGCTATCATATCTGCTTTCCGTTGATTATCTTTTTCTACTAATTTCCAGGAAAACTTAATTTTGAAATGGATAATATTCTGGAAGAATCAAATTGCCTTCACAAATGGGAGCATATTTGCCAGTCAGTTATCATAAGTAGCAAATTATAAGCTACAGATATCAATTTGGTTTGAGGTTACTATCATACTAGTGCAAATACTATATGGCTAAAAATGGGGTGGGGGTAGGGTGGTGTAAAAGGATCACTCTAACACTTGGTTTTACATTCTAAAATAACAAAAAGTTATTTTTTTCTTCTTCTGTTAGGCACTGTAAGGACAAAAGTTTATGTTGTTCCTGCTTCTATGGAGCTACTATCTTTAAGGGAAAAATAAAAGATTGAAAATCTGATTTTGTTTTCCACCTGGTAGATTGATATCCTATAGTAGCAGCCTCAAATTTGGTAAATAACTGGAGCTTTTAAATCCAGAAAGTCTTTACAACTCACAAAGTACAGGAAGGACACATTGATTATCAGTATATGAATATTACCAAGATGCCAGAGAAATTATAGTGCAGTCAGGAAATGATTCACTTTATCAATCAGTAAGACATATTGATCACATAAAAGCCGTAAGTCAAGGAATAAGGATTGGAAGTCAAGATGTAAACCATATCAGATTAATATAAGAAGCTGATATCAGGCATCTACGCTAGGTCAGTCATTCCTGAGTTTTCTGGTGTCCTATGTCAATAATTGGAACCACTATTTACCCAGTAACCAAAACCAGAAATGTGGGCGTCAACTGTGACTCCTCTATGTTCCTTAATTCTACGTATCCTAACTATTGCCACTATGTCTTTTCAGGTTTACTTTCAAAATATATAAGACACCATCCACTTTTTTCCATCTCCATTGCCACCAAACTAGTTCAAGTCACAGATTTGCTTAACAGAACTAATAAAAAAGTCTTCTAATTGGTTTCTTTCCTTTTACACTTGACCTATTCTCCACATAGCTGCAGACACATTTTAAAGAGGATGTTTACTTAATATCATCTCACATTTGAAAACTTTCAGTATCTTCCAAATATTACTAAAAATATCACTCAAACTTAGGTGCATTCTCTGGCCCCTAGAATCCTCTAATTTCACTACTGTATCATGACACTACTCCAACATTTACCTTAGCCTCGCTACAACATCCGCCATCAAGATATAGAAAATTTCTTTACTGGCTCAAGGTCATTGCATATACTTTTTGCATTTTTCTGGAATGCTGCTTGTATGGCTGTTTTATTCTGACACATTAAATATTAGCACAAATATTCACTCTTTGAAGAGAATTTCTTTGGCCTCTATCAGAAATTGGTCAGCCCAGCTGTCATGGCAACCAGGTTATTTTATAGAGTAGTAATATAATGGGTAAATATTTTATCCATTTATTTAATTGTTTGTGATGTGCTTTTCCAAGCATATCACAATCACCTGGGATTGTGCCTGGTATGTTCATGAATCAGTGAACAAATGCTTACCTACATGTCTCTCAAGATACTTGAAGAGGTTAACTGGTAGCTAAAGTTGGAATTTCAAGAATGATCTTGTATTGTATTAATTTATTCATTGTGAAACATCACGACTGAAACAAGCTGAATAATTCAATAAATAAAATGTAGCAAATATATTTTCAATAAATATATTAGTTTTACCTAGTACCTATGGTTTATAAAATGGAAAAAGAAATCTCTTAATTATTAATATGGTTCATAAAAATAAAACTGACACTTATCTTTTATAGACTTTTATTGCTTCAAATTCAATAAATCTGTACATGATGTATTGTTGACTTTTGTTATATTAATGACATAGGCTGATAAAAAACCAAATGTTTCAGAATAAACCAAACCATATTTTGGCAGAAGCCAAAATTAGACATTTCTCATTTTAGTCTGTCAGTGTAGACTAGTCTAATTTTTTTCAAATAATAAAATATTATGAGTACCATAGAAATTAGAATGTTTTCTTATTGACACTAACTGACATTTGTCTCAGAAAAAAAAATGGTAGTTTATGGCATTTGATTCTTTATAATATTATTAGGGAAAGGCTTGATATATTCCAGATGGGTCCAGTGTTTACCAACATATGGTAATGTTGTTAAACAAAGAACATGTAAATTTTGAGCTTTGAAGTCAGCACACTGAATTTGTAAAAGTATCTATAAATTATTTAAAAAGTGTGAAAGTAATGCTATGTTACTTAAGAAAGTAAGTTAAGAAAAGGAGTCAAGCTCTGCTGGTGCACGATGTATTACTTTATATTTGGGGTCTTCTATATTTTAACTGCATTGATTTGTGAAAGACACTAAATACAAACCTTTCACTGGGATACTTTAATTGATATGTTAAAGAAGAAACAAATTCCTTCTTTAACATAGATGTTCTAGTTAGTGTTATTAACCTGCCAATGTTTTCTGAAACCCACCAAAATGCCTCATAACCTAACCAATTAGGTTACCAATGCGAAGCAGATGGTACATTCAAATTGGGATAAATTATGAAGGTTTATAAAACAGGCTATTTACAAAGTGTAGCCTAGATGTAGGAGAACAATGGAAATAACCACAGGAAAATACAACAAAACAAAACAAAAAAGTGCCCAAATCCAAGTGTTATCATCTTTGGACTCAAGGGAAACAGGTGAGTAGTTAACCAGAAAAATCAGAGGAAATAGTCACAGAGAAATTATCTGGAAAGGAGACACCCAGGGACCCAGATAGCCAGAAGTAACCACACAGGAAGGAAAATAATACTCGAACCTTGCTATTGTCAGTGCCCCTCTAGTACAGTTGCTCAGTGGGCCAGGTCTGAGCATATGATCTGGCTTTAGCTGCTAGGAGGTCAATGATTCCCTATTTAGTTTAAAAATTAGTGTACACATCACCAAAACCAAAATAAAACAAACAAAAAACTCAAGAAAAGTGTCAATCATTCATGCTTTGATGATTAAAAACTATATTGCTATACTTCATGCAACACCATAAATTACAAAGCTCCTTTATTTTATATTCTCAAGTGTAGCTTCACAAAAGCATTATAGGTTAAGAATATGAGCTCTGGTGTAAAACTTACTGCATTCAAATCTCAGGGTTCCTGTTCATCAGTTAGGTGACACTGGACAAGTTCTTAATTCATGTGTCACCACTCTTCACCTAGGAAGGGGATAGCAATTGTATCCCCTCCTCCTGGGATGCTGGAAGACTCAATGAATGGATACATTAAAAGCACTGAAACTAGTTCCTGGCATGCAGGTGCTTAGTGAATGCTACCTTTTATTTTCATTTTTCAGTGATAGAAAGGAAGTTCAATGAACTCAGAGGATTTAGGCCATATAGTTTTCCAACAATGGTGACAGGGAGCACTTGACCCAGGTTACCGACTCACACTGCGGGGTTTTTTATATTCGTCATAATTATATAATTGCAGTCTATAGTTTTGTTTAATTATTCCAAACACACTTTTTGTTGGCTTTGCTCACTATCATGTCCATGGTACTAGACTCTTAATTCCAATCTGAGATTAGTTACTCTATTGTTAAACCCCTGGATATGGTATATTATGGTATAATATGTACATATGACCACAGGGACATCTTTGTTATAAATTGAAGTGATCCAATATAATTATTAATTTTTAAAAAGGGTGTGATCACTTTAAATATTCACCACTTGAAAAATTTTAAACCAATTCCTTCTGAATTATTCAGACATTGATGTAACCACCAGGAATACTGCCTGGTACATAGTAGGTGCTGAATAAATATTTGCTGAACTAATCAATAAAGGTTTTCAGTTTTATATATTTATTTTATTAAGATACAAAAGAATAATCTGCCTATAATATTAAGAGATTGGGAAAATGGAACTACCCAGACTTAGATAAAAGTGCAGATTAATGGTACATCAGTCTGTGTTGTTTCTATGTTATAAAGGCCTTAAATTATGTGGTTTTCAATATGAGCCCAAATATCAATACCATATTAATTTTAGGTTGACACAGAGTTTTCCTTTTAAAAAAAAAAGTTCAGTGGAAAAATTTATGCATAATATCTAAACTTCCCCTTCTGTTTAATGACTATAACAAACTTGACAGAAGGTATTTTCCTGGAACAGAAAAGTTGCTGATGATAGTTTAAGATGGACATTCCTAATTCATCTTTAGTTTATGCTTCAATAAGTTTAAGAATGATTTCCCAAACAATTTTTTTTGGTTGATTTACCTTTAAAAGTAAACATCAACAAAATTTCCAAATAAATTTTACTTTCATATTTTAAAAGAAACTTGTTTTTGAGGAATAGGTGCCTTGAGATTCAGCTAAAGGCACAATTACAGTTTCTGTGTCAATTAATATTCATATAAATTCAAGGCTGCTGAGTTGTGTAGAAATAAACTATGCATATATATTGAAACTTTTTTGCATATTTTTAAAAACATGATTCTAATCATGAAGAATAGATTATTTCCTTCAAAATTTGCTAGTTGTGATATTATTCTGAGGAACTCTATCACAGGTAAAATAATTCTCAGCTATTCTTGACTACACCTCAAATTCACCCTGCCTTCTTGGTGTGTCCTGAGATACAAGACTGGGAATAAAACTACTGTTTATGTCAAGTATAAAAGAAAAAAAAGTTAAAAATTTACATAACACTGATAGGGTCTATCATATTAGAGTACAATTCCCCTCAGAATAACTGCTGTATATTAGACTCCTTTGTGCCTTTCTCTGTGTCCTCATAATTATTCTTAAAAAAAATCCTCATTAATTCTGGATTTTTTAAAATCATGGTAAACATATACATAATGTAAATTGAGCATTTTAATCATTTTTTAAAGTAGTGTCCAGTAGCACTTAGTACATTCACATTGCTAGACAACTATCACCAACATCCTGCTCTAGAATTTTTTCATTTTTCCAAACTTAAACTGTGTAACAAATAACCAATAACTCATTTCCTCCTCTCCCAGCACTAGCAATCATCATTCTCTTTGTCTTTATGAACTTGACTACTCTAGGCACCTTACACAAATATAATCATACAGTATTTGTCTTTTAGTGACTGGATCATTGCACCTAGCAAAATGTCTCAGCATTCTACCACGTTGTCACAAATGACAATCTCTTTATATAAGGCTCAATAATATTCGATTGGATGTACATACCACATTTTATTTATACATTCATCCATTTATGGATATGTGGATTGCTTCCTTCTTTTGAATACTGTGAATATTGCTGTCATGAACATGGGTATACAAATAATCTGTTAATATACTTGTTTTCAATTCTTTTTTTTAAAGATGGAGAAGAGAGAGAGAGAGAAATTTTTTTAATATTTATTTTTCAGTTTTCAGTGGACACAACATCTTTATTTTATTTTTATGTGTTGCTGAGGATCGACCCCAGCGCCCCGCACATGCCAGGGGAGCATGTTACCATTTGAGCCACATCCCCAGCCCTTCAATTCTTTTGATAATGGATCTAGAAATGGATTAAATAAATAGTATGTTAATCCTCTTTTTTTTTTTTTTACAGAACACACACACTGTTTTCCCTAGCTAATTCTGTTTTTTACAAAAATATTAAAATGTATAAAAATAAAAATTGAAAAAAATTTATATGTCACTTTCAATTATAAAATTTCATGCTAAAAGAGACTTGAGATTAATTAACCTAACTCATTATTTTATAATGAGATAAACCAGAAAGAAGTTGTGAGATATATAACCCTGACTTTTTTAATTCCCAGGTCAATGATTGTCTCATAAACCTGTGCTTCAATTTAATTCTTAAACTTTATGTTTTAGAAAAATAAATAAGATTGGTAACCAGTAGAAATAATTTATGCTTTTCAACATAGCACCTGAGATTTTTCTGACATATATTACAGGGTCAAAGCTGGACATTAAGGTTTTTTGATATTTTCTCTTAAAACTTTTTTCATCTCTTGTCTGTAAAGAATACTTAACCTTAAAAATCAATACCTCCAAATTAACTCCTATACTATACACTCACACAGAAAGCAAAAATCCTGTAAGTAAATAATTAAATTACTTTCATTTTAAACATAGGTTTTGTTCTCTTTTTTTTAAGAGTCATTGCAGCAAACTTAATCAACTTCCACACATTCTTCACTTTATTAAGTAGGACCACAAGCACATTCACAGATTGGATCATCTGATTAAAATAAAAATGAAATTGACACCTTGACTCAGTAGTTTGCATACTTCAATAGACTTTCCTTCAAGTTAATTAATGTGTGATTTCTTGACTGTGGATTCAATTAACCCATAGGGTTCTTGTTGCTCTATTTAAAAAAATAAAATAGAATGAAACAAGATACACCTAAATGATATTAACATAACGTACTAAGGTTACAAAATTGAAGGGAAAAAATCAGATATGGAAAAAGCTGAATTTTATCTTATTAGCCCATAAACATTATATACAAATTACAACCATAAATTGCTCTTTGGCCTAAAAATGTGTGAATAGATATAAATATGAAGTAGTCATTAGATATTATAATAACCTTAACTTTCTCATTTTCTCAATTTTAATTCTAAACATTGTATATGATGCGTATTAATTCAAGTAACAAAGATTGTTGAGGTAAACCATATTGTGATTATATCATAAATACATGATTTAAAGGATTTATTTTTAAGGACATGCGAGGCTACTCACAAGCAGACATGTTTATTGGCAATACTGAACAACAAGGTTATATACATCAATTTCTATCAAACAAGTTATTTAGAAGCATTAATTTCTGTAAAAATGAGAGACAGTTCTAAATCTCCAATTTATTTGCTTTCATTGAACTCTGAAGAATCACATTTCCTAGTCTATCTATAATTCCTATACATTTCTATTCCTATTCTATTCTATTCCTATTCTATTCTATAATATTGCTCATTCTATTGTATCACATTTTCTATTTTCTACTGAATTGTAAATTAATGATGGCTTGTGCATTTAATTGTATACTCAGTTTACCAAAAGATGGAGAAAAAAAAAAAACACAATTCCTTTAGGTTCAATAAAGATGATAACCATGTCAGCCTTATTTATCCCTTTATCTTCAGTCTAGCACCATTTAGCACATCTTAAAGAAATATTTTCCAAATAAATAAAAACATTTTGAGGTTAACTTCCTGATTTCCTTTAAGCACACTGCCGCATTACTTTCAAGCACAGTGTAATGAGTTAAAAAAAAAATCACTTAGTTAGTACCCAAGCTAAATTGCATGACTTATATTAAATTTCAGCTATAATGGCAACTGTTCCTGCACCTGACATCCTGCACAGCACTGAAGTTTGCCCCTAATGCTAAAAAGAATTGATCATTTGATCATGTTTGCAAAAGACTCAAGTTGTTAGACCAAGATTACTTTGGGGATGTTATTACAGTCTAGCAGATGAAGAAAACAAAGCTATTTATTTAACACAGTTTCTCAATGATAGTTATAGCAACTGGATGCACACATTAATGAGGCAGATTGCCTAGTTTGTGCCACAAATGATGCATACCTATGAAATTTTTGTATTATTTACAAAAAAGAGAAGGGAGATACCGGTACTAGATGTTTTAACAACAAAGAAATCCTTGTTGTCCATTGGATGAAAGACATAGCACAGTGTATCACAATTACGAAATGGGAAAAAAACTCAAAAGGGTATATCTTGTTGATGGAAAGATTAGTAATATCTCCTGCAGAGACCCTTTCCTTGGTGAGCTTCATTGAGCTTAAAGACCTAGGATAAGCGTACATAGAAACACTCTGGTGTGGGCACTGGTTACGTACCTAGACCAGGGATACAAGGGAGACAGTAAAGACTGACAAGCAATTATTCTCCTTACACTGTAAATTATATTCTCATATGATGTTCGATCTAGCTAATTTGAATTCATTCAGTTCTATACGTTATCTTTTTTTTTTTTTTTTTTTTTTTTTTTGCCAGGTGTTACCAGGGATTGAATTTAGTGGTACTCAATCACTGAGCTACCTCTCCAGCCCTATTTTGTATTTTCTTTAGAGAAAGGGTCTCACTGAGTCTCACTGAGTTGATTAGCACCTTGCTTTTACTAATGCTAGCTTTGAAATTGTGAACCTCCTGCATCAGCATCCTGTAAGTTATTTTACCCTGCTACATTATCTTTTAAGTAAATATTATTTCCCCAAACTCTATCAAATGTAGCTTAAGTTAATAATGCAGAGCAAAATACATAGTTATAATCTTATTAGACTCACAATGTGAATCAAAGACAAATGATCTGATACCTTCTATAGGCCACACAGAAAATTGAAAAAAGAAAAGAAAAACATTTTTTCCAACCATACACAACATTTTTAATTAAAATTTTTTAAAACATGTTGCAAAGTTTTATCAAGTTCATTATATTTAAAGAAAGTGTAAAACTAATGTTTAAATTTTATTTTCATTAAATCATTAAAAAAATTTATATTTATTAATATAGAGAGGATTCTGAGAAAATGTGAAGAAGGAAGCACCAAGAATCAGTATCCCCACCAACACAGCACTACCATGAAAGGTAACTATTTGGGAACTCTGGAGTCAACTGAAGGCTTGCAGCACTGAATGACAGATCAGTACAACAAATTCCAGTTAATTTCAGCCAATTAGCACATTAGCAGCCAACTCTCTGTCACCCCACCCATCAGGCAGGCAGCTGTGCACCTGTTCCTGAAGCAGCTCACAGGCAAATTCTGAGAACCAAAGTAGGCAAAATGAAAACTGTTTTTCACATATTAGGAATCTATATTTTATCAATTATCCCTGCTTCTGATCACAGAGGTACAGACAAAGAGTCTTCCTCTGGATGAAAAGACTTCTGCGAGATTTCAGGGGACAGAGTTTTTTCTTCCTCCTTATTTTTCTACTTTTCCCCTTTAGAGTCTAACATTAAGGACTAAGATATGAAAAATGAACTGTATGTACAGTGAAAATTAGAAAGTGATCACACATACCTGGACAAAGGCATAAGCTCAGAAAAGACCTAGAAGGCCTTAGGATTACCCATCAGGTTAATTCTTGGCATGGAAATATAGTCATAATCATAAACACAAATAAACAAACAAAACAGTAACAACAACCATGAACCCTGATACAGTGGGATAAATTGATTTACATACTTACCATAATAATAGATTCAAAAGTCCAGTTTTAAAGGACAAAATAACAAGGTTTACAAAGGAACAGGAAAGTATGGCACTTTCAAAGGAAAAGAAGGAAATTGGTGAAAAGAATACTTGAGAAAAAAAAGAAAGAAAGAAAAACCTGATGGCAGATCTACTAGACAAAGACTTTAAAATATACGTGTTAAAGATAGTGAAAGAACTAAAGTAACTTATGGAGAAAGTCAAGAAAATGATGTATGAGAAAAAATGGAAAAATTTTTAAAAAATTGAAAAATCGAAAAAGAAATAAATTTCTGGATCTGAAAAGTACAATAACAAAAATTGACTAGGGTGGTTAAAAGACAGATTTGAGGGTGAAGATCAGACAATTGTCATTGAGTTTGAGGATCAGAATAAAAAAGATTGGAAAAAAAAAAGAAATGGGACCTATGAACTGTGGTAGCATATCAAGTAGGTCAACACACTATTCGTGGGAGTCTCAGAAGAAGAGACAATGGAAGGGTAGGAGAGGATATTTGAAGAAACAACAGCTAAAAACATTCCAAATGTGGGAAAAGAGAAGATTTTAAACATTCAGGAAGCTCAACATACTCCAGATAAGATGAACTCAGAGCACTCACATTGGAGCAAACTTTCAAAAAATAGAGAATCTTTGAAGTCACAAAAGAAAAGTCAATCATCATATTCAAAGGATGCTCAATAAGATTATTAAAAGATTTAAAAAAGTGCCTTCAAAGGAAGAGAGAAGTTAAGACATTCCCTGATAATGCAGAGGCAGTTTATTCCTCCTAGACTTTCTTTTTAAGAAATGCTCAAAGGAGTCTTGCAGAGTGACATGAATGGACACCAGTCACTAACTCAAAGACATATGGAGAAAAGGGATCTCATTAAAGGAAATATAAGTACAATGACAAAAGTTAGTACTATTTTCCAGTGGTTTGTAACTTTACCTTTTGTTTTGTAAATGATAAACATTTTTCTTTTATTTTCTACATGATATGAATATTATTCTAAAAGCTAATATTATTAGCATTTTGGCTTACAATGCCACACTTTGCTTTCTATATAAATAGAGACCACTGAATTTAAAAGAGTTACTCCTGTATGGTTTTAGGCACGTAATATATAACAATGTAATTCTATGAAAAGTAGTGGATGCAAAGCTGTAAAGGGGCAGAGACTTATATGTTATTGAAGTTAAGGTGGTATAAATTAAAATTAGGGTGTTAGAGGTAATTTCATGGTAGCCACAGAGAAAATAGGTATAGAATGTAAAAATAAGGAAATGGGAAATGAATTTAAACATTTCAGTATAATATTCAACTAATCACAAAAGGACAATGATTCAGAAAGTAAGGGACAAAAGCTGTAAGGCATATAGAACACAAGTAGAAAAATGACAGAAATAAGTCCCAATTTATAACAAATGCTTTAAATGTAAATGGACAGACTCTTCAATCAAAAGACTAGCCGAAAGGATTAAATAACATGACCAACTATAGGATCTCTACAAGAGACTCAGTTTATATCTAAAGATACAGATAGGCCAAAACTGGAAAGGTGAAAAAGGTATTGTATGGAAATAATAGTAAAAAGAGAGCAGAGGTGGCTACATTGATTTCAGAACAAATAGTCTGAAATATTTAAATCAAAATCTAAGACCAAGAATGTCATTATAAATGTAGCAAGAACATACAAATGTAAAGTTAAACACCTAATAACAGACCATCAAACCATATGAGGCACAAATGATATAACTGAAGGGAAAAATGGTTCTATAGTGCAAGGTGGAGACTTCAACCATACTCTCAATAATGGATAAAACACTCAGACAGAAGATAAATAAGGAGCCAGGATGCAGCACAATCAACCAACTAACCAACCAACCAGATCTAACGGACAGAAACAGTAGTAACAATAGTATAAGTTTTCCTCTCAAGTTACCTGAGACATTTTCCAGGATAAACCATGTAGGGCCACATATTGAGTTTCAGTAGATTTTCCAAGACAGATACTATACAAATTTTCTTCTCTGGCCATAATGGGAGGAATTTAGAGGTCAATAACAGAAGTTCTGGCAAGATGGCTGACTTGAGGTACCAGACTTGCTCTCCTTCCAAAATAAAAATCAAAACTGGGGGTGGGGGAGAGAATAAACAACTGCTAATTGATTAGACTCTTTGAGGGAGGATACTGGAGTGCCACATGGATGAAATGGAGAAATTGTGTAACATGGAGACTCTTGAAGTTCAAAAAGGGAATGAAGGACCTTTTTTTAGCTGCTCTATTGCCCAAATCTGGAGCAACTCACATCTAGAAGGTCTCCCATCCCATGATGGAGTAAAGGTAAATAGGAGGTCCCCAGTTGCCCCCACTGATACTAGGGACACATGAAGCTTTTGTAGCTTGGAAATTCTGCATCCCTGGTGGGCCCTAGTTCAGCTGAGAGAGTTGTCAGAGAGGGTTTGTCACTGCATAGTTCCAGAGGGTGAACCCTATTCACTTTGTATGTCCTACCCAGGTAACTGGTGCATGACACCATTTTGCAATCAAATGACGTGCTCTCCACTCCTACTGCTGTGAATGGCACATGGTCCCAGGCTCCATATCTGCACATGGAGACCTATAGTTCCGCATCATGACCCACAGGTACCCAGGCCCGATAGCTGTGTACGCTGCACCACATACTCCTAAAATCACTTGAGTGACTCCACTCCTGTGCAGCTTCCACATAATATGAATTCAGTACCACTCCACATGAGTGCCCTCCCTGCACTTGTTTCTGCTTCTGCCATGAGATACAACACACCCAAAGCCTTTGATTACAGCTGAAGAAGCAATACAGAGATGACATTATAGAACCTAATTGGAACTAGAGTCAACTTAGCATTTGAAGACACATCTTCAAGAAGAAGTCTCTAACCATGAAAATTAAAATTGGCAGAGGCATCACATGGGAAAATCTGTTAACATTAGGGACCATTAAAGTAGGAAAACGGCAGGTAACATCCATTTTTCCACAGGAACACAAAAATTCTAGCATCAGACCAAAATGTAAAGAAAATTGATGAAATGCGTCATTTAATAGAATTACATAAACTAATCTTTCTAAGGAAACTCAATGAAATAAAAGGAAATACAGGCAATAAAAGTAGTTCAAATATTCATGATATAAAAAATTATCAGAGAGATTTTAAAAAGAGTCAAATAGAAATTGTAGAGATGAAGAAGTTGATAGTTAAAAACATACTTGAGAGTTTCAACAAAAGACTAGATTAAACAGAAGAAAAAAAATTGAAATTGAAGGATAGGTATTATAAAATAAGCCAGTATGATAAAAAAGCAATTTAAAAAGAAAAGAAAAATAAAGACAACAAATTTAAAAAAATGAAGAAAGCCTCCGAAACTTGTATGATATATGTAAAGAACAAATATTCAAATTATAGGAATTAATAAGGGAAAAGGGAAAGGCACAGAAAAACATGTTCAAAAATACCTCACAGGTCAGAAGGAAATAGGTTAACATTCCAAGTTGTGAAAGAAGAACAAAAACAAAGTAAATGCAAAAAACAAAAACAAAAAAACCAAAACAAAACAAAACCCTGCCAACCAAGAATACTACACTCTGTAAAGCCATCATTCAGAAATTAAGAAGAAATAAAGATTTTCTGAGACAGAAAAAAACTGAGGGAAATTATCACCACATTCTTCTCACCAGATCAGCCTTAAAAACATGTCTAACAGAATCCTACGACTAAAAGGCAAAAAGGAACTACCACTGTGAAAACATGCCAAGGAACAAACCTACTAGAAGAGCAGATATACAAAGAGAGAAGAAACAGAACTTATTGATACAGAAAGCCACCAAACCACTGATAATCAAGAGAGGAAAAGGGGAATAAAGCATATCAAAAACAACAGGAGAAAACTAACAAAATGATAGGAGATGGTCTTTACATATCAATAATAATCTTCAATGTGAATGGATTAAATTCTCCAATTAAAATTTTTCAATTATCTGAATTGATAAAATCAATTAAAAAGAAAACAAAATGAAGCAAGACCCTATATTAGGATGGGGATAAGAAATTCACCAAACTAGTAAAGATACATATGGTAGGAAAGTGAAGGCATGCATGGAAAAAGATATTCAACACAAATAGAAACAAAAATTAGGCAGGGCTAGCCATGCTTATATCAGATAAAATAGTCTTTGAGTCAAAAACTCTAAAATGAGACAAGGTAACTATATAATGATTAAGACGATACAACCATTCTAAATGTAACTGCACCTAATTCCAGAGGATCTAATTTTATAAAGCAAGCATTATCAGCTCTGAAGACTGAGACAGGCTCCAATACAATAATAACTAGGGACATAACATCCACTTTGATCAATACACATGGGCAAAATAGACATTTATATAACATGTCATTCAACAGCAACAGAATACATTCTTCTCATCAGCATGAGAACTTTCTCTGGGACAGACCATATGTTAGGTCACAAAATAAACCTCAACAGATTTTAAAATATAGAAATCATATCACACATCTTTCTTTGACCACAATGGGATAAACTACAAGAATAAGAGGGACTTTAGAAATTACACAAATACATGAAACTAAACAACATACTTTTGAAAGAACAGTTGATCACTGATGAAGTCAAAAGAGAAATTTAAAAATGAAAATTGAAAAAAGCATACAAAAACCTGCGTGATACAGCAAATATAGTAACTAAAAGGAAGGTGATACTTATGGACACCTACAACCTACATTAAAAATAAGAACAACAAAAATATTTCAAATAAGCAACTTAATGAGGCAACTCAAGGAAATGGGAGAGTAAAACCAAACCTTAGATTAATAGGAGAAAAGAAGTAACAAATATCAGAGAAGAAATAACTGAAATGATACTAGAAACAAAAACAAAATATAAACAAAACAAAATTGGTCTTCCACACTCTCTAAAGATAAATCAACATACATTTAGCTAGATTAAACAAGGGAAAAGAGATAACAAATAAATAAAACCAGAGATACAAAATGAGATATTACAACTGATATTCACAGAAATACAATGGACATTAGAGACTATTATAAACCATATATCAACAATTTGGAAAAGTCAGAAGGCTGGGTGAATTTCTGGACACATATAACCTACCAAAATTGAAATATGAAGATGAAAAGCCTGAAGAGACCAGTAACAAGATGGACTCAGTAATGAAAAATTTCCCAATAAATCAAAGCCCAAGACTGGTTGACTTCACATTTGAATTCTATCAAACTTTAAATAGGAACTAACAGCAATATTCTCAAAACGTATTTTAATACGCTAGAAAGGAAAGAACTCTTGCAAACTCATTCTACAAGGCTGGTATTATACTACACAGATAATAAAACCAGACAAACACACACACACACACACACACACAGGCATACATATGCACATGTGCACACAGAGAAAAGAAAAAAAGAAAAAAAAATCATAAACTAATATCTCTGATGAATACAGAAACAAAAACTTCAACAAAATACCAGCAAATCAAATTTAACAGAATATCAAAAGGTCATATACTGTGATCAAGTAGGATCTACCCAAGGGATATAAGTTTAGTTGCCTGAACAAATAAATATTAATGAATGTGATATTCTACATCAACAGAGTGACATGCAAAACCCACTTTATTAAAATCAGAAATGAAAATAAGGACATCAATGTTAATTTTATAGGAGGAAAAGGATTGTAAGAAAGCATTATGAATAATCACATGCCCCCAAACTGGATAAGCTAGACCAAATGGACAAATTCCTAGAAACACAAGATGAAATCACAAAGAAATATGAAGTCATAATATACCTAGAGCAGCCTAAGGGTATTGAAATCAGTGATCAAAATTTTCTTGACAAAGAAAACACCCTGGACACAATGGCATTAATGGTGAATCCTAACAAGCATTTTAAGTAGTAATGCCAATGCTTCTAATATTTTTTTTAAAAAAAACTGGTGAGGAATTAATGTGTTGTTATAGCAAAGTCAGACAAAGACACTTTAGAAAACTACAGAACAATATAACTTATGAACATTAATACAAAAATCTCTATAAAATACTAGCAAACCAAATTTAACAGCATATTAGAAAGATAATGCACCATGATCAAGTTGGATTTACTCCTAGAATGCAAGGTCAGTTCAACAGACAAAATTGATCAATGTATTAAAGCATATTAACAGAATTAAGAGAAAAAAATTCCATATGATAATTTCAATTGATAAAGAAAAATATCTGACTAAATATCAACAATCCTTTAATATAAACATACTCAAAAAACCAGGAATAGAGAACTATATTAACATAATGAAAGTCATACATAAAAACCTACAGTAAATATCACATCATACTGATGTACTGGTGAAAAACTGAAAATTTTTCATCTAAGATCAGGAAAAATCCTCCAAAGCAATAATAACTGGGAACTTAACACCCACTTTGATCAATACACAGATCACACATATACACATACATATATAAATGGGGGGAGGAGAAAGGGAGAGAGAGAAATAAAGTGTATTCAAACTGAAAAGGGAGAAGTAAAATCATCTTGGTTCACAGATGATTTAAAATTACAGGTAGAAAACCCTAGAGTCTACAAAGTCTCTGATAGAACAAATGCAGACATTCAGTAAAATATCAGGACACTTTGTCAATACACACTCGCATTACTATATACTAACAATGAACAATCCATAAAAAAAAACATGAAACAATTATATTTACAAGAACATCAAAAGATTTTTTTTTGAGAATTAACTTTAACAAGGAGGTAAAAGATTTGTACAATGAACAGGTCTAATTACATTTTTAATACATACTTGATTGAATCTGAGGAGATGGAATATGTGTGTGTGTGTGTGTGTGTATGTGTGTGTGTAGTGAGGGAGTGTTCTAATTCTACTACCCAAAATAATCTACAAATTCAAAGCAATATCTATCAAAACCCTGATTATTTTTTTCAGAGATAGAAAGACTAAAATTCATACAGAATCTCATAAGACCACCACATTTCCAAAGCAATATCAAAATAGAACAAAGTGGCAGGATTCACACTTCCTGATTTCTAAATTATTATAAAGCTATAGTAATTGATTACTTCCTTCAGGAAGCAATACTAAGCAAGAAAAGTGAAGCAGGAGGCATCAAAATACCCGATCTGAAATTATACTACAGATCTATCATAACAAAAAAAACAGGATGATATTAGCATCAAAATAGACATGGAGACCAATGGAATAGCTTAGAAGACACAGAGAAATATCCACATACTTACAGCTGCTTGATATTTGACAAAGGTGCCAGAAATATATATTGGAGAAAAGATTGCCTTTGTAACAAAAAACTGCTGGGAAAACTGTATAACTATAAGTAGAAAAATAAAACTATACCCTATCACCCTGCACAAAATTCAAATTGAAATTGATCAAAGACTTAGGAATTAGACTACAAACTTTACAACTGTTAGAATAAAACATAGGGTCATGGCTCCATCATTTAGGTGCTGGCACCAATATCTTTAATAAGACCCCTCAAAATACAAGACATAAAACAAGGAATCAATAAATAGGATGCTATTAAACTAAAAAGCTTCTGCATAGCAAAGGGAATGATTAAGAGCATGAGAGAACTTACAGAATGAGAAAAATCCTAGCCAACTACTCCTGTGGTAAGGGATTAATATCCAGAATATACAAAGAAGTGAAAAAAAAATATTAACATCCAAAACAGAAGAAAACAAAGAAACAAACAAACAAAAACCCAAATAACTTAATTGATAAATGGGCAAAAGACATAACAGAAACTTCTCAAAAGAAGTAGATTTGGCCAACAAATACTTGAAAAAATATTCCACATCTCCACAAATCACGGGAAATACAAATCAAAACTTCACTAATATTTCATCTCACTCCAGTCAGAATGGTAATAATCTACAAACAACAAATAGATATTGGTGAGTTTGTGGGGGAAAAGGTGAATTTTTACATTGTTGGTGAGACTGCAGACTACTACAATCACTCTAGAAAGCAGTATGGAGAGTCCTCAAAAAATTAGGGGTGGAACAACCATATGACCAAGCTATCACACTTGTATATAGCTCAAAGATCTAAAATTAACCTGCTACAGATATACAACTGCCTCAATGTTTATAGCAGCACAATTCACAATAGATAAATTATGGAATCAACCCAGATGCCAGTCAATAAATGAAGGGATTAAGAAATTGTGATACAACACATCCACACACATACACATCCACACACATACACACACTAAGGACTTTTATTCAGCCATAAAAAATGAAATTATGGCCTTTACCAGTAAATGGATAGAAATGGAGACTACCATGCTAAGTTAAATAAGCCAAATCAGAAACTCCAAGGTTGAATGTTTTCTCTTATATGTGAAAGCAAGAGTGAAATAAAGGAAAGGGGAAGGGAAGGATAGGGTAACATAAAGAACCAATAAAATGTAAATAGATGAGTGAAAGCCAATCTAGTAGAGAAAGGGAATGGGAGAGAAGGGGAGTACAGGAAGGAAAAGGAGGAGAGAAAAGGAGGTGATCATAAATTAAAATCTATTTCCATGCATGTATGAGCTTGTTGGAATGAATTCCAAAACTATAATGTTCTAATAAAAAAAAAGCTATGGTAACCAAAATAATGTGATCCTGGAAGAAAGACAAACATATAAACCAATGTAATAGAATATAGAGCCCGTGTATAGGGAAATTAACTTCTTTCTTTTTTCTCCTTCCTCCCTTTCTTCCTTTTTTCCTTCCTTCCTTCCTTCCTTCCTTCCTTCCTTCCTTCCTTCCTTCCTTCCTTCCTTCCTTCCTTCTTTCCTTCCTTCCTTCCTTTTTTCCTTCCTTCCTTCCTTCTTTGCTTTCTCCCTTTTCTTTCTTTCTTTCTGTGCTGGGACTACAGGTACTCCCAATCCTGGTGAAATTATTTTTGATAAAGATTTCAAGACCATGCAGTGGGGAAAATATAGCTTTTTCAACATTTGGTGTTGAGAACACTAGATATCCATATGGAAATAGAATAAATCTAAGTCAGTGACCAGCATCACATAAAAAATTAATTCAAAAGGGAGCAAAGCCATACTTTAAACTTTAAAATTCCTAGACGAAAACATGTCAAAAATTTCATAGCATTGAATTCAGCAGTGGTAACTTGGATATTACACCAAAAGCACAGGGGGGAAAAGTGTACTTCATCAAAAATTTTTTAAAAAAATGTGTGCATAAAAAGACAATACCAATAGAATAAAAAAGGAAACCCACAGAATGGGAAATAATATTTTTAATCAGCCAGGCATGATAGCACATGCCTGTAATCTGAGTGGCTCTGAAGGCAGACAGGAGGATCTTGAGTTCAAAGCCAGCCTCAGCAATATTGAGGAGTTAAGCAACTTAGAGAGACCCTGTCTCTAAATAAAATACAAAATAGGGCTGGGGATGCTGCTCAGTGCTCAAGTGCCCCTGAGTTTAATCCCTGGTACATCCCCACCCCAATTTTAAATCATACACTAATATGGAATTAAACCAGAAAAATCCTAAAATTCCATAAAAGGAAAACAATTAGATCAAAAAAAATGGGCAAAGTCCTGAAAAGACATTTCTCTGAAGAAGGCATACAAATGGCCAATAGCCACATTAAATGATGCTCAATGTCATTAATTGTTAGGGAAAGACAAATCAAAAACTACAAAGAGGTATCTTTGCACTAAATAGGATAGCTACTATAAATAAAACAAAAAACAATAATTGTTGGTGAGGAAGTGCAGAAACTGGAAACTTTGTACAATGTTAGTGAAATATAAAACTAGATATCTCCTGTGAATAACAGTATGGCTATTCCTCAAAAAATTTAAAATAGAATTATCATATACTCTGCCATTTCCACTTTGGCTTTATTTCCAAAAAATCTGAAAGCTAGATCTCCAAGACATACTTAACACCCATATTTACAGCAGAATTATTGATAATATGTAAAACATAGAAGTAATTCAAATTTCCCTAAACAGATAAATGGATAAACAAAAGGTGGTACTGTATTATACATTTAATGGAATATTATGCAATGGATGCTATCATATGAATTTGCATGTCTTTTCACAATTCATTTGTTGGGCTGGGGATATGTTGCAGTAGTTAAAAGAGTTTGCCTTGCATGCATGCAGCCATAGGTTCAATCCCAGCAATAATAATATTAATAATAACAACAACATGAACCAAAGTCTATCTGTTGGTAACTGATACTCAATACAAAGGTATTAAGATGTATACAGCCTTTGAGAAATACTAAGTCATGAAATAAGCATTCCTCTAAGAGACTGACAAGAGTACAGCTTTCTTCTTGTACATCTCTCCTGCCATTCATCACCTTTGTCCTTTATGCTATCTGAGGATGCAGCAATAAGGAACCACCCCGCACCAGGCACTGAATCTGCAGGCACCATGACCTTGGATTTCTCATCCTTCAGAAAAGTGAGAGATAACATTTCTCTTCTTATACATTACCTAATCTGTGGTGTTTGTTATTATAGCAGATATAAACTGAGACAATGGAAAAGGAAGGAATTCTCACTGCTGCAGCATAGACAATTATGCTACATGTAATGAGCCAGACACAAAAACACAAATAATATATGATCCATTTATATGAGTTTTTAGAATTGTCAAAATTATAGAGGCAGAAATTAAGAATGCTGGCTTCCTGGGACTGGGGACAGGAGAGATACCAGTTACTGTTTAATGGGCATAAAGTTTCAGTTTGCATGTTGAACAAACTTATGGAAATGAAGGTGGTGATGATGGCTGTACAATATTATGAATGTATTTAATACCACTGAATTCTACATTTTAAAATGGTTAAGATGAATATATTGTATGTTATGGCTATTTTAACTTAATAAAACTATTTAAAATTATTAATATTTTAGTAATATTCTTTGATAATGTGTGTATAACATTAATGAAAGATTCACACAAATTTCAAACCTCTTTTATTTTAGAGATATTTTTTCTCACTTCAAATTTTTCTCAATTTTTTCAAGATTTTTGTAAAATCTTTAAAATTGAAATATAACTCTGATATGAAATAGGTCAATACAAAAACCTTGCAAAACTAGCTTTAGCACATTGAAAATGGACAGCTGTGATCTGAAAATTCATGTCAAATCATCTAATGTATTTCACTCTTATTAACATTTACTATCCCAACACTGTAATGACTTATTTTTTGATAACTTGGCAGGCTGAATTGTTCAGTAACCCTAATGATTTTAAACTTCCTTATGTATGGTCAAGACCTATGATGAGCCTCTAGTCAACTGAGAGAAAGAAACATGACAAGATGCCATGCCATGATTCTACTAAATGACGTTAAAACTCTTCTGTGGCCCACGATAGCAAGACAATCTTCCACTGGCTTTGAAGAAGCAAACTACCATGTTGAGAGCCTGTGAAAGGGTAAAAGGAATCGGGGGAACTTTCAGGAATTGAGAAGACCCCTTCAAGGACATAAACACATCATTCCACTAACTAAAAGAAGTCAACTCTTCCAGATATTCAGGATCACAAGGGAACACAGAGCAGCCAATACCTTGACTTCAACCATGAGAGGCACTGAGAAGACCCAGTTAAGCTGTGCCTCCACTACTTACCTACAGAAACTTGGAGAAAGCAAAAGGACTTGTTTAAAACTGCTGAATTTGAAGTAATTTGTTAACAGCCCAGAAAACAAAGAGAAGAATTATACAACGTAACAGTTTGGAGACTTAGAATTAGTTGCAGAACTTTGTAGAATTGGTCATTATATGAAACAAAATACTATTTAGGCAGTCTTTAAGTAGTGAATAAAACATTCTCTTGCTCTCTGGTGATTTGGGGAAGTTTTATTTCTGGTAGTTTGTTTTTAACCCAATGGAATTTCTCCCAAATTATATTAGAGTCCTGTAATGTAGCTTCCTATTTAACTGAAGGATAATCACCCTTGCTGATGACAAGAACTTTCTACTTTCCTGGAGAGATTTCTCCTCAAAATAAAAAAGATAAAGTTATCTCTTTTCTGTTTGCACCTGTAGGTCCCATCAGTAAGCATTAAAATTGAATTCTTCTACATACAGAAAACACCTAAAATCATTTTAGTTTTTCAGTGCTTTCATTTTGCAGATGTTTTCCCCCCTCTTTTCTGCCCTGGTCTTTTGACCACTTGTTTTACTCTAATTCTTTAATACTTGCACACCTGATCCCTGTTACTGCCTAATTTCTAACATATTGCTCCATTTCATCTAAATGGTTGAATTTTGTGTATGATATTCGCTTAGAAGATCAATAGTGATAATATTACTTCCATTCATGATATTGGTAATTTGGGTTCTCTTTTATTTTTGCTCTCTTGTTTTCTGTCTCAGTAAGTGTGTATCAATTTTCTTGAGTTAAAAAAAAAAAAAAAACAAAAAAAAAAACAGCTGTGACTTTGTATTGTGTATCTGTTTTCTATTTCACTGATTTCTGTGCTTTATTATTCCTTCTTCTTTTTTGGTACACTGGGTTTATTTTGATTTCTTTTTTGGTAATTTCTAAATTTATTTATTTAGACAATTTGTGTTATAAGCATTTACAATTTTATATACATTTCCTTCTAAATACCACTTTAGTTGTATCACACATTTTTTTGTATTTTACTTTATATTAATTTGCAAATAGTTTATAATTACCTTGAATCTTTTTTGTATTAAGTGTATAATTTATACATAATTGATTTTTTTTCATGAGAATTTTAGTGCTATTAATTACTAATTTAATCTCTTTTTAGTCTGGGAGTATAGGCCACATTATTTCAGTCTACTTATATGTATCAACACTTGTTTTATGGCCCATAAATAGACTGTTTTCTGTGGCTGCTTCCAAGATCTTCCCTTCTAAGCATACAGTTTGACTATGATGTGCCAAGGTTTTGCTTTCTTTGTATTAATTCTGCTTAGGGCTTCCAAATCATCTTGAATTTGTAAATTTAATTTTTTTCTCCAAATGGGGGAATTTGTTTACCTTTATTATCCCACTTTCTCATTCTCCCTCTCCTTTTTGTTCATGACCTCAAATATACTTTTAATATTGTCCCATGTGTCCTGAGGTATAAGTCATTTTTAAAATATCCATTTTTTTCATGACCTCAAATATACTTTAAAATTGTCCCATGTGTCCTGAGGTATAAGTCATTTTAAAAATATCCATTTTTTTTCTCTCAATTCTTCAGATTGGCATAACATCTATATGGTTTCAAGTTCACTGTCTCTACTGTAATTTCCAATCTAGTCCTGTGTCCATTAAGTTCACCCTAACCATTGTCTAGATTAAGTATAGAATTCTATTCTGGACTTTTGTGCTGGTTCATGTGATTTACTACTGTCAATCTTATCCATATGACTCATGCTATACATAGTTCTCAAAGTAACAGTGGCCGTGTTTATTACTAAATATTTCTTTTAAAGGTGATAATCTGTCTTTAGCTAAAATGACAATCCAATATAAGAGACAGTAATTATGCTATATGGTAATAGTTAATATTTATGCTTATCTTCTAGTCCACGTCTCACACAGCATCAATTCTCTGATAACCTGCATAAAAAAGTTTTCTTCTGCTATTTACAAGTTAATATACTTTCTGGGAAAAACTAAGGCAACTTGTATTATATATAATCATCTTACTAGGATTAAAGTTATTTTCTAATCTTAGAGCAGCTATTTCAATTACTTCAGTTAAAGATCCACCTTTCTTTTTAATTTTCAAATCATCAAATTATTCATTATTAAAAACTATGAGTCATTTCAAGAATAGAAGAAATGGTTTTGCATAGGTTTAATAGTTTGTCTCATTGTATATTTTCCAAATATTTGAACATGATAAAACTTAAGACCTTAATATTTTTCCAAATTGACAAGGGTTGAAATATATCCCTCTCAGGTTGTTAATAATGGCCTACAGTGAGACACAAATGACAGTATAATAGAAACAATATAATATAATCAATTTTAGTTGAAAATTACTAAAAATTGCTGAATTATTAAAATTGCACATTTCTTAGAATTTAGAAATTGTTTGATGACACAATTAGTCACTGTTTTATAAGCACTATAACCTAATCCAAGTTACCTCTGAGTTGAAAGTTGGGCACTATATTTTAAAATGTTAAAATCATTGCATAAGAACTATGGTGGCATAATGATTTTTTCCAGCCCATATTCCACTGTATAGACTAAAATCTTTAAATCATCAAATTGCACTTTGGCGTTAACAGAAGCAGGAGGATGTCTGCCACTTTGTTAGTCTCTAGTAAAATAGCTATGGACATATGCAGTGTGTTCATTTATAGAGCTTGAGGATGGCAGGTTTAATTATATTAAAAAGGCAAAGGATGAATGGCGACTGAAGACCAAACAGGCTTAGCAGGAGATGCACAAGGTCATTTAGCAAGGACTATGTATGCCAGGTTGGAATTCTCTGACATCTCATATTTCAGTTTCATCCCACAGGTTATCTTTGCCTTCTTATTGTTAACCTTGACTGATTAGAACCTGTTAGCAAGAGAAAAAAGATTTTTTTCTTCTGTAAGGCTTCAAACACAGAAACAATGGCAGGGGAAACAATAGGAATCCTGATTTGAAATGGACATGAAGCACATTTTCTAATGATGAAAGCTGTCTTAAAATGGAATGGGATGTCTTGGAGGTGAGAAAGTTCTATATCATGTAAGTGTCCAGGTTGAAACTGTGTTATTTGAAGACACTGTTATACTAAAATATGAAGCAAATGATGGTGATTGGAAGAGATGTATGCTGAAGCATCCTCTAAAGTGTCCTTTAAGCTATACCTGCTGTAATCAAAACTTTATTTTCATGAAACATTAATATAAATACTTTTTAATTTAAATTATTTTTATTGTGGCATATCTATAATACTCTTTTGGGGGCTGCAATATTTGTAAAATAATTTAAAATTTAAATCTATAGGAATATATTCAACAAAATAAATGTATTAGATAGGTCACTTAAATTGTTCTATATTGAATTCATCAGCATGCAACTGATAACTTGACTAATTAAATCTTAAAGAATAAAAAAATTCACCTACCTTCCAAGCATATTTCATCAATTCAACAATGTCTTCAAAGACCTACATGATTTTATCTGGTCATATCATTCTCAGTATGAATATTTTTATAGTCAAGCTTTTTGTTTTAGTGTCATATGACTGCTGCTAATATTCCATATAATCTATATTTTCTCCATAATATCCAAAGCTGGAAGGATAGAAGAGACAAGGCAAGGATCTTTCACTAATGCTTATGTCTTTTTAGAATTTAGTGATATATATATATATATATATATATATATATATATATATATATATATATATATATATATTATATGTGTGTGTATACATATATATAATGATGCATTTTATGTATATAATTTCATACATATGTATGAAATTCACTGTGGTGTATTCATAGTGTACATAGTATGGTCAATTTCATTTCACCTTTACTTGCCTTTCCTGTCCCTCCTTCCTCCCCTTCAACCCCCTCCTCTGCTCCACTGATCTCCCTTCTATTTTCAATGGATACCCCTCCCACTTTTTTCCCTCATACTTTGTTCTAGCTTCCACATATGAGCGGAAATATTTGGCCTTTTATTTTAAATATTTTTTTTAGTTGTAGATGGACACAATATCTTTATTTATTTATTTTATGTGGTGCTGAGGATCTAATCCAGTGCCTCGTGTGTGAGAGGCAAGCACTCTACCACTGAGCTACAGTCCCAGTCCCATTTTATTATTCTTTATGGCTGAGTAAAACTCCACTGTTTATATATGTCATATTTTCTTTACTTGTTAATCTGTTCATGAGCACCTGATTTTTGTTAGGAAGCAAAAACTTCTCAGGAATAACACATAAGAGTTACTCTCTCATTAGTGAGAACTAGATCATATGGCTGCATGCAGATCAGAAACTGGTAAAAGAGGGCAGGATTGCCATTGTTAATTTAGACTATTATTTCTGAGCCTGGAATAGTCCTACCCACCAAGGTGTACTTGTTTCTTTTATGGTCACTATTATTGGGACATAATGTTGAACAAAAGTTGTGAGTGCCAAGAACAGCAAACATGAAACTGTCCAGAAGAGTCCCACTCACTGAAAATTTTGCTGCTTCAAAAAGTCTCCTTAATATATTGTTTGGTGTTATGCATGATATGATTAATACAGTTTAATATATAATCACATTCCACATTGCAATTCATCCTATGCATTCTGTGTTACTTTTGTTCTTGTCAATATTCTGAAGTGCAGCCAGTAAAGGAGTCATGGAGAGAAAACATAAAAATTGTGATAGACACAATTGCTCACCTACAAAGATGCACAATATTTCCTCTCCATCTTGATCCCAATTTGGTTTAATATATAATTATATTCCTGTAATATATATAATCACATGCCTGTAATCCCAGAGGCCTATAAGGCTGAAGTAGGAGGATTGTGAGTTAACAGCCAGCCTCAGCAATTTAGTGAGGTCTTAAGCAACTTAGAGAGACCCTATCTATCAATAAAATATTAAAAAAGGCTTGGGATGTGGCACAGTGGTTAAGGGTCCCTGGGTTGAATTCCTGGCACCAAAAAAGTAATTAAAAAATATTTCTGAAGTACAATCCAATTATAATTTGAAATAGAAATAGAGCAATTGGTTAGAAAAAAAGTACTATTTTTGGAAAAATTGATACCTTCCCTTGGGCACACTATTGTATCAACCAAATTGGGTTCAAGATGAAAAGAAAATGCTGTGCTTTGTAGTAGGTGAATAATTGTGTCTATCACAATTTTTATGTTTTTTCTCCATGACTCCTTTACTTTTGTAAAACTCTGAAACAGACACAGACACATAGACACACACACACACACACACACACACGTGTGTGTGTGTGTGTGTGTGTGTGTATGTAAATACTTTGTGGAAGATATTACTTATCATTTTGACTTCCTATAATTTTGAACAATACTCTATATTTCTGCCTCAATAAACAGTGGTTAATGATACAGACACTGGCTTGTGTGAGGGGTCATAGATGAGCCTGAAGAGAAAAGTAAGTAAGTATACCTGGTGATTAAAATTGTCAAGCATTATTCATATAATTGAAGTTGGTTATATCCAAAAGTCTGAACTTTGATTTTTTTCCTTTCATGTAATGAAACCGAGTGCTTTTTAATACTAAAATCCTTATAAAAATGTTTAAAGATAATATTTCTCACTTTTATTACAAATCTTCATAACAGTAAAATGAAAGTTGATATAAAATAAATTGAATGGGTTTTTAAATAATTAATGGAAGCTTATACCAAGCTAAATTTCAAGTATACATGAAACAGTGATAGGAAAAGGCTTCAATATTAGATAAGTACTAGTTAAATGTTAAGATATATAAACTGTCTTTACAGGAAGTATTAAAGGACTATTGTTAGGAAAGAATCATAAAAAGATACTGAAATGTTTAACTCATTTGTTAGGGTATCTTAATTATAGCAGATGATTGTAAATGGTAAAATTATATTACCATTCTAATCTGAACAGGACTGACAGGTCTACTAGATTACTTCTACTATGTTATCTGTGACAGGAAAAAAAAACTCTACAATTGCCCTTCTGAGACCCACAAAAACTGTAGGTTCCCAGACTCTCCTGCTCTATAACCTAAGTTAGGATAAACTTAATGGATGTAGCTTTAATAAATGCATGGTAAAAGATGTCTGGATACAAATGAATTTAGCATTTTGTCTTTTAGTTTTCTATATTCATAAAATTTTGTAATTCACATTTACATAACTTTTCTCTCCCCCAGCTTATTTATGCATAACTAGTTGCTTAATAAATGCTTTTTCAACATGATAATGACAAATTACCTTTTCAAATATAATAGCAATTTTTGGGTGACCTTAAAATGTTACTACATAATAAAAATACTCTTTTAATGTGGGGAATCAAACCTGTTTCTAAATAACTTGGAAGAAGGTAAGATGAAATCTATTAAGATCCAAAAGTTAACTTTGACACATCTTACTATGTATGCACATTCACTCAGTCTTATACTTTTAAATTAGACAAGAAAATATAATTTATAAAATCAAATAATTAATGGATACTATCATCAATTCAATTTGCAGGACAATATAAATCATCTTTACTATCTGATTCTTATTTTTCAAAGATAGACGTAGAATTTTAAAAACATAATATTTGGCATTATAGTCCATTCTTTAAAAGAAATCATATACTATCCTATTCTATGTTGTCATTTTTATACTATTTTACTATTTAACATATAATTAAATATAATTATAATAATTACTTACTAAATTATTTACTTATAAAATCATGTTTTAAAAATAATTTTATTTCATATACAAATATAAAAACACAATTGCCAAAAATTATGTTTGAAATTTTTATCATGATTTAATAATGAACAGCATTTTGTTGACACTGTAACATTTGAGAAAATCAGCAGTCTCTGTAGACTGGATTAGCCATAGATGTGTGTGATCTGAGGTTCCTTGAAGATATCCTGTCTTGATAAATAGCTCTCAAAAAGATTTAAGTTTTTAATTAAATTCTTAAATATGGAAAATGTACTTTCTGTAGAAAAATATTTTTGAAATGCTGAAATTTGTGGAAAGAGACCTTTCAATTGACAAAATACTTGTAAAAGGCATGTAAAATTTTATCAAGGAAATTGATGCAGCATTGAAGCCTGTCAAAAGGAATGATTAACAACTATAGTTGCTCTAAGAATTATTGCTTGAGATTCTCTTATCTTGACTGAATCAACCATGAATCTTCTACCCTAACTTGGGAGAGAAAGCCTCAAATTCATGTTTATTGATACATTGATATCAGTTTCTAACACTGTACCCATTCTCAGAATTTTATAAATACATTCTTTATTCTGAACTTAAAGTAAAAAAAAATCACTAAATGATTTTACTTATTAAATTAATTTAGTAATTTTTATGGCATATTTATTCTGTGCTGGGCACTGGAGAGGTAATAATGAGCAAAGCCAAACACAGTTCTTACCTTAATGGAGCATGCATGCTTTATCTTATACAAAAAAATTTGTACCAATTGGTAACATGAACATATCTGAATTATGAAACAATCACTTTCTTTGGATGAAAAATAGAAACCTGATTGTAGAAAGTCTAAAGAGTCTAAAGTGGCTAGAGGGAAATAAATTATGAAGGTATTTTAGGGATCCAGGCTGGATTCATCAGTAGATTGGTATATAATGAGTAGGAAGTGAACAGGTAGAAATAGGAAAATGAAATACAGGGATAAAGCCTACAGGAGTTAGTAATGGCCTGACTCTCCAAAGAAGGGAAGTGGAAGAGGTCAAGATGACCCCTAAGTATTTTGTTTACAGCTGGATGGCATATTGCAGAGACAACTGTTGTCCCTCTAACCACCATTCTTCTTTTCGATAGTGTTTACAAAAATGTAGTATATACACTTGATATCCCAGTTAAAGACTATGTTTTAGAGTTTCCTTCAAAGCTTTACACAGACATGTGACTAGGTATTGGCTAAAGAAATGTAAACAAATCTGACGTTTGCAAGATAGGTCATGTTTATAAAACAGAAGAATATATTTTGTGGAACATATTCCCTTAATATTGTATGGGAATGTGATGGAAGGAGCTAGAGCAGCCACTGTAGATCCAGAGATGGAAGTCACCCAGCAGAGTTACCAGAGAAAGAACCTGTATCCTTGGCATTCTATAATTACTCTACATCCCTAGACTGCTCAGAGGGATGAACTTTTAATTTCAAAAAAATACAATTTTATCTGACTTTAAAAGCAACTTTGTATAATTAGCTTCCTTTTTCTTCTGGTTTCCCTGCCTAAGATTTTTACACCTTTCTGATCTAACTATCTTAGTCAATGCTAATATCTCATCCCAGCCTGCTGTATAAAAAGCTGTACATTTTTGAATTTTTAATGTGTGGCTACAAACTTTGAAGGGCAGGACACAGGGACCTTAAGGATATCATGACTAATTGGCTGATGAATTGAATTATGCAAAGTAACAAAATAGAATAGGAGGTCCCTATCCCCCTTGAAAAAGAAATAAAGTAAAAATATAAAATGCCCTGCTAGTTTTTCATAACACAATGAAAATATGCATTTTCATAATGAGAGAAGGGGGAAGAATTGAAAAAGTTGAAAAGAATATTATATTAAGGGGAAGGATTTAATCAATAATATCATTGTTAGAACTTCTTTATGATAGTCTTGAGATAGATTATGACTCACTGTTGTAATGCCAGTGAGATATCAATAAAATCCATCAGTACTTTAAGAAACATATTATTCTCAGTTTTCTTTCAATTACTCAAGATTCCAGGCAGCTACAGCTCCTAAAAGTGGTGCTGTCAGTCATAACATTGCTTATATTTTCCCATCTGAATTAAATTAAAAGGTATGCTATAATTAAAGGTAATAAGTGTGTGTCTGTGTGTGTGTGTGTGTGTGTGTAAATTCAAACTTCAGGATATAGTGATAATTACAAAATAATTATCCAATATTTACTTTTAAAATTATTAGCTTGATGTATTCTTGGGGATAGTGAAATTCATCTAGTCAATACTTCATAAGTCAACAATAGTTCAGAATATTTGACATCAATGCACTATTGGTGAACAATACGGTGTCCTCTCGTATTTCTGGATCCACTTAAACCTAATTAGAGCCACACATGGTAGTACATGCCTTTATGTCATAGTGACTTGGGAGACTGAGGTAGAAGGATCACAAGTCTGAGGTCAGTCTCTGGCAACTGAGTAAGACCCTGTCTCAAAAATCAAAAAGACAAAGGGATGGGGATGTAGCTTCATGGTAGAGTTCCTCTGGGTTCATTTCCCATGACTGCCAAAACAAAAATAAAAAACAACCCCCAACCCTCACCCTCCCCCCCCAAAAAAAAATTAGAAAACTTGAGCTGTCATTCATTTGTTCATTCATTCATACAGTCCCTTAGTGTGTCTGGAAATTTATCATGACACAAGAGGAAAAACAAGACAGAAAAAAAAAGATTCTTAGAGAAGTATCTCATTATCAGCATGAGGTCACTCTTACTGCTTCCCTGCTCCTGGCTTGCATCTTGATTTCTCCATAATTATGTCCTGACCTATGATGTCAATTTCTAAGCAGTCTGCTTTGACCTCCAAATATCTGTCAAATTATCTTCTAAGCAGTATTCGAAGTTCCACTGTCAAAATGTATGCAAATCATGTTCAGTATATAACTTTACTTGCTTGTTATAGTTTGAATGTGGAATGTCCCCTACAGGCCCGTGTGTTAAATCCTTGGTTCCTGGCCCACAGAACTATCAGAAGGTGGTGGAACTTTTAAAAAGTGGGCCCAGTGGGAGGAAGTTAGGCACAGAAGGATGATTACCAAGAAACATGAAGGAAGTAGTGTGAGTTGATGGTTGTGTTCCATTATGATTATAATCATGGTAACACAACTCTATGCCCTTGGAGGTTATATTGAAACCTTGGCCTCTTACTGTCTGTTTTCTGGACACCATGTGGTTAAAATATCTTTCTCTGCCTTATTTCCTGCTATGATGTATTGCTTTCTCATAGTCTCAAAAGCAAAAGCGGTCAACTGATCATAGACTTGTACCTCTAAAACTATGAGCCTAAATAAACTTTTCCTATTTTATTTTAATTATCTCAGGTATTTTAATATAGTAGTAGAAAACTAACACATTGTCTCACTTTATTTTTATATGTCCTTGAGTTTATGGACAAGTGAATTATTTTTCTAATAGTACATATGTTGGTTCCAACATTTCTCAACTTCATTGGGCTCCTTCCTTAACTTTCCTCCCTCTGTGAAGAAAATAACAGGCTTCTAACATTTCTCCAAACTTACCTACCTTCCTCTCTTCCTTTCTTCTCTCCTTCTCAGTTTCTCACTACTTTCCTCTCTTTCACTTTTCTACAGAATCCAAGAAAATGTTCCAAGATAGGTAATTTTTAAAATTACCCACTTAATATTATTAGCCATTAGGAAATGCAAATTAAAACCACAGAATATTCCAATCTATACGACTACAACTGTGAAAATTAAAAGATAGCTAATACCAAGTGCTAACAATGAGAGAGCAACTAGGCCTCTTATATGTTGCTTATCGAGAATGCAAAATAATAAAGCCACTTGGTCAAACAATGTGGAGATTTATTTCTCACAGTTCTGGAAGCTTAGAAATCTAAGATCAGGGTATTGGCTGATCTGGTGTCCAAATAAGGGCACTTTCATGGTTAACAGATGGCACTGTGTATCCTCAAACGGTGGACAACAGTCCAGCCAAGTGATTTGCCACAGTAAAACAGGGTCTGCCTTTCCTCCAATATGTTTCTCACTTCTGCCTGAGACCTCATTAGAATGGGCTTTATCCACTGTATTTCAATGAACATTCCCTCCATGACTGTCTCTTAAGAAAACAGGAGCTCTCTCAATAGCTCTCCTCTTTTCTTCACCAGAACTGCTTTTAAAGTTTTCTTCACAACATTGCTAACTCTTCCTTGCATGAACCTCAAAACTCTTTCCATCTCTACCTATTAACTTGTTCCAAAGTTATTCTCATGTTTTTGGGGTGTTTGTTATTGTAAAACCCCATTTCTTGTTGTCAATTTCACTCTTAGTCACTTTGGGCTGCTATGAAGAAATGCTATTAGTCTGGGTGACTTACGCAATATTTATTTTCCACATTTCCAGATTGGGGAGATCAGGATGCTTACTGATCAGGTGTTTGGTTAGGGCCCTCTTCCTGGTTTACAGACAACTGTTTTCTTTTTTTCACTATTTCCTTACATAGCAGAGCAGAGAGGGTGAGAGAAGCAGCAAGATCTCTAGTGTCTCTAGCTTATTGGAGCACCTGTCCCAATAATGAGAAGTCCATCTCATCACCTAATTATCTCCCAGAGGCCCATCACCATATAGCATCACACTAAAGGTTAGGGCTTTGATATGAGATTTGGGAGAACATAAATATTCAGTCCAGAGAAAACCCAAAAGGCAGTACAGTCTGCTCTAAGAGAAGGTGCACCATAACCTGAGGAAAAGGCAAAACTATACATACAGAAATCAAACCACACAGACCGAACTGGTTGCAAAAGCCGAGTTAGGCACAGAAGGGTGATTACCAAGGAACATGAAGAAACTACTGTGAGTTGATGGTTGTGTTCCATTATGATTATAGTCATGATAACACAACTCTATGTCAAAACTATAAAACTAAGTAGAATGGATTAGAGATTAGAGGTAAGGTTTTTTTATTTTAAAAAAAATAAACACACATATAAAGCACATTTGTTCTGAGTTCTAATCTGTGAAAAAAAAGGCTGTGTGGATCAGCAAGCATAAGTCAGAAAAATGTTTTCCCTGCTCTTTGCCTAATATTAATTGTATAGTTTTAAAAGAGCCACTGTTACCTTTGTGGCCATTTCTTTCTCTTTCCTATATTTCTATGTCTGGCTACTTCACTTAGAAACTTTAGAATATCTTTGAAGTATCCAGTTTCAAAATGTGACTTCTAGTATGTGACAATTTTTATACTACAATCTTTTTTTCTTAATAATTGTCTATTATTTTTGCCCTTCCCTCAAATGCAAATCTCTATCTGCCAAGGATTTTTTTTTTTCTTAGCAATGTATCTGTAGAAATTGATTCTTTTGCGCTAATATGACTATATGAAGGCATGGAACACAGGAAGTTACTTTGAGAAAGAGAATATCCCTCTTAAAAATCAATCTTTACTATATCATCAAAGCAAGTCAAAGCTTTTGCTTTATATAATCAAGCACTATATATAAACATTTTTATATATAAAACATTAAATTATGCAACATTATATATGATTTAATGTGTGTTAAATTTGAAGAAAATATTAATAGTTTTGTCTGAAAGTATAAGTACAGCACAATAGCATGACAACAGCCTCCAACACTGAGCTGGCTCTTATCTATTTTCTCTTTTATTAGCCCCTTCCCTCCCTTTACTTTTTGATGCACAGAACCTCTTAAACTTCCATTAAAAAAGAAATGTTCATTGGGCTCAATGCAGTGGGTTACCTCCCTATGGGCATTTTACCTACCTTGCTAACAAAAGCAGATTTCATTCATTCTTTGGGTATTCAGGTAATTAAGGAGAGGCCAAAACTACGCTGGTTCTGCCAAGAAAATAAGTATTACAATTTTATTTCCCTTGTTGGTGGGATGAAATTTGGCTTGGGGATTATAGGATTTTCCCCCCCACATTTTAAAAGGGACATAAGTAAAATATTATGGGCTGAATTGTGTCCCTCCCAAAATCCATATTTTACAAGTCCACACCACAATGTGATTCTATTTAGAGGTGTGTCTTATAAATCATAATAAAGGTCAAAGGAAGTTTTAAGGTAGAGCTCTGATCCAATAGGCTGGTGTCAGGAAAAGAAGACTCTCCAGAAACAATGTATTCTGGTACCTTGATCATGAATTTCCAGCCTTTATGAGAAAATTAATGTCTGTGGTTTAAGCTACTCAGGCTGTGATGTTTTGTTATGGTAGTCTGAGCAGAAGAAGCCATAAGAGAAATGCCCATGTTTCCCTTCCAAGATTAGGGATAGATGTGTTAAGATTGATGATTAAATCTTCTGGTTAGCTGGAGTTTCTAAAGGAAATAGCCCGAGGGCAAAAGCAAACAAGCTGAGAATATTAGTTGGAGAGAAAGAATTGGGGTCCTTGGTGATTTCAGTCAATTCCTGCATAAACCAGAACTCCCTCTCCAGACCTACCCAACCTCACACTTCTTGGTTGGATTTTTACCTGTTCATATTTCAACTGACAGAGTTCCAATAATGGAGGCAGCAATGAATTCTACTGTGGTTGGGTGTGGATGTACAAAAAACACAGGACTTTCATCTATACAAGCTTTTAGTCAGGAGCTGCTTGAATAATGATTTGTACTGTTGGAAAACTCTCTATTATTTAACCTAAATCCTTCATGCTGCATTGTTTGTAATAAGATCTCTTTCTTTTGTAACACTTATCCTTTAGAAATATACATTTCATAATTTTTTTTATCTATTTTAGAATTTCTTTTGGAAAAAAAATATTTGGGTTAGCAATATTTCACATAGTTCCAAAGTCCTGTGACAAGCCAGCTGGCTCTGTCCCAGCTTGTGACTTTTCTTGGCAGAAAGGAGGTTTGGTTTTTAGCTCAGTTGGAATAAGGCTACTAGAGCGCCATTATATTCTATGCCCTTCTATGGCATCAGTGAAGGTCACTGGTCCTCACAGCCCTTGTCACTCAGTTCAGAATGTAGACTGCTTTTATCCAGGCAGGTTCATAAGCTGTGTGGCCAAGAATCTAACTGTGAGCTGCTGTTGGCTTCTGTAATATGTAGTGTCTATTTTACAGTTCTGTGGTCTGGGCTTATACTATTTCATCCTAAGTCCTGATAAAAGCCCATTTTATTTAGTTTTTAGTCCTAACAAATATCCTAATGTGGATGTTAGTTCCCTAGTTTTACAAAGACATGCGGGCATTTGCATGAGGTCATCAGATAGTAAATGGAAAAGTCAGTATATAAATTCAGATTAATCTGACCCCAAAGCCCTCTTGTTAAATATGTCAATCTAGTGCCAGGGTAAAATGTTACATGATAGAGTGAATGCTCAGATACAATTAATTATTTTTCTCTTCTGGATTAGTTAAAAAGGACTTTAAAGAGCTAATATGAAGGAGTGAAGAAGAGATAGAAGTCTGAGGGGTCAGAGTGAACACCAGGCTATTGCAGTCTTTGATGATCTGTGCTAGGCCTGGTAGAGATTCAGGAGTGAGACATGCTAGAAACTTAGTGATGTGTCTGTTGTGTATCTCTGTCCAGCATACCTGTTCCCATTGCTCTTATATAGTACCGTCTATCTTCTTCCATGCATCTGCATGATTCTGGTTGGACTATTTATCCTATTACTTCAGTTTCCTGATTAAGTGACTAGTCTAGGTGTGGATATGTTACCTAAGCCAGGACAATCAATAATCTGACATCGTTAAGCAAAGACTATTTAAGAATGAATCAATACATAGCCATATTCTGACAGCTTGGAAAGAATCTACATGTAGTGGTAGAGAATGGGTAGTGAAGATAATAGAGGTCAGGATTGAGAGACAATTCTGGGGGAAACTGAGTTCCTGGTTCTAATCCCTGAGGGCTCCAGAGATGATAAGTTTCCTGTAGCTAGCTTCTTGATGATGTGGAATGCTTCTGGGTCCTTCCATTAAGTCATTACCACCATTTTCTGTATTTTTATTATGTGTGACCAAAAGAATACTGACAACAGTAGACCTCAGGGGCTAAGAAATACAATAACACTCTGACCTCAAGCTAAGTGATAGATGAATTTGAAAACTGGGCAAGTGATAAGATGTCACATGTTTTACATGATACGTGTGTGCAAGTCTCTGGAGTTTGTAGGCTGTCATGATCCTTGGATTCAGCTGCAATTGGGTTGGCAGCACTTTAAGTTCTGAGATTCAGAGGATGATTCATTTTAATTGAAACTGAGTTGTGGGGTCCTCAGGGCAAGAATACAGCTGAACATATTTGGAGTTCTAGCAAGGCCTCTAGGAGCACACCGTACAAAGTAAGCAAAAATGCAGTCCTGTGATCTGGGTAGATACAGACAGGTTGAGGTTAGGATGTATTCCAAAGACGCCATAGGTGCCAAGAGGATCGTCTTAGGCCAAAGAGACCTCAGACTTGTGATAGAAGAGATATTCTGCATGGCATCATTCATCAAGCTTTAACTGTACATCTACTGTGATCAGATATTGTGACCCAAGTTTATTTCTGATTGGCAGAGATTCAGGCTGAGGTAGACATAAAGAAGTATACAACATAGCAGGGTTATGTGGGCAGAGATCCTAGGGGATAGACATCCAGAAACTATCAAGATTTCCTCATACTTCCCCAGTTCTGGTCTCTCCATTGAGCTCCAAATTCAGAACCCCAAAAGAATCTTGTTAATCTGAACATTATCTAAAATTTGATATGGACATAATAAAATGATCTTCTGTGAGTCTACCCAACCTTAGTAAATGGTTACACCATCCACTCACTGAGTTAACTGTCTAATATCAGTGTGTCATCCTTGATTCCTCTGTTAATTTCCCTTTGTTCTGTTTTGAGTCTTCTTTTAATCTTCATCCAACTCACCAAGTCCCTTTAGTTCTTAGACTGTCAAACTCTCCCAAGCTAAGGTATACATTCACATGTAAGAAACCATGGCCTCTTCAATGATCTAAGGGTGAATTGGTGAATTCTCATGGTATAAATATGATTTTTTGACATACCATTTTTATTTTATTTTAGTAACATTTACATTGTAATTCTCATGACATCAGAGGGAAATTTTCATAGCTGTCCAGCTAATAGATTAATTTCTCCATTTATACTTGCAGATTAGCAGACACTGACATTCCCAAGAGTTTATTTCATCTATTTTTTCCATAGGTGGGAAAAGTTTATAGCATAAATATTAAACAAATGCCTATAAAGTGCTTATGGCAATAAATATTGTTTTTCCACATATCTTTGATGTTGTATTTCTTGAAAATAACACCCATGTGTAGCTTGATATAATAAAAAACAGAATTTACTTAATTTCTTTTCAGTGTTTAGGCTAATAAAATGGGGTGTAAAGGAATGTGGAAATGATTAAGAAGAGAAATAGAATAACTTAGTAAATGGTCAGACAAATTAAAACTCAACATTCCTCAATATAATGACCATGTGAGACTAATGAAAAGATTTTTTAAGGTCACTTACATCTTCAAAAATGAAATTTTCTACTTAAAATTCTTCCTATGAAATGAGCAATGACTTTGAAGAAGTTGTAAATTTACTTTATAATAAGTCAAAGATCAGGTGTATCACATGCTGGGAAAAGTAGAGCATTACTATATGCCTTTATTATCAATGATGCAATTAAAATCCATCAATATGTGATTTAAAACCCATGCATAATATTGAATTCTCTGTGTATCATAAGAGTTTTTAAAATGTTGAGATATTACAGAGTCTTTAAAGTGCTATGTGAGATTCATACAGAAAATTGTATAATGAAAAAATATTAAATATCTATTTTTACTACTTTTATTTTGCCCATGGTCCTGATTGCCTATTATAATAACTGTTTAACCTAATTGCATCCTAGATTATCTAGAAAAGAAAAATACAAACTATTTCCTTTGCCTGAGTTAAATATATGGGCCTTTCATCTCAATGTGTGATGATGAGGAATATGTTATCCTTTGTGTACAACTTTATGTGACTATAACATGAATATTATTCCAAGTAGGTCTAGGTAAATATCTGTGAGACACTAAGCTTTCTCAGACAAGATTCATAAAAGTGCAAGAAGGATTCCTGGATCTCTTTCTTGCTTTCTAAGAGTCAAAATAAAATCTTTATAATAAAAAAGACCCCACCCACTCAAAGAGGAATGCACTAGATTTCCTAACATTTGTTAGAATCAAATAATCTATATAGGTATATATAAATCTTATCTCAAGCCAGGGCTAAAATACAATATGGATAAAATTGAAGAAACATGTCTTGGCTAAACAAGCCTTTTTCATCCATAAAAATTTATACATAAAACAAAGTTGGTGACATAGAGAGAACATTTCACCTCATGATACTAGAATACTCTTTATTCAAGCTCTCTACCACAGACAGAATTGTGTCCCAACAAAATTCATAAGTTAAAACCCTAATCCCTAATGAAATGGCATTTGGAGATGGGGTTTTGGGGAAGTAATTATGTTAAGACATTGTCATGATTGTGTCCTTGTGATGTGATTGGTACCCTTATAAAAAGACATTCAGGAGATTTCCATGTCCCCCTAACACAAGAGAGTATAGGGGAAAGGAAGTCATCTGAACTTAATCTGAATTAAGATAGAATTTGAGGGGCTGGGGTAGTGGCTCAGTGGTAGAGTTCTTGCCAAGCATGTGTGAGGCAATGGGTTCCATCCTCAGCACCACATAAAACAAATAAATTAATTAAAGGTATTGTGTCTTATATATATATATATATATATATATATATATATATATATATATATATATATAGTTGTAGGTGTGTGTGTGTGTGTGTGTGTGTGTATATATATATATGTATATATATATATATATATATATAGAGAGAGAGAGAGAGAGAGACAGACAGACAGACAGAAATTGGTAGCATGATTGCAGTATCATTGTAACAACAAAATATCTGAAAGCAACTTTGGAACAAATAAAAGGTAGAGTCTGAAAGAGTTAAAGAGATTCATGCTAGAAAAAAACTGATACTTCCATGAAGACAGAAAGGAAAAAAAAGAAAGCTATAGAGAACGTTTTTATTTTCTTAGAAAACACATAAATAATTAGTATTAAGTGCTGGTAGGGATCTATTTGTGTATGTATGTATGCAGTAGATCTACATGTATGTAGATATATCCATTTGTGCTGCTATAGCAAAATAACTGAGTCTGGGTTATTTATAAGGAATAGAAATTTATTTTCTTACAGTTCTTGAGGCGGAGAAGTTCAAGATCAAGACACCAGGATGTATTTTTTTTTTGTATGGGCTTTCTTGCTGCATATTTACATGGTAGAAAAGCAGAAACATCTAGCCAAACACTACATAAAATCTCATTTTAAGGTCCTCAATCACATTGATATTATTTGTATATTAAGTTTGTGTGTGGGAATCACACTTAAAGAATGGTAGTAAAAATGTGGATTGGTCATTGTGGTGAGGTCTCTGGTGGAAGTGGGGATTGTTAGTGGAAACTGAAGGAAATATAATTTTTATTAAAAGTCACAAATAGCCTGAATGTATTGTGACATCTTCTAGTGTCTTATGGAAAATAGAACTTGTAAAGAATGAAACTGGATATTTAGCTGAGAATATTTCTAATCCAAATATTGAAGGTGTGTCTTGGTTCCTTCTGATGACTTGCAACAAAAACACAGCAGAGATAATTGATAGAATTGTTCAGCAAAATGATACCAGAACTTGGAGATTTGGAAAACCTTAGTCTATCTATATTGTGAAAAATGAGATAAGTTGCTCTGAAGAGAATAGGAATGGTATAACTAAGCAAAAACTGCAAAAAGAAAGCATAGCTTCAACTCATGAATTTATTCAGCCATTTCAGCAGTGCCTAGGAATAGAGATGAAATTGCACCAGAAATATTCTGCCTGTTTGAACTAAAAGTTATGAGTGTGAGAAAGAATGAAGAAAAACTGTTGAACTTCTTAGATTCTACACAACTTTAAACCAATATGCAATATTCTTTAAGAGGTGGGAAGTAGGACCCTAAAGGAAAGTCTGAGGTCTTTTTGGCTGCCACTCAAGATCTAAGAGCAACATACATAGAGGTCCAGGGAAGGGAGAAACTTCTTCCAACTCAATCTCAAAAACCAGGACTACCACCTCAGAAGAGATCAACAGAATAAAAAAAAGGGCAGCGTTGCTCCACTGAGTCATAGGGGTGACGCTGCTATCCCAGTGTGCCTGGTGAACAGAACATCAAGCCAAAGGAGGATTAATGTATTGCCTTGAGGTCTATTAGAATTTACTGTGTTAGGTTTGGAATTCCTTGGGAACCATTGCCCCTTCCCTACTTTTTTTTGGAGTGGGAATGTCTATTGTATGTTTTTTCCCACTGTTATATTTTGGTCTGGTTATGGTTCACAGCTGAAGCGGATTTTGCCTGAGGAAGATATATTAATGTTGACCAGTGGTCAAGGACAGGGGAGGGGATGGACAGAGTAATGTGAATAATTATAAAAGGTCAACACAAGGGATTCTTGTGGTATTGGTACTGTTTAACATCTTGATATTCAAACATACACAGGTGCCAACATTTTTATAGAACTTAATACACTCAAATGAGGACAAGTGGGGATGCTGAATAAAATCAATGGATTACATCATTGACAATATTCTGGCTGTGATATTATAATTTATAAAATATTTACCATTAAGTAAGAAATGAGACAATATAAAAGAGATCATTTGTGTTTCTTACAATTGCATATGAATTTATAATTTCAGTAAAAATATCAATTAAGAAGTTAAGACTACTTTCATAAAAATATTTTTTTGAAAATATAGTTATATTTTTATAAAACAAAATATAGTTTTGCTTTTATAAAGATGCTATTTATGTTAGCATGCAATGAACTTACAATTCAACAGGTTAATAAATGAATATTTAAAAATAAACTTGAAAATACTCATTCATCATTAACTTCCTTATCTTATTGTGCTAAGGCATACTCCATGGGAAAGCAAGGCAGTTCATATGCATTTTCATTTTCACCTTACCTCTTATTCAAAAAAACAAAAGAAAAATAACTGTATTAAAAATGGAATCCTTACTTCTGTGAATATGTACACAGTGAACCTGGGAATGCATTTCAAAGAAGGTAATTTTTTGTTAAACTATTTTTCTTGGAAAGTATAGAAAAAATACACTTAGAAAACAATATACAGCATATGTTAATAAATACATAAAATAGAAGGTGGTGGTTTGCATTAAAGTATTTTTATATTTTATAATGTAATCTATTGCTTATTATTTTTAGCAGTGAATAGTCCTGTTTTTCATTCAAAATAGCTTAATTCAAAATGACAAAATGTTTCTGGGCTCAATCTTCCTCACAAAACAAAGGCTGATTGTTCACTGGCATGAAATTTGTTCAGAATATTTGGAAGACTGAAATCTACACTCACTACTGAGAAGCTACTCCATAATGGGGAAATTATTGATGTAAGCTCTTCTTTGAATTCATAAAGCTTTGCTACACAATATTGTGCTAAGGAGCATCCATGCATTGGCTAGGTAGTTTTAATGCAAATTAAGACATTTCTCACATTTAATTTCAGAGGATCTGCAATGAGGCAAATCATCTTTCTTAGAAATCTCATCAGATTTCTAGTGCTTTCTTCTACTGTTCCAGCAGTTCTGCATTCTGTTTAAAATGATTTTGTCCTTTGCTGTGGGAAAGGGTTTTACTGTTTCATGATGTGTGCTTCCAATTTCTACCAAGACTGTCTGCTTGACTGAAGACTAAAGAGCCAAAACTTCTGTAAAGAGCACACATTTCTGCTTCAAGTTATAGAAGTGTGAGCTCTTTAAGTTCTAAGTGGTTTCTAAGGGAGTATCCTTAATTTGGTTTTCCCCAAGAATGGGCTGTGGGCAGTTAAATCTCTGCAGATGGGATGATCTTCACATTCTGGTAAGATTATTTTCGATTAAGCCCCCCCACACCTCAAGCCCCAGTCCTTGTTTGATTACTACTAAGCTAGCTTTAATCATTCATTCAGCCTAAGAATGTAAGATTTGTAATATTTAATGAAAATAAGAAAAGGCTTTCACTGATTTATACGTTCAAAGGCAGTTTACTCTAATATTATGTGTAATTCCATAAAAGCTCTATACGAAGCAGTTTCCTTTCCCTATCTATACATAAAATAAAACTCAGCAGATGGGGTTTGGTGACTGGTATTACAACTAAAAGGAATTCATATGAATATTTCTTGATTATAATATGCTTATGAATTGAATTTTTTTTTTAAAAAACTTGTGCCATTAGAATTCTGTTAGATGGATAAATTATTCTGAATACAGGGACTTGGGTAAAATAACTTTCCATGTTTCACTATTATCTCAGATCTGTAACAGATTCATGGATAATACTATGTGTGCAATATATGTTATATTTTATATACATTTCTGTCAAATTGCCTGAATCTCTAATAGTTCAGTTACTCCTATTTCATGAATTATTCTGTGGTAATGATAAATGCCTTACAACTTAAACAACATAGAATAAAGTTTTCAATAAGCAGAGTTGAGAAAATGGGAAACTCCTGCCAGCTTAAAATTCTACTTAAATATGGTAAAGTAATAAAATATTTATATTTGATAGATTAGCAGGAAGAAAACAAGAGCCTTGTTTTTAAGGGAAATATGCATAGGGAAGGTGAACATAGAAATGTGAATTTGAAATTAGATTATAAGGAAAAGGAAATATTAATTGGCAGAATAAGACAAGGGTACTAAAAGTTATCAGAAGTCCAAGAGAACAAGGCTGAAGTGAGAGACATTATATTACCACTTACCCTTGAGCTCACCTAGTGTGCTATGTACAGAGTACTGCTGTATATATTTTACATGGATCTCAGAGGCTCTGCTATGCCTCTTCCATTCATATGTTGAAGCCCTAGCCCCCAGATCCTTTGGGAGGGACTGTATTTGGAGACAGGACCTGTAACAAGGTGGTTAAATTAAAATGAGGCCATTATGATGGACCTTAAGCCAATCTGACTAGTGTTCTAATGAAAAGAGGACATCTCTACAGACAGAGAAATACCTGTGATGTGCATGCACAGAAAAAAAAAAAAAAAAAAAAGGAGGATAGAGCCAAGCGGTGACCTTCTACCAATGGAAGTTAAGTCTCAGAGACAACCAAACCTGCCCACACCTTGATCTTGGACTTTCAGCCTCTTTTTTAAGCCACTCAGTCTATGGTACTTTGTCATAGTTAATGTTATGTCATGGTTTGTGTTAGTCACCCTAACACACTAACAGAATGGTTAAACTCTTTAATTTCTAAAATGATCTCTCTATTATTATTCCTATTTTATAGGTGAAGAAATTGAAGCAGAGATTGTAAGGAACTTGCTTGAGATCCCACAAGCAGTAAATATTAAAAATCTAGAATTAGACACAGTTAACCTATCTCTAGAGGTAAGTTAATTAACCATGAGTGATACCATTGAGAACAAGGTGGCTCAAGTTAGAAAACAGTGGAATGTAAAACAAAACAAAGCAAAACAACAGATTTATTCACCTTTGACCTAACTATCAAACACTGAATATGTATGTGTGAATGATTTTTACATATCACAGTTAATGCATCATATGTTTTTCCTTCAAAGAACTTAGAATCTGGTAGCAGATTTAAAAAAAAAAAATAGGTAAAAAGGAGTAAGTTAGAAGAAAGGAGCATGTCCCTATAGGGTGAAAACTGACCAGGAATATTCAGAGGAAGGGGCATAACATTGCTCTGGGTGGTTCAGAAAAGTCTTGGAATTGCAGGTGGCATCTGTCTTGCCTCTTGAAATATCTGCCAAGTATGAATATGTAAAGTTGGGAAAATATATAGCAATCAATATGAACACAGATGGAGGAAGGAGCAAAAGGAAAAGAGAAGGGTCCACAAGTAGATAAAGTGAAAAATTCGGTTTAGAAGAATGCAGAGAACCTGGATTACTAATTCTTGGAAACTCCTAAAGCTTTCTGCGTGGTATAGAGGATTATTCAACCAACAGAACAATAAAACTTGCACTTTCCTTTTTCAATCTAAAGAGAAAAACTGCTTCAGTTCATAGACTAAGTAAATGAGAAGCGATTTCAGATTTACATTTCCATCAGTATCTATTGAACTCGATTATTTTAAAGAGTAATTTTCAGTTGCTACACCATTTCTCAATTCTATTTCAGCATTTTATATATCCACTAAAATATTACTATTTGTAATTTCTCTTGTGCTTTCAAACTGTATTTCATTCCTCCCGGTGGTATTATTGGGGGAGCGATTTTATTTTTGTTCTAGTTTTATTCTGCTTGAAGTCAATAGAGACCGTTTGTTTTGCAATTTTATCAGACCTCTTAAAGCATCTTTTTATGTGGAGGTTTGAATACAGAATTAAATACATGCTTTGAAGGACAGATTGCTACAGCTTTGTTGTCCACAGAGTACAAAGGTTTTAAATATTTCATAAGTTTCATAGACATAGTGTTTTTCTTTTAAAAGTCCCATGACAGAAGGACATGTGGGTACTTACGATCAATACAACCATGGCTATTTGACCTACCAACTAAGCCGATGTGTTTTCTTCTATCCAATATTCTTCCACTTTTTATTCTCAAGTATATATGATTTATTCCAAACTTAAATCAGTTTGTTAGTAAGTTTTTTTCCACCTACATACTTATTTGTTTTTCCTTACATATGCATATACTGTTTTCCTACCTTTTCTTTGTCAGAAAAAATTTATTATCAGCAAAAGTAATGAACTTATTAAAATATTTTCCTTATACTTTTATAGTCAAAATTACATTTCAGAATTTATGGAAAGTATCTTTTTTTAAAGAGCATTCATTATTTGAACTTGTTTTAATGAGACATATATTATGTCAGAGACATTCTCAGTAGTGTGATCAAATGCTTAGAAAATCTCTCTTGGCATGTGGAGTGGAGTATTTTGTTCCATTTATATACTCAGTTCTTGAAAGCTTTTTGAAAAAAAGGTACAAGGGAAGATGATACCCTTAGGGGTCTAATTTTCTTTGTCATCCACCTGAATAACTTCAATTAACATTAATATACATGCTAGTAAGAGAGCATCCGCTTTGAATATGTAAAAGAAAGTAATAACTGCTGGGATTGAAGGAAAATCTGATTAGTTCAATAATGCACTGAGCAATGTCATTATGTAGGCCAGTTCTTGTTAGGATTGTTCTTTACTGAATCAAATACCATAATTAAAACATTAAAGATCCTTTAAATTAGTTTTTTTCATTCAATTAAGAGAAAAAATTCCACTAAAAATGTAATTGCACTTTAGTAGAGGGAACTGAATATAAGTCATTGCAAATATTCAGAATTAATATTAAATAAATCTTCCAAAGTATTTTGCAGCATAATATCTCTTCTAGTAACATTTTTCCAAGTCAATAGAAAAAATATTTCTCTACAAAATGAAACATAAATCATTTTGCAATGCTTTCTGTACTTTTAACTCAACCATTATTGTAACAGGTGGTTGAGAACATAAAACTCATATTATCCTTTCGTATCTGCCATGTAAAGTAGTGTCATTTTTGAGATGGAAAGTAGTGTCATTTTTGAGAAGAGCAGGTCACCTTTTGTGTACTGTCATTTTCATTAGCAGAATTATTCTCTGCAAATCTGATGACACATGGAAAGACACTTGAAGATTTTAAATTTGCTTTCCATAAATGGGGAATGTTAACAAAGAATGATTAAGTAGAATTTGCTGTTTTATTTTTTACTTGAGCTACTAATACAAAATTTAAAATATTTTTTGGTTTAAATAGTTAAGCAAAATGATATTCCCATAAACTAGCATTTTAAAATCATATTTTAGTTAGCTAATGGTATTTCAATGAATCTGTATATGTATTATTTAAGTTTAAATTTGCTTTCTTTACAGAGAAAACAGTAGTGTAAGGAAGTCAATTCTTCCCATTAGCACATGGAATTAGAGAGTTAAATTTTCATGGCTCAGAACTGGAATAGCTGAACTCTGTGGGCAAATTGTACAGTCACACAGGGGCTCATGCTTAGAAGGGCAGTGCTCTAAATGTTTACACTGTGTTTTGAAATTCTTAGAAGCTTTTTTTAACAACAACAAAAAAAAAACTCCAAAGTTTCGTTTGGCTAATTTTTGAGCTGAGTTTCACAAATTAGGCAACCTGTCCTACCAGGGAAGATGATTTTTTACATATGGTTGGCTAATTTGGAACTAGACTATAATCACACAAATAATATATTGACTCTTTCCAACTTTTATACTAATAAAATTTAATTATTTACACACAAGTTATTCACTGTTCAAATTTAGTTTTGCTATTTCCATTGCTTTTTGATATTTCAAATGTCATTTTAGAAAAACTAACTAAGCAAGAGAGAGACATATATCTTCTTATATTTTGGTTGGAGATCCCTTTGGGGTCTTTTAAAACTTCATTGTTTTCCATTGTTGTGAGAGGAGAAAGGCAGGGATATAACATTAAGACTGTAGTTTGAAAATCTGGACCAAACAATTAGATTAAAATACTGATTTCTGATTGAATCCTAAGAAACTGTTATTTGGAAGTATGTTAGTACCCCTATCGCTTTCCCAAATAACGGAAACTGCATAGAGTTAATTGTATCATTCATAACCCAAGATGTCTTCAAATTGAAAGTATCCATGGGCTTAGTGTTTTAAAGCTCAGTTAAGAAATTATTGGCATTTAAAACGCAAAGTGACAACCCAATTTAGTTCTTGGGGGGGAAATAGCAATGTGGAAACCTCTGGAAAAATAAGTATGATAACTGGATGCTGAAATCATTTTAACATTGATGAGTCCAGCATACTGCCTCTAATAGATAAGTAGTAAACCATTTCTAAGATTGCTCTTCCCAAACAATAAAAGCACACCCTTAAACCTGACATTTCCACAGTGATGAATCTTAGATGAAATCATATGAAATGTCAAAATAAAGGCAGAAAAAAATCAATAGTTGTGCAGATGAAGCTATGTTAGGTCAATAGTTTCATAATGTTTGTGACAGGCCACCCATGTTTTTTTGTGTGACAATATTTTTTAATGTGCAATAACTCCAAAGCACTGAAAATTAATTTTTGAGATGGAATTACCTCTTGACAAGGATATAATTAAATTCATACTTTTTTTCCCATCTCCTGAGATTGCTGAAGGATGTGGTAAATAAACTGCCCCTTCAAGGTCAGAAATATGTTAGGTTTCTAAGCCCATAAAAAGAAATGTCCCTTTGGTCCAGAGGAGTGTCATTTCTCTCTCTTCCCAATTTTCTGCTATACCTCAAGAGAATCACAGGCTGTGCTGGGTCCTCTTCTAAACCTTCCACAAACATATACCCCCGGGGGTCTGTGCAGCTCAAAGAGAATATGCCTTCTGAGTGAGAAGACCGTTTCTCTCCCTGTGAAGGAAGAAGGCACACAATCTATTTTTTCTATGACTAAGGTAGGAACAAAAACATGTCCAACAAATTAGGAAAAGAGTGGTTGTAGGATACCTTAAGAAGAGTTTTGTTTGCCTGAGAAGAGAAGCAGAATATAGTCAATAAGTGGTGACAATGATTAAAACCTATTTCTCAAGAATAACGTGAAAAGAAACAGAGTTCATTGGATGGATACAAAGCTGAGTCCCAAACAAAATGGCAGCACTTAGAGAATAATTTATTTTATTTTTTTAAGAGAGAGTGAGAGAGAGGGAGAGAGAGAGAGAGAGAGAATTTTAATATTTATTTTTTAGTATTCGGCGGACACATCTTCGTTTGTATGTGGTGCTGAGGATCGAACCCCGGGCCGCACGCATGCCAGGCGAGTGTGCTACTGCTTGAGCCACATCCCCAGCCCCTGAGAATAATTTAGTTTTGAGTGAATTAAGAGTATAAGATCTTAGGTATTTAGTTGGATTTCTGCTTCGTTGTTGCTAATTTTAAGCAAGTCCACTGAATGGTCTAATTCTAAATTTCTTCATCACTGAAATGAAATAATAGTACCTTCTAGTTACTTTGTTAGGATTCTTCAAATTTCATGAAACATATCTTCTTATAGTTGCTCCCTTTACATTTTGAGTTTTAAAACTATTGTGGACTTTACCATTATAATGCTCCATGATAATATTACTTTACTTCAGTTAGAGCTTATGATTCTGTAGATTTATCTATTTCAGAACCCCAACAGGTCTCAGCTCTTGATGATTCTGAACTCTCAATTATGCATCCATATATTGAGTACTCTAGCTCTTTGACTCTTGGGTCCTGCTACATGCAAAATGAGAGAATGTTCAGAACAATTTTCTATGAATTTTGAATTTAAGTCTTCTCACAGGCAAGCCAAATGTAATTCCCTGGACCTCTCGCCACTTAACTGTGGGTATAACCAGTACCTCTTCTCCAAATTCTTAATGTTTCTATATTGCCCTGTACCCTATTATTCCTTTCTTGCTTGTGTATAGGGAACACCCAGCACCATGCAGCTCTAGGAACTATTGCAATGCCAGCAGTTTCTGTGCCTAATTATTTCATCTCCCCAAACCACCACCTGCTTCTATTTGTCCTGAAGGATTCTTTGGATGAATACCAAATACTATGCATTAGGAATAGCTAGGATTATTACCGAACATAGTTTGGTGGGGGCATACTCCATTCATAATAATGAATTTGAAGGGAGTACAAAGCTATAAGATTTTAGAATAATCTAGTATCAGTTCAATCTGAAAAGTGTATCTAAGAAGTGTAAAGGGAAAAAATCATAAAACTATAAAATCCAGAAGAAATGTTGTTACTTTGTTATCATAAGTAACATGATTATAGAAGAGTTTGAAAATAGCTTTTTCCTATGGAATTATAAATACATACTAATATATATGTATACACACGCAACGCACACATATATACATACAGATGTATGTATGTGTAACTCAACTACATAGATTTTTAAATAATTCAATATATACACATACATATATGTACTCAAATATGTGGGTATATATTAAATATACAAATATGTGTGCACATATTAAATTATTTAAAACTTCTATGTGGTTGTTGAGTATGCACATGTGTAGAAAGGACTGGTAGGTAGTCCTGTAGTCTTCTTAACTTGTAAGAGAATTCTGTGGTGTAGAGAGGCTGCAAGATACGTGACTTTTCGTAGTTCTGATGTGTGACACCAGAGATTGTGTTATTTTCCTTTTGAGAGAAACTTCATGCTACCAAAAACTACAACAGGGTGACAGTGCCACATAGCCTTCCCTGATTAATTTTTTCCTTTTCTTTTTGTCCACCCTGAAATGACAACCTAAGTAAGTACTTTTCATGTTTACAGCATACATCTGATTATTATTTTAGATATTATTGCTTGGTATTGCATTGAATTGTTTAAAAATATATTAAAGAGTGAAAAAGTATACAGAGTTTATATATTAGAGTTTCATATAATATATCTGAGTCTCTCTATTTCATTTCATAGATAAAATAGCTAAGATCCAAAAGTCTACTCCAGGTTTCCAGATTTCACAGATAAATAATGTCAATATCTATGCCATGATTGTCTTTTGGAATCAAATAAAAATATTTTTGGATTATAGACATTTTTACTTAATTAAACCTTACTGGAAACCTCCCAAAACATTTTTGAAATTCCCACTTCTTCTTTCTCCAGTTCTTAATATTATCTGTGAAACAGTTCTAGGAACAAGGTTGATTCCATAATAGGATTGATATTTTAGCTGAAAAAAATGTGAACAGTCCTAATGTGGGGTAAAGAAATCTGACTCTAAAAATAAATTGCATAAGTTTACTAGGTTATTCCAATATATAAATGCTTGAATCTGAATCATAAAATATATTTTTTAGCACCAGGGCTTAAATTATAACATTATGTCCTAAGAGGATCATCAGAATAAATAACACACAATGCCTTACATTATGCAGCAATCATTGGAAAGATACATTACATGTGAGGTTTCTCCTTGTGGCTGGAACAGTATTTATTATTGATTAGTGATCCTACTTTGAGAGGCATGATAAAACACATATGAGTGCCTCCCATCAGAGGGTATTTCCTTTTAAGACTTTCTCTTTAGTGTTAGAAAGTAAAGTATGTCAGTTGCCAATATTAGATCTTTTCTTTTGTGCAGCAAACCTATAATGATTCTGGCTCAATTATACAATTATTAATGAGTCTCTTTTAGTTTATATGAAACAATTAACTAGGAAGATTACTTTGTTTTCCCATATCTGTATGAAAATGTACTTAATAGAATTTAGTCAATCATTGTAAAATTACATTATTTTTAGGTTATTTAGAGAATAAATTTTTTAAAATCTAGGAATTATAAATGATGTTAGAAAATCACTATTTATATATAATCCATTAGCTATATATTTAAGCAAAGAAATTTCCATAAGCATTTAAATGTAGAGTCAGCTTTAATTTAATTTCTCAGTCTAATGAAATATAGCTTAATGGGATAACACTATTATTGTGGTTTGTTTCAAAATTTTATTTATAGAAATATGAAAATATGGGAAGAATATAGGATATGAAATAGGAAAAACTGGGTTAAACACGAGCCCTGCAATTTTCCAATGCAAGATGTGAGCTTCAGTTCCTGTATGTGAATCTTCATTTTTTAAATTGTGAAGTGCAACTAAACAAAAACTTCATTAGTGGTTAAAGAATTAAACAATTTAGTTTATACTAAAACTTTGGTTTCTTTTCTTTGTTTCTTTGTCTTTCTTTCTTTCTTTCTTTCTTTCTTTCTTTCTTTCTTTCTTTCTTTCTTTCTTTCTCTTTCTTCTCTCTCTCTCTCCATCATTCAGTGCACATGAATTTATGCCAATAATAAAATCTCCCTAATATTTCCCTCTTCCCCAATTTTCAAGGCAGTTTTAAGAAATATTTTGCACAAATAAAAGTGTATTATATAATATCTAAGTTACATATTTATATTCCACCTCCTTTGATTCTACTTCCTTCCTTTGTCTATCATCCTTTCTTTTAGTCCATATGATTTTTTGACAGAATAAGCCTTACTTAATGTTCATACCTCTCTTTTTTTTTTCTGAGACCAGAAAAGATGGAGAAAAGTCCCTTTGAGAGGCATCCACAAAAGCAACCTTGTTCAAAATAACAAAGCTGGACAAATCAAACAAACTAAATTCAAAATATATTATAAAGCTATTGTAGTCATATAGCATGACTCTGACATAAAATCAGACAATGGGACAGGACAGAAAGCCAGAAATAAACCCAAATCATTTATGTTCAATTGATTTTAAGAATACATAATAGGGAAAAGCAGCCTCTTCAATAAATAGTATAAGGAAAGCTGTATATCTATATAGGCAGAAGAATGACAATGGACCCTTTTTCTCATATTACATAAAAATCAAAAACTGGATTAAAGATTTAAACATAAGACCTGAAACTGTAAAGTCATTTGAAGAAGACATAGGGGAAATGCTTTATGACATTGGTCTGGGCAATGATATCTTAGATTGGACTCCAGAAGCATAGGCCACAAAAGTGAAAATGGATGAATGGGATTACATCAAACCAAAAAGCTTCTGCATGGCAAAGAAAACAACAGAATACAGAGAGAACTTATGGACTAGGGGAACATATTTGCAAACTGCACATCTGATGAGGATCTAGTATTCAAAATATATAAATAACACAACAGCAAGAAGGGAGATCACCTGGTTAAAAGATGAGCAAAGGATTTGAATGGTCATTTCTCTATCAAAGACATATGAATGGCCAACAGTATACAAAAAGATAGTCAATGTTTCTAATCATCAGGGAAAATCAAATTAAATAAGGTGTCCCAATAAGGTATCATCTCATACCTCAAGAATGGCTGTTATCAAAAAGATGATGAAAAGTGTCAATGAGTGTGTGGAGAAAAGGGAACCCTTGCACACTGCTGATGGGGATGCAAACTAAAACAGTCATTTTGGAAAGAGTATGAAGCTTCCTCAAGAAGCTAAAAATAAAATTTCCAAACGATCCAGGGAAACTCACTTCTAGATGTATATTCAGAGCAATAAAAATGATGTTGTTGAAGAAATAACCTCATTTTCACATTCTTTTCACCATTATTCATGATAACTAAGATACAGAAACATCAATACTTATTGACAGATGAATGAATATAGAAAATATGGTACATATAGTTTTTGAAGTTCCTCTACCTTCCTTAACCACCCTAGCCTCCAGTAACCACTGCTTCTCTAAGATCAACTTTTTAAGGTGAGATCTGTCTTTCTGTGCCTGGCTTATTTCAGTGAGATCTGTCTTTCTGTGCCTGGCTTATTTCAATTAATGTAATGTCTTCGAGGATCATCCATGTTGTTGCAAATGACAGAATTTCATTCTCTTTTATGGCTTGTTAGTATTTATATCTATATATCTATAGTATTTATATCTATACATTTTCTTTATAGAATCATTCACTGATGGACACTTAGGTTTGCTATGTTTCATGGTTATTGTGAATAGTGCTGCAGCAAACATATGAGGGCTGAGATCTTTGTTAGATACTGATTTCATTTCCTTTGGCTATATATCTGCAAGTAGGGATGCTTGGTCACATGATTGAATGGGAGGAAAAAGTTCAAGAGATCTTTTGTACAGCATGGTGACTGTAGTTAATAATGATATTCTGTACTGCTGAAAACTGCAGAGGGTGGATGTTAAGTATTCTCACCCCCAAAAGGATAAATATGTGAGAACATATTTGCTAATTATCTGAATTTAACCATTCCACAATGTATACATACTTCAAAACATCATGCTATACATGATAAATACATACAACTTTATCCATCAATTTAAAATAAAATAAGTATTTTTTTAAAACATTTATTCTTTAGTTGTAGGTGGACACAATACCTTTATTTAATTTTTATGTGGCGCTGGGGATCGAACTCAGTGCCTCACGCATGCTAGCGGAACACTTTTCCTATGAGCCACAACCCCAGCCCCTAAAATAAGTATTTTATTAGGAAAAAAAAGAGAAAGTATTATACATACAATGGAAGACTATATAACCTTAAATATGAAATAATTCTGTCAATCATAACAACAAGAATTGAGATGGGGTCATTATGGTAAGTGAAATAGCCAGGCACAGAATGAGAAATACAGTATGTTCTCATTTATATGTGTAATCAAAAAATGTTCATCTTATAGAAACAGAGAATAGAAACACCAATAGGAAAGGAGGAAGATGGGGAGAGGAGAGAGGTTGATTAAAAGTTACAATTTTCAGTAGGATTGGAGAAATCTGTTTTAGGGCATATTGACCACAGTTAATAATAATGTTCTGTATACTTACAAATTGCTAATAGATTTAACATTCTCACAATAAAAATATAAGTGAAGTGATGAATATGTAATTGCCTTGACTGAATATTTGTACAACACATACATAGTTCAACACATAATACTGTACCCCATAAACAGACAAGTATCATCTGCCAATTAATAATAGATTAGTTTTTAAAAGCATATGTGATACTATGGAATAAGATCAGTCACTTGTTCAACTAGAAACCTGGAATTGATAATAACAGGTATGAAAATAGAACTCAAAATCACAATGTAGACAACAGCTTGGAAACATAAACATCCACACAAAGCACAAACATTCTGAAAATAAGGAAAGAAAGAATGCTTCTCTGATCCATATTAAATCATATCTTTGATGGTATATTATAGATCTTCCCCTTGCTATCAGATATGGAAAATCATAACAGACCGTCACTTTCACTGTAACAATGAGAATAATCAGGATAAACAGACCAACCATAGTGGTAATATGTGTATTTGAAGTCACTGAGATTCTGCAGGGCACAAAGAAGTCCAAAATAAGCTAAATTTCAAAAGGAGACAAGTCTTTCAAGGTGGATAGAAACCTACAGCCATTTCCATTGTAGGTACTTAGGTTGCTGTCATAATAGGTGGAGGAAAAAAAGAAACCTGCCACAGAGACGATTTTTTTTTTCTCCTGTGCCTTCATTAATGCTTGTGGATGGGAAACATTCAATTAATGTTAAAGACACAGATAAATGAAGAAATAAGTGATTATGCTATCATACCTTATTAGAGAATAGCTGTTACTTATAATAACTTTATGGTAGAATTACTATTACTTATCCTAGTTGGAATTGGGAATATAACATATATATCTTCATGGTTTTATATGTTTATATGGTTTTCAGGATAGACTTGGTTTCAATAAATGCTTTAAAAATGGAATTGTTTCAAATGTTACTCTTCTTAAAAATATAATAACTTTTTTTTATATTCCAAAGTGAAAAACAACTAAATGGGTAAAGTTTGTATAGGTTCTTCTTAGTTATACAAGAAAGTAGAATCCATTTTGATAAAATTATACAAGCATGGGATATATTATATTCTAATTAGAAACCCATTTTAGTGAGTGGGCACATTAGTGGAATTCACATGGGTATTTACTTACAAGTGTATAGGAAAATTATATTAGATTTATTCTACTGATTTTCCTATTCCTCTTGCTTCTCCCTTCCTTTCATTCCCCTTTGTCTTGTCTAATGAACTTCTCCCACCTCCACATCGTTTTTGTGGTTTAGCTTCTGCATATCTGAAAAAACACTGGACCTTTGCTTTTTTGGACTTGGCTTATTTCACTCAGTATGATATTCTCCAGATCCATCCATCTACTGCAAAGTATCACAAAATCATTCTTAATAGTAGAGTAATATTCTATTGTGTATGTATACCACAATTTCTTTGTCCGTTCATCTGTTGATTGGATATCTAGGTTGATTCCATAGCTTAGTTATTGTGAACCGTGCTACTAGAAACTCTAATGTGGCTGTGTACAGTATGCTGATTTTAACTCCTTTGGATACATGCTGAGGAGTGCAATAACTGGGTCAACTGGTGGTCCCATTCCTACTTTTTTGAGCATTCTCCATATTGCTTTCCAGAGGAGTTGCACAGGACATCTGGTTGGAAATTCAGGAAAGAGCTGTTATTGCAGTCCTGAATTCTAGTTCTCCAGGGAAACAAGCTGAGAACTCAGGCAGGCTCTCCATGTTACAGTTCTAATGAATAGTCTTTGTTCTTCTGCTAACTTTATTCTTTGTCCTTTTGGCCATCTACTGGTTAGATTAAGGACCACCCACATTATGAAGAGCAATCTGCTTTATTTAGTGTCTATTTATTTATATGTTCATCATATTTAAAAAGTACTTTCACAGAAACGACTAGACTGTTGTTTGGCCAAATAGTTCAGTACCACCATCTAATCAAACGGACACATAAAAATTGTCCATTGGAGTAATCCATTTGAATTTGATAAAACAAAAGAAATGAAGTGGAAATCTAATATGATTATCCCAGAATGGTTATAGTCATTTTTCTATTAAAGTTAAGATTTATTCTTTATTAACTTTTTATAAATAATGATGAACAGAGATTTTGTTTTCATTAATCAATACATTTTCTCTTCGTGAGAGCTAATTTTAGGGGTCAGCTTGGCTCAATTAAGGAATAACTAGTTTTAGTAAGGCATTGCATCTGGTGTGCCTCTGAGCGTATTTTGAGGGGTGGTTGGTATTAGGACTCAGTAGACTGATTGAGGAGGATGTGTCCTCAATGAGGGTGAACACCATTCAATCATCTGGATTTTAAATAGGAAAAATATAAGGCAGAGAAAGGGCAAATTCTTTCTTCTATGCCTCCTGAATCTGGGCTCCTGTTTTCTTGTTCTTGGACACAATGACTCCCAGTTCTCCAGCCTTTGGGTTCTGGGGACTTACCAGCAACTCTCCGGGTTCCGAGGTCTTTGCCTTTGTACCAAGATTTCCACCATCAGCTTCCCTGATGCTGAGGCTTTTAGGTGTGGCCTGAGGGGCCAGTCATCCCAGGGTCTCCACAGCACTGACCACCTGTTGTGAGGGCTTCTCAGCCTCCATAACCACAAGAGCAAATTCCCGTAAATATCTCCTCCTATTTATTTGTATCAATACCTATATCTACATTGACATCTATATATGTCCTATTGGTTCTGTTTCTCTGGTGAATTCTGCATAGTAAAGTTGTAACACCTTTTTGGAATTTCTTTATTATATAGATATTTAGTATCTGAAATGGTGAGTTCTTTATTATATTTTTTTCACTTAAAAAAAAACATTTTTAACCTCTCCTACCCTCTGGTATTATTCCAGAGATATTTCTCAGTTAATTTTAAATAATATTGCCTTTGGATTTAGATTAGAATTGTATTAAAATTCTAAATTAATTCAGATCTAATTATCTTTATAATACTTAGCTTTCCAACATCCAAATCCTTTAAACTGTCTTTTTACATGTGTTTCAGTAAGAAATTATTCTACTTTTTTAAAGTTGTCTAACGTTTTTAACATTAAAAAAGAATTTTCTTTAGTGTTCTACAGGTAATTTCTCTAATGATTAAATCTTTCTGTCTTCTCTCTCCAACTTTTAGTTTCATTTCTTGAGTGAAAATTCATTTCAAAACATTAAGTTATATGGAAGTAATTGTTTTTGTCACATAAAAATGATAACTTTTTGGTATATGTAATTATTTCCTGGAAAAGCCAAATATATAATTTACGGTATACAGCTTATAAATAGCTACATTGGGTGAATGCTTACATTCTCTGACTCCTATACATGGTTTATACTAAAATGTTCAATATGTCCAGTGAGTACAAAAAAATCTTACATATTGTAAGGAATTATGCTATTCTTTTCAATGAGAAAGTTAATATATTCTCTGAAAAAATAAACACAAGAAAATAGGACTTGCTGACTAAGTTTTTAATTTCCCAGGCAAAAATCAAACTGTCTACCAACCAGAAATAATGTAGAGGTAAGCAATATGATGCCATTTCTGACATTTTATTTTTGAAATGTTGGTACTTAAAATTAATGTCATAGGCTACTAGACACTAGACAACTTTAAAAAAGTAGAATAATTTCTTACTGAAACACATACACCATGTAAAGGCAGCTGTGACAACATACACCATGTAAAGGCAGCTATCATTTTTGACAGTAATTAAAAAGAACTGCCTATGGTTAAAAATATCATTACTTACGAAAATCTCTGTATAAAAATATCAGTGCTTAGGAAAATCTCTGTGAACAGAATAATATACAGCGGTTTAGGAATAGATATTATTATTTATTTCTAATATTTGATTATGAGAGTAGCTATTCATTTTCTTTACTTTCAGACTGGTTTTATAGAATAATACAAGTATAAAAATAAATGCCATGTATCATCTTTGCAAAGAGAATCATGAAATTGTGCATGTTATTGACAAAAGTAACCCCAAATTATTAATAGCTCTTATTCTGGAATACTATTGAAAAGGAAATGTGACCTTAATGTGGCAGAAGCTTAATGGATGTGAGTTCGACAACCACTTCAAATTTCAACATGAACTTGAAAACAGGAAGAGTGGTCAACAGTTCTCTTCTTAAAATGCATTAATTGGCAAACAGAAATAAAAGTTGGTAGTAAAAGAGTATTATACACATATAAGTTTCTAGTTACTAATTTATACTCTAGTTATTGATTTATACTTTCTGTGTTAGGTGACATGGCTTGAAACATGAGTAAAACAAGCTAACATGGAGCTCAAAAAATGTGGGTAAATGCTGTAGAAGTATTAAAGGAGAAATATTTGATTGATAGTATAATTATTTATGTTTTAGGTTGGGATATGAGGTGCCCCTCCAAAACTCCTGTGTTAATGCAGGAATGTTCAGAGCTAAAATCTAATTCAACTATCCTAGATTGGCTGGACTGACTGGGTGGTAACTGTATGTAGGTGGGGTATAGCTGGAGGAGGTGGGTTACTGGGAGAGTGCTCTGGAAGGGTGCATTTTCTCTGTGGCCCCTTTTCCCCTCCCTGTCTCTGTTTCCTGACCCCATCATGAGATGAGCAGCTTTCCTCTATTGGGTCCTTCTGCCATGATGTGCTGTCTCACCTTGGGCCCAGAGCAATGGAGTTGACCATCTATGGATTAAGACCTCTAAATAAATTTTCCCTCATTTAAGTTGTTCTTATATGGTATTTTGGTCATAGTGATGCAAAAGCTAACTAAAACATTGAGTTAATATTAATCAAAATGTGGAATGATTTTTTGACTAACGATTTAAACTGTTCACTCATCTGAACAAACATATTCATATGAAAAGTTTTATTTATTTGATAAATACTTAAAAGTACAAGATAATGCTGCAAACCTGTTGACATGGAAATCTCAATGCGAAGAGAGTTCCAAGAGTTCATGCCTTAAACCCTGTCCCTTTGGAAAATGAGACTAATTCAAACTGCTTCCAGAGTACATCTCGGGAATGAAACGTAAGATTTCCTGACAGTTACAAGTGCAAAAAGAGGTATCAAAATCTCTAGTTACATGCCTACCACTTACTTGACATGTCTTCACAAATGTGTCCATTGCCTACCACATGGGTGTGTGAGTGAGAAAAATGTGTTCGTATTAGATGGAGGGGAGGCTAAATTATGTGTATGGTGGGTGCACTTTGAGTGACTGGGCTTGGGTTTGAGCAGTAACTTATATGACAGTAAAGAGTGGATATCTGTTTTCTTTTTACATATTATCCTTTCTTTATTCAGCACACCCTAGATATTTTTGTCTTTATTCAAGTTAGCAATTATTGGTGGAGTCCACAGTGTTCTTTGAGGTAGATAAACGTAAGCTTCATGTATTATAATAACTGTTTTTATATTGGTGTGAAGCCAACACAAGATTTGAGAAATTGTTAGCATAATTTTTCTTCATTTATTTTGAATTTTGTAGTAGAAGGTTGCTATGATAAAGATACTAATAAATAAAGATGAAATTTACATCTAATCTTCTTAAAAGTTGTGAATGTTCGTTAATCCTTAATTTCAACTTTAGAGGTTTTATCTGATTTGAAATGTTCCTCTGAATATGCAGAATACAAAATGAGCATATGGGGTGATGGAATCCTAATTTTTCTATTATACTGTAAGAATGAAACAGGTGGCTAATAAATTAAACAGGGGATTGCAATCTATTATTGACTAAGTTCAGTTAAACCATGTTGTTCCCTAAAGGCCATGTGTTCCTCATGAAATATGTTGAATAAAAGCTTTTTTTCTGACCTATACACAACTGTAGAAAAATCAAATGATATTTTTTCTTTTTGGTTTCAAGGAACCTTTGTATAATTTGAAAATTTATTAAGAAAAAAATTCTAGAATAAATTTCCCTTTAATTACAAAGAATAATAAAACTGCATGCAGTTTTCTAACAAAATTATTAAATGAAACAAATATATTCTACATTGTGGGTTTCCTGTTCTCTGAGCACCTTGGGATGGATCTGATGTTGATGAACACTAGGCATTCTTAAGACTTTCTTTTAGATAAAAATAAACAAGAAAAGTACGCATATAGAATTCTCAAGTAGCTACTTCAGGCCTACTAGGAAGCTTTGTAATATGAAAAGATCTTTCCAAATTAAAGGTAAAAGAAGTCTTTCACATTTATCACCTTTTGGGGATGGTTCTAGGCAAAGCAATGCTTTTCAGGTCTTGGGCAATCCATCTCCAATCTAAACTCTTTTTTGGTCTTTTCCTGAGTTTAAAAGGACTAGCTTACATAAATGATTAAAAGGATGCTTGCATATGGCCATACATTCCTTGGATAGGAATACTCTGGGATCTAAAACACAAAACACACCCACAAAACACACACACACACATTTTCTAAGGAGCAACAAAAAATTGTCTATGCAAAGAGTGTTATGAGGACTTTTAAGAGAATCTGAAATTTGGAAGACTAAGTTCCTGTCTTAAGAAAGCTAGATTCTGTCCAATCTGTGCTCCAAGAAACATTCTATTTTATAAGCATTGAGAAAAATTTTAAAAGAGAACAACTGCCAATTTTTAAAATGTGTATGTTAAATAAATGAATATCATAACTTCAACAACAGAAAATCAAGTAGAAAAAAATACAGTAATTTTTACAAGTTAGAGAAGAAGCCTATGATAAAGTTAGAATTTAAATTTTAAATTCCTAATTAACCTATATATTTATTAGGAGTAGGCACACAAATAAATTTGTCCCTTGACATTCAGAAAAAAAAATCCAAACATTTTAATGGTTACATTCATATATAGAGAGCTTTGCTTGAGAATAAAATCGCTTAGAAGCAAATAAATCCAAAAGTACTTCAATATATATATGTGTGTGGACTATTGTCAATAATGATTACATCTAGATTAAACAATAAATTAAATGATAAAAATAATTAATCATTATTTTCCACAATTAGTGTGAAATTTGCTTCTGCACTATATATTTGGTAACTGAAATTAAATCATGTATTACCAGCATTTAAAAGATAATTTAGATATGTGTCTAAATTAATGAAACTATTTAAAGAGAAACCCAAGAGTACTGTTCATTTTTAAAAGGAATTGCCAAGTGACGAAGCAGACTTCACATAGTAAGTAATTAATTATTTATTAAATTCTTTCTAGATCCTAGAAATAGGCACCTCAGAGTGAACAAAATGCCTGGATTCCTTCAGGATACTGGTTATTGTTAGCACTTGTTTCAAACTCAGGAAAAAAATCGATCATAGCTCTACTGATTAGTAGAATTTTAACCCTCTCATTCCTTAGACAAATTAGCCATAAAACTTGATCAAAACCCATGATTCGGTCTGAAAATCCCATTACTTAGGCAAATCAAAGAGATGATGACAGGAATGGAAAAGAAAGTTGCTTTCATAAAACACTAAACTATCAGACAAGGTAAATTTGCTATTATATTTGAGATAAGTTACCTGCCAAGGGATATGGAAAAGGAGCAAACATAGAATACAGTTTTGTTTATAACTTCTTTAAAATGATTTCTCATTTATTAAGGTGTCAAAAAGAATACAAGTATGTTGAAATACCTAAACATGCTACTTTCATGGCAAGACTGCATGTTATGCAAATAGCTATTACAGTTAACCCAACTCAAGATATGGACTTTATTGCTCTTTGAAAGAGAAGAAAATCTTACTGCTGTTTGCTACATTTTCTGGGTACCTTCACGTTAGTATAATGTAAATGGTAAGAAGAAAAATAGTATTGAAATCTAGAGGCAGAAAAATATTCATTTAAAAAACCGACATCAAAGTAAAAATCAATGAAAAAAATAATTGTCAGTACTAGGACTGACTAGAGATTGACCACAGATATTATATATAAAGAATGGGCTTTTCAAATGTTTTTGTCAAAATTTTAATAGGTATATTTTTGGAATATAACATCATTGGAATATATTGGTTATTGGTCATGCTATGGAAGATGAGTGAAATGTGGTCATTTAGATGACGAATTTGTTAACCTTTGTAAAAGAATTTGGTGTATTTATTTGCACAAACTTATTACACATGAGTATAGATTTTTCTTAATGATATTCTTAAATATTATAGTTTATTAATAGTAGACACCTACTTATAAAATACGGTTAATATCTATCTCTTGATTTCATGTTATATTAATTTATTATAAATGTTAAGTCCTTCTTAAAGGGTGTTCCTTGGTATTTGATTTATTATTTTGGAACTATTATGTACAAGTAAAAAAGTAAATCTAGCTTATCTAATTTTTTACTCTACCTGGTCTTATAACTGAGTTAGGTCTTTTATAAGTGTATAATGAACATTTACATTTATCATATTACAACCATGAATGACCACAAAAACCCTGCAACATGCCAAACAAAATATTCTATAGACCTAATGGTACTTGCACTTATTAATTATATTCATGCTTTTGTATGATATAAGTATTAGACAACATAGAGCTACTTAAATATATTCAATGACTCAACATTATCTTTAGAAGATGTGGAAGAGACGTTGTGCTTTAATTTTCAACCGTGTGGCCAGATCAGGACTACCAGCAGTGGCTTATTGGATGGCAATACCCCATAGGTTGGAGAAGTTTTAACACATATAGGGTCAAAAGTATCCCAGACCATTATTCAATATAATTCTAATGCAAAGCACACAACCAGAGAAAGGTTAAAATAAAATATAGCTATTACATAATTAATGTATACCTATCCCTCTAGAACCAGTGTTCCATGTTTAATAATTTACTATTCATCATATATAATTAAATATTCTAATTATTGTCTTGGTATGCTAATTACAGATCTGATACATCTGTTTTCATTGGGGAAAGAATGATATGCTGGTAGAAATTGTTTTCTCCTAACTTAATAGCAAGTATAATGAATTGCTCTTATAACAATAAAGTTACAATTTGAGAGTCTACTATTTTTTCATGTCATGCTAGTAAGAACTTCTCCTTGATAGTGCCGAACTAGCACTTTAGAAATGTGTGTATCCTTATTGTATGAAACCAGCAGTCATATATCTGGGAATACTGATTTAGAAAAGCCAGTTCAGTAGAGCACTATGTAAAAGTAGTAACTATAGTATATAAATTAATTTTATAAAAGTAGACACAAAATCAATTTCAGGGTAAAGAAAAAAAGTAAACTGAAAGCTATAAGAGGACAAGTAAAATGTTCTCAGAATAAGATTAAAGATTAGAAGTGAGAGATTATTGTTCTTAAATAAGTTTGTCTCTTCTTGAAAATAAAAAAATATTAATTTAAAACTGAAACTTCAGTGTTGTTTTTCAAAAGTAACAAAGGGCACAGATTTTAAAAACTAGGAAAAATGTGTAGTCTCTATAACATAAAAGGTCATCTATCACAGATAATGTATAGGTTATTACTTAATACTGTATTAATTATTCTTACTTTCGATATAGGAAGTTTAGATTGCTCAACCATACTTAACATATAACCATTATTTCTACAGGCTGTTTTAGAAAACCACTTTCTTTTCTTTCTTTCTTTTTTTTAAAGAGAGAGTGAGATAGGGAGAGAGAGAGATAATTTTTTTTAATATTTTATTTTTTAGTTATCAGCGGACACAACATCTTTGTTTGTATGTGGTGCGGAGGATTGAACCCGGGCTGCATGCATGCCAAGCGAGTGCGCTACCGCTTGAGCCACATCCCCAGCCCTAGAAAAAACACTTTCTATCATCTGTTTTGCAAAACCAATAAGACCAGAGTTCAAATAAAGAAAAAAACTTAAGATAAAATTTGTACAGTTACATTATTCAATGAATGTCATAATATGGAAAATTTATTATTCTTGATTTTAATGCCTGCAAACTATTATAAATTTCACATATGTTTACTATTGCTAGCTATTTGTTTCAAAATTCATATTCCAAGTCAGCTTTAGGGAATAATGGACAAAATATCTAGCATTGTGGTTCTGGTAGTATACCTTAGCTTATTTGCTATTAAAATATTAATCTTCCAGTAGTACCCTTTGTTTATATAATGGCTGACTGGTTATTTACCTACTCTGTCAATATTTCAATATATCCTACTATAAAAAACTCGATAATAAACAAAGCTAGGTAGATTGTAAATTTTAATGGGAAATGTGTACAATGATTGAGCTGCTACATGTGTAAACATCTTTTGTCTGTCAAAGTGCATGGGAAGAAATCATAGAATCTTATGCTTTTTTTGAAAATCATAATCAGTCATATATTGAACACTGCTTATAAATGCCACAATATAAAAAGTTTGGTGAAGTTTTCTAAGTTTTTGTTTTCTTCATAAAAACTTTAAATTATTACTGAAAGATAATTAATCAATTAATATTGTAAAAGGTCCAAGCCTAATTTACAGTTATAAAATTAAAAATAAAGAACCTATTTTTTCTCTAGAATTTTTTTTATTGTGCATTATGCTGCTTTGGAGAGGGTGATATATTAAATGTCAACAATTTGCAAACAAATGTTGTCTGGCAATTTGAGAGCATCATTTTAGATTATCATAAATTTTCTCCTTTGAATTATTAAAAAGTCATTATTCATATGCTCCTTGAATGGCAATGGATCCCAGCTATATACCAATGCTTCACCATCCCTGTTGGTTCTCATAACCCTGCCTATCCCTCTATGAACATAGCTTTCATTAAATTAGTTTTAGATAAAACTTTCTGTGTCTGCTACCTGGCTTCTGCCAGAACCCTGGCACACTAAAATCTCTTTGTGCCTCAATCTTTCACCTATAGAACACACATAACAGTGGTTACCAGGCTCAGACATGTTGTGAAGTTTACATGTTTGAATATACATAAAGATGTTTACAATAGTACCTTGTCCACAGAGGGCACTGAATGAACATAACATATAGTAATAATGATGATGTTAATAATAACATTTATGGGTTGGGCTTGTAGTTTAGTGGTAGAACGCTCACCTGCCATGTATGAGGCACTGGGTTCGAGACTCAGCAGCACATATAAATAAATTAATTAATTAATTTAAGGTCTATTGACAGATAAAAAAATTATAATACTGTCATTATTACAACCTTAGTTGATAATTTGAATTTCTTCAGGTTTATTTTTTGGTTATTTTATGCAAGTTTGTATTTTTTGGGGTGAAAGTGATCAGAAGCAGAAGGAGAGGCACATTTGATTAGAAGACTTGAGGATTTGCTCTGCCTAAACAACATGAAAAAAAGTTTGAATTTACTCATAGAAGGGGAAATGCAAATTAAAAACTAAAATTAATGCAAATTAAAATGAGATCCATCTTTCGTTTTGGCATATGTGTTTATTTTTTTACCCAGAGAAGTTATAATTACATTTAAATGGATAATTCTAATAAAGCAGTGACCTTAAAACACACTCACTTAATCTCCCTTTTTGAATTAATGGATGTGCTTTAGATCATATCTTTACAAACTGGAAACAAAATTCTTTCTCTTCTCCTAGTTTTCAATGACACCACCTTAGTGTCATCTGATAACATTTAACTTCCCTACCCCAGTAGGAATAACCCTGATAAATTTTCCTTAACTTTTAAATAGTCATAAATTGCCAACTGACAGAATTATGTAGAGAAAAATATATTGTTTGTAGTTACTCTGGATTCTGAGGCAGGAGGATCACAAATTTGAGGTCAGCCTTGGAAACTTGGTACCCTTCCTTTTTCAAAACAAACAAAAAATTGCTGAGGATATGAGGATGTAGCTGAGTGGTAAAGCAAGTCTGAGTATAAGACACACACACACACACACACACACACACACACACACAATATGGATGGATGGATGGATAGGTAAATAGAAAGAAGTGAAAACTTCTCCAATATTTGGAGGAATAATTGCCAAATATGAACCATATATTCTGTTAGGTTTATTTTTTTTAGATGGGAAAGAGAGTCAAATCTTGTGGGAAAAGTTTAATATGCTCATCATCATATATCAAAGGGCCATAATCTAAGTTGAGACTCTGCCTTTGAGAGAAAATCCCAGAATTTTGTTTTGGTAGTAGAACTTGCCCTGATGTTTATACTATGCTGAATCCAGAACCTTCTTTATAAATGAGGATAAAAGCTAAGAAAAATGAAATGCCTTGAGAAAGCTCATCCAGATGGCAGAGAAAAAGCTGCTGTGCAGGTATCCATGATCATAAAATGTTTACTTTGTTTTAACCTTTGTTGCTTATAGGATTTATCTAAAATATAACTTAAGATTCCCTGGGTATACTAAAGTCAATGATAATAATATTATTTGAACTTTCAAAATCTGTCCAGAACTCTTCTAATTATGTTTAATGTTCATAACAGTTTTTCAAGGAGAACACTATTTTCAATCTTAATTTTGTAGATTAAGCTATCTAGCAATTAAGCTATTTTGCCAATATGTAGACCAATATTTTTCCAATTCATCTTTAAAATGTTTTAAAACACCTGTGCATATTTATTTTTAATGTTTTCTAATCTTTAATAGGATTAATAACACTTATGAATTGCAGAGTGTTTGTTCTAATATCTCTGACCTTTCCTCTTCAAAGAAAATTCAGGAGTAAAAATGTCACTCAGGCTTTCAGTAAAAATCGGCGTTAAACATTTACTCTTTTTTATATTCTTCCATCCTTGAATCCACCTTGATCATCACCGGTTTTCATTGATTCTCTGCTTGGCTTCCTGCCTATGATGTATTGTGTAACTAGAGTTGGACTTTCTTGTAAAGTGCTCTTTCATTTTGCTTAAGCCTTACCTGATTTTAATTTACACTTTTCCCTGCTCTGACCTGCTTTGCTTTATAAGTTCCTTATTCTCTTCACTTGAGCAATCTGACAGCTCTTGAAAGATGCTTATGATGGCTCAGTTTTTTTTTTTTTTCATACAGCCACACTGTTAGAATATTCTTTTCTTCTTTAAAATAGCATTTTTGGTAAAGGGGGAATTCTAATCAGGTATGCAGTTAGATTTTATTTATTTTCTAAATACCGGCAGTAAGAACACTATTACTAAATCACAAACAGTGTCAATGGAATAAAAATAACACAATTCTCTTTTCCCCCCAAAATATCTTTAGAATATATTGGAGGTGGTAGCAAAGTCAAAAATGGATGTCTGGCCCTTTTCTTATGTAGCAATTTGTAAGTTCTTATTTTGTGACTCGACCATTTTAGAAACATCCTAAAATGCCTGAAAGAGATGCATTGAAAAGTTTTATAGATGTAATATAGATTATAATTACTGGCTGTCTCATGCTGTAAATTTTCACCCCTTCTCAGCAACAGAAGAATAAGTCTTAGGTCTGGAATATTTCTGTACTGAGAGAGAGACTTCCTTCCTGTATGGGCTTATTGCCTTGTGTAGGAATACTCTTTATTATTTTAGACTAAGTATTCTCCTTTGTTCTGTTAAGCATATGCATTAATGACCCTCAGGTGGGCTCCCAGCTTTCAGCATTTCAGTCTCCACTGGGGAAGGGCTGGGGCTCCAGGTTCCTCTGCTGTAGGCCAGTTGCCTTGCATCAGTTTCCAGGAAGAACCTGCTAGCCACAAGAGACATGCCCACTACTGGGAGTGATCTTACTCTGTCTCTTCTCTGTGTGAATAAAGTATTGCTCAACCCAATGCTTGATTGTGCTCTCTGTTTGGTTTCTGTTTCTTTTGCAAACTCTGATACTGTGATACAATGAGCAGAAGTATATGGACCTCTATTCATACTGGTTGGCGTGATGAAAATCTATGTTATTCTCCTGGTAGTTGGCGTTCTCCTCTGGAACTGACAATCTGTGCACATTATTCTTCTTGAGAGTTTGGTGCAGTAAGCAGGATCATCAATGAAACACACCATGACATGGTGGACATGCAAAGAGTTGTCAGTCCCATTACCCCTGGGTGATGTAGACTCCTTGGGGGTTTGTGGATTGACTGAAATGCTGGCCTCCCTTTGGCCTCATGGAAATAAATGGGATGCAGATAATCTTGCCATTAGAGTTAAACTAGTATAATGGGTGAAGACTGAGATACAACAGGTAGAACCTAAAAGAGTAAGGCAGGTAGATCCTGCTTCTGGGTTGCTATCATACCCAGCTCCACTCAAATCCCATGGTTCCCCAGAGGTTGTAGACAATGTCAGAAAAAAATAAGGGAGCCCAGCATAGGGAGCTCCAGCCAGAACCAGTTGCTTATGGGTCTCAAGTAAAGCCTATTTTCATGCAATGTTGAACTTCCAAACACATTGCTGAAAACAAGGCTACTGAAATGAGATTATATTCTGAGAGAGACATCAAAACCCAAAGGACAGAATATAACAAAAACTTGGTAAATCTCATGTTGCCTAGATGGTTCATTCTCCTTTTGGAAGACATGGATTTGCAGACCCAAATGTCCTAGGTAGAATGGTGCAGCATGGAAAATCTAGCCCTAGACTGCTTGATAGTATATATTTTGGCTCAACCAAACAGAACTACCATCAGGATCAAGACAAAGAAAAAATGAGGCCACTATTGTTCTAGATGTCTGCAAATAGGAGATGGAAGTGTCCCAAAGATGAAGATTTTTTAGGAGTAAGACCCCCTTGAACACTGTAAAAGAGGCATCATGGCACCCTGAAATAAGGTCATAGAGATACTTAATTGTATTTCCTGGTCTCCATCCAGGCAGAACAGAGATGAAACTAATCAGCTCCAAACTGTATTACAAGCCTTTGTGAGGGATGGGTCATTTCAGTTCAGGAACTCTTTGCATCTCCTTCTCCTTGCTGTCATGACAGGAGTGAGGTAGTAGAAAACACCAAAGCAGCATTTCTCTAAGAATAGGAAATAGGGAAATGACAAAAACGATAATAATAATCTTGGCCTTAGCCAGAAGAGGTCCTGGTGAGTGAAAATTCCCTAATGGTAACCAAAATCAAGGAACAAATGGAGAAACCAATCAAAGGGGTAGGACCTTTGCAATATGGTTTCACCTGACGAGCAATGTCGCTATACCTGTTCAAACAAGGCATAAACAAAACTGAAAATGATGGAGTTTCCAACAAAGACCTTTTCAAATAGATAAGGTTGACAGATGTCTATCTAAATTAAAACCAAGATATCCGTGTTACTAAAACAGATCAAAGAGGGTTCACAAAACTGGAAGGATACAGAGTTTTGCATTGTTGTCATATAAGTCCCAGTCCAACCCAAGAGGAATGATGGATAGCTAAAATATTTCTCTACCTTGGCTGATGATGGAGGGGATGAAGGTTTTGATTAAAAGCCTAGATAATCAGGCAGGATTGATAAGCCTCTTGGACTTTTCCTTGACCTCAGCCCCTTAAATAAAAGTGGCCAAGGTCTCAGCAAGGAAATAGCAACCCTATGTTCCAGTGTCAGTAAAAGGGGAGCATGGTGATTTATAGATATAGGACTGTTGATACAAGTGTACAAGTTACTATTCTCCCAGAAACTAGTATAGAAAAAGGAAAGATAGTGGCTTTGAGTTGAATGAGGGAGGATGCAGTTACCTGTGGCAAACAGATGCTCATGTGATTGTAAGTGGGTCCCTTTGTTCTTTTCAGTTACATTTTCTCATTTTGGCCATATTAGTACTGAACACCATCACGTCCTCAAAAGGCATGCAATTCAACACAGAAGTGAGCCATTGCAGTGCCCCCTTTACATTCTCTACTGCCTCAAGAATTGCCCAAACTCGACACATTGTCTCACAGAAGTAATACTGAATTACTCATGGGGAAGAAGTTATTACTTGGCTAAATCAGGAGGGCTCTTCCACATTTTCATAATTCAACAGATTGATTTGGCTGATGAGAATGTTCTTTGGGACATGAAATTTGAAAGTCAACTACATCAAGCTGAATGCCCTGGCTCTCTGGGTGCCAGATATTATCACCATCACTGAGATACCTATAACCCATGCTGGAGATTGGTACATTGTTACTGATTTGGCCAATGTCTTTTTTCTCAGTCCCTTTTCAAGATGAGGATCAGGACCAATTTGTGTTCACATAAAACTGCCTGTGGTATACTTTTCCTGTGACTCTTTCACTAGTAGGTAGCCTTTGTCCTTCAACAAACCCAACTACACTGAAAAGTTTTAGTCAACCACTATTGTATCAGTAACATCCTGATGAGAGAGCACACTAAAAAACAGTGGCTATGGCACTCTTCCTAAGTCATTGGTGCAAAGACTACAGGCTGGGGAAAAGCATAACAGGTGCTATTCTCAGGGACCACCTGGGTGGAAAGCCAAATAAATATCTTACATGAAGTAAACAAAAATTGTTAATCAGGTGATACTGAATAATAAAAATGAATGCCAACATTTAGGGATCTCTTTGGGTACTGGAGAAAGTATGTACCGGACTTGAGTATTCTCTATGTGCCCTTAGTCATACTGCCACATTAATTTTAAATATGGCTTTTTATAGCAGCAGGTCTTAGAAGCATAATTAGCTGTAGCTCAGGTTAAAGTTGTCCAACAAATGAACCTTTGCAACCTTTGGGACCTGTTAGCCTCATGAAACTATGGGTGTCCCAAACCTCCATGCATGCTGATTAGAATCTATGACAACAGAAAACTATCTCGTAGATTTGAAATCTCTTGGATTTTGGATGTCTAAGTTGCCTGAGGAAGTCACTAGATATGCATCTTCAACTCATAAGTTGTTGTTTGCTATTGCGCATTGGGGGTGAGGGGTGTTTAATATTTTTTTTAAGTTGTAGTTGGACACAAGACCTTTGTTTTACTTATTTATTTTTATGTGGTGCTAAGGGTTGAACCCAGAGCCTCACACATGCTAGATCAGTGCTCAACTGCTGAGCCACAACCCCAGCCCCAGGGAGGGATTGTTTTATGGCTAGAAGGCCACATGTGACACTGGCCTAACTGCATTATTTCATGAAGATGCTTAGGAACTCAACTGATAAAAATTGGATGGACTCAACAAAGATCAATCATCAAATCCTCAAAATACAAGATGGTGCCCAATCAATACTATAAGGGATAAGTAGCCTCCATGAATAAATAGCCAGATTATCATAAGGGACTAAATAACCTCTAAGGGATGCTTTGACCCACTGTTGGCTACTGGTAGCCCCAAATCCAATGATGTTTCTGCAGCAATTAGGGAGGAAGTCTGTTGGTAGAACATCTGTTGGTAGAATGCTAGGTTGGTAGAACCTAGCATGCACAAGGTTCTGGATTCAATCCCTAGTACCAAAATAAAATACAAACACCAAACAAAGATATGATTGTTGAAAATAGATTAGGCAATTTGTATTGGAATACAGAATGCCTATCAGCCTCGGATGAGGCATCCTGTTTCAGAATTTGGGGTTATCAGAAGATTGTGCAAAATCACACTCTAAACTGGAACAGCCCTATACTACTGACACACTGCAAAGTTACCTGAGACCCTTTGCCATGAAAACAGTTTGCTCCACTCTCCAGTCTGTGTCCTCAGATCAAGCATAAGTGAGCATGCCCTATAAAAGGTCTGCAACTTGTCTTGACTGACTAAAGCAGAGGTGGATAATACTATGATATAAATTACTTAGGATCAAGAGGACTCACTAAATGCAATAGCCTAGGTAGTGATGGATAAACATATAGCTCTTGTTATGTCATTGCTAAAATCTTTGCTATGTATCCAATAATCCCTCTTTACCTGGAATCTGTGACGGATATGTTTCAAGACCCCCAGTGGATGCCTAAAATCGAAATTTATATATACTATGCTTTTTCATATATATAATAAAGTGTAATTTACAAATGAGGCAAAGAGTTTAAAGATGATGATGATGATGATGATAATAATAATGAACAATTAAATTATAGAAAATTATGTGAATATAGTCTTTCAATCTTTCTCAAAATATCATATTGTACTGTACTCATGTTTCTTCCATGATGCCTATGTGATGATATAAAGTGAGGTGAATATTATAGGCACTGTGTAACAGTGTTAGGCAACTACAGTTGCTTAAACATGAGCACTGTGATATCACCACAGCTAATCTGATATCTAAGTCTACCAAATGAGTAACAGACAGGTAACATACACAGCATGGATATGCTGCACAAAGGGATGATTCAGGTATAATGGAGCAATCTCATCATGCTACTGTGGATGGTATATAATTTAAAATCTATACATTTTTTTATTTCCGAGGTTTTTAATTTAATATTTTCAGACAGTGTTTGACAATAGACAATTGAAACCACAGAAATAGAAGTCACAAATATACTACTGCATATCCACAGACTTCCATGGATCAGGCAGAATGGTTATCAGCCATTGGCCCAAAGTCCTCCCTAGGCTTCTTATGTGATCTCAGTTGACTTGACTTGGAGTTCCTGGTTGAAGACCTCCCCCTGGATTAGTTCTCAAGAAACTCTTGACTAGTTGCATTGTTCTCAAACAACAATCCCTATGAGCAATCTGAGTTGAGTTTGTTTAGGATGAAGCAAATTAATCTCTATCTGATGACCTGACATTTAATTGTTAGTCACCCTGTAGTTGCTGCTGGAACTAGTGCAGGTGCTCACTAAAATGAAGAAGAGAAATTATAGGTTTGATGCACCATGAGCAAGTGGCTGTTGTTAATGCCCACTACACACCATATAGAAGCACCCTGAAGGGTTCCTATAGCTTTCCCCAACTCCCTGAAGCACATTTTCCTCCTTCAAGAGTGCCTGGCAATCAGACCCTTGGAGATTTATAACTTTGTACCTGTCATAAGTGCCATTCTCTTACTTCCCTTCCTTATGACTCTTCCTTGTTCAGTGGTTTTAGAAGTGGCTAAGTGTTCTTGATTGCTGATAGGCAGGAAGGTACTAACACTCTGTGATATGGTGGTTCTCTTGGTGGAAAGGAGACCAGCCTCTCTCTATCCTACCCCCTAAGCTTAGTGAGTCACAGAACCCTCAGTTCCAGGATTACTACACTTGCTATCCTAACCATCCATCTGGCCACTGTGATAGGCTACTGAAATATGCAGTAGCCTGAATCTTTGGGTACATTAGTAGTTCTTAGAACTGACTGGTATTTTTTTCTGATATTCTATATATATATTTTTAAATTCGCTTATCTAGATTTGATTTGGCTCAATGAAATCAATATCTGTAGAAAGAAAGCTTAATATTCTTTTTCACGTGCGTGCACACACACACACATACACACACATCAATGCTTCAGGGAGTCCTTTCATTAAGATATAATGCCATTCAACATAAAAACTTTAAAACATATTTTTCCCTGGAATGTTTTTAGAAAAAAATGAAAGGACTGCCTGTGCATACTAAATTATCAATTTGCCTTTGGCACATCGTTATGTTGAATGTTTTGGCACAAAGTTTCAAGTCCTAATTTCAAAGTAGTATTGTTTTCTATTATTCCACACAAATAGATTTATAATATTTCATAAAATTTAAAAGTTAGTAATAATTGGGTCTAAGCACTAATTTTAATTTCCACTATATTTGATTGAAAAAAAAAACTCATGAGAAAATAACCAAGGAAGGAAATGTAAAGTAGACTTAAAGAACACTATTTAAAGAGTGGCTACTGATAGCTAAGATACAGAAACAACTTATGTATCTGTCAGCAGATAAATGCATAAAGAAATTGTTATACACACAAATAAACATACACATGCTCATAAGCACACACTGGAATATTATTCAGGCTTGAAAAATTAGATACTGCCATCTTTGATGACATGAATGAACCTGGAAAACATTATGCAAAGTGAAATAAAACAGATACCTCTACATTAAGATTATGACCTCATTTACATTTAGAATCTATGAAAGGAAAAATCCAAAAAATAGAAACATGGAGTAGAACTGTGATTACTGGGAGTTGGAAGGGGGAATAAAAGGAGAAAACTAGTTATAAGGGAACAAATTTGAAGTTCTAGATATCTAATTATAGCATGAGGACTATAGTTAATGATGTACTACATACTAAAAATTTGCTAAGAGTAGATCCAAGGTTTTCTTAATGCATATGCATATACTAATTATGGAAGATGGAAGGGAATGGAATGTCAATTTACTTAAACTGTAGTGACTATGTACACCTTAAACATATACAGACGAAAATTAAACATGGTCACTGATTTTCTGTTATTTATGAAAAACTGAAAATATACAACTGAATTTAAAATATATAAAAATTTAAATTTATTAGACAGAAGACTCTGGAAGACTTTCAAAGTCTTTCAAACTCTTTAAAAGAATTTAAAGACAGAAGACATATAAACAGGATGGTAAACTACTTATTGCCTAGTATTTGTTTATTTCAGTAAAATGAGGAGAGAACTCATTTTGTGAGTATGGCTGCACATTCAGAAATGTCAGTCCAGAAACTCATTCATTCCACTGGTGTAACAAGCTACTTTTATCTAGGTTTTTCTGAGACAAACCAGGTTAACACCTAGGATACTTGCATAATTTGAAACACCTTCCTCTTTAATCACAGGAATTTATCATTTTGGATATAAATTATATTGGTCAATTTAGACCTTGATCACTCATCATTGGGTCATTAATACCCTCTAATTGTCCCAGGTTAGGGCTTTAATGGGTGTGTCAATTCACACATGAGATACACTCTGGAAAGGCTTACACATGTCTTTGAATCCCCAATGCCTGTTATAAACCGGCACCAGTAGAATTTTTGCAAATTAAACCATTAGCCATAGACTGCTATTGACTGAGAATTCAAGAAATAACCTATAGGGTCTCTGTTATTCAATACTTACTGTACATGTTCCTAAAAATGTGTATGAGTGAAGAAGTTTAAAAATATAAGTTTTCACTGGTGAATATCATAAAAATATATAACCTGGGAGCCCTGGTACAAGATTTAAATAGTTAGGAAAAATGAATAAAAAGCAGTCAGTCTTAATGCATTTTGACTTTTTCTGGCTGTGGTATGATTGCTTAATTCAGTTATGCTAGGAAGTTTTGATGCATATCTGTCAAAAAGGCAGTTTAAGTTACTCAGAAAATTGTGTTGTCTAAGGTAAATCTGACTTGCTTAATAAGGGAAAGCATATTCTCCTCTAACATGAAAAGTAGCAAATGCAATAATATACCTCATCACAATCCAAGATTACATATATTATTAATTTTCAGCAAGACTATTAACATGCTTTACGTACAAAAGAAACCTTTGGAGAATAAAAAAGTTTCTTAACCCACAGGGTGAAAATGATGAAAGTAATACCCTAAGGAAATTCTTTACCAACATATTCTTGGGCTCCTCTTTTTATATTCTGGAACTGAAGAAATAAAAACTGTGTTAGCATTTGTAGTACAGCACAAAGGAATAAAGAGTTTTATAAAATATTTATATTACTTAAAAAATTATTTTTGGCTATATTTTTGCTTTCTCTAATTGGAAGTCAATCTAATTATTGACAGTTTAAATTTGTTACTATGTTTGTTCTTTCCTGAAAGCTATGTGCCTGTCCACAAAGTCTAGATAACCAAAACTCCAAAGATGTAGAAAATTCATAGAGTGTATCCTATCTACATTTAATGATGCAATGTGAAATTTCCGTGAATTTGAAGATTTAAAAAAATAACAGCTGGGTATTTTAATTAATGGACAACAATTACAAAACAAAAACCATTAAAATTATACTATTGTGAAAATAAATTTTGCTACATTTTTCAGTAATGCACATAGTTAAGTCTCTTGTAGTACTTCAATCACATGAATAAATATCTGCCATTACTCTCTTACAGATTTGGCTTCATTCATTCATTCAATAGGATTGTGACATCAAACTCCGTGGAGTTAGGATCCAGGTGTTGGTGTTTTTAAGTATACTAAGTGATTTTAATGTGCACCTACCGTTAAAACCTCACTGTAACTTAAAGTGCAGTATTAGCAATACCAGAGATCGGTTAGGAATGAGGAATCTTGGACCTCACCCCAGGCCTAAAGAATCAGAAGTACAGGAAAACAAGATGCTGCAGATAATTCAGATACATTTTCAAGTTTGAGAAACACTGCATAGAAATTGAGAGATAAGGGAAGTAACACAAGAGATTAAGGAAGGAATTCCTGGAGTAACTGACAAATGGGAATAAAAAAAAAAAGCAAGTTAAGGAGCAAGGGAGAGGGAAATGAAGGAAGTAAAGGAAAGAGAAAGGACCATTTGAAATGATCAACCCTCCTCTGAAACACTTGGACTTGTGAATACTGTCTGAAAAGGAGCTTATGTGTAGTTAAAAATTTGTGAATGACTGATGGGGGTTAAAAGTGGCAGGTCCTTTGGGGTCACTAGGTCTCCAGAGGATGCTCCTCTCAGTTTTGATTTCCTTACAAAGGCACTTTTTTTTTTTTTTGGCTGTTTAAAGAATATCCTAAAGGGGAACGTCCTCTCACAGTGTGAGCAACTTGTAGTTTGAACTCAAGGTTTAACATTTTATTTACCTGATTATAAAAATTAGGACTATTCATTTTCAGAAAATCAAAATAAGAATCACTGACAATAGTACAAAGCAAGAGAAACCATCACTGATATGATTAATATAGCCAAATATTATCCTGTACAAATGAATATTTTCCTCTAAAGTTAAGCAGAACTGTGCTCCTGCAGATTTTTAGCTTGTTTTGTTTTGTTTGTTTGTTTTTTGTAAATATCATCACATGAGAATTTTACCTTTCTTTAAAAAATTTTAGTAGGAACATAGATCATTTCAGGAGTGTTAGTAACTGATGAAATCACTCTTCTTTTGTTAAACATTTATGTTTTTTAAATTTATTTTTCTACTTTTTTATATTTTTTTATTAGCAGAATTACTGAGTCCAAATATATAAACATTTTAAAGTGTCTCAATAAATACTGTTAATATCCTTATCATTAATTAAATATATTTAAATTCCCACACACAGTGTATGAGTTATATCTTGCACATCTTTACTAGCATCAAGTAGTATGTATTTTTAAATCACCTCTAATTTGACAGGTTAAGAAACATTTATGGTTTTTAAATTTCCTTGTTTACTAATGAAAACAGTTTTAAATAATATATAGGCAATTTTTATTCTTTCTTTTAAAATTTGTTTTGATCCATTAAAATTGTGGTTTTAGTGCTTTTCATATTATTTATTAATATTTATAAATTATAATTATATAAAATTCACCCATTTTCATGTTTGTTACAAATAACACACTGATTAAATCTATTTATTTTCTTCAGATATATTTAAATCATTTCTGTGTACATATGAAGAGTTGTCTGTCTTTGCTTTTGAAAATTTTCTAGAGCTTTTTGCATTACTCAAATTCTAGTCCCTCTAGAGCATATAAAACTCATTTTGCTTACAAGTTCTTGTAAAATTAGTTATTAGTTTATTGTGAACAGTTAATCATTCAATTAATATGGACATATATGTATTTCAATCCCATGAAGCCAAAATTAAAATATAAATATCAAGAAGAAATCATATAGAAGGAGGAATAATTATAAATCTGAAGTACAATGAAAGTAAGTATGGTTGTCCAATGTGATGGAAAAGTAAATTCTTGGACTTTGTATTTAAAAATGAACAAAGCAAATTAAAATTGCTTTCTTCTTGTCTTTGTGAATTCGAAAATGTTTTCTTATCATTAGGCCTAACAATACATGGCTTCCTTAAACAGGATCTAACTCAACTGTGTATAACAAATAAAAAATATAAATACCTCACCAACAAGAGTAATATTTCCAAGGTAGGCTGCTTTAACTTATTCTTTCCTTATTTATACTCTTTTGGCTGTTTCAAGAATATCCATTGATGGTTGACAGTTCATAGTTGATGGTTCATAGTTCTAGTTATAAAGTATAGTTTAATGATTTTTCTAACATCATTTTATAATATAGAACTATTTATTTAATATACATAAAATATAAAGAAATTATAATATCTCTAACATCTTTTCCTAGGAAAATCTACGCTTCACTTTTTTGTAAAGGTACCAGGGATTGAACCCAGGGGCACTCAACCATTGAGCCACATCCCCAGCCCTTTTTTTGTATTTTATTTAGAGACAGGATCTCACTGAGTTGTTTAGTGCCTCACCATTGCTGAAGCTGGTTTGAAGTGATTCTCCTGCCTCAGCCTCCCAAGCAGCTGGGATTACAGGCATGTGCCATTGTGCCTGATTTACCATTCACTTTTAATGAAATAGTACCTATTACAAAATATTTTAAATAATTATAATAAAAACAAAATAATCCATATCTTCACCTCCAGAAAAGGACCATTCCTATTTTTTTTCTATTTAGCTTCACAGATGCTTATACAAACTCAGAATTATTTTTAAATATTGTTTTATAAACTCATCAAAACATCATGATTGATAAATTTTGTTAGAATCTGTCTTTTAAAGAGTTCAATTCACAAACCTGCTAAAGATTACTGTGTCAGACACGGTAGGTTAGCTTTTTCAATACCCATTTTCAAGAGTGTTCTTCATGGACCTTTGTTCCCACTGGAACTAAAATGCATCCATTATTTTCTACCTGCTATATAGTTGGGGATAGCTATGGGCCAAACTTTGACTAGTAAAATCCTACAAGAAGTTTGCTGATTATGGACTGATAAAAGCTCCCCCCGCCCCCAAAAGAAAGGAACAAGGATGGTTGGTATTACTGTTTTGCAGTACATACATTTTTGCTAGCTTGAAAACAGGTATGTGGCTAGAAGGAGCAGCTAGCATCTTTGCAAACCAGGAAACAGTAAGTGGATACTCTTTGTATGATAAAGCAGAAATGCAGAAAGAACCTGAATCCCTGAATCATCACTGAGTAATTCTATCACCTTCAACAATGTCTCAACCTCTGTTCCTGTTTTATGAGAAAAATAAAATTAAGGAACTCTTAAACACATCAACCAATTACATTGCTAACTGGCATGATTAGTTAGTCCTTTTTCATTCCTGGCAATTTTAGACATAATTCCTTGGTAATTGTTCACTCAGAAAACAAAGGCAAATTGAGAATATTTTTCCTAGTGAAAAGAATAAAGGGATTTATGGGCAACTCTTTCTTGGGCCTAGAATCCCCCCAATTTAACCTTACCTTACTGTACTCATGTGTTTGGAGATTTTTCTAATATAAATGTCTTTATCATCTTCCATTAGGCTCAGGAAAATAAAGTAAAAATAAAAACTCCCCAAGCCAAAATAAGCAAACTTCACTTTAAAATATAAAATGGAAATTAAATATAAACATTAGCTTTTTCTCCTTTATTCATTTAGTCAGTTAACCAACATTTACTGAAGGTATATTAAATGACAATACTGTTCTCTCAGAAAAGATGTGGTAAATAATATTTTTGCTTTATATCCTTCCTTCCTTTCTATTGATCTTAAACCAGTGTTCTAATAGGGGCTAGATTCTGACAGACACTATGAAAGCAGATCCTAAATTGGGTTATATTTTTCTATTTTAGTGTATGCAAGAAAGTATTTCTGACCACAGAGGACCAATGTATCTGTGCTCATAAAAACCATTAAAGAGATTTTTCTCCAATACAGAATCCATAAAAGAAATAATAAAATGAGTAAGATGAAGAATAAACTACATTTGTTTAAATTGGCTTGTGAAGTAGTTTTATTATTTAATTACTTTTTCAAATCAATGAAATGTATAGGTATAGACACATTCACAATATGAATAAGTAAAAAATACAACAAAAAAGTAGTCAATTAATTTTCACTTGAAAGCAGATGAAGCTCATATTTCAATATAAAATAACAAATTGTTGTGGTTACACAACATTGGCTACAGATTGCAATAGTTCTATCTATGGTTCTGTTTTATGACACCTCTTTATTTCTATTTATTTCTAACGGAGAGTCGGCGAGTCGAATATAAACTCAACTTCTACCTAAATGATTTTATCTATATGCAAATCATCTCCTGGACATCTCTGTTAAAATACTTATGTACTTGCCCTTCTTTATAAATAAAAGCCAAATATCAAAGTCTCAATTTTCACTTTTGTTCTTTATATATTTGTTCTACCCTTTTAGCATATCCTAAGCTATTTCCAGGAATTTATGCAGTTCTTTAAGATAAGGTTAAGTAGAATGGTGTATGGATAAGGTTCAGTCTTTTTATCTTAATGGCCAAATCAGTACAATAGCACTGTTCTCTAGAATTGTACTGCTTGCTAGCATTTTACCAACATCTCTTGTATTGCATTTACAGTTTTTAAGCAACAATCCAATAAAGAGAAAGATACATAGCTGGAATAAGTTGTATTGGTTAGTGCTAGCTGTCTGCATTTTAAACACAGAAATCTCTATATAATACATGAAAATAATTCATCTTAACTTTTACTTATCCTGGTTAATTTTAATTCAGTTTTGAATTGCTCATCCTCATAAGGAGTCTGAAATAGGGGCAACTGGAGAAAATCTCCTTAATTCACATTATATTAATTACATGTATACATTTACATTGAAACTTCCACTTTCACATTTAGTTAAAAAGGCGAAATGCCTGAAGTATCCTTTTAAAAATAAAATAACTGACTCTGTATTTCAAAATGTCTAATTCTAAAGGAGAAAAAATCATTTTAGGTCTTTGGAGAATTTTTCCTTTTTATTCAGATTTTAAGTTATGGGCAAGTTAATCCAAAGCATCGAATTTATTACCTAAGAATGTAAGATGTTAACATCTAGGGCAGAGGTTGTTAAACTACAGCCCTTGGGCCAGATCTAGTCCCATGCCTACTTTTGGAAAGTCTTATTGAACACAGCCATGTTATTTCATTTATGCACTATCTAGGACTATTTTCATGTTACAAGGAAAGAAGCAAGTAATCTGATAGAGAATTTATGGTCTGCCTAGCTGAAAATATTTACTATTTGGCTCTTTACAGAAAAAAGGTGAGATTCTAGAGGGACACATAAAGAGATTCATCATTTTTCTACAAGGAATTGTCATCTTTTTATTTGAAATAAATAAAGGAGCTGTCCTTCTTATTTCACAAAATAGCTTTAATAGAGAAAGCCACAATGATGTTCCAGTTTCACCCAAATTTGTGGCCAGAATCAGAATGGGAATGAGAAGCCACACACCTTCTCCCGTCCGTTCACTACACAGCTATGCTCCCTTCTTCAAGAACACGTACTGTAGTTATCATTTTTCTTCTTTCAACTTTGTACATTATAATTACATCAAATGATGGGGCAGCTTAGAAAATAGCCTTGAAGTTAGCATACTAAATGCGATAGTTTAAAATACTGTATTCTATATTTTTATAAACATATTCATGAATTTAAATTAAATGCCTTATTGCAGCTATTTCCTATGTATGAGAACATGTTTTGTTAATATTAGTTATTTATGAATCAAAAGCATACTTAATTTAAAAAGTAGTTAATATTATCATGAAATAATGACTTGTAAAAAATATTCACTTAATCAACTGTTCTCTATTTGTGCATTCAACAAATATGTATTGGGTGCTTAGTATAAGCCAGGTTGTATTATGGACACAAGGTCTAGAACAAGGAACCATAACAGAAGTACTTGATGAGAAAAAGTTTATGTTAAATTTGGAGGGGGACAGGAATTAAATATTTAAATACAGTGGAAAAATCATTTGTACTGATTAAATAAATAAATATATAAATAAGTAAATAAGTGGGAAATGGTGATAAACCAAAAGGAAGTCATAGAATGGAGTGAGAAATATTAGATATAAAAAGTAATAATTTTAAATAATGAGGGCATGGGTATTTCTTTGATAAAGGACCATTTAAGCAAAGACTTGAAGGAGATAACAAAAAGGAGTAACAGCAAAAGACCAAACCAAAAGTAAAACCCAAACAACACAGAGCTGAGTAGAAAAGTGGAGTTATATTATTAAGAAATGTATTAAGTGGGGCTGGGGTTGTAGCTCAGTGGTAGAGTGCTTGCCTCACGTGTGAGTCACTAGGTTTGATCCTCAGCATCACATAAAAATAAATAAAAGATACTCTGTATTTCATCTACAACTAATATATATATATATATTAAAAAAAGAAATGCATTAAGCACATTTCTTTTGGAATTGACGAAATATATGTATATGTGGCAATATATCAAGAAATATATGCGTTTATTAAATATAACTTTTAGCTTTTCCCTAAAATTTGTAAGATATATTGCATCATAAACATGGCTCTTAAGTAATAGTAAGTATATTTGTGTCAAGGTTAAAATTAAGTATAATGAAAGAACTAAAACCTTTTCTTTTCCTTTATGTGCACAGAATCATCATTTTGAGTTTCAATATCCAGCTGTGAATTAGAGCCTCTTCCAATGTGGGCAAGACATTGTACTCTGAGAATAGCTCAGAAGCCCAGCTAAAAAGTAAAAAAAATTTCTGTAGTGTCTGCTATGAGCTGTCTCAGTCTATGTGTCCCATCTTCATTTTCTAAAGAAGGTAAAAAAATGTTCTGGTGTGTTCAACAAAAAAAGAAGAAAGAAGATTGTGTTAATAAATTTTAACTAAATAATTAATTTTATTAATAAGGACTGCTGTTTTCTCTAGGCCCAGGTTTTAAAAGTTTGTCCTAACAGCTAAGAGCTTAAACCTTCAGACAAGACTGATTAGTTAAAATTCTGGTTTGTCCACATCTTGGATAGGTGATCTTGACATTCATTTAGTCTAATACTATCTCAGTTTCCTTCTGTGGAAAATGCAAGAAGTAATACCTCATAGGGATTGGTTTATCTTATGATTTCGTATTAAGTGGCTGGAGAGTGTCTGACACAATAAGTACGCTGAAATTTTATTCCACCAAAATGAAGGTTGAACTATACACATCTTCTTAAGATTCCTTCAAATTACAAAGAACAAGTTCTTCCTTGAAAATATTTTCCCAAATGCTATTAAAATTATGTCCAGTAGGAGTCACTTAGAGAAGAACCTTTTGTTCTATAAATGTCAGAAGACAACAGACATCATGGAACATAATACAGAAAAATAAACAAGGGACTATTTAGGAATTATGTGAGTTATACCATTTCTAGGGGTTTAAGGTCACATTCACTTAAAGTAGAGCTGTTCATTATGTTCATCTGTCATGAGACGAGTTAATGGGCATCAAGTATCTGATCAGCAGTGGTAGAGATACACATGTATGGGCCTCCTCCACACACCATGTGGGCACCAAGATTCAGATGCATCTGCCAATTTACCACCTTATTTTTTAAGACTAGATAAGCTATTCTCAGATTAATACCCATTTTCAAATACCTAGACTCATCCATCTAGATGTATAATAAATAACAAATTTTTAAATTTTTAATTCTTTTTTTACCTGAACTGTTATTTGTATGTCTCTATTTTCTAATATTTCCTCTGGGTATTTTGTTAAGGTAAAACCCAGCTTTTTATGATGCCCTTCCCAATCAATATCAGACTATTTGTTTCAAGATAGTAATTAACTTCCCGCTTAATTTGTCATACTTAATTTAAAATTAGGCATGCAAGGCTGTTAGAAACTGTGGTTGTGGTGTTTGCATCTGGCTGAGGCAGTAGCCACTGGCAGTCTTGATTTATCACTCTTCATTTAAATTCCTGTGCCAATGATTTTAGTTCCTAAATGCTGTGACTGGCATTTATGGATTTCAAAATCAAAGTGAAAATAAGCTACAGTTAAGAATTCAACAGCTCAGATCGATGAAAAACGGTTTTATAACTGTGCACCCTGCAGTTAAATCCTAGGGGCTTGACCAAAAAGTGCTTAGTGCTCAGAGATGTTGCTGTGGGAAGACAACCAGTATTCCACTGTAATGGCTGTTTATAAATCACTATCAAAACTGTGCATCTTGTAACAGTGCCATGTAAATTTGCTCCCAGATGGAAACTATTTTTTGCTAAGCCTTTCTTTAAAGAACACCACCCAGGAGAAAGCTTTTCCCTTTGGTAAATATCATTTTTAATATTCTACAGTCTTCATCAGGCATTGCTCGTATTTGAAAAAGTGGAATATAATATTGCTACTAAGATCTAGTCTATAATACACAATTCAAAAATTCCCCCTAAATTGAGTGATCATGATTATATAACTTCCTTATTAAACATTGACTGTGATGGAGTTCTTAACTCAGTGAAGATATGAACACAAAGTCTTTATTTGGCTTTTCTATACCCCTCACAGAAACAAACTGTGAAAATTTGTTCTTCCTGCATAGATCCATAATCCCAAGATTTGACATGATGTACAAAGCCAATCCAAATGTTATTCTACTTTTAGGGTGAAATGCCTCTGGGAAATATTCCAGCTTGATTAAGCATTCTGCCTTTAAACTAAAGCCTTTAAAATCTGTATTTTATAATTGAACATATAAAAGAAAATAGACGTATTAGTGGGTAGATACCAGGAATTGAACTCAGGGGCACTTGACCACTGAGCCACATCTCCAGCCCTATCTTGTATTTTATTTAGAGACAGGATCTCACTGAGCTGCTTAGCATCTTGCTTTTGCTGAGGCTGGCTTTGCACTCACCATCCTCCTGCTGCAGCTTCTGAAACCACTGGGATTACAGGCATGTGCCACCACACCATGCTAAAATAGACATTTTTTAAATTCATTGTCTACTTTTGGTACATGATTATGTAAAGCTGTGGAAGTGGACTACATCACTTTCTTCCTTTCTTATTTACACAATACGATAGAAATTAATACTCATGTATTATAGCTAAATAAGAGTTTGCTCATTAGTTAATAATTTATCCAACAGCTACATTATATGTGGTACTTTTAAAAACACCAGGGATAAAGGGTACCCAATAATAAAACACCAAGAACATTCAGTCCTCAGAGAGGTTCCATGTCGTTGCTGAAGGGCCAAATTACATTTGGAAAGCATTGATCATGGGATAAAGTGATGGAATAAAGAGCACATACAAAATGCTTTGAAGACCCTTGGTTAGGTATTATTTTGGAAAATCAATATACGATAAACACAGGTAGTAATAAAAAAATTATGAGGTTGAAAGTGATAGTGAAATGAGAAAAAAAAAGGAAAAAAGAGGAGGATATATTCTTACTGTTATGCCTAGACAATTAAAATTGTTTCTATTATATATTCAGTTGTTTAATGCAGCATATTTTCTGTTTTTTAAAAACCATCAGGAGTTTTATTTCTTTTCACAGAGAGTCAAATGATTTGAACTGGACATGGGAGGAAAACCTACTGAGATGCTCCTTCTTTATCTTTTAAAGCAACTGAACAACTCAAAGTCACCATGACAAAATTTCAAGAATACCTAAAAAAGCATTACTGTGCAAGGTCTCTAGACATATCTGTGCATATGAAAAGTTAAAATAAGATTTTAGGAGAATGTCATTTTAGTGAAGGTATAAGAAAGATATCTGCATATTTATAAACTGTTATTTTCTTATTATTAGATCAAGTCTTTGTAATCATAGAATATTGATTTTAAATAAGAAAAGCCTCCACACAGAGCTATAGTTATGGCATATTAGAATGCTCATCATGTTATCTAAAGCACTATATTTATTTTATAAATGAAGAATCTGGAGTCCAGAGAGATAAAATAGTGTGAATTTACACAGCTGGATAGTAGCAGTTTAGGGATTAGAACTAAGAGTTGATCAGATTCTTAGCGGCTGTTTTCTGCCTCTGTATGTGACTAAACTACTGGACATTTCAACAGAAAAAAAATATATAATGGCATTATAAGTTATAAATCTATGAGTATGCAGATGGTAAATAGCAGACTAAACTATGTACATAAGATATGAAATTTGGAGCCCTAGAGATCCATAAAACCAAATAGACAATAATCTCTCCTATATATTCTCATGGCATTCTTGCTTACGTTTACAAAGTTGAACACAATGCCTGTTGTAGGTCTCCAGAACAATGAATCTATTAATAGAATGCTTATAGCTGATGTTCTTACTGAGAACTTTATGATCAAGGGGGAAAGTATCATGGTATTAACACTTTAACAGGTTTGAGTATGGTAGAAATTCTCTATGTGTGCATTTGTGTATGTCCTATATGAATATATGTGTAGAAACACATTAACACACCTAAGTTGTGAAATTTCTAGCAAATATATAATAAATTATGTGACAAATGCTATGTTAGGCCACAGATTTTATACACACACACACACACACACACACACAATTGAAAAGATTAACATGTAATTGAAATGCAGAGTATGTAAGTATTGTGACATGGTGTGTATAAAGAGAGATACAAGGATATCATAAAGGATTTTGAAAGACATTTTGGAGACATAATCAAAATTATTAATTGTAATCCCACCAACACAGAGAATTAAACATTGCAAATACTTTACAATTGTGCAGTTCATTTTCTTATAACTGTATGTTGACAACAATTGTCACACAATATGGATAATAATGTAGACAGTTTTCAGTCATGCTATTCATAATGCAATGTTGTAATTGTTATTTTCATTCATTAAACTTTTCATTCCACTTATAAACAGCACATTTTACTTATTAATTGTTGATGGTCATTTAGGATATTTATACATTTCTCTATTTAAAAAAAAAGTACATTGGACTAGTATTACGATTCTTTTTGATTCATTTTTGTTTTGTTTTGGTACCAGGGATTGAACTCAGGGGCACTTGACTACTGAGCCACATCCCAAGCCCTATTCTGTATTATATTTAGAGACAGGGTCTCACTGAATTGCTTAACGCCTCCGCATGGGGGAGACTGGCTTTGAATTCATGGTCCTCCTGCTTCAGCCTCCTGAACTGTTGGGATTACAGGTGTGCACCACTGTGCCCAGCCTACATATCTTAAATATTGATATATAATAGTGGATTTAAGGAATATAATAATATAAAAGGGTCAGATACACAATGACGTACAATTTTGTAGTTAATTCTTTAGTAATATGAGGACTTTCACCCTAAGCAAGCATGAGAATTACCAAAAAAAAAAAAAAAAATTCTATTTGAGGAGAACATATTGCCTATTGTTATTGTATTATTATTATATCAATTTTCATTTCTCTGAGTTTAAGAATGCAGTAATGTTAACACACATTAGACAATTGCATGTCTTCTGAGAATTGGTAACTTTTGTCCTTTGACAATTTTTACCTTAGTCTATTCATTACAAGTGTTTTCTTCTTTTCCATAATCAGTCTTGTTTATGTGTTTGGATGGTACTGGGGATTGAATGCAGGGTTTCACACATGCTGGGCAAGTGCTTTCCCAGTGAGCTATATCTCCAGTCCTATATTAGCTTTGACATTTCAAATTTCTATTAAACTCATAAATCTTTTGCTTTGTAATCATTAACTTTTCTTTTTGCTCTTGTATTTTATTTATATTTTGGTACCAAAGATTGAACCCAAGGGTGCTTAACCACTGAGCTACAATGTCTATTTTCCCATTGGTTTTGGGATATAGTTTACATGCTATATTAAAACTCTGTATATTTCAAAACTAGCTTTGTGGTCACTTTGATCAGAAACTGTTTTTAATTTTTTCTTGGAGAAACAAATTAATTACTGAAAGGTCTCATTACTTATTAGTTGATTTTGATTAAACATTAACATTAATGTTCATGTTTTAAGGAGACATTCCTAGACGAGAATACAAGGTCAAAAATTTTCAGCATCCAAGAACAACACCATATTTTTATTCATGTAACACCTTCATTATCCTAGAACGTTTGACATTTTCAAAATATAAACACAATGCACTGATTTTTGAAAATATTATGTAAACCTTCTTCCACACTGCCTAAGAAAACTTCTAACATAGAACACAAACAATATTTCAACAAAAAAACGGAATCATGAAAAAAGCTTTAATTCTCAAAAAGTAAAATTTGAAAATAAAGGGTTTTTAATGCAAAAATTAATACAGCAATGCTATCTTCTTGCCATATCTCTGTTTTATTTAGATAGTATAGAATCTATTTGATTGTTCAAATTCTAATTGTATAAACTTGTTTTACTTTTCTAGCATATATACACAACAATGATTTTAGCATCTTTTGACTCTAAAATTATAGTTTTTCCAACATACAAGACCTAGTAGCTATAACTTATGTGAAATAAGGCAGAATTCTTCCCCTCATCTGCCTGGGCCCATGGTGCTTCTGGCACATTGTCAAGCCATAACTGGTTTATAAGTCACATGAATGAAGTCAGATGTATGAATTCAGTATCTCACTGGGACTCTGGGTCACCATAGAAGGAGAAGAAGAAAAATGTATGGAAAGGAAAATTAAAATTAAAATCACTGAGAAAAAATTGGAAAATACATAGTAAAAGTTTACAGGATGACATTCAATTCTACATTGGAGTGAAAGAATAAGGATCTCTGCTTTAAAGGGTCATTTAAATGTCAACTCGTCATAAGAAGGTGATATATGAAAGATGTATCACACAAAAAGATCTATCAGAAAGCTAGTACAATTGGCTATTTTTGCATTTCATCCACCATTATGGATTCTTTTACTGAAAGAAATGTGTAACAAAAATTACATGTTATATTAACAATTTATTTTTTAAAACTGTATTTTTGATCAATTTAAATTATGAGTGGCTAAATCTAGTTATTTATTTCTAAAGTACTAATATGGTAGGACATGACATTTACTGAGAATCTATTTTAGAATTAAAGCAGTAATTTAAGTCTGTACTATTTAATGAGATTTCAACTTAAATCTCTCGGACTTTAACCTCACTATAGTTTATCAAAATTTCACATAAAGACAATTAATTATTTTAACTTATACTACATTTGCAGTACTAATTATTTGAGGACTTGAAAACATGTTATACATTTTTAGCACATCTATAAAGATTTAGCTTAGTCAAATAAAAGAAGCTATTGAACCCCATAATATTTTAACGTGAGATTTTAATTCATGGTTTCTAAAAGTAGTTTTTAAAAAGTGAATAAATTTTTAAAATAGAATAAACCATTCCTGATTTTGAAGATCTAGATTGCAAACATTAAGTGGTTGCATTATGAAAAGATGTAAATTTGATATTTGTTCATCATCAGTAACTGCACATGATTTAAGGTAGTGGCCTTGTTTTCCTGTCTTTTCTGAATGTTTCCTGGAGGCACCATTGATTGATGTCACCAGAGTGATCATGATAGAAACATTCAACTCTTTTGAAATAAGCATTCTTAATTCCATGACTCTCATTCTTTTGGAAAGGAGTCTTCTATTTAATGGCCCAAAGTTTGCACAGCATTCTGTGAGAGAATGACAGCAGGACTCTCAGATTATCTTGGAAATGCATCCAAAATATAAATAATCTGATATATTATATTTCTTTTAATGGTTCCTGTAAGAATAATGGCCATTGATGCATAATACTTGTCTACTCAATTAGAAGTACAGAATTGAAAAAAGAATGGATGAAGCTGGGTTTGGATGATACATTTGCAAACTAGAAATGAGTAGGAATGATCTAACTGGAATGCACTACTGAAAGTCTCCCTATCTATAAAAAGTGATGATGCAGAGAAAGTGAACTTCCATCTCCTAAAGTGTAATTTATTTTTTCTATTTACCTTTTAAATAAGCTAACATTTACACTGGCAGTAGGAAGTTTTTAGGTAAGACATATGGAAGACCAAGGGGAAAGAGTTAGTTAAATGATACAAGAGGAATGGAAAGTTCTTAGAGATCTTTAAAACAGGATAAAAAATAATATTTATTTGAAAAGGATACATGTGCACCCACCTGACTAGTAAGTAGCTCAGTTCCACATTGTCTTGAAATTCTTTTAAGCATATAGAAATTATTGCCTGACAATATAAATGTGAAACTAATATGAGCTGGCAGCAGTTAGGATAATAAAATTCACATGATGAAAAATAATTTATTTTAGGAAATAATTTTGCACATCAATTGTAGTTTAAATTTAAATGTATAATTAAGTAGCATTTCAACTAGAGCTTAGTTGTTCTCTTTTTAATAAATATATCTCACATTTTGTAACACAGCTCAATAAAAACAGTAGTTGAACATTTTAAATATTTAAAACTGCTCAGCACATTAAACATATCTTCTCATAAAGACAGAATAAAGAATCTCTTCCTCATTTCTAGCACTGTGAATGTGCAATTTCCTATCTACAACTGTTCAACATATTTATTTTTATGAATATAATAAAAACAAAAATCAAATTATGAGATATAAAATAACTATTAAATAAACTTGTTAAAACGTAATCTGAACCCATAGATAGATAATGGTCAACAATCTACTATTTACTTAGACAATATTTGAAGTAGGAAGTCAAAATAGGTGGGCATCCATTAACCTGAGCATTATAAAGTAAAAAGTAACATGTATTTTAGAAATTTAGTGATTCAGCAGAAGTGTAAAACCAGTTTTTTAAAGACAAAATGAAAGATAAAGTGCATTTCTATTCACATATTATAAGTATATTCATTGTTGTTAGAATTTACTGTAATAAAAAACCATCTAAATGTAGGCTGAATCCTGCTTAAAAGAAGAAGCACAAATAATTTCAATGAGTTATGTTATTATTTTGAGGAAAAACCCACATTTAAATCTTAGGGCAGACTTCATATTGTATTTTCACAACATACATATAGCTGAGCACAAAGGTATCAATAACTGAAACCTACCCTCAGGTCTGTTAGAATGTCAAAATGATTAGAATAGCATTAGGCAAATTATAGAATTACCTTTCAATTTTTGTTTGTTCCTTTTTTAACCTTTTATTACTAAAAGCTTTGCTGACTGCCTAACAGAATAAATGTAAACTCAAACAACTAGGCTTTCTTTCATAAAAATAGGTAAGTGAAACGTCAACATTCACTGTCATATCACTATTTAATAATTTATTACATCATTCAGGGCATTGCATACTAAGTAATATTTCAGGCATTCAGTTTTTGAAAATGTATATTGAATCTGATATCATATATTTAATTTAGTCTTTTTTTTTTAAGTCAGGCTCTCACTTTCACATCTCAAAAAGTGGGCTGCCAGCTGTTCCATAGAAGGCACCATGTCTCACTCAAACATGTATCTTGGAGTGTCACAGTCAGTGAATGTGTTTGCTGAGTAATACATAGGAGTTAGTTGGAAAAGCAATGGCGTTACTCTTCTGTAAAATGTTTTCAGGACTGGCCTCATGACTGTATAACCTGTGCAGCTGCAGAGCTCCCACAAGCCCAGTGGGTTTAATGCCCAGTTACAGCCACACTGAAAGTTTTAATAGTTTTTATGTTTCCACTCAATGTTTTGTAAGTTAAGCCGAATGAGTCTATGGAACATGCACTGGGAGATTGAAGACCACGTTCCAGGCAACCCCCTTACCATACCACAGGATGGGTTCTCCCAGGCATACTCCCCTCCTCTCAGCCATGCAGTCTTCCAATCTCTGACCCTGTCCAATGGGTTAATCTATGTGGGTCAGCAAATGCGTTGATCTCACAGATGGTGGACAGCATTCTTGGGATGCACCCTGCTTCCAGTTGCAGATATGGACACAATGGGATATGGACATTATGGAAAGTCTAGGTTGGGTCTGCTAGACCTTGGATATCTAGGTATGTGTCATGCAGATGTCATGTCAGTAGGGATGTCCCTTTCACCCAACCTATTCCAGGGAAGAGCAGCTCTAGGGAAGAGGTTTAAAGACCATTGGTGGCTTTTGTTTTCAGTTGAAGAGGCTTCATGAGGAAGGATCCCTGGGAACCTGGGAGCATCTTCATTCTCCTGCTTGAGTATGCTTAGTACTGAGGGAGTGTTCCATGTGTGGGCTCAATTTCTCAGGGACTATATTCTTCCTTTTAATCTTCATGTTTCCGGCTGACATTTCTCTGTTCTAACCTACTTGAGACAATTTTTTGGGCAAGTGTTGGGGGTTGGTTGACTACAGAAAAATTAATAGTGTAATTTCAATTATTTTGTATGAGACAGATGCTTTTATATTAGCATTTAATAGTGGCATTGAGCTGTTTAAAGGTCAATGGTAAATTTTATGCTAATAATTTATAATTTTACTTTTTTTTTACAAATATGGACATTAAATGGGAAATAAGTAGCACCATGATAAACAGAAGAGATTTATATTTTAGTACCTTTTATGGCCCTTTTTTCTTGCTTTTTGAACAAAGGGTCCTGCATTTTCCCTTTTCACTAGGCATCACAAATTATGTAGCTGGAACTGACTGTTTTAGAATCCAAACCAACAGAAAAGTGCTGAGGAATACATGGAAGGAAAAAACACTATTTAATCTGAAGATGCTATATGGAATTCATTTGATTAAAGATCAGCAATTAGTTTTTCAATCATTACAATTTAAGTAATAAATTATTAAGTATAAAGAAATATCACATTTTAATGATAATCAGAATATCTGTCAACCTTGAAAATCTTCAACACAATAATGTGCATTTAATCCTTATTAATGATTATTTCAAAATAATAGTCTTTTAGAAAACATATTTTAAAAACCCACTGTTTAATAGTAACTACATATGAAAGAGTTATTTTAACTTTTTTGTACCCAGTGTTTGGTTAATGAAATCAAATTAGCTTCTGTTTTCGAAACAACAAATTGCACTGAAATTGGGCTAAAGAGCTTTTTAGACAATTGTCTCACCATAAAGTGGAAACTTACATCCTATGATGGGTATAGAATACACAGAACATGTTCATATACACTAATGTTCAATTTAGTTAAACATCTACTAACCACACTCATTTTTTACAAAATTTAAAGCATTTTATTAATCAATTCCTAATATACCATTAAAATTGTCAATGCAATAGAAAAATCAACAAAACAGCAATTGTATCTATTATTTTATACTGAGTTATCTTTCCTGCAAAATGTGCAAATGAGAATTCCTCAAAGAAAACAACTGATGACTGTAAAAGCAAGTGGCCTGAAATCAAGTTCGGGAGTAAACACATTTCTCTCAGAATGTATGATCACCAAGAAGAAAGCATGATTGCTGTTAAAGAATGGGTTAGTGTTGATTTAAACCTTTTGCTGAAAATTCTGCAGGCACAGCCTCAGGGGATTTAATGTGCATGAAATTCACTATATGCCAAAGACTACATAGGCAGTAATCGTTTCTTGTTACTTTTCAGACCTATTTTTGCTTGAATTTAAGGCTTTTCCCTTTTTCTACACAGTGCCTGGAATATTAAAAATGAAATATATTCTCCTCGAATCATGACCTGTTCAAGTATCATGTTATCAAGGGATATTTTGGTTTCCTTTCATAACCCCTCT